>NC_071387.1:75690339-78090339 GCF_022682495.2 Desmodus rotundus
AGAGGAATGGCTCCCAGAAAGAGAGTGAACATCTCTCAAGACATCAATTATTTTAGTCACTTAACAAAAATTGGGTAAGTATGTATTTATTATATGATGATGAAAAATCATTAAAAAATACCCATGTATCTGAAGCTTAAATCCTATTGAGTACAGAAGCAAATAAATAACATATACTATATAAATAAATTATATATTGTATTAGAACACAAATGTTATAGAAAAACTGGGTTAGGGTAAGGATTATTAAGAATGTTTGGGGCACTGTTTAATTTTTTAAATAAATGTTTATTGTAGCTTAAGAGGTAATATTTATGCAGAAAAGTCAATTATATTTTGAAAGACTTGCTCTTGAATGAAGATATACTAGTTTTCCTTGGAGAGCATGGGAAGGGAGGGAGACAGGGATAAGTTTGGAAGCTCTGAGTCTAGTTAGGAAAGTAATGCTAAAACAATTGTTGGAAACTACAATTGGACTAGGCTTGTAGAAGTGGAGATGATGACAAGTATTCAGATTCAAGCTTCATTCAAAAGAGAACCCAGGTAATTTTCTGGCAAAAAAAAGTGCAATATGAACAGGAAAAAAAACATGAAGATGATTAAAATATATTTGTTTTGAGCAACAGATATGATAAAATTACTATTGATTGAAAAAAGCCAAGGTTGGAGGGTGGATCAAGCATTTGAGGGAGATTTGGATGTCAAGTTTGAGATGTCTATTTAAAGTGTAGGGAAAAATATGCATTGTGCATTTTTCACCTTAAATGAGGAATTTAAAGCCATGAGACTGGAAGAGATGACAAAAAGAGTTGAATAAATGCAGGTAGAAATTCAAAAATTGAGCTTTGGGTTCTATAAAGTTAAAATATTGGAGAAAAGAGATACTAAGAAAAAGATAGTAGAGGGGTTATTTTGCTGGGGGTCTAACCATAAGATGTTTTTATCCTGGAAATCAATAAAGAAAGTGCATCAAGGAGAAAAGTACATTCAATCATATAAATGCTAAATGCAAAATTAAAGATCATTGGTGGTACTAAGAAATAAATTAGGCTCATTTATCCAATGCATAATATTTTTATTCCTATATCTGTAATCACCTTTGTATTCATTTCTGAACCATTTTCCATCAGGCTAAATAATGTTCCTGAAGGAAATTAGCTGGCGTGCAACATGTTCTTAGTATTTAAAATTTGATGTGAAGTAACAAGGTTATTGATCAATGACTAACCTGATAAGACCACAGTAAATGCTGATTCATCAGGCATTCAGAGGCTCATCACTTTGACCCCTCCTTCAGTCTAAACTCATTCTTGATCACTTCCTCCAGTTGTGTGGCTTTAATTACCTCATATAAATTGAAAACCACCCAATTTATATTATCAGCCCAGACTTCCCCTCTAAATGCCAACATGTATATCTAAATACCCAATCTTTACTGAAACTTTTAAAAGACATCACAGTTTTTCTGATATATGTGGTCTATAATAATTGAAATGAGTTAAAAATGTTATTCTAATATGATTAAGTTGAAACATCCATGGGAGTCAATCAGGACCTTGGATTTTTTTTTTAATATTTTTTTAAGTTAGAAAACAGTGTGATCTTTTGAGAATTAAACTTATGAATATAGTTAAAAGTTCGAGAAGTTCAAAATGAAGAAAAGTTTAGTTGCTTATGTTTTGGAATAAATTCTATGCACTAAAGTAAAGTAGAATCAATTGCTCGATCTGCTAGATCTGCAGCAGAATTTTAGGATGAATGGATGTTATAGAATAAGACTGCTATACTTGAGTGAAAAAGAAAACAAATGTGAAGTAATTACCATGACTGAATAAAAATATGACAAAAATGCTGAAATAAGAAGAAATAATTAAAGAGGAAATGGGAAGAGAGAAAATGACTTCAGTTTATTTTTCTTTCCTTTTTCCAGTCATTCATCTATTATCTATCTATCTATCCATCTTTCTATTTATTATCTATCTATCTAATCTATCATCTATTTATCCATCTAGCGATTATGTTTTGAATTGTGGCCTCTGCATCATGAGTTGGAAGCACAGCAGTAACTATGGACATTTAGAAAACTAGATGTGTCCTAATTTTATAAGTCAAGGAAAAATGTGACAGGGAAATTCAGAGATTACATACTCAATAACAAATCGAAGAATATATTAGCCTGCTTTAACAGTAAGCACACCTGTATGCCGAAAGTATAATGAAGCTTAACCAAGATAAAAGTTAACATTTTTTACTGTGAAATAAGATTTTTTAGGGAGCAAAGGTAAATGTCATCGTGTTTCTTCTTTGCTTTTTCCTTTAAAAAAGCTAAGGTTAATTTTCAATGTGTATACAGAATCTCAAAAATGAGTTGTTCTTTTGGTCAACATAGCTGCCCAGTGTAGAGCACTGTATCTCTATCTATGTCAGGAATCATCGCGCGGGTCACATCAGCAAGCGGCATACCAGACACTGAAAGAAGCAACACATTTAACCTTCTCTTAAATTCACTGAGCTCCTTTTATCTTTTGCAGGCTCATTACAGGTTGCTAAGGAGTTGTGTGTCTGTTTTTGACAATCTGATTTTATCTTATGTCAGGGAGAAGAAAGATAACCAACATAAACCTTTTGATTTGGAAAGATCCAAGACACTGAATTTCGATAGCAAATGTATCAGACATATTCAGCTTGGCAGGAAGCAAATATTGTACTTGAGAGGAGCTTAAAAATTAAAGCAAAGGAGAATGTCATGTTTTTCAGTAACAATTCAAAATGTCAGTTTATTGGCTGCTATGTACTCATTTTTAATGTAAGAAAGACAAAAACATTACCTGGTTTCCAAAATAGTTCAATAAGTTAACATTTGCCAGTGTGAAATTGGAGATATTCTAAAACAGGTTTTTTTTAAAAAATGTGCAATTCAGAAAAGATGTTTTCCCCTTTTAAATTGTATTGATTGCAATGTACAGAACATGCATCATAGAAATGTACACTTGAAACTTATATAATCTTATTAACCAATGTCACCCAAAGAAATATGATAAAAATAAAATGTGTGTTTTACTAGCATGGAAAATAAAATAAAATAAAACTCTGATTCCTTATTCACTGGAGTTAGGAATGTAAATTGGTACAGCAACTATGGAAAACAGCATAGAAGTTCCTCAAAAAGTTGAGAATACAGCTACCATATGACCTAGCAACCCTTCTTCTGGTTATCTGCCTGAAAAATTTGAAAACATGTATTTGCAAAGATATATGTGTCGGGGGGCTTTAACGCAGCCCCCCAGGTTCGCCATGGATGAAGCCGTGGCAATGGTGGCTCGAAGCCTCTGGTCCGTGCAGGTCCTGAAAGTCCCTGTTCCGGGCGCCAGATGTCTGGGGGGCTTTAACGCTGCCCCCCAGGTTCCGCCACGGCTGAAGAAAAAGACTACCAAGACATGATCTGCTTGGGGAGGAAAGGTGGCCGTTTCTCTCAGGGGGAGAAGGGCCCCGAGCCTCTCTCTCCAGGGGCTTTTATTAGGTTCATTTGCATAGGAATACAGACAAAGCTCATTGATCATTGTCAGTCAGTAAGGGTTAAACAATACAAGATTTACAGAGAACTCTGAGGGCTTATTCTGAGTTACAGCCAATTAGTTAGAGGGCCATAAAACTTTAGGCGCCAGACTCATCTCAGGTCTGGACCCTTATCTCTTAAACTGAGGGTACAAATTAAGTAGGTTTCACAGGAATGTATGTATTTTTCTTAGGCCCAATTCCCCAGGGAATCCGCCCCTCCCAGCACAGGACTGCACTGCCCTCTGTTATTGCTTCAGGCTTAAGTCAGGCAAGGGAAGTAAGGCAGCCCAGAGATTAGGAGACTTCTTGCAGAGATAATGAGGACTCAGGCTATTTCAAAGCCGAGGGGTGAGGGTCCATCACCCCCTTTTTCCACAGCCCCCCGAGTCCTTCCCTGCGGGCCTCTTTCGTGACCAGAGCCTGTCTTAGGTTGATCCTCCCTTGAGGATTCTTACCCGTCATTGGCTAACTGGCCAAGCTCAGGGCCAAGCAGGGTGAAGTGGGCAGAAGTGGCACTTCTGCCAGGGAGACAAGCTTTGTCTCCTTAGTGGCTTATGGTCCCAACTCTGACTCAGCCTTAACCATGAGGGGTTACAGCCTCTGAAACCAGGCAGGGCGGTTCCCAACATCTATGCACCCTTACATTCATTGCAACACTGTGCATGGTGGCCAAGATGTGGAAACAACTGAAGTGTCCCTCAGTGGATGATTACATAAAGAAGATGTGGTGCATATAAATACAAAGGAATGATACTCAACCCTAAGAAGACATGAAATACTGCCGCTGATGACAACATGGACGGGGCCTGAGAATATCATGCTTAACAAAATAAGTCAGTCAGAAAAAGTTAAGAACCACATGATTACAATCTTAGATGAAATATAAAACTAAAAGTAACAAGTGAAAAAAACAAGAAAAACTCATAGACGCAGACAACAGTGTGGTGGTTGCCACAGAGAAGGGGGGAATAGGAAAGGGCAAGGGGGGCTAAATGTATGGTGACAGAAGATTTGGTTTCGGGTCATAAACACACAATGCAGTATACAGATGATCTAGCATAGAATTGTACACTTGAAATCTATATTATTTTATTAACCAATGTTACCTCAAAAATTGATAATTTAATAAAAATCTAATAAAATAACCCTGTTCCATTATCCCCCTAAATACATTTGTTAATTATTCTTGAGGATCCAGAGAATTCTAGAAAAGACACAAAATTTTGACATTTTTATTTTATTTTTGACCATATCTATACCAAAACAAACAAAAAGGATAGAAAATATGTTTGCCAAAAAAAGGGGCTGAAATGCATTAACTATAATTGCTGCATTTAGCACAGACCACACTCACACATCTTAATACTAACTCTCTCAAGTAAAATATTTAAATACAAAAGGTATTGTGAAGTGATGGGGAAGAACAGTTTCAGGTAAGCTTTTTTTCTGGAAATCTGTGTTGAAATATGTCAAACGTATTAGTACAGAAACCTGTGAGAATTGAACAGCTAACAGTTTGGAAGGGACCAACCATCTGCAGACATCATCTGCTTGTCATGAAGGCATCAGTGCTCATTAGTAAAAAGAATGTTTCCTGCACCCTCAGATGTCCACCCTGGTTGCCTGGAGCAGACCATATCCAAAGGGAGGAACATGAAAGATATCACTGCCAGCAAATTAAAAGAATGGGGTTTCTCTGTTTTTAGACTGTTGGATTGCTAGAGATAGTGGGTTTCTAGTATACTACCTTAGAATGACAAGAACTTTGAAAATTAGATATCTATAGTAGGGTGAACACCAGCCCTAATTTTTGAAGCCTGATGAACAAATAATTTTCTGACAGTTAATCAGTATGGCAAATATCTCATTTCTTCCAATTGCACTAATGTGCAAACAATTGAATTTATTGATTAACAAGTTAATGATTACTTTATGCTCCATAGCACTTTAGGTCTCTCAAAAGAATTTTATTTTTCTCCTTTAACTCAGGTAGGAAAGGCATATACTAGAATTATTGCTGTTTTCCCTTCTTTTAAAAAAAATATATGAGGATACAAATGCACACAAGTTTAGGACCTCATAGAACAAACAGTAGAAGTAAGATACGAATGCAAATGGTAGTGTTTGTAGTTTCCACCTGCTTCATTTCTAATTAATATATTACTGATATATTAATAACCAGAATTGGAAGTTCACTAATTAACTTGGATTGGAATCTGACTTAACAATGTTATTTTCATCCTTAGAAGAAGTAAGTCACTGCTAGTAGATTAAAGATGAGATTTTTGAGCCACCTCCCCTCCCCGCCCTGGATACTGCTAGTCCACAGCTTGCTAAAAAACCTCATTAAAGTGTCCGTTTTAATCACTTTATGTAAAATATTTTAGAAATATGAACTTAGATTTGAAAGGCTTTTCCTAGCTATTTACCAATAAGACATTTAAATATACCACTCACACAAATAAATTCAAAATGGCTCAAAGACTTAAATGTTAGACCCCAAACCATAAAAATCCTAGAAGAAAACATAGGCAATAAAATCTCAGACATAGCTCATAGCAATTTTGTATTGGGCATATCTCCTGAGGCAAGGGAAATAAAAGAAAAAATAAACAAATGGGACTACATCAAACTAAAAAGTTTTGCACAGCAAAGGAACCCATCGACAAAATAAAAAGACAGAATGGGAGAACACATTCACTGATACATCTGAGAAGGGGCTAATATACAAAATTTATAAAGTACTTACAAAACTCAACACCAAACCACCAAACCACCCAATTAAAAAATGGGCAAAGGACCTGAATAGACATTTCTCCAAAGAAGACATACAGATGCCCAAAAGACATATGAAAAGATGCTGAACTTCATTATTCATCAGAGAAATGCAAATTTAAACCACAATGAGATATCATCTCACACCTGTCAGAATGGCTATCATCAGTAAATCAACAAACGACAACTTCTGGTGAGGAAGTGGAGAAAGGGGAACCCTTTTGCACTGTGGATGGGAACACAGACTGGTGCAGCCACTGTGGAAAGAAGTATGGAGTTACCTCAAAAAATTAAAAATGGAACTGCCTTTTGACCCAACAATCTCACTTCTGGGGATATATCCAAAGGAACCCAAAACACTAATTCAAAAGAACATAAGCAACTACATGTTCATTGCAGCGTTACTTACAATCACCAAAATAATGAAGCAGCCCAAGTGTCTATCAGTGGATAAGTGGATAATACAACTCTGGGACATTTACACAATGGAATACTACTTGGCCAGAAAAAAAAAGAATATTTTACTCTTTGCAACAGTATGTATGCACCTGGAGAACATTATGCTAACATTAAGTGAAATATGCCAGTCAGAGAAAGACAAGTATCATATGATTTCACTCAAATAAATGATTTTGTGGATTGAGCAAAAAGGAAAAAGGATTCATGGACATGGACAACAGTGTGGTAATTGCTTGGCAGAGTGGAATATAAGGGGTCTAAACAGTAATGGAAAAAATACAATACAGACTAAATTTAAAAAGACAATAAATAAAGGCATGCTAAGGAGAGAAATTGTGAAGAAAACACAAAGTAAATTTTCCAACAAAGTGTCCTGCCACAAGTCACTAAAGTAATTAGAATTTTAAGTTCAATTTTAGGTCTAACAGACATTGTTAAAATATAAAACAAGAACAAAAATATAAGTATGGAATAATTGTAATTCTTGTTAAAGTATACATTACAATATATATATGTATGTGTATATACATATATCCAATTACTAAGCATATTTACATGCTAAAAATGCCTATAGTTAATTATTTGCAACCAACTGGATTCTATAAACTCTGAAGATTGGCTGTTTAGAAGAATAAAGTCAATATAAATTGAGTACATTGAAGAAAAAAGTCATTACAATATATGAGAGAATCTGAATTCAAAACCCCTAGTGGGGATTAATAGCATTTACAAATAAAATAAGATCTTAGCTTACATCAGTATTAGGATATTGGGAGTCTTGAGAATTTACTGTTTGTTAAGAAATTACTGAAGAACATTATGGTGTTCTTCAATTATAAGAAAATTTAAAGAGGGGAAATATGATCTTGTGATACACATGTAATTTGTGTTATATCCAAATAAGCATAAGATTTCTATAGCCAAATTTCACACAGTTTGCCACCCAGAGAAGCAATCAAATTTTTAAGATTCAATAGGATTCTACTTCACTTAAATATCTACTTATGACTATATCTTACTACAGTTTATTTTAGAGATTTCTGAAGATAACTCGAGGGATTTATTGAGAATAATCAAGTAACAGCTTTATATGCCTACTCTATAGTTAGCATGTACATTTTATAAATCTGTTAAGTAATAGGATATAAGCTTGTTATAGAAATTTCCAGTTCCTCCATTCTAGAAACTGAGTAAAGGCTTCAGTTATGAGCGAATAAGTAATTATATTTTTTCTGGCCCAGTTAGGATTTGTCTTACACAATCATTTTCTCACCAGAATACAATAGGCCATATGTCTGATGAAGGCCTTTATAATTTGTTTTAATTATAGTTAAAATGTTGATGTTATTTGAAAGTAGGCCTTATTTTATGAAAATCTCTGCCACTCATTGATGTGACAGTTTGTTTTTGTTAATATTCAACTTTACATCTTTTATTCCCTTCAAAATTTTCATTTTCTCTTTGTGTGTGGGTGTGTCGCTACCAAATTCTACATCAGGCAGGTAAGAGGGCATGAGGAAAGGGAGACCCAAGATCATAATATCAGCTAAAGCCTAAAAGGAAAGCTTTAATGGAACTGAAGGTAGTAATAGATCTTCCTTTATGATTAAAACAAAACAAAACAGAGAAATATGGATACCAGGAATCATTTCTTAGACACCATTATTAACCAGCCTAATTGGATTCAGTAATTTAGAATATTACTTGAATTTTGTGTCCACTATTGGACATAGTGTTAAGACTTCTTTCCTAAATTCTAGTTATGTCATCTCTAGGAACAAATGTAATAAATGTAACTACTGTAAGATGTTAAAAATAGGGAAAATGTGTTAGGTGGGGGTGGGGAGGTATAGGGGAAGTCTGTTCTTCCCATTCATTTTTCTGTAAAACTAAAACTGCTCTAAAAAATAAAGTCCATTAATTTAAATGATAACAATTAATGCAAAGTATATCCTGTAAATATAACTTGGAAAAATTTTAGCACACTTAATCATATTTCAGGAGTGAGACAAATTTGATCATAATATTAGCAATCATTTTACAACTAATGGATATTTTTATTATTTTATATTCTTTTCAGGTATTTAAAGGCTATCTCATGATACTTTGTAGATTAACTCTTTAAATGACCCCGAATATTTTAATGTTGCCATTTCACTTTGACAGTTCACAAATGTAGATAAAATGCTTTTGTATTATAATTTTTCTTGTATAATGCAGTGACCTTCAACACATTAAAAAGTGGAGAATATTACAGAATTATGTAAAATGATGTTCAGTGTTCAGTTTAAGCATGAGTAAATTTAGTGAGAATATAAACTAAGAAAGCTTTTATTGAAGGCAAACCCAAAGGATTAGATATGGATACATTTCTTATTTCTTTTTTTTAACTTATTTTTAGAGAGAAGGAAAGGGAGGGAGAAAGAGAGGGAGAGAAATGTGTATGTGGTTGCCTCTTGAGCACCCCCTACTGGGGACCTGGCCCACAACCTAGACAAGTGCCCTGAGTGGAAATCAAACTGGCAACCCTTTGCTTTGCAGGCCAGCACTGAATCCACTGGCCACACCAGCCAGGGCTGGATACATTTCTTTGCCTGGAAAAAATAACCTCCAGGTTTTTTGTTTGTCTGCTTTGTTTTGTTTTTTTTCTCTAGTCTTCCTTACTTTATGGGTGTCAAATTAGCAAAAGTTTTCTTAAAGTTGTACTGGGAATGTTTAATTGATTGTATAAATAGATGTAAAAGAAGTTATGGTTACTAATTTGTAAATCTTGTGTACACTATATTAACTATGACTTCAATAATACTTTCTAGCCCTTGATGATGTGGCTTAGTGAATTGAGCACTGGCCTGAGAACCAAAGGGGCACCAGTTGGATTCCCAGTCTAGGGCACATGCCTGCATTGCAGGCCAGGCCCCCAGTAAGGGGCACACAAGAGGCAACCACACATGGTTGTTTCTCTCCTCTGTCTCCCTCCCATGCCCTCTGTCTAAAAATAAATAAACAAAAATATTAAAAAAATAAAACAATTAAATAGGAAAAGATTGAGAGTACAATGTCAAAAGAAATGAGAACCAGTTAGTAGTACAATATATACTTTACTCTGTTTAAGTTGAAATTTATTGATATTCTATTATACACTGTGCTTGGCACAGCGAGTGATTCAAAGATCAACTGAACATGACTACTGTGTTGTCAAAACTTAAACTACTGAAAGATTTTTTTAGGTGTAGAAAACAAGTTCAATTCTAATAAATATTGTAACTGAGCTATAGACAAAGAGTAAATTACAAAAAGGGAGGGGAGAAATTGCATGTAATTGGAAAATTTGGGAATAATGTACTCAGGATACACTATGAAAGATGAATGAAAAATTTAAAGGTAGGGAAAGGCAATTGAAGTAAAAAGAACCCCATGAGCAAAATACAGTTAGCCCTCCATATCCGCAGGTTTTACATCCATGGATTCTACCAATGGTGAATCAAAAATATTCGGGGTGGAGGAGAGAAAGTTATGTTGCTGCTTACATGTGTGATGTGATGAGGCCTACAATGGTTGTGTCTGTACCAAACATGCACAGAATTGTTTTGTTCTTGTCATTATTCCCTAAACAAAACAGTAAAGATCTATTTGTTAGATATTATATGCAATCTATTGCATTACATGAAAATACAATTCTCTGCCACTTAAGTAAGGGACTTGAGCATGGTGGGTTTTATTATCCTAAGAGGGTTCTAGAACCCATTTCCCTCAGATAACAAGGGACAACTGTATGTATACAGAAAGTGACCAAGTTTATTAAATAAATCTAAATAAGTTTATTACAACTAAAGGTTATTTCCAATGTGTTTCTTTTCTACCAAAACACTTTACTGAATATACTTCTAGCCATACATCTTTGAAACTAAATGAGCTTGTTTTGAGAATTATAATCATATTGCTATTAAATTATTTACCAATTTATTCAACAAGGATTTATTGAGTTTGGGGCCTATTTAATAGACCCCTAAGCATAGTAAATGTAAAAACTTGAACAAAATTCAATTTTTTTGTGTCCACTGTAAGGGAAGTATAAGAGAATGAGAACATATACAGCTGATTATAGATAAATGCATTCACTTAGATTTGTTTAGAACAGTGACTATTTAAGATTTTTACCCTATTTCCAAGCTAATATGATAATCTGTTACAATTTTAATGATACTGATAGAAAAATACAAAAATTTAATGATGCTGATAGAAAAATTCTGGGTCAGATACAAAGGACAATTTATTACTCATAGCAGTAACGATAGCAGAATATCAGGATGCATTTTCTTGCACTGATTCTGTAAGTTCTAATTGTCCCAGAGTGACATCAATTAAACCATGTAACAATTGTACATGTGGTAGGTTCCATTACAGTAGAAAGCCAGACCTTAAGGAACACAATGTTCAGTAGGCATACCTACCCTTCCTTTCAAAGGAAGGAACTATCTTGACCTAACAAGGCTGTTGGCTACTCAAACATCCTAAAAAAAGAATCCAACCCTGGCTAGTGTGGCTCAGTGTATTGAGTGCTGCCCTGTGAACGAAAGGGTTGTCGGTTCAATTCCCACTCAGGGCACATGCCTGGGTTGTAGTCCAGGTCCCTAGTGGGGGAGGTGGGGTGTGAGAGGCAACCACACATTAATGTTTCTCTCCTTCTCTTTCTCCCACCCTTCCCCTCTCTCTGAAAATAAATAAATGAAATCTTTAAAAAATAAGAATCCATAACAAAAGGAGTCAGTGGCTCTTTGTAGGATGTGAAGTATGAGGAACCCATAGAGAGCCATCTTTCAACAGAACTGAAACAAAGGCAAGGAAATTACTCATTCTGACTATACTTCAAGAAAGAATAGTGTGTTATGTACACATTAACACTTTATCTGGGTCTTGACAGTTAAGTAGATAAAATCATAGAGAACAGTATTATAGGCAGAAGGAGTATAGCTGAAGGTATGGTGATGGAAATATAAACAGCCTCTTTAGTGGAAAATGGGATCTTTGAGGGATGGATGGATATAGAGAGAAATGTAGAGAGGTATTAGTTTGGACAAAATGTGAGTTAGTGGAAGGCTGTAGAGGTAAATGAATGTCCTGCTAAATTATTTGTCCTTTCCATAGAATAGTAGACAGCCATCAAAGATCTTTGAGTTAGGGAAGAATAAAATAATTAACTAACTTGCAAGGGAAATATCGATATTATTATAAAGGAGGCCAAGAGATAATTGAAACTACAAGCATAAAAGAAAAGGAGAAAGGAGGTAATTATGATAAAAGATAAATATCTGTATATAAAATGAGAGGACTGCAAAGATATTTTGAAAATTTAATTGATAGAAATCCTTGATTAATTGGATTAGTGGGATGAGGATAAAATTACAGATAATATTCAGGATCTTAGCTAGGTGAGACAGAATATAATAGTGTCAAGCAAAAGAGGCAGAAAAACAATACAAAACAAAATAATCCAAAAGTTATATTAAAGGGAAAATCTAAACTCCATTTTTAGACACATTTATGTTCATGTGTCTGAGACATTCATCTATAGATATCAAATAAATAGTTTCCACTTTAATTTTATCTTGAGTTTAGGGAAAACAAATTCTATAGACAGCACAGGATCTCATCAAAAAAGGGACACTATGTTCTGCCATTGCTATCTCAACATTCTTAACAATATCTGAAAAAGGAGCTTTTTGTTATTCATTTTATGTAGGGCCTACAAATTATGCAGTCAGTCCTGATTTTAGATTTTAAATTGGAAGTCAACTTGGAAGACTTCTTTTAAATACCCATGCTATTTCCAATTAAGAATATAAATACAGAAATAGCATCCTTTATCTTCCACTGGGAAACCCAGTTTAAAACAATCTCTACCACATTATAGGCCTTAAATAGATTAGTCTCATCTTAAAATGTGCTTCTTATAAATAGTGCAGTGATTTTCTCTTTTTTATGTCTTTGGATTATGGTCACATGGTGAATAAATATTAAATTTTCAAATATAAATTTTTAAAATATATTTTCTTATCATGATTTATCAGTACACTTGGAAAATAATAAGGATCCAGGCAATTTAGGAGAGAGATAAGTCTTGTAACTGTTATGAGAAGGAGGCTCTTCGAGTAATGGGCCCTGGAACTGAACACTTGCATATGGCATAAGCAGGTAAAAAAAGGACGTAGTTTATCAAATACAGAAAATCTAGACAAATTCTCATTGGATACCTCTCTTCAATTACCTTGTTAAGCAGGGCATTTGTGTGTGTGTGTCATTGTTAGCCACTGGGCTTTCCTTCCCAAGAAAATCTAACTTCTTATAAATGAACAAAACAGCAGGTCATATATGGTTCTATGGTGGTTAATGATATTTCCAATTTTTTTCCACTCCCTAGTAACTCATAGTCCCAGGATTCCACAAGGATGATCCATAAAAGATCTTACATAAGCACAGGATAATGATATATTTTTAATTTATCTACTCCCCATTTTCCTCTATTAATGAAAAAATAATAAGGAAAGGATCCCAGTACAAATTTCAATGCATATAATCAATCTACTAACTATACTTAGATAGTAGATTGGATTCTTAAGTTGATTCAAATATTTTGTTTGTAGCTTTTAATTTGCATTAAATAATATTTTCATAAATAATTCTGTAATAATAATGCCCAAAATTATGGAGTGCTTCCTAAGGGCCCAGCCCTCTGCTCTGGATACAGGATGAACTGTGGGCAGTGCTGTATTGGACTAACTATGGCACAGGAATAGAGATAAGCCTATGAGGATTTAATGTGTATTTCTAAATGTGCATATTAACCTCTCAATATCTTTATTGTAATTATATACACATTTTTATGAAAATATAAATTTTACCCTGATCTTGGTTAATATTAGTCTCTCTGATGATGGGTCCACACCTAAGGAGCAATTTCAAGTAAATTTCTAATCTTACTCCAACATCTTAATGCAGGAAAGAGAAAATTATTTTCTGCATCCATTTTACTGTTAACTACAGACAAAACCTGATAACTCCTGCCCAGGCTAAATTGTATCCCAGATGTTTCATTTGTCTTCAATTTTATTTTATTTATTTATTTTTATTGTTGTTCAATTACAATTGTCCTGACTTTTTACACATTGCTCTCACCTGCCCCATCCCTGCCCACTCCCACAATCAATCCCCCCTCCCACTGTCTGTGCCCATGAGTCCTCTATTCATGTTCCTTGTCTTGTCCCTTCTTTCCCTTCTTTCCCCCATTATTACCCTCCTCCATTCACTCTGGTCACTGTGTTTGTTCTTTATTTCCATGTCTCTGATTCTATTTTGCTCATTTACTTGTTTTGTTGATTAGGTTCCACTTATAGGTGAGATCATGTGGTATTTGTCTTTCACCACCTGGCTTATTTCACTTAGGATAACACTCTCCAGTTCCATCCATGCTGTCACAAAAGGTAGGAGTTCCTTCCTTCTTTCTGCTGTGTAGTACTCCATTCTGCAAATGTACCAGTTTTTTGATCCATTAATTTACTGGATGGGCACTTAGGCTGTTTGTAGCACTTGGAAATTATAAAGTGTGCTGCTATGAACATTGGGGTACATAGGTTACTTTGAACTGGTGTTTCAGGATTCTTAGGGTAAATCCCAGCAGTGGTATTGAAAGGATCACTGGATTGAAAGGCAGTTCCATCCTTAGTTTTCTGAGGAAATTCTATACTGTTTTCCACAGTGGCTATACCAGTAAGCATTCCCACCAACAGTGTACTTTTATGCACAACCTCTCAAGCACTTGGTGTTTGTTAATTTGTTAATGATAGCTATTCTGACAGGTGTGAAGGGGAATCTCATTGTGGTTTTAATTTGAATCTCTCTAATGGCTAGTGATGTTGAGTATTTTTTCACATGTCTATGGGCCCCTTATATGTCCTCCTTGGAGAAGTGTCTGTTCATGTCCTTTGTGCATTTCTTAATTGGATTGTTTGTCTTCCTCGGGTAGAGTCATGTGAGTTCTTTACATATTTTGTAGATCAAACCCTTGTGTGAGGTATCGTTGGCAAATATGTTTTCCCATATGGTTGGTTCCCTTTCCATTTTGTTGATGTTTTCTTTAGCTGGGTGTTGGGAACCGCCCTGCCTGGTTTCAGAGGCTGTAACCCCTCATGGTTAAGGCTGAGTCAGAGTTGGGACCATAAGCCACTAAGGAGACAAAGCTTATCCCCCTGGCAGGAGTGCCACCTCTGCCCACTTCACCCTGCTTGGCCCTGAGCTTGGCCAGTTAGCCAATGACGGGTAAGAATCCTCAAGGGAGGATCAACCTAAGACAGGCTCTGGTCACCAGGGATAAACTCGCAGGGAAGGGCTCAGGGGGCTGTGGAAACAGGGTGTAATGGACACTCCCCCCTCAGCTTTGAAATAGCCTGAGTCCTCATTCTGTCTGCAAGAAGTCTCCTAATCTCTTGGCTGCTTTACTTCCCTTGACTGACTCAAGCCTGAAGCAATAACAGAGGGCAGTGCAGTCCTGTGCTGGGAGGGGCGGATTCCCTGGGGAATCAGGCCTAACAAAAATACCTACATTCCTGTGAAACCTGCTTAATTTGTACCCTCAGCTTAAAAGATAAGGGTCCAGACCTGAGATGAGTCTGGTGCCTAAAGTTTTATGGCCCTCTAACTAACTGGCTGTAACTCAGAATAAGCCCTCAAAGTTCTCTGTAAATCCTGTATTGTTTAACCCTTACTGGCTGACAATGATTGATGAGCTTTATCTGCATTCCTATGCAAATGAACTTAATAAAAGCCGATCCAGCGAAAGGCTCTTGGCCCTTCTCCTTTGAGAGATCAGCCACCTCTCCTCCCCAAGCAGATCATGTCTTGGTAGACTTATTCTTCATCCGTGGTGGACTGGGAGGCTGCGTTAAAGCTCCCCGACAGCCGGGCAGAGACTTTTTAGTTTGATGCATTCCTCGTTGTTTATTATTTCCTTTATATCCCTTGTCCCAGAGGATGTATCAGTGAAAATATTGCTGCATGAGATATCTGAAATTTTCCTGCCTATCTTTTCCTTGAGGACTTTTATGGTGTCACAACTTATATTTAAGTCTTTAAAAAATCTTGAGTGTATTTTGGTATATAGTGTAATTCGGTGGTATAGTTTCAGTTTTGGCATGTATTTGTCCAGATCTCCCAACACTTTTTATTGAAGAGGCTATTTTTACTCCATTTTATGTGCCTGTCCCCTTTGCCAAGTAGTAACTGTCCATATTGACATGGGTTTATTTCTGGAGTCTCTATTCTGTTCCATTGATCTATGTGTCTGTTCTTGTGCCAGTACCAGACTATTTAAAATTATAGTATATATAATTTGTAATATAGTTTGATATCAGGTATTGTGGTCCCTTCTACTTTGTTCTTCTTTGTCAAAATTGTTGCAGCTATGTGGGGTTATATACAGTTCCGTTTAAATTTTTGAAACATTTGTTCTATGTCTGTGAAATATGTCATGGGTACTTTAATAGGTATTGCACTGAATCTATAAATTGCTTTGGGTAGTATGGACATTTTGATGGTCTTAATTCTTCCAATCGATGAACATGGTACATGCTTCCATTTGTTAGTGTCTTCCTTAATTTCTTTCTTCAGTGTTGTGTAGTTTTCTGAGTACAGGTCTTTTACCTCCTTGCTTAGGTTTATTCCTAGGTACTTTATTTTTTCATGTTGCTATATCAAGTGGTATTTTTTTCCTGATTTGTGTTTCTGATATTTCATCACTTTGTTTCACACTATTTTGCTAAATTCATTTATTAGGTTGAGTAGTTTTTGGTGGAATCTATAGGGTCTTCTATGTACACTATCATGTCATCTGCAAACAGTGACAGTTTTACTTCCTCCTTCCCAAATTGGATGTGTTTTATTTCTTTTTCTTGTCTGAGCACTATAGCTAGAACTTTCAATACTGTGTTGGATAGAAGTGGTGAAAGGGGTCGCCTTTATCTTGTTCCTGATCTTAGTGGGAAAGCTTTAGTTTGGCTTACAATCATATGGTAAAGATTCCCTCCAAGCATAACCTTTTAAAGACTATCCTTTCTTGCTTGTTTGTTTTATTGACTAGGTTCCATTTACAGGTGAGACCATATGGTATTTGTCCCTCACTGCCTGGCTTATTTCACTTAGGATAATGCTCTCCAGTTCCATCCATGCTGTATTGAAGAGTAGGAGCTCCTTCTTTCTTTCTGCTGTGTAGTATTCCATCACAAGAAAAATATAGCCAGAAATATTGAAATGAAGAACAAACTGACAGTAATCAGAGGGGAGGGAGAGAGGGATAATGGGAAAAAATAGAGGAAGGTCCTTCGAAGAACATGGATAAAGGACAAATGGACAAAGCCAAAGCGGGTAAGTTCAAGGGTGGGAGGCAGAGATGGATGGGGCAGCGGGCCGTGGTGGGGTGAAAATGGAGACACCTGTACTTGAAAAACAATACAAAAATGTAAAAAAAAGACTATCCTTTCAGGAGGGATTTAAAGATTAATACAGAAGCAATTTTCCTGAATTGTGTTATCATAGGTATAATCTTGTTTTTTGAAATGGCAAGATCTACTTGATTGTACAAGACACTTCATGATATCATTCCCATTCTTTATGTCCTGCTCCAAACTCCCTTTAATAGTTTGATTCCTTGCATTGTAAACATACTGTATCTAAATAGGCTCAGAGAGAAAAGACTGACAGCTGTCAGGGAGAAGTAGGGGTGTAGTGTTGGGTTGAAAAGGTGAAGGGATTTAGAAAGAAAGTAAAAAACAGCTCATGGACACAGGCAACAGTATGGGGTTTTGGGGATGTAGAGGAGAGTAAATGGTAATAAGGGAAACTTGAATTGGGATTTGAGCACACAATACATTATACAGATGATGTATTATAGAATTGTACAGCTGAATCCTATATAATTTTATTAACCAATTTCATGCCAATAAATTCAATAAAAAAGAAAAAAATCCAATTTTCTAGGGCCAACTGCAGTTCATTCCTGTCCAATTGGTTTGAGGCTTTACATGCCAAGTTTAAATGATTTTCAGTACTTTATTCTGTGCCTTCCCCTTTCCTACTGCTATGGAGCATTTAAACCAGGAAAATGACCTCTCCTAAATATTTGCCTGTTCACCATAGATGCCTCTCACCATGTGGGAACCACTAGGGACCTCATTTTTGGACAACTTCCACCACAGTTAATGCATTATAACATATTCCAGAGATTTAAATGGTTAATACTATTTTAGTAAATAAAAATGAGATTGTGAACATTAAGAAGTTATAGTGTTAGGGAAGGTAACTTACTGAAATCAAAGGCCATCCATAATGGGAAAAGGGCTGTAAAGATACATATTCTTTTATAAATTATTTTTTCCACTACTAAGAATATAATTGAATAAGGGACTCAGTGAAACACTTAAAATTACAAGTAAGTAACATTCAGCTGCAGAGAAAGAGTCCAGAGAAGTGAGATTAATGATACCAGAAGAATTCTGAACTGAGAAAATGTGTAACAAAATGCTTGCACATACACTTTGTACTTTTCTTTTTGAAGGTTCAAAAACAAATAGCAAAATACTAAGCACTGGTGCTAAACAACTTAAAATTACTTTAAATTTTAGTTAAACATAACCAGGTAAAATTCTCAAGATGTTTTTCTTACAGTTAGATTTTAGCACAGATTGAATGAATAATATAATATTTGAAAATTATATGCATTAGCAGTAATTTTGAAATTTATAAGCATGGGTAAATGTAGATATATCAGTTTTTTAAATTAAAACTTGAAAAAATGTTGAATCAGTGGAAGCTGTAAGAAGAAAGAGGAAAAGATACACGAGAGGTGTCCTGAAACACAGAATTCAGGATTTCAAGAAAATGAGGAAACACAAATCTAAATATAAATATACTGTTTAAAAGTGAGTTTTAACTATTTCAGAGAAATATTTGCAAAGTACATAAATTCACTATACCCAATAGAAATGCATTTAATAGTATGTATCAAGCGGGAAAGAAAACACTTAACGAGCAATTAATCAAATAAAGGACACCTGTCTAAATAACAACAGATTTCTATGAATAGACAATCAAATGAGTCTGAGTTCTTAGGGTCTATCACACAATCCCCTAAGAAGACTAGAATCTACTGAAAATCTAGCTCTGTCCTTATTGTGAAATAAAATATATTTTAATTTAATCCACCTACTGGGCAATATGTAGGTGACCCAGTCCAGTATTTTCTTTTCTTCCAGGAAATGAATTTATAATTTTGGTATCTACATCCCCACCTTAGGCCTATATTGTAACACTTATCTTATGCACACATATCAGCTTGGCTCTACATAAAACCTGAGACTATGACATTAATAAGAGGAAGCTTGGAAACCCATTCCTAAGCTAAAAGTGTCCTGGAAATCATCTTTGTTGTGTGTCATGACAGATCTAATGTTAGAGACCTCTCAAAAAGTATGTTTATTGGCTGTTCATTTTTTCATAGAAATACCAAAGACCCAAGACTTAGTGCAGTGAGTAAATTATGTCCCCCAAAAGATATGTTGAAGTCTTAATCCCCTGGTGCCTGTGAAAATAATCTTTAGAGACAGGGTCTTTGCAAATGTAGTCAAGTTAATGTGATGTCACACTGGCTTAGGGTGGACTCCGAACCGATGGCTGCGGTCCTTATATGAAGAAGGAGGTAGAGATACAGACACAAATGCGAAGAGAGCTATTTGAAGACAGGCAGAAATGGGAGTGCAGCAGCTGTAAGCCAAGGAACTTCAGCAACTACTAGAAGCCTGAATGAAGCAGGAAACTATATGGGTGCACAGACCTGCTTGACAGCTTGATTTTGAACGTCAGGTCCCAGAACTGAGGGAAAATAGTTTCTGCATTTTTAGTCACCTTGTTTATGGTAATTTGTTATGTCAACTCTAAGAAATGAACAAACTTTTGAAAAACATCTTGCATTTCTTTGCATTTTCACCAAAAAAAACCACACAAAAACTAATTAGGTCAGAACTTTACTTGTCTTTTAATGTAAAAAAAAAAAGACAATAGATAATTTTCCTGGATATGTAGCACAAAAGAAAGGACATAGGCCCAGAATTTAATAGACATAAATTTGGTAAGTCTGAGTTTGAATGGCAACTTGGGTCCATTGTCATTTTTTTTTTCACCTTTGACACAAGGCCTCAGTCTTTCTCTGTAAACACATGGGATTAATAAAATCTTTTTCATGGATTATTATAATACCATTATTTGTGATAATACATGGTGTATAACTGGTTGTCATCTCATACCCTCCTTTGTCTTTAACGGGTTACCTTCTCCCTTAAAATACAGTTATCTACATAAATATACAGGAGTATATAGTAATGGGGTAGAAATAAACATTGATTTAGCACATAGAATAAATTGCCACAATCATTTCATCTTCACTTTATTATTCTCTGGGTTCTGCCAGCTCAATTTACGATTCAATTGAACACTCTGATTCCTATCTATAATTATTGAAGGAAATAGAATTCCTTAATTATTTTAACAACTCATTTTCTTTTGGACTTCCTATATGGTCCTTGGAAAAAATTACAAGAACAAATAGTAATGCATTATTAGAAATGTTTCACAATTAGTTTATTATAAAAGCAAGAAGGAAGGAATAACTGGAAAGAATTTAATAGTGACTAAAATAAATTGAACCTACATGGAAAAGGATGTGGCAATATTTTGAACACTACTCATAATACTTGTGGAACACACACACACACATACACATCTATATGCACAAATTAATTTTAGTAAATTTTTCTTACATTGATCTTTATTAATACACCAATAAAATAAAAAGTATGTTATAGACCTTATACGTATAGGAAATACCACAATTCATAAGTGTTCAATTCACACAAAATGAATTTTCACACAGTAAGCATTCGACCAACAATGAAACAATTAAATTCATTTCAACAGTACTCTACAATTTTCATCATACACTCTTCCTTTCACTACATCTGGCAAAGGTAATTACTGGCCTGCCTCTTGTCTGTTTTTGAAGGCAAATATAAAGATAACTAGAACCACACACCATGTACCCCATGGCATGTCTTCTTTGGCTCAGTCTTATATTTGTCTTGATTGTTGCATTAGAATAGTTTGTTTATTCTTAATCATCCATAATATTTTATTTTTTTTGAAAACAGCACTATCTGTCCATTCAATTGTTTCTGTGTTTCCAGTTTTTCTTTTTCACTATTGTGAATAGTGTACTATGAACATCCATATGTTGATGGATATACATAAGCAGTTTTATCAAGTAATGTCTACGTGCAGGACTTAAGCACAGCAGCACCAACTTTCCTTTGGGTTATGTGCATGTAATACATCCTTTAAACTCACTTAATGCTGTGTTTTTATGTTTAAAATATGTCTTTAATAAGTGTTATTTTAAAAATTATTTTATTGTTGTTCAATTACAATTGTCTGCATTTTTCTCCCACCACTCCCCCCATCCCAGCCAAACCCACCTCCCTCCCTTGCTTCCAGCCTCCCCTTGGTTTTGTCCATGTGTCCTTTATAGTAGTTCCTGAAAACCCTACCCCCCATTGTCCCCTCCTCCTTCCCCTCTGGTTACTGTCAGATTGTTCTTAATCTCAGTGTCTCTGCTTATATTTTGCTTGCTTTTTTCTTTTGTAGATGATGTTCCAGTTAAAGGTGAGATCATATGGTACTTGTCCCTCACTGCCTGTGTTACTTCACTTACCATAAAGCGTTCCAGTTCCATCCATGCTGTTGCAAAGGGTAGGAGCCCCTTCTTTCTCTCTGCTGTGTAGTTTTCCATTGTGTAAATGTACCAAGTTTTTGATCCATTCATTTACTGATTGGCACTTAGGTTGCTCCAGCACTTGGCTAATGTAAAGTGTGCTGCTATGAACATTAGGATGCATAGGTTCTTTTGGATTGGTGTTTCAGGGTCCTCAGGATATACTCCCAGCAGTTCAATTGCTGGGTCAAAAGGTGGTTCCAGTTTTAGTGTTCTGAGGAAGTTCCATACTGTTTTCCACAGTGGCTGCACCAGTCTGCATTTGTACCAATAGTGCACTAGGGTTCCCTTTTCTTCACATCCCCTCCAACCCTTGTTTGTTGATTTGTTTATGATGGCCATTCTGACCAGTGTGAAGTGGCGTCTCGTTGTGATTTCAATTTGCATCTCTCTGATGGCTGGTGATGCTGAGTATCTTTTCATATGTCTCTGGGTTCTCTGTATGTTCTCCTTGGAGAAGTGTCTGTTCAAGTCTTTTGCCTATTTTTTAAATTGTGTTTTTTGTCTTCCTGGAGTGGAGTCGTGTGAGTTCTTTATGTATTTTGGAGATCAAACCCCTGTCTGAGGTATCATTGGCAAATCTGTTTTCCCATACAGTTGGTTCTCTTTTCACTTTAATGCTGTTTTCTTTAGCCATGCAGAAGCTTTTTAATTTGATGAGATCCAATTTGTTCATTCTTTCTTTATGTTCCTTGCTTTAGGGGACCTATCAGTGAAGATGTTGCTGCATGGAATGTCTGAGATTTTCCTGCCAATGTTCTCCTCTGGGACTTTTATGGTGTCACAAATTATATTTATATATATATAATAAGCAGTTTGTAGTTGAGCTTTTTAAAGGCTGTCAAAAAATCTCAGTCTTTAAATTTTGTAATCTTTGGAATATTTAGTTCATTTACATTAATATAATTACTTTCATATTCATATTTATGTCTACCAGTTTACACATTAAATAGTTTTTCTCTCTTTCTCCCTTCTTTTAGATCACCAATAATACGTTAAATATAGGATTGATTTCCAAAACATATGAAGAGCTTATACAATTCAACACCAGAAGACAAACAATCAAATTAAAAAATGGGCAAAAGACCTGAATAGACAGTTATCCAAAGAGGACATAGATATGGCCAAAAGACATATGGAAATATGCTCAACAGTACTAATCATCAGACAAATGCAAATTAAAGCCTCAATAAGATATCACCTCACCCCTGCCAGAATGGCTATTATTAATAAGTCAATAAACAGCAAGTGCTGTTGAGGATGAGGAGAAAGGGGAACCCTAGTGCACTGTTGGGGGAAATGAAAACTGGTGCAGCCATTGTGGAAAACAGTACGGAGGGTTTCTTCAAGAAATTAAAAATGGAACTGCTTTTTGACACAGCAATCCCACTTCTGGCAATATATCCTAAGAATCCTGAGACATTAATTAGAAAGAATATATACACCTCTATGCTCATTGCAGTACTATTTACAATAGCCAAGATCTGGAAACAGCCCAAATGTCCATCAATAGCTGTGGTACATTTGCACAATGGAATACTACATGGCTGACCATAAAAAGAAGGAAATCTTACCTTTTGCTGCAGCATGGATGGACCTGGAAGTTATTATGCTAAGTGAAATAAACCAGGCAGAGAAAGACAAATACCATATGACCTCACTTATATGTGGAATATAATGAACAAAATAACTGACAATCAAAATAGACGGACAGTAATGGACACATGGAACAGAATGACAGCTGTCAAAGGGGAGTAGTATGGGGAGGACTGGAAGAAAGACAATAAAGGGATTAACCAAAGATCTTGCAGATACAAAAAACAGTGTGGTGAAGGCCAGAGGAAAGGAGGAGTGGGTGATTAATGGAGGCAGGTAAAGGGAGGGAAAATATGGACATCTGTATTAGTGTCAACAATAATAATAAAGAACAATAAAATGTAATAAATATTTTTAAATATACTTTGCATCTATTAGCCTGATAATTTACTTATCAGTAAATTACTAAAATTCTTAGTTTAAAAATATTTATTTTTGTTTTATTATAGTGTAACACAAAATATTATTTTTGGCATTTTTCTTCAAAAAGAGGGCCAAAAACCTCATTAAATTCATGTAAGATTTCTTACCATTGTGTTACTATTGTCATGTATTTTTATCTAAATATACACAAAGACAAATACTATATGATCTCACCTGTAAGTGGAACCTAATCAACAAAACAAACAAATAAGCAACATATTGAAATAAAGAACAAACTGACAGTAACCAGAAGGGAGGGCAGAGAGGGGATACCAAGGGAAAGAAGGGGAAGGGTCATCAAGGAATATGTATAAAGGGCCCATGGACAAACCAAAGGAGGGTTAAGATTGAGGGTGGGAGGTGGGGGTCAGTGGGGCAGGGGAGAGTGCTGGGGAGAAAATGGAGACAACTGTACTTGAACAACAATAAAAAAATTAAAATAATAGATATATTCTACACAATAAAAATTTATTTTGTACAGTCAATTTTGATTTATATTTACCTACACATTTGCCTTTTCATAGCTCTTGATTATTTCTTGCATATCTATGTTCATGTCAGACATAGTTTTCTTTAGTTTGAAGAACTTTAACCATATTTTAGTGAGGCCAACAATATAGAGAGGTTGGTTGGTAACAAATGTCTCTATATTTGCTTTAAGACATATTTTATATACATATATATATATAAAATGGAAGGATTTTTTATCTTAGTATCAAAATCTGGGATTTTTTTCTTTTTAACTCTGTGTACAGATTTTATTTCTTTATCTTTAAGTTTCCATTGTTTACATTAAAATGTCAATCTAATTGCTGCAGCTCTGAAGGTAAAGGGTCTATTTTCTCTGACTGCTTTTAATGTGTGCTCTTTTGCTTTGATGTTCTTATTAATGGTCTCCAAAGGGTATTTCTATTTCCTTTTATTAAGGAGATAGAGTCTTAATCATACCCAAGAACCTGAGACTACTCACGGGAAAGCTGTCAACTTAGCAGTATTTATGTTTGGTTGGCTTCTAGGGCTGAGATCTCCAAGCACCAGCAGAGGTCCTGGCATAACACAGGGTTGTTCACCAGTTAGGCTCTAAATTTTAATCTTTTTTTTTTTTTTCAATGTAGAGCTCAGCTCTTCACTCTTTTTTTCTTATAGGATCACCTGTCTCTCAAATCTTTTATATCTCTCTATTCCTGTGAACCAGCAAAAGCTATCCAGGTCTCTTTGCTTCTTAGTAGTTGCCATCTGATAGTTTTGTTTGTTTTTTTTTTTTTGTCTGGGTCCTTAAATATTTATTGCTCTTATGGCATGTGTTGTTTTAGAAAATATATAACTGCAGAATGAAATTCTCTTTTCCTTCCCTTAGTTTGTTTTTCTTGAAGTCTTAGTGTATCAACTGTTTTTATGTTTTTAATGCTTTCACATAATGTACAGGCAAATTTCAATGTATTGTGCTTCTCTTTATTATGCTTCACAGATATTGCATTTTTTGTTTTGTTTTGTTTTGTTTTTAAAATGCAAGATCTTCCACCAGTAAAGATGATGTTTTATTGTGATACCTACTTTATTATGGTGGCCTGGAACTAAAATTGCAATATCTCTGAGGTATGCCTTAGAGAGACATCTTATGCTTGTTATTTCATGTGCTTTTTCAAAAGAAGTTTTGCACAGTCCTAACTAAGCTGCTTCATAATTCTCAAAAACAGGAGTCACATGGAGTTTTGAGCTAGGGACACACAAATTGGGAAGGAGATGAACAATGAGGATATTTATAGTAGAGAGATAAACGTGTAGAAAATTAGATGTGAATTAATTACTAAGAATATGCATATATATAAAAATATTAAATTTTCTGAGATTAACTGTTCTCAAGAATTCTTTTGGATGTAAAGCTGAGAATCTTGATACCCCATGACATACGTAGGGCTTCCAAGAGGAAATATCAGTGTCTATAACTAACACTAATCCAAAAGATATTTTAATTATGATTTTGTATCTCATTATACACATTTTCAAATACTTTTGTTTAATCTCTTGTACTTTTTAACCATTTCATAATTGACTTTTTCTGACAAGATCTTTTTCTTCGTCAAAAAATGTTACATGAATGAGTGGATTAGAAAGGGGCCAAAGACTGTAATAAAAACTGCATCAACATAATATGTATGTTTATTTTCTTTTTCATTTAACTGTCTTGAGTTAGGTGTTCCTTATTGGTTTTCTTACCTGTGATGAATCATTTAATGAGGCTTCTTTTTCATATGGCTTCATCATCTCTTAACTTTATAATCTTACAATTCGGGACAGTTGATGGAGAAAGAGAATGTGAAGACAGTAAACAAATGTCTTAAAAGTTCTCTAAAGACCCACCCATACCCTTTAACTAGAGCTCAGTTCATATGGTCACATCTCACTATGAGACGAGGAACTGTAGACTGTGTCTATGCTCAGGAAGAAGATACAATATGATTTCTTAGTGAACAGCAAACACTCTCTGCCACAATGGTGAAAATAATTAACTGAGAGAATGCTAAGAGATATTTGGAAATATGATGTGGTACTTCTTATATAGAAGAAATTCTAAACAATATATATTCAAGCATATACTAAGTTTTGCCATGATTTTGTATTATTTGCTTCATATTCAATAGTATGCTTTATCAGTAAAAATCTGATGATATTCTGAGTATAAAAGTAATATGTGTTAATTTTAGAATCTAAATATAACACAAATAAAAATATTTAATACTATCCTTCATTTTGCAATATGATATAGCCATTGCTAATATTCTTTTAGATTGCATTTCAATTTTTATGCACATAATATTGCTGTTTATGTTTTACAACATTAGAATTGACAGTGTAAAATATATTAGGATCAACCATAAGAATATGTTGATATTTAACATTTTTGAATTATAAGAATGGCAACTTCATATGATTAAAGTAACACAGGGTAAAAATGAAGATTAAAATATGTTTTATCAGAATATTGAACCAAAGTATTATATATACAATATATCATATAAAAATGATTAGCCTCTGAAAATTCATATCTTTATACAAACAAGTTTTATGAGATTATTCAACAGCATTAGGTAATGAAGAAATTAATTAGTAAATATGCTTCCATGAATCCCCTACAGTTAGTTAACATTTTTAAAATAAATGCAATATTATTGAAATGTTTAGAAAGAAATGCTCAGATAAGAAAACCACACAGAAATAAGCTAGTATTTTTTTAATATCAAAGGTATTTGTAATAGAAAAAATCTGTTTTAGTGAAAAGTAGAAAATGTCTTCAAAAATAGCTATTTTACAGATAATTTTATTTTGATGTAATGAACATGTTGAAATGTCAAGTGCATGACAGATGAGCTTATGTCTATATCATTAAAACTGCAGTTTAACCCAAAAGTTAGTGACCTTTACATTTGACGAAGGTAGATTTAATTAAGTACCTAACGTTTTCCTAATTTTATGAAATTTGTAGAACCATGTGAAATGAATTACTTTCTATTATGAGCCAAAACATACAGAAAATTATTACCTTAAATAGCCTTAATATAGTACCCAATTCATTGAATTAATTATATTTCATTTGACAAGGCTAATGATGCTTCATCTGGAAATATACTTTCTGGATTTTTTTAAAGCTTTAATGTTTTTAAAGATTTTATTTATTTATTTATTTATTTATTTAGACAGAGGGGAAGGGAAGGAGAGAGGGAAACATCAATGTGTGGTTGCCGCTCGTGCACTCCCTACTGGGGACCTGGCCTGCAACCCTGGCTTGTGCCCTGACTGGGAATCCAACCAGTGACCCTTTGGTTCACAGGCCAATGCTCAATCCACTGAGCCACACCAGCCAGGGAGTTTTACTGAAATTTTATTAAGCCTGTTTCTCTTTCTTAAGTTTATTTTTACTTGTTCTAGTGAAAATTTCACATCTTGGTGACTTTTGTAAAGTCTATTTTATCACTTCTTGTTCTGAATATGTATACACACACACATACACACACTTTTAAAGTCACATAACTTACAGCAATGAATTATAACACACATCTGTTAAAATGTGACGTTCTGTGTTTTTATCATAGGATTTATAATATATGTTTTAGCCTATAGAAAAATATGTTTCATTGCATATTTAATAACTTGGTAAACAAGGAAAGCATTATTTATTTGCAATGTGCATATTATTTTGAAATATATTTTGAGAAATTTTAGAGACCTAAAGAAGTCTAATCTTTTGTTTAACAGATGAAAATATTATGGGCCATAGAGGTTCAGTGACCTGACTGAGTTCTATTTCTTTTTTACTGGTTTTCCCTGTACGTTTTTGGCTTCCCTTCTGGAATTTTACGGACTTAGGTTTCTTTTTGTCTTCAGCTTTCTTATAGGCATAGTTTTAAAAATTATTGTTTTGCAGCTTAATCAGTTTGGTTTTGTTTATTCAAGAATGATGTTACTTTATCTATTTCTGCAATCTATGTAAAAATGGAAGCCTTATTCAGATTGTATTTTAGTTTTAATCAGAAGGGTTATTCTAATACCAGCTATGCTGTCACAGTCAGAGAAGAAACCCTTGTTTATCCTTTAATAGTCAATATGTAATCGCACAATGAGAAAGTATAAACAATACAAAAGGCCTAAATTGCAACTGTTATTTCTTTAAATTCTGAAATTCCCTCTTGTTATTGAGATGTTTGAAGCAAGACTCATTTTTTGTCACTGCTGTAAAAAATGATTTAAATATTTCTCTACACAAATTTCTCTTACCTTTGAAGTTTCATAATTAAATTACAACTTGCTATTCATTCTTTGGTATTAATTTCTCCTGTACAATGATACCTTACAATTTGCAGGATTGGTTATTGTTATTACTTAATTGAATTTTCTTTCTAATACAATGTTTGGATATATCTTCAACATTGTATGTAGATTTTACCTATTTACAAATATTTTAGCTATGTTGGATAATCTTTTTTAAAATATTTTATTTATTTATCTTAGAAAGAGGTGAAGGGAAGGAGAAAGAGAGGGAGAGATACATCAACGTGCAGTTGCCTCTCACGTGCCCCCTACTGGGTACCCGCACCCTAGGTATGTGCCCTCACTAAGAATGGAACAGGCACCCCTTTGGTTCACAGGCCGGCTCTGAATCCACTAGGCCACACCAGCCAGAGCCTATGTTGAATATTCTTTTCTCTCATATGATCTTGACTAATTATTTTAATTGTCCTTTTACTTTGATTTCACTAGATCTTAAGCTATAATTGTGTCTGAAATTTAGTTTTCAGCCCTCCATTTGATTTCTTGCTATTCCATAATGATCTGGTAGCTGTGTAATGATGTTTTTTGTGCTATATCTACTACCAGAATTCTCATAATCTTGATTTAACACATTATATTTGATGTTATTTGGTACATTAAATTATTGGCTCCAGTTCTTTACCCCTTTCTGTATCCAAGCCTTTTTTCTTATATAAGTGCTCTGTAAATCTCACAGACATAAAGTACTCTGAACCACTTGATAATTCTTGGCCATGTGACTTGATTTTTCAAATAGAATATTAATATATGATGCCGAGTAATGCTAAAGATTTGCTTGCACCTTTGGGCTTGCTTGCGTTTCTGCCATCGTCATTAAGCAAGCACGCCCTGGGCTGGCCTGCTTGTTCAAGGAGTAGAAGAGATACTGGGAGCTGACAAGAACTCAACCTGTTGCCTAGAACTACCTACTCAATGTCAATTTATATCAACAAAACTTCTGCAAGTAACATGAACACACTGACAAGTGTGTATGTGATTAGCAGTAAATATAAATCATTACAAACTAATTATATAAACAGTCAATTGAATTCACATTCTAATTATTTTCAGGTACAGCATTGGGCAACCATGTTTAAATTTTCTATTTCTTGTGGTAATTTAATTCAATGATTGATTCATATTATTTGTACTTACGGTTTTCTTATTTTTTTCTTTACATACAAGTTATCTTTTAATGTAATTTATCTTCTTCCATTTTGCTCAGCCAGGGAATTGTGTCAAATATCACTTCATCCTGGGTAACTTTCTTTGACTTTGGGTGACTTTCCCCCTACCATGAGAGTTTTTTTTCTCCATACAACCATGGCTTAAGGGTTGAATAGTATATGTTGTACTTATTTTTAGGTATTTTGAGAGCATAGTTAGGAGAGGAAAGCTCAGCTAAAGCAATATTCAGTTTGGCTTGGCATACATGGAATATATTCTCTGTTGTATCAAGTGGACTGTGGAGGGTTTACTCAACCTGATAAAGGTACTTTTTATTCTTATAGGGAAGGCCATCAGACTTTGAAGTGTGAGAACATGCCAGCTTTGACTATTGTTTCTTTTTTTAATATATTTATTCATTATGCTATTACAGTTGTGTGTTTCTTGAATTTAAATATCATATATATATATAACAGCAGCTGTTGTCACTCATAAACTCAAAAGAAGAGAAATTAATATCTGTAATTTTGAGTCCCTGACTTTTGTTTACCATTGGAGGTGAGATGCCTAGGTAAAGAGGATTTTCAATGTCTCTTTTTCCTATACTTCTGCTTTTGTTTATAATTCTCTTCTATTATCTCTTTCATTGTTGCTCCAGTTTTCTTTATTGCTAGGGATAATCTGATTTTCTTGTCAGTTTTCCTTGCATTTTTGATTGTTGGAAATGGCCTTAGTTTGCTTATATCCAAAATTAACTGGTGAAAAAATCTACCCTTTGTGTTTTTATTATTTTTTTATTGAGTTTCCTTCTTCTCCATCAGTCTGCTTCTCTATAAGCATGAATGCATTTCCATAATTTTCAGGATTTTGTCTCCTGAAGATGTCTCCATCTGGGAAGGAGACGTGGGAGATCGGTACAGGACTGTGTGCTGCCCCACGCACAGCTTCCCAGCTCTGCTAGCTTTAGAAAATTATTTTATAAGATTGGGCCACTTTGCTGTTTTCTGTCATTGAAAATTTTCTATTTATTTGTTTGCATTACTTACTTACTAAAAAACAATATGCTATTGTGGACTTACTATCTTACTTTACAGTTATGCATATTACCTTGGGTTTCTGTAATTAAAATCAGCATTTCAATCATATATTAAATCCAACTTAGTTCCCTTAAAAATGATTCACATGTTCATTTACCATCATTTCTAATTATGTCTCTAGTATTAAATTTGTAATATGAGTCTTTTAACTGTTGAGTTAATTTACTGTACGTTAGTGTACATCTCAATTTTCATTAGTTTTTCATTCCATTTGATATTTCTTCTTGTGTTTCTTTTTATTTATGTTAATGGAGATTCCTATCTCTGTAAGGATGTTTTGTGAAAGTCATTTTTCATAACGGCAAGTACTTTATACAAGCTTCAATTTCTTTCTTGTCGTGGCAGGTCAAAATTTAAACTGTACTTTATTTTCTCTTTGATTGTTTCTTTAATTTGTAATGCCATGCATTGTCTACTGAATTCTAATTAAAAACCTAGGGGTTAATTTTTCAGACTGAATGTCTCAAATCTCCAGAAGAGTGCATTTGAAAGCTTCAGAAGCATAGTTAATTGAATAATTGAACCAACTCTACAAACTGCTAACCTACATTATTTGCATCTGTTACAAATTCTCACAAATGTATATTAGATGGAAAATGTAGGATTTGCATAGATACAATAGGAATCCCCAGTGCTTAATGTTCTTTTGATTCTCTATAGCAAGAACATAAGTGAATTTTAAAATAATCACCTTACATCAATTATTACTAAATATGTATTATTCTCTCCCAATGGATAAACATGAATGATATATTGAGAATCACAACCATACCAAAACAATTTAAAATAACAAACCCTTCAGACTTTCATTACCTATTGAAATATTCAAACTAATTTTATATTGCATATGAAGTTCATGTGCCAAAATCCACACATTAAAAAAATAAAACTTCTAAAATAATTATAAGAAGAAAACACTGCCCAGTTGGTGTAAATGATATAAAATTAGCACTGACTATTCAACATCCTGCATTTCAGTGATGTACTTTAGATTATTAAGGGAGAAATAAGGAGTATGATGCATTTTAATATTTGCATTTAAAATTAATTCATATTTTTATCTTTTTATTAATCTAAAACCATACTTCATTGACCAACAAAAGTGAAATATGACTCGAAATGTGTAAAACAGAACATCTTGTAATGTTTCAAGAATGTCATGGATGGAATGAATCTTGTAATTTTCTAGAAGATAACATGGGAAATTGCTCCAGATACTTAATAGGACTACATTAATGTTTATCTTTTTCCAGAAATGGATAGGCTAATGTGACTGGGAGGGACATAAAAAATCTTTTAAAGTTTGCATATAGTTCATTTCATAAGCTATTTGTTTAGCTCCAAACCACCTTCTTATATTTCACTTTGGTTATTGTGCGATGGACTTGAAAAACATTAAAACATTTCTGCTCAGTCAGTTGATATCTGTTAGGTTACTTATTAAATGTAACATACTTATTTTTATATAATAATAAAAGGCTTTAATAAAAAGAATGTTTAATTGTTTACCAGGAAGACAATTCTGGCTCATTGGTGGGTCAAAGCTCATTTACAAAAACACTTTATCAATCCATTTATTTATGTAAGAAACCTTACAAAATTCATAATATTAAATTGATTTTTATAGTTTAAAAGGTCCTATCATTCTGCTTCAACATGGCTTTATTTTTTCCTTAATATTTTTCTTTTTCTTTTTTGCAAAATCCAAGATACCCTAGGCATTATCAGATGATTTTTATACTTAGATGATTATCTTTATTTTTATTTTATATAATGTTACATAAGAAAAAAAAGGTTAGGAAAGATGAGTTTAGTAAAACTGGAGTAGGTTATGCTAATAAAATATTCATTTTCCATCAATCATTTATTGAGATGCCTGTTTATACCAGGTGCCAGGTTAAGATTGCTTTATCAAAGTAAGTTATATATACTGCTTCTGCCTGATAACTCTAAATTTAGATGGAAGTCCACTGTGTAGCCAAATACAATAAGATAACATTATTGTTATTTTTAATGATAAAAAGTCCAGGTAGTTCAAAATTTGAGATAAGCCTTGACTGGCGTGGCACAGTTAGTTGGGTGTTGTCCAGCAAAGGGAAAGGTTGTTGAATTGATCCCCAGGTCGGGGCACATGCCTGGGATTCGGGTTTGGCACGAGGTCAGGGTGTGTGTACAGAGGCAAAGGATCAATATTTCTGTCTCACATAGATGTTTCTCTCCATTTCTTTTCCCCTCTCTCTAAAATTAAATAAATAAAAATCTTTAACAAAAACACCTCTCCCAAATTATCGCCCAAAAGGATCTGATGAACACTAGTAATTAATTTATGGTGATTAAGTAGTGAAGTAGTATAACAAGTATAACAAGTATAACAAGTATAACAATGGAAGCTCTTTAACAAGTCTTCCCAAGGTAAAATTCTGGTTTGCCAATTCACAAGCTGTAAGATATGGAATACATCGCTTCTCCTCTTAAAGCATATCTAGCTGTGAATTCAAGTGATTATGAAACCATATATTTTGTACTTTATAAATATAAGCTTTTTGCCACAATTTAAAACTGTAAGCTTATGCCACATTTCTCTATCCCTCCAATAAAATGTCTGTTAAGAGTTCAACAAATGTCATCTATAATTATTATTTTAGTATTTTTGATATTTTTTACAGTTTCAATTCTGCATTCTGTTCTTCACACCAAATCCTCCCTCTGTGCTAGAAACCCCCCGGTGGCAAACGTGATAATCTCCTTACATTGGCACCACAAGGGTACCGTACAGTGTCTGAAATCGATTAAATGTTATACAAATACTTGCTGAATAGTACTTTAAATCAGGGAAATAACTGCACATTAGTAAGCCACTGCATTTGTCATATTCTGGGTTTTCCCTTAGTAAAATTGTGGGGAAAAGATACACTCTTTCTGCATGAGAACTAAAACACAGATGAACTTCCACCACCCCCTTCATCCTTGAATAAACAATCGATGACGAATATCATGGTGTAAAAATAATATAACTGTAACTTATGGGTAAAATAGATCAGTATTATCACTTAGAGATATGATGAAATTAGGTCTTTTCTTCCTAAATCAAAATAAATTTTGATTATTAAAAAAAAACTTTTACTGAATAAATAGTGAGACAGCAAGAGAAGGAAATTAGTCATGTTTTTACTTCTCTTTATGGAAACTTTGATCTTTAAACAGTCCAGAACTGTGGATTTGGCACATTTACTCAGTGTGAGGGCAAGGTAGAGGTCTTGCCTGTAATTTGCTGCAAGGCAACCTCAGGCATTTTTGTTAGGTGTGAGGGGTTGGACACTAATAGGTCAGGGCTTGATTTTACAGGTTTCACATGCAGGTTGGAAATTAAAGATACATGAGGACATCCAACCACATGAGCACACATGCCCAAATATACAGGCACACACACACTTATTTTTATTGTTTAGTTTTTTCTTTATTTACTGTCAAAAAGGAAGTTAATACAATTTTCAAAGAGCAACTTAGAACAAACAGCTTTTTTGGCATAGCATATTAGTACACAAATATAAACTGTTAATTTCAGACCTTTAAATACTGACCATTTATATTACCCAGAAGACAGAGGTTAGCTTTCTTTTAGCTGGAGCCCAGAGACTTCAGCATATTTGCCTAAAAACGATAGCAACAATCAGTGGTCTTATTTCCTTTCCAGGAGAAAAATAATATAACACGGCAGTATCGAGAGTATCAGATTCCACACACATTTATTTCCCAAGGATATTCCACGACACACTGTCCAATCTAAAGCAACAAACACTTAACACAATACCCTCTAAATCTGCCATGTTGTTGCAAATGGCTAGATTTCATTCTTTTTTATTGCTGTGCAATGTTCCATGGGCACCAAGGTTGCTTCCATATCTAGGTTACCATAAATAATTATGCAATGAACACAGGGGTGCTAAGTAAAATAAGTCAGACAGAGAAGGACAAATAGCATAGGGTTTCACTTATATGTGGAATCTAAAACAAACAAACAAACAAAAGAACAAGCAAAACAAAACAAAAAATAAAAAGACTCAGAAACACAAAGAGATGGTTGCTAGAGGGAAGGGGGCTGAAAGGATGGGTGAAAAAGGTAAAGGGTCAGTAACGTGATAAGTTTACCCAGGGACAGATGAGTACTCCAATTAATGGGGTAATAGCATTGTAAGGTGCAAAACTGTCAAGTCAGTATATTGTACACCTAAAACTAATATAATTAATATAATATTGCATGCCAACTATACTTAAATTAAAAAATAAAAACTGCATGCACCTTAAAAAGTAAAAACAAATATAAACTATAATTACCTGACTTACTGCAAAGATCAAATATTCATTTACTCTTTTATTTAAAAAATATTTTCTTAACTGTTGCTATTGTCAGACAGTATGCTTGTTTGGGGTACAAAAAACAAGAAAAACATAGCCTTGACATTACAGAGCTAATGGTCTATTTTAGAGTTGTCGGAAAAATCAGCAATTACTCTGTGGTGCACTACATGCATGTGCTAAGGTGACACGTGGAGAGTGTAACCTGCATGTAAAAGGAATATACACGGTTGTTTCAGACAGGAGTGACACGTAAGTAACAGGACAAATTTGAGAGAAGGTGTGATGCTTTAAGAGATTTAAAGAACATTTAGTATGATTCCATTTTGTAGAGAGATAGTGAGACGTAAATTGGAAAGATAAAAACAGTAGAGAAAACCTTACAAACTACCATGAAGATCTCTGGTTTTTATCTTAAGCACAGTGAGGGAATCATTTCCAAGATTTGACAAAGCACAGGAGCATGGTTACATTTGCATTTCAAAGGTCATTCTGATCCTTATGTGAAGTGTAGATTAGAAAGAAGCAAAACTGGAGATAGTGGGATTATTCAGGAAACTGTTGAGTTAATCCAGGGAACTAAATGAGTATCATACGTTTTCAGAAAAATATGAGTGTTGAATAAGTGAGTAAGTGGGGCTTCGTAATTTATGAATAAACTGTGCAGTATAAGTGGTGTGAGTGATAGTGATAGAAAGATGCTACTCAATTATAGGAGCACCTTTGAAAAGGGAAATTGCATTCATGCCTGTAATCATGACTGATAGAGTTCGTAAAACATACAACTTCTAATGGCAAAAAGTTGTTAGATTTATGACTATGAACATTAGCACTAGTATTATAGCTGTTTGATTTTGAGTCATCAGGATATGGATGATCACTGAGGCTGCCATGATAATAAATTAGTTTTCCCAGGAAATATAAATGGAAAAAGAACCCTGGCTAGTTTGCTTCATTGGATCGAGCACCAATCTGTGAACCAAAGGGTTGCCGGTTCGATTCCCAGGCAGGGCAATGCCTAGGTTGCAGGCCAAATCCCCAGTAGTGAGCATGTGAGAATCAACCACACATTGATGTTTCATTCCCTCCTTCTCTTAAGAGAAAAAATAAAGTAGATTGATAGCTTGAATTACAGAATCATTTATTCCAGTGAAAAAGAATACTACTCGGCCATCAAAAGGAAGAAAGTTTTACCCTTTGTGATAATATTGATGGACCTGGAGAACATTATGCTAAGTGAAATAAGCCAGCCAGGGGAAGACAAGTACCACATGATTTCACTAATATGTTGAATCTAATAAACAAATTGAACAAGCAAAATAGAGACAGACTCCTAGACAGAGAGCAGGATGGCAGCTAAGGGCAGGGAGAAATTGAGCAAAAAAGAAAAAGGACTCATGAACATGGACAACAGTATGGTGATTGCTGGGGCAGGGGAGGGGGTGTAAGGGGACTGAATGGTAATTAAAAAAACAATAAAAGATGAAAAAAGTTTTGAAGAAATTATTTTGAAGTATTTGAGGAAAGTATTTGAAGAAATACTAAAGAGTATTAGACACTAGATAAATCAGGAATAGCACTGAGAAAAGTTTACTAGATGTAATAATCCAGAGGGCACTGATGGTTTTAGAGCAAGTTAAGTGCTATGAATCAGATTATAATAGTTTAAGAGGTGAATGAAAGGTGAAGACTTAGAGACAGGGTATATAGTAAATTCTTTCATAATCACTGTGAAAAAGAGGAGATAGCCAATGCAGTAGCTGTGAACAGCAGGATATTTAAAGAAAACTTCCTTTAAGGGGAGAGAGGACTAATCATGTTTAAATGTTCACAGGAGGGATTTACCAGAGGGGGAAAGATAAGTCCTACGCAAGAGGGAGAGTGAGGTTCCAGAAAACGTTCTTGTCCTGTGGGTGAGATGCAGAGTGCACGCAGAAGGATCGCTTTGAGCAGGTTCAAAAACCTCTATTCTGCTGTAACCTAAAGAAATGAAAAAATAATAAAAAGAAATACAGATATGTTTGCAGATTGAAAATAAAGCTAATGAAATTCTCATTCAATAACATTTATATTTTGCAAAATTAGTGGAAAGATAGTCCCTTAATATATGTCCACATGTATCTGAATTTTAATCTAACTGTTCTTTCTGAAGTATAAATTAAACATAATTTATTAAAAAATAGGTTACAGCTCTATTTGTGTCTCCATTTAGCATTTATATCTTATACTTAAAAAGTTAGAAAAATTAAAAGTCACTGGGCAACATACAGGAAATTGAAGCCTGGTCTCTGAGGCAGTGACCACCAAACTGTCAGCAAAGGCGTCAAAGTTCTGAGTCTTCTTTTCCTTGTTGGTTACAGGGTGGCTGGAAGGCATGTTCTACCTGTGCTTTTATATAGCACAATGTGTTTTTTGACTATCTGTTTTTAAACTTAGAAATCTTATTGGTCATAATTGTCAACCAAAACATACACAACTTCACCGAGTATGGCAGTTACACACACAGTGTGTACTACTGATTAGCCACTTAATTTCCATGTGATGGATACCAGTTTACAGGAGATAATGTCATTCATGTGTTGGGTTTTCAAAGCACATTCAGCATTAAATAAAATTTAAGAAAAGAAAAATCTTTCCACAGACTTAATAATGTAAGATGGTACTGAAAAATACCACAAAAATAACAGTAAACACAGCAAGGACCATGTCACTTCTCTTATGATATGAATCGTGAGGCCATAGAAGAGCGCAGTCTCTCTCACTAAGTCAATGCATCTGAGACAAAATTCATGGAAAACTGATTATTTTGCTGTATACTAAGTAATTCATCAAGATATATGTCACTGCAATTGAGAAAAAATCTCAAAAGTAAAAAAAATCAAGATTTACATACTATAGTACAGAATTAATTTATTTCACTCATTGGTAAAAAGAAAAATATTTTCTCATTCATTTAACATCTTAAAAAGTGAGAAAGACCACTGTGTGCATTCAGAAAAAGAAATAGAAAATAAAATGTAAGAAGATACACTTTAAAAATTTATTTTCATGTCAAAGGGTTAGACGACTTGAAGGTAATTATTTCAAAATATTATTTCCAGTACTGCTCTACTGAAAAATACCAACTTGTCATGAAGTTAAAGTCCTTGATTAGCCTGTCTCTATAACAACTGGATGACAAATCATCTTGATATTGGATTTTTTACTTGGTATTTCCATTCAATTAATACTGAGGATCATCTCTAGATATCTTTGTTTCACAGAATATGCTTCAAAGAAAAAAATGAAACAAATGAGCAGAGGAGGAAAAATCTAAACTTTAGGGGTTTTATTTATTTGTATTTGTTTTACATAATTTGAGATTGTCTAGTCCACTTCAGTATTATTTGATAAGTGCATTTCCTTCCATGCTTTTCTCCTGGTCATATATACAGTTTCAAGTAATTTAGAAGTTCCTATCACACTGTAAATGTTAAGTTAAATGGAATTTAGAAGAAAGAACAGGTTACTTGAAAGAAGATAGGGAAGAAATACCAAGAATGCCACCATGTTTGTCCTGATTCCTGCCTACTCACACCTGCACAGGCAACGACCAACACACCCAGTGTCTGAGCAGAAGTTGGCTCACCCCTTCTGAAGCAACTCCCGCCCCAGCTGCCCCAATGATCTCCTTGGAATTGCTGTTTTTGAGTTGGTTTAGGGAGTAGAAAATTTATTCTTAAGTTACTAAAAATGTGAAACAAGAAAAATTCAGTCCCTCCTTTCTTCATTATGTTAAGAACTATGATTCTAAGGATTTCTTCTTACTCTTCTGCTTTTCTAGGCTAAGGGTCTGTGCTGGACAATGGTTGGGTGTTGTATAGCCATTTGAAAAAATTTCCTCAGCAATCCATGGAGAAGAAATTCGTGATTTTTATGGCTTCCCTCCTTTTCTTTGGTTCTAGAAACTACTGGAGGACAAGAACATTATGTTTTATAAAAACACACATCCACAAAAAAAAATAAAGCATTACTGATTCCATATTAAAGGTGAGGAACTAAAATATTCAAATTCCTAGTACATGGAATTATAGATTCTTGTTAGAACTTGCAGTATACTAATATTGTACAAAGTATTTTATTTTATCAATCAAAGAATTTACAAATCACTTTATAGTTTAGTACATTTCTATTACCAAAAGTAGCAATCAAATTACACTCACCAGGTTTTTGTTAAGTTCTGCAAGTACTTTTTTTTCTTCCTTTTTATCTCCATTTTCTGCGTAGGTGTGCATACCCATGTTCTCATTTAAATTTAAAACACTGCTTTGGATTTACTTTTGCATTTTCTACTCAATCAGTAAAGTGAACTACAAGTAGTGGACACTGCATTTAAAAAAATATGTTATAAATAAGACCTAGCTTTCATTCTTCTAATACATAAAATTTCAAAAAAATTGAAGGAAAGCTATTTACCTACTTTAATTTATTTGACATTATTTATAACATTTGAACTGCAGAATACATATAAAATGCAGAATCATACTAAATAAATACATTTTCAGCAGTAAAAAATATAGAAAAATAAATACAAGAACTATAATGCTTACATTCCTAAATTAATTTCAGATAACTGGAACTATTTCACAATATTATATATGCCTAAACACATAACTTCATATTTATAATTTTTAAAATAATGTTTTAAACTTAATCCTAACATTAAAACAAAGTGCTAACGGATATGCTCATTCCCATTGCTAGGCTTGTTTTTGTGAATTTGTTTAGCTTGAAAAGTGTTCTCTCAGCAGTTGGTAATGTATTCTTTTTGAGGAATGCTCTAAATAGGTTGCCTTGGGAAGTACTTAGTTTTATTGAATAATATGTCAGTGCCAGGTATCTCCTATAAGAAACTTGATTTCTCTGGGAAATGTGTTCATTTGTGTGGCTTTTAGATAAATCAGTACGGGGAAAGGTCAGGAGGCATTTCAGTTTTTTTCACTGCTTTTGTTAAAAATAACGTGGGCACTCAGGTTCTCACCAGGAACGCTAGATGAATCAGATAGTTGAAAAGGTTTTTGAAACTATATCTCAATCCCTTAAGAAATATTGAAAACTTATAAAATATTCAGAAAAATATAAAATAATAAACTAATTTATAAAATAACTAATACTAAAATGGGAGTAACTAGAACATGTATGTAGGTTATGAGAATAAATAAAATGCTTAAAGAATCTAGAAAACATACCTGCCAAACAACGACCCTCGATTATATACATTCTGCTCAACAGTCAGAAATAAATACCCAACCACATCCGCCTGGAAGCAGAGTGAGAGGACGGGAGATTTTGTGCATAATTAATAAACACCCTAAACCCACCCTAAATTATAATTATATGTCACATAATGACAATGCTTCAGTCAATGACAGATTGCATATAGGATGATGATTCTCTAAGATTATAATAAAGCTGAAAAATCCCTGCCACCTGGTGACATCGTAGCTGTCAGGACGCCAGAGCACAGCGCGTCGCTCATGTGTCTGTCTGTGGTGGTGCTGGCGTAAACAAACCTATTGTGCTGGCAGTTGTATGAAAGTGTAGCACGTGCAGTTATGTACAGCACGTAATACTTGAAATGTATACTTGAATAATACTTGAAATACTTGTAATACAATGATAATACATTATGTTACTGGTTTACAGATTTACTAAACTATGCACTTTATTGTTATTTTAGTGTGTTCGTTTTATATAATGAAGAAGGTTGCAGTAAAAAAGTATGCCGTATTACGCAGACAGCAGCCGCATACATCCTGTGTTTATCATATGTCTTGATCGCATCTTCTTCTTTTGTGCTGCATTTAGTATACTTTTTGTGCAGTAGCATACTGTATAAGCCTGTAGCCTAGGGACAATAGACTCTACCCCATAGGCCAGGTGTGTAGTTGGACACACCAGCACAGTTTGTGTCAGTGCCCTCTGTGATGTTAACAAGACAGAATCTCCTTAATGACACATGTATCAGAACACATCTTTGTCCTTAAGCAGCACATGACTGTATAAAAAATATGCAATCAATGAAATAAGACCAATATCACAATAAAAAGATTACAACAAATAATAAAGTTAACGACAAATTATTTAAAAAGCACAGAATATTAAAAATGTTAATAATATACATATATTTGATTTATAGTTTTGCCAAAGGTAATAACTGGAAGAGAAGAAAAAATTCTAATAATATAAAGTATTATGATTTAGGATAATTAACCATATATAATATATTTAATTAGTAAGCTATCAATCACTGCGTACAAGATGGATAATAAATAGAAAACCTCCTTTTTCATAAAAATAAAATGTAGATGTTAAAATAGAAGACTGGGTATGCTCACAAATTAAATATGCTATAAATAATACATAACTTGAAATAAGGAGTTAAGAGATTATGAGACATAGAGAAGATCTTACAATCAATTAGAGTAATCTACCGTGAGTCAGTGCTCTAGGGGAGAGGCATAGGCTGACCGGTTCACCACGTGTCTGGGTAACAGTATATGACACCATTCACCCAACTGCAAGTCTATGATAAAACATAATTGATGTGGATCTTTTTGTTTTGTTTTGTTTTACTGTGTCTGTTTCATTTTTATTATCTCCTGGTTAATAAATGCAAATTACCATGAAAAAAAGAAACAAAACATAATTATTGTTGCAATAATCTAAGTGTCCATGGAAAGATTAACAAATAAACAAAATAAATATTAATATACACACAATGGAATATTATGCAACCTTCCTAATGTAGGAAATTCTGTCACATGCTCTACAACATGGATAAATCTTGAGAACATACTAAGTGAAATAAGCCAGTCACAAAAAGCGTAAGTGCTATCTGATTCCACTTCTATGGCAAAACTTAAGGAGCCAGATTTATAGAGATAGAAAGTTGAATTATGCTTTTCAGTAACTAGGGAAAAAGGAGAATTAGGAATTAACACTTAATGTTTATAAAGTTTCAGTTTTACAAAAAAAAAAAATGTCCTTGAGAGGAATGTTGGTAATTATTACACAAAAATATGAAGGTATTGAATGTGTTTAATAACATAAATTTTGCTATGTATATTTCACTTGATTGAATAAACTAATTGTAGGCATTAAGATAAAAACAACCTCATAATTGTTGAAATAAAATATATAAAATAATGGGTAAATTTGTTGGAAAAAATTACATGTTTAATACTCTTAAACATTTTTCAAAGTTATGATAGCTTATTCAACCAGTAAACCATGTGATTTTAGGAAGACCATGCACAAGTAGAAAAATAAAACAATGTGTATAATAAATTTAGCACCGATAAATTGGAAATACAACTTTTTTATTAAACCAAAATTAGTTGTTCAGCCTATAAAGAATTATCTAAATTGTGTGAACTTAAAATAGTAAGCATTTCTGAGTTAGTGTCTACATTAACACTTCTTTTTTTCTCCACATTGAAAGCATGCAAGTTTCAATGTCCATGATTTCTGGAAATTGAATGTTTCATTTAAATTTATAAGCACTTACTTATCTCTAAGCCAATCACAATAGATGTCCTTTAAGAAATTTTATTATCTAATTTGGTAATTCCATCTAGAGATAAGAAAGTGTTACCCACTCAGAAAATAAGTGGTATGCAGACAACTGTAATTGAACAGCAATAAAAAATAAATAAAAAATTAAAAAAAAAGAAAATAAGTGGTAAAGGACTTTCTGCATTCTACATATTTAAATAAACAAAAATACATGGGGAAAATGTTATAGCTTCAATTCTGAAATTACAGCCATGGGTCCTGGATAAGCACAGAAATACAGAAATCCTCAACCTACGTATTCGCTTTCCGGAGGGCCCCAAATTCATCATTGCTTTGAGATCAAAAAAGACAAACATAAAATAATAATAAACCTTTATTATGCATTCTGTCATCTTTCACTCAACTGACACAGTCTCAATAACCCACTAATCCATTAACAGACACTGCCAACTGATCAGACCATAAAGACAAAAGAAACAGATGTAAGAAATCAAGTGGCTATTCAAAAAGGACTAAAAATAATTTCTTATTGTTACCAAAGGGCATAAGTACTCTCCTCTATGAGAAGGAAGGAAGTACTGACATATGGTACATGTAGAAAACCTTTAAAAATATTATGCTGAATGATTGAACAACAATAAAGTAATTTAAAAATTGGAAAAAAAAAATTCTATTGCTAAATTTTCATGCTCAAAAAAAATAAAATAAAATAATAGGTTTTATTTTTTTTAATGTTATGATAAATGAAAGAAACCTGTCATGAAATACTACATATTGTATGATAGCATTTATATGAAATGTCCAGGTTAAAGAAATCTATAGAGACAGAAAGTAGGTTAGTGGATGTCTAAGGCTGGGGATGGGAGAAACAGAAAGTGACTACAAATAGGAATAATGTTTTAGGGGTTATATAAGTGTTCTAAAATTAGGCTGTGATGTTTACACAATCTGTATATACTAAACACTGTGAGGTTGCATACTATATGTTTTTATTTATAAATTTCTTCCTGCTCTATTGAGTATATTTGACAGATACAATTGTATATATTTATAGTGTAAATATATACAATTTACCTTATGCATTGCAAAAGGTAAATATACATATTTATCTTGATATACATATACATATGCTTTGCAAAATGATTACCATAATCAAGCTAATTAACATTTTCATTATCTCATATTATCTTTGTGGGTGTGTATGTGGTTGAGAACATTTAAAATCTACTCTTTTAGTAAATTCCAGGTACATAATACCATATTATTAAATATAGTCACCATGCTGTATACTATATAGTATACTTTGCATGGGTGAATTTCATAGTTTATAAATATAATCTTGTAAAATGATTTAAAATATTTCACACAAGTCATATTTCCTGACCTTCTGCCTTGATTTCCTTTATTTTTAATACTTTTATTGAACTGTATTTATTTTGTTTGATATCTTTCATATTAGAATAAACTCCATGGGGATAGAAGTTTGTATGTATATATTATCCATTGCTCTACCCAAAAAGTATAAAAATGTGTATACATACTGTATGGGAAAATAAATGTGTTGAATATGTAAATTAGAGTTAAAAGTTTTAAAAAAGGAAATAGCAATATATAAATATTAACTAACCACCTAAAATAAAAATCCAAGAGTGAAAATATGAGTTAAAATACATTAATAAAATTAAATGAAGAATGTATGGTATAAAAATTTATTCTGATAAATATATATACATATACATTATAACAATTACTACAAATACTCTAACTAAAATATTCCCAAAATTAAATTTTAAAATTTTAATGCAAAATCTCCTCAGAGGCCCAGATAGTTTTACTGGTGAATTCTATCAACATTTAAGCAAGAAATTATACTAATTCTCTACAATCTCTCTCTGAGAACATAGATGTATGCAAAATAGTTCCTATCCATTCTGAGAGTCCAGTATTATCCTAGTAGAAAAACTCAATAATGGCATTGCAAGAAAAGAAAACTACACCAATATATTTCAGAAAATAGATACAAAAACCCTCAATAAATATTAGCAAATTGAATCCAAAAACCACACATGGAATTATACAATATGACCAAGTAGGATTTATTCTAGCTATGTAAGATTGATTCAACATTTGAAAATCAAAATAATGTAGTACTTACATCAGCAGGATAAAAAAATTGCATGGTCATTTAAAAAGATGCAAAAAAAAAGTGTCTATTTAGGACCTATTCACATTTTTAATTGGATTGTTTGTTTAGTGTTGAGTTTTATAAGTTCTTTGTCAGTTCTTTATGAGCTCTTATCAGATGTATTGGTGAATATGTTTGCCCATTCAGTGGGTTGTCTTTTTATTTTCTTGATGGGTTCCTTTGCTGTGCAAAAACTTTTGTAATAGTTTGATGTAATTCCATTTGTTTATTTTTATTTTGTTTCCCTTGCCTAAGCAAATATATCAGAAAAAATATTACTAAGAGAAATGTCTGAGATTGCACTGCTTATGTTTTCTTCTAGAATTTTTATGGTTTTGGGCCTAATGTTTAAGTCTTTAAACCATTTTGAATTTATTCTTGTGTGTGGCATACAAAGTGATCTAGTTTAATTTTACTGCATATATTTGTCCAATTTTCCCAGCTTCATTTATTGAATAAACTGTCTTTAACCCATTGTATATGCTTGCTTTCTCTGTCAATTATTAATTGACTATAAGTATGGGTTTATTCCTGAGTTCTCTGTTCTGTTCCATTGATCTATGCATCTGTTTTTATGCCAGTACCATGCTGTTTGATTATATACAGATGGCCAATTGACTTACAAAAAGATGTTTGATGTCACTAATTATCAGAGAAATGCCAATTAAAGCCACAATGATATATTGCCTCATACCTGTCAGAATGGTTATCACCAATAAATCAACAAACAAGAAGTGATGTCAAGGATGTGGAGAAAGGTGGAACCATTTGCACTTTGGTGGGAATGCAGACTGGTGCACCCACTGTAGAAAGCAATGTGGAGGTACCTCAAGAAATTAAAAATGGAGCTGCCTTATGATCCAGCAATTCCACTTCTGGAAATAAAAGCTAAAACACTAATTCAAAAGGATATAAGTAACGCTATGTTCATTGCAGCATTATTTACAATCACTAAGATATGGAGGAAGCCAACTGTCTATCAGTAGGTGAGTGGATAAAACAACTATGGTACATTTACACAATGAAATAATACTTGGTTGTAAAAAGAAAATTCTACCCTTTGAGATAGCATGATATATAGACCTAGAGAACATTATACTAAGTGAACTAAGCCAGTTGGAGAAAGCAAATACCATATGATTTCACTTATATGGGAATCTAATGAACAAACTGAACTAACAAATGGAATAGAGACAGATTCATAGATATGGTGCAGGTTGACAGCTCAATGCAGGGTGGTTAGGAAGTGGAGGGATCAAGCAAAACAAGTACTCATGGACATGGACAGCAGTGTGGTGATTGCAGGGTGTAGGCAAGTGTGTGAAGGTGGAACAGGGCATAAGGGGAATAAGTGGTATGGAAAAATACAAATAGAAATAAGATAAAAAATAAATTAATAAATAGATAAATCAAAAAAAGCCATTGACAAAATTCAATACTTATCATGATAAAAACACTCAGTAAACTAAGACTAGAGGGGAAGTTAAACAACTTGATAAAAACTATCTACAAAAAATCTACAGTTAACATTATACTTCATGTTGAGAAAATAAAAGGTTTCCCACTAAGACCAGGTGCAAGGCAGGGTATCCTCTCTTACTAAGATGTCAGTTCTTCCTAGCTTGCTCAATATTCTCAATGCAGTCTCAACTGAAATATCAGGAAGTTATGTCATAGATGGTACCCAACTGATTCTGTAGTGTTAACAGGTAAAAGACCCAGAATAGCCAAGAAAACATTGAAGGACAAGAACAAATTTGGAGGATTAATACTACCTGAATTCAAGACTAAGTATTGTTATAAAGTTACAGTAATCAAGACCATGTGGTATTGGAAAAGGAATAGACAAATAAATCAATAGAATAGACAGCTCAGAAATAGACCCATATAAATATAATAAACTTATCTTTGATAAAGAAGCAAAGGTAACACAATGAAGCAAAAATAGTCTCTTCAATAAATGGAACTAAAACATCTGGACATCTACAAGCAAAAAAAAATGAACTGACACACTTAATATTAGACCCTTCAGAAATATTAACTCAAAATGGACTACAGACCTCAATGAAAAAACATAAAAGTAAAACTCCTAAGAAGACAACACAGGAGAAAACCATATGACCTTGGGTATGTCAGTGGCTTTTTAGATACCAAAGACATGTTCCATGAATGAAATTATTCATGTTGGAGTTCATTAAAATTGAAACCTTTGCCTTGGGCAAGTTTCAAAACTTTCGGCAAGGAGAAAATCTTTGCAAAAGATACATCAATAAAGAACAGTTAACCAACATATACAAAGTACTCTTTAAAAACTCAGTAATATTGGTGAAAACATTGCTGCATGGACTATCTGAAATTTTCCTGCCTATATTCTCCTCTAGGACTTTTTTTGGTGTTGCAACTTATATTTAAGTCTTTTATCCATCTTCAGTTTATTTTTGCATGTGGTGTATGTGGGTGGTCGAGTTTCATTTTTTTGCACATACCTGTCCAGATCTCCCAAAACCATTTGTTGAAGAGGCTATTTTTTTACTCCATTTTAGGTTCCTTCGCCCTATATCAAATATTAATTGACTATAGAGACATTGGTTTATTTCTGGGCTCTCTGTGCCAGTACCAGACAGTTTTGATAATAGTGGCCTTGTAATATAGTATGATATCAGGTATTGTGGTCCCTCCTCCTTTCTTTGGATTTTCTTTATCAAAATTTCTGAGGCTATTTGAAGTCATTTTAGGTTCCATATAAATTTTGTAAATGTTTTTTCAATATCAGTGAAATATGTCATTGGTATTTTAATAGGGATTGCATTGAATCTATAAATTTCTTTGGGTAATATTGCCATTTTGATGATGTTAATTCTTCCAGTCCATGAACATGGTATATGCTTCCATTTATTTGTGTCTTCCTTAATTTCTTTCTTCAGCATTGTGTTGTTTTCTGAGTACAGGTCTTTTACCTCCTTCATTAGGTTTATTCCTGGGTACTTTATTTTTCTTGTTGCTATCATAAGCGGGATTTTTCCTAATTTCTGTTTCTGATATTTTATTGCTGGTGTACAAAAACGCCTTCAATTTCTGAATATTGACTTTGTATCCCACTGTTTTGCCAAATTCACTTATTAAGTCAAGTAGTTTTTTGGTGGAATCTATAGGGCTTTTTATGTACACTATCATATCATCTGCAAACAGTGAAAGCTTTACTTACTCCTTTCCAATTACAATGCCTTTTATTTCTTTTTCTTGTCTGATCACTGTGGCTAGAACATTGAATACTATGTTGAATAGAAGTGGTGAAAGTGGATAATCTCGTCTTGTTTCTGATGTTAGTGGGGACACTTTTAGTTTTTACGCATTGAGTATGATGTTGGTTGTAGGTTTCTCTTATGTGCCTTTTATTAGGTTGAGGAATGCTTCTTCTAGTCTCACTTTGCTGAGTGTTTTTATCATAAATGGGGGCTGTACCTCATCAAATGCTTTTTCCTTATCTATTGATATGATCATGTGATTTTTGTCCTTCCTTTTGTTATGTGATGTATTATGTTTATTGATTTGTGAATATTGTACCATCCTTGCATCCCTGGAATGAATCCACTTGATCATGGTGCATGATTTTTTAAAAAATATTGTGGGATGCAGTTTGCCAATATTTTGTTGAGGATTTTAGCATCTATATCCATCAGTGATATTGGCCTGTAATTTTCTTTCTTTGTTGTTATGTCCCCTAGAGCAAGCTATATATAAAGGAATGAATAAAAAAATGGAGCTACATCAAATTAAAAAGCTTCTACATGGCTAAAGAAAACATCATCATAGTGAAAACAGAACCAGGCTATGGGAAAATATATTTTCCAATGGAACCTAAGACAAGGGTTTGATCTCAAAAATATATAAAGAACTGACATGACTCTACACCAGGAAGACAAACAATTCAATTAAAAAATGGTCAAAGGGCCTTGGCTTGTGTGGCTCAGTGGATTGAGTGCTGGTCTGGGAACCAAAGGGTCACTGGTTTGATTCCCAGTCACAAAACATACATGGATTACAAGCCAAGTCCCCAGTAGGGGTCGACACAAATTGATGTTTCTTTCCATCTCTTTCTCTTTCCCTTCCCCTTTCTCTAAAAATACATAAATGAAATCTTTATTTTTTAAAAAATGGGCAAAAGACCTGAACATACACTTATCCAAGGAGCACATATAGAGAGCCCAGAGACATATGCAAACATGCTCAGCACCATTAGCCATCAGAGAGATGCAAATTATAACTACAATGAGATTCCCCTTCACACTGGTCACACTGGCCATCATAACCAAATCAACAAACAACAAGTGCTGGCAAGGTTGTGGAGAAAAGAGAACCCTAATATACTGTTGGCGGGAATGAAGACTGATTCAGCCACTGTGGAAAACAGTACAGAATTTCCTCAAAAAGCTAAAAATGGAACTACCTTTTGACTTGGCAATTCCACAGCTGGGATTATACCCTAAGAATTTTGAAACACCAATTGAAAAGAACCTATGGACCCCAATGTTCATAGCAACACAATTCACAATAGCCAAGTGCTGGAAGCAGCCTAAGTGCCCATCAGTAAATGAGTGATCAAAAAATGTGGTACATTTACACAATGGAATACTATGCAGCAGAAAGAAAGAAGGAATTCTACTTTTCACAACAACATGGATAGAAGTGGAGAGCATTATGCTAAGTGAAAATCCAAGATGTGAAAGACAAATACCATATGATCTCACCTATAAGTGGAACCTAATCAAGAAAACAAAAGGAAGCAAAATAGAACCAGAGACATTGAAATAAAGAAAAAACTGACAGTTGCCATAGGGGAGGAGGGAGAGGAATAACAGGAAAAGAAGTGGTAGGGTCAAGTCAAGAAACTTGTATAAAGGATCCATGGAAAAAGACAACAAAATATAGGATAGAATGAGGACTTTGGGTGGTGGGTACAGCAGGGGAGAGTAATGGGGAAAAAATGAGGACAACTGTAATTGAAAATAGTAAAAAATAAATAAAACAAAAAATTTTAAGTGGTCAAAAGAGGCAAGCAAGAAAGGAAGGTATTTAATAGGTATTTAATAAGTTTATCTCATTATGAAAAATAACTATTCATATTTATAAAATGCACTGTTGAGTATAAAGTAGTTTGTGCCAGGCTTTCTTAGTTTTTCAGCCCTAAATCTATTCTTACCCCAAGTTTAATTCCTGCTACATTCCTCCCATCCACTCTTTTTCCTAACATCTCCATATTAACCATAACAAAAAGAGTCATAATTAATTAATTATTTGGTGGTAAATTGGATAATAGCTAGTTTCAAACACATTGTAAAGAAATCCTATAAATCCTCTAACCAAGATAGGAGTGCCCCTATAATTCCCATAAATTTAGTTATATCATTTGTCCTTAAACTCATACTTTCATGTCTATTTCTTATAAAATTCTGGAGCTACTACAAGTTTCATAACTTAGTAATTTATTTAATAGGCAGCCCACTAATTTTATAGGAAATCCTATAAAAATATAAAATTCCTGAAGAAAATTTAAATATGTGCTATTTAATATCTATCAAATACACAATAAGAAACAGAGCTCATGAATCCTCAATCTAAATGATATTTCATAATGAGAAGAATGGAAATAATTAACCCCTTTAATTTTTTAGCATAATCTTAAATGTTCAGAAATGGAGGGTCTAGTTTTAAATCTGACTCCATTTTTTCCTTTCCTTACCATTCATCTTCAAATGATAAATGATAAAGTTGTAAAGGATGAATGATAAAGACAGAGATGAATGATAAAGAATGAATTATATATATATATATACATACACACATATATATAAATATGCATATATATATACACATATGCATTCCATGTAGTATATATACACAAACAATGGAATATTACTCAGCCATGATGGAGAAAATCCTTCACATAGAACAACATAGATGAACCTTGAAGGCATGCTAAATGAAATAACAAATATTATCTTAATGGCATCACTTATATGTAAAATCTAAAAGAGGTGAACTCATATAAAAAAAAGTAGAATGATGGTTACCAGGGGCTGGGGCCTGGGGGAAATGTGGAGATATTGGTCAAAGGCTAAAAAATCCCTCAATAATAAGGAAACAAACCACCTGATTAAAAAATGAGCCAAAGATCTTAACAGATACCTCATTAAAGATGATACACACAAGATGGCAAATAATCATATGAAAAGATGTACCTAACTATATGTCATCATCAAATGCAAATAAAATATCAATGAGATATTACTACACACCTATTAAAAAGGCCAAAATCTCAAACACTGACAACACCAAATTATAGTAAGGCTTTGGAGCAACATGAACTCTCTTATATTGCTGGTAGGAATGCAAAATGGTACACTTCTCTGGAAGACAGTTTGGTAGTTTCTTAAAAACTGAACATTCTTTTACCATACAGTTCAACAATTGAATGCCTTAGTATCTAGCCAAAGGAGTCAAACACTTATGTTGCACAAAAACCTACACATGGATGTTTATAGTAGTTTTATCCATAATTTCCTCAATTTACAAGCAACCAAGGTATTCTTCATTAGATGAAGGATTGATAAATTGTGGTACATACAGACAATGAAATATTTTGCTATAAAAAGAAATGAGCCATCAAGCTATAAAAAGACATGGGGGGATTTTAATGCATGATACTCAGTGAAATAAGCTACATTCTGCATGAGTCCAGGTATACAAGATATGCATGCTGGAAAGGGTAAAACTGCTGCAACAGTAAAAAGATCAGTGGTTTCCAGTGTTCAGGTGTGGGGGGAGGGAGGAATAGGCAGAGCACATCGAATTTTTAGGGCTGTGAAAACAGTCTGTACAACACCATGATTTTGGATATATGGCATTACTATTTACCCAAACCCATGTAATATACAACAGCAAGAGTGAACATTAATGTGAACTTTGGGTGATTATGATGTATCACTGTAAATTCGTCAGTTGTAACAAATATGCCACTATGTTGCAGGATGCTGGTAGTGGGAAAGTATGTGGGAGTGCAGGTGGATATGGGAAATTTCAGTTTTGTTGTGGATCTAATACTGCTCTAAAAAATAAAGGCAATAAAATCCCCCACAAGACCCTGTATAGATACACATGTTATTAGCTACCAAGACAGAGTTCCATTATTAGTTTTTATCAATTAGAGGAAACAATATAATATTTAATTATATTAGGCTATTTATGAGATAAGATTAACACCATGAAACTGAACAAATTAAAATAACAGAGAATACTCTTTTAAAACATTGTTCTCAATGTATGTCACCTTTATAGCTTTCATGACAACTTAAATAATATAAACCCCCATTATTTAATACTAACTATTTACCAGGCAAAGAGATATATTTCACATGTTCCCTTTAATCATCATGGCAAGTTAGAGAATACAAATTTTATATTTTATAGCAACTTGTGCCAGTCCCTGAGCTAGCCAGAGGCAGAGATGAGGAACACCTAGTTTAAGCAGCTCCTAGTCCCTCAATGTCCATCACTCTGTCTTGGTCTGTAACATCAAAATAGTTTATCTGAATTTGGTACAATAAAACAATTAGTGCACAAAACAAATTTGAAAATAGTCTGCTATATAAGAGCTAACTCACCACTAATTAAGAAAAACAGGAGGATTCAAAACCTTGCAAGCAAATGACCAAAGCATTACTGAAAAGGAAATATATTGAAGTCAATGTTCTCTTTCACAAATAAAAGTTACTTGTTGTAGTATAAACACATTTTAACACTATAGAAAAAAATCAAAAGTTAAAAAGAAAGTGGTAAATTATTAAAAAAACAATGAAAAATGAAATAAAAGTGATCATTATAAATGGCTACATTATTGGGTAAATTCTCCAAGATTTCAGAAAAATATACCAAATAGAATTTTGGTATAAATAGAATTTAAAAACTTAAATTTAAAGTACATAGAATAATGCTAATATATACAGTATCATATGCCATTATTTGGAAATATACTTGCTCTTTATGAAAAAATAAAATGATTAATTAGATAATCTAAAGTTTATGGACAGAAGTGGGGCCCATTTCAACCTGCAAGACCCAAAATACAATTTTGAAAACCATCTAAGAGTGTTTTATCTTTTCACAGAATTTCTATTATATGCGATTATTATTTAAATAATTAGCATAAATTTATATTTTAGACCATATCTACATATATAATTTGGGGAAAAGTGATAAAAATGGACAAATATCAACTTAAATTCAGCAATGACATAGCTCTCAAACTGATGATGTACATTAAATTAAAAATGCTAATAGATGTTTGAAATTGTTTAATTCTGTTTTCTATCACTACTGTTTGGCATAGAAATAAGAAAGTTTCAATATATGGACTATATCTTTGTTGGTGAAAATGTATTAGGTGTGTACATTAAAGGAAAAGTCTGCCTTTCTGATCTCCTCCAAATATATATATATATATATATATATATATATATATATATATATATAAATATACACACATATACACATTATATAAATATATATATACACTATATATACATATATATAATAAAATGGGGAAAAAAACCAGCAATATGACTTTCATGGGTTAGTGATGGTAGTACAGGGCCAGCAATGGTATGAGTGAGTAAAGTCCTTTGCAGATGTTGGTGACTGGTAGAGCATTAATTCTGTGTTAGTTCTCAGGTTTAATGACAAGAGAGCCCCTAGAGGCACAGCTAGTGAGAAGGGGAAATAAAAATCAACTGCAAATTAACTTAACTTATACTTTAAACAACATGGAGGACCTTGGAGACCTGCAGTACAGAGGTGATTAGCTCAAATAATAAAGTATGAATTTGAAAAGATGGAAGATTTGTCCTTATCCTTTGATGTTTGCCTCTGACAGCAAGGTGTTATTCTAGAGAAGGTGTTAATTTCATATATTAATTATGAAAGACTGGCTTCTGCACTGATAGTTGTGGAAAAAATCAGGTTTTGAAGAATCAGGGATTTGTCAGTTCAAAACAAATGTCACTTAGCTGTATGAACTTCAAAGATATTTCTAATACACATTCTACAAAGCATAGAGTCAAAGAATCCTGGAATGGGAAGAGAGTATGAGTATTCAAGCATAAGATGGCTATTTTCAAGCAGTAGTAATGAGAATATAAAATGTGGTTTAAGTTTGCTTTTGTCACAGAGCCATGGATCACTAGGAGTTAAATGAACATATGAGAGATGATAGTGAGAATTGATGGTTCTCGCTGTAGCCATACATTTCAGGTGGTATTAAAGGCCTATACAATCTCCATCCCAAAATCTTATCCTATGAAAACTATATGCAGGGTGGGACAAAAGTAGATTTACAGTTGTTTGTATGGAAATAATATAGTAATTAATAAAAACAAGACAAGAATATACTGTTTTTCATACTCATAACTGTAAACTTGCTTTTACACCACCCTCTATTCAAACAACTGATTTTAATAAAGTCACCACTTATTAAAGATAAAAATTTATAACTGTTCTTTAAGTGTAAATAAAACAATGTGCTAAGAGGCTTTAAGGGTTTAAACATTGGTATTGTATTATGGCAAGATCCAATGGAGAAGCACTGGACTCTGAAGTGAGAGATGTTCTGGAGTTGGGATGCGGCACTGCAGCAGAACAGCTTCAGCGACACTCTGAGGGAGATCACACATCCCTATTTCAATGTGCCTGAGCACTTCCGTTTGTTTCGATGTTAAGAAGAATAAAGATTTGTAATACTATCTATTCATTTGTGTTTGTATATATTCTATTTGTGATCAGCATCCAGATCCAGAGGGTTTTTTAAAATTTGTTTTGTTTTAATTGTTTATCAGTTTCTTTCAGCCAAATTGAAGACAATTGCCAGGAAGCAAGATCTGAAATTATCTCTAGATACCAGAATTACTGTTTAGCTATTTTCTCATGCTCATCTTGATTATTTCATTAGCTTCAAAATAGCACGACTTCTCATTTTATACAATAGTATTATTTTTTTTATCCACTGGTATGCAACAAACTATCACAGGAGCTGGGGTTGGAAACAACAAATCTCTTATTATCACTCATAGTTTTACATGTTGTCTGGACTTAGCTAAGCAAGTCTGCTGTTTTGCTTGGGGCCTCCTGACTCTTCACGGTCAGATGGCTTCTGGGTATGGAGTCATGTGGAGTCTGGAGAAGTATGCTCTCCAATGTTTGTGTTTCAGTCTCTCTTCTCTCTCCGTGTAGTCAAAGGGCCACTCTCTTTCCATCTGACATTTATACATGGTCTCTGCCCATGGTCTCTCCCTATGGTCTCTTCATTAGTGTAGAAGAATGTTTGTATAACTTTCTCTTAGGCATCCAGATAGTGGGAATCCCAGTAAGCAGAAGCTGACAAATTTCACAAAGACTGGTTTGGAATGGAATTACCATTTCTTCTGACACATTCTTAAGTCACAGGGTCAGTTTAGGTTCAACGTGGGAGGAACTATACCAGAACGTGAATAATAAAAGATGTGTTTATGGTAGGGTTGTAACAGGGAATAAAAACTTTATACTACTCTGACTTAGCATGAAATCGAATTAGAATAAGAAGTACCAACAAAATGATACAAGAATGCACATACTGACTGTTCTCTTATAAGCATATTGCCAGCACCAGCAGTTAAAGTTCCTGCTTGTACAAGGAACGCCTTGAGCACAACTTCAGCTGACAGTGATTGACCAACTGCAGGAATTTGGCTGGTGCTGACCAGCCCCATGATGCTGACATTAAAGTTCCATATCAGGACCAGCAAGGACACTGCCTGCACACCCCTAGCGTCTCCCCCAATCTCTTTGTTCTGCTTTTCCTCTCCCTCATTATGAAACCCCTGCCTGCACTGAGATGTTAAGATGAGCTTTGAGACTAGAGTCCCCCATCTTCCAGGTTGCTGACACCTAAATAAAACCTCTTTCCTTTTTTTCACTAGCACCTGTCTCACGAGTTTGGCTTTCATTGCAGCCGGCAGCCAAACCTGTTTTTTGGTTACACGGTGATATTTGCAGGCTGATTACCACACCTACTTTAGTTAAAATGATAAATTACTCTATTCTTTATAAATAAGAAAAAACCAGTGTGGTGGGGGCACAGAGATATTTTTCATATTGCATAATACAGATGGAAATAACTCTGAAAGGAAAGTTTATAAACTGGTTCCTGACCTTTCCTAGGCTCAGAAACACCTGAGGAGTTGTTTTTTCTAAATTGTCCTTGAAACCCTCACTCAAAGAATTTATAGGAACATACCAGATCCCAAGCTCACGAGACATCAGTATAGATAACTACGTACTGAAACAAGCACCTATACCTTAATGTCATAACTATTTATCTAGTAATAAGTAACTGGTGTTGAAAATACTCCATTACACCTAAGAATGGAAACTAGTCATGCACCACTGAGAGGGCTTCAAAAATAGGAGTAAAAGGTGACAGTACCTTGGAGCTGATGACTTTCCTGAGTTGATGTAATCTCTGCCCACCCAGTCTTATTTCTCATAACTACAAGTAAGGAGTGACTGGGACATTAGAAAACTGACTAGAAATTGTGAGATTTTTTAAACTGTGCTTTCATTTTCTTGCTTTGCTTTGGTGTTTTGTCAGTTCTATAGTCATTCTCAAATCAAGTAGCATTGGTTCAGATAAAGCCTGTTACATTTTGTAGCTTTGTTGTCAATGTGACACCAAGACCGCCACTGCCAGCTGAGTGTGTGTTTATGAAATTCCAGCTGTTCTTATCCCTTTTCTCCCTTTTCCTTACTCTAGGATACTGGCAGGTAGCTAACTCGTTAGGTGGAATAACTTTCCTTCAGCTAGATATACGTGCAACCGATAGAATCGGTGCCACTAAATTCTCTCGGGTAATGGCCTGGCTGCACAACTGTGAGGGTGTTTGCGTGTTGAAGGTAAAAGCAGTGAACTTTTACTTTGTTCACTGCTGCTGTCACTTCGAGTCAGGTCTGCGTGCCATCAGAAGGCAGACGACTAATCTGGAGCTTATTAGTTCCTATTCTAAAAGTGGTTGGCACTGTGAGGCATCTAATTACCACCAACTCAACTAGTTCAGTAAATTTAGAGAAAAGAGACATTGCCATTGACAAACCTGCTTCCTTTCCCTTGCGGTCAACAGCCAGCCCATGTCTCCTGGCTTCTTTGCTTCTATGTTGATCTAAGTTATAAAATCAAATAAGAATGAAAATGTGTCACTTCTACAGTAAAAAAAATAAACAAAATTTTAACTTTGTCTAATTCCTTATCCCCTAGGCTGTATAATTCTAAATTAATCTGAGATTATAGGTTAAATTTAGAAAATTTAGGGGCTTGAATTAGTTTCTCCTAAAGAACTCCTTCACACCTATAACATATGTACTGTTCGGTGCTGGACAGTCAGTAAAATATAGAATTATATACTGTAACCAATATAGAAACTGATACAAGTAATTGGAGGTTGGTGTAACAACAACAACAAAAATAAGTATTTGACCTTGGATTGAGAAGTTGGGCACTGTTGGGAACCACCCTGCCTGGTTTCAGAAGCTGTAATCCCCCATGGTTAAAGCTGAGTCAGAGTTGGGACCATAAGCCACTAAGGAGACAAAGCTTATCTCCCTGGCAGGAGTGCCACCTCTGCCCACTTCACCCTGCTTGGCCCTGAGCTTAGCCAGTTAGCCAATGACGGGTAAGAATCCTCAAGGGAGGATCAACCTAAGACAGGCTCTGGTCACCAGGGATAAGCTCGCAGGGAAGGACTCTGGGGGGCTGTGGCAAAAGGGGTTGATGGACCCTCGCCCCTTGGCTTTGAAATAGCCTGAGTCCTCATTCTGTCTGCAAGAAGTCTCCTAATCTCTTGGCTGCCTTACTTCCCTTGCCTGACTTAACCCTGAAGCAATAACAGAGGCAGTGCAGTCCTGTGCTGGTAGGGGCGGATTCCCTGGGGAATCAGGCCTAAGAAAACATGCATACAATCCTGTGAAACCTACTTAATTTATACCCTCAGCTTGAAATATAAGGGTCCAGACCTGAGAGGAGTCTGGCACCCAAAGTTTTATAGCCCTTTAACTAATTGACCTTAACTCAGAATAAGCCCTCAAAGTTCTCTATAAGTTATGTATTGTTTGACCCTTACTGCCTGACAATGATTGATAAGCTTTATCTGTATTCCTGTGCAAGAGAACCTAATAAAAACCCATAGAGGAAAAGGCTCAGGGCCCTTCTCCTTTGAGAGATCGGCGACCTTTCCTCCCCAAGCAGATCATATCTTGGTAGACTTATTCTTCATGTGTGGCAGACGTGGGGCTCAGACATAAAGCTCTGCGACAGGGCACTGAGTAATAAACAGGTTAGAGGCTAGAAAGTTATTGATATATGTCATTTAGGTAAAAATACATGAATAAAATGTTGCCTATTATAACTTTGGAGGATACCTCAAGATTTTAGACATGGCATCTTCTGGCAAAGTAGTTAAAATGAAATTTTATAATAAATACTTAAACCATAAGTACTTAAGCCATACTTAAAATAAGTATGTATGGCTTATTTTTAGCCATTTGATAGAGTCCTAATAGAATTAGATGAGCTCAGGAAAAGAATGGTTACTTTCTAGGCCAATATGAAAATACATTCATAGAGTCTAGGAATTTGAGGTCTTAAATGGTTAGAAAAATTGTTAAGAGAACCAAGATGGCGGTGTAGGTAGACACACTGCTCCTCCTTGCACAACCAGAACTGACAGAAAATCCAACCGCAAGGGGGTCCGACACCAAGGAAATATAAAATAAACATTCATCCAGACTGGTAGGAGGGGCGGAGACGGGCACCTGGGTGGAGAGGACTCACTGTTGCCGTGGCGGGACTGAGACTGGCGGAGTGTGGGTCGAACGGGGCAGGCAGTCCAAGCGGCGGGGAGCGAAGCAGACTGCGCAACCCAGGGCTCCAGCTCCAGGAAATAAAGCCTCAAACCTCTGATTGAAAACGCCCATGGGGGTTGGGGCGGCAGCAGGAGAGACTCCCAGCCTCACGGGAGAGGTCGTTGGAGAGACCCGCGGGGGCCTGGAGTGTGCACAAGCCCACCCACTGGGGAGCCAGCACCAGAGGGGCCCAGTTTGATTGTGGGTGTCCGAGTGAGGGACTGAGGTCCAGAGGAGAGGGAGGCGGGCACCATTGCTCCCTCTCGGCCCCTCCCCCACATACAGCATCACAGCACAGCATCCAGCCTTACCCCACCCCTGTGAACACCTAAGGCTCCACCCCTTAAAGTAACAGAAGTGCCAAGACCAAAAAAAAAAAAAAAAGGCCCAAATGACAGAACACTTCAAAGCTCCAGAAAAAATACAACTAAGCGACGAAGAGATAGCCAACCTATTGGATGCACAGTTCAAAGCACTGGTTATCAAGATGCTCACAGAATTGGTTGAATCTGTTTGAAAACCAGATGAAAAAATGAAGCTTATGCTAAGAGAAACAAAGGAAAATGTACAGGGAACCAATAGTGATGTGAAGGAAACTGGGACTCAAATCAACGGTGTGGACCAGAAGGAAGAAAGAAACATCCAACCAGAAAAGAATGAAGAAACAAGAACTCAGAAAAATGAGGAGAGGCATAGGACCCTCCAGGACATCTCGAAACGTTCCAACATCCAAATTATAGGGGTGCCAGAAGGAGAAGAGAAAGAACAACAAATTGAAAACTTATTTGAACAAATAATGAAGGAGAACTTCCCTAATATGGCAAAGGAAATAGACTTCTAGGAAGTCCAGGAAGCTCAGAGAGTCCCAAAGAAGCTGGATCCAAGGAGGAACACACCAAGGCACATCATCATTACATTACCCAAGATTAAACGCAAGGACCTACATCCTACATTGCTCTATCAAACAAAGCTATCATTTACAATGGAAGGGCAGAAAAAGTGTTTCTTAGATAAGGTCAAGTCAAAGGAGTTCATCATCACCAAGCCCTTATTATGTGAAATGTTAAAGGGATTTATCTAAGAAAAAGAAGAAAAAATATGAACAGTAAAAATGACAGCAAACTCACAGTTATTACCAACCACACCTGAAACAAAAACAAAAGCAAAGTAAGCAAACAATTAGAACAGGAACATAACCACAGAAATGGAGATCACATGGAGGGTGATCAACAGGAGAGTGGGACAGAGAGAGAGTGGGGAAAGGTACAGAGAATAAGTAGCATAGATGATAGGTGGAAAATAGACAGGGGGAGGGTAAAAATAGTGTAGGAAATGTAGAAGCCAAAGATCCTATAAGTATGACCCATGGACACGAACTATATGGGGGAATGTGGGAGGGAGGGGGTGGGCAGGATGGAGTGGAGTGGGGGGGGAATGGGACAACTGTAATAGCATAATCAATAAATATATTTTTTAAAAAGGAAAAATTGTTAAAATAGAAAATAAAAAATTGAAAACATTGTTTATTGGGTAGAAATTTGGAGATGTGGGAACAAAAGGAAGTGAATTATTACCAATTACATTCTGCATAGGGTTAGCATGATGTTAATAGTGTGTAGAACTGAAATGTCTGGTGCTATGAGATTAATCCTTGACTTTGGGCTGAGGGGTTAACAATATAAATGCTTTGAAAAACACTAGCTTCTTCTCTAATATGATCACAAACAAGATTCCAAGACTATTTCCAGTTTCTGTTATAGAACGGTACCATCTCCCTCAAGGCTGTTCCTCTTCTTCAGCATTAATATTTGGTGGAATATCAGCCCCTCTCTTGGAATGATTTGGATTGGGTTCTAAACTTTCCAGCTGTAGCTTTATGACTTGTTAAACTAACAATGTTTACACTGATTGCCAGTTCAGCATTCAGTAAGTATTGCTGCTTCCAGTACTCATCTCTAGCTCATTTCCATGAAGCAAGTTTAAGTTCTCAAATGATCTTGCTCTTCAGAAAGTCTAGTTTCTCTTCGTAGGCTGGTCTTCAGGGCATCAATTTTGGACATGTTAGTCTTTACCTTTCCTTAGTGCTTAAAACAACCTGCAGTAAATCATAAAGCGAGCTGTGAATATTGCACAACTCCCAAGGAAAAAAATCTCTCAAATGTTCTTGAAAATATGTCCATGAAAGATAACAAATCCCTGGAGGGTTGTGGACCATGGAGTTAGGAGGAAGATGATTAAAAAAAAAAAAAAAAAAACAAACAACAGATCTAGAGTCTCGAAAGGAAACTTATTCCATTTACAAGTCTGAAAAACCACATAATGCTTGTCCCACAATATTCCAACATTGCTAGAAATGTGACATACTATGAATCAACTATGACTGGGTTTGCTTACTTTTTAAAAAATATATTTTATTTATTATGCTATTACAGTTGTCCCATTTCCCCCTCTTCACTCCACTCCATGCTTCACACCTCCTCCCTCCCACATTCCCCCCCTATAGTTCATATCCATGGGTCATACTTATAAGTTATTTGACTTCTACATTTCCTGTACTATTCTTACCCTCCCCCTGTCCATTTTCTACCTACCATTTATGCTACTGATTCTCTGTACCTTTCCCCACTCTCTCTCTGTCCCACTCTCCTGTTGATAACCCTCCATGTGATCTCCATTTCTGTGGTTCTGTTCCTGTTCTAATTGTTTGCTTACTTTGCTTTTGTTTTTGTTTCAGGTGTGGTTGGTAATAACTGGGAGTTTGCTGTCATTTTTACTGTTCATATTTTTTATCTTCTTTTTCTTAGATAAATCCCTTTAACATTTCACATAATAAGGCCTTGGTGATGATGAACTCCTTTGACTTGACCTTATCTAAGAAACACTTTTTCTGCCCTTCCATTGTAAATGATAGCTTTGTTTGATAGAGCAATGTAGGATGTAGGTCCTTGCGTTTAATCTTGGGTAATGTAATGATGATGTGCCTTGGCGTGTGTTTCCTTGGGTCCAGCTTCTTTGGGACTCTCTAAGTTTCCTGGACCTCCTGGTAGTCTATTTCTTTTGCCAGATTGGGGAAGTTCTCCATTATTTGTTCAAATAAGTTGTCAATTTTTTTGCTCTTCATCTTCTCCTTCTGGTACCGCTATAATTCAGATGTTGGAACATTTAAAGATGTCCTGGAGGTTCCTAAGCCTCTCCTCATTTTTGTGAATTCTTGTTTCTTCATTCTTTTCTGGTTGGATGTTTCTTTCTTCCTTCTGGTCCACATCGTCAATTTGAGTTCCAGTTTCCTTCTCATCACTATTGGTTCCCTGTACATTTTCCTTTGTTTTTCTTAGCATAGCCCTCATTTTTTCATCTAGTTTGTGACCAAATTCAACCAATTCTGTGAGCTTCCTGATTACCAGTGTTTTAAACTGAGCATGTGATAGGTTGGGTATCTCTTCATTGCGTAGTTGTATTTTTTCTGGAACTTTGATCTGTTCCTTTATTTGGGCCATTTTTTTTTCTTGGCGTGCCTGTTAAGTAAAGGGGCGGAGCCTCAGGTGTTCACCAGGGCTGCATAATACTGGTCACTGTGCTGTGATGCTATACATGGGGGAGGGGTCGAGAGGGAGCAATGGCACTTGCTCTGTTCTCTGCTGGTTTTCAGTCACTCCTTCCACTACCCACAATCAAATTGGGCCCCTCTGGTGCTGATTCCCGAGTGGGTGGGCTTGTGCACACTCTAGGCCCTGTGGGTCTCTCCAACAAACTCTCCTGTGAGGCTGGGAGTTTCTCCTTCTGCTGCCTCAACCCTCACAGGTGTTTTCAATCAGTGGTTTGAGGCTTTATTTCCTGGAGCTAGAGCCCTGGGTTGTGGGTTTGTCACCTGGTCCACCAGCTGCTGCCTCCCCAGCCAGCTGCAGCTTTGCCCACCCCACTCCATAATCCGCCACCTCACTGGGTCCACCAGCCGCTGCCTTGCCACGAGTCCTCTTCATCCAGCTGCCCGTCTCCACCCCTCCTACTGGTCTGGAAGAATGTTCTTCTTTATCTCCTTTGTTGTTGGACTTCCATACTGTCTGATTTTCTGTCAATTCTTGTTGTTTTGTTTTTTTGTTTTTTAAATTGTTGTTGTGCTTCTTTTGGTTGTGTGAGGAGGCACAGTGTGTCTACCTATACCCCCATCTTGGCCGGAAGTCCTACTTTTTCTAAGTGAGAGATTTCATGGAGGTTATCTTGTCAGTAGTCCAATATTTTAAACTGATTTTGGAATGTGGCAAACTATCTTCCTTATTTCAAAGTTTTCCAGACAAGAGCAACTCTATCTGTACCTTATGGAGAGGACTGCACACCTGCTAAAGACCCGGGACCTTGACCCTCATGCAGGGAGTGCATGATGCTTTGGCTCCTCTACCTTTAGGTGGGTAATAAGATTTTAATTTTAAAGGTACACAAACATGTTTTTTTTAACTCAAAGTGAAAATACGTTTTTAGGTTAAAGAAAATATGTAATGCACAGAATTAATGCATTTATCTTTATATTAATGCACATGTAAAATACAATTTTAATAATTTTGAGAAAGGAATGTCCCGTGAAGGCAAAACTAACTAAAATCACCAAAAGTTTCAATGTTGCAGTGGAATTGCTGGGTCAAAAGTCAGTTCCATTTTTAGTGTTCTGAGGAAATTCCAAATTGTTTTCCACAGTGGCTGCACCAATCTGCATTCCCAGCAACAGTACACTAGAGTTCCCTTTTCTCCGCATCCTCTCCAACACTTGTTTGTTGATTTGTTTAAGATGGCCATTCTCATGGGTATGAAGTGGTATCTCACTGTGGTTTTAATTTGCATCTCTCTGATGGCTAGTGATGCTAAGCATCTTTTCATACTAAGAGCCCTGAAACACCAATCCAAAAGAATCTATGCACCACAATGTTCATAGCAGCACAATTTAAAATTACTAAATGCTAGAAGCAACCTAAGTACACATCACTAAATGAGTGGATAAAAAAACTATGGTATATTTTCACCATGGAATACTAAGCAGCAGAAAGAAGGAGCTCCTACCCTTTGCAACAGCATGGATGGAACTGGAGAGCATTATGCTAAGTGAAATAAGCCAGGTGGTGAGGGACAAATACCATATGATCTCACCTTTAACTGGAACATAAGCAACAAAAGAAAAAACACAAACAAAATATAACCAGAGACATTGAAATTAAGAACAATCTAACAATAACCAGAGGGGAAGAAGGAGGGGACAATGGGGGAAAGGGTTTTCAGGAACTACTGTAAAGGACACATGGACAAAACCAAGTGGGAGGGTGGAATCAAGGGAGGAAGGTCAGATTAGTTGGAGTTGGGGGAGAGTGGTGGGGGGAAAATGCAGACAACTTTAATTGAACAACAATAAAATAATTTAAAAAAAAAAGTTTCAGTGTTGCTCTGGATGGAATGAAAGCACAATGGATATTTGTTGACAAAAATGACAAACTGGTAAAGAGAGTGGTATGGTTCCAGTGAATATTTATTATTATTTGTCTTCATAGGCAAAGAAAACTATTATATTGGTCAGCTTTCTTGCATTTAGATGCCTTTATGTAATTAACATTCCAAAGGAGAGAAAGAGAAAGGAAATTCTCAGTTTCAGGCATGGATATTTCATTAATATCACATCTTTCTTATCCATATTTCCTCTCGTTCTCCACTCACCAGCTCAGTGAGGCAGACACCCCTGGGACCTCATGTAAAATGGGCGTGTGTCCCTAAAAGAATGCATCAAAGGTCCTGGATAAGCCACACCATACTTTGATGTGAGTGTGAAATGTTTTATTATATTAAGTCACTAAGATTTGAGGTTATGTGTTACTCACTAATGTTATGTACCCTAAATAACACCAGGGTAACTTGAATAACCCAGAATATCTTTTGAGTTAATCTTCTTAATTAACGAATAATATATTTGTTCATGACACATTTTATGACAAATATTCTCACTTTATGAATCCTAAGTATACTACAATAAGTAAATACTTCCATATTGTCAAAGGTAGAAGAGCCATAATTTTTTTTCTGTCAAACACAGGCTAATACGTATTTTTTTATTTTTTAATTACTTTATTATTGTTCAATCAAAGTTATCTGCATTTCCCCCCCACCACTCTCTCCCAACTCCAACTAATCTGACCTTCCTCCCTTGATTCCACCCTCCCACTTGGTTTTGTCCATGTGTCCTTTACAGTAGTTCCTGAAAACCCTTTCCCCCATTGTCCCCTCCTTCTTCCCCTCTGGTTATTGTTAGATTGTTCTTAATTTCAATGTCTCTGGTTATATTTTGTTTGTGTTTTTCTTTTGTTGCTTATGTTCCAGTTAAAGGTGAGATCATATGGTATTTGTCCCTCACCACCTGGCTTATTTCACTTAGCATAATGCTCTCCAGTTCCATCCATGCTGTTGCAAAGGGTAGGAGCTCCTTCTTTCTCTCTGCTGCTTAGTATTCCATTGTGTAAATGTACCACAGTTTTTTTTATGCACTCATTTACTGATGGGCACTTAGGATGCTTCTAGCACTTAGCTATTGTAAAGTGTGCTGCTATGAACATTGTGGTGCATAGATTCTTTTGGATTGGTGTTTCAGGGCCCTTAGGGTATTATCCCAGCAGTGGAATTGTTGGATCAAAAGGCAGTTCCATTTTTAGTTTTCTGAGGAAATGCCATACTCTTTTGCACAGTGGCTATTTTTTAATCTAACTCCTAGGACTAAATACTCTGAAGCATGCACATATACCTTTAAAAATTGCCTATGTTACCCTGGCTGGTGTGGCTCAGTGGATTGAGTGCTGACCTGTGAACCAAAGGGTTGCTAGTTCAATTCCCAGTAAGGGCACATGTATGTGTTGCCGGCCAGGTCCCTAGTTGGGGGTGTGTGAGAAGCAACCACACATTGATATTTCTTTCCCATTCTCCCTCCCTTCCCTTCTCTCTAAAAATAAATAAATAAAATCTTTTAAAAAATAAAGTAAAAATTGTCTATGTTTCATATTTCACAAAGAGAATAAAGCCATTTTTTCCCGCCACAGGATAACCTCCGATATGACTTTTTATTTCAACTCGCCTCACCTGTATTAAATAGTCTCAAATACACAACTTAAATTTCGTACCCCATGAGCTCTAGAGTGTCACTTTCTTCTTTCATACAATGAAAACAACATTATTCATAGTGATTGTCATAGCTGTAATAGGTTTTAAGTTACCAACTATAGGTAAAAATATTTTGTAAATTGTAAAGCACTGAATTAATGTAATTAGTGACTATTATATTGAATCGTAAATAGAAGAACTTTTGCTGACTATTAAAAAGGCAGACCAATCTTTAACAATAGTCAATTTACAATATCCTTAAATCTTCTAAGGGATAAGAAAAACAATAAAGTGGAGAGAATTAAAGTTTGGTTAAATTTTTTGCTTTTATGAAGATTTGTATTATGAAACTTAGAAATCATATCAAAACTCCTTTCACTAAATTGAGAACAAGGTCTAGTATAAAACTGTAACATAGTAATGTCTATTACAGAAAACATTATGGCTATTAAAGATGCAACACATCATATTTTACTAAATAGGTAGAAATGAGAATATTGTTTATTTTTCCTTTAAATCTTAGACACTAGACACAGTCAAATATCAAGGTAGGGAGACAACCAAATAACCATGCTTTGGGTCCCTCTTATTCCTCATTTTACAGAGGATCTAACTAAAATTCACAAACAATTATTGCTTTTTTCCTTAATTTTACTTGGTAAATTCACAAAATCCAATGTACCAACAAGCTAAACTACACTAATGGGTAACTGATGAGCTTCAAACAACAGGATGAGCCAATGAGAATAAGTGTGAGGGAGTATTTTGTAGAGGTTGTCTTCTATAAAAGAATTCCTCAAAATATAATGCCATGAAATAAACATTAAGGATTTATTTAAAACTGAAAGTTGCATGCATTTCTATTTGAATAGTTTCAGATTCCATGTTCTTTAATTTTTTACTAATGTTGGGGAAACTAGTTTTTTTGCAAACTTGTTCAAATGTGTATGTTACCAGAACATTTTCTTTTTCTTAAGTTAAAAAAACTAGATTTATATATTAGATGACCCTGCTAGATGGGAAAAATTTTTATTATTCAAAATAAAATATAAAATACTTTTTTTTCCTGACCCTAACAACAACAACGTTTCTTCACTGAGTTTAAAAAATGTATTAAGTTATTTAATACTATTTTTATTTAAAAACAATCATAATTTCAAGAGTAAACACATTATTATTCAAAAATATACTTTGGATTCATTTCAGATATTTTATAATAACATCTGTGCATGCATATAAACAAAAATATATTTAAATTTCTGAATACTGAATACACATTAAGCAGTAAATACAAAAATACTTGGAATTTTATTCACCAATAATGAAGAATTTACAATGTTTTTCTAAAGCTTATTCATTTAATATATACTTTATGTCCAAGCTCAAAGCCCAAACATATTTTTTTGTAAAGTTTAGTGTGTTGGCATGAATTATTGCTTATTATTCTTGGTATATAAATGAGTGATAACTACATATAAGTTCTACTCAAAGAAAAAACAGCAAGTGCAGGAAAAATGGATATAAGTAAATTTAGATGAAAGAAAAAGAAAAATACTGGGGTATCTCGTGAAACACAAAAAATGAATGACTATATTTTAGGAATGATTAGAACTGGTTTATCCTTGGAGACTTAAAAAGAGGTATTCCTGGATATTTTAAGCAGTCTCTTATTCCGAATTTCTATGTTCTTGAAAATATTATTCGCATAACATGGATCCGTCTGTCTACCCTCAGAAAAAATAACAAAACTATGGATGCTTAGAAACCACTCCAATGTTGGAGAGAGAAAACTCAAAATAGCAAAACTAAGCATAAATTTCAGTATATATCACTTACAGATACCCAACACTATTGGAGAAGAAAAGCAAAAACAACTCTATATGTTTAAGTCTCTAGAATTTGCATATATGGGAGAGATAATTTTGTTCAGCTCTTCTATTTTTTATAAGTATGTAGGGAAAGGAGCATATTCAATATTGACTAATTCATTGGTCTATTGTCCATGAAATAATTTTAATTTGGATTGGAAGTAATATGGTAAATTAAGCATTCCAATATATGGTGACAAAGATTTTTCAATGTTGAGACCTTAACACAATTGCATAGAGAAGTATTTGAATAAGTTGGATAATTATTTCCTTGAATGACTTGCTTAATATGTGGCTATGCCCTTTCATATATCATATATCTCAGTACATGGTGAAGAAAAATGGTAGGAACAAAAATTGACTTATTAGACTCATTTATAATGTAAGAATATGTTCACTATTCAAACTGATACTTTAGATTTCATGCCACTGATGAATGACATTAAGGTTCAATTTGTTCAAATGGACTGTGATTAGAGCTTTGTGACACTGATTATTCTAGTGTCTTATAATTATTACAAAACTTTAAATGAATTTATTAATTATTTTTAAAAGATTTTACTTATTTATTTTTAGAGAGAGAAGAAGAAGGGAAGGAGAAAGAGGGAGACAAAAATATCAATGTGTGGTTGCCTTTCACACATCCCCAGCTGGGGACCTGGCCTACAACCAGGCATGTGCCCTGACTAGGAATCAAACCAGTGACCCTTTGGTTCTCAAGCCTGCACTCAATCCACTGACTCACACCAGCCAGGGCTGAATTTACTAATTTTTAATCCTCAGCTTCAGTAGATTGTTAGCATTTGAGGATGTTGTTCCAGCTTTGGCACATTTTTTCATCTATAAAATGTAATTTTCAAAATCTTTATGGGAAATTTTAGTTATTGAATAGCCATATTCATTTTTCCTTTTTAATACTATAAAAGCTAAATAATCCTTCCATAACCCTACATGTTATTCTCTATTGTTATTAAGACAGCTATATTAAGTGTTGTCATTTTACACCTTCTTAACATTTCAGCACACTTAATGTTGTACCTACATTTCTACAAACTAACAGAACTATATACACCATATCAATTTATAACTCTACCTGTTTATCTAATATAAAATTAGCCATTTTAAAACATACAATTAAATGGAGTTTAGTACATTTACACTGTTGTAGGACCATCACCACTACCTAGTTCCAGAACATTTTTATGGCCCCAAAGAGAAACCTGTACCTATTAAAAAGTCACTTCCATTCCCTGCTCCCTTCAGTTCTCAGAAAATGATAATCTGCTCCCTATCTCTATATTTGTATATTCTGGGTATTTCATATAAATGGAAACACACAATATGTGTGGCATTTTTAAAAATTTGGTTTCTCTTGTTTAGCATGCTTTTTTTTAAATAAGCAAATAAAACTGTTGATGTTCACTGTTGAAATTTGAACACAGTTTTTTAGAATTAAATTTATGTGCTGAGAAAAGGTCTAATATATATATAATGTAGTAAGTTGATATGAAAATATGCTTACTCTAAACATTCTTTTGTGTGAGTGAGGAAGTAGAGAGAAAGTACAGATTTGATCTTCTCTGGTGAACTAATAGTGGATGTCCTTGCTGTCAATGTCATCCTGGAATTAATTTACTATATTTCTTTTTCACATTCTCACTTTTTGTACTTACAAGGGAATCCAAAAATGGCAATTTACTTTCAGATGGGGATGAGTGGGGGTAGGCAAAGGAAGGGAAAATGAGGATGAAAAGAGACTTTGCTTGGAGCAGTGGGCACATGATGCAGTGTGTAGATGAGGTTTTGTTGAGTTATACACTTAAAACGTATGATTTTTGAACCAATGTCATCCCAATAAAATCAATAAAAATAAAAAAGTAAAATGCAAGGCAGGGAAGGGAGAAGAATAAGCCCAGGGGTGGTGCATGCTCTTCCTCCTGCAGCAGCCATGCTGGGCCAGATGGGCCCCTGGTTATACGTCCACAAGGAGACACAGAAGGAGTGCTGTGTGCCTTCCTCAGTCCATCTCAAAAACTGGTGCTCTGGATGCCTGTGAACAACGGGGACTGGGGTGGACATACTGACCCCATAGCTCCCACTGTCTGTGGGACTGCAGGGCCCAGAACCACAAGAGGGCCTGCAGATATAATGGCAAACAGTGTGCTCCTGTCCCAATTTTAGGCACCTTGGTGTCAACTCCAGTGCCATAAGTGGTAGTCCAGTGCTAACAGGAGCACTGGGGAGAGAGGTTCCCTTCTGCGGACCATCAGGTGTCCCTAAGGTTGGCTGAGGTGTGGTTTGGGTGTCAGTGGGGATGGATTGAGATAGGGCAGTGGCCCTTCAATGCGAGTGAGGTGGTGGAGGGACTGCAGAGCATCTGTGATCCACGTTGTATTGGGTTTGGTAAACTGACATGAATCTTACATCACAGTCTGGAGAAGATATGATTATGGCAGCATAGTAAGGGGGTAGTATCCATTTCATTGTCATCATCATCATCTAAGGTTGGCTGAGAGGTAAATCTGCAGATTCCCTGGGTGTGATGATAGCAGAGACCTATTCCACCTGAGTGGCCAGGAGCAGGGCATCTGCTCTCTCTGAGCCAGGTGGAAAGAAGAGGCAGGCTGAGTGGCACTGTACTTAGCCATGACCTCTGTTTTAGTCATGGGCCTCCAAGGTCTTTTTGCCCGGGTTTTTGTCAATAGCAAGGCAAGGCAACTTAGGAGGTGGGGGCAGCTCACCTCGATCCCACAGCAGGGGAGGCAGAAGCAGAAGGGACACAGAAACTTGTCTTTCCAATGGCTTCTTGCTCACAGACGGCAGTGGGGAATTACTCCCTCATTGCTTTTCAGCATCCATCTCCTCGCACAAAGTCAGTGAACTTACAAAGCTGGGTGGATGGCCTTAATCCAGACTTCCCCTGTGGATCTCTTGCAAGAGGTGAGGACTCCCTTGGTCTACAATATCATAGATATTAGTGGTAGATCCACATTTTTAAGGGGGCTGTTTTGGTCATTCTCCCCCTTGTTCTTTCTGTACCTGATTGTCTTCATTCTTTGCCATCCCTCATGGGGACTCCTCTTGGACCTTCACCTCCATCTCCCTTGGACAAGGAAGTGAGACAGTCCTGGATGGTCCTGGCTTCTCAGCCTTGACTCCCTGCTCAGGTGTTGAATGCAGGAGAGAAAAATATGCACCCTGGAGGAGGGATATAGACTATTCTCAAGGGTCCAAACATCCTAGAATTCTAAGCAGATAGCACAGGCTTCTTTGGAGGGTCCTCCTAGTTCACCAAGGGGAGGAACCCTGGAGGGAAGCTGAAGTCTATGGGAGAGGACACTGCCTTCTCGGCCAGCTGTAAAAGCCAGATGCTCCAGTTGCAAGATGCTGGTGAAACAACCCATGACCAAGGCCCACAGCAGGTGCAGGAGCAGCAGGGTGGTCTCAGCCAGTTGGGGCATCATCACAGCAAACAGGGAAAACCACTGGATGATGGCCAGCAGACAAGGGATGGTGATGCATTAAAACATATTTTAATGTAATATTTGTGAGCATTGTCTAACTTTTAACCACAAAAACAATAGAGCACAAGACAGCAGTGATGAATAACTACGGTTAATGTTACATTAAGTTGCCAGTTAAATTGCCCCAAAGTGAGGAAATTTAATTTCTATCAGCAACAATAAGTACTATGTCATCCTCTCTGGTATATAATAAACAAATGATTAGAAAAAACACACTTGATTTAACCAACTGCTTTTCTAAAATACAAATGACTAAATAGCAAATTAAATAAAGATGCTTATTTTTTGTCATGCACTTTTATATTTTATTAAAACCCTTCCAAACCGAAAAACAAACAAAAAACATTGAACACAAGAGAGTAGAGAATCTGAAAGACTATGTGTTACTATTGGCATAATTGACTTCCTGATTCCACTATTACTTTAGGCCATTTTTCTTTTTGGTTTCAAACTATGTGAGATATCAAACTTCCTCTGTATTTAATCCAATGTGAATTGGAGTTTTGAAGAGATAATTGCTTCTTAATTGGTACAATCACTGTGGCAGAAATGTTTGCTTATTTATAGCAACATCTCATTGTCTCTTTTCTCTTTTCATTCATATTTATGTCATGTGCCAAAGTGTTGATTAAAAATGCATTTCTCTGTTTTTCTTGTAGTTACATCTGCACCCATATCTAAGTCCTGGCCAATGTGATATTAGCAGAAATAAATTATTGGGGAATTCAGTAGGAGTACAATAAAGAGAGGGGTTCTTATATTCTCTTCATTCTACTACTTATAATATAGTACACCTCCAAGGATAAATATTTAACCTCAGAGACATAGGTGAAGGTTGAAAACAGTTGTATTATCTTAAATGACTAGCTTTCAGGCATTTCTTTTACATGAGAGAGAATTAAAATTTACCTTGTTTAATCTTTTTTTAAGAGATTTTATTTATTTATTTTTAGAGAGGGGAATGGAGGGAGAAAGAGGGGGAGAGAAACATCAATGTGTGGTTTACTCTCACATGCTTGCTACTGGGGATCTGGCCCTCAACCCAGGCATGTGCCCTAGACTGGGAATCTATCTGGCAACTCTTTGGTTCTCTGGCCAGTGCTCAATCCGCTGAGCCACACCAGCCATGGGCTAACCTTTTATTTTTGAGTTTGTGTATGGAAAGTCAAACCTAATCGTAACTTACACTGACCAAAAAATCCTTCTGATTGCTACTCACTTCTTTGTTATGTTAAAACTAGGATAAAGATGTCCTTCACATATTAATATATTGGCATTATAATTCATTCATTAGTGTCATGTATGTTAGGTTAGTGCCAGTCTGGCCAACCATAGAGCCCTGGTAATATCAACATTCTGAAACTAATCTCCATAATATTTCAGTTGTGTACTTGGGAACATATTCAGCTTCATTGGAATTTGTTTCCTTATCTGTAAAATGGAATGGCAGTGCATATAAAGTACTTACTCCTGTGTGTACTTAGAATCCATCAAACCATGTTATATGTTCCTACTGAAGGCTTGAGACAGAAACTGAATGATGCTTAATCAAATTAAATTTTGCCCTTTCTGAACAAGCAATTTAAATCTACAATACTTCACACAATTCTTAGTCATACTGGTTCCAAGATGTAAAGAAATATGTGGCTGTCTTCAAGTATTCTGCTCTGAGGTAGGAATATTTTAAATAAATAACTGAAGCTCTTAAATAATTATCCCAAAAATATGCTTTTCAGGATTAACAACATCTCATCCGGAGTGCAGGAGCTTATAAAGCAGTAAATATTAGTAATAATGGTAGGAAATTATAAGGAAGGGAAGGGAAGTGTGGTAGAAAGAATCCTAAGATTGTCCCTGTATTTGTTTTGTAGGGCTGCTCTAACAAGATACCACAACATAAGTGTCTCAACAGAAATTAATTTTCTTACAGTTCCGGAGGCTAGAAGTCCAAAATCAATATGCTGGCGGGGTTAGTCCTTCTGCAGGCTGAGAAAGAAGGATCTGTTTCAGTCCTCTCTCCTTGGCTTATAGATGGCTGTGTTAATATTCACATGGCATTCTCCTTGTACCTGGCTTTGTCTAAATTTCCCTTACTTATAAGAAAACCATTCATAATGAAGTCACTTTAACTTGGTTACTTCTGTAAAGACCCTATCTCCAAATAAGGTCATGGTCTGAGGTATTGTGGCAGGGACTTCAATATACAAATTTGGGATGAGACAATTCAACTCATAACATCCTTCAAGATCCCTATCCCTTGGTCTGTATGCCCTGCATTAACCCATGAAATTGAATGCAATTTACATTTAATCACTCCCTTTATTAGGTTATTTTATATGGCAAAAATAAAGGGATTTTTTTTTCAGATCTGTTTAGCTCTCTAGTTTGTGGAATTACAAATTAATCATAAGGAAAATAATCCTGTGGGAACCTGACTTAGTGAGGCAAGCCTGTTAAGAGGCAACCCAGAAGTCAGTAGCAGAAGAGCACCTCAAATTGAAAACGCAAGCTGCCATGTTATGGGGGAGAGCCAAGCGTCAGGGAGTGGAGAGAAGCCCCTAGGAGATAAAGACCTTTGACCATGCTTGCAAGAAGCAATTCTACCAACAACCAATGAGGTAAGAAGACCCTGGGCCTTAGATGTGATACCAGTCTCATCTGACACCTTGATTTCAGCCTTTTTGGATCCTGTGCAGAGCAACCAATTAACCTATACATAAGCTCCTGACCCATGGAAATAGTGAGATAATTAATCTGTGTTGTTTCAAGCTGTTAAGATGTATTAATTTATTAGGATTCAGCAAAAAAAGAGAAAAACTAATACAAAAAATATATGTGTAACAAGTGCATACCATATGAATGATCATCCTTCTTTGGAAGCAGATTTTTAGATCAAACATGAATATATGTTACACAGAAAAGATTACATTTTTAGCACATGTTGATAAGCCTAGAGGTGCACATTCAAAGTGTATTGATAAGCCTAGAGATGCATATTCAAAGTATATATATAATTAATTTAGTAGGTGAAAAAGGATCTGTTGGGTATTTGGATGAAAACTTGAATTTTGCCTCATAAAATATATTCCATAATTATATCATTGATATAACATATATATATATATATATATATATATATATATATATAATTTACATTATGCATAGAGAAAGGGTTTGGGATGATACATGCCAACATGTTAATGGCTCTTATTTTTGAGAAATGGGATAACCAGTTAGAAAGTAAGAAGGGCTTATTTCACTTAGCATAATGCTCTGCAGTTCCATCCATGCCATTGCAAAGGCAACCTTCTTTCTCTCTGCTGTATAGAATTCCATTGTGTAACATAATCAACAAAAGAAAAAAGCAAACAAAATATAACCAGAGACATTGAAATTAAGAACAATGTAACAATAGCCAGAGGGTAATGGGGAGGGGATAGTGGGGAGAGGGGTCTGTAGGAGCTACTATAAAGGACACAAGGACAAAATCAAGGGGGAGGGTAGAGGTGGGGGAGGGAGGTGGGACTAGCTGGGGTGGGGTGGAGGGAAGGGGAGAAAATGCAGACAATTGTACCTGAATAAAAATAAAGTAAAATAAAATAAAATAAAAAGAAAGTAAGAAGGGAAGGAAAAGATAATATTATTACTATGATTATTGCTTTTTTGAAACTGGAAATTTGTTCCTTTTTTATTAAATAGCTAGGAACTCTGTTAGTGGAACTGAGTTTAACCAAGTCAAGGGGTGACAAAAAAAGTGTATTTTAACATTAAAAAACAGAATCTATACAGTGTTGTTAAGAAAGAATTAAAGTTTACAGTACTGGATCCTAGTCATTGTGTAACATGGAATTAATTTATCTATTGTTACAAGAACAAAATCATACATAGGATCCCAAGGAGTATGGCAGACCTGGTTCAAATCTCAATTGGTATGTTATTCAACTTTTTATTATTTGAAATCCACATGTCCATCATTCATTCATTCATTTTTAATATGTACTGTCTTTTTTTAAAGACTTTATTTATTTTCAGAACCAGGGGAAAGGAGGGAGAAAGAGGGAGAGAAACATCAATGTGTGGTTGCCTCTTGTACACCCCCTACTGGGGACCTAGCCTGCAACCCAAGCATGCGTCCTGATTGGGAATTGAACTGGCAACCCTTTGCTTCACAGCTTGGCACTCAGTCCACTGAGCCTCATCAGCCAAGGCTCATGTCATTTATATTTATGTTTTAAATTTACTGAAAGGCCATCATATTCTCAAACTATAAAGTTAGTATTTTGATAAGATTTGTTCTCATAATATAAAATTTGAAGAAATGAAAATTTCTTTATTGACTAAATGGGTATTTCTGTTAGATCCTTCACTTTCAATCTTTCTCCATACTGCTGTGGTTCTGGTCGTTAACTTTTCATTTCACCCCACATACAACGAGCACCAATATTTTGCACTCTCACACTTTCATATATTCTAAATTTGAACTAAGAGATCCTGACTATCTAGGCATAATGTCTTCCTTCTCAACTTCAGTCATGCATCACTTCTTTCTTACTACAAGAGCTAAATGGAAGAGGACAGGACCCAGTCATGTGTGAAGAGGTTTAGAAGACTTTCAAGTGATTGTTAATGCTCAGAAGCAGGGTAAAATTAAAACTGAAATAGAATAAATGCCATTGCACCTTTCAGCAGTTTTTTTTCTTGCCTAAAAACCTTGCTTTCAATGTTTTCAAATGTTGATTTTTCTTAAATTGACTGCCCCTATTCCAATAAGCAATTAAATTTTGACCTTCTGGTTTTAGATAAGAATTCTGTCATAACTTCTTATTTCCTTATAATTGTACATACTAGATTCAATGAATTCCTGTTAAAATCTATGTTAATGTTCCACATTATTTCAATTTGGTTTATATTTCTTTTGTTTTATTAGAGAGACTCCATCTGACTAAATGCATAAATATTGTTTTTTAAATTGAACAGTAGATAAGTCATACTTTTTTTCAGCTTGCCAAATGGCTAAAGCTATCAGTTATTCAAAATTTGTTTTCAGTCCATTTTCTATTTTACCAGTTTTTCTGGTAACATATTTTCTATTATACCAGTTGAGAAACTACTCCACTAGAATAAAATCAATTGAAATTAACTGAATACCTCTTGTGGCCCATTCTGTAGTTAACAATGCCTACTGTTAATATATTGTACCTGCTCCTCATCTTTAAAAAGGACTCTGTTGGTTAGCTTTATTACCTTAATTTTTACAGTGTATTTTTGGAATGAGTATTGTAAAAATGATGTCCTTGTAAATAAAATGTGAAATCCGAACTGGATGAACTACATTGTTTTATAAACCATAGAATGATCTAACACCTGAGATTTAAAGCATTTGTCTTTAACTTTCATAGTCTCTTCCATTTAATGAATGATAATAGAACAAGATAGTCAAAAGAATATTGTATTCATTCTTTCTTTAAATTTTATTCCAATTGACAATATAACCATTGAAAATACAGATAAATCTAGAGCACTAGATCCACCCAGTAGTTTATTGGCTCCAAGCTCTACTCCAAGTGAACCTGCCCAGCCTCCAGTATTTTGTACCTAATGCCATTTTTTGTTTGATATGAACCTACCATGACAGCTAAGTCAACTAGAAATGAGCATATTTCTCCAGGGCAGCCCAACCAAAAAATCAATTTGTGCTGGTAACTAAAAAGCTGAAGTGGAAAGCCATGATCACTAATGAGCCAGGAATTGGTACTTGCATTTTTCTTTAATTGAAATGCCTAATGTAAAATATTGAATAAAATCATTATCATTTATTAAAATAATGCATAATTTAAAACTATTTTCCTCATGAAAACATTAAAACTAGAAAATGTTGAAATGTTTAATTTACTAGAAATCAAATATTTTTATTCTTTTAAATTTGATGCTAAATGTTCATACATCATATTATACACATAAAATATATCTAATAACAAAAATAAAATCAGTACACATTCATTGCTACAAGTTTTACATTATCAGTAGTTTGAAAAGGAAATCAGTACATGAGATGTATGCATTATAACACTATATACTTGCACTTTCAAGCCTTTTTTCATTAATGACTTCTAACTAGCACACCAGTTTAGCCTGTAATTTAAAAAATACATTGTAATTTAATCTACAATAGCACTCTTTACTTTATTGAGGTCACTGGTTCCTTAATTTTTTTCTTTCTTTTAAGTTTTCATTTTCAATATAGTATATATTTTTACCTTAGTCAAACCAATAAGTTTGTTAAATAAACATACAATGTGTAGTGTTACAATTTTTCTCTTTCTATGTCTTAAATCATATGTAGTATGTCATTACTCTTATAGTTAGCTGGGAAATTTGGAATCAAGAACAATCAATTAAGGATTTTTTAAGTATGTCTAAAAGCCAGCATTCTAGCAGATGTGAGAATTCTTGGCCTGAAAGAAACAAGTGCTTGAGATATGATTGAAAGGATGGGTTGACTATACAGAAATAAAAGTCATTATTCTTAGAATTTAAAAAAATGTTTATATTGTTCTGCAATTTCCTTTTTTACAGTATTATGCATGCATAAAAGCCTTCTTTGTTGTTTTGACATATCATAATTTATATAAGCAACACCAAATCAGTGGACATTTAGATGAGATTCATTTAAATTCAAGTATTACAATGAGTTACTATTCATTCATGTCTACACCTAAGGCTATATCTACAACTATCAATTTTTGTACTTATGTGCATATTAAAGTAGGAAAGTAGACATGACCCATATTCTATTTGCTCAAATTTTCTTTCTGCCCTTTATTTTCTGTACTGAAATTTTGGGCTTCCTATGTCTGCTTTTTTCTCTAAGTAACCATTTTCTAGTACTTAGTCTTAAAATTGCAGGTCCATCTACTATATAGTTAAAGAAATATAAGCCAGACAAAAGTTGAAAAATTCTCTATTTCATGATGCTGCTGAAAAGCAGATACCATTCTTCAGATGAAATTTGTTCTTAGAAAAAAACTTACAAAACAGGAGTATTATAAGACATCAGCCTTCAGAAATTATTATTCTGTGTAAAAAACAATCTCACAACCTCAAAGCTCTAAAAGTCTAGGAGTCTCACTGAATTCTTGCCATGGTAATAACATATAAAGTGGCATTTATGCTTACTAAAAGTATCATTAGGTGCAAGTCTTCTTTGCTACGCCAGAAAGGACCATTGTCATTTTCCATTTTTTCACATGCGTGGCAGCCGGGAAGGACAGGCTCATGGAAATTAGATATCACAAGACATGCAGTTTAGTAGGAAAAGCAAATGTACTAAAATCTGATAGGTTAGAAAAATGTCCCCAAAATGGCTTAAACCATTTATACTCCTACCAACAGCACATGACAGGGTAACTTTTTCCACATTCTTGACAACTTTAGGGAGTATTGATATTTTCATACTTTGAAATAGAAAATTAATCAATCTTTGTAATAGTTTTGACTTCTTTTTTAGTTATTTAGAAGTGTTGTACACTGATATTTACTTTTTTTCAATTTTACAGTTATTTATTTTTTCCTGGAGTTATAAAACTTTCAAAAAATGTTTCCAATAGGAAAAGTATTGAGAACATGGAGAATATCAGTTATGACTTAATGCTTAGTAAATTACTTTTAAAGATTTATAAATGTATTTTTGACATCTAAAAACATTTGAAGGCCTGAGGTTCCAGGACATACTGAATTAAAATGGATTTTTTACTTTTCTATAGTATGTGACAATTGATGTCTTTATATATAATTGCTTGGCTATGTCAAATTTATATCATATTTCCATTTTCAAATTTATATTGCATTGCATAATGTAATATGATTTATATATGTTATACAAATTACAAATGCAATTACATATCACAAAATTTATTTAAAATATGAAAATATTTAACTCTGTAAAATAAATTATTCCTTTTTAACTTTTGACCACTTTCTCCTATTTCTATAAAATTTCTTTTAATTTTCCCTTAACACACTTAAAGCCACATGAACTTTGTTTCCACATTTATAATTATTAAAACCTAAATGAAAGTATTAGTTGTAAATATAAAAAAAATGGTTTTTATCACAAGATTATAAAGTGCTTGTAGTGGCAACAATTAAAATATGTAGTAATTCAGGAATCATTGACTATAAAATTATTCATTTTAGAATGAAAGTTTTATTTGATGGTTCAGCAATTTCATGAGTAATATGTTATATAGATACATAGGATAATAATATTTCTGTCATCTAAAGATAATGGAACAAAGCCTTTTTATTAAACATCCAGGTGCTGTTTGAAACTGAAACTCTTCTTGGCAATATCTTATAAGAGATTGGAAAATAGTCATTATAACATTATAGGGCAGTCACTATAGGACAGTTTGTGTGTGTGTGTATTTCCATAACTTTGCATGTAGCCTATATTCATAGATACAGCTACAGTCCCTAAGAATGTACACATTATTCTTCATTGTTCATCAAAAGACTTTCCATGATTTGAACCTTCCAAATAATAATTTTATAACAACAGGAGAGAATAGAATTTCTGTAGAGAAGTCAAGGAAAGTTTTTGTGGAACGTATATTTATCTCTGTGGAAAGCTCTGAAAATAGATATTTCATCAGAAATAAAGAAATGATAAAAAGTAAATCAGCCCTGGCTGGTGTGGCTCGGTGTATTGAGTTCCAGCATGAGAACCAAAGGGTCACCAGTGTGATTCCCAGTCAGGACACATGACTGGGTTGCAGGCCAGGTCCCCAGTAGGGACCATGTGAGAGACAACCACACATTGATGTTTCCCTCTCTCCCTCCCTTCCCCTCTGTCTAAAGATAAATAAATAAAGCCTTATTTTTTAAAAAAGTAAATCAGTAAAATATAATATGATGGAGCCAAGAGAGAAAATTTAAGAAGCAGAATGTATTTGACAATGCAGTAGAAAATATAAGTGGGTGTGATATAGATTGAGAAAAGGGCACTGAATTTAGCAATTTTTAGGCTATTCATGAACTTCAAGGGCAGTAATATCTCTATTCTGGCAAGCTAGATACTTTATTGAAGAATAGCTTACATACAAAAAACTGCACAAACTATAAGTGTACAGCTCAGTGAGTTATCCCAGAGTGAATGCACACATGAATCTATGACTCATTGAAAGAAATATGTTACTGGTACAACCAGATAGAACCTCTTGTGTCCTCCCCTAATCATTACCAGTCTTTCTTCTCAAAATTTAACACTATCCTCACATTGAACGCTGATTTCTTTTGCCCATTTTAAAACTTCATACAAATGAAAAGGGCTATGTGTTGTTATTTGCCATTTGGCTTCTGGTGCTCAATGTGTTTGTGAGGTTCATCAACATTCTTTTAGGTAGCAACTGATTGCTTATTTTCATTCTTGTCTAGTTTTCCATTATATGATTGTTTCAGATGTATTTATTCATTCTATCATTGATGGGCATTTAGGTTCTTGAACAGTATATATATGCCCACTTTGTTTCCTCTCAGGCCATCTGAACTTGCCTGTGAACAGTCCCTGGCTTGACAAAGGCTCTTCAGCTTGAGCTCCTAAAATTTGTCTCTCTTCTCTACCAGAGGGCTTTCTTTGACACTGAGGGATTCTACAAAGCTGTGTACAGGCACAGCCCAGGAGTGTGGGGAAATTTATGCTCTATGGGTGACTCTCAGCTCATGGGGAATAGAAACTAGCTTATAAATGCACCAGCTGTCCAGGCTTCCTGCAGAATCACTACAAATTGTGTTACAATAGGTCCCGATGGGTCCGCAGAAGATTGTGTTTTAGTTGCCCACTGTTCCAAATGTAATTAGTCTTTCTTTCTTTTCCCTTTCACTTTCACCATGTTCTCATTTGTGTTCATAAGTAACCTCCAAGTCCTTGTTGAGTGTCTCGGGGAGAACCAAGAATTAGTCAGCTACAAACAAATATAGTCTTAGAAAGAGGACCTCAGTACAAGGTGGGGGGAAAAACAGGCTTACAGTGTGACTACATGAAACACAGAATTTATTCTTCTACTATTATTTATTAATTATTGTACTATTTTCCATAAGAACCACTGTAAACTTACCTTTGCCCCACCCTGTGTTTTATTCTCAAATTTTGATGATCAAATGGTATCAAAAACCACATTGGTGGGGAAGTTAGGGTGATTACACCTGGCATGCTGTCATATTACAGTCACTAAGACTTTCACTTATGTAGACAGTGATGAGTAGTATGTGGAACAGCAAACACTTGCTATGCAAAAGTTCTGGCATTGTAAAGATGGAAGGCCAAAAGTAATTTTAAGGGTTGTAGCTCTGGCTGGCATTTTCTTGACTTCTCTAGAAACTTTGAAGTAAGAGAATAACACATTAAATTTTCGTCTATGTTATTTCTTATATTTTCCATATTTTGCCTCTTTTTGCTTTAATATATTTCCTTCTGAAACACATTTCAGAAGAATACTTCCCCTTAAGCTATTAAACACATTTACATAGTTTAAGTAATTTTTATTTATTAAGTTTCCATGTGATTTATTCTTATATTTGCTATTTTACTTCTGAAATTCTCCACCCACGTTTTCTGTACTTGAACCTGTAAACCACAATAATTTTAAGGTTTACATCACGTGATTTCATTAGCTTTCTTTCCTTTGAGTCTCTTTCCAGTTACCATAATTTTCTGGACTTCAGTTAAGTCCTTTTGTGTGTCTCATGATTTTTGACTCATTAAATACAGTATATGAAGAGTTGGATATATCATTTTAGATCATAGAACAATATTGTTTCATTTTGTTATGAAGTTTGACCAAGTAAAAGTCATCTTAAACCAATCATGAATTAAAATGATTGGAAGCTGGATTTCAGTTCTTATGAGCAATGGTTCATTTCAGTTACTCTTAGAACATTTCTCTCCTAAGCCCTTATTAAAAAAGTAGCTTATTTACCAGCTTACTTGACAGGTCCTGCACTTCACTATTTGTTTCCTCATCTGTACGAGGGCTCAGAAATACCTATTCATGGTCACAGTCTCTTTATACAACTTTCAAAGATGGCATTGTTTTGTAGGGGAAACAAGGAATAAAATGCTATCCTTACCTCTCCAAATTATAATCTGTTAGCTTTCTGATTCCATGAAACAGACTTTTTTCTCAACTGTTTCCCATATGTTATATTTTTTCTCTTAAAACACGTTAATTTCAAACAACTTAATTTACCATTGCCAGAAACAAAACTCACGGGATTTTTCTCATATAGGTATTATCCATATTTTAGTATTTTAGATCTTCTATTATGACATATCTCACATTAAGGAATTTTATATGTAATATGTTTGTACATAAATAAAACTTCCCCTAATGTTATTGCAGGCTTTTACAGACTGGTAGTAGGGAAGGTGTTACTCATCATGATAGTCTTACATGTCAGGCCCCCACAATAAGTTGCCATATTGAATATAATATAAATGGTTATTTTTAAGGCCCGTAAAGTGATCCTAAAACTGAATCTATCCAAATGTAGTTACTTTTTTTTGGTAATAAAAAAGATTTATTTTCTTTTTATTCCTCTGATTTGCACAGCAGTAGAACCACCTGTTAGTTAATTTATCAAATTACAAAATGCTTTTAGATGGTTGCAGCATTTGCTAATAACACCCTACCTTGATACCTGGTAAATATAAAATCCACCTCATTTGACTAACTTGAAAGTTGTTTTCCTTTTTTGAAATATTCTATTCTTGAAAGCCTAGTGCACTGTAGGCAGTACAATTTAAGAGTAATTATTGTTTCCTGAGAGCAAAAATTACCCCACATAAAGATTCCAACAAGCACCTGATACAATCACCTGAAAATTTACTACCTACTGAGTTTTATTACTGAAAAAAAAAGAAGCGTTTCTTGGAAAAGTATAAATGTAACAAAATTAGAAATGATAATTACAAAGTTCTAAAGACAACCAACTTCTGTTGCCTATCAACAAATTAATGTATCTATTTGGATGATGTACTTAAATAACATTAAAATAAGGATAAAAATACACCATAGAAAATGGTATTATGTAAATTAAATGTTTTTAAGAATAACTCAATAATGTTAATTTTATACCTGTTTCTTTGTAAGAAAGATATTTTTGAAATGGAATATTATATACCTATTTAAGAAAATATTTTTCATGTTAAAATATTATACTTTATAATATATACTATTTTAAACATTATTCTGCCTTAAGATATAACCTATATGTTTTAGACATATTTCATGTAACTTTATCTTAGATATATATATATAATTTTTTCTCTTAAACAACATGTTTACAGGTAACTATTAACTACTACTTACTTATTTCATAATAGTAACTACTTGTCTTCAATAATAAGAACAAGGTAAAAGTCCAGCCATTGTTAATATGAGAATTGCTTGCATAGCATCAATTTAACCTGGCAGCCAAGGAAAGTTGACTGGAATTAGCATGCATGAACAATGACAACTTCACTGTACTAGTCAGTGGGGACAGTAGACACCATTGAGTGAGCATGTGTACTGTGTGGCTGTCACATTCAAAATGACTGAGGAAGTAGAGCAATGGATCTGCATCAAATTTTGTGCTAAGCTTGAATATTCCTCTGCAAAAACTATTTGGGTGATTCAGAAGGCTTTTGGAGACAATGCAATGAGTGCAGCACAAATAAAAGTGTAACACAAATGCTTCAAAGATGGTTGAGAACTGCTGAAAGTGGTCCATGTTCTGGAGGACCTACAACAAGCAAAACGCCTGAGAATGTTGACCATGTATGGGCTGCAATCAACAAAGATCGGCAACTGACAGCGTGAGAACTAGAAGCTGATCTGAGGTTTCCAAAACCTACTGTGCCTGAGATTTTGATGCAGGATCTTGTCATGAAATATGTTGTGGCAAAATTCATTCTGCAGCTTCTGCTACCAGAGCAGACGGAACATAGTGCTTCAGTTGCTATTGACTTGATTCAAATTACTACCAATGAACAAGATTTACTCAAGAAGGTCATAACCTGAGATGTATGGTGAATCTACAACTATGATTGGGAAACAAAGGTCCAGTTGTCCCAATGGAAGTCACCTGGTTCTCCTCATCCAAAGGAGGAATGGCAAAGTTGTATCAAGTTCAAGACCAGGTTAACTGTGTTTTTTGATTGGGAGGGTGTTGTCCATCATGGGTATGCCTCTCAAGGCCAAACAATTAATAAAGAGTACTACCTCAATGTTCTTCTTTGGTTGAGAGAGGCAATTCAACAAAAATGGTGGCTACTATAGGCAACTGGTGACTAGAAGCTTCATCAGAACATGCCCACTTATGCATCGTGTTTCATGCAGAGCTTTTGGTGAAACCCAGGTGACTCAGCTCCCTCTTCAGCCCAGATTTGGTACTCTGTGACTTCTGGATTTTCCCAATACTAAAATCGTCTTTGAAAGGGAAGAGATTTCAGACCATTTATGAGATTCAGTAAAACCGGATGGCGCAGCTAATAACAATTCCAACAGAGGATTTTGTAGAGTGTTTTGAACAGTGGAAGAGACACTGGGAACTTTGTGAGGTTCCAAAGTGCCTACTTGGAAGGGGACTGTTGTGTCCTATGTACAACATTTTCTTGTATCTTGTATCTTCTTCCAAAAATGTCTCTATTTTCATAATACATGGCTGGATACATTCAGGGCAGACCACATATAATTCAATAAACTTCTTAGGCATGACTTACATAAAATAAAATGTACCCATTTATATCTACAGTGCAATAAATTGTGATAAATATATTTACCTGTTTAGTACATTCCAGTCAAACTATAGACACGCCATCACTCCATAATGTACCCTTTGTCTCTGTAATTAATCAACCCCAGGCTACCACTGATCTGCTTTATGCCATGATAAATTAATTATGTCTTCTCTAGAGTTTTATAAAATTTAATAATATGGTATGCACTCGCTTGTATCTGCCTTTTTTCTCAGATAATTGTTTTTGAGTTAAAAATCAGTTTTGCACTGACTCAAAAGATATCTGTAGTCCCATGTTCATAGCATTACTTACAATAGCTAAGACATGTAAAGAACGGAAGGGTCCGTGGATGGATGAATGGGTAAAGGACATGAGGAAATACTACCAGATGTGACAACGTGAATGTACCTTGAAGGCATAATGCTGAGTGAGATAAATCAGACAGTGAAACACAAATACTTTATGATCTCACTTATATGTGAAATATTAAAAGCAAGAACAAATTCATAGTAAAAGATATCAGACTTGTTACCACAGTTGTGGGTGGGAAAATTGGAAAAAGGTGGCCAAAAGGTACAAACTTCTAGTTATAAGATAAATAAGTACTAGGGCTACAAGGCACCGCATGATGATGATGACAGCTTTCAGTGCTGCATGACATCTAGGAACGTTTAGAGTAAATCCTAAAAGAGTTATCATCACAAGGGGAATTCTTCCCTTTTATTTTCTCTTTTTTTCCTTTTCTTTTATTGTATTTATATGAGAATGTGGATGTTAGTTGAATCTGCTGTGGTAATCACTTCACAGTACACTCAAATCAAACCATCATGCTATATGCCTTAAAACTAGAGTGAGGCACATCAATTACTTCCCACAGAAACTGGAAAATTTTTAAGTGTATAGCTATTTTTAAATACTATGTTTAAAAGTGAGTTAAATATACAGAGTGGGGCAAAAGTAGGTTTTCAGTTGTCCATATGGAAAGTAACATAATAATTAATGAATAAAACACAAGTATAAGCTGTGTTTTATATATTCACAACTATAAACCTACTTTTGCCACACACTAGTAATTATTAATATGTTTCTTTTTGTACTTAATATACAAATCATGATATTTATTTATCTAGAAACCAATTTTGCCAAGAATGGAATGAAAACAGAGTGATTAAACATTCTCTCTATCGTTCCAGAGGATACATGGAACCAGTGGGCAGAAGTTATAGGAAATAAGAAATTAGCTCATCAGAGAAAAGTATTGTCTATTAGTTGGAATTGTCTAACATTTAGTAAGATTTATCTACCATGGTGAACTCCCAATTACTGCAAATATAAAGTCAAAGATGACTAATTGATCAGGGTAATCTATAGATGTCATCCTCCCATGGAGGAACTTTTCCTTTTCAGGAACTCAACCAATCAAACTGCTTTTAAACAGCCAAAGCTCCGCCACACTTTTAATGAGCTTTAAATCTAGCAAAAAGGGCAGACAACTGTAATTGAATAACAATAAAAAGTTAAAAAAAATAAAATACTCCACAAAAAAAATCTAGCAAAAAAATGAAAACAGAAACACAGCTGAATTTTCAGTACAGAAATTAAGAAGTACATAAAGGTAAAGAGGGAGAACATGGGATTTCAGAAAAGAGGAGTTATCTCTGATAAAGGAAAAGAGCCTTCACATCTGTCAGACTTTTTCAAATGGAGATTAAAGCTCAATTAAGAGGTTTCAGACAGAGGTAACAGTATGAATAAAAATACAGAAATAGACAAAATGTTAAGGTTGTTGAAATATCACTGTCTGGTGAATGTGAAAGGAAATAATTGAAACTTTGGCTAGAAATTGAGCAGATCAAAGACAGACCATGGACATTTTCCGATGCTTAGTGATAGTATGCTTCTTTAAGCATTAAGGAGACATTGAAGGTTTGGAGTCGTTGGATGGGATGTTTTCTGTTATCTAAAACCGTTGGTTAATCCCCACTGTTCAATGTTACGTAGGATTGGAGATGATTGATGTTCTGGTTGTATCTGACTACAGTGGTTATAACCTAGTTATGAGATATGTGGCCCATAGGCTGCTGTAACTATGCACATGTGTGTATGAACGTGTGTATTGTGTATGTATAAAGGACTATCAATTTTTAAATTTCTTAACATATATAGAGGTTTAATAATGCTAAATATCTGTTAGAAAACAAAATTATAATGATATTTTTCTTTAACTTTAATAATGAAATGGATTATTTTTTACTTTGTCACATTTTTTAAAGTTTATTTTTCAATTACAATAACATAAGATAATCTTTCAGTTGTACAGCATAATGGGATAAATTATATTAATGTGCTTATTTCTGTTTAGCCACATTTGTTTTCCTGGAATATCATTTAGTCATGGTGGGAGTTTGTTGTTTATTTTGTTTGTTTGTTTTTGTATGCTCTGGCTCTGTTTGCAAACATTTTACATGAGATTTTGTATCAATATTAATAAATGAGTTTGCTTACAGTTTTATGGTACAATTTATTCATATTTTAAAATTAATCTATAGTACCTTCATAAAACAAATGTAGAAGTTTTCATTACATTTCTATGCTCTGATATAATGAAAGTAGTTTAACTATCTTATTCTTAAAATACTCCTGTGAAATTATCTGAACTTTGTGCTTTCTGTTGGATATGCTTTTTTGAAAACTTGAATTATACCACAGTATTATTTTTACTTTTATTTATCAAGGACTCTTTTTTTTTAGTATGGTATTTTATTGCTTCAGTTTTTTCTGTCTCAACAGAGGTAAATTATGGAGAGGTTATTCTTTCTTTAAAAATTGCTTTTGAACTAAAGTGTCCTTTAAAATGAGGAAGGATTTTCAGGAACATCTATTAAGGACACATGGACAAAACCAAAGGAGGGTAGGATCAAGGGTGGGAAGTGGGGATGGCTGTGATGGGAGGGGGGGGAATGGAAGGAGGAAAATGGAGATGACTGTACTTGAACAACAATAAAAAAAAGTTAAAATAAAAAATGTTAAAATAAAGTGTCCTTTGAGAGAGAACTGGATTAAAAACATGTGGTTCATATATGCTATGAAATACTACTCAGCCATAATAAGAAAATATGAAATACTGCCATTTGCAACAACATAGATGGACCTTGAGAAAATTATGCTAAGTGAAATAACTCAGTTGGAAAAGGTTAACAACCATATAATTTCACTCATATGTGGAATATAAAACTAATCAGAGACATAGACAACAATATGGTGGTTAACAAAGGGAAGGGGGTGGAGAGTGGTAGAAGGTAAAGAGGACCAAATATGGTGATGAAAGATGATTGGACCTTGGTTGGTGGGCACAATATGAACTGTACATATCATGTTTTATAGTAATGTACACTAGCAACCTATATGACCTAGTCAATCAATGTCACCCCAATAAATTAAATAAATAAATAAATAGAATGTGTTTTTTAGTTAGAGTTGTGCAATGTAAATTTACATTACAGATCCCTTATTTATTATTCATCATTGTCATTTTCAGTTACTATACTTGTAGAGCCTCATTTTCTTTGTTTTTTTTCTTTGGTTGAATTTTTTAGCTATTCATTTAGCCTGAAAACTTCTTTAGCAAAGGATTTTTTTTAATCTATTTAGGTTGTCAAATAAATTACAGTTTCCCAGTTAAATTTTAATTTCAGTAAGACATTTTTTCACAGTAAAATTTACTTCAAATATTGCATGAGCCATGTACGTATTAACAATTACCTATAGTTTATCAGAAAGTCAAGTTTAACTGTGCATTTTGTATTTTATTTTATTTTATTTTTAATTATTTTTATTTCTTAATTAAACTTTTTTTTATTGTTGTTCAATTACAATTGCCTGCATTTTCTCCCCACCCCTCCACTCCACCCCAGTCAAACCCACCTCCCTCCCTCACCTCCGCCTTCCCCTTTGGTTTTGTCCATGTGTCCTTTATAGTAGTTTCTGAAAACCCCTCTCCCCACTGTCCTTTCCCCAGTCCCCCCTCCCCACTCCACTCTGGCTATTGTTAGATTGTTCTTAACTTCAGTGTCTCTGGTTATATGTTGTTTGCTTTTTGTTTTGTTGATTAGGTCTGGCAGTGCTATTTATTTATTTGTTCTAATGCTTTCTTTAATTCTGTTTATGTTTTATACATAAATAGATATGTTTTACCTTCATAAACTTCCTGCTTCTTTCCCTTTTGACTATGTTATTTTCCAAATTTTTTGACCTAGGTATTTAATACATGTATTTTATTTCATTTATTTGTATTTATTTGGGTATTTGATGGTAAAATGTTTCCTCAAATGTTACAGCTCTTTTCTTCTGAACTGCTGTCATTATGATGACATTCTGCTATCAAGACAGTCTGTCATCTTATTTTTTATATCACCTTTGACCAAAAATGTATTTAATTTCATTAAAAATACCATATGGAAGGAATTAATTTTCTTATTAATTTTTCATTTTAATATATTTTAATAAAATGGCATTTTGATTATTTCTATTATTTAAATGTATTGAGTATTTTTCATGGTCTAATACATAACCAACATTTCTGAATATGCCCTTGAGCAAAATAATTTATTATAGGAGTTCAGAATTTGATATTTTAAATCTTCCTTATCAATTATAATTATGGTATTTAGGCCTGCTTATGTTTATTAACTTACTTTGTCTACTTAATCTGTCACAGCCAGTCAGAGAAAGACAAATATCATATGATGTCACTCATGTGTGTAATCTAATGAACAAACTATTGTGGAAAATGGGGACAGACTCCTAGTATGAGAGCAGGATGACAGCTGGTGGGGGGGGAGGTTAGGGGGTGGAGCAATTGAGCAAAAAGGTAAAAGGACTCATGGACATGGACAACAGTGTGGGATTGCTGGTAAGAGGTGTTATAAGGGGACTAAAAGGTAATGGAAAAATAGAATAATATTAAATAAACAACTAAAATATTAACAAAGAAAAAGGAGAGTTTATGAATTAATTTAAGAATCTGCAATGAAATCATTTTGTTTCAATTGTGGAAGGTTTCAAGGTAATGTCAGTGGAAAGATCATATTATTTTAGCCTTTTCAGTTAAAATATTTTCAGGCTTAGAACATTTAAAACATATAATTTACAGAATTTTGTATGGGAATTTTGTTCCCTTATTCATATATACATATATATATTTTAATCAATATATGAGTGTATGTGTGTATATATATACAGGAGTAGGCAAAAGTAGATTTACAGTTATGAGTACATGAAATAGAGTTTATTCTTGTGTCATTATTTATTCTTGTATTACATACTTTTGCATGGAACCACTGTAAACCTACTTTTGTTCACCTCTGTGTATATATGTATCATCTATCCAGAAAAAGTCCAACCATTGTTAGTATAACAAGAATGGTTTGCGTAATATCGATGTAATTTGGCAGCCATGGAAAGTGGACTGGAATGCATACGTGTAAACAATGATGACTTCACTGTACTAGGCAGTGGGGGTGGTAGATGCCATTGAGTGAGCGTGTGTACTGTGTGGCCTTTGCATTCGAAAGACAGAGTGAGTAGAATGACATTTCTGCACCAAATTTTCTATTGAGCTTAAACATTTCCCTGCAAAAACTCTTCAGATGATTCAGAAGTCCACAGCTCTATGCAGCTAGTGTTTGGCAGCTTCTTCACAACAATGCACCTGCTCATGCATCACAACTTGTGCAGGGTTTTTTGGTGAAACTCAAATCACCCAGGATATATATATTTTTTCATGTATCTATTGGCCATCTGTGTGTCCTCTCTGGAGAAGTATCTATTCAGGTCCTTGCCCATTTTTTAATTGGGTTGTTTATTTTTTTGGTGTTGAGTTTTGTAAGTACTTTATAAATTTTGGATATTAAGACTTTATCAGTGAAGATGTATCAGTGAATATATTCTCCCATTCTGTGGGTTGTCTTTTTTATTTTGTTGAAGATTTCTTGTGCTGTGCAACGTTTTAGTTTGATGTAGTCCCGTTTGTGGGGTGTTGTTGTTGTTGTTGTTGTTGTTTTGCTTCCATTGTCTGAGGAGATACATCTGATAAAATATTGCTAGGAGCAATGTCTGTGATTTTGCTGCCTGTTTTCTTCTAGGTCTTTTTTGTTTTCAGGTCTAACATTTAAGTCTTTGATCCATTTTGAATTGATTCTTGTATGTGGTATATTAAGGTGGTTTAGTTTCATTTTACTGCATATATCTGTCCAACATCATTTATTCGATAAACTATGTTCAGCCCATTGAATGTGCTTTCTTCCTCTGTTGAATGTTATTTAATTATAAAAGTACAGGTTTATTTCTGGGTTCTCTATTCTGTTCCATTGATCTATGTATTGTTTTTCTGCAAGTACCATGCTGTTTTGATTATTGTAGCCTTATAGTATGGTTTGATATTAGGTAGTATGCTTCCTCAAACTTTGTTCTTCTTTCTCAGAATGGCTGCTGCTATGCTGGGTCTTTTGTTATTCTATATAAATTTTTGAAATATTTTCCCTAGTTCTGTGAAATATATCATTGGACTCTTGATAGAATTGGGCTGTATTTATAGATTTTTGGGGGTAGTATGGACATTTTAATAATGTTAATTTTTCCTATCCATGAACATGGTATATATGCTTCTACTTATTTGTATCTTCAATTTTTTTCTTCAGTGTCTTATAATTTTCCAAGTATAGGTCTTTTGCATCCTTGGTTGGGTTTATTCTTAGGTATTTTATTCTTTTTGAAGCAATTGTCAATGGCATTGTTTTCTTAATCTCCCTTTCTGTTAGTTTGTTATTGGCATATAAAAATGCATCTGATTTCTGGATATTAATTTTTTATCCTACTACTTTGTTGATTCATTTATTAGTTCTAGTAGTTTCTTGGTGGATTTTGGGCTTCTCTATGAACAGTACCATGTCATCTGTGAATAAACACAGTTTTACTATTTCCTTTCCAATTTGGAAAACTTTTATTTCTTATTCTTGTTTGACTGTTGTGGTTAAGACTCCTGGTACCAAGTTGAATAAGAGAGGTAAAAGCAGGCATCCCTGTCTTGTTGCTGAACCTAGGGGCAACACTATTAGTTTTTCCCATTAAGTATGATGTTGGCAGTGGGTTTGTCATATGTGGCCTTTATTATGTTTAGGTATGTTCCCTCTATTCCTATTTTGCTGAGAGTTTTTAATCATAAATGGGTACAGGATTTTATTAAATGCTTTTTCTGCACCTACTGATATGATCATGTGGTTTTTATTCTTCATTTTGTTTATGTGGTGAATCACATTTATTGATATGCAAATGTACCAACCTTGCATTCCCAGAATAAATTCCACTTGATCATGGTGTATTCAGCTTGCTAATTTTTTTGAGGATTTTAGCATCTATGTTCATCAGACATATTGGGCTATAATTTTCTTTCTTTGTAGTCTCTTTATCTGGTTTTGGAATTAGGAATATTTTATCCTTGTAAAATGAGTTTGAGGTCTTCCTTCCTCTTCAATTTTATGAAATAGTTTGAGGAGAGGTGTTAGTTTTTGTTTACTGTTTGATAAAATTCATCTGTGAAGCCTTCAGGGCCAGGGCTTTTGTTGGTAATTTTTCTATTACTGCTTCAATTTCACAATATGTAATCTGTCTATTCAGATTGTCTGATTTTCTTGATTTAGTTTTGGAAGAGTGTATGTTTCTATGAATTTATCCATTTCACCTAGGTTCTCCAGTTTGTTGTCATGTAATTGTTCATGATATTTTCTTACAATCCTTTGCATTTCTGTGGTGTCAGTTATTTCTCCTCTTTCATTTCTTATTTTATTGATTTGGGTCCTTTCTCTTTTTTTCTTAGTGAATCTGATTAAAGGTTTGTCAATCTTTTTTATCTTTTCAATGAACCAGCTCTTAGATTCATTGACCTTTTGTATTATTTTTTAGATTGTATTTCATTTATTTGTACTATAATTTTTATTATTTCCTTCCTTTCCTCTACTCACTTTGAGCTTTGTTTGTTGTTCTTTTTCATGTTCCTTTAAATATGAAGTTAGCTTGTTTATTTGAGTTTTTTCTTATTTGTTTGTTTTTGTTGTGTTTTAAGGTAGGCCTATAATGCTATGAATTTCCCAATTAAGATCGCTTTCTCAGTGTCCCATAGATTTGCGATTGTTTCAATGTATTTTTTGATTTCTTCCTTGATCTCATTGTTGACCCATTCATTGTTTAATAATATTATTTAGCTTCCATGTCTTTGCATGATTTTCAGTTTTCTTCTTGTGATTGAATACTAGTTTCATAGCATTGTGGTCAGAGTAGATGCTTGACATGACTTCAATCTTCTTAAATTTATTGAGACTTGTTTGTTCTGTGTCCTGACATGTGGTCTAGCCTAGAAAACTTTCCATGTGCACTTGAAAAGTGTGTATGTTCTGCTGCTTTGGAGAGAAATGTTCCAGTTTATGTTCTGTGATAAAGTATTTTCATTTTGCCATATTTTTATTTTCTTTGCCACTGAACACATGTGATGAGTTTGAGCAAAACAAGTGAATTATGCCATATCCTCCACTGCATTTATGGAAGTTTATTATAGATACTGGGACATGAAGACACTAGTGTGTTGGAGCTGGCTCATACTGGCTCTCAGGAGCTGACTGGTTAAACCTGCTCCCATCTCCATTTTCGGTGACAACGTACCAATAGCTTAAAGTCATAATAATGGGCATATTTATAATGTAGAAACTGGTAAATGCTATCAATCAGTTCCCCTTCCTTTTGGTTTCCCACAGGGAGCTCTTTGCCTAAACTTACTAGTACATTGTTGCTTTAATGTCCTCTGGGAATATGTGACATTTGACATTGATACAACTAAGTGAAATTTGGATGTTTAATAAAAAGTCTCCTCTCCATCATGCAGCTCTAAAAGCAGGGATTCTGCATGTTCTGTTTTCTTTTTATGCTTGAAGTCCTATTTGTCCAGGTAGCTGAATAGATTTTATCTTCTTTACCTTTAGTTATGCCTAAATGCAATTAATCAGTGAAGTTTTTCCTGATCACATTACATGAAAAAATTTCCCTGTGTACACATCTCTAGTAATAATCTCCCCAAACAAAATATAGATTTCTTTTTACTCACTAGAAGATATCACTATCTAAAGTACTCTTCATTGATTCACCATTTGATTACTGCCCATTTACCACAAATAACGTGCCATTGCCATGACAGCAGGTGCCTTGCGAATTTTGCTCCCGTTTCTATCTATGAGGTCTAAAAAGTGGCACAGAACTGACACTCAAAATACATGTTGAATAAATAACAATAATGAGCAAACAACTGTAAACAATATTTTAGATATAAATTATTTATTATTTATAAAAGTAGTTTAAAATTATTTACTTTCTTAAAAATTGGTGCTTTAATAATACATATGATTTGTTTCTTATTCATTTATTTTTATCAATTGCACCACAAGAATACCTTTAAGTATACCTTTAGCATGGATTTTACCTGCATGCTTTTTTTATGTTAGTTATTATAAAGTCATACTGAAGAATTGCTTTCTTCACAAAACAAGTTAATGTTTTCTAAATAAAATATGTTTATGTGTAAAGTGTTTGCAATAATATATGCCTATTCATATTAAAATTATCACTTAAAATTTTTGCTAATTTTAATAGAGAAATTATATAACACCTTATATATAGCATAGTATGTTATTATTGCTCATAATTATTTCAACACATTGATTTTATACTTTTTAAAAATATCTGTTTTATTTTATTCCTTTATGTTTACATATGGTTTTATTTTTTAAATTATTTTATTGTTGTTCAATTACAGTTGTCTACTTTTATCTTCCACCACTCCCCTCAACTCCAGCCATCCCCACCTACCTCCCCTGCTTCCACCCCGACCTTGGTTTTGTCCGTGCATCCTTTATAGTTGTTCTTGAAAACCTTTTCCCCCATTATCCCCTTCCATCTTCCCTCTGGTTACTGTCAGATTGTCCTTAATTTCAATGTCTCTGGTTATATTTTGCTTGCTTATTTATTGATTGTATACTTTAATCATAGTTTATTTGTGCTAGGAACTTATTGATATGGGTTTTATTTTGTATTTTTATTAGTAGTGAAGTTTACAGAATTTAAATTTTATAAAATTATTGTTTCATAATTTACCCAGTAAATGCATGGCATTTAAAGTATAGAAAGTGCTTTCATAATTATTGTTTCACCTGATCTCTTCAATGGGAATTCTGAACCTCAGTTAAGGACTTCTGGCCTCAAGCCCACTGTCCTTTATTCGTAGGTAAATGAAAAGCACCTTGATTTATTTAATTAAACAAATTTTAATGAAACTATTTTTAGAGAAGTTTTACATTGACAGCAAAATTGAGAGGAATGTACAATGATTTACCTACTATATAGCCCTCCTCCTGCCCCCATCCATACCTAGTTTTTGCATTTATCAACATCCCCTAACAGAGTGATACAGTTGCCATAATTGAACCTATTTCAATACATAATAATCACCCACAGTCCACTGTTCACATTATGTTCACTCTTGGTATTACACATTTTCTGGTATTGGACAAGTGTTTAATGCCATGTGTCTATCATTATGTTGTAATACAGAGTATTTTCACTGTCCAAAACTGTTGTGTTTTATCTGTTTATCCCTCCCGTCTGTGTCTTCAACTCCTGACAACCACTGATCTTTCTGCTATCTTTATACTTTTGCTTTCTACAGCATACCATTTAGTTGAAAGTGTACAGTACATAGAATTTTTATATTGGCTTCTTTTGCTTAGTAATATGCAATTTACCTTCCCCCATGTTTTTTATGGCTTGATAACTCTTATCTTTTTTTTATTGCTCAGTAATATCCCATTGTCTGGATGTACCACTTTGTTTATCCACTTCTGCTGAAGAACATGGTTGCTTTCATGTTTTGGCAATTAGAACAAAGCTTTTACAACCGTGTTGTTTTCTGGATTACATGGTAAAGGTACGCTGAGTTTTATAAGTAGCTATCAACTGCTTCCAAAGTGACTACATCATTTTGCATTCCTGCCAGCAATGAATGAGAGTTCATGATATCCCATATTTAGTGTTCTCAGTGTCCTGAATGTTGGTCATTCTGATAGGTGTGTGGTGGCTCCTCATTGATGTGTTTATTTGTATTTTCCTGGTGAAGTGATGTGGAGCATCTTTTCATACGCTTGTCATTTATATAGCTTCTTTGGTGGGGTGTCTGTTAATGTCTTTGGCCCACTTTTTAATTGGCTGTTTTCTTATTATTAACATTTAAGTGTTTTTTATATATTTTGGACATTGGTCCTTTATCAGATGTGTCTTTTACAACTATCTTCTCACATTAAGTATATGGCTTATCTTCTCAGTCTCTTGACATTGTCTAAAGTACTTAGAGCAGTAACTTTTAATATCAACCATGACCAGATAATCAATTATTTATTTCATGTTGAATTTAAAAGTCATTGCCATACCCAAAGATATCTAAGTTTTCTCCTATGTTATCTTCTAGGAGTTTTATGTATTTGAACTGACATTTAGGTCTGTGACCTATTTTCAGTTAATTTTGTGAATATAGTAATGTCTATATCTAGATTTTTTGCGTTTTTAATGTCCAGTTTTTCCAGCACCATTTGTTGAAATGAGTGTCTGTATTTCATGTTTTTGTCTTTGATCTTTTCTCAAAGAGCACTTGACTGTATTAACATATGTCCGTTAATCTATTTATTTACTCTTTTCTCCAATACCACACTGTCTTGATTACTGTAGCTTTACAGGAAGACTTGAAGTTGGATAGTTATGTTACTTTCCTTCAGTATTACATTGGCCCTTTTGGGTCTTTTGCCTCTCCAAATAAACTTTAGAATCAGTTTGTTGACATCCACAAAATAATTTTCTAGGATTTTCATTGGCACTGCATGTACTCAATAGATTATGTTGGGAAGAATGACATCTTGACAATATTGGCACATTAATGTACATATGAGAACAGAAAAATGTCCCTCTGAGAGTTATTTGCACCAACAGAGCACACATGATGATTTTGATATTTATCAAAAAATTATTAATGTATCAAGTGTGGAGTTTTTGAAATTTAGCAAGGTATAAACACAGTATTTGTTTTAAAACTTATTAATGAATGAATTTCATAAATAGATTATGATGTCTCTTCATAAACCACCTTTCACAGTTCCAGAGAGCTCTTCAGAATGGCCATTGTGGTAATAATGACACTTTGAGCTTCATTTTCTTCATCTGTAATGTTAAAATTTTGGATTGTTTTGTCTCTGAAGACAGTTTTAAGAAATAAGTTGTCATAAAATCGGATTGAGTATGTAGATCACTCTTTGATCTGTTATTAGTAACATATCAAATTTGGGTTCAGATCCTACCTTATTTAATGCATCAACAACCTTCAGTATTCAAATTTCCAATTGATTTATGTTAGTTCTAGTTTAAAAATACAGTTGTACACTTAAAACCTATATAATTTTATTAACCAATGTTACCCTAATTAATTTCATATATGTGTGTGTGTGTGTGTGTGTGTGTGTATATCTCAACAAGGAGAACAATTCAATGTTACTTGTTTATGACCCTTAAGCAACCCTTCAAAACTGCAGGAGATACAACAAGACAGCCACAGGAAACACCTTTTCTTTAATAATTTAAATTAAATGAATATATTTTAGAAAAATATTTAAAACACAAATATCTATATTTTTTAAGAGAAGACTTTACTAATTTGCTTTGGGAAAAGCAACACTTTATTGGACATGCTATTTTTTCCCCAGCACAGGTATTCTCTCCCTTAGCAAGGGTACACATTGAGAGGTCTGTTTAATGCTTTGGAAAAGACTGTCAGTTCTACCTGAGTTCAGCTCATGCATCTTAATATAGCATCAGGTTTCCTGTAGACAACCACATTTCAGGCCCTTTGACAAAACTCATATAAAAAAGATGTGATGTTCAAGAAACAGAGGTGGCTTGAATAATTTAACAGCTACATATAGGCCTATGAAATATTAAAGGGACAATAGTGTACAATGGGGAGTTTTACAGAGATTCTAGCTTGACATCAGCCTCCTCCTTGCACTGTTGGCTGTTTGGCCATAGTTGTTGTGTTGTGATGGTGAGACAATCACTACAATGGAGTTAATAAGTACTTTAACAAAAGCTAAACCAGCTTACTGACATTCAGATATTTAAAAATAAAAGAGCTCCAATAACTTAAGCTTTCTTTGGAATCTTGACCTGATATTAAAAATCATTTGAACAACATTCTATCCCTGCTACTTTTAAATAAATTTCTTATAATCAAGAACTGCTCAATTATCTATGCATTTCCTTCAAAAATATGATGGGCTTTAATAATCTCTTTGTAAAGTGAAAGACAAGAAAACAGGCACACAGTCTCTGAGGTTATGCTGACATAAATTGAAGAATTAATGCTGATCATTTCATTCGGTACATCTACATACTCAATTCCACTTTATAATCAAGGGCATCTCTACCAGAGACTTAGATGACACTGCAGATACCCAAATAAGGCAGAGGGGCCCAAACAGCGTTCTTCATTTTTCTTAATTGCAGGTCTTTGGCTTAAATATCTATAATTCTCCTTTTAAATCCCTATTTGTATCTAAGATCTATGTACCTTTAATTTTCTTTACTTCTTTTGGCAAGATAATGTGCTTAAAAAAACTGTAATTAGGTAAAGGGGTTTACCCACTTTAAGTGAAGTGTTTGAAATATCTTACTTAAAATAAAGTACCATGTTATTTTGTTATTACTTCTAAGAAGCCTCTGTTTTGTTTTGCATTTCCTAATGTTGTGCCCTGAGGTTTTACTCTGAAGAGGCACTTAAGGGTAAAGGAAAGGGAGAATAAGGGGCTTGTTTCTTATAAGAGAAAAATAAGGGAATATTTCCTGCTGTAGCTGTGATTCTGGTCTCATTGTTAGATAAGTATTTTAAGAGTGAAACAAGCAATTTTAAGTTCCCACAAAATACTCAGGTTGTGTTTCATACTCTTTCAGCATTTATAGAAATCTGTACTGTGTCCAAGACTATGGCTCACTCAGAAGAGGAAATGCATTCAAAATTTTGTTCCTATTCTCTAGGCATTAATAATCTCAGGAGAGCCATCAAATAAACAGCTAACTGGTGTGGCAACTCTGCTACCAGTATAGCCCCTTCACAGTGTTTTACAGTTTTTGAGTTGCTTCCATACATAAGTTTACAGGGAAATCTACTTTGCTAATTCTATGGGGAAGATTTGGAAAGAAGTGGTGCATTCCAAGTGGAAGCAATCCAGTAAGCTTGATGTTGTATCACTTACTGAGAATTCAGAGATATATAGGACATGAAGCCTGCCATTGGGAGCACAGCCACGGAGTTGGAAGAGGAAAATACCCTTTGGAAATTGTCAGTGTTTCTGCTTTCTTTTAAACAGTGCCCAACCTTTCCAGTTTCACTACTATTAATCTTATCTCTCTTTCAGTCTAGACTAGCTAAGCAGGACAATTGCTGTGTCCCTGTTAATGCTATAGCAGATAAATTACCATGACGTTCCTTGACAATGGTGAAATAATCAATTACTAGTGGCACTACTTCACAGATGCTTGTCAGTAGAGTATCTCACTAAGTAACCAAACCAATCTACCAGAACTGGCATTGAAGTGAAATCCAGGCCCAACCTGATCTCACCTTCATTCTTTGATATATTAGTTCCCTTGGTCTTAGCTCCCACATATCTCCAGCATGGGCTATATCCTTCATTAAGTCTTTCTTTTCACATTTTTTATTGTTGTTCAAGTACAGTTGTCTCCATTTTCTCCCCACCACTCCCCCACAACCCCAGCCATCCCTGCTTCCCACCCTCAATCCTACCCACCATTGGCTTTATCCATGTATCCTTTATAGATGTTCCTGACAACCCTTCCCTCTTTCCCCCTCATTATACCCTCCCGCCTCCCCTCTGGTTACTGTCAGTTTGTTCTTTATTTCAATGTCTTTGGTTATATTTTGCTTGCTTGTTTTTTTTGTTGATTAGGTTCCACTTATAGGTGAGATCATATGGTATTATTCTTACCTCATTGGATAAGAGGATAAATGTTTTCTTTAACTTAGTTCTTCCAAATTCCAAGGGTTTCTTAGATCTTATATGGTTTATCTGATTGAATTATTTTTTATTTCTATCCTTTGGTTCCTGGTTTATATATATTTTTGATGACATGAGTTTTGCCCTAATCATTAGATAACTATACATATCTAATTAGATAACTGTTACCCCATGTGTAGTAGTTTGCCAAATTCACTAAATCCTTACCATCTTTTCCCTTTCAGGTTTATCATTTTATGCTTATTTTTGTTAGTATTTAAAAGCTGTATCATTATACTATACATAGACATAACTGGACCAATAGTAGACATCAAATATAAAATGATATAATGAATGTCTGCAAAACATTTACAGCAGATTATGTCAGTAAAAACAGATAAAAATTTTCCCACAAAGTTACTAAAAATATTGTTTTAGAACTATAACTTTAATTTAGGGTTATTGACTTACGCTCTTTTTTATTGTATTTTTTTCATTACTATTTATCCCTATATATACTCTCCTTCCCCCTACAATCACCACACTGTTGTCCATGTCCATGAGTCCTCTTTCCTTTTGCTCTATTCCTCCACAGCCTAACCAATAGCCCTGCCTGTCTTCCTGCTCTCTATCAGTCTGCCTCTATTTTGCTTGTTAGTTCAGTTTGTTTGTTAGATTCCACATATGAGTGAAATCATATGGTATTTGGCGTATTCCATTTAGTATAATGTTATCCAGGTATTCCCATACTATATTGTTACAAAGGGTAAAATTTTCTTCTTTTTTTACAGCCAAGTAGTATTCCATTGTGTAAGTGCACAATAGTTGTTTTATCCACTCATCTACTGATGGACATTAGGCTGCTTCCATATCTTGGTGATTATAAATAGCATTGCAATGAATATAGGGGTGCTTATGTTCTTCCAAATTAGTGTTTTGGGTTCCTTTGGATATATTCCCAGAAGTGGGATTACTTGGTCAAAAGGCAGACCCATTTTTAATTGTTTGAGGCATCTCCATACTGCTTTCTCACCAACAGTGCAAAAGTGTTCCTCTTTCTCCACATCCTCACCCACATTTGTTGTTTGTAGATTTATTGATAATAGCCATCTTGACAGGTGGGAGGGGATATCTCACTGTGACCTTAATATGCATTTCTCTGAAAATTAGTGACATTGAGCATCTTTTCATATATCTACAGGCAATATGTATGCCCTCTATTCAAGACCTTTGCTCATTTTTTGATTGGCTCTTTTTGTTTGTTTGTTTCTTTCTTTTTTGGGTGTTGAGTTTTATAAGTTCTTGATAAATTTTGGATATCACACCCTTATCAGACATTGGCAAATATGTTCTCCCATTCAGTGGGTTGTCTTTTTATTTTTTTTTATGGTTTACTTTGCTGCACAAAAACTTTTTAGTTTAATGTAGACTAATTTGTTTATTTATTTTTTCACTTGCCTGGGGAGATATATCAGGAAAAAAATTGGTATGAGGAATGTCTGAGGTTTTATTGCTTGTGTTTTCTTCTAGAAATTTTATGGTTTCAGTTCTAACATTGAAGTCTTTAATCCACTTTGAATTTATTCTTGTGTGTGGTATATTAAGATAGTCATTTCAGTTTTCTGCACATTTCTGTCCAATTTTCCAAACACCATTTATTGAATAAACTAACTTTAGCCGATTGTATGTGCTTGCTTCCTATGTCAAATATTAATTGACTATAAAGTTGTGGGTTTATTTCTGGATTCTCAATTCTGTTCCACTGATTTAAGATTTTATGTGAGTAACATGCTGTTCTGATTACTATGTCCTTAGAGTATAGTTTGATATTAGGAACATGACTCCTCCAACTTTGTTTTTCTTTCTCAGAATCACTCTTTCTATGTGAGACCTTTTGTGGTTCCATATAAATTTTTGAAATGATTGCTCTAGTTCTAAGAAATACATCATGACATATTGATAGGGATTGCAGTGAATCTATACACTGCATTGGGTAGCATGAGTATTTTAATAATGTAAATTCTTCCTATTCATGAGCTAATTATGTGCTTCCACTTACTTGTTACATCTTCAATCCCTATCTTTAGTGTCTTATAACTTTATGACTACAGGTCTTTTATATGCTTGGTTAAATTTATTCTTAGTTATTTTGTTCTTTTTGAAGCAATTGTGATTAGGATTGTTTTCTTAATTTACATTTCTGTTAGTTTGTTATTGGCATATAGAAATTCAACTGATTTCTGGATTTTATTTTTGTATCCTGCTACTTTGGTGAACTCATTTATCAGTTCTATAAGTTTCTTGGTGGCATTTTTAGGGTACTCTATTTACTGTACCATGTCATCTGCAAATAAAGACAGTTTTACTTCTTGCTTTCCAATATGGATGCCTTTTATTTTTTCTTCTTGTCTGAGTGTTATGGCTAAAAACTTCCAGTACTATGTTGAATAATACAGGTGAAAGTGGACATCCCCCTCTTTTTCCTTATCTTAAGGGGAACACTTGTAGTTTTTGTCTATTAAGTATGCTGTTGGCAATAGGACTGTCATATGTGACCTTTACTATGTTTAGGTATGCTCCCTCTATTCCCACTTTGCTGAGAGTGCTGAATTTTTTTAAATGCTTTTTCTGTATCTATTGATAGGATCATGTGGATTTTTCACCCTTCCTTTTGCTCATGTGGTGTATCATATTTATTGATTTGCAAATGTTGTACCAACTAGTATACCCAAATAAATCCCACTTGATCATGGTGTATGATCTTTTGGGTGTATTGCTAGCATTTTCTTGAGGATTTTAGCAACTTTTCATCAGGGATATTGGCCTATTTTTTTTTTCTTTGTAGTGTCTTTATCTGGTTTTGGAATTAGGATAATATTGTCCTTGTAAAACGACCTTGAGGTCTTCCCTCTTCTTGAATTTTTTGAAATAGTTTTAGAAGGAGATGTGTTAGTTCTCCTACTGTTTGGTAAAATTCCTATGAAACCATCTGGTCCAAGGCTTTCATGTGTTGGGAGGTTTTGTTTTGTTTTTTTTTTTAATTCACTAGGTGTAGTATATATATATTTATATACTCTGATTTAGTTTTGGAAGATTGTATGTTTCTAGGAATTTACCCATTACATCTAGGATGTCCAATTTGTGGGCATATAGCTGTTCAAATATTTTCTTACAATCCTTTGTATTTCTTTGATGTCAGTTGTTATTTCTCCTCTTTCTTTTTTGATTTTATTGATTTGGGTCCTTTCTCTTTTTTTCTTGATGAGTCTGCTTAAAGGTTTTTCAATCTTTTTTTTAAAAATCAGCTATTGGATTCATCAATGTTTTTAAAGATTTTATTTTTATTTTTAGAGAGAGAGGAAGTGAGGGAGAAAGAGAGGGAGAGAAAGATCAATGTGTGGTTGTCTCTCACACGTCCCCTGCTGGGATCTGGCCTGCAACCCAGGCATGTGCCCTGACTGGGAATCAAACTGACGACCCTTTGCTTCACAGGCCAGCACTCAATCCACTGAACCACACCAACCAGGGCGGATTCATTGATCTTTCGTATTGTTTTTTTTTTTAGACTATATTATGTTTATTTCTGCTCAGATATTTTTTATTCCTTCTTTACTTAGGCTTTACTTATTCTTTTTCAAGTTCCTTAAAGTACAAAGTTAGATTGTTTATTTCAGCTTTTTGTTCTTTATTGAAATAGGCCTTTAATGCTAAGCATTTCTTTCTTAGTATTGACTTCCTTGTTTACCACAGATTTTGGGTTGTTTCAATTTTCATTTGTTTCAAGGTATCTTTTGATTTCTGCCTCGATCTCATTGTTGATCCATTGATTTTCTTTTTTTAAATAACATGTTATTTAGCTTTCATGACTTTGTGTATTTTTAGTTTTCTTTTTTGTTTCTGGTTTCATAGCATTATGGTCAATATAGATGCTTAAAACTTTCAATCTTTTAAAATTCATTGAGACTAGTTTTGTATCCTAACTTTGTCTATCCTAGAAAACATTCCATGTGAACTTGAAGAGTATGTGTATTTCCTTCTTTGGGGTAAATGCTCTGTAGACATGGATTAAATCAATTTGATCTAGTCTGTCCTTTAAGGTCACTACTTCCTGTTGATTTTCTGTTTGGAAGATCTATCCATTGAAGTCAACGTGGTGTTAAAATCCCCCACTATGACTGTATTTCTGTTGATCTTTCCTTTTATGTCCATCAAGATTTGCTTTATGTATTTAAGTGTTCTTATAATTGGTACATAAATGTTTACTAGGGTTATACCTTCTTTTTGGATTGGTCCCTTTATCATTGTTTAGTGTCCTTCCTTGTCCCCTTTTATAGCCTTTGTTTTAAAGTCTATTTTGTCAGATATGCGTATACCTACCCAAGCTTTTTTTTTCCTTTCCATTTGCATGGACTTTCTTTTCTATCCCTTTAGTTTTATTCTGTTGTACCTATCAATCTCTGAAGTTGGTCTCTTGGAGACAGTACATATTTGGGTCTTGATTACTTATCCATTCAACTACCCTATGTATTTTAGTTGGATCATTTAAGCCAGGTCCCCAATCCCTGGGCTGCAAGCAGCTTTTTAGGAACTAGGTAGCAAGCAAATCTCTTCTGAGCTCTGCTTCCTATCTCCTTTCCTATCTGGAGGGAGCAAGCAAGTAAAGCTCATCTGAGCTCTGCTTCTGTCTCTCCCCACCACATATGCAGCAGGTGAGTTAGGGAAACTCATCCGAGGTCTGCCTTGAGCCCTGCACAACTGCCCGCCTCTCACCCACCACCCAGTCTACCAGTCCTTGGTGTGAAAAAGATTAGGGAATGCTGATTTAAGCTATTTTCATTTAAGGTGATTATTGATAGGGACATATTTATTGCCATTTTAGTTTTTAACTGTTTTCTTCTCTTTTCATCTTCTACTTAAAGCAAGCCCTTTAACATTTGTTGCAGTACTTGTTTGGTGTTGGCAAAGTCCTTTAGCTTTTCCATGTCTGGTAAGCTCTTTATTTCTCATTCAATTTTAAATGATAGCCTTGCTGGGTAAAGTAGCCTTGGTTATTGTAACTTTTACTTGCTTTTCATCACCTTGCATATTCCATGCCACTCCCTTCTGGCCTGAAATATTTCTGTTGAGAAATAAGGTGACAGTCTAAGTGGAGGTCCCTTGTAGGGAACCAACTGCTTTCTCTTGTAGCTTTTATGATTCTCTCCTTGTCTTTAAGCTTTGCCATTTTTATTATTATATGTCTTGGTGTAGCCCTCTTTTGATCCATATTGATTGGGACTCTGTGTTTCCTGTACTTGTGTGTCTATTTCCTTCACTAGGTTAAGGAAGGTTTTGGTCATTATTTCTTCAAAGAATTCTTGATCTCCTTCTCACTCTCTTTTCCGTCTGGTATACCCATCAAGCAGATGTTGTTATGCTTTATGTTGTCTCAAAAGTTTCTTCAGCTCTCCTCATTTTTTTTTTTCTTTTTGCTGCTGTGCTTAGATGGTTTTTTCTACTTTGTCTTCCAAATCACTGATTGGATCCTCTGCTTAATCTAGCCTACTATTTATTCCTTCCAGTGTATTATGCATTTCTGATATCACATCTTTATTTCTTCCTGGTCTTTTTTTTTATTGTTTCTATATCTGTTCTCATGCTGTTGAGTATCCTTTTAATCATTACTCTAAACTCTTTGATAAATTGCTTGCCTCTATTTCATATAGTTCTTCTGGAGAATTCTTTTATTCTTTAACTTGGGGACTGTTTCTTTGTTTTCCCATGTTGGCTGCTTCTTTGTATTTGTTTCTGTATGTTAGATAGATCTGAAAAGACTCTGGTTCAGGTCTATGTCAGGTGATGCTTGTGACTGGCCCCAGGCAGTCTCTTTGGAGCTCCATCTATTGGGCCTGGATGTGTGCAAAAAGAGTCAGTTTGCACATCAAGCCCAGCTTTTGCTGGCACTGGGCCTAGGGGAGGGTCAGCTAACATCTCAGAATTCCCAGAGATTCACTTTGCTGTCACACTTAATCTCTGATATAGCCTCCTGCTGTACTCAGATGCCTGGTTTAAGCTCCATGAGTAGGGTAAGAGAGACTTACCCAATGGGCAGGACTATTGCTTTCCCTCAGGCTGATCATGCATAGAGGGGAGTGCTCTCCCTGAGGAAGATGTATTCTGTAGTATGGGGAATGACTCCGCACAGGGATCCTGGTGGCTGATCCTTCAGTTCTCTCCCCAGAGTCACCAACCTCAGACTCTCCTCACACATCTAGTCTACCCTGCCCTCCCTCTGCTGGATCCCAGGATAAGTGGCTGCAAACGAAATTTTGTGCATTGTCCCATTAAGAGGCTCTCTGCTTCTCTAGCCATCTCTTCCGGGTGGACAAAAACCCCACTGCTTTTCACAGCTGGATGTTATTTTGGTTCCTTTTCCAGTCCTTGTGCTCTTGGCCTGGAGGCCAGCTTAGGGGTTAGACCCCACACTTCTCAGGGGGAACCTCCTAACCACTGAAATATCCCTCTGGAACTTCAGCTGCTGCCCATGTGATCCCAGCCAGCTCTCTCGTGCCTCTGTACTCCCTGCCTGTCTCGTTGTGGTGATGTGGTTTCTTCTGTAAGTCTTTGGTTATAAGACTTCTTTCCAGTTAACGTTCTGTTGGTTTTTCAGGATGATTTTACTTTAATTTAGTTGTAAGTCTAGTTTGGTCCTGGGAGGAGATTGGTGTAGCTTCCACTTACTACTCTAGCATCTTGGGTCCTTGCCTTACCTATATTCTTAATTTCAATAAAATGTTCATAGTAACAAAGTTTATAGAGTGAACAAAAATACATGATGAATATATCTTAACACTAAAAGTTAATTCAGCTGATGAAATCAAGCCAATATATATTTTGCAGGAGACTTTTATCCATTTAAGTGTCAAGGTCTCTGCAGGTGTGTGTGTGTGTGTGTGTGTGCATGCAAAATGTCATTGATCTTGCTGCTTTGTCTCCTCTTAAATGATAGCTAAAATAAGTTATCATGTTAGAAATGAAACAAAATTATAAATGAGCAACACAATTTGAGCATCTACTGAGTTTTATTTTCTAAAAATGAGGACAGCAGCATTTTTAAGCTCCGAAGTGTTAATTCAACATCTTTAATTGTCATGGCTCAAGCACTAAGGAAAAGGGATAGCTGCTTTGTGACTCTGGAGCAAAACTTCCTTCTTATTGGGTCTTGGAGGTACATGAATTCCTGGTAGGTGCCGGTGTAGTTGGATTACAAGAGGGATGAGACTAGTAAAATACACTAACAACAAAAAATAATTGTCATAGCCACATTGCTGCAAGCTAATTATGTAATGCTAAGTATGCTTTCCCACTCTAAAAGCTAATTCTATTCTTTTTTTTGCTTCAAATCTTTTTTTTATTTTTAAAATATATTTATTGATTATGCTATTACACTTGTCCCATTTCCCCCCCTTAACTCCATTCCATCATACCCACCCCCTCCCTCCCACATTCTCCCCCTATAGTCCATGTCCATGGGTCATATATATAAGTTCTTTGGCTTCTACATTTCCTACACTATTCTTACCCTCCCCCTGTGTATTTTCCAGACATCATTTATGCTATTTATTCTCTGTACCTTTCCCCCCTCTCTCCCCCTCCCAATCCCCTATTGATAACCCTCCGTGTGATCTCCATTTCTGTGGTTCTGTTCCTGTTCTAGTTGCTTGCTTAGTTTTCTTTTGTTTTGGTTTTAGGTGTGGTTGTTAATAACTGTGAGTTTGCTGTCATTTTTACTGTTCATATTTTTTATCTTCTTTTTCTTAGATAAGTCCCTTTAACATTTCATATAATAAGGGCTTGGTGATGATGAACTTCTTTAACTTGACCTTATCTGACAAGCACTTTATCTGCCCTTTCATTCTAAATGATAGCTTTGCTGGATATAGTAATCTTGGATGTAGGTCCTTGCCTTTCATGATTTCAAATACTTCTTTCCAGCCCCTTCTTGCCTGTAAGGTCTCTTTTGAGAAATCAGCTGACAGTCTTATGGGGACCCCTTTGTAGGTAACTGTGTCCTTTTCTCTTGCTGCTTCTAAGATTCTCTCCTTCTGTGTAATCTTGGGTAATGTAATTATGATATGCCTTGGTGTGTGTTTCCTTGGGTCCAGCTTCTTTGGGACTCTCTGAGCTTCCTGGACTTCCTGGAAGTCTATTTCCTTTGCCAGATTAAGGAAGTTATCCTTCATTATTTGTTCAAATAAGTTTTCAATGTTTTGTTCTTCATGTTCTCCTTTGGCACCCCTATAATTCGGATGTTGGAATGTTTCAAGATGTCCTGGAGGTTCCTAGGCCTGTCCTCATTTTTCTGAATTCTTGTTTCTTCATTCTTTTCTGTCTGGATGTTTCTTTCTTCCTTCTTGTCCACACCATTGATTTGAGTCCCAGTTTCTTTCACATCACTATTGGTTCCCTGTACATTTGCCTTTGTTTCTCTTAGCATAGCCTTCATTTTTTCATCTAGTTTTTGACCAAATTCACCCAATTCTGTGAGCCTCTTAATAACCAGTGTTTTGAACTGTGTATTTGATAGGTTGGCTAGCTCTTCCTCGCTTAGTTGTATTTTTTCTGGAGCTTTGAAGTGTTCTGTCATTTGGGCCATTTTTTTTTTGTCTTGGCAAGTCTGTTACTTAAAGGGGTGAGCCTTAGGTGTTCCCCGGGGTGGGGTAACGCTGGTTGCTGCATTGTGACACTGCACTGTGATGCTTCATGTGGGGGAGGGGCCGAGAGGGAGAAATGGCGCCTGCTCCACTCTCCACCAGCTTTCAGTCACTCCCTCCACTTCCCACAATCAAATTGGGCCCCTCTGGTGCTGATTCCCGAGTGGATGGGTTTGTGCACACTCCAGGCCCCTGTGGGTCTCTCCAATGACCTCTCCTGTGAGGCTGGGAGTGTCTCCTGCTGCCGCCCCAACCCCCACGGGCATTTTCATTTCTTTTCTTTTTTTTTGTGTGTGTGTGTGTGTGTGTCCTTTATAGTAGTCCCTGCAATCCCCTCTCCTCACTGTCCCCTCCCCACTCCCCCCTGGCTATTGTTAGATTGTTCTTAACTTCAATGTCTCTGGTTATATTTTGTTTGCTTTTTTCTTCTATTGATTATGTTCCAGTTAAAGGTGAGATCATATGGTATTTGTCCCTCAGCACCTGGTTTATTTCACTTAGCATAATGCTCTCCAGTTCCATCCATGCTGTTGCAAAGGGTATAAGCTCCTTCTTTCTCTCTGCTGCGTGGAATTCCATTGTGTAAATATACCATAGTTTTTGGATCCACTCGTTTGCTGATGGGCACTTAGGTTACTTCCAGTACTTGGCTATTGTAAATTGTGCTGCTATGAACATTGGGGTACACAGGTTCCACAGGCATTTTCAATCAGAGGTTTGAGGCTTTATTTCCCCATGCTGGAGCCCTGGGTTAAGCAGTCTGCTTTGCTCCCTGCTGTTCTGGTTTATCTGTGCGAGTGTGGGGCCGCGGGGTGCTACCCTCCGCTCTGCCTTCCCCGTTTTCCGCCACTCTGAGTCCGGTCCTCTCGGTTTATCTGTGCACAAATGTAGGGCCACAGGATCTGCCAGTGGTCAGACTGCCTGCCCTCTTCGTCCCACACTCCACCAGTCTCAGTCCAGCCACTGCCACTCGAGTCCTCCCTACCCCGGTGCCCGTCTCCACCCCTCCTACTGGTCTGGATGTATGTTTCTTTTTTACCTACTTGGTGTCAGACTTCCTTGCCATTCAATTTTATGTCAGTTCTGGTTGTGAGAGGAGGCGCAGTGTGTCTACCTATGCTGCCATCTTGGTTCTCCCTCCTAATTCTATTCTTTATATGATTATTCATATACTTCTAGTGGCTTCTTCTCATCTTTAAATAATATATCTAAAGTTCTATTATTTGTGAATTGTAACTTAACTGACAGACTCTCTAGAAATAAAGGCAACATACTTCTTCTTGGGAAAGAGAAACAAAAGAAAAAATAAACAAATAGCACTACATTAAACTAAAACATTTTTGCACAGTAAAGACAACCATCAACAGCAACAACAGCAACAAAACTAACCAACTGAATGGGAAAACATATTCACCTATGATACATCCCATAAGGAGTTGATATCCAGAATTCATAACTAACTTATAAAACTCAACACCAATAAACAAAACAATCTAAGTAAAAAGTGGGCAAAGAACCTAAACAGGTAATTCTCCAAAGAGGACAGATAGAAGGCCAATAGACATAAAAAGATGCTTACTAATCATCATACGAATGCAAATTAAAACCACAGTAAGATATCACCTCACACCTGTCAGAAAGTCTATAGTCAATAACAACATGGCCCAACAATTCCACTTTTGGGTGTATGTCTGAAGAAAACAACAATACTAATTTGAAGGAATATATACACCTCTATGTTCATTGCAGTGTTAATTACAATGGCCAAGATATAAAGGGAGCCCAAATGACCATCAACAGAAGAGAGGATAAAAAATCAGTGGTACATATATACATGGAATATGACTCAGCCACTAAAAAAGAATGAAATCTTACAATTTGTGACAGCACAAGTAGATCTAGAGAGTATTGTGTTAAGTGAAATAAGCCAGTCAGAGAAAGACAAATACCATATGATTTCACTTATATGTGGAATCTAATGAAAAAGAAAATAAACAATTACTCATCATCATAGGTACAGAGAATGAACTGGTAGTTGCCTGATGGGTTGGGTAGTGGAGGTTGGGTGAATAAGGTGAAGGGATTAAGAAGTGCGAACTGGTGATGCTGAAACCAGGTACTTCTTGCTGCTCGAAATCCGATATTCAAAGAATAGGCTGATAGAAGGAAAGATGGTTTATTCAAGAGCCAGCAGTTTAATATTGGGGATTCTTGTCATGAACACCACCTTAACATCTCATTGTAGGCAAGGGATTTTATCAGCAGGGAAGGGGAGCCAGAACAAAGGCCATTGGGAGAATTTGTGGGCTCTGTTGAGGGTGCTATGTGTGAGTCAGCACTGTCTGATCAGATAATGAAGCTGGTCAGTCTCCTGCAGCTAACATGCCTAAAGGCTGGAGTTGGCTTCCTTTGAGATTAGCTCCTAGAATCCTTTAAGCAAATGGGCTGTTTATCAGTAGCCACATGTGAATTTACAAGTCATCACATAAAGAAACAATGTTAAAGGAATGGTAGGTTGGGTTACACTGGTAGTTATAAAATAGGGGGATGTAAAGTACAGCATAGGGAATATAGTCAATAACATTGTAATAACTATATATGGAGATATTGGGAACACTTTGTAAAGTATATGATTGTGTAATCACTATCACTATTTTGTACATCTGAACCTAATACAAAATAATATTGAATAAAAACTGCAATGGAAAAATTAAAGTAAAATAAAACAAAGGCAAAATAAAAACTGTTTTCAGTAAAAAAGAAAGATGAGGATATTCAATTTATTTAAAATGATCTAACAATGTTCTATGCATCCAATTATATTCCTAAATTATTTAAAAATATTTCACCACTTTAAAACCATGATTAAAGTTGTCTAGTGTATTAGTATTTGTTTAATAATTAAGACAACAGAAACAATATGTCTCGGTATCAGAAACCAATTTCTTTTTATTTCCTTTTATTTTTTGTTGTATTTTTCCATTACCATTTAGTCCCGTTATACCCTCCTCTCCCCAGCAATCAACACACTGTTTTCCATTTTCATGCATCCTTTTTCCTTTTTACTCAATCCCTCCATCCCCTGTCCCCACCAGAGCTGTCAGCCTGCTCACTATCTATGAGCGTGTCTCTACTGTGCTTATTAGTTCAGTTTGTTCATTAGATTCCACATATGCATGAAATCATATGATATTTGTCCTTCTCTGACTGGCTTCTTTCACTTAGCATAATATTCTCCAGGCCTTTCTTTCTTTCTTTCTTTCTTTCTTTCTTTCTTTCTTTCTTTCTTTCTTTCTTTCTTCCTTCCTTCCTTCCTTCCTTCCTTCCTTCCTTCCTTCCTTCCTTCCTTCCTTCCCTCCTTCCTTCTTTCCTTTTTTCTTTCTACAACTAAGTAGTATTTCAAAATTATTTTATTTTTCAAACACCATGAAGTAAATACAATTGCATAGGATATAGCAACTGTTATGAAAACTTCCTTTTATATACCATAAATATTTATCATGTTTCACACCTCCACTCTGTACCAACTCCCTGGTGTTCTCCTTTATTCACACTTTTTTTCTGTTTTGTTTTATTCTGTTTTCCTATTTAAAAGCCTTAGGTACATACCTTCCCAAGGTCAAATCTACATTCCTACTTTTCACTTCCCCATTAACTTCATGCCTTACTTTTTTTTTATTTCTTTTACTTCTGAAATTCATTTTCACTAGCTATCAAATAATATCTAGTCCCAGAGAAGACAGAGTAAAAAACTAAGTGTTTTGCAAGCACAGAAAAGAGAAAATTAAAATGCCCATTCAATGATTATAATTACCTAATTGCAAACACATTATTTCTACTATTATGAACATACATTAATATGTAAATTATAATTTTTGAACATTTATTGAATCCTTTGTTCAATAATTAAATAACCAATGTTAATTTTTGATCTATATAAGTCAATTTTATTGCATTTTCCAGGTAACTCTTTGACTGAATTACATCTTTAAGAGCAGTTTTCTCCAGAAGTGCACCTAGATGTACCGGCCCTCCAACTGTGCATGCTGGAACATGTGATCTTTGCAGTCTTAGTAACAGAATGGTAGCTCAGCAACTATCACATTTCTGGGTCAAAATTCTTTTATTCTATTGTTTTACTTCTTTGATAAATTTCTGGAACTAGCTTAGAGACAATAAATTTTCTATGGGAGAGGAAAGGCACCAACAGGTTAAGAAAAGTTATCATTTTTGTAAAAATAATTTGGCTTTGATTATCATATGAGTCTTACATTCATTTCTAAAATCAGAACTTAACTATATGAATAATTTCTATGTTAATCATTTTTGCAAAGTTTCTTTGAACTATTTGCTTTAAACCTGTAGATATAGATCTTTTATTCAAAAGGACATTTTTTTCTTTCTTTTAATATATTAATTTCATATTTTCTATTCTCTAGATATACCAATTACGCATACCTGGGTTATTCATCTGTCTTCTATATCTATTTTTTTATTTTATTTTCCCTTTTTATTTAATTTTGCTTTATTTTCCTTGAGTCTGTTCTGTGTGCTTAAGTTTCAGATTGCCCATTTCTACATGGGTTAGAATTTAAGTAACTTAAATTTCAATAAGATATCTCAAATATTTTCTTACAAACAGTTTACTCACTTTTGGTCAGCAATATTTACATAGTGTTTTAGCATTTATTTTGTATCATGTGACTAAGATCCAAGTATACAAGTTATTGCTACACTTTCTCCTTTACCTTGCCATACCCAGAAATATGTTTATAAAAGATACTATATGAATATATCCTCCACTAGCTTTGACATTTATTCACAGCATGTTTTCAATTAGGAATCAGGGAAATTTGGCAGCCTACTCTAACAGGCTGGCATAGACTTTCAAGCAGTGAGACATGAATGTGAATATCCAAAGTGGTTTTTCTTACTTTAGAAAAAAATTTTAATTCTTCTGATGATCTACCTAAAAAAAATATACTTCTTCCCTTAGCCAAGTTTAATTTTTACTGATTTTAACCTCCCTTCTTTTTACATTATATTTTAGCATCTGGATATTTTCTAATGTTCCCAAAGGTGTAATTATTTCTTTTACTTTTATCCTAAAAGTTACCAGGGAGAGGAAGACAAGGATACTTTAACTCTGACTTTTTTAAAAAAAGCAGTCTATAATAAGTTGTATAAATGCCAATCAATTAGCATTCTAAACAGAACAGATAATCTATAATTTGCTAGCAAATATGATGATTCCTCTAAACCAAGAGATATTTCTTCAGATTTATGAAAAAAATAATGGAGGAAGTATATAATGACCTGCTCACTGATACAGGAGTGGCATTTAGATGAATAGACAGAATGAGGTGGAATATTCCAGTCTTGGGAGTCAGAAAAAAAGTTTAGCAAAGTCTTAAAAACTGATCCCTTGTCGGGGGGCTTTAACACAGCCCCCCGGTCTGCCACAGATGAAGAAAAAGACTACCAAGACATGATCTGCTTGGGGAGGAAAGGTGGCCGCTTCTCTCAAAGGAGAAGGGCCCAGAGCCTCTCTCTCCAGGAGCTTTTATTAGGTTCATTCTCATAGGAATACAGATAAAGCTCATCAATCATTGTTAGCCAGTAAGGGTTAAACAATACAAGATTTACAGAGAACTCTGAGGGCTTATTCTGAGTTACAGCCAATTAGTTAGAGGGCCATAAAACTTTAGGCGCCAGACTCATCTCAGGTCTGGATCCTTATCTCTTAAACTGAGGGTACAAATTAAGTAGGTTTCACAGGAATGTATATATTTTTGTTAGGCCTGATTCCCCAGGGAATCCACCCCTCCCAGCACAGGACTGCACTGCCCTCTGTCATTGTTTCAGGCTTAAGTCAGGCAAGGGAAGTAAGGCAGCCAAGAGATTAGGAGACTTCTTGCAGACAGAATGAGGACTCAGGCTATTTCAAAGCCGAGGGGTGAGGGTCCATCACCCCCTTTTGCCACAGCCCCCCGAGTCCTTCCCTGTGGGCCTCTTCCATGACCATGCCTGTCTTAGGTTGATCCTCCCTTGAGGATTCTTACCTATCATTGGCTAACTGGCCAAGCTCAGGGCCAAGCAGGGTGAAGTGGGCAAAGGTAGCACGCCTGCCAGGGAGACAAGCTTTGTCTCCTTAGTGGCTTATGGTCCCAAGTCTGACTCAGCCTTAATCATGGGGGGTTACAGCCTCTGAAACCAGGCAGGGCAGTTCCCAACAATCCCTGAGAAAACTAATGTGGCTTGAATATGCAGGTAGGCTAATAAGGTACACAGTTTGAAGTCAGTTTGACATTTTAACTTACTTTGTTATAAGTGAACTTTCATACCTTATGTCTTAAGAGAATTTACTTTATGTAGCAGTTTTGTACATATGCTATATAAATTTCTTCTCTTTAGAAGAGAAACTAAACTTCTATATTTTGTTCGTATCCTCAAATAATGTAAATTATTAATGCTCAATTATGGTTTTAATGTATTGTTAATCAATTGTGATCAATTACATTTAATATATTCAAAAATGTAAAACAGTTTGCCAAAATCAGGTCTGTCTAAATATGGACTACACCGTACATTTATAAAAGGGTTTGTAAAAAGAGCATTATCACAATGACGGGGGATCTGATGGGATTCAGGCATCATGCTAATATACCTTCCAATCATAAGATGATATGAATTACATTTACAGTCATATTAAATATAATCTCTCACTGGGGAAAGTGTGGTTCATGGAAGTTAAGTGACTTGTTAAGATTCTTAAGACTGATTGAGATCATGAGCCAAATCAAGCTTTGGGGGTATGGCACAGATGAAGGTCAATGGCACAGTGTCATGGACAGCCATTTCATAAGTAGCTACAAAAATGAAATTAAATTATGAATTGAAAATACAGAAACACTAACTGCATAAGGGTTATAAAATTCTAAGCTCTTCACTTTGCTCAAAGTATTGCTTTAACAGTACAGTTAGAGCAAAACTTTCATGAGATTTTTGGTGGAAGAACAAAGCTTTAGGAAAAACAAGCATGTATTGGACCTGCCAAAGAAATTTTTTTTCTGTACCATGGGTCTAGTAGTGCCTATTGTCTTTAACTTCATTTGAAATAATTTTGTTAGATTGTATTTTTACAGCTGTCATATCAGCATGCATTTAAAAAAAACATCAAAATTGGTGAAGTTTTGTGTAGCCATTTTAACATTAAAGATGGAAGAAGATACACAAAATTTTGGGTGCATTATGCTTTATTATTTCAAGAAAGGTAAAAACAAAACTGGAATGCAACAAAAAGATTGTGCAGGTGTATGGAGAAGGTGCTGTGACTGATCAAATGTGCCAAAAGTGGTTTGCATCCATGCTGTCGCAAAGGGAACTGGAGAGCATTATGCTAAGTGAAATAAGCCAGGCGGTAAGGGACAAATACCATATGATCTCACTTTTAATGGAACATAATCAACTAAAGAAAAAAGCAAACAAAATATAACCAGAGACATTGAAATTAAGAACAATCTAACAATAGCCAGAGGGTAGTGGGGAGGGGAGAGTGGGGAGAGGGGATTTCAGAAACTACTATAAAGGACACATGGACAAAATCAAGGGGGATGGTGGAGGTGGGGGAGGGAGGAGGGTTTGGCTGGTGTGGGGTGGAGGGGTGGGGAGAGAATGCAGACAACTGTAATTGAACAATAATAAAAAAAAAAAAGCGGTTTGCAAAGTTCCCTGATACTATTGACATTTTGACCAAATAATTCTTTGCTGGGGGGCTGTCTGAGGCATTAGAAGATGTTTGGCAGCACCCCTGGCCTCTACCCACTAGAAGCCAATAGCAGGAGACAGCCGACATACTTAAAATATCCAAATAAATAATGTTATTTATTTAAATAACATTAAATAAAATGTTAAAAAGGAATTTTTAAAAATGTGTCTTTTATTTTATGGAAAAAAACCCAAAAGAACTTTATTTTGGCCAACCCAATAATATGGAATTGCATAGGTTCCCAGGATAGCATTCTTTTTTTAACTGTATTTTTCTTTTTTCTTTTTTTTTAAAAATATATTTATTGATTATGCTATTACAGTTGTCCCATTTCCCCCCCCACTCCACTCCATCCTGCCCACGCCCCTCCCTCCCACATTACCCCCCATAGTTCATGTCCATGGGTCATACTTATAAGTTCTTTGGCTTCTACATTTCCTACACTATTTTTACCCTCCCCCTGTCTATTTTCCACCTATCATCTATGCTACTTATTCTCTGTACCTTTACCCCCCTCTCCCCCTCCCACTCCCTTATTGACAACCCTCATGTTCTAGTTGTTTGCCTAGTTTGCTCTTGTTTTTGTTTTAGGTGTGGTCGTTAATAACTGAGTTTGCTGTCATTTTTACTGTTCCTATTTTTGATCTTCTTTTTCTTAGGTAACTCCCTTTAACATTTCATATAATAAGGGCTTGGTGATGATGAGCCTCTTCAACTTGACCTTATCTGAGAAGCACTTTATCCTCCCTTCCATTCTAAATGATAGCTTTGCTGGATACAGTAATCTTGGACGTAGGTCCTTGCGTTTAATCTTGGGTGATGTAATTATGATGTGCCTTGTAGTGTTCCTCCTTGGGTCCAGCTTCTTTGGGACTCTCTGAGCTTCCTGGACTTCCCGGAAGTCTATTTCCTTTGCCATATTAGGGAAGTTCTCCATTATTTGTTCAAATAAGTTTTCAATTTTTTGTTCTTCCTCTTCTCCTTCTGGCACCCCTATAATTCGGATGTTGGAACGTTTCAAGGTGTCCTGGAGGTTCCTAAGCCTCTCCTCATTTTTCCAAGTTCTTGTTTCTTCATTCTTTTCTGGTTGGATGTTTGTTTCTTCCTTCTGGTCCACACCATTGATTTGAGTCCCAGTTTCCTTCTCATCACTATTGGTTCCCTGTACATTTTCCTTTGTTTCTCTTAGCATAGGCTTCATTTTTTCATCTGTTTTTCGAATAGATTCAACCAAGTCTGTGAGCATATTGATAACCAGTGCTTTGAACTGTGCATCCGATAGGTTGGCTATCTCTTCGTCGCTTAGTTGTATTTTTTCTGGAGCTCTGAAGTGTTCTGTCATTTGGGCCATTTTTTTTTTTTTTGTGTCTTGGCGCGTCTGTTACTTTAAGGGGCGGAGCCTTAGGTGTTTACCGGGGCGGGGTAATGCTGGTCGCTGCGCTGTGATGCTGTACGTGGGGGAGGGGCCGAGAGGGAGCAATGGCGCCCGCTTCACTCTCCACCATATTTCAGTCTTTCACTCTGCTACCCACAATCAAACTGGGCCCCTCTGGTGCTGGTTCCCGAGTAAGTGGGCCTGTGCACACTCCAGGCCCCTGTGGGTCTCTCCAACAACCTCTCCTGTGAGGCTGGGAGTCTCTCCTGCTGCCACCCCAACCCCCAGGGGCGCTTTCAATCAGAGGTTTGAGGCTTTATTTCCCCGAGCTGGAGCCCTGGGTTGCGCAGCAGTCTGCTTCTCTGCCCGCCGTTCATCCCGTTTATCTGTGCGCGAATGTGGTGCTGCAAGGTGCTACCCGCCACTCTGCCTGCCCTGTTCTCTGCCACTCTGAGTCCGGCCCTCTGGGTTTATCTGTGCAAATGTGGGACCGCAGGGTCTGCTAGTGCTCGGACTGCCTGCGCCATTTGTCCCACACTCAGCCAGTCTCAGTCCCACCACAGCCATGGGAGTCCTCTCCACCCCAGTGCCGTCTCCACCCCTCCTACCAGTCTGGATGAATGATTATTTTCTGTTTCCTTGGTGTTGGTCCCCCTTGCTGTTCGATTCTCTGTCAGTTCTGGTTGTGGGAGGAGGCGCAGTGTGTCTACCTACGCCGCCATCTTGGTTCTTCTTCCGAAATTAACTGTATTTTTCCATTGCCATTTATCTCCCCTCACACCTGCCTCATCACCACACTGCTGTCCATACCATTGTTTTTTGATACATTTTGAATTTTTTGCTTCATTCCATAGGAATTTCTTATATAAACTTCAAAATGCTTCTTACAGCCAATTGTTCCTATAGGCATTTTAATCACCAGTTACATTTTCATCCATTTCTTTCACTGATCTGGGAAGTCTAATTGTCAAAGTGGCCTTCTCTAATTATTCTTGACCAGCAGGAACTTGCCACCCAAAAGTTTTAAACTTCTCCTTCATTTTGTGGCCAGGGGGAGTGGGGTGGGTACAGTGGGAAGAGGGGATTGCAGGAACTACTATAAAGGACACATGGACAAAATCGGGGGGATGGTGGGGGTGGGGGAGGGAGGTGGGTTCAGCTGGGGTGGGGGGAGGGAAGGGGAGAAAAGGCATACAACAGTAATTGAATAACAATAAAAATTGAAAAAAAAAGAAATACCATTTCAAATGTGAATTTTAACCTAAGAGTCTCCCTGCCTCTCATCCCCAAGTCGATAGTGATTTTTCTTTAACATAACCACATATATTTTCACTGCACAGTTGTTAAGGCACGCCTATATCTCTTCATGCTTTTATTCAGTCTTTATAAATCCAGCCTTTCTGTTTCAGCTGCCCATGTAGGTGACATTTTAGAGCTTCGCATCTAACCCGAAAGCTAGGTAATACATTGTAAGTTTTGCAAATGATTTATGGGTAAAAAGTAGAATGAAGAATATTATATTGTGAATATTTCAGGAGAGCCGGTTTTTCACAGTCAAGGATAAATAGGAATAATTGATCCCTCACACCTTGGCCTTTTTTCCTTTAACCTTCTGAAAGTCATTTTGTAATAGATCAAAACTCCTATTTTGCTTGAGGAAAAATTCAAGTCACATAACTAGGTCATAACATTCAAATGATAGACCTTTTTATTTTCTGTGTGATTTATAAGAGTGCATGCATTCATAACATGTAATTTATCAGATAGGATGCAAGATTTCATGCCAATTGTATAATTTATTCCTTAAATCTTTAATAGCAGAAGAGAAATTGATGTTGAGAGTACAACAAGCAGCCAATAATTTTTCATGACATCTCTAGAACGTGTCGCTCATTTTACATTTTTAAGCTGCTAACCTAATTGCATTCTATTTACCTGTATGTAGCAATTAGTGCATAAGCCCAAGTGTCATGTTTGCAGTTTATTTTATTCCCAAAGTACCATATTCATTGTTAACACTGTTGTCATTCTCACCATCATATCGTGACAGGGTTTTATTCTTTGCTGTGCCCAGAAGCCATCACATCCTTTAAGTGGCCTTCACTGACTGTCTTAAGGAAACAGTATTGTCTTTTGAGCGCTTACGTTTAGTCATTTTGAAATGACCTTTGCCATACATGGTGCCAAATTTTACTTTAGTTGTAGGTGAAGGTTATGACCCACTTTTAAGTAATAACATAAAAAATTAGATGATGATACTAATAGAGAAGATGAACACTATAAGTGGTAATAAAATCATCAGATTCCTTGAATCATTATAAATATTCATTGACACTGGTTACTATATATATGGCTCAATAACTTTCTTAAACATCACTATTAAAGTGTAACTCTCATGCGATATAATTCACTGTTTTAAAGAATATGACTCAGTTGTCTTTAGTATGTTTTCAGTCCTACAATAAAAAGAATAAAATTCTGCCAACACCCTGAATGAGCAAAGATTGGAACCTTTTTTTTTTTTTTTTTAAGACTGTCTTTAACAATCTAACAATAGCCAGAGGGGAGTGGGGAGGGGATAGTGGGGAGAGGGGATTTCAGGAACTACTATAAAGGACACATGGACAAAATCAAGGGGGAGGGGGGAGGCAGGGGAAGGAGGTGGGTTTGGCTGGGGTGGGGTGGAGGGATGGGGAGAAAATGCAGACAACTGTAATTGAATAACAACAAAGATTTTTTTAAAAAGGTTGTCTTTATTTTAGAGAGGGGAAGGTAGGGAGAAAAAGGGGGAGAGAAACATCAATGTGTGGTTGCCTCTCATGCGCCCCACACTGGGGACTTTGCCCGCAACCCAGGCATGTGCTCTAGAGTGGGGATTGAACCTGCGACCCTTTGATTCGCACTCAATCCACTGAGCCACGCCAGCTGGGGCTGGACCCTTTATTAAAGCAGCGCACTTCTCAGGCAGAACCTCCAGATGAAACATTCCTCTGGAACTTCAGCTGCTGCCCACCGAAGGGAGCCCAGCCAGCCCCCTCGTGCCTCCTCCACATTCCCTACAAGACACGTTGTGGTAATGTGGTTTCTTCTGTCTGTCCGTGGTTATAAGGCCTCTCTCCAGCTAGTGTTCAGTTGGTTATTCAGGACGATTTCTCTATGATTTAGTTGTAATTATAGATTGGTCCTGGGAGGAGGTTAGAGTAGCTTTCAATTACTCCTCTGTTATCTTGGATCTCCCCACTCACTCCTTTTTATTTCATTAAGATCATTTGCTAGAGGATTGTTGTGTCCTTTTGTTGGAACACATCCCATTGTTTCTGTATTTTTCTTGATTCTGTGTTGATTTCTGAACATAGACAAAACACTCGCCTCTCCCAGTTTTGACAGATTTGTGTTGTGTAAGAGGTGAACCTTGTCAGTCAGATTGGCTTGATCTTCTGATTGTTTCTCAAAACTTTGTGATTGTCCAAACTGCCATTTTCTGTTCTTACTGTCTCCCAGTAATTGAGGGTGTGCCAGGACATATCAGTGTCCCAAGATGGACGGTCTCAGCAAACACCTATATGCAGGCTGATTAGAGGCTGGACCCTCAGAGAACAGTGAGTAAAGTATGTAGCTGAACCCCTCAAGGGAATAACTAGGAGATGGGAGCTTTTGCCTTTTTCTTATATACTGAGTCTTGGTATATAGATGTGGGGGAGAGGTGGGGAGTTGAGGTGCTCTTCATCCAATTGATCACTGCTGCTTTTTTTGTTACAGTCCTGTGGAAAGCAAACTCCATTGGCTATCAGAGCTAGGTGATTTTGCAACCATCCCTTGTATGATAACCGTGAAAGCTGGGGAACTCATGTGTGGATAAACTTCTTCCAGGGAGGTAATGCAACTTGTTTTTATTGCTGGAGTGAAACAGAGGGAGTTAGGACAAGTGCCCACTGGCTCATTCGGGCTCCCAGAACTGTCATAAGCCCCTAATAGATTATTATTATAAGCCAAATCCTCTGGTGGTAGCTTGTAAAATGTGCAGTCACACACCTTCCAGTGAAAAACTGGTAGAGGACCTTTTTGCCTGCTCCCTGGGCACTGAGCTTTGGAGGATAACTGCTGTGAGTGCTCTCATGCCCATGAACAAATGCTCCTTTGCTATAGTCATATTGGATTCATGAACCTAAGGTCTTGGCTATCGGAGTTAGGTAATTTGGGGTCTTACCTTGGCTGGCAGCCATAAAAGTCGGGGATGCTATGTGTATGGACAGGGTACTTCCAGGGTCATGCTGGCAACTTGATTTTATTGTTGGCATGAGCCCAAGGGGGAAGGCTGGTAAAATGGCCACCAATTCTTTCAGGCTCCAGAGAGAAGGAAAGTCAAATATTTTTCACCCTGATTACCATTTTATCAGCAGAGAGATAACTCTAGCTAAGATAGTTAAAATAAGATCAAGTGCCCCAGATATTACAAATGTTCAGAGATAAAGTAGTACCATCTTGAACCTGTTATGGGTAGCTAGACTACAGAAATGAAACTTATATGAAGTTAAGACAATAGGCTCTAGATTAGTAGAATATTGTGGTTTAGGAAATGCCATTGTGTGACATTTAAGCCCTCTGTGATATAAATAAGCCCTGTGTAGTTAATAGAGATTCCATTTTAATGCCTGATAATATTGCCCTGAGTACATGGCAGTATTGCTAGACTTAGTTGTTAATCTATTTTAATCCATATAATTTGAATATTCATTAAAACATGGCAACAATATAAAATGCAAATAGATAAGACAATTTGAAGGGGTGTTAATAAATGGGTGATGCTGGCATAATAACAGCATTAAATCAAACAGAGACATTTAAAATCTAAGACTTTCAACTTTATTTCTCAAGGTATTTCTGTTTCTATGTTCAGATATATTGCAAGCATGCTTGTTTAGGTCTTCATTTCTGTCTTAGATCCTCCCTTAAAAACTACAGTACATGATGCCTTCAGGAAGAATTTTTTATCATTATGGGCTATCATTATGGCGAAAACACTCAGGTTTATGTCTCTCTATTTGATACTTTAGCTAGGCAGCAGATGATCTGATTTAGAGTCTGTCTACAGTGAATAATTGAATGTCAGAAATGTTTTAAATTAAATTCTCACAAAGATGAAATGCTTTGTGGGGGAAATTTAAATGTTTGTTAAGTTATTTGTCCTCTTTTTCACGGCCTCCTAAGGTTGCAATCTTATATCTGCTTTTCCAAAAAGAGTCTTTGTGTTATTTAACATTCTATGTCAGGGGAGCCTTCAGTCATATTAAATCTGTTCCTATGTGTTCTTTCACCATCCTAAGTATATTTTAAGTATAAAATAAGGAGTAGCAATGAAAGAGTTTCAGGGAGGATGTCATTATCAGTTAGTGTCAATGTATATTTCATTTCTTTTTAACAGCTATAAACATAAAAATTAGAACTGGGTAGTAATGTCAAACTGATACATTTAAAGAAGATTTTGGTGGAATTTGGAATAGTCGCTCTGATATACTGAAGAGTCAACTGAATTACCAATTGATGATGTTGCAGAGCCAGTAAAAAACATTTAAGACTTCTTATGTAAAGTTTACACATATACTCAATTCCTGTTTGTACACTCAACATCAATCACTAGGGGATTCTAGCACTGGGAAATTCCACATCTTCAGACACTAAAAATGCTTAGCAATAAAATAAGACTTGGATTCTCTTTCTGCATCTACTCTTTATTGTATCTATAACCCTGGAGAAGTTACTAATTAACCAAGTTTAGGTTCCTCATTCATAAATAGGGAATAATAAAGATCAATAGTATGCCATATTCTCCTATTTACATACTTTACCATGAGTCTATACTTTAAATTTGTTTTTACTGGTTTGGCAGTAAAATTAAATGAAATGATGAGTCATCCTCATGTGCTCTAATATTTGAACTTGTTTCTACACCTGAGACTCCTTATAGAAACTTTGTTTCCCATTGTTTTATTTGTCAATTATTATACTAGTACCTTTCTGTTCAGTGACTTAGTTTGATTAATACGTGTATATTTGATAGGGAAGGATACATTTTGGAATCAAGTCTCTAGGTTTCATTTTTATTTCATTTCCTTTTTATTTATTATTATTTTAAAATCCTCACCCAAGGACATTTTTTCACTGCTTTGGGAGAGACAGAGAGAGAAACATCAATGTGAGAAAAAATCATCAATCTGTTGGCACCTGTGTATACCCTTACCAGGGACTGAGTCCACAACCCAGGTATGTGCCCTGACCAGGAAATCCAAATTGGGGATCAAACCTGCAACATTTTGGCCCACTACATGATGCTCCAACCAACTGAGCTGCACCAGCTGGATGGCCAGGGCAAATATTTCATTTTTTAAAGTCTTTGAGTCTGGAGTGGTCAAAAAATAATTTAAAAAATAGTCTTTGAATATTTCTTTTCTTTTCTTTTTTTTTACAGGTTGATTTAGAGAGAATGAGTACTTTAAAAAATCCAAAAGGGATCAAAGACTTAAATGTTAGACCCTAAACCATAAAAATCCTAGAAGAAGACAGGCAGAAAAATCTCAGACACTGGTCATAATGATTTTTTTTTGAATCAGATATACCTCCTTAGACAAAGGAAACAAAAAATAAATAAATGGGACTACATCAAACTAAAAAGTTGTTGCACAGCAAAAGATACCATCAACAAAATAAAAAGACAACCCTATGAATAGGATAATGTATTTGTTGATATATATATATATGATAAAGGGTTAATAACAAAATTTATGAAGTACTTAGAAAACTCAATGCCAAAAAAAATAAACAATCCAATTAAAAAATGGGCAAAGGACCTGGATAGACACTTCTCCAAGGCAGACAATCAGATGCCCCATACACATATGAAAAGATGCTCAATGTCACTAATCATCAGAGAAATGCAAATTAAAACCATATGAAATATCATCTCACACCTTTCAGAATGGCTGCCATCAATAAATCAACAAGCAGCAGTGCTATTGAAGATGTGGAGAAAGAGGAAAACTTTTGCATTGTTGGTGGGAATGCAGATTCGTGCAGCCACTGTGGAAAGCAGTATGGAGAGATACCTCAAAAAATTAAAAATGGATCTTCCTCTAGACCCAGCAATCCTCCTTCTGGGAATATATCTGAAGGAATCCAAAACACTAATTTGAAAGAACATAACCATCCCTATGTTCATTTTAGTGTTATTTACAATCACCAAGATACAGAAACAGCCCAAGTGTCCATCAACAGACGAGAGCATAAAACAACTATGGGGCATTTACAGAATGGAGCAATTCTACTCCACTGTACAAAAGAAGAAAATTATACCCTTTGCAACAGTATTTATGGAGCTGGAGAACATTATGCTAAGTGAAATAAGCCAGTCAGAGGAAGATGAATACCATATAATTTACCTCATATGTGAAATCTAGTGTACAAACTGAACTAACAAGGAAAATGAGGGTAGACTCTTAGATAGAGAGCAGGATGACAGCTAGTGCTGGGAGAATTTAGGGGGTGGAGGGATTGAGCAAAAGGGACAAAGGATTCATGGACATGGACAATAGTGTGGTGATTGCTAGGGGAAGGGGGTGTGAGGGAATTAAACAATACTGGAAGAAAAGACAATAAAGATTAAAAATACAAAAAAAAGAGTGCTATTTTCCAGACATGTGGCATGTCATTTTATTTATTTAATGTCTTCTTTCATGCTTTTTAGAAAGCTTTTATTGATTTATAAATTTTAACCACAGAAGTCTTTCAGATTTTGTGTTAAATTATTCAATATGCATTTATATTTATTGCTATCAGTAATATGGCTTTTTATTTATCTCCAAAACTATTGTCTTTTTAAAAATAATATTGAATTTTAAGTGGGTTGTACATGCCCATTATAAACATTTTAAAAGCTGCTTCCATTTATGTCTTGTATTATAAATGGGGTCTATCATTTCATGTTTTCTAATTTATTTGTCTATATATTTGAAGTTGATTTTTATATATAAATTCAAAATCTCTACATTATTCTTTCTTTCCTCTGATTGCACTGACTAGACTTTCCAGTGGAATCCTCAGAGTGTTAATAATAGACATGCTAGTTAGTCTTCCTGACTTCAGTGGTAATTACTGTTACTATAATAGGCATGATCCTGGATTATAGATTAATATATTATGTTTGTATATACATTCTTATTTAATTAAGGGCTTTTAAATCAAGAACACATTATTTTTAACCTTGTCAAATGAATTTTTAAAGAATTTATTGTGTGAGTTTTATACGGATTCATTAATATGATGAGATGTGTTAATATATTTCCTAGTATTGAGCCATGTTTTCATTTCATTTTTAAACCTTTTAAGAATATTTAGCAATAATTTGTACACCAGTATTAATAGTCAGATTGGTTTTAATATTTTCTCATTCTGGTTAATTTATAAATACCTTTTAATGTTTTCTTGTTTCAAAAAAATAGAAGCTTTTAATTACTTTTTTCCTAGGACACTTAAAAATACTACAATTAAAATTTTGTTATTTGAATGATTTTGAGCATTTTCCCTTGAAGTTGAGTTCTAGTTTCAAGCCATTGTGATCTGAGGAGATGCTTGATATGATTTCAGTTTTTTTGAACTTGTTCAGCCTTGTTTTGTGTCCTACCATGTGGTCTATGTTTGAAAATTACCCAAATGCATTTGAAAAGAATGTATATTTTGCTTATTTGGTTGAATGCTCTGTATCAGTTAAGTTCATTTGATGTAGGTTATCATTCAATGCCACCATATCCTTGTTGATTTTTTGTTTGGACACTCTATCCATTATTGACAATGGGGTGTTAAAATCCCCTACCATGACTGTATGTCTGTGGATTTCCTTCATAAAGACCTGAATACACATTCCTCCAAGGAGAACATACAGATGGACATACACATATGAAAAGATGTTCAACAATGCCAGCCATCAGAGAGGTGGAAATTAAAACCACAATGTGATATCACCTCAAATCTGTTAGAATGGCCATCACTAATAAATCAGCAAGCAACAAGTGCTGGTGAGCATGTGGGGAAAAGGGAACCCTAGTGCGCTGCTGGTGGGAATGCAGACTGGTGCATCCGCTGTGGAAAACAGTAAGGAATTCCCTGAAATAATTAAAAATGGAACAGGCTTTTGTCCCAGTGATTCCATTGCTGGTGATATATCTTAAGAACCCTAAAACACAAATTGAAAAGAACCTATGCACCCCTTTGTTCATAGCAGTGTTATATGTAACAAGTGCTGGAAACAGCCTAAGCACCCATCAGTAGATGAGTGGATCAAAAAACTACAGAAAATTTATGCAATGGAATACTATGCAGCAGAAAGAAAGAAGAACTCCTACCTTTTGCAACAACATGGATGAAACTGGAGAATATTATACTAAGTGAAATAAGCCAATGAAAGACAAATACCATAAGATCTCACTTATAAGAAGAATCTAATGAACAGAATAAACTAACAAGCAAAATGCATCCAGAGACATAGAAACATGGAACAGACTGATAGCAGCCAGAAGGGAGGCAGGAGGGGGGATAATGGTGGAAAGAAGGGGAAGGGACTAGCTAAAGAACATGTATGAATGACCCATGGACATGGACACTGGTGTGGAGATTGACTGTGGGAGTGGGGTGTGGACTGGGTGGACAAGGCGAAGGAAGAAAAATTAGGATGACTGTAATAGTATAACAATAAAAATAAATAAATAGTAGTATTTTTTAATTTACTGAAATTGTGATTTTTTGTGTAGACATTTTAATATTGAGGATGGAAGAAAATAAGCAATATTTTCAGCATATTATGCTTTACTATTTCAAAAAAGATAACTTAGAGAGCAGGATAACATATAAGGGTGGAGGGTAGGGGTTGGAGGGATCGAGCAAAAAGGAGAAAGGACTCGTGGACATGGGCAACAGTGTGGACATTGCAGTGAGGTGAAGGGAGTATAAGGGGGATAAATGGCAATGGAACAAAAAAATACAATTAAAAAAGAAAAATGGTTTAAAAAAGGGAAAGAAATATAAAGTGCAGCTGAAATGTAAAAAAATAAAATTGTGCATTGTATGGAGAAGGTTCTGGGACTGATCAAACAGGTCAAAAGTGGTTTGCGAAGTTCCATGCTGAAGATTCCTCACTGGACTATGTTCCATGGTCACGTTAGACCAGTTGAAGTTGAGGGTGATCAAATTAGATATTAATTGAGAACAACCAACGTTACACCATGTGGGAGATAGCCGACATACTCAAAATATCCAAATCAATAGTTATTGATGAAAATGAAAAAAAAAGCTTGCTAGAAGTTTCATAGAATTTATCTTATGAAACTGCCTGTGTGAATATCGAGCTGTTATCAATAGGATTTTAAACACACGTTTTGAAATGAAGATGTTTTAATGCTGTTGCAAAAACAATGGATGCAATCAAGTTAGCATTGTTTGCCTATATTATTCTGTTTAGCCATAAGTCTAAGTTTTCCTATGTAAGCTATTTAGATATTCATTAAATTGAGATGTTTCAACTATAATTATTTTTATCTAAAGTCTCAGTACTAGTTTTAATGTTTAATTTCATGTGATTTTTAAACTTAAAGAATTCTGTAGACTTTAAAGATGTTTTCATATGTATCCTATATAAATCCTGTTTTGCATTCTGCCTAGAGCATTTTAAAGTCATTCTCTCAAAAGACAGTACATTATTCATTTGCTTGTATGTCAAGAAGGTAAATTTCAGGGGAAAAAATAAATTCAGGAGTTGAGGCTCTTCTTGAAGCTATTATCTGAGAAATGCCCCAAAATATGCATGGATTGAATATAATAGTTCTGGATTACATTATCCACTAGACTATTTTCCTAAAGACACTAATTTTGTATAAAGAAATTAGTATTTTTGAATAAATATTTTGTAATATCTATGCCAAGGTAAGATGTAAACAATAACAATACTATAATACAAGTTTTAGTAAGAATTCTACAATTTAAACTATATATTTGTAATTTTTTTTAGATGTTGAGTGATGTATATGACAGTTTGGTTTATGCTTTTTATTCTTGGTCAAAAATGTAAGAGATTAAATTGAGTTCATATATTAGATTATAAAATACAAAACAATTAAGAGGAGAAATGGACAATATTAGCCCAGAATTTGTGTGTTTTCATTTGCCTTACATTTTATTTTCTAAACTGGTACATTACTTCAGTCTAGGATGATACTCTGTGAGGTGCAATTTCAAACTTCTTACTTAAAGTTGTTAGTATTGTAACTTTCTGTCTGAGAATTAAGAATCAGCAAACTTGTACTAGAGGACATTTCAAGAAGAGATAAATTGGCAGGCGTTTACCACAGGTGGTTATAATCTCCTCTGCCATATTCTGATGAGAAACAGAAACAAGTTAGCTACCTTTTAACTTTCCCCTCCTTTTCCGAATGTTTTCTAACTTTGAAAGAAATGCAATAGAATGCTGCAGAGTCATAATTCAGTTCCATAATTGTCCCACCAACAATTCTAGAATAACTACTTAAGCATCTGCTTTATAAAACAAGTGTAAAAATAAGAATTTATTAATATAAATAACAGGCATTAACATATTTCTCATTTCACTAAAGTGTTGAATTTCAAATAAATTTCCATTTTTATAGATTCCAGGTGTCTCACTTGTCACAAGCAAAGGGGTTCTTTCCCCACCTCAGGATAGAAGTAAAGAGAGGAGGTGAAACACATTCAAGTGAAGAGGTTAACTGAAGACAAGTTGGAGGGAAAGGAGAAAGGGGAAGCTCAATGACTCAAAGGAGCACACACTAATGAAGAATATGACTTCCCAAACTGCTGTGGGGACCGGGCTTATTCAGGGCTGGGTTCTTCATGCAGGTCCAGAGAGGATTTCTTTGCAGCCTGAGATCTGGTAGCCCTGGGTGCAGAGGTTTTTTTGTTTTGTATTGTTTTGCTTTGCTTTCCAGTTTATTGCCCTGGACTAGTGTTAAAGGACCAAAATAGGCACTGAGCGGAATTTTGTGGGGGAGTGCTTGAAGAGAAACTTCAAATTTATCTAGAAGAGGCTTAAAAATTAATTGAAGAGCATTCCCATCCATTTATGAGAGGCTTAGCCTGCATCACACTTACCTACTTTCTGGAAAAGGAGCTCTTTCTGCCTACCTTAAAGAACTATATAAGATACTCTATATTAGTGACAATGTTCCACTGTAGAAATTTTGGAGATTTACAGAACTTTGACCCTTTCAAGATTGGGCTAATGTATAGGAGTAATTTATAAACATTAAAATCTTATCCATACTTTCTTGATTAAGAAGCTTTGTTAAAATATGGGGATTCCCTTGCCTGTTACCTTGACCAGCATTAATTTTCTTGCATGATGGCATAGATATATGCCCATTCAGTAAGAACCCTGGATGTGGTGCTGGGAGTACTACTTAGAGCTACTTTCTTAAAATTCTACCAGGTAGGGTGTAGTTCAATTTCTGGGAAAGAAGTGAAATGGTCAAGTTTCTGGTGCACATGGCTCATGAGCTACATGCTGATTACAGTGACTAAACAGGTGAAACAGGCTTTATTTTTTTAAATCTTGAGGTCAGTGGACACTAAAACAATCATGAAGAGAAAGCAAGTGTCATCCAGTATGTTAGCTCTAGATTGACATTAAACTAAATGGGTCCTCACATTGTTTTATGGTTTATTTAAATTAACCTTTCAGAGGTTAATACTATGCTCTACTTTGTGAGTGTACTACTAATCACTAGTATTTGACACTCGTTCAAATTACAAGTTAAAGGGAAATTTTATTACAGATTCTAATCATGCTCAGAGAATGTTAGTCCAGGATATTAGTGAACAATTCCTGATTTTTATAATAAGTATGCATAATAATTTTCTCTGAAATTCTATAGCATGTACCAAACATTCCAATACAAAAGCCAAAACTCCAACTAGTGGTCTAATATTCAAATTTAGGTTATGAAAGTTTGAGGCAAGAGTATACAATGGAGTAAAATTGAACAGGTACATGCAAAAAAAATGAAACTAGACCATCAACTTACACCTTACACAAGAATAAACTCAAAAGGAATAAAATTCTTAAATGTAAGTCATGAAACCATAAAAATCCTAGAAGGAAACATAGGCAGTAAAATCTCAGACATCTCTCACAGCAATAATTTTGCTAAAATGTCTCCTAGGGCAAAGGATATATAGGAAAAAATAAACAAATGGCATTAAATAAAACTAAAAAGCTTCTGTGCAGCAAAAGAAGCCATCAACAAAATGTAATGAAAACCCATTGTGGGCAAAAACATACTCGCCAATGATACACCTGATAAGGGGTTAATTTCCAATATATGTAAAGAACTTATGTAACTCAGCACCAGAAAAACAATCCATTTAAAAAGGACAAAGGACATGAATACACTCTTCTCCAGAGAGGACATACAGATAGCCAATTAGCACGAAAAAATGTTCAATGAGCTATCTCCTTACACCTGTCAGAGTGGCTATTGTCAGTAAGTCAATAAAAAACAAGTACCTGTGAGGATGTGGGGGAAAGGGAACCCTAGAGCACTCTTGGTGGGAATGTAGACTGGTGCAGCCACTGTGGAAAACAGTATGGAGTTTCCTCAAAATGTCAAAAATGAAACTGCCTTTTGATTCAGTGATTTCACTTCTGGGATGTATCCTAAGATTCCAGAAACACCAGTTCAAAAGAATGTATGAAACCGTACGATCATAGCAGTGTTGTTTACAATAGCCAAGATCTGGAAGCAGTGCAAGTGCCCATTGATAGATGAGTGAATAAAAAAGCTGTGGTACAATGGAATTCTACGCAGTAGAGAGAAAGAAGGAGCTTATACCCTTTGCAACAGCATGGATGGAACTGGAGAGCATTATGTTAAGTGAAATAAGCCAGACGGTGAGGGACAAATACCATATGATCTCACCTTTAACTGGAACATAATAAATAGAAGAAAAAAGGAAACAAAATATAACCAGAGACACTGAAGTTAAGAACAATCTAACAATGGGCAGGGGGGAGTGGGGAGGGGACAGTAAGAAGAGGGGATTACAGGGACTACTTATAAAGGACACATGGACCAAATCAAGGGGGAGGGTGGAGGTGGAGGAGGGAAGGGGGGTTCAGCTGGGGTGGGGTGGGGGGATGGGGAGAAAAGGCACACAACTGTAATTGAATAACAATAAAAAATTAAAAAAAAAGCTGTGGTACATTTACACAATGGAATACTATGCAGCTTAAATAAGAAGATAATCTTCCCTTTGTGACAGCATGGATGGACCTGGAGATACTTATGCCAAGTAAAATAAGCCAGACAGAGAAAGACAGATATCATATGATCTCACTTATATGTGGAATCAAATGAACAAAATAACTAACAAACAAAATAGGAACAGAGGCATGGACACATGGGGCAGACTGACAGGTGTTAGGGGGAGGAGGAAGGAGGGGACTGGATGAAGGAAGGTGACAGCATTCCCCAAAGATCATATATGCATAACCCATAGACACAGATTACCGTGTGGTAAAGGCCAGTGGGAATGGGGTGCTGAGTGGAGGTGGGCAAAGGGGGAAAAAACGGGGATATCTGTAATAGTGTCAAGAATGAAAATAAAGAAAAAATACAAACAAAATTGTTCAATATAATGTAATATGATAATACATTTGGAAGCCCCTCTAACTAAACATGAATATTTAATTCTAGTCCCTGAAATATTGATACTTTTCAAATACAATAGGTTTTAGAAAACCATGAAAATAAGACCAATCTTTAAAATAATATTGTCTCTAATAAAAGAAATCTGTTAAGGAAAATAGTTTGGAGGGTCAGGATGTGTGTGTATATAACTATGACTCACAACATTAAAAAAATAACTTGAGGAAGGTTTATCACCATGGGGTTTCATTATCCCTGTTATTCTCTGAAATGGGAGAAAAGGCATTTATCATTGGCCTGAATTATGATTCCTTTAAACATAAGTATTTTCATTAAGACACACCTCCCCTAACTCCAGCCTCCCACTCCCAATTAATTCTAGAGTGTTTTTAATTCAAATCCATCCAAATATGAGGTTTGAAAAGGTGACAGTGTTGGAAATGTACATATTTTTAGATACCTCTGACATAAGGTATATCATACATACATTAATATATTAAATTACCTATTAAGCTGCAACACTGGACACACTCAATTTTTTAATGAAATTTATTGGTGCCCTGGGTGGTGCGGCCCAGTAGATTGAGTGCAGGCCTGCAAACCACAGGGTAGCCAGTTCGATTCCCAGTCAGGGCACTTGCCTGGGTTGCAGGCCAGTTCCCCCATATGGGGCACGTGAGAGGCAATCACATATTAATGTTTCTCTCCCTCCCTTTCTCTTTCCCTTCTCCTCTCTATAAAAATAAATAAATAAAATCTTTTAAAGAAATAAGTTTATAGGAGTGGCATTGGCAATAAGATCATATAGGTTTAAGTGTACATTTGTATAATACATAACCTGTATATTGCATTGTGTGACCACCACAAACAGCTTCTACTTTCACAGTAGTTGCTAATTACTTTTTAATGGCATACTAAGGAGTAAAGAAAAGAACATTCTTTAAAATAGTATTGTTCTTTGAATTACTTCTCGTAACTCTGACATGATGTGTAATATCATAAAACTGTTTTACAATCAAATAGTAAATAAGACGTGATCTTTTTAATTGATTTTCTAGAGTGCATTCTCTGTATTTCTTGTCAATTCTTATTAAATGAACAATTTTTATGGTACATTGGCAACATGACAAAAATAATACTTCCCACCTGCTAATGACAACTTTCCTTCATCTTGAGAAAGAACAAATACATAAACCAAAATTAGCATACTAAAAGGAGATGCAGGATAATAAATGACAGTATGCAGGAGAAAGAGACAAGAACAATGTGGATGGGAAAATTGCAATTTAATATTATGCTCTAGTACCTGGCACATCAAGCCGCAAACATGGAAACAGATATTAAAATGTCTTCATTCAAATATTAAATGACAAAGTAAAACACAAGACCCAGCCTCATAGAAACAGCAACCTTAATCATTAAATTGCACTCATAATAGGTCTTATAAATTCCCATTTTTAAATGTTCTGTGTAAAAGTTATTATGAATAGAACCACAATAGGCTGCAAATGTGTTAAACTGTTAGTTTCTATACATCAGGGAAAAATCAAGAATTTCTTTTGTAATTCTCCTGACAAATATTTTGTTTTTAAACAACTATTAGTAGTTTAGTAGTCAATGTATCTTCCTACTTATTAAATTATTTTAGAAATAGTTCATTTAATTTTCTTACTTGTAGACTATATATTTTACATCCAGGTGTTTATATTTCCTTATTTTAAAACACATTTTATAATTATTAGGATGGTAATTTCAATAATGTTGAAAATTTCTCATTTTTATTTATTCTTTATTTTTTCCAGGTAATATAAAGTAATAGACTCTCTCCAACTGTGAATCAACACATGACCAACCCTTTTTTCTTATGGATTTCATGCTTTTATATGAAATTTTTTATGTTAAAAATGAATTTAAAATCTTCAAATTGTGTTATGGTTGAAGACAAGTGATAATGTATTACAGTAAAAAATAGAGATTTTTTGGCAAATTATTAAATTGGTTTACAACTACTTAGATGACTGAGTAACTTGATTAGAATCTTGAAAAGTGCCTAATATTTTGTTGTTAAAGTGTTTCTTAGTGACATACAACATCATTTTCCTAATCTATATTCTAAAACCATGATGGAATAAATTTTGTGATCATGAAACTACATCTACCATAATGTTTGTGACCATTTCTCTTGTTCGAAAAGTATTTTTCAAGGACTGAAGGTATTACCACTTTTTGGAAATATATGTAGTACAGAATGAATTGTCCTCCCAAAATTTATATATTGAACTCCTAACCCCTAATATCACTGTATCGTATTAGGAGATAGAGCTTTTGGATGGCCATTAGCTTTAGATGAGGTCATGGGACTGGGATTCTCATGTTGGGTTAAGTACCATTATTAGGAAGGACACTAGAGAGCTTTCTCTCTCTCTCTCTGTCTCTCTCTCTCCACTGACACCCCTCAGGAAGGGCCATGTGAGAACACAACCCAAGGAGAAAGCCCTCAACAATGACCTTGATCACACCTTGATCATGGGCTTTCAATCTTTAGAAGGGAGAGAACTAAATTTGTGTTTTAATCTACCAGTCTATGGTATTTTGTTATTGCAGTCAAAGCCAACTAATATATTATGCATTTATTATAAAAGTTGTAGAAGCACTATTTATAATCTCACATCCACTGTAAGGACATTTGGTATCAATACTTCATAAAAGTTATCTCTAACTATTAACTCTAGATCTAAACAGGTATGTTTGAAAGATGCTATGGGAACAGGTTATAATCACCAACTTGTATAGCAACCCATGTGACAAAAATTATATATATAAAGTTTCAATTTTTTAACTCAATCTCCATTTAGAAGCCAACTAGGATAGAGAATATGTGTGTGTGTGTATAGATGTATGTATTCATATTTGCTACAAATTCTAGTGCCACAAAATTCATCATTTCTTTTAAATTTTACTTTGTTTGGTGTCAGGGAGCTTTAATGCAGCCCCCGTCAACCATGGACAAAGAATAAGTCTACCAAGACATGATCTGCTTGGGGAGGAGAGGTGGCCGATCTCTCAAAGGAGAAGGGCCCAGAGCCTTTCTCTCCAGGGGCTTTTATTAGGTTCATTCGCACAGGAATACAGATAAAGCTCATCAATCATTGTCAGCCTGTAAGGGTTAAACAATACATGATTTACAGAGAACTTTGAGGGCTTATTCTGAGTTACAGCCAATTACTTAAAGTGCTATAAAACTTTAGGTGCCAGACTCATCTCAGGTCTAGACCCTTATCTTTTAAGCTATGGGTAAAATTAAGTAGGTTTCACAGGAATGTATGTATTTTTCTTAGGCCTGATTCCCCAGGGAATCACCTCCCTCCCCAGCACAGGACTTCACATCCCTCTGTTATTGCTTCAGGCTTAAGTCAGGCAAGGGAAGTAAGGCAGCCAAGAGATTAGGAGACTTCTTGCAGACAGAATGAGGACTCAGACTATTTCTGAGGGGTGAAAGCTGAGGGGTGAGGGTCCATCACCCCCTTTTCCTACAGCCCCCCGAGTCCTTCCCTGCAAGCTTATTCCTGGTGACCATGCCTGTCTTAGGTTGATCCTCCCTTGAGGATTCTTACCCGTTATTGGCTAACTGGTCAAGCTCAGGGCCAAGCAGGGTAAAGTGGGCAGAGGTGGCACCCCTGCCAGGGAGATAAGCTTTGTTTCCTTCATGGCTTATGGTCCCAATTCTGACTCATCCTTAACCAAGGGGGGTTACAGCCTCTGAAACCAGGCAGGGTGGTTCCCAACAGTTTGGATTAGTGAAGCAATTATTCAACAGCTATTTAAAAATAGTTGTTTTTATTTTATTTTATGTCAACCACTCCTGGTTATTTTAACTGCTATGAAATCCTCTCATTCAGACATTATAGGGACAGGTCTATTCATGTACCAGTAGTACATGGACATTTAGGGGAATCAACTAGAGACCTGGAGTATTACTAGAGCTATTCATACTTGGAAAGCCCTGAACTCCACCTTTTAAGACCCAAACACTGTAAGTCAACCAAAGACTCTGCTTAGTTTTCAGACTCAGCTTCATCTTTCATTTGCCTTCTTGGTCTCTTAATCCATATAGATGAAAAATATGAAAATACCTTGCAAGGATAAGTGGCATAGAATAATGAGCTATCCTCTGTTATTCTATTTTCTTCAGAAACAGGGCCCCTCAGTTTTTGCCTATCTTTGAAACTCTGAACTTCAGTGATTGTGTTTCAGCCTAAAAACTACTAAAAAAAAACTAGGCTTCTAGTTTGTTTGTTTTTTTTTTGGGGGGGGGGTGGGGGGTTGGTATTCCTGCTCTCTATTGCTTACAGATAAGCAAATCTGCTAAGAATGGAAATAATTGTGAATGTCTGGAGTGCATCTGAATGAAACTCCCACTGAAGGAAATAAATATTCACTCTTAAGCTTTTCATGAGACTAGCATGAGGGTTTGTGACCTATTCTGGGTTTTGAATCAGAAATAAATGATGCAAAAAGGCAGAGCAAACAAAAGAAATGAGAGTCACAGCAACAACTGGGCTATAGGGCAACTTTATATCCATCAAATCTGGAAGCACTGTCATAATTCCAGCAGAGATGATAAGTATCTTTTTTCCTTAATACTGCAGCAGCTGAATCTAATGCTTGGAGGGCTGAGCCGTGATGTGCTCACTGAGCTGAGTCTATGACATGTTTTGCTTGTGGTTTTGATGATGAGTAGCCTTTAAACTGTTCTCATCATTTCCAGTGATTTGGTGAGATATCCAATAAACTACCAATAAATTTTTTTGCTGTTTGTACATAATGAATTATATTGCATTCAGCCAATTTATACTCTCCATGCAGTGTATGAGTATCTCCTTGACAACATTCTACTATTAAACCTTTAGATTTTTGCACATTACATAGGTGGAAAACTATAGGTGGTTTGCTTTAATGTAAAATATATTTATCTATTTCATTGATTTATAATTATATTTTTACAATAAAGAAAACATAATATCTTGATGAAATCTGATTTGTTTATTCTTTCCTTTTTGTCCCTTGCTCTAGGGGACAGATCAGTGAAAATATTGCTACATGGAATATCTGAAATTTCCTGCCTATGTTCTCCTCTAGGACCTTGATGTTGTTGCAACTTCCATTTAAGTCTTTTATCCATCTTGAGGTTATTTTTGTGTATGGTGTAAGTTGGTGGTTGAGTTTCATTTTTTGGCATGTAGTTGTGTAGAGCTCCCAACACCATTTATTGAAGATGCTATTTTTACTCCATTTTATGCTTCTGCCCCTTTTGTTGAATATTAATTGACTGTAGAAACTTGAGTTTATTTCCAGACTCTATTCAATTCCATTGATCTATGTCTGTTCTTACGCCAGTAACAGACTGTGACCTTGTAATATAGTTTGATATCAGGTATTGTGATCCCTCCTACTTTGTTCTTCTTTCTCAGAATTGCTGCAGCTATTTGGGGTCATTTATGGTTCCATATAAATAGGGGAAGTGTCATCAAAGAACACATATAAAGAACACATGGACAAAGCCAACTGGAGTAGGACCCAGGGTGGGAGGCGGGGATGGGTGTGGCAGGAGGGCATGGTGGGAGAAAAATGAAGACAACTTTACTTGAATAACAATAAAAAAGGAGGAATTGAAAAATGAAAAAAAATGATTAATAAATCTTTATTTTAAAATTAAAAAGGAAAACAATAAAGTCAATCTTATAATTGTAATAGAGACAATAAAACTGAATAATTACTGCAGAACCTTAAATATATGATCAGTGCCTAACATAGAATACAAAACAAAGTTCAAATTTATTAGAAAATGAAGAGAATATGTAATAGGTAAGATTTTGTTTAATATCTGAGATGTGCCCAACTGGTAAAGTGTATAAAATAAGTATATAATTGCTAACCATCTCTATTTCCTAAACAAATTTTTCTTCATATTTATTTATACAATTTTGCATGTATGTATATTTATATATAAATATACTCTCATATGTACATATAGAGAATATATATCTCTATATATTGAATATACATATATGTATGTACATACACACATATATATCATATATTTATATGTATTCTGGCAAATCTTTTGAATTGCCAAAATAATAAGTCCTTTAATTATACAAAGAGAGAAGACTGTTTTTGAGAACACTAAAACAAAACAAACAAACAAAAAACTTAGCCTGAAAATATTTGTAGTAGACTGGCCTTAAAAGAAATATATCTACTACAGACAAAAATTGTAATAAAAACTTGTAGGTAAATAAACTTAGCCTATACAATCTATATAGGAATCAAGTGATATCAATGACATTCTATTAAGTGGCTCTACACAATAAATTAAATATAAATGTGTTCTCTAAAGAGCTCCACTCCCTAATGAATTACAGATAGATTCTATATATGTTTAGCTTTTTTATTGGTGCCCTAAAGTCATTTTGAGATTATGTTAATGTGACACAATTCTTATTATATTTCTCCAACTTATTTTGTCCATTGTTAAAATTTTGAGTATAACATCCAGATCAAGATCGCAATCTTCTGAAGATTTCTAACATTCACATCCAAAGCTTTATATTATGACAATTACCAAAAGTATGTCATGTTTGCAGATTGCTTATTCTTTTGAAAATATAATCATTCTCATTGGCACTGTGTATGGTTTTCCTTTCATATATCCCATGCGTGAAGAAGAAAAATAATTTGCTACCAGCAACATGTTAACTCCTCTCCTCAATTCATACATCAGATACACTTTTACTTTTGGCCAGATTTCTACTAGTTTTGGAAGGTTTTGTTTTACTAAAAAGAGAAAGTGTGAGAAAACATGACAGGCACACTGCTGAATGTGGAAGAAAATAGACTTTTTTCTATTTCTCTTGAGAATAACAAGTTCCTGTCTTCCCAGGAAAAGACTGATTGTTTTTGGCCATAGCAGTGAGTAACTACCTGAGTCAGTCTGAAGCCCATAATATATGATCAATAGAGACTTCCTTCAGTAGCACACTTCTTCAAATCATTCAAGCAGCAACAGTCTTTTTTTCACTGCCCAGGCTTCTGAACATCTGCCAATCAGAAAAAGATCTCCACTTGATTACATGCTTTCACAGCTGAAGTTCAACCAATCCCTAAACACTCCCACTTCTCAAAGTCTGCCATTCTTTGAGAGCTCCAGTTCCTTAAATTCTATGAGATTAATTTTTTGGCTTTCCTTTCTTCCTAGGAAAAGGCTGATTGCCAAAACAAAATAATACTGCTTTTCTTTTAGGCAATTAATGATGGTCTTTTCCTTCTGCACTATTCAATTAAACTATAATTCAATATTCTCTACTTTTTGGATCTGAACTTCCTTAAAGGGAGAAATTCACTCCTACACATATTTCTTCTACATTATTTAGCTGAATTTATTGTACATTATGGACTTTTGGTAAATTAAATTATCAAAAATTATTTAAGTAGCAAGGAATGTTAGGTGTTATAAAAACCAGTGTTGTCCAAACTTTGGATTCCAGCAGCTTTCTTTTTAAAAAATATATATTTTATTTATTTATTTTTAGAGCTGGGGAAGGAAGGGAGAATAGAAAGAGGAGAGAAAGATCAATGTGTTGTTTGTTGTCTCTCACATGCCCCCAACTGGGGACCTGGCCCACAACCCAGGAATGTGCCCTGACTGAGAATTGAACCAGCACCTCTTTGGTTTGCAGGCTGGCACTCAATCATTTGAGCCACACCAGCCAGAACTCTAGCAGCTTTCTTAAAAGAAAATTTCATGGCATATCTAACTTGTCCTTAAAAAGCATACTATATCTGAATGAAGGTAGGGAAGGAGAAGCTAACCCTTTCCCCTTTGTTCTGTTATGCACTTAATCTCTCTTGGGGCACTGAGGTGCTTCTTTATATCAGCTGAGGCTTTGCTAAATGGAATTTAAACCACTGATATGTCTGTATTCTCTCAATATACAGTTTAGGATAGTAAGGCCCCAATGACTTCCTCAGAATCACACTAATGAAATACAAATAAAAACTTTCTCTCCTGTGACTGACTGAATTTCCTTCCACCTCAGGCAGTTCTTTTGGTCATGGCCATCTTCTAAAATATATTATCTTACTCATGCATATGGATTAATCAATGCATATTAAATTAGTTATACTTTGCATTAATGTTATCATTAAACACTCTATGACAAAGCTATAGTAACAAAATTGTGTGGTAGTGACACAAAACAAACACATAGACTCATTAAACAGAACAGAGAGCATAGAAATAAACTCAGGCGTATGCTTTCGACTAATATTTGGCAAGGGAGCCAAGAATCCACAACGGAGAAAAGATAGTCTCTTCAATAAATAGTTCTGGGAAAATTGGATATTCCCATGGGAAAAAAAAATAAAGCTAGGATTCTACACTACACTACTTACAAAAATTAACTGAAAATAAAATTCAGATTTAAATATAAATTCTGAAACCTTAAAACTCCTCAAAGAAAACACAGGAAAAAGCTGCCAGTCATTGGTCTTGGCAGTGAGATGAGGATTGTGGATATGACACCTACCACATAAGCAATAAAGTAAAAATATAAACCAGAGGGGCTGCATCAAACTGAAAAGGTTCTGAGCTGCAAAAGAAATGAGCAGCAAAATAAAAAGGCAACCTATAGATGGGAGTACATATTTGAAAACCACAGTTGAATAAGGGATTAACTGCCAAAATATATAAGAAACACACTCAACAGAAAAAAATTAAAAATGGACAAAAAACTAGAATATATATTTTTCAAATGAGATACAAATGACTAAAAGGTATGTAAATGATGATCTGTTGATCAACATCACTAATAATCAGAGAAATGTAAGTCAAAACCACAATGAAATATCTCCTCATACATGTTAAAATGTCTATCATCAAAAAGCCAAGAAATAACAAGTTTTCATGAGGATGTGGAGAAAAGAGAACACTTCCGCAGTATTGGTGGGAATTTAACCTGGTATATCCACCATGGAAAAGAGTACATAGTTTCATCAAAAAAATAAAAATAGAATTACCATATGATCCAGCATTTCCACTTCTCATATACTATATACTCTGAAAGAAATTAAATCACTGTCTCAGACTGATATCTGCATGCCCATGTTCACTGTAGCATTATTTACAATAGCCAAGACATGAAAACAACCTAAATATCCAGCAATGGATATATAAATAAATAAAATATTTTGTGATATAGATACACACATATATAAACGGAACATTATTTAGCCATAAAAAAAGGAAATCCTGACATTTGTGGGAACATGAATACATCCTGAAGGCATTATGGTAAGTGCCATATGTCTCTGGGCCCTCTGTGTATCCTCCTTGGAGAAGTGTCTGTTCAGGTCCTTTGCCCATTTTTTAATTCTGCTGTTTGTCTTCCTGGAGTGGAGTCGTGTGAGTTCTTTATGTATTTTGGAGATCAAACCCTTGTCTAAGGTATCATTGACAAATATATTTTCCCATACGTTTGGTTCCCTTTTCATTTTGCTGATGTTTTCTTTAGCCATGCAGAAGCTTTTTATTTTGATGAGGTCCCGTTTGTTTATTCTTTCCTTTATGTTCCTTGCTTTAGGGGACATATCAGTGAAGCTGTTGCTGCGTGGAATGTCTGAGATTTTCCTGCCTGTTTTCCTCTATGACTTTTATGGTGTCACAACTTATATTTAAGTTTTTTATCCACCTTGAATTTATATTTGTTTATGGTGTAAGTTGGTGGTCGAGTTTCATTTGTTTGCATGTCGCTGTCTAGAGCTCCCAACGCCATTTGTTGGAGAGGCTATTTTTACTCCATTTTATGCTTCTGCCCCTTTTGTCAAATATTAATTAACCATAGAGACTTGGGTTTATTTCTGGGCTCTCTATTCTGTTCCATTGATCTATGTATCTGTTCTTATGCCAGTACCAGGCTGTTTTGATTACAGTGGCCTTATTTGATATCAGGTATTGTGATCCTTCCTACTTTTTCTTCTTTTTCAAAATTGCTGCAACTATTTGGTGTCATTTATAGTTCCATATAAATTTCTGAAATGTTTGTTCTATATCTGTGAAATATGTCACTGGTATTTTAATAGAGATTAGACTGAATCTATAAATTATTTTGGATAGTATGGACATTTTGATAATGTAATTCTTACAATCCATGGACATGGTATATTCTTCCATTTGTTTATGTCTTCCTTAATTTCTTTCTTTAGTGTTGTGTAGTTTTAGAGAAGCATATTAAAAGAAGAACTGGTTAGTTTATTTTGTTCATTAGAATTCACCTATAAGTGAGATCACATTGTACTTTTCTTTCTGTGACTATCTTATTTCAGTTAGCATAATACTCTCCAGGTCCATCCATGATTCACAAAAGGTAAGATTTTCTTTTTTTAATGGCTGAGTAGTATTCCGTTGTGTAAATGTACCTCAGCTTTTTAATCCACTCATTATTGATGGGCACTTGAGCTGAGGCAGACTCAGATACAGAGAAGAGATGGACAGTTGTCAAAGGGAATCAGTGTCAGGTACTGGATGAAAAAATTGAAGGGATTAAGCAATGAACAAAAAAACCCTCATAGACAGAGAAAACAGTATGGTGACTACCAGAGAGGAAGGAGGGTGGAGAGAGTGGGAGAGGGTAAAGAGGTGATAAATGGTCATAAAAGGAGACTTGACCTGGGGTGGTCAACACGCAATACAATATACAGATACTATATTATAGAATTGTATACCTGAAACCTATATAATTTTGTTAACCAATATCACCCCAATAAATTCCAGTGAAAAAAAATTAACAACAGGATTGATAGAGCAAAAGAAAAAAATTCTAAATATGTGACATGATAGATATTAACTCAGGATATTTTGGTAATATACAAATCATTATGTACAGAAACATACAAATCATTATGTTGTACACCTTAATCTTATACAATATTATATGTTCATTATATCTCAATAAACCTAGGGAAAGATGGAAAAAGTTCTAGAATATTTATTAACTTCCTCTACTCACATATATTCAGTAAGCATCTTGTGATTTTGAATTTTTCAATTATATTTTCTAGAATTATTTTTATAGTAATTATGTATTGAATTAATCTGTTATGCCTTATTGTATTGAGAAAAATATATCTGTATTAACAAAGTTAATCAATCCCAATGTATGTATAGTTTTAGTGAGAAGTATGTCATTGACTTTCATATATTTTTATTGTTTTGTAATTATTTTTTGTTTAAACAGTTTACTGACTAAGTTAATGAGTGCATTTTAATTAATTAACTTAGCAAATATATAATAACTATCTTCCATGCACTAGGAAATTTTGTAAGCACTAAAAACATATCAGTGAACTTAGACAAAGTTTCCTGCCTTCATGAAATTTAGATTCTAAGAATGGGACTCAGAAAAGTTAACAAATCATTATAATAAATAGAGTACATGGAATATTACAAAATGGTATGCTATAGAAACAATGAAAAATAAAGCAGGGTTTTGGAATTGAAAGTCTTTTTGGAAAGGAATAGATTGTAATTTTTATTTATTTATTTTAAAATATCATTGGTACACAATCCTATATTGGTTGTATTATGTCGGGGGGCTTTAACTCAGTCCCCCCGTTCCACCATGGATGAAGAAAAAGACTACCAAGACATGATCTGCTTGGGGAGGAAAGGTGGCCGTTTCTCTCAAGGGGAGAAGGGCCCAGAGCCTTTCCCTCCATGGGCTTTTATTAGGTTCATTTGCACAGGAATACAGATAAAGCTCATCAATTATTGTCAGCCAGTAAGGGTTAAACAATACATGATTTACAGAGAACTTTGAGGGCTTATTCTGAGTTACAGCCAATTAGTTAGAGGGCCATAAAACTTTAGGCTCCAGACTCATCTCAGGTCTGGACCCTTATCTTTTAAGCTGAGGGTACAAATTAAGTAGGTTTCACAGGAATGTATGTATTTTTCTTAGGCCTGATTCCCCAGGGAATCCGCCCCTCCCAGCACAGACTGCACTGCCCTCTGTTATTGCTTCAGGCTTAAGTCAGACAGGGAAGTAAGGCAGCCAAGAGATTAGGAGACTTCTTGCAGACAGAATGAGGACTCAGGCTATTTCAAAGCTGAGGGGCGAGGGTCCATCACCACCTTTTTCCACAGCCCTCCCCCCCACCAGTCCTTCCCTGCGAGTTTATCCCTGGTGACCAGAGCCTGTCTTAGGTTGATCCTCCCTTGAGGATTCTTACCTGTCATTGGCTAACTGGCCAAGCTCAGGGGCAAGCAGGGTGAAGTGGGCAGGGGTGGCACACCTGCCAGGGAGACAAGCTTTGTCTCCTTAGTGGCTTATGGTCCCAATTCTGACTCAGCCTTAATCATGGGGGGTTACAGCCTCTGAAACCAGGCAGGGCAGTTCCCAACAGTATTAGTTTTGGGTGTACAGTGTAGCAATTTGACATTTTTATACCTTACAATGTGATCATACCACTAATTCTAGTATTATCTATCACCATGTAAACTTACATAGATTATGATTTAAAACTGAAATGATAAAATACTGCCATTTGCTATATCATGCAGATGAGATCTTGAGAATACCATGCTAAGCAAAATAAGTTAGAAATAGTTAAGAACCATATGATTTTGTTCACGTGAGATATAAAACTGAAATTGAAAAATGAACAAATAAGAATAACCAATAATGACTCATGGACACAGACAACAGTACGTGGTTACTGGAAGGGAGGGGCAGTACGGGGCGACAAATATGTGGCGACAGAAGAGGTTTGACTTTGGACAGTGGGCACACCGTGCAATATCTGTCCAGACAATGTATCACAGAATTGTACACTTGAAACCTATATAATTTTATTAACTGTCACCCCAATAAATGTACTTTAAATAAATAAATAAATGAAATTGAGTGGTGAAGGAAGAATACAATGGGAAGATGACAATTTCGCATGACTTAAGAGCTATGAAGATTTTAGCAGGCAGATACATACTTAACAATACTAACATATCAGAAGTGATTGACAAATGCTAGCAAGGTGATGGTGACCTGATGATGGGGAAGACTTCCACCTTTGTAGAATTTCTGAACCAAAAGTTCCATTGGTCTTGCTGATACAATGAATCCAAGTAATTTATACTTGGATTCATAAATAAATGAATCCAGAGTGATTATTTACAACAGCAAATAGTGTAGTTGTAATTTCTAATCATTTGAATGCAAATAATATTTATGGGTGAAGAGTTTTTTTAGGCAGAAAAATTAGCCCATGCAAAGGCCTTCAGGTGTTACATGTACAGACTGTCCAAAGAATAGTTAGGAAGCCAGTGTAGTTGGATAGAGTATATAGGAGGGAGAAATATAAGGCATGACTTCAAAAAGGTGAAAAGGGTCCAGACCGTATAGGGCCAGTCCTATGTGCAGGCTTTTAATGTGTGTAAAATGAGGAAGCATTCCAGCATGCTGGGTTCTGTGCTGAAGAGTGACCTAATACGCTTAGATCTGTTAGGAAGTTATTAGAGTAAACCAGTCCAGATAAGAAATAATAGCTTAGACTAGGATGGCTAATAGGATTAGCTAGGGGGTTGGGGATTGCAGGGGTTAAGAGAGAGAGAGAGAGATCAAGAATGGTCCTGAGGTTTGTGGTTTAACTGAGTTCCTGACAACTGAGGTGAAGGAATTTGAAGGTGTCATTGGTTTATGGGGACAAAATTATTTCCACTAAACATGTTAAGTTAGAGATATCAATTAGGCTCAAAAGAGGAGATGACAGTTAAACAAACCTCTCTTGATTTTAGGCTGAAGATAAAACCTGTTAAAAATCAATATGTAAATGGAATGTTTGATGATCATAAATAAGTGACAAAATGATCAACCATTGAAGCTTGAGGCACTTCAACTTTAAGAGATCTGGGAAAATGACATCTGCAGGAGACTGCGAAGGAGCTACCAGGGAGTAAGAAGAAAACCTGGAAAGTATGTCCCAGAAGCCAAGTGAAGGATTTTTCTTTTTCATGGAGGAGGGAATAATTTTATCAAGTAAGGTTTTCATTTCATAGAGGATTACACATGAGAAATACCCATGAAATCTAATAACTTGAAGATTGTTGCTAATTTTTGAAAAAAAGACAAAAAAAACAACAAACAGATCTGATGGTCTCAATGGAGAGAATGGGAGTATAAATGGCTCTTTAAGGGATTTAAAGGTGATAGGAGTACAAGATATTAATTTATCAAGTGAGTTTGAACACTGCTGTCTTAAATAATATTGGATGTCTCTTTTGAATAAGCCTAAACATACCTTCTAATTGTGAATTTCCCCGGAGCTTATAATAAACAGTTCAGGCCACTCATAACAACAACGGCCTTTTATTTTCCAAAACACTTGTAGAACTAGTGTTCTATACATTTAGAAAATATAATTTCACATGCGCTCATACATCTGAATTTTAAGAGAATCATATTAAAAGAAGTCTTGGTAGAACAAAACTGGCTTAAATACTTAGTGCTTCCTAAGTATATTTAATTTGATATGTATTTATATGTTCTTAAGATAGCTTGCTAAGTCATAGTTCATACCATGGTGTGGTTTTAATTCCCCAAAATCAATTGTATTTATGTCCTTAAATTCAACTGGATTGAAAGCAATCTCCTGGTTCCTCAACTGGGAATACTCGTATAGTTCATCAAGTGGCTGACAAAATGACATTCCAATAATCTTATACTATAACTCCAGCAATCCTTCTCAAAATCCCTCAAGATTTACTGCTATCAAGGTCACAAATATTTTTCTTCCCTGAATCAATTGCATACCATGCATGACTTCTCATTAGCTGTAGTAGTTTTAAAGCAGCAAATTCTATTATTCAAGGCAGGAATTCAGAGCTGTGTTTCTAATAGCAACTGCAGTCACTTCCTGATGTTGGCAGTGATCTCTGTTCAGTTCATGTTCTACTCAGTACATGACGGAGCATTTCTGAGCATTCTCCTGGGTGTACGAAAGTGTCAAATGGCTTCCAAACCACCTGTCTTCACAGGTAACAGTAAAACTATGCACATGTGCACTTTTGCAGCAAGGCAGCAACCTGCGCTTTCATGTCACTATTGTCGCAAAATAAAAATAAAGGACCCAAATATCAATTTGACATGTAGATAAACTTACCATTGAGGTAGGACCTGGGGGTTGTTGTATAAATGAATGAAAATGTAAATTGAGGAAATATATTCAGAAAATTACCATATAATTTGTTGTGCCTTAATATCTCCAATAGAAGCAATTTTACCAATTTTGAACAATTGGAGGGAAAGACAGTAACCATTAATAAAAAAGCCCCAATTCATTTATTCATACATACATACATGCAGATATTTGTTGCCTGAAATGTAAGCTCCTATCACCAAATTTTTGTTTAGAAAAATACAACTTTAATTTTGTGCTATTATGACATGATATATTTCTTGGGTCCCTCACAAGAGCAAGAGGTTAAATGTTAATTATTATAAACCAATCTTATTCATACTGTTCCTCTGACCAGACATCATGGAAATGACATAAGCCAAACTAATGAGATTGAAACAAGGTGTTTGGAACTGTTTTTCTTGCTCTTATAACCAACCCATGATAAAGACATTTTCTAGGATTTACACATATTGGTGTTAGGATATGACGCTGGGAGCTGGTGTGTCCAAGTAGCACCCATAAGAGATATGTCAAGAGAATTGTGTAGAAGTTGATTATATCTTTGTGTCAATGAGTCATTGTATTAAAGTACCCTATAATAGCTTACCTATGGACTGTGGTTATTTGAGATAATAGGTGTTCCTAATATATCATCAGAAGTTTCTGTACTTGACAGTGCAAATATCTGATGTAGCTAGAAAGTGTTGAACAGTAATTTAAAACCATGACATGTGATTCAAATCAGTGGGTTCTTGCCACTGAAGAATCTAAAATTATTTTAAAATTTAATATTTATATCTACTGAAATGGAATATTCATTAATAGTTTTATCCTAATTTTCAGTTAATTAAAAGAGGATACATACTAATAATGCAAGCCACCTCTAGTTAACTTTAAAAACGTTAACTTTATGGATACCCAAAGCTAGTTAGTTGAGAATCTACCTCTTGTGTCCCCTATTTCATTAAACTAAGTACAGCTTGTGTTTAAACCCTAATGCCATGAAAAATAACTGGCTTATCTGGGGAAAATGCTTTTCTTTTAGCCTTATCACTATTAAGTGCTAAATGGGATAAATAGTAGATTATAATACTTTGATGAACATTAAGTGATATTATATATAATTACTGGAACATATTTGTTTTTATACATGTACCCTTTTTATACATGTATCCTTTTATACATATACATTTTTATGCAAAAATGTTCTGCAAATTATAACTTCAAAATGCACTTGAAAAATGAGTGCTGTGGTGAAATGTATTTTTACTATATGCTGTTTTGTGGGTACTTTCTTTAGAATTAAAACTTAGCAACATTAAAGGCTCTGAGAAGTGCTCTAGTAAAGGGTCTATGTTTGTTACCTATTGGTGCACAGCAAATTACCTCAAAATTTAGTATCAAAAAACAATAAATATGTAAAATCTCTCACAGGTTTTCTGCATCAGGCATCTATCCTAGGAGCAGTTAAGCTGGCTGGTTCTTGCTGTGTCTCTCGTGAGGCTGGAGTGAGGAAACTAGCTCAGGCTTGCAGTCATCTGAAGGCTTCACTGAAGCTGGAGGATCTAATTTGAAGGTGACACATCCACTTGCTTGGGAAATCAGGGCAGATCATAGCATACACACTCAGTGACTTGTCATGGGACCGTACCACATATCTGCTAAAATGTATTCATAACATGGTAGTTGGATTCCTCACCCACCCAGCAAGGAATCTGAGAGAATAAAACAAGGAGGAGGATCAATACCTTTTAAAATTGTGAAAATCATAGAAAGAAATCTTATTTAGAATGGAGTCTAGAAGAGAGAACTATCATGTACTTGTCACTCAACACAAACAACTGACTCCTACAGGAAGAGATACTACTTTACTACTTCATCAGAAGAAAGAAAATATTCCTCATTTCTCAGCCAGTGAGAGACTGCCATAAATTAGCCAATGAAAAGTCTCTATACTCTGAACTTTCAGTTTCCTCCAAAGAAATTTTACTTCACATCAGCCCCACTCACACCCATAAAATAGTGCTCCTTTCCTTTGTTATTCTGGAGTTGCACATGGTTCACCATTAGACCACATGCTTCAAATTGCAATTCTTTGTCATTCCCAAATAAATCCATTTTACTGGAGAAATATCTGGCTGTCTTTTTCCTTAAGGTAAACGTGACCAAGTCTAGGAATTGACACTTTTTTTTTTGCATTTTTTTATTGTTGTTCAAGTACAGTTGTCTCCATTTTCCCATCACCACTTTCCCCTGCCTCACCCACCTCACTTCCCACCCTCAATCCTTCCCCGCTTTGGCTTCATCCATGGGTCCTTTATACATGTTCCTTGATGACCATTCCCCTTTCCCCCATTATCACCATACCCCACTCCCCTCTGGTCACTGTCAGTTTGTTCTTTATTTCAATGCATCTGGTTCTATTTTGCTTGCTTATTTGTTTTGTTGATTAGGTTCCATTTATAGGTGAGATCATATGGAATTGACATATTTTGACATATTTCATTTATTAGAAGCCCATATTGATGAGAAGGGGGTTTAAGCCTTACCTCTTAAAGGGAAGAAGAGCAAACAATCATGAACATATTATTAAGCAACCACAGGATCTTTGTAACTTTATTTAATCTAAAATTTCTCTAAAGTAATTGACATCGGAACTCTTTTTTCAAGTAACATAGTTCTACGTATTACCTTTGGGTACTTTTCACATAACAGAATTCTATGTGGCTTAATTTGAATAAATAAAAGAGGAAAGGATGTCTTCAGAAAATAAAGAATTTTAGTATTTCTGAAATATTTAGGCAGCTTGACAGTATTTTTAAATACTACCTTGAATTATATTTATGTTTTTCACTTGCTTCTAACTATTTATAACCATTGATCATGATCTGAATTGGAAATTATGACTTTTGAACTACACAAATGAACATAAAAGATAGATTTTGGGGAGTAATTTTCTAAGAGCAACTTGGCATATACTATTGCATTTTTACATTTTTAATGGTGTTATTAGTGATACTAATGAGGGCCACTATTCTGGAACATGACATCATTGTGAGGAGGAGTGAAATAATTTATTTGCATAGCAGGAGGGTCTGTTTCCTCATAAGCTATTGGATTAGTAAATGAACCATTTGTTTTAAAAATCCTCCTCATTGCAAAGCCAGGTAACATCCAGAGGAATGGAATCCCAAATAATTCCTTACTCCTGATTGTAATCTAAGTTTTTAAAGTTGAGCTATAAAGTTTTTTGAAGACTTTACATACCTAGCTTAGTTTCTTATAGTAGGCATGTACATGGAATCTTAAAGAAATGCCCCAGTCTTGAATAATGAGTTTTAGGCAGCTTAAGTATCTCATATACCGTATTTTTTGGACTATATGATGCACCAAACCATAAGATGCACCTAGGTTTTAAAGGAAGAAAATGGGAAAAAAATTTGAAGCTAAAATGTGGTTCTGCTCCTGCCTCCTGTGATCCTGCTCCACTGCCACCCCTGCCCACAGTGAGCCAGGTAAGCTACATAGGGAGTATAACGCACCCCCATTTTATTCCCAAATTTGGGGAGGAAAAGTGCATCTTATAGTCTGAAAAATATGGTATCTCTCTCTAAAATACAGTTATCAATTAATATATAGAGTCATTTGGGGCCTTGGATCATTTACAAGATACTTAATATCTACTATCATCAGTAAAATGGAATACAATAACTAGATAAACAGCAAGAGATATGTTACACAAACATAAGCGTGACAAACTTAGAATGCACTCACAAAAACAAAAAGAAAGTAGAAGACGCTCACATTCTCTGTTTTGTAGGGAAGGCAGGGAATGAGAAAACCCATTGTGAGAATTCTGCTGTCCTTAGATTGAATTGCTTTCTTTAACTATTGTTTTGTTCTTCACTCAGGTGCTAGCTATTCTGCACCCCATGTAGTCCCATCACCAAGAATTGTACATCTGGGAGTGACAATTTTCCACAAGAGCAATTTTTATATCTAAAAGACAAGGGGAATATGAGAAGAATGGTTGTTGCTGTTAAAGTGTATCCTCAGGATTATAAACTGCATTATGCAGTCATGAACTTCTCTATTAATGTCATTTAACCTTTGGCAATATTACTTGAGAGAGGATCTTGTGAAGGATGGCACATTAACTTTTAAAAGTGATGGGCTGTGATATCCCTGCTGTGATGCCGAATGGCACAGACTGAACTTCAGCACAGTCTTGTAAAGACATAAGATAGTTTTTTCCTCTGCAGGGCAAAGCTTATATACATGAGGAAGAACTAGGAATTCAGGAAGTTCAACCTGTTTTAAACAGTAAGGCATAATAGTGCTATTTTTTTTTAAAGAACTGCTATAAAGTAGTACACTTTTCTGGTTATTGACCACTATATATTTTTAACTCTTTCATTAATCAGTTTATTCTTTAAAGAGATACTGGGAGCCTACAGTGTATGTATTAAAATGAATATCACTGCCCCAAAATTCTAGACATTTCCAAAAAACACTAACCAAATACTTACAATGACAGTAAGGCATAAGTGGCAGGTTGTACAAATTACTGACAAAATAGAAAAAGTAATTATCTGGCTGGATCAAGGGGTAAAGAAAAGCATCATTCCTAGGGGTCCTAGGGAGGTTAATGACCAAGCTGATGAGTGGGGAAAAGAACAAAGCTGGATCTGGATAATATGGATCTGGAGTCAGACTAAAATTAAATCTTACCCTCCCTCTTTCCAAATGACTTTTGACCTATTACTTATTCTCATAGAATTCCAATAATCTCACATTTCTAACAAATACTCCATTTCTTCATTTTTATGTCCCAGTAGCAGCACAAAGTGAGAGGTCCAAAGTTTAACCAACCCTATTTCCTGTGAAAATGTATACCTCCTGAAGTACTCCATAATGTAGAGAAACCTATCTACATTCACTGGTTCTTTTAACCCCAAATTAGATAGAGGGAGCCATATTTAATGGAAATTGGATGGGCTCTGACACCTGACAGGTCCTAGCACTTACCAGCCGTGTGCATTCAAAAACAGTTATTAACTTCATTGAGCCTCTATTCCCTCAACTATAGCACGGTAATAAGACATGCTTTGGTATGTCTTTATGAGAATTGGCTACTGTATATGTAAAGAAGCAGCCACATGGTCATTTCTGGAAAATATTATAAATATTCACTATTTTTCCAGGTTCCTCACATAGTCCATAAATTTAATGAAATACTAACTGCTATAAAATATGTCCCCTAAATATTTCTCTGCATATACTTTTTTTGTTGCCACGCTCTGTAATTTAGTGCAGACTCTATCCAGCGTTTCACACGTGAGTCAGGACAGATTTCTAACTGGGCAGTTTGGTGAAAGCTATCCTGCAATGTACCTCAGTTACTACAAAGCGACTCAGATCATTTCCCTGAGGAACCTGTCTGACTATAAATTTTGCGCAAAAGCTGTGAATGACCAACAGTTACTTTCAAGATGAAGTCAAAACTTTACATAGCAAATACTACCATTCCTACTTTGACCCTTCACAGATTTTCTTCTGAAGACTTGTTTTATTATGATTAACAGTTTGCAATATACTCACTATCAACCTTATTGACTTTATTTTAGGCTTTTTAATAGCTTTATTAATATATAATTGATATACAAAAAACTACATATTTAAATGTACAAAATTTGATGAATTTTGATATATTTGTATTCTTGTGATACCATCACCACGAAGTAATAGACATATTCATTAAGTCCAAAAGCTTCCTTGCATCACTTTGCCCCCCACTTCCCCAACATCTTTAAACCATCTTTTGCCAGAGACACTCCTCACTACACCAGCCATAAAAATTATGCCCAACATTTATTGATAGCCTTCTCTCTCTCGGCATTGTATTAAGTATTTTACCACATTTCATCCTCAAAAGGAGATTATACTTTGGTACACATAGTCACCCTATTTTCACAGGTGAAACTGAGGCGCATTGATATAGTAGACCAGAGACTACACAACCGGTACTTGAAGGACACAGAATTTGAACAGAGATAGTTTACTTCTAGAGCTTTTTAGTTGTACATCACTATAAATACACTGACTTGCAGTCCTTTAAATGTACTTTTTTTTCATATCCTTATACCTTTTCATATACTCCTCCTGATCAGTCTTCACTGTAATTCTACTTATGCAAAAACTTCACGACTGAGCTCAAGCATCTTGTCCTTCAAAAAGTTTTTCTTTATTCCCTGAGTTTATATTGAGATCTACACAGAGCTCTAATGCCAACCCCTATATCAGACTGTAAATATTCTGATAGCAGAGGGCTAAACATTCATCTCATTATTATATAGTAAATTATATCTACATATTTGCTGAATTAATTTGGTAAATGATTATAAAAGTTTAATGGAATCATGTTAATTCATTTATCCCACAAATTTATTAACCATCTTGTTGTGTGTGCTCCTACATCCCGTTTCAGTCCTTTTTTAGGTAAACTAAGTCATCCTTATAAAGCATAAGCCAAAACATATTATTCCATGTCTTAAAAATCTACAAAGGTTTACTGTTAAGTTTATATCAAAATCTGAACTCCTTACTTGGTCTTTCAAGGTTTAAAGCATGCAGTCTCTGCCACTGTCTGGTGTTCCTACTCTTCATGCCTCTCTATCTTCTAGACCAATGATTTTCAACCTGTTACATCTTATGGAACACATAAGCTAATTAGCACAATTTTGTGACACACCAAAAAATATATTTTATGCTAATGTGACAAAATGGGCATAACCTCAATTCATTCATCTGGACAGCTATTGTTGAGTTGGCTGTTGTCATTTTTTTTACTTTTGACAATCTAAGAGAAATGAGGTCAGTGGCCCTGGCTAAATAAATGGTCAGGCATTGCATGTTTTAAAAATTCTCATGGCACACCAATTGAAAAGGAGTGCTCTAGACATCCTTCTCTCTCTCTCTCTCTCTCTCTCTCTCTCTCTCTCTCTCTCTCTCTGTCTCTCTCTCTCCCTGTTTTTTTTTATTATGCCAAGTTTGTTATCCACCTGGGCCTTTGTAATTTCTATTCTCCTATTAGAGCATTCTATGTTCATACCTTCGAATAACTTCATCTTTATCATTTAGGTTTCAGGTTAAAAAAACCTTCCTGTAGAAGCTTTCTTTGACCTTCCTGTGACAATAGTTTTGTACTCACCATATCTGCCAAAATCTTTATCTTATTAAACCAGGTTTAAATTTGCCATAACACTTGTCACTATCAGTGTCTGAAGTCAACTTACTTGTAAGGGAACTACTGTTATCCCTCTAGACAACAAGTTAAACAAAGATAGAATTTATTTTCACTATTCTGTGAAGCATAGAATAGTGGTAAGTGTCCAATTAATATTTTCAAATGAGTGATGGAAACACACAATTACGTATGTAGTAAATAATGTGGGGGAATGTATAACATAAGGAATGTTTCCTTAGCATAGATAAGGAAAAACAATTGAAAAATAAGCTGCCACATGAAATACATGAATTATTTCTGAAGAGTAATTGAAATAGGACAAGTGAGGACAATGGTTATAAAACATATTAATGCTTTTAAAAGTTATAATGAAAAGGTTTTAGTCATCTATTGATATGGAGAAGAGTATTAATATCAAGGATTTATTTGCCTTGAGTGACTAAATTGTGTTAATAGAAAATCTGATAAAATTTCAAGAAAGAATATATTTATGTCTAGAGATTGTTGATAAAAATGTTATTCTAGAACTACACTGTTGCATTCTAAGTGCCTATGAAACATCCTATTAGAGAAGACAATCTGGGCTTGTTATATTTTTATGGTCTTAAGAAGAGATATTGCAGGGGAAAATATATTTGCAGAATTTAAAGTTAATGAGATTGTCCAAAAATATTTAATGTAAGAACAAAGTTAAAAATAGATCTAAGAGATCTAGTTAATGGGAGCAAGAGAATGAGTAAGATTTCCCTCTTGTGATAACTGTTGCAGTGGTGTTGGGGATGACCACACACTCCAAAAGGCAAGTATAAATAGAATTCAGATGGTGGTGGGGAAACAAAGTTCAGGAGAGATGCCACATGGCTAAGAATGTACACGTCTTCACTCCCTTGAGTCCCAGTCCACAATTTTAAGTCTCAAAGAACAAAGGATCCTGAAATACAGACAGGGTACTGAGGGGGAGAGGCAGTGGTCTCTGCGACCTGAAGCCCTGTCTGTCTCCTCTCTCATTGCAGTTTCCCAAATGCTTGAAATGTCCGACTTAACAACAAGCAGGGAACTATATCATCACAAAGGTGGCCTTTGTGTAGGAATATCTCCAATGTACTTCTGTGTGATGGAGGTTTACTGTGTCTATTCAGGGCTCACGAACTCAGTGACATTTGGCTCTAGAACAATGTGTACACTTTGCCTACAGTCTCACTTGAAGAAGCAGCCACAGTTTATAAATTGTTACAAATGAACTTTACTCTGTTATTGTGAAATTAGGGATTGGAATCACAGGAAATATGTGACCATGAAAATGAATTCTGCTTGTTTTTTGTTTTTAAGCAAATAATACATTTAAAAGAGAGGTTAACAATTACTGACAGTACAAAATGTACAAGGAGTTTTAGCTCTCAAAGGCTTAAACAACATTTAAAATGAAGATTGTCTTGAGAGAAAATATATTCTTCTATTTCTATGCGTTAAAATGTAGTACTTATGAAGAACTTCAGTCAAAAAGTGAACAAATGAAATAAAATGAAATAAAGAAAAATATGACACATTATCATCCTTAGTGATTTGTAAGGCCTCCAAATTCCAGTGAAAAAATTAAAATGCAAAAGCATACTTAGTAAGAGTAACAAAAACACTTTCAACTAAATTATTTGAAATAATGGCAGAAATATCATCTATAGACAGTGTCCATAGTCAAGTACAGAAGTGGGATTCCCACTTGCTAGATTGGCCTGAATTATTTGGGAGGAAATCCACATCAATTAATTAATGTTTAGTTTATCACTGTGTCTAAAACTGATGTGTAAGTAACCTAATTTGTGAATAACTGCTTGTGGGTCTTGAAAGAAGTTGCAAACCTAAACGGACTGACCCACATCCTCACCAGCGCTCCCTGGGAGACAGGGCTCAGCCTTCCGTTCCTGGGTGGGACACAGGAGTTCCTGGCCCTTCAGCCTTGTACACTCCGCAGAGGATGAAGAGCCAATGGTGAGATATAAAGTTACAGTATTTTTAAACAGATGTAGTGTTCGATCCATAATCAATCTAGTATTTTAGACAGAGTGGAAATGCACCTAAAGATGAAGTTTAAAATAATATTTAGGGACATATGGAGATGAAGTCTAAAATTTCCAGTTTTTAAACTTTTATGACCTGCAGTTTTTGTTAATTTTAAGTTTTAAACATTCTATTCAATATAGTATCATATATAGCTAGCACATATGGATTTGAATTTAGAGTTCTTTGGACAACCCTTAATAATTAACCTATTTTCATTGTTGGAAAAATATCAGCACAAGTTGGCTGAAAACAGTACTTCATTTCCTGCTTCATCTCAGAATGAGCCAAAAGAGAACCAAAAAAAAAAAAAAATGAAGTTCCTGAAATATATGCTGATATAAAATGTAGAATAGTGAAAACCCTGATTTTTAGAAGTAAAGTTCCATTATGTTAGAAAGTTCCCAAATAAATAAAACAACACTTCAGAAAGAGAAAAATAAATGAGGATAATGATAATGAATTTTTAAATTTAAGTATGCTATTTAATAACAACATAATAATCTTACTAATTTTCAACAGAACTACATTAAAATTTACATGTTGTTTTACTTGTGATATTTCAATTATGTATACACACATGTACACAAATGCACAATAATATTCTTCATGGCAGTAAATTAATTTAGTAATTAGTTTTCTAATAAAAATAATAGAAAAACTGACCTGCTAAAGTTTAGGTTCTTTTCCTTATGAAAAAAATTGACTCATTGTTTTCCAATAATTTAAAAATTGAAAAATAATCCTATAGACTGAAAGCTATACGTAGTGCACTACACCAACACAACTAAAAAACAAAGTGTTAATTTAAGTACATACACTATAATAAAAATGCATTATTCTTTGTAATGTAGATCAGAATTTTCCAAGTGTAGATTAAAACCATATGAAATGGTCTGAAAAACAGAAGCAGAAATAGGTACAGTTTAATGTAGCCAAATAGATTTTAAAAGTAATAATCACTGTATTAATATCTAGACAGTGATTTTCAACCACTGTGCTGCTGCACATTGGCGAGCCACAAGGATTTTTAAAAGATGTAATACCTGACTACGTAGTCAGGGGCTCTGACTTCTCTTCCCTTACATTGTCAAATAAAAAAATAACAATAGCTGACAGAACAATAACAATCTGGTGTGAATGAATAAAAATTGTTGGGAACCACCCTACCTGGTTTCAGAAGCTGTAACCCTCCATGGCTAAGGCTCAATGACAGATGTTGGGAACATAAGCCATTAAGGAGACAAAGCTTATCTCCCTGACAGGGGCGCCACCTCTGCACACTTTACTTTACCCTGCTTGGCCCTGAGCCTGACCAGTTAGCCAAGGACGGGTAAGATTCCTCAAGGGAGGGACGACCTGAGACAGGCATGGTCACGAAAAGGCCCACAGGGAAGGACTTGGGGGCTATAGAAAAAGGGGGTAATGGACCCTCGCCCCTGGGCTTTGACATAGCCTGAGTCCTCTTTCTGTCTGCAAGAAGTCTCCTAATCTCTTGGCTGCCTTACTTCCTCTGCCTGACTTAAGCCTGAAACAATGCCAGAGGGCAGTACAGTCCTGTGCTGGAAAGGGTGGATTCCCCAGAGTGATCAGTCCTAAGAGAGTGATCAGTCCTAAGAAAGAATGTATAAAATCCTGTGAAACCTGCTTTGCTAATACCCCCAATTTAAATGATAAGGGTCCAAGCCTGAAATGAGTTTGTTTCCCAAAGTCTTATAGCCCTTTAACTAACTGACCCAGACTCAGAATAAGCCCTCCGAGTACTTTGTTTGTTTTCTATTGTTTGATCCTTACTGCCTGACAATGATTGATGAGCTTTACCTGTATTCCTGTGCAAAATGAACCCAGTAAAAGCCCATTGAGGAAAAGGCTTTTGGCCCTTGTCCTTTGAGAGATCAGCCACTTTTCCTCCCCAAGCAGATCATGTCTTGGTAGACTTATTCTCATCCGTGGTGGCCTGGGAGGCCCTGTGGGAGGAGCCCTACACAAAAAAATTATAACTTTTTGTCAGATTGGTAAAAAATATAATTACTGCTGTGCCACAGAATTTTAGTAATTAGTTTAAATATTCCATGAGATGAAATAGGTTGAAAATCACTTAGATTATCACAGTGAACACTGAGTTAATAATTTAGTTTTGTTCTTTACACTTTCAATTTCTAAGCCAATTTGACCACATGTTTCTTTTTTGTTCATATAAACTATTATCATCCTAAAATTTTATTTTGAAAAAGCTTTTGAGAAAGAATAGGTCCTCAACATAAAAAATATCATTGTATGAGGACAAATGCCATATGATTCTCACCTTTAACTGGAACATAATCAATAAAAGAAAAAAGCAAACAAAATATAACCAGAGTCATTGAAGTTAAGAACAATCTAACAATAGCCAGAGGGGAGGGGGAAGGGGATAATGAGGGGAAGGGTTTTCAGGAACTACTATAAAGGACACATGGACAAAACCAAGGGGGAGGGTGGAAGCAAGGGAGGGAGGTGGGTTTGGCTGGGGTGGGGAGAAAATGCAGACAACTAGAATTGAACAGCAATAAAGTAATTAAAAAATATCATTGCATTTGTAAGATTTGTTAATGAATTCCAATTTGAAGTATATTTATAATTTTTTGGACTCATTTCATAAGCTCTTCTTGTATTTTCATTCATTACCTCCTATACCTATGACTTCTTTTGCATTCTCAGTATTATCATCTAATCCTACACATTTATTTCCAAATATAAAATTTTAATAGGAACCTAATGGGCTCTAGGTCCCTAAGTTATTTCCCACTCTATCTGTCCCACACATAACTGAATAGTTGTGTATATACAGTTTTTATTACAAACTTTAAAAAATTATTGTATTTTTTCCATTACCATTTAGTACCCTTATATCCTACTCCACCCCACAATCACCACCCTGTTGTCCATCTCCATGAGTCCTTTTACCTTTTTGCTCAATATTAGCAAACTCTCACTCAAAAGACCTCAGTAGATAACCATTAGTAGTAAGATCAAACCAGAGATATATTTCCATTGCAACCTCAGCTCCGCCATCTTGCCTACACAGATATTTAGGAATCCATAGCAGCCTGCTCCTTATACTATGAAGATGTTACAGTTATTCAGTCCTCCAAGTGTTGACATATGCCTTCTCCTGCCTTGCAATATTCTTATCTCTCTATTTCATATATCCAGGTCCTACTGGCAGAGCTTTTTTCCCCAATCAAATTCTGACTCATAATAATACCTCTGAATTCATTATACATTTGTCTGTGCCAACTGTGTGGCATTTAAATAGGTTTTGACTTGCTCTATTTGAGTAGTTGTTTCCTTGTAGTTCCCCTTGAATTTTCAAACACTTGTCTTTTACTAAATCTGTTTCCTGGAGTTTACCAATCCAGAGTTTACTTCTTTTATATTTTCATTAAACAAGCATCATTGAATATACAACATAGTCCAAAAAGTCTGTCAAATAGTCCCTTGAAATGTCAAAATAAACTCCTAGTGTAAGAGTGTATACTCTAATAGCAGAAATACAAAAACACCGGTAATTATATTGAATTATATTTCTTTTTCACTGATCCATGCATATATGAGGTAATCTATGATTTATATAGACAGTAATAAAAATTTATTAGCATACTTATTTCCAGGCAGTGTGTAACTCATCTACAGATAAAGAAATATATTCAATTAATAAATATATTTCCAGGGACATAATACACACTCCAAGAAGGTCTATTTTTAAAATTTGCATTTTAATTATCATAAATGTTATTTTAGTTGTTATATTAAATATGACTATAATATAAAAGACATTTGTACATTTTAAGATAAGAAAATTGGGCATACGTATGGTTAAATAAAACTATTTAACCCTGTGATCATCTAGCTAGCTTTAACAGCTGTAGACTTGGAACTCATTATCATAATTTTAGAATCTGTACTTTTTTTCCTATAAGTTAACTTGACATGGACTTTTCCCTCAGTGACATTCTTAAAGTAAGAATGGTTTTGAATCAAACCATCTTATGTTCATACAATGTAGGGTTCATATTACTTCCTTGGTATCATTTTTTTTTTTATTCTATAAAAGAAATGTTTCAATCAAGATGCATATAGTAAGGGTATCCATATTAGGATGTGGCTGTTTCTTTTTTTCCCTCAGAGTTTAACCTGACTATAGGGTTCAGTCATACAGAGGTCTGTTTTGCTTGCTCTGGAAATTGGCATTACTTGACTAAATTTATCAGAGAAGTATAAAGCAAGATTGATTTAAACATTAAGAGTATCATCTACCTACAACATTTTAAATCAAAAAGTTTTATTTGACACAAGTACTTTTGCTTTTTCAATGCTGAGTTTATGAGTTAATTTTCTTCATATTTCTGAAGAATATGTGAACTGTCACAGCAACTAGAGAGAATGCTTGTTCAATAGGGCCTTTTTAAAAAAAATAGTGCAACATTGAGTCTCTCCAGTGAGATCCAAAATGGTAAAATCATGTTCTTTGTATGCCCTAGCCAATCAGGAGTGTCTCATAGATGTACTGTAATCCTTCATAAACCTGAAATAAGTAAAATGTCTTTGTTAGAGACATCCAAAGTGAAGTTTAGAATAGATATCATCTTTTTGAAATTAATAGTATCAATTATATAATTATTATTAATAACATTTATCAATTATGTACTTCAATCCATGCCATGCATCAAACTGTATTAAATACTTTTCAAACATTGTTTCAGTTGCATTAACTCTCTGAGGTACTTGTTTTTATTTTACACCATTTGGCACATGCAGAAATTGAACTTTTGTTTAAGATATCTAACCTAACAGTTGTCAAAGCCTAGCTATGGATGACGTTTGTTGACACCCAGAACCTGAACTCATAACCAGTTGTATGTACTATTTTTAAATATAGTTGAGAATGTGGTAGACATTATATCAAAGGATGCTAAAGCAGAAAAATATCGTTTTGAAATGTAGTCTCAGCTAAAGCTTTAGTTCTTACTTATGTTATTTTTCTAAGTTATTCAACTACAGTAACCCAGGTACCAGATAAGCTCTGCTGCTTTCAAGGCCCTTTTTCTCAGAGCACAAATATACCAGTGAGTCTGCTAGAGAGTTTTTTCCTAGCTTTCGGGTCTTTGAGAATTCTTAATCTATGATGCAGTGTCAACAGTATTTTTATTAGAAATATGGAAATTGAAGACTTAATTTTTTATCATATGGGATCAAAGGTATTGAGAAGCATGTCATGTTACAATATTATACTTGTCTTATGAGATTTGAGTCTTAGTATCCGACATGAAAAAACATATATTCATTCTATAGAAAGATATATTGGGTTATATATACCACACAAATCCAAAACAAAGAAAGTAAAGTTTTTGTTTTCTTCTATATGCTATTATCAGACTGAGCCTTTGCCTTTGGGGAAAAGCAAGGGTACATATTTTTTGTCTTTAATGTTTATTCAGGGCATAGGCGTGTGTCCAGGTTTTCCTCACAGACAGTCTCTGCCTCAAAATGGCTCAAAATGTCTCTAAAGCAAAATGAGCTACTCAGCCTGCTTCAAGAGCTGTGGTGTTAATATTATTGAAGGTTTAAAACAGGCAAGAACATAGCTGTCTAATTTTTTAGCATAATCAATAAACTATAATTTTACTTTTATTGAATATTTTATTGTCTATTATAGTTGCCCCAATTTTAAAACAAATTTTGTGTATAAATATGAATATTTAATTTTTCTAAACCACTTAATCTGGAAGAAGCTGATGTCTATCAGTCCTATCCCCAACAAAACTATTAAATAATAGAACACACTGTTCCCAATGCTCTTCTCTTCATGAAAACTTAAAAAGCACTACACTTAAATGAAATGTAATTCTGGAAAGTTCAGTTTCCTGAATGAATATATTACATATGTTTTCACAGTTTTATGCTTATAAATTGCTTTCATATCCTTTATTTCATTTATTTCTCATAACAGCATGTAAGTCAGACAAGGCACGAATCAGAATCATTTTATAGTTATTACTATACTCAGAGAAGCTGAGACTTCCCTAGTACATACACGTTATAAAAACAAATACAACAATCAAGACTCCTGTTTTTCTCACCTCTTTATAAATCCAGGGCCTTTGCTCATCTGTTATCTCATATTGTCCTTCTAAAGAGTCCATGCTTTGTGTAGTGAATCTTCAATACTCACCTAATTTGGGGTATCAATGTATATATTTTAAGCCTAAACTATCTCATAATGTTTTGCACATAGTCTACAAAGTTCATAGTAAGAAGAATAATTTTTGTAGCTCCTTTTAAACTTGAAAAAGGTCTTCTATTTAATATCAAAATGAGAGATATCACTGGATAATTTATTCTATAATATGGCTATATACACCATGCTTGTATTTATAAAAACTCATCTATTTTATGCTCCACTCAATGAGAATAATAAATGACTATTGAGAATCCTCAGATGTATAATAAATACATACATTATTTGCCTAGATTCTAGAAGTTGGTACTTGTTCACATGCTTGTCTTATTTTGCATATACTAAGAAAGAAGACTCGTTATTTTTTTAAAATATGTTATTAAGTGAATAAATCTAAAATCTCAAAGTTTAAAATTTTCAATATAATGATGGTACCATGAAATATGAATAGATGAGTCAGTAGCGGTGAATTTAATGCTGGTTAAATGGCTATAGCAGAAACCATAAAAGCATAAATGTAATCAAAATGTCATTATAAAAACATATATCTAAATATCATCAAAATGTAATTTAAAAAGTAACAGTTGACTTCTACTTTTGGATAAATAGAGTAGTTATGGCATAAAAGTGCAACTACTAAGAACACTTTTAAGCTTGTATTTAAAAATATTTTAAATATTTTTGAAAACTGATGGGTAACAAAGACAAAAGGAATCATAATTATATAAAAAACAAGACTGCAAAAAATTGTTTTATGGTTATTAGAAGCTACTTTTTCACATTTGTGGACTAAGGGAAAAGATAAGATATGGAAATGTTTTCAAATAAAAAGGGTGGTTGTTGTTTGGTAGGAAAACAAAGCTCTGTGTTTGGGGATTTTATGGAGCAGAGTGATAACACTGGAGGTTTCTCAGCAACCTTAAATTTCGCCATAATTCCCTACAAGAAAAATAAATTTTGCAGCAGTGTACTAAGCTCTGAAAAGTAGAGTGTTTATTTCTAAAGTTTCACTGATCTCTGTAGACAAATTTTAGAGTTCAGCGCCCATCAATAGGAGAAGGCAGTGCAAATAAAAGAGGATATTGGCAAAAAACAAACAAAAATGTCTAGAAGGTTATGCTCTCTAGAAAGGATGAATCAGAATAATTTTATTTTTTTTAATTTTTTTAAGTCTTTTATTTTATTTTATTTTATTTTTAATTTTTATTGTTATTCAGTTACAATTGTGTGCCTTTTCTCCCCATCCCTCCACCCCACCCCAGCTGAACCCCCCTCCCTCCCCCACCTCCAGCCCCCCACCTTGATTTTGTCCTTGTGTCCTTTATAGTAGTTCCTGTAATCCTCTCTCCTCACTGTCCCCTCCCCACTCCCCCCTGGCTATTGTTAGATTGTTCTTAACTTCAATGTCTCTGGTTATATTTTGTTTGCTTTTTTCCTTCTGTTGATTATGTTCCAGTTAAAGGTGAGATCATATGGTATTTGTCCCTCACCATCTGGCTTATTCAGAATAATTTTAAAAGCTAATAAGGTATACTTCTTTCAGCCAAGATGGAGTAGTAAGGACTAAATTTTTCCTTTTCTTCAAAACAACTAAAAAATCTTGTCAGAATATAAGAAAGAAAACATTTTCAGACACTGGACATCAGCCAACCACTTCAGTGATCCTAATAGAGGAGAAAGAAGTGAGGAAAGTCCTACAATCGCCAGTACTCAATGAATAGTTTCCAGGACACAGCTCAAAGAAGGGAAACCCAGGCAGAAGCCTAGTTTAATTGAGAAGACTAAGTTAGAATTTCAGGGAGCGAAAGCAGCTAAAGATGTCAGGGGTGACTATTGGAGAGGATAGAACAGAAGAGAAGACAGAACGTAGAAGAGTACGGGGAGGAGCTCCAGATACTTATGATGGTCCCTTAGAGCCTTCAGCTGAGTAGTAAACAGGACATGTGTATGAGGTGACTACTTGAAGTCATTTGAAAAGAAGAGAGGGACCTATCTCTGGAGCTGTACAGGTTTAAGAATAATTTCTGTTCCTACCATTCAGAACAGAAAAACATGGAATTGACAATATGTTGGTAGAGTACTCAGAAGGATATTGTTTCAATAGCAAAACAAAATTCCACTTGATCTGCAAGGCTGTGCTGGATATTCTAACATTGTTTCCAAGAATTCCCGTTCTAGAATGCTTCCAGTTAGTGTAGGTTCCATAAGTAATTCTATTGTGAGAGTTAGATTGCTAAAAAAAAAAAAAAAGGCAAGCAGCCATTCTGTTGCAGACATACATGATGCTAATCAGCTGACTCATTTCCTTGACCCTGAGTATCCTGTAGTTGCTCACTCTCCCCTCTGGATTTCCATTCAGTTTTTCTGACTGCTGGGCAGGAGTGTTTGTGATTAGTTAGATGAAGGGCATTGGCTTATGCTGGAGATCTTTCTCAACTAGATCAGAGGCAAGTTAAAAACATGGATTTCAGTTAATTCTTGTGAAGTTCCAGACTACTCCTAAGCCTCTCATCTGACTACCTACCCTGCATACTTTGGGCTGTAGAATTAGATGAAGAAATCATTTTGTAGAAGTCACTTAGTTAGCCCTGGCATGGAATAAGGCTATTCTTCCTATCCCATATATATTATATATTTTACATTCTTTATCTTAACAGTTCTGCTACTTCTCTGGTTGAACTCTGACTGATATACACCCTAAGATATCAAACTAAAAGCAAGAAGTTTAATTGCATCAGAAAGCAAATCTAAAACATATTTATAGGAATACAAAAATGTCTAGCACCCAATAAGATCAATTCATAATTTTTGTCATTAAAAAAAAGTACCAGACATGAAAAGATGCAGGAAAAATTAATCAACAGAAACAAATCAAGAAATAACCAATTATATGGTCATTGATAAAGACATTAAAATAGTTACTACTATAAACTATATAAATAAAAAGTAGGGAAATACTGAGAACATTAAGCAGGGACATTGAAGCTATTTTTAAAAGATCCAAACCAGTCACTTAGAGATGAAAAATAGGTCTAAGATTAAAAAAAAATTATAATTTAAGCCTAAACCACCTCATAAATTTTTGCATATTGTCTACACAGTTCAGTCAGAAAATAAAATAGCTCTTTTTAAATTTGAAAAAATGTCTATTTATTGTCAGCATGAGAGATATCACTGTCTTATTTGTTTGATAATACGGCCACAAGACATTCTTTTATTTATAAAAATGTTTCTACTTTATGCTCCACTCAAGAGGAGTAAATAACTCTTTTGAAGTTTCAGGGTAATAATAAATATATACACTACATTCTTTACTTAGCTTCTAGAATGTAGAAGTTGCTTAAATAAATTCGATTTGAATACACATTATAATTTGTTTTCTACTTGTTTGTATATCTTATTTGACCATTTTCACATATGCTTTTTGTTCTCTATGCCTCAGTTTCATTTGGTAAGAACACACATGGGTTTAATGCATGGAAAACACTTAAAACAGTAAGGAGCACAAAATAGTCACTCAACATATTGGCAATTATTAATAACACCACTATCATAAACTAGAGCTCTAACAAAAAATTGTGATTCCCTTCAGAATTCTACTATGGTATAACACCTAACACCAACTAAATCTGTTTTGCTGTGTTCCCTTTCTAGTCCTTCTCCACTTGTATATATAATGTTCATAAAAATGGAATGAAAAGATTAAATTATAAGACCAATTGGGTAGCAACTTAAAGTTTTTAACACCACTTAATATTACTTCTCTAACATGTGAATCCATTTACTCAATTTTTGAGGGAAATCATATGAAGGTTGGGAAGAGGAGAGATTCCATACAAAAATATGGAAATTTAAAAAACGACTTTATAATAATGAGTAAGAAACATCTATACTAATATCCCACAATAGATATTATTCAATTATTAATTACAGTACTTTATACAAGCCCTTCTATAAAGGCAATCAGAGCCACTTACAGACTGTTTTATATTTTTAAGACAAAAACTGTTCAAACCAGCATGTATTTGGACAGAAATACTTTGAACTCTACAGGAAAAGGATAAAAAGAAACAGAAAACAGTATGGTGGTTACCAGAGGGAAGGGGGGTGGTGGGTAGTAAAAGGTAAAAGGGATAAAATATGTGATGACGAAAGAAGATTCAACTTTGGGTGGTGAGCACACAATGCAATATACAGATAATGTATCATAGAATTAACCAAGGTCACCCCAATTAATTTAATTAAAAATGAATAAATATTTTTTTAATGAGAGGGTAGATGAAGAGGAATAAAATTATTACATGTCAAAAATTTTATGTTCAATAAATCATTAAATACTATTTTATTCTTAATAATTATAATTATAGAAAGTATACTCAATTTTTATGTTCTGTACTTCCAAAATTTTCTGACAATGTGAATATGCTATTTACAACAGGGAAATAAAACAATAACTACAAAGTTAAAGGAATTAAGATAAAAAATAATTTCTCATACTTTTTACATTAGCCAGGTGAAAATAGCCTACTAAAACTTTTGTATGTCCTCAGATTTTCTTCTTTCCTTCCACATTATCAAAGATTACACTAATAAACCTTAGAGAACTTAAAAAAAAAGATTTAAGGGTACATTCATGAGGTTAATGAATACTTTGTGAACATGAGAGTTGTGAATATTTTATAATTAATAAATAGGCCAAATCAGAAGGATATTCTGTTTCCTTCTGTTAGTGTACTATGAATTTCTTTGGGGTATGTTAACTTAGAAACTGATCATTTAGAAGGGCATAGTAATAATACATTTTTAAAAACATGAGCAGATTTAGTTTTCTCAGAATTCCTTCTGAGAATTAATTCCTTCTGAGTAGTTCACTGCTCAATCCAACTGTTGACAAATGCATTTCTTCATTACCACCGTATTAGTTGTTTGCAAGTTATATGTAGTTCCTTTATAAGTAGGGCAGCAAATATTCATGGTACATTAAAGTCTTGAGTTAACATTATTCATGCAGTCGAAAGGTCAGGACCTGAAATAGAAGTACAAATTAACAATATTTTAGGACAATGATAAGCAATACCTTTTACAGAATTTGAATGTTACATGACTATCTACAGTTTAAATGTATTAATATTTTAATTTAGTAATAGTTCAATAGTTTTTCTCAACATTATATTAAAAACTTTTTCTATGTTTTAAAATAAAATTCATAATTAAAAACACATAATCTTATGAAAGATTTATCACTGTTCATTGATGCATTTATATAAATTTTAATTAATGTATTTTCTCTATAACCTCTATATACTACAAATAACTCACCACTTTGAATAACTAAAGGACTCATAGGATTCCACAGAATTCATCTCATTCCAGATGAGAGCATAATCTCATAAGGCCCTTAAAATAACTGGGAATCCCAATGGGAGGTGAGGGTGGGTGAGGCAAAAGGGTGGGTGAGGTGAGGAAAAGTGGGTGAGGAAAAGTGGGTGAGAAAAAAAGGGTGAGGGTGGGTGAGGAAAAGTGGTGGTGGGAAAATGGAGATGACTGTATTCAAACAACAATAAAAATTTTAAAAGATTTTAAAAAATGAATTGGGAATCCAAGTGGCATCCAGGTGCTGGATCCTGATACTGGTTTTTATTCACACAAAAGCAAACTTTGCCTCCAAATTGAACCACCAAGATTTTTGTGATAAAGCCTGGCTTCAGAGAGTTTATAGTTTGCCATGTGGTCTTTTATGTTCCTCTGGGCAGGTAATAAAAACAAATCTCAAACTAGTTATGACTCAAATTGAAAGTCATCAAAAAAAAATGTAGCTTTGGGTACCACCAGGAAAATTTCAGATTTAAACAGCTATTAAAATTATTATTTATCACAGTTAGTTGCCCATATTTATCCAAAAGTCAATGTATGACTACCCTAGTCCAGCTTAAATTAACTATCCCATATAATAAATAATACACATATTTTCATTTATGAACAATTGTACAACTATTCATACTTGGGCAGTTTTGCTTTTTAATTCTTTTACTAAGTTAAATTCATAAATGTAGAGGAGGATATCAAACATTAGCTTAATGAATATTGGTACATATAATATGCACAAAGGAATATGCGAATTTTGTCATAAATGTACCAGTATTAGCTCATATGCTGTCATTTTTATTTTAAAAATGTGTTGCTTATTAATGATATTTTTTCAAAGGGCAGTTCCATTTTTAGTTTTCTGAGGAAATTCCATACTGTTTTCCACAGTGGCCTCACCAGTCGGCATTCCCACCAACAGTGCACTAGGGTTCCCTTTTCTCCACATCCTCTCCAACATTTGTTTGTTGTTTTGTTTATGTTGGCCACTCTAACCAGTGTGAGATGGTACCTCATTGTGGTTTTAATTTGCATCTCTCTGATGGCTAGTGATGCTGAGCATCTTTTCATATGTCTCTGAGCCCTCTGTATGTCTTCCTTGGAGAAGTGTCTGTTCAAGTCCTTTGCCCATTTTTTAATTGGGTTGTTTGTCTTCCTGGAGTGGAGTCCTGTGAGTTCTTTATATATTTTGGAGATCAGGCCCTTGTCTGAGGTATCATTGGCAAATATGTTTTCCCATACTGTTGGTTCTCTTTGTATTTCAATGCTGTTTTCTTTAGCCCTGCAGAAGCTTTTTATTTTGATGAGGTCCCATTTGTTTATTATTTCCTTTATGTCCCCTGCTTTAGGGGATGTGTCTGTGAGGATGTTGCTGCATGGAATGTCTGAGATCTTCCTGCCAATGTTTTCTTCAAGGACTTTTATGGTGTTACGACTTATATTTATGACTTTTATCCATCTTGAATTTATTTTTGTATATGGCGTAAGTTGGTGATCGAGTTTCAGTTTTTTGCACGTAGCTGTCCAGATCTCCCAACACCATCTGTTGAAGAGGCTGTTTTTGCTACATTTTATGCTCCTGCCTCCTTTGTCAAATATTAATTGACTGTAAAAACTTGAGTTTATTTCTGGGCTCTCTGTTCTGTTCCATTGGTCTATGTGTCTGTTTTTATGCCAGTACCAGGCTGTTTTGATTACAGTGGCCTTGTAGTACAGTTTGATATCAGGTATTGTGATCCCTCCTGCTTTGTTCTTTTGACCCAGCAATTCCTCTGCTGGGATTAAACCCCAAGAACCCTGAAACACCAATCCAAAAGAACCTATGCACCCCAATGTTCATAGCAGCACAATTTACAATAGCCAAGTACTGGAAGCAACCTAAGTGCCCATTAGCAAATGAGTGAATCAAAAAACTATGGTACATTTACACAATGGAATTCTGCACAGCAGAGAGAAAGAAGGAGCTTATACCCTTTGCAACAGCATAGATGGAACTGGAGAGTATTATGCTAAGTGAAATAAGCCAGGCAGTGAGGGACAAATACCATATGATCTCACCTTTAACTGGAACATAATCAACAAAAGAAAAAAGCAAACAAAATATAACCAGAGACATTGAAAAAAAGAACATTGTAATAATAGCCACAGGGGAGTGGGGGGGGATAGTGGGGAGAGGGGTCTGTAGGAGCTACTATAAAGGACACAAGGACAAAATCAAGGGGGAGGTAGAGGTAGGGGAGGGAGGTGGGACTGGCTGGGGTTGAGGGAAGGGAAGAAAATGCAGACAAGTGTAACTGAATAAAAATTAATTAATTAATTAAAAAATAAAGGTATTGGTGTGACATTAGTCATTAAAAATGATATTTTTTGACATTTGGTTTATGCAGACTAATAAAAGAAACAGTATTAAAGAAAATAAAAGTTAATCTAACCAATGGTTGTGTCATATTTAAAATAATGTGGATATTAGTGAAATGGTAAGCTATGTAGTTTCTATTATTTTTGAGTAGTGATGCTTTTTTTTGCTTTACTTAACCCATATTCTCACCTCAGAATTATTTGTGACCATTGTCCTATTCATAAATGCAAAATTTTTCTTCCAAAGTTCATAAAGTCAAGATCTTGATCTCATTAGCAGAGTTTGAAGAGTAAAAGTGCTGAATAATTATGTGTTTAATAACTGAGGTAACACAGATATAAAAATATGGGTGATATTAATGTAATTCTCTTTATACAGTTCTCACAAATTTTCTTCTATTCATTTCAAAATGTTGCATGATTGGTTTTATTTTTATTTTTATGTTTATTTATTGTTTTTCAGTTATAATTGTTCTGCCTTTTCCCCCATTGCTTATCCCTACCCCGTCCTCTCCCACTCCCACAGTCACACCCCCACCATTGTCCATGCCCATGAGTCTTTTATCCATTTTCCTTTGCTTTCTCCTTCCCCATCTTTCCCACATTATCCACCTCCCACATCCACTCTGGTCACTGTCAGTTTGTTCTTTTTTTCCAAGACTGGTTCTATTTTTCTCATTTGTTTGTGTTGTTGATTATGTTCCACTTATAGGTGAGATCATATGGTATTTGTCTTTCATCACCTGGCTTATTTCACTTAGCATAATGTTCTCCAGTCCCATCCATGCTGTCACAAAAGGTAGGAGTTCCTTCTTTCTTTCTTTCTGTTGTGTAGTACCCCATTGGTAAAGGGTATCACAGTTTTTTGATCCACTCATTTACTGATGGGCAGTTAAGCTATTTCTAGCACTTGGTATTATAAATTGTGCTGCTATGAACTTTGGGGTGCATAGATTCTTTTGAATTGGTGTTTCAGGATTCTTAGGGTATAGTCCCAGCAGTGGGATCACTGGATCAAAACGCAGTTCCACTTTTAATTTTTTTGAGGAAATTCTGTTTTCCTCAGTGGCCACACCAAGCTGTGTTCCCACCAACAGTGCACTGGGGTTCCCTTTTCTCCACAATCTCTCCAGCACTTGTTGTTTGTTGATTTGTTTATGATGGCCATTCTGACCGATGTGAAGTGATATCTCATTGTGGTTTTAATTTGTCTCTTTCTAAAGGCTATTGATGTTGAGCATTTTTTCATGTGTTTCTGGGCCTCTGTATGTCCCCCTTGGAGAAGTGTCTGTTCAAGTCCTTTGCCAATTTTTTATTGGATTGTTTGTGTTCCTAGAGTGAAGTCATGTGAGCTCTTTATATATTTTAGAGATCAAATCCATTGTCCAGAGTATCATTGGCAAATATATTTTCCCATGCAGTTGGTTTCCTTTCCATCTTGATGATGTTTTCTTTAGCTGTGCAGAAGCTTTTTTAATTTGATGTAGTCCCATTTGTTTATTCTTTCCTTTATGTCCCCTGCCCTAGGGGATGTATTGGTGAAAATATTGCTGCATGGAATATCTGAAATTTTCCTGCCTATGTTTTCTTCCAGGACTTTTATGGTGTCACAACGTATATTTATCTTTTCAATAAAGCTATGCGATTTTTTTTTACTTTCTACTAATTTCTGTATTCCTGTTTAGTCTCTTGTTTTGTGAAAATCTGCCTTCCCATCTTCTGCTTTAGTTTGAATTCTCCAAATTATCTTTTTTTTTTTTTTTGGTCTCTATGTAACCCTCTATGTAGTGTCAATGGGATGCCACAAAATCGATAGGTATTTAAATTATTTATTTATTTAGCTTTTTTTGCATTCTTTTTTAAATTCAATTTATTGGAGTGACATTGGTATGCGAAACCATACAGGTTTCCAGTATACATATCAATAAAACATCATCTGCACAGTGCATCATGTGCTGATAACCCCAAGTAAAGTCTCTTTCTGTCTCTATTTTTCCCCATTTGACCACCTCCAACTAACCCCCACCCTTTTCCCTCTGGCTATCACCACACTGTTGTCTGTGTCTATGTGGTATGTATACATGTTTTTTGGTTAATCACCTTCATCCAGTTCCCCAACCCCCCTCCTCTCTGACAACCATCAGTCTATGCTATGCATTCTTGCCTCTGTTTCTGTTTTGTTCATCAGTTTATTTTATTCATTAGATTTCACATATCCATGAGATCATATGGTAATTTTCTTTCACCAATTGGCTTATTACACTTAGCATAACAATCTCCAGGTCCACCCATGTTGTCACAAAAGGTACAATTTCCTTTTTTTTTTTTTTTTTTTTTTTTTGTACAATGGAGTACTACTCCATTGTGTAAATGTACCACAACATTTTTATCCACTCATCTACTAATGGACACATGGGCTGCTTCCAGATATTGCCTATTGGTAATAATGCTGCAATAAATATAGGGGTGCTTATATTCTTTTGAATTAGTGTTTCAGTTTTCTTAGGATATATTCCCAGAAGTAGAACTGGGTCAAAAGGCAGTTCCCAGAAGAAAACATATGCAGTAAAATCTCAGACATCTCTTGTGGCAATATTTTTGCTGATATTTCTCCTCAGGTAAGAAAAACAAAGTAAAAAAAATAAACAAATGGAACTACATCAAACTAAAAGGTTTCCCCAAATCTTGTAGACCAGACTTGTCCTTGAATGTTCTGCAAATCTGTTCCTGCTGTGAGATTGCCACTTTCTTATGAAAGTATAAATATCACTGGGGAAGCATCAAAGATTTCAAGTAAATTAGAGTACACAGTAAAATTTTGAAATTCAAGAACAATTTAGTTTTACAATTGTAATGTCAAGCACAATAATTAGAAAAAAAAGAAATCCAACAGTTTTTTCCCCACATATATTTTTGTCCATAGAGAGCCCTCAACTAAATGTAGTGCAATAACTAAAGAAGTTGTAGAGTTGTGTATTATTCCAAGTAATTGAAGAAAAGTAGAGAAAAAATGTCAGGCCTATTTGAATTTAGCTATCACTATAGAAATTTGAATTCAATGAAGGTGAAATAACTTCACTGAAGGAAAGCCATTGAGGAGGAGACTAATATAAACGAATGAGAATCCTGATTACTTACATTCTATGGTAGTGAAGATGGAGAGATGGAGAAGAGCATCAATAATGTGGGGTTAGAACAAATGGGACTTAATATAAAATAAAGTATTATTCACAAGGGAAGGAAAATTTCTAATAATTTCTCAAATTTTGATTTTGGGGATTGGAGTGGGGTGGAAAAACAAAACAGTATTATAGGAAATGAATAAAAACAAAATAGAAGGTATTTAGAAAATGAAGAAAATTTTAGTCTAAGTCTTCATGTGAACACTTTGTATCAAATTTCAAGACAGGAAATTTATGGTAGCTCCCAGGACTTTTAGTTTATTTTTTACTTTTTAAAATATTTTATTTATGTATTTTTAGAGAGAGAAAGGAAGGGAGAAAGAGAGGGAGAGAAACATCACTGTGTGGTTGCCTCTTGCATGCACCCTACTGGGGACCTGGACTGCCATGCAGGCATGTGACCTGACTGGGAATCAAACCAGCAACCCTTTGGTTTGCAGGCCAGCACTCAATCCACTGAGCCACACCTGCCAGGGCTGGACTTTAAAATATAATTTTAGATGTTATCTGTATAAAAGATATATATTCTTTTAACCTCTGTCAAAAGAGATTCAAGTATGATAAAGAAGATTAAATAAGAGCAAAAGATTTTTTAAATATTGCCTTAATCTATATTACTCCTATTTCTTGTAATCTGTACAGTGAACAATAGCAAACAATACAACAGATATTACTGTTAAAGACATTCTGCCTAGATTAAATGTTATAAAAAATCAATACACAACTGGAAAGTATGGCTTAAATAAATATAAAAAATAATTCAGTGTGCTTGTCTTAAAAGATAATTTTGATGAATATATGATATTGGCATAAGAATAACTTTAAATTTTGTATAATACCTAACAGTTTTTCATATGGTGCATCCTTTCTTTTAATATCACACCTGGCATATTTGTGTTTCTCCCTGCAAATCCATGCAATATAAATAGACATAACAGATACAATAAAGTAAGATGGGGAATAATTAATAGCTCTAAACATATGGGATTATAAAAAGCTATGTCAAGGGTAAATGAAATAAAAAACTATGCCACATGTTTGTTTTTTTAAGCTAGTCTTTATGCTGAATTATTTTGTAGAACATTTATTTTCTTTAAGATCAGCCTTGTCTCCAATGAAACTAGAGAATTTATAATCAGAACTTCAAAAATGACAAGGGCCGTGCGTATTAAAGCAGCCGATAAATATTTATCAATGACATATCATGCATAGAAAACTGTTCAAGACTTTGAAGTCTTAACATGTAGCTAAATGGAATTGGTATGAATTCTCAAGGTGCTCGAGTTGGCAAAACAAAGAAATCGAGTACTCAAATAAAAAGAAAAACAATTATTAGAAATCATCCTCTAAGGGCAACAAAATGGTATGGACAGGAAGTTTCTTATATTGCTTAAAATGATACTTAAACTGAAAGCTAACTTTAAGTATGAGAATCAATAAACAAGTATAAAATCTGAGAGGAAAAATTTAAGAGGAAAAAACATGTAAAAAGCCTTTGGGTTATAAATACTTTGGCACATTTCAAGACCTGATAGTAGACTGCAGGTAGAACAATGTATTAGAGGTGAGTGATGAGAAAACATCACAGGAAAAAAGAGAGCTATTCAGACAAAAATGGACAATAAAAAGCATTCAGGACCATGGCAACAAGTTTAAATTGTGTTAAGCACAACTGGAATTCACTGGATGATTTTCTTTGTATTTTTATTTTTATGCTATACTCATAAATATAGTAAGACATTATTTACCTTTATTAATTGATTGATTGATTTTAGACAGAGAGGGAATGGGGAGAGAGCAGCAGCAATTTTTTTCCACTTATTTATGCATTTATTGTTTGATTCTTATGTGTGCCCTGACAGAGATCGAGCCTGCAACCTTGGGTTATTGGGATGACTCTCTAAGAAACAGCTGCCCATCTGGGGATTCACTGGATGATTATTAAAGGCAGGACCATGCCATAATATTATTGATGCTTTTTAAAGACAAGTCTGGGATTTCCTCTTCCACTTATTATGTAGAAATCTAGAAAGTGCAGTGTTCCTAAAATAACAAAAAAAGATGATCTCCAAAATTCTGGTTTTAGTGAGCCCATCAAAGAAGCAATCTGAATTCCAAGGAGGATATGATCTTTAATTGTATGTGTCTGATTGACCAGGATACTGAGTGTCTAGCTAGTTGGCAAAACAATATTCCTGGATGTGTCTGTGGGTATGTGCCTGGATGAGATTAGTCTTCAAATTCTCAGACTGAGTGAAGATTTTCCTCCTTGTTGTGGGCAAGTGTTATCCAGTCTGCTAAGAGCTGAATATAATAAAAACTAAGAGGAAAAAAAAATGTGCTCTCTGCCCTACTGGATGAGCTGGACATTGATCTTCTGCACTCTGACTAAGATTTGTATCATCAATTCCCCTGGTTCTCAGACCTTTGGGCTTGAACTAAAACACAACCAATTTTCCTGGGCCTCCAGTTTTCAGATGTCAGATCATAGGGCTTCTCAGCCTTTGTGGTGCATTAGCCAATTTTATGTATGTATTCATTTATATATAATAAAATATATAAATATATTTTATATAAATATATTTATATAAAATATATTTGTGCATATTTATATTTTGTTATATATAAATATATTTTATTATATTTAAATACATATTTATATATAACAAAATTTATATATACACACACACCAATGTATCTCATTTGGTTCCTTTTTCTTTGAAGAGCCCTACTAATAGAAAGAAATAGGCTCCTGCAAAGAGAGATTAGATGTGTGAAGTGCCAGAACTTTGGTAGAGTGTAGAAGGCAAGATCAGTTTCCATGAAATGGGTAAGAAGAAATAGGCTAAACTATTAATGAATTGTTGAGGGTCAAGTATGGGCTGCTGTGTCATGTGAAGTGAGTGAGGTACCTAGACGCAGAAGGACTTTGCATTAGCACGCAGTCTTTTCCACAGGCTGCCATTGGGTATTCACAAGAAAGAGCCCATGAAAAAGAACTAGAGAGTACCTCTCTGTGGTGCAGATATGCAAATAAATGTCTCTACTTTAGAAAAGCCCTTTGAACTCAAACTCTTTCTCTTAACCATTCTCTCATGTGAAACAAAAGTCTTAAGCTAGTAGAAGGGAGTAATGAAACCCTGTAACTGCTAGAATATTGGGAGAATCATTGTGGCTTGGAAAATGGGAGGAAAAGAAATAATTTAATCCTGGAAAGAGAGAAAAAGGAAAGCATCTCAGGCCAGTTCAAAGTGTACTAACAATGACAGAAGAGCAGGAAGGCCCATACCAAGCACAAATACAGACACAAAAACAGTTTGGCTGCCACTAAAAGACAGGCAGGAACATTAATAAAGTCCCATCCTGAGGCCAAAGCACAAAAAGCATACTTAAGATTGAGGCCGTGCTGGTGCAGAGCCCACTTTCATTGCTGCACCTGGAGACTAGCATCACGTAACAAGCAGCAGTGAGTGGCTCACCACAGGACACAGAAAAGACCTACTGTGGGCATAGGCATACAACAGCAGGTGAAGCCAATGGGGAAGCATTAATATTCAGTAAAGCTCTTTAGTAAGCCAGCTGTACCATAAATGCAAGAGAATGGTACTATACGATGGCAGAGATGTTACATCTATGCTGTATCAAATGTACCGATAACAACAAAAAGCCCAAATCCATTGCCATTTAGTCTGACTGTGTTCTACCTAACTGCCTCAGAAAAAGAAATGGGGTCCTGAAAATCTGAAATGAGAATGTGTGGGAAGACTTGGATAGAGCTGGGAATATCAAACTCCTAAATTCTAATGTCTTCTTTGCCAGTGGAAGTGGACTCTGTTCCATCTGAGGAGAATAATCTCACTTTGCCTGAGGAAACTGTGATGGTCGCCCCTGCAGTACCCATCTTGAAAGACAACAATGACTCTTTCCAGGACCTACCTGTACCCTCTCTTTGCTTCTACCCCTTACTAGAGTCTCTGCAGGCCCCTAAAAGTGTGATATGAAGTATGGCACATGAGGAGGTGCACAACACTCCAAAAGAACTGCTTGAGTTTTTAAGTTAATACAGACAGAAATCTGGGGAACAAGTAGGGACAGTTGCTAGGGTTAAGATAAGGGTTGAAGGAACATAAAATTAGTGTGGCTGAGGTACTGATATGGACTAACTAAGAAGAGATTCTGCATTTTAATGTTGCAGCTCTTAGAGTTAGAAAATGCTCTAACCATTTGTTAGGTTGATTGAAACATACTAAAACATACGTAACCCATATAAATTGAGTTGAAATGCCAGACCTGCCTTGGTTTAAAGTATAGGAAGGGATTCAAAGGTTTAAAGAGATTGCGATGCTAGAGTGGGTTAGACATTTAAGATTTACACACCCTGGGGGAGTCCAGAAGACATATATTTCATCAATACTGTGAGAATAAAATTTGTAATGGGAGAGCCATAATCCTTGAAGGTCCCTGTGATTGTTCTTCTTTGTAGTACAGTCCTTACAGTGCACCCACTCAACTGAGAAGCATAAATACAATAGGAATAATTGGATTCTGGAGTGACAGGGGCCAAGTGGCAGCACTCAGTCGCCAAACATTAAGTAGATGATGCTACCTGTTATTGTGTGAATGGTAGATTGTGTGAGCTATGAAGTGGCAGGAAAGGGCCAATACAGAGGCCGTAATCCAGTGGGAAGATGAAGGCAGCTTTGGCAAGCTGGATTTTGTAGTTATGCAACTAGATTGAACTATGGAATAGATTCAGCTATAGAGCTAGAGATGTATCTTGCAGAATAGAGGAAATTTATAAATCCTAATTTTCTAATTTGAAAAACATGGTAATTGCCATTTATTGCACAAGAACAGGTTGAAGAAAAGAAACTTTGGGGAACAATTAAAAGTTCAATTATGGCCCTGACTGGTGTGGCTCAGCGGGTTGAACAGTGGCCTGCAAACCAAAATGTCATCAGTTTAATTCTCTCCCTTTCATTCTCTTTTATAATTGAATGAAAATAAAATATGTAAATTTATATATGTATATTTGTGTATACATACATATATGTACACATATATACACATGTATTTTATGTGAATATATTATATACACATATATTTACATGAAATATATGTATATATGTATATGTGTATACCCCCCCCACACACATACACACACGTACATATAGAAGGATAGAGAGTAAAAGGTGTACAAACTGAACCAGAGGTTTTCTCCCTCCCTTCCTCTCTCCCTAATAAATAAATCATTTTTTAAAAAGTTCAATTTTAGATATCAGGAGAATGTCTCAAGAAAAAATTCAAAATAGTAGTAACACTTTAAGTAACCTTTTCTCTGTAACAGATACACATTTAAGTATTTAATATATGGAAAAACTATTAAAAATCATTTCATCATCAATACCGCTATGTGAGGTAAGTCCTATTATTATCACAACATTATGATAAGAAAAAACTAGGACACTAAGTGGTTAAGTAACATGCCCCAAATCACACATTTCTTTAAGTGTCAGAGATGAGTTGGTTGCTGAAACTGTTTTTTGGTTTTTTGTACTATATCATACTGACTTTTTTTCAGAATATATGAATCTTAAACTGAAATGATAACACTGGAAATATAATTTAAGCTATTGCCATAAACTGTGGTATTTAGATTCATAAGTATGAATGAAATGTTTTTAGGCTAGATTGTTTGTAGAAAAAATAAGGGAGCCAAGTTGTCAGCTCTGGGCTTGGAATTTAAGTAGAGAAGAAGGTGATGTTAACGAAAGAGGCCAAGAAGCAGTGGCTGCTGATATAGGGGACAATTGGAAAGTGCAGTGTCATGAAGTAAAGCTAGAGATGTTTCAAGTAGAGGATAGTCAACTGGGTAATAATAACACTGCAAGTCTAAAATAGGTATTATTACACTATTATACTGAGGCAGGCCACTGTAACCAAAAGTCCCAATAACAAGATTGTTTTATTGTCATTGTTGCTTATCTGTATATATATATATTTTTTTTCTTCTGTCATATGTAACTCCGGGTGTGAGTGTCCTAGGTTTGAAAGCAGCCCTGTTACTTTGCACACGTCTGTCATCACCTGGGGCACAGCATGTCCCATATGGGGTCACCACTATGTTTAGGTTGTAGTCTGTGGAAAGGACAGAATGCAGATGTCACACCAATAACCGTGCGGCTGAAGTTCTACTTCCACTGGAGCTGAATTACATAGCCACATACAAGTATAATACTGCAAGAAAAACTTGGAAATAAAGTACAGCCATGTTGCTGGGAATAAAAAGAGAATAGATATTTGTGTGTGTGTGCTTAACAGATAATCTTAGTCACAGAAACATATTACTATTGTTTGATAGAAATATTCAGTTATCTAATTATTCATTTAATTATATCACCAAACATTATTTTCCACACATGATATTTCAGGCATCTCCCAAATTTTATTTGAATCAGTAACACTTGAGAGATTTTCCTTTAAATTCATTTTTTAAAAGAAATTGAGATTTCAAGTAATTATATTCCCTCCCTTCCTTACCTCAAAGTTCCTAAAGTATGTTTATATGCAGCAATTTTATATAATCAAAAGATAAATAAAAAACTAGAATGAAAAATATGTTGGCTAAAATGATATGGAAAATAATATTTATAGTATAACAGTTGTTAACTGCACTTATGATGCAATGAAATATCCACAGTAAGATTTAGCATATGATAAAAAAGCATTTAATAACAATGCAATTTTAAACTACTTTGTATTAGCTAAAATTAAATGTGCAAGATATTTATAATAAAACTAATAATTTCTGTAGGAAACGGAGGAGAATATATGAAGAAACAAAAGTTATCTGGATGAGACAATATAATTTTACATTTACTGCAATCTCAGTCATTATTAATATAATAAACTCACAGATGATTTGGTGCCATAATTATACTTCCAGGAACCTATATTATAGCAACTCCTATATAAAACATATATATGTTTGTGTGTATGTGTATTACAGCAGCTTATTATGTTATAATAAGTACATTCTATTATTTCCATTGTATTGAATAAGTTATCTCTATTTAAATAATTGAATAAATATAAAATATGTAAATATATATACATATATACACACACATATATATTTACGTATAGAAGGATGCATAGTAAAAGGTATACAAACCAAGCTGGTGTTAGGTTTTCTCTGAAGGGGGAAGCAAAATTATACACGGTCAAGTAAGCAGAAATATAACTTTTCAATTTACACTGCTGGAATCTTTTAAACAAGCATCTATAGCCCTTGAAATTAAAAGAAAACTTTCTGAAAGAAGACAGTTAAAGTCAATCTTCTTGTGGAACTATCTGAGGAATTCTTTAGTTTTTTCCACAGTAATACTGCGGATAAGAACTCGTGACAGCTTAAAACCTAACATAATATGTTTTATGACAGATATAAAGAATTAGATACACTTCTATATTGGACCTACAGAACTTATTTGAGGAAGGTTATAGAAAAGGAAAAAATAAAATGCAGGAAAGTGCAGAACATTTTTTCACTTTGTCTTTGTAATTAATGTTCAGTTAGCCAAGGGTGGAAGATAGGATCTGGAGCCACATTAATCCTATCTATCACTAGGTCACAGAGCAACATTAAAAAGGAGGAGGAACATGCAAGAGCACTTTGTTGAGTAGTTAAGATTTTTTGTACCCTTTATATAGGGTAGATGGGTTTCACAATAGAATCATTACCAGAACTTTGTGTTAGGTGGAGTTCAGCTTGCTGCCTAAAGGTTTCATTTCTTAAAGGCTCAGACAGCGTTTAATGTCTCTTGCAAAACTTCAATCTGTCTGTGTACTTCTGCAACAATGCTGTAAGTGCAAATTGGGACAGGAATAGGGAGAAAATAAACACAAAATTCTTATGGAAGGAGGAAATGTATCTATAAGTATAAATCAAGTAATTAAAATAAATAGGACACTGTATAATTTACAATATTGACTCAATATTATTAAACAGTACATATAGAAAATGGTCAGATGAAATTATATTCATCAGTGGATTGCTTTACTCTTAGATTCTGCAAGTGTACTGCAGTTCATTTAAACTTTGAGCCAACCAAAAACACTTTTCCAGATAGTATGATTTCTCAACTTAATGCTGTCTGTGTTAGGGTTGTTATTTTAACTAATTGAAACAATACCTTGCTGCCAGTGAGATTATTCCAGAAACAAGCCTGTGTGACAGACTCTGTTCTGGATCCTGGAAATATAAAGGAAATTAAACAATTAGCTTAATGATTTCAAATATTTTCCAGTATATGTGTTCAATGTTACAAATTTCTATCTAAGAATAGTTTGTGTGTGTGTGTGTGTGTTTAATTTGAATCTCACAAGTTTAATTGAATTTTATTTAAGTGAAATGTTTGTTAATGTCACTTGAGATGTCATTGACCTATGGTTTGGTTGGTTATTTATTTGTTTGTTTATTTATACAATGGTACATTTATTGAAGCTGGGGACAGTGAAGCAAGGAAGAGCTTAGCAGAGAAGAAGCAACAGGATTGCTTAGTCTGGACTGCTTGGTTCTCTAAAAACATTTTAGGAAAGAAATGAGGCGAGGAGGGGCTGCTTTAGCTCACTGGAGAGTCAGAGAAAAGGGGGCTCTGGAGACAGTTTCAGTGGTTTATCAAGGGTCAAACTGCCATTGCCCATTTTTCCCGTGGCTGCTAGCTTCATGGGGACCATTGGAGTTTATGAGATTTATGCCTGTCAGGGAAGAGAGAGAAAGAGAAGTTGTGGATATGTTCTACAAAGGGAAAGCATGTTGACCCACGGGTCCTTTATAAGTATGTTGTTAATTTACAAATATTTGGGGATTATTCCAGCTACCTTTCAGTAATTAATAGTTTAACCCCTTTATTTTCTGAGAACATACATTTAATGATTTATTTCTTTTTTTAAACTTTTATATTATTTATATTGGATTTTTTCATCACCATTTATCCTCCTTATACCCTCTCCCCTATTCCTCTACCTACCCCTCCTCTCCTCACTGTGATCACCACACTATTGTCCTAGTCCATGAATTCTTTATCTCTTTTTTCTTTCTCCCTTTTTGCCTTGATCCCTCCACTCTGCCCCCCCCCAACATCCCCGAGAACTGTCAGCCTGATCCCTATTTATGAGTCTTTTTCTATTTTGCTTGTTAGTTCGGTTTGTTTATTAGATTCCACATATGAATGTAATCATATGGTAATTGTTTTTCTCTAGATGGCTTGTTTCACTTAGCGTAATGTTCTCCAGACCATCCATGCTGTGGCAAAGGGTAAAATTTTCTTCTTTTATGTGGGAAAGTAGTATTCCATTGTGTAAATGTCCCATAGTTGTATCCACTCATCTACTGATAGGCACTTGAGCTGCTTCCATATCTTGGTGATTGTAAATAATGCTGCAATGAACACAGGGGTGCTTATGTTCTTTGGAATTAGTATTTTGGGTTTATTTGGTATATTCCCAGAAGTGGGATTGGTGTTCACTCATCTACTGATGAACACTTGGGCTGCTTCCAAATCTTGGTTATTGTGAATTCTATTCTTTTAAATTTTTAAGGTGTGTTTTATGACCCAGTCTATGTTCTTTCTTAGTTAATAGATATTCCATGGGACTTTGAAAAGAATTCACATCCCTTTAATATTTAATAAAACATTCTATAAATGTAAATTAGGTCACATTGATTGATATTGATGTTCAGGTCAACTATATACTAGTCGATTATATACCTGCTTAAGCCATCAGTTACTAATGGGAGACAGGTTTGATGTTTCAACTGTTATAGAAGCGCTATCATTTCTTGATCTTATATTAGTTTCTGCCTCAAATACTTTGGTTCTCTGTTAAGTGTGTTTGTATTTTAAAATTATATTGCCTTTGTAGAGAATTGACCCCTTTATCATTATGAGGCTTTCCTCTAATCTCAATATAGTTCTCTTATGAATACCAGATCTGAAATTATAGCTAAATTATTTCTGTTTAGAAGTTTTTAGGTGGTATATTTTTTATTCTTTTTAAATTTTCTTAAAGTTTTTATGTACTTATTTATTTTTAGAGAAAGGGGAAGGGAGGTAGAGAAGCATCAATGTGTGATTGTCTCTCATGCTCCCCCAACCAGGGACCTGGCAAACAACTCAGGCATGTCCCTTGACTGGGAATAGAACTGGTGACCCTTTGGTTCACAAACCAGTGCTCAATCCACCAAGTCACACCTGCCAGGGCTATTTTTATTCTTTTAATTTCAATCTCTCAGAATCTTAATATTTAGAGTGAGTTTCTTGTTAGACAAAATATAGCCGAATCTTGATTTTTTTGTTTTCCCATTTTTCTATTAAATTTATAGGGAGAACATTAGTTAATAAAATTACATAAATTTTATATGTACACTTTTATGATTCATCATCTGTATATTGAAATGTGTGTTTACCATCCAAAGTCAAATCTTCTCTGTCACCATATATTTGATCCGCTTTACCTTTTACCAGCCTCCTACTGACCTTTCACTCTAGTAACCACCATAATGCTGTCTGTGCCTATAATATTTTTTAATTTATTTTTCTTGTTTGTTCATTTGTTGCTTTCAGTTTTCTATTCCATGTGAGTGATATCATATGGTTCTTGATTTTTTCTGTCTTTTTTTCTTAATATAATATTCTCAAGGTCTATCCATGTTGTCACAATGGAAATACTTGATCTTTTTTTATGGTTGAGTGGTATTCCATTATATATGTACCACATCTTTTTTTTTTAAAGGATCCTATTTATTTACTATTAGAGATGGGAAGGGAAAGAGAGAGAGAGAGAGAGAGAGAGAAACATCAATGTGTGGTTGCTTCTCACACACCCCCCTACTGGGGACCTGGCCTGTAACCCAAGCATGTACCCTAGACTGGGAATCAAACCAATGACCCTTTAGTTTGCCAGCTGGCACTCAATCCACTGAGCCAAACCAGGTAGGGCTGTACCACACCTTTTTATCCAATCATCTATCAAAAGGCACTTTGGTGTTTCCCATGACTTGGCCACCATAAATAATGTGCAAGGAAAATAGCAGTGCACATACCATTGAGAATATGTCTTCAAATTTGGGGGGTAGGTACCTAGAAGAAGGATTTCTGGGTCATATAGTAACTCTATTTTTAATTTTTTGAGGAACCTCTATACTGTTTTCCATAGTGATTGTACCATTTTATATTCCTACCAGCAGTGAATGAGGGTTTCGTTTATTGCCACAACTTTAACAACCGTTATTGCTTGTCTTGTTGATAATAGCCAGTCAAACAGGTGTGAGGGCATCTCATTGTAGCTTTGGTTTGCGTTTCCTTAACAGATAGTGAATTTGAGCATATTTTTCATATTATCCATTGGCTATTTGTATGTCTTATTAGGAGAAGTGTCTGTTTAGGTCCTCTGCCCATTTTTAAATCAGATTGTTTGTTTTCCTGGTGTTGAGTTGTACAAGTTCTTTATATATTTTGAACAATTGAATCACCCATAACTATTAGAAACAATAAGCATATACAATAATGTTGAAGGATACAAAATCAATAGACAAATATTCACTTCATTCTTGTGTACTAACAACGAAATTTCAGAAAAATAAATGAAAAAAATTACTTTGCAATTGCAACAAAAGGAATGAAATTCACTCCAATGAATAAACTTAACAAATGATTTGAAGGACCTATATTCTGAAAACTATAAATCATTATTTAAAAAGATGGAAAAAGACATGGTGAAAAGAAATATATTCCATGTTCCTGGATTGGAAGAGTGAACATAGTTAAAATGTTCACATTATCAAATGCAATGTACAGATTGAATGCAATCCCCATAAAAATCCCAATGACATTTTTTAAATACATAGAACAAATAATCATCAGATTTTTAACCACAAAATTTATATTTAAAAAATAACCACAAAATACCTTGAATAGCCAAAGCAATCCTCACAAAAGAGTGAAGCCAGAGGAATCCCACCTCCTGACTTCAAATTATACTACAAAGTGAAAATAAGCAAAACAGCATTGCACTGGTAAAAAAACACACACACAGAACAATAGAACAGAGCTAAAACCCACATGTATATTGGCAAATAATTTTCAACAAAGGAGACAAAAATATTCAATGAAGAAAGACTCTTCAATAAATGGTGGTGGCTTCCGGACAAGATGGAGGTGTAGTTAGACACACTGTGCCTCCTCGCACAACCAAAAGAAGGACAACAACAATTTAAAAACAAGAAATAACCAGAACTGACAGAAAATTGAATTGTATGAAAGTCCGACCACCAAGGAGATAAAGAAGAAACATTCATCCAGACTGGTAGGGGGGTGCAGAGACAGGCAGCAGGGGAGGAGAGGACTCGAGGCAAGGCAGCTGCTGGCAGACACGGAGAGCTGGTGGATTGTGGAACAGGGCAGGCCAGGCTGCAGCTAGCAGACCCCACAGCCCCACACTCATGCATAGATAGACTGGGAGGAACAGCAGGAAAGCGAAGCAGACCATGCAACCCAGGACTCCACCACAGGGGAAATAAAGCCTCAAACCTCTGATTGAAAACACCTGTGGAGGTTGAGGCGGTAGAGGGAGAAACTCCCAGCCTCACAGGAGAGTTTGTTGGAGAGACCCACAGGGGCCTAAAGTGTGTACAAGCCCACCCACTCAGAATTAGCACTGGAGGGGCCCAGTTTGATTATGGGTAGCACAGGGAGTGACTGAAAACTGGCAGAGAGTGGAGCAAGTGCCACTGCTCCCTTTTGGCCCCTCCCCCATGTACAGCATCACAACACAGAGACTGGTGTTACCCTGCCCCAGTGAACAACTAAGGTTCCACCCCTTTACACAACAGCCGTGCCAAGACAAAAAAAAAAAAAAATGGCCCAAATGAAAGAACAGATCAAAGCTCCAAAAAATAATACAACTAAGCAACTAAGAGATGAAGAGATAGCCAACCTATCAGATGCACAGTTCAAAACACTGGTAATGAGGATGCTCACAGAATTGGTTTAATTTGGTCACAAATTAGATGAAAAAATGAAGGCTATGCTAAGTGAAATAAAGGAAAATGTACAGGGAACCAATAGTGATGGGAAGAAAACTGGGACTCAAATCAACGGTGTGGACCAGAAGGAAGAAAGAAACACCCAACCAGAAAAAAATGAAGAAACAAGATTTCAGAAAAATGAGGAGAGGCTTAGGAACTTCCAGGACATCTTTAAGCATTCCAACATCCGAATAATAGGGATGCCAGAAGGAGAAGAGGAAGAACAACAAATTGATAACTTATTTGAACAAATAATGAAGGAGAACTTCCCTAATCTGGCAAAGGAAATAGACTTCCAGGAAGAAGTCTATTTCCTCAGAAAGTCCCAAAGAAGCTGGACCCAAGGAGGAACACACCAAGGCACATAATAATTACATTCCCCAAGATTACACAGAAGGAGAGAATCTTAGAATCAGCAAGAGAAAAGGAGACAGTTACCTACAAAGGACTTCCCATAAGACTGTCAGCTGATTTCTCCAAAGAGACCTTACAGGCAACAAGGGGCTGGCAAGAAGTATTCCAAGTCATGAAAGGCAAGGACCTACATCCAAGATTACTGTATCCAGCAAAGCTATCATTTAAAATGGAAGGGAAGATCAAGTGCTTCTCAGATAAGGTCAAGTTAAAGGAGTTCATCACCACCAAGCCCTTATTATATGAAATGTTAAAGGGACTTATCTAAGAAAAAGAAGATAAAAACTATGAACAGTAAAATGACAGCAAACTCACAGTTATTAACAACCACACCCAGAACAAAAACAAAAGCAAACTAAGCCAACAACTAGAACAGGAACAGAACCACAGAAATGGAAATCACATGAAAGGTTATCAACAGGGGACTGGGAGGGGGAGAGAGGGGGAAAGGTACAGAGAATAAGTAGCATAGATGATAGGTGGAAAATAGACAGGGGGAGGGTAAAAATAGTATAGGAAATGTAGAAGCCGAAGAACTTATAAGTATGACCTATGGACATGAACTATAGGGGGGAAATGTGGGAGGGAGGGGGCGTGCAGGATGGAGTGGACTGAAGGGAGGAAATGGGACAACTGTAATAAAATAATAAATATGTTAAATAAATAAATAAATAATAAAATAAATGGTGGTAGGAAAATTGGAAAATCACATGCAGTAGTATGAAACTGAACTATCGCTTATTCTCGTATACAAAAATTAACTCAAAATGGATCAAATACTCAAATATAAGACCTGAAACAATAAATTACATAGAAGAAAACATGGGTACTAAATTTATGGATCTTTGTTTTAGAAAGGATTTTATGATTTTGTCCCCAAAGGCAAGTGAAGTGATAGCTAAAATAAATAAATGGGACTATATCAAACTAAAACGGTTCTTACACAGCAAAAGAAACCAACAACAAAACCAAAAGGCAAACAACCAAATGGGATCCTTGATTTATTGATAAACCCATTCTAATAATCTATTATTTTTCTTATTGTTTTTCAGTTAAATTTATTTGGGTAACATTGGTTAATCTGATTATATAGTTTTCTCTTTTTTTTGACTTTCCTTTTTTTAAAAAATATATTAATTGATTATGCTATTACAGGTGTCCCATTCCCCCCCACTCCACTCCATCCTGCCCACCCCGTCCCTCCCACATTCCCCCCCTATAGTTCATGTCCATGGGTCATACTTTTAAGTTCTTTGGCTCCTACATTTCCTACACTATTTTTACCCTCCCCCTGTCTATTTTCCACCTATCATCTATGCTACTTATTCTCTGTACCTTTCCCCCCTCTCTCCCCCTCCCAATCCCCTATTGATAACCCTCCATGTGATATCCATCTCTACGGTTCTGTTCTTGTTCTAGTTGTTTGCCTAGTTTGCTCTTGTTTTTGTTCTGGGTGTGGTTGTTAATAACTGTGAGTTTGCTGTCATTTTTACTGTACATGTTTTTTATCTTCTTTTTCTTAGGTAACTCCCTTTAACATTTCATATAATAAGGGCTTGGTGGTGATGAACTCCTTTAACTTGACCTTATCTGAGAAGCACTTTATCTTCCCTTCCATTCTAAATGAGAGCTTTGCTGGATACAGTAATCTTGGATGTAGGTCCTTGCCTTTCATGACTTGGAATACTTCTTGCCAGCCCCTTGTTGCCTGTAAGGTCTCTTTGGAGAAATCAGCTGACAGTTTTATGGGAAGTCCTTTGTAGGTAACTGTCTCCTTTTCTCTTGCTGATTCTAAGATTCTCTCCTTCTGTGTAATCTTGGGGAATGTAATTATTATGTGCCTTGGTGTGTTCCTCCTTGGGTCCAGCTTCTTTGGGACTTTCTGAGCTTCCTGGACTTCCTGGAAGTCTATTTCCTTTGCCAGATTAGGGAAGTTCTCCTTCATTATTTGTTCAGATAAGTTATCAATTTGTTGTTCTTCCTCTTCTCCTTCTGGCATCCCTATAATTCCGATGTTGGAATGTTTCAAGATGTCCTGGAGGTTCCTAAGCCTCTCCTCATTTTTCCAAATTCTTGTTTCTTCATTCTTTTCTGGTTGGATGTTTCTTTCTTCCTTCTGGTCCACACCGTTGATTTGAGTCCCAGTTTCCTTCACATCACTATTGGTTTCCTGTACATTTTCCTTTGTTTCTCTTAGCATAGGCTTCATTTTCTCATCTGGTTTTCAAACAGATTCAACCAATTCTGTGAGCATCTTGATAACCAGTGTTTTGAACTGTGCATCTGATAGGTTGGCTGTCTCTTCGTCGCTTAGTTGTATTTTTTCTTGAGCTTTGAAGTGTTCTGTCATTTGAGCCTTTTTTTTTTTTTTTTTTTTTTTTTGTCTTGGTGAGTCTGTTACTTAAAGGGGCGGAGCCTTAGGTGTTCACTGGGGTGGGGTAATGCTGGTTGCTGCGCTGTGAGGCTGTTTCTGGGGGAGGGGCCCAGAGGGAGCAATGGCACCTGCTCCACTCTCCACCAGATTTCAATCTTTCACTCCGCTACCCACAATCAAACTGGGCCCCTCTGGTGCTGGTTCCTGAGTGGGTGGGCCTGTGCATGCTCTAGGCTCCTGTGGGTCTCTCCGACGACCTCTCCTGTGAGGCTGGGAGTCTCTCCTGCTGCCGCCCCAACCCCCACGGGCATTTTCAATCAGAGGTTTGAGGCTTTATTTCCCCGTGCTGGAGCCCTGGGTTAAGCGGTCTGCTTTGCTCCCTGCAGTTTGTCCAGTTTATCTGTGCGTGAATGTGGGTTGCGGGGTGCTACCCCCCGCTCTGCCTACCCCGTTCTCTGCCACTCTGAGTCTGGCCCTCTGGGTTTATCTGTGCGCTAATATGGGGCTGCAGGGTCTGCTAGTGGTCGGACTGCCTGCTCTGTTTGTCCCACACTCCGCCAGTCTGGGTCCCGCCATGTTCACGTGAGTCCTCTCAGCCCCGGTGCCCATCTCGGCCCCACCTACCCATCTGGATGAATGTTCACTTTTTATTTCCTTGGTTTCGGACTTCCTTGCCGTTCGATTTTCTGTCAGTTCTGGTTGTGTGAGGAGGCGCAGTGTGTCTACCTATGCCGCCATCTTGGTTCTCGATTATATAGTTTTCAAGTGTACAATTCTATGACACATCATCTAATAACCTTTGTTTTTTTAATTGGTATATTTAGGAACTTCATATTTAATGTAAGAATGATAAACTTAACTAACATCTGTCATATTTGTAACTGTTTTCTATTTATTCCCAGACATTTCCTGCCTTATTTTGTTTGAGTTGAGCATTTCATGATTCCATTTTCTCTCTTTTGAAAGTGGATCAATTATACTTCTTTCTAAAAACTTAGTGCTTTCCCTAGGGTTCACAATATTAAATTTTACCTAGTCCAAGTCCACCTCCAAATAACACTTTTCTGCTTCATGTCTAGTGTAAGTGCCTCATAATAAAGTATTCCCAATTCCTTTTTTCTATCTTTTGTGACATTAGTACCATTTAAATAATTTATCCATGTGCTATAATTATTTAGTTAATTGTCACCCATTATTTAAACATATCAATTTTAAAATTAATTAGGAATTTAAAAACAACTATTTTATTTTATCATTTATTATTTTGTCAATGCTCTTTGTTTCTCTATGTAGATTCATATTTTAACCTATAACTTTTCTTTTTATCTGAACAAACTTTTAAAATATTCTTTGAAGAACAAGGTTTCTATAAAGGAACTGCTTCTATCATCTGAGGAAGTTTTTATTTCTCCTTCAATTTTGAAGGATAATGTCACTGGATAGAGAATTCTAAGTTGGTATACTTTTTATTTTTCTCTCATCATAATTTTTCAATTATGCATGTCACACAATTTGAAACTATCCCATAGTTCTTAGGTGATATCTTTATTTTGGAAGTTTTCATTTATCTATTTTCATGCTCACTATTTATTTCTTGAGTCCTGTCCGATGTACTGATTAACCCACCAAAGACATTCTGTATTTCTGTTTCAGTGTTTAATTTCCAGAATTTGCTTTTAATTATTTCTTATAATTACCATCCTTGGCTTATATATCCATTTGTCTTTGCCTATCATGTTTGTATTTTCAATTGGATCCCATAACATAGTAATCACAGTTATTTTAGGTTTTGTGTTTGATTATTCCAACATAGGTGTCATGTTTATCTGTGATTTTGATGATTGTTTTTGTTTCCTCAGGCTATATTTTCCTTACATTTTAACATGTCTTCTAATTTCTTTATTGAAACCTGACATGTATGGGATAATAAAAACTGAGGCAAATAGCCCTCAAATGGGGGAATTTATGTTGTTTTCACTAGAAATTTGACTGTGCTTAGTATTTGCTATAGCTATAAATCACAGACACTAACCATTCCTTTAGTGTCTTTTTGATCTTCCTCTTACATGTGGGCTTCCCTAAATACTCTTTTTTTTTTTTCAGACAATATGTCTTAAGCTCTTTCAGTTGTAATCCACTATTATTATATTGCACTCTCGGCAATCTACAGGAGGTAAGGTGACTGTAAAGAGCCTCTGAATCTGATCTGTGAACTTCACAAGTGTTTCTTCCCATGTAGCTTTCTTTCTTCTCTCATTTAGTTGAGACAAGAAGACTGACAAGGGCTGGATGGGGAGCAATGTTTTTCCCCTACTAATCTAGGACAAGACTCTGGTAAAGTCCACCAGAATAAGAGCCATTTTTAATGGAGGAGGATCTGAATGTATTTCGCAAGGATTATTCTTCCTCCTCTCACTGTCACAGCCAGTAGGGGTCTCTCTCACATTTTGACTGTGAGGACATGGTGGTGTTCTTGGGGATAAAACTTGACCTCCCTCACCCATGACTCCAGTTCCCAGGAGTTTCTCACTTTCCCATTGGTCCACCTGCAGCCTCCAGCAATTCATCAAAATTGCTATATAAGCTTTCCCACAAATTTATTTATCCAACATTTTCTACTTTACATTAGCATATCTTAGCTCTGACTTTCTGAATTTACTTGTCTGTCCAGAATTTGGGATGCATTTTACAAACTTAAAATTCAATTATTTCATGAGCCCCCAAAAGTCCTTGATTTTTGGTCTGTTCCACTTTTTCTTTGTATATATATGGAAATGACAACTTTCAAAACCCACATAAGCTGAAAAGCTGAAACCAAAGTCTTACCAATTTACCTTTGGTAGTCAAGAAAGCCTTTATTCAGCAAGTGGTATTAAATTTAAGACTTCTATGACAATGCAGTTCTAGCCCTGTGACAATAAAGAGGAAGAGTATTCTATGCAAAGCAAACATCATACCCAATGCCTCTGAGAAGACAGGGTTTAGCAAGTTCAAGTCCAGTGTGGCTGGGGCATAAAAACTGAATTAGAAGAGTATTAGAGAAATAAGTGAATGATGAAGAAGGGGACAGGAAGAGATTAGTTTCCCTAGGTCATGATAAGAGATAGGATTCTCTTCTAAATGTATTATAAAGTTACTCGAGGTTTCATGTAAAACAATGACATAGTCCAATTCAACTTTTTTAAATGGCTCTATTTTGTGGGATAATAATATTTCTGGGGTAAGACTAGATAAAGAAAGACTAACTGGGAGTCTACTGCAATAAGTACTAAGTTGAGAGTTGAACTAAAGTTGTGGCAGTAAAAAAAATAGAGAAGATAAGTTGGGAGACTTTTGGAGATAGAATGACTTTCTGATATAAATGGTTGGGACAAGTAGGTAGTGGGGGGAAACAAACTTGTGAACATTATTAGGGATAAAGACTTTAGAGGGCTCCTAGATTTATTAATTCGGTCTCACGTCAATCAATGAAACAACAAAAACTTCCAAAGAGATTATAAAAATTGACCAAAGATTCAAAGCCAGCATAATCACTGTTCAAAGTCAGATGATCTCTGCAACAGTTAGGCCCTTTAGTCACCATAACAGTTAGCTTCACTCTCTCATTTCTAAGTATTTTGACTTATGCATAAGAATAATGTATTTCCATCTCAAGCTTACTTGTATATGGCATTCCCTCTTTTCATCACTTTTTAAAAAGAGTTGCAAGCTAGATTCTAGTTTCTTTAAAACTTTGCAACTGTTAGATAATCCACTCATAACACACTTATGAAAATTTTGCTAAAATTAAACTGAAAATAAGCCAAAAGCTCAACCAGATAACTTATTTACTGTGACACTATAATAATGGCTCTGCGAGAAAGGAAATTCTACACTATACTACCAGGTAACTATCTTAAAATAAATTATAGTGAACATAGCCAATTAGTTCATGATAGAAAGAACATATCCACAGTCCAATGTAAATTTAAAAGCACCTAGGTATTCTAATTGAATAAATTGTGTATGCAGAAGTGAAATTTTAAGAGATATAATTATAATTTACAATGTTCCTGGAAAGTATGTATCTTCAACTTGTTCTAAATTTTGACATTTTGAACCCTAAATTATAGTGTTTTAAATAATTAAGTGCTAGCATAATTTTGCCAATGAAAAAACTCCTAGAAATGGTCCTTAGTTTTTATAAAGTGATGTAGTGAGTCTCTGGTATTGTTGAAGGATTATTGATTGATATCCAAGTTACCTAATAACATGAATTTTATCTTAATTTTAAACATAATTAAAATGTTTCAAGAAACTAAGGATTAACATTTAAGTTATAAAAAGTTATTATGGATTGTGTGCTCTTAAATATTTTAGTTTAAACATAAACTATGAATGAATTTCTTTTATCCTCATTTTATAAATTATGAATCTGGGACAATAACAGGGTTTGTTACTTATATAAGTTCACACTGCCAGTAACTATTGCAGCAGGATTGAAAACAAGGTACTGTGAGTCCAGAATCTGTGCTCTAAGTCAACGTGGACACTGCCATCCTGTTTCATCATTACTGTCTTCTCGTTCTGTGCTGCATATTCCCACTTCATTCTACTCCTCTTCACGTAGGAACTGGAAAAGGGTACTAATTTTAGAAGTAATCATTGAATGAGATAAAAACAAAGAAAATATATTTTAACTTATCATTCACCTATTGCTTTATTCATCTATTATTTAACCAAAATGTCTTTAGTGGCCTTCAAGCATTATAACAAGATATGAGAACACTCAGTATAAAGACAAAGTCACTGTCTGCAAGTATTTTGAAGTCCATGAGAAGTTTCCAGATATTAACATACATTATGCATGGCTTAAAGATGATTAAGTAGAGAGTTAAATGTGCAGATAACAAAGTATTGAGATTTAGAACATTGGATATGCAGTATAACAAATGTAAATTTTACTCCACTATGATTGGAGGTGATAAGAAATATGTGTTGTTGTTATTTCTTCATTTTCATGTGAGAGACATTTCAATATATTATGGCCCTTGGACAAGCAACATCAGTATCACTTGGGCGTTTGTTAGAAATGCACAAGTGACCCATTACCCAGATCTACTGAATCAAAATGTGCATTTTAACAAGAGCCAGAATAATTTGTATGCACTGAAGCATGAGAAGCAAATGCCATAAAGTCATCTACCCTGAATACCTATGTTTTCATAGCCCCCACTTGCATATATTCCTCGTTAGAGCTCCCTGCTAATATGTTGTCGGGAATGCATAGTGAGTGTAGTTCATGGGTCCCACTCATACTGAGGGAAGAGCTGATATTGCTTGAGTGCCGACTATTAGAGCCAGGATGATTTTGACCGAGCATTTGGTCTATTGATATTTGGCTTTAATCATTAGAAATTTTTATTATGCAAGATACATTTTTTTAAAAAAGCTGTTGTGTGGGAGAGATATCTACTTCTAAATGGGAAGTCATTTGGATTGCTTAGAATGTCAACAGAAGAAAACATTAACTACAATGCTCAAAAACATATACTCAACAATAAGGTAATATAGGGATGACAGATACACAATTAACATGCAGACTCCAGCACCCCAGGAAATTCATCCATTCCCCAAAATAATATGAAATGATTAAATAGGTGTGAAATCATGCAATGAGCCATTTTAATTACTAGATCTGGTCATTATAGAATGTAGGTTGCTGTGTGATGAAAGATACTGAGATTGAGGGGATTTTATTGATGGTAGTGCTTAGATTACACATGGGCCAACTAGTTACAAACAGCCATGCTATTTGTTTGGTCAATCTAATGAAACCATTCTCCTAAATTAGTCTGGCCTTTGCCATTCCTGAATGCTTTTAAATGATTAAACTAGGATAAATATTTGAAAAGTAGAAATAGTCAAGCCTATCCAGGATATTTATTGGGATACAAAACTCCAGAAATATGAACAAACTAAAGTCACTTCTATGACTCCTAATCCCCAGATAACCTTCCACTACTTCTCAGGCATTCATAGGAGACATTATTCTCTAACTATACCAAATTTCTGAGGAAATACTGCGTATTCATGATAGTTGAAAAGTCAGAGGCTAAGAGAGAAAAGGAATGAAGCAGGATTAGGAACTGGGATCAGTTAGAGAACACTCACGTTCTGCAGAGCAGACCCTGGCACAAAGTGAGCAAGAAACCATCTTTTTGTGTGAAATTTGAGTCAAAAACAATTAAATCAAACATCATTGCCCCACTAAAATGAATCTCAAATTATCTCTGCTAAAGTCTTAACAACTTAAAAATTGAATATGTAAAAATATGTTTTTACTTAGCATGTGTGATATCTTGGGGAATGTTTCATTATTAAATTTATTGAAGTGACATGGGTTAGTAAAATTATATAGGTTTCAAATGTACATTTTTATGACACACAATCTGTATTTTGCATAAATTATTAATTGGTAGAAGTAAATTATTAGTTTGTTCTATTAGTAATTTATCTCAACTTTGGAAATTGCCCATAATTAGAAAATCAAAGGTTTTTTGTCAGACACATCTGGAAGTTAATTCCTTATTCTGTCATTTTCAAGATATGAGATTTTATTAATTTATCTGAGTTTCCTAATCTATAATCTGAGGATAATAACTACTTTGTAGATCAGGTATTCAAAATATAAGCCAATTCAAATGAGTTAAAAGGGCAAAAACAGACCATGTATGCAATGTATTTTCCAGTTGTTATTTATCATCTGCTAACAAAATCATTTCTTTTCTGCTTGCCATATGAATTTCCCCACCAGTTATAATTAATTCCACCAGTTGCTTTTCCTGCGCTACTTTGGTGTCAATGCCTTATGCCCTTACTCCCTCCTTCTGTTCCTTCTGAAATGACAACTTTTTTATCACATAAGTGGCCACTCACCCTTGGGCCAAGGAAATAATTCTCACTAGAACAACATTTAGTCTGAGCAACACTTTCAAAGAATCCAAGGCACAGCTCTCTGTCTGCCACTGAGAAAGTGGATTACTGCAAGAATTCTTACTACTTTAAGAGTCGTGTCAGAAAGTTATTGACTTACTGTCAACAGCAACAAGTCATGCTGAGGGCACCTGGAAACCCAATTACATCATCCTTAAATGCAACTTTTTAAAATGAAATGTACAATTGATATGGACCTCACAAATTATAGAGTTTGATATATACATGCTAATTTGAGAATACATTATTTGTCCCAAATGCTTTTGTATGAATTATTACCATGATCCTTATTGTGGTAATTTTTTTTTATTAAAAAGCAATTTTTTAAATGTTTTGTGTCATGGATCAAATACAGTGATAATGAGAATTTTTAGTTTATCTCTAAAATGTAAGCTTTTGCATACTCATTAATACACAAGTATCTGTACACACACATATGGATATACATATATACGGACATATATATTATATATAAAACAAAAATGCATTCATATATTACTTGTCTAATTGAATAATATTTTATAAAACTATAAAATAAAAAATAGAATAAAATTATCTTCACAAAAATAGGAGCTCAACTTCTTTTCTGTTGCCCAGTATGAGTAAGGTCCTCTAATTTTCAGAATTGGCTCAGAATGACTCTATGAGTTTGTAAGAGAGTTACTGAAGAGAATAATTTCAGTCGTGTTAATTACTGAAGTATATAGAGTATATGAAGCACATGGCCCATCTGTTGGCACTTTCTTTAATAAGAGAAATACTATTGATGACAGGTTTAATGTAGTTATTTTGCTTATCTCACTAGTAAGAACTATTTACAGTCACATTCTCTATTAAAGTCACCAATATCAGGACTATTGTTGTGTAAATGTGTGATAATTTGGCTTATTTATTATTAAAATTTTATATATTTTTACTAGTAAATTAAGTATTTACTAGTAAATAGTATTTTTAAAAAATTACAAGTAAATTAATAGTAAATTAAAATTATTACTATTTCTTTAAAATAGATTTTAAAATTTATTATTAATTTGCTGCCTGAAATTCCAACAAATATCAATTAATTTGGGCAATAAACATAAATATGTGTCAGAAATGTAATATTTCTAGGGAGGCTACCTAATGAATATTAACTGGCTACCAAATTCATGTTGAAGTAAGAACATACAAATATATGTGAGAGAAGATGACTGGCGAGAAGTTCCACAAACCCTTATGTTTCAAATATGCTCATAATATAGAGGTCGCAGGGGGTATTTAATAGAAATGATTTGGTGACAGTGTTTTGGAAAATATTTATGATCTGAGATGGGTTAATTCAGGTAAGATACTAGTAGATAATCTGTAACTAGAGATTCCATTTTAGCAGATAAAAAAATGCCTAGACAGTGGCACGATGTTGGTCAATGCGTGCATGTAATCTCACAATCTAGCATTCTGTTGACCTATGTACTCTAAGCTTTCTATGGATGTAAAAATCACAGAGGGAAAAGGAATGATTAGATAATAGGGAGAACCAATAAATGACAATAACTTTCTGGCTTGCTTAGGAAGTCTAGCATAATGGGTAAAATAGAGAATCCCAAATCAAGTAGAATTAGCAATACCTACAGATGGTTACTAGTATTAGTCTTGCAGTGTTCAGCAACAGAGAGAGAGAGAGATAAATAGCCTCATGCCTTCCACTCAATCTGTCTTTCCAATGGTCTCCTTTTTCAGAATCATATGTCCTTATTTATATTTTAAAATTGTAAGTAGAGAAATCAGGCATACAAACCATCTCTCAAATTTTATAGATGACATTGCAGAGTAAGTTTAGACAACTGTACAGAGAAATCATTCAGTCTGGGTTGAGAACAAGATCAGATGAAAAGCTCCGGTGTCCTTGCCCCCAAGAGTCTTGTCAGGAAGGTAGGGCCCTGCCTGTCTGCATGTGTGCACGTATTTTTGTACGTGCCTGTAGGGAAGATGTGTGCACAGGTGATTTAAGAAGAAGAGGGATAAGGAGAGTATTATGGAGTTATGTTTCAGTGTCTTGGGCCAAAATAGCTTGAACATAGATATATCTTCTTCACTTGAAGATTTGGTGTGAAAGAAGCAAAAGAATAAAAAATCATTCAGAAGTTATTAATGGAACTAAAGTAGCATTAATTAAAGCAGCATTGAAAAAAAAACTCAGTGTGGAAGCAGAAGGTAATTTAGAATATTATGATTTCATAGACTTCATAGATTACCTGATGTTGATAGGAATTTTATCTGTTTCTACTACAATTATAGTTAAATCATGATGGGCTCTCTTTAGGTACTAAAACCAAGAGTTAATAATTCTATGGATTTATTACAGGACAGGAACAATTCTAAGATTTTGTTTATACCAAACAAGATAACCCTTTACCACAATTCTATAAAAAACAAACTCATTAAAGAGTTCAAGTGGCAATAAGAAATTCATATCTAGCCTAAAGTTGAACAGCTAAATAGTGGCAGGAGTGTTTTGGGTTGAAGTGGAGAGATTTGGCTTTCTGGCCCTTAATTACCATGCTTTACTGTAATGGCTAATGCAGTTTCTGTTCCCTCACCAGCTCCTCTGCTGATAAAATATTGCATTTACATATTTTGGCATAGGTTTTCTAAGTGATCAAAGGTATTATGAATGACACAAAAATTACAAGATAAAATTTAGCTTAAATTGTTACAGAACATACACACATACCATTTTAAATGTGACACAATTCAATTAATGTAAAATTTATCATTTTAACCATTTTAAAAATGTACAATTAGGTAGTTTTTAGTACATCCACAATGTTTTCAAGCATCACCACTAGCTAGCTCTAGAACATTTTATTGCCCTAAAGGAAACTTCCTACTCATTAAGAACTTACTCCCAGTTGCTCCCTCCCTCCATCCCTAACAACCACTAATCTGTTTTCCACCTCTATGTATTTGCTATTCTTGATAGTTTACATAAATCAAATCACATCATGAGTGATCTTTTGTCTCCCTCTTTTCACTTAGCATAATGTTTTCAAGGGTCATAGGCATTTTAACATGTATCAATACTGTGTTCCTTTTCATCACTGATTACTGTTCCATCATATGGATATACCACTTCGGTTTATCAAGTTATTATTTGATAGGAATTGGATTGTTTTCCTTTTGGCTGTTATAAACAGTGCTGCTATAAATATTCGTGTTCATAGTTTTATTTGAACATAACTTTTTAATTATTTGTGGTATTTACCTAGGGGTGAAATTGCAGAATAATATAGTAATTCTCAGTTTGGTTTTTTTGAGAAATTCCCAGTTTTCTATAGTGGCTTTAATATTTTACATCTTTACCAACAATATATAAGGGTTCTGACTTTTTCACATACTCTCCAGCACCTGTTATTTTCCCAGTTTTTTTTTTAATATACCCATCCTAGAGGATAGGAAGTATCATCACATTGTGGTATTGATTAGTCTTTGACTAATGACTAATGGCATGGGTTATCTTTTCACATGCTTGTTGGTCATGTATGTTTTTTTTGAAAAACATCTTTTTAAGTACTCTATCATATTTTAATTATTTAGTTTTGTCACTTTTGAGTTGCAAGAGTTCTATACATATTCTAGACTCCCATCTATATGTTGCAAATATTTTCTCTCATTCTATAAGTTGTACTTTTACTTTTTTATCATGTCCTTTGATATACGAAAGTTTTAAAATTTTGATAAAGTCCAATTTATCTATTTTTTCTTTTGTTGTTTGTGTTTTGGATATCAAATCAAGTCATCCATTTCCAGATCACAGGTAATGACCATTTTCTGCTGTTTTTTTATTCCCTAAGCATTTTAGAGTTTTAGCTTTTATATTCAGGTCTTTGATCTATTTTTAAATATTTTTAAAAATCCTTTGTATGAGGTAGAAGTCCAACTTCTTTCTTTCAAATGTAGATATTCAGTTGTGCCAACCAAACTTGTTGAAGAGGCTATTCTTTCTCTATTGAATGGTTTTGGGACCCTATTTAAAATTAATGAGCTATCAATGTATGGGTTTATTTCTGGGTTGTCAGTTGTATTTCTCTGGTCTATATCTCTATTCTTATGCAATACTGTACTACTTTGACTCCTATTGTAGTAATTTTTGAAAACAAGAAGGATGAGTCCTTCAATTTTGTTTCTTGCCTAAGTTTGTTTTAGCTTTATAGGGTCCCTTGCATTTTCATATGAATTTTAGGATCAGCTTTTCTATCTCTTTAGAGAGGATTGAAGTGAATCTCTAAGTACCTTGGGGAGGACTGCCATATTAACAATATTATTTTCCCACCTATGAACCAGAATATATTTCAATTTATTTAGATACTCTTTAATTTCTTTCAATAATATTTTGTAGTTTTAGATGTACATTTCCTAAACTTTTTAATTTAAATTTATTCCTAATTATTTTGATGATATTATAAGTGATACTGCTTTTAAATTTCTTTTTTAGATTGTTTACTGATAATGTATAAAATACAGTTGATTTTGCATATGGATCTGATATACTGTAATATTGGAGTATTCATTTAATAGTATAGTTGTATATGTGTGTGTGTTCTGCAAATTGAGATAGTTCTACCTCTTCTTTTACAATGTTAATCTATCTTAATTCCTTTTTATGGCCTCATTGTTCTGGCTAGAACATTTATTATTAGAGTGGCAAAAGCAGGCATCCTTATCTTGTTCCTGATTTCGGGGGAAGCTTTCAGTTGTTTACCATTAAGTATGATATAACCTGTAGGTATATTAATAAAATCCTTTTTCATGTTACAAATTTACTTTCAATTCTTCTCTTAAATGGTATTTCTGCCATCAAAATGTGCTGACTTTTGTCAGTTACTTTTTCTGCATCCACTGAAATGATTGTTTTTTTCTTTATTCTATTAATGCGGCATATTGCATTAATTGCCTTGCATGCTCAAGGTGCATATCCATACCTGTCCTCTCAGGGACCAGCAACTTGCACCAAGAGAGTGAGCTGCCATCTTCAAGGCCTCTGCCAAGCTTGAGAGTTGGAGATGATAACAAGGTAAACTAAAGCACCATAAAATTCTTGTATCAAAATTTTGCAGTTATTTTCTTCATAAAGCACTCTTTTCATTATTATAAGCTTTTTAAATTTTTTTATTGTTATTGTTATTCAATTATAAGCTTTTTTTTTCTTTTTACAACAGATTCCATAGATCAGAAAAATTTGATTCTGGCAGTTTGTGACAACTTATACATTAATTTTATGGAAAAATATAGTACAAAGTTCCTTATTCTTTTATTTTGCTGATATCTCTCAAGTATCAATACACATTATTGATTATAATCACGATAACATGGTCTTTAAAACTATGCATTCTATAAGTGAGGCTGTGAATTGAGGGAAATAACACTGGTGAATATAGAAAGCAAATATCTTATATTGCAAATGTGTGCTATTCTTTTTACTATTATTGGCTTTCTATTCTAATTACTTAATATTATCTAATTGTTTATGTGCCTAAAAAGTAATCTAGAAAATCTATAAATCTTTATAAATAGATCTGGGGCATACAAATTAATATAAAAGAATAGGAAAGTGTGTAATTAAGGTCAATTCATTCAAGATAGTGATAAATATTTGCTGATAATCTGGAATAATGTAGTTTCCCAATTCTACTCAGACTCTTCATGAAGTCAAAATAATTAAAAGAAAAAAATACTTTTTGAGTTATTTTAAGCTAAATATCATCATTAAAACCTCAATTTTCGGGGGCACAAGTATCAATCACACCATAAGAAATTTTGTAGCTTCCTTTAAGTTATATGTTGATGCACATAATCCTTTCCATATTTTTTATATTATTTATCAAATTAGGCAAAGTCCATTCTCTCAAATAGTGCTGGTTTAAATAAGTCAAAGGTATTTATAAAATAGATAGCAATATTTCATAATTCATAAATAAGTGTCTTCAACTTTGTGCTTGTTAGCCACAGTGGGTATCTGGAATGATCACACTAAGCACAGCATGTCCTCCTGGTTTATCTAGCACTAATTACACAAGTGGCCTTCTAGATCACAAGGTCAAAATGTCACATTAACACTGCTATTCCCTTTGGTGTGCTTGCTGTACTTGGAAATGCACAGTGATCTATATCACACATAAATGTGCTACATGCATACCTTTTTCCAGTGAGAGAGTAAGAACAATTTTCTAACATATTTCTAAAGTCAAGTTCAAAAACATTAACACAAATGTATAAAACGTAAGACAAAGCCTGCTGAAGTCAAAATAACACATTTGAAAACATCTCCCCTTCCAAGAGAACAGCTTTTCAAAATTTCTACCAGAAACAACCTTAAATAATAGTAGTACTATAGCTATGAAAATTGTTAACTGCTAAATATGTAAAATTTAATAAAAGGACTGACCCTAAAATAAAGGCATTGACTTCTGTATAGAATCTGAGACTATAACGTGCTGGGAAGTCCAATTTCTTTGTAAACACAGCTCTAAGCAAGGTGCCAATTTTAATGCCAATAGACAGCTGCCCTCGGGCATTTTGCTGAAGGAACAAAAGGTGCATTCTTCGGTGGGAGCGAGTTTGCTATTTTGCTGTAATTGTAAGGTGATGACTAAATATGTATAACCCATTTAAGTCAGAATAACTGAAGAAATTCACAGGAAATTTCATGTCAAAGCTTTTGTGCAGGATGGGGATGGTGAGGTGGGTGAGAATTTTAGTCATCCTGACATTTCCAAATGAGACAAGATCTCCCAGTAGAATTCTAACAAATGATGACTTAAACGTTAATGCAAGTCATTTTGAAGTTAAAGTGTTCCTCAGAATCTTGGAGTTTCAAAATTTGAACTTTGTGTTTCTTACTTCCCTATTAACCATAAAAGTGCCTGCAGACAGATTTTTTAATTTAAACTTTTAAAGCTATAAACTGGACCCACCAAATGTTATCACCAAATATGTGCAATTTACATTATATCTATATGCTCCAAATATTAAGGCAGGTTTTCCTTCTCTGTTTTTGACTACAGTAGAACCAACTTTATTACCACCAGCTACTAGCAAATCATTTCCTTACAGCCTATAATGAAAACTGTGGAAAGGTAAGAATGTCAAAGAGAATCAAGGTGGGGGAAATCATGTTAAATGCATTTTTCAGTGGAATCTCCATGCCTAACATTTTGCACTAACAGGAAAGATCGGAGTAGAATGCAATAGTTTTGGGGATAATTTAGCATGTCTTTGGAGTTTGGGGAAATATGAGCATGGAGACTGATACCTCCTTTTTGTGTAAAGATTTATGCACATGGAAGACCAATAAGCAGAGTACCTGCCAGTAAAGCAGACATCAAACACACCATTGAGAGCCTAGGTCCAATGTTACTACAATCTGCCCCCATCTTAGTCTCTAACGCATTTGAAAAATATAGATTTCCTCAGAAGTGCTTGTGATTCTGTGTAGTATCTCTGCAGAGTGGAAGAGCACATGTAAGGCTGATCAGCTCCCAGCTGATATCATACATAGTATAATAACACTGACCCATCTTTTTAAAACTTCAAACAATGTGTTAATACATATTTTTATAATAAAGAAATAAATGTGTGAGCTCTAGATATAATTTATCATGGTGATTGTCTCTAGGATGGAAAAGACAGGATATGAAGAGAAAGGCAGCATGGAAGACTTAATGTTTGTCCCCAATATATTATTTTTAAATAATTAGTATCTGAATCTATTGTAATATAGTTAGAACATTTGTTCTGGGTAGTTTCAGAGTGGGCATTTCCAACTTTACTGTTGACACACATCATTTTGTTTAAATATGAAAGATTAGGTACACTTTCATTTCTGGGACAAGGGGGCATAGACTCACTTTCTGTTTTTATTCCACTCCAAATACAATTAAGTGCTCTGGGAATAATTAGTCATAGAAACTGTAAAGCTGGAAACAACCTGAAAGTTGGAAAGAAAGATGGTGCAATGGGTAGGAATATTATATTTTGAATAACAAGTTTTTAATCTCCCATATAGCTCAAACAGAGTGACAGTGAGAGCTGCAAACACAGACGTCCAGTCAGGTAGGCAGAAAATAAAAAGGATAGTGAGAGGGAGGGAGGAACAAAAGAATGAAGAAGGAAGGTAGGAAACAGGAAGGAAGGAAGGGAGGAAAGAAGGAAGGAAGGAAGGTAGGAAACAGGAAGGAAGGAAGGAAGGAAGGAAGGAAGGAAGGAAGGAAGGAAGGAAGGAGAAAGGGAAGAATGGTGAAAATAAAAGAAAAGGGGAATTGAGAAGGTGCCCGATGGGAATATCTATACCTATGTCAGCAGTGTCTTGAAACTCCCTGAAGAACCAGGGCCAGCCTCAGTCCCAAGATGTCCCTGTATCAGCAACAACAGTGGAACTGGGCAGGCTCACCCAAGCCATGTCTCACATCCACAGGCAGAAGAGATCTTCTATGGCACTGAAGGTGACATCATGCTAGTAGCTCCTAGTCATCCACCCAGGAGCAAAGGCGACCTCAGACAAATGCCTTCCAATCCTCTGTGTAAAAGTAGTGGTTGTCCAAACACAGCGACTCCTGCCCTCTATCCAGTAGCAAATAGTGATTCAGGTCAGGCACAACTCATCCTCTACTCAATGGCAGAAGTTATTTCTGTCTAGCATTTTCTGAACATCCCAGTAACAGAAAACCACTCAATCCCACAGCTCCTGCTCCTCCACTCAGTGTCAAAGGCTGTCCATGTAGGTGCTTCCTTCCTCAGTACTACTGCTAAAGATAGAATGGGAAGACCATTGACATTGGGTGGCCAGGGCAAAGGCAAGGGAAACACTCTCTGTCACACAGTTCTGGCATTTAACACCATTTAATGAAGGACACTGAGAACAAGAAAAGTGCCTTCTTCCCCACATGTTAAACCAGTCGAAAACTCACCTGAGCTCAAGTGAAATGAGATAATTATAGCATTAAAAGAGCTCAGTCAGTGAACTTGTCATTGGAAATATAGCCTACAAATTAGGTCAAAACTGATACATAATTGCTTGCTAAAAATTAAACATGAAATAGAACAAAGAGTCTCCTTGCATAATAAATAAAATGCCTAGGATATTTGAAAATCACCATACTAAGAACCAGAAAAATCACATTAATGAGAAAATAAAATCAACTAATGCCAACACTAAGATGAAATTGATACTGGAATTATCTGACTGTGACTTCAAAGCAACCATCACAAGTGTGATTTGGCAAGCAATCACACGTTCTTCTAAAACAAGTGAAAAATAAACCTCAATTAAAGTATTTTTGCCCTGACTGATGTAGCTCAGTGGATTGAGTGTGGGTCTGTGAACCAAAGGGTCACTGGTTTGATTCCCAGTCAGGGTGCATGCCTGGGTTGCAGGCCAGGTCTCCAGTACAGGGTGCATAAGAGGCAACCACACATTGATGTTTCTCTCCCCCTTTTCTCCTTCCCTTCCCCTCTCTCTAAAAATAAATAAATAAATCTTCAAAAAAATTTTTTAAAGGACAGATTGGTAATTACATAATTTAAAAACATGGAATAATATAATCACCAAAATAAAAGTGTTGTTGGATGGGTTCGATAGTAATGTAGAGATGACAAAAGAATCAATGAACTTTCTAACAGATCAACATAAAGTATTTAACCTGAAAAATAGAAAGAAAATATAATGACAATACAATAAACATAGCCTTGAGTCCTGTGGAGCATAAGAACTAATAATTATATATTGGGATTCCAGAAAGAGATGAGAGAAAATGTAAAACTGAAAAAAAGTATTTGAAGAAATCATAGCTAAAAAATTCCAAATTTGAGGAAGACATGAAGCCACAGGTATAGCAATCTGATATCAAAAAGAAAATCCCACAAATAAAGTGTTTTTACTGACTTTGTTATATTAAAATTCATATTTATATTATCCTATTTCATTTTCTCTTTATGACAACAAAATAGATATAGCTCCTGCCAAAATTCAAAATGTCAATAGACTTTTTTGGTATTTTTTAAAATTACATTTATCGGGATGACATTGGCTAATAAAATTATATGTTTTAACTGTACAAATCTATGATACACCATCTATATATTGCATAGTGTGCCCACCACCCAAAGTCAAATCTTTCATCATGTGTTTGACCCCCTTTACCCTTTACCACTCCCCTACCTTCTCTCCCATTGGGTAACCACCATACTGTTGTCTGTGTCTATGAATTTTTGTTAGTTTGTTTTTCTTGGTTGTTCATTTTTTGCTTTCAGTTTTATATCCCACACATGAGTGAGATCATATGTTTTTTCCCTTTTTCTATCTGACTCATTTTGCTTACCATGATATTCTCAAGATTCATCCATGTTGTTGCAAATAGCAGCATTTCATCTTTTCTTATGGTGAGTAGTATTTCATTAAACATTGTTTTAAATTTTGCACTGTTTGGGGCAGTATGATGAAATCTTGTGCCTAACACTACCTCACAATGCCTACGTCATTCACTCCATCTCATTATGCAGGCATTGTGTCTTCTCATATCATCACAATAAGAAGGGTGAACACAGTACAATAAGATGTTGTGTGAGAGAGAAAATCGCAACCACGTAACTTTTGTTATAGTATATTGTTATAATTTTTTCTATTTTATTACTCGTTGTTAGTCTCTTATTTTTGTAAATTTATAAATTAAACTTTATCATAGGTAAGCACGTATAGGAAAAAATATAGTATATATAGGGTTTGGTACCATCTGTGGCTTCAGGCATCTACTGGGGCTCTTGGAATGTGTCCCCTGCAGATAAGGGTGCACTAATGTACACATCTTAATTAAACTTCTGGAAAAGAATGTTAAAAGCCAACAGAAATAAGTGACATCTTGTATGAACACACCAATATGAATAATGACAGATTTCTCAACTGAAACCATGAAGATGAGTAGAAAAGTGATAAATTAATTTTAAACTGCTGAACAAACAGAATAACCAGACAAAAATTATTTACTTGGTAAAAATACTCATCAGTAATAAAAGAGAAATACACTGTCAAAAGAATAAAAACTATGATAATTTGTCACTAGCAGACCTACCCTTAATGAATGGCTAAAGGAAACTGTCCAATTCAAAAGCAAATAAGTGGACTTATATGACAGAAAGGAAATAAGGGCAAAAGAATAGGTGATGAGAAGAGTAAATAGAATAGACCATCATCCTCAAGAGTTTATTAAATCATATGTGATAGTTGAAGAAAGTAATTATGACATATAATGAAGTGTTTAATGTATATATAAGATATATTTAGACAACTGTATTCAAGAAATTGAGAGAATAAAGTAAACTAAGTGCAAATAAGATTTCAACATTTACTAACAGTAAAAAAAAGTATGGTGTGATAATTTATGTATATATGGTATACCCCAAGAGCAGCCACTAAAAAAATTATACAAAGATATGTATTCAAAACACCATAAAATAAAAAGATAGTATTCTGAAAAAATTTTCATGTAACCCCAAAACAAAGGAATTAAAAATAAGCAAACTTGATTATAAAATGTGAGACTTAAACCTCTTAATTATTACTTTAAGTGTGTTTCATGCACACCATGTAAAAGACAAAGATTGGAAGAGTATACTCAGCACACCATTCACAGTAATTAATATAATGAATAGGCAAATAATTACCTATTACATAGCAGAACTGAACCACGCCATCAACCAAGAATCTCAGTGACATTTTTGGAATTTTGTCGAACAACCGAATATATGTACATATAATTTTTCCCAAGCATTCATGGGACACCAAAACAGATCATTTAAAGATTTAAATTACATAAAGCAAACATATTAAATCAATCAGGGAAACGACAGGAACATTTTAAAACACTTGAAAATTAAAGAGTACACCAGCAATCCCTGAGTGAAAGAGGAATTTTGGAGATAATTTTAAAGATGCATAGAACTTAATACATCATATCATATGACATGCAGCTTAAGTGGGTTTGACATAGAAACTTATAACATTAAATGCTTATTTCATAAAAAAGGAAATATATCAATTCCTCAGTACCTACTTTAAAAAAAAAGAGAGAATAAATCCAAACCAATCAGAAGGAAGAAAATATAAAAATAAGAGATAAAGTATGTAATCAAGACCAATAACACATCCTATTTCATTATGTGTACATTTTATGTAATATTAAAAGTTAGAAAAATAAGCAAAAAAGGCATCTGTCTATTCCCAGTGAGGAAATCAAATATGCAGCTTGAAGTTATTTATTTGATAAACTGTTTACTTTATTTTATTTTGATTGACTAGGAGAAGCATGGTTGAATGTTTTGAAATTGTTGCTGTGGACTGATCTTTATTTATTGTTTTGTGTTTATTTTTTAATTTTTCATTTATAATTGAAAATTTCAAGTGTACAATTTGAATACATCATCAGTATATTACATTGTGTGTTCACCATCCAAAATTAAATAACACTGTACAAACAGCATGGTGGATACCAGAAGGAAGGTGGGGGGCAGGTAGTAAATGGTAAAAGGGGACAAATACAGGGTGACAGGAGATTAGTCAGATAGTCTATCTCTTCAGTTAGGGATATAAGACATTTTAAGTTTCCTTTTCTTAATCACCTAATGTGTTACTAAATTAGTTACTCCTTCCTTTGAAAAGATATCAACTAGATTTATTCATTAAATTGTCCCTTTCCCTCACTCCACTCCATCATGGCCAGACTTTGGTTTTATTACTTTATCTTTGATTGGAAAAAAATAGTACTAATTATCCTCTATAATTTCTGTATTGTTCTATATCCTAAAATAATCATATAAGCAGCAAACCAAATCTTAAAATGCCTCTCCTCTCCTGTCATTCCCCCTTTCTCCTTGATAGCACGTAACATCAATTTTACCCATTCAGTGTCACTGTTTAGAATTATCTTCAGCACACAAAATACACTTCCTTGATTCTTTGTTTTTGCTCCCCTCTCATTACCACCTTCAGTATCATTCTTCATCCAATAGCCTTCTTATCACAAATGAGAACCCACATTCACTGTTTTCTGTTGTCTCTTTAATCCACAAGGTTATACCTCATGTATGAGGCAGTTGCTGGCATGAGGCTTTCACTTCAAATCTTTCTGCTTCAAAGGTCATGTTCTTCATTATATCCTCCAGCTAATAAAGCATAATAATAAAGGTTTTGCAAATAATTTCATTATGATAAATTTTGTTAATATATTTATATGCTATTTTGTTCCATGTTAATGTACAGTTAATTATAAATCTATCTAATTTTAAAAGTTTGACATTTCTATTAAAAACCCCTCCCTCTGAAAATGACAGAATGCATTTCAAAGGAACTCAGACTCTCCTACCTACATCATTTACTTCCTTTAACTCCTAGCCAATAGGTACTACATCTAGATTTAACCTATTTCTAAACTACAAAGCAAGTCACATTATATTAGATAAAATGAAAAAATGATTTTGAAAATTATAGACCTATTTTACTTTTCCTAATTTGATAATTTGCTGGTACATAAAGTACAAAATACTTGACCAATTATTTCAGATAAAACATGCTTTATAGAGTCTGTTTTTCACTAAACAATAATTTCTTTAATTTATGTACTTCATAGTTTATTAGAAGCAACACTTTAAATCACTAATAATAGCAATTTTTAAAAATCTCATGAAGTGATCATTTAATCATTTAACATCTGAAAATATTTTAGTTTCAGTCACAATATATATTTATAAATTTTGTATTGATTTTATTTAAATTATTTTCCAATAAATGTTTCATCTTCATTTTATATAAATGTTATTTTGTCATCTAGAATGTTTGCTATGTTCTCATGTCAAAAATACTTTTATAGCAGTTAAAATACATTTTTTGTTTATTTTGCCTTATATGATAGACACATAGCAGTTTCATATAACAAATATTTTTAAACTCAATGAAATACATGATGCATTTTCCATTTGGCACACCATTTCCAAGCTCATTCTTTTTTATGGGTCTTTATTAGAACATAAAAAATGCTTAAATTGAAGGCAGCATTAAAGCTCTGAACTATTTTTATGATCATGCAAAAATTAATGAGCACTTCCTACTTATAGAAATTGCCACTTGATTAAGATCTCACAATTCTATGATCTGATCAAAACCAGAAATAAAATAGAAGTTGCCAACTAAATGTAAAATTGCTCTGTAGAATGCAGGGTAAAAACTGTAACGACATGTTGCATCCACTGATAGACCTTGAACAATCTAACATTGTTCTTTTGGTTTGCACTAGGATGCGAAAGAAAAAAAATCCCTGCGTTTTCTGTCTGTCTTTGTGGCAGCCCAGATTGAATAGGGGACTACATCTGCAGGGAAAAAAGAAAGAAAGAAAGAAAAATTGTAATGAAATGACTTATAAAGCTTTGTATGTTTTTCTGCATTAAATTGGAAGGCTAGGTTTATCTCCTCAGTAGATCCCCATGTCTTTGCACTATGACTGTGAAGAGCTCTAACAACAGTAATGGGTTTTTTAATGCATTGGTGTAATCTCCATTTACATCTATGTATGATTACATCATTTTATACAGTTAAAGAAAATTGTACAGAATTGTGTGTCAGTGCAATTTCTTCTTCTATTGCTGAAAACAAAATTGTGTTTTTGAAAATTCATATCACAGTATGGGTGTGACTAAAATAAGTTTTACAAATTCATTTTTAGAAATATCCTTGCTTTGTCTATGTGTGTATGCATGTAAGTTTTTCCTTTAAAAATCCATTCCATTACCTTGGTTTTCTCTCCTGCAAAACTAGCTGACCAAGTTTGTTTGTAAAGTTCTTTGTAATTCCGTGAGGTAGGTGCTGTTATATAATTCCTATTGTTCTCACATTTCTTAACTCCAGTCTGAGCCAGGTCTGGCTGTGCCTATGGTCTTTTTTAACAGCTTTATTAAGATATAATCCACAAACCATTCAACTGATTCACTTAAAGTATACAGTTCAATGTCTTTCTATATATTGAGTTGTGCAACCATCACCAGAATTTAATTTTAGAAAAATTTCATCACCCACCCAAAGAAAACCTGTACCCATTGCCAGTTACTGCCCATTAACCCCTCTATCCCCCAACACTAAGATTATACTTTATTCTCATTTTTCTCTGTATATTTGTCATAAAAATGGATTCATACAGTATGTTTTTTTTATTTTTGTCTAGATTATTTCAATTAGCTAAATGTGTCCAGATTCATCCACATTGTAGAATTTATCAATACCTCATTTTTTTAAATGTGGTGACTAATATTTCATTGTAGCAATATATCACTTTATTTTGTATCCACTTATTAGTAATGGACATTGCATTGTTCCACCTTCAACTATTGTAAATAATACTGATATGAACTTTCATGTACAAGTTTTTGTGTGGACATATGTTTTCATTTTTCTTAGATAGAGACTTGAGTGTTGAAATGTTGGGTCATATGGTAACTCTATATTTAACATTTTGAGAAACTTCCAAAGAGTTTTCCAAAATGGATACACCATTTAATTCCCAAAAGCAATGTACAGGGTTTCTAATTTTGTCCTTCTTAACACTCTTTAATCTCTCTTTCAGTGTAGCCATTCTAGAAATTGTAAAGTTGTATCTCACTGTGGTTTTGTTTTTCATTCACCCAATGGCCAGGTATTAATTGTATTTTTATGTGACTACTTTAAACATGTACATCTTCTCTGAAGAAATGTACATGCATATTCTTTGAAAAATTTTAATTGTGTTTTTTTATCTTCTTACAATTAGGTTGTAATTCCTTTCTATGTCCCAATATATACATCCCCAATTGGGATGTATCAGTGAAAATATTGCTCTGTGGAATATTTGAAATTTCATGCCGATGATTTCGTCTATATTTTTATAGTATTATGCCTCATATTTAAGTCTTTTATCCACCTTGAATTTATTTTTGTGTATGGTGTAAGGTGGTGGTCGAGTTTCATTTTTTTTGCATGTAGCTGTCCAGATCTCCCAACACCATCTGTTGAAGACACTATTTTTACTCCATGTTATGCTCTCAGCCCCTTTGTTAAATATTAACTGACTATGTTGACATGGGTTTATTTCTGGGCTATTTTGTTCCACTGGTCTATGTGTCTATTCTTATGCCAGTTCCAATCTGTTCTGATTACAGTGGGTTTGTAATATACTTTGATATTAGGTATTGTGATCCCTCCTACTATGTTCTTTCTCAAAATGGCTGAGGCTATTTGGTGTCATTTATGATTCCATATATATTTTTGAAATAGTGTTCTATATCTGTGAAATAAATATAACATTGGTATTTTGATAGGTATTGCATTGAATCTATAGATTGCTTTGGTAGTATGGATATTTTAATGATGTTAATTCTTCCAACCATGAACATGGTATATACTTCCATTTATCTGGGTCGTCCTTAATTCCTTTCTTCAGTGTTTTGTACTTTTCTGGGTTTTTTTTCTTTTTCAGAAAGAAACGATAATTATGTAACTATTTTCACATTGGTAGTAAAAGTGGCTTCTTTTTAAATATCTAAGATTGTATATTCAATTTAGAATTAACATTTGCCCTTTTGCTTCAGTGAAATTGAAGGCATATTGAAATTCAAAATAACCTGAAAAAATGTCAATCATATTATATGTAAATATTGTCTTTAATCAGAAAAAAAATCACAAATGGGAATTAAATCATCCTTTAGGAATTGAAGTAAAGCAGAGCAAAGAGATTAAGAATAATTTAAAAATGTACCAAAACTACAGAATCTACTACAGCACATATGAGCAATTGTTGAGCAAATAAAAAGTAAACAACTCAGCTAAATTTCAGAAAGGCACATCATTCAACTTGATGTGGCTGGCTTCTACAAGCTTCTCAGGACCAGCTTTGTGAACATGTGGTCTCCATGGTGGTACAAGGCCCTGTGTTCACAACAGTCTCATACTTGGCTCAATGCTCTCTCACTACCTTCAAATTCTTAAAAACTTAATCTTTGAACTGTGTTTTGTAAATGAAGTCTGTTGGGACAATGAAGCAAGAGCATGTGCTGAGAAGAAGCCTGCGGTATGTGTGAGAGCCACATAAAAGTTAACTCCTGGTTCCTTTTCCTTTCTGTCCTTCCTTCCTCATCAGTATACTAAAGGTATAGAGTGTTGGTAGAAGGTGCATGAATCAAGTGAAATGTAAACAGTTGACTTAGTTTTGTCAACTGTTCAGTTTTGTCAACTAGTTTTGTAAAGCTGTAAAGAGTTGCAGCTTTTTCACTGTTCTGATAAGAAAAATAAATATCTGTGCATGTAGGAGCTACAACATGCAAATTGTGCAATTTGGTTATTCCGTATTATAAGTCAATTGCTCTTATACAGGGTGTGGCAAATGTAGGTTTACAGTTGTTCCCATGGAAAATAAAAATAAACTCTGTGTTTTATGTACTCTCAACAGTAAACCTACTTTTGCCTTATCCTGTATTTGTAGTTACCACTGGAATTGCACATTGTAAAACTGAAGAGTAAAATTCATGCTAATTACATAAGATTTTTCTTTTTCATTACTAACAATGACTTTAAATAACAAGTAAAAAACCACCACTGTGTGTCCATGACCCAAGTCAACTATTCTTCCATCACCATATATTTGTCCCCTTTACCTTCTACTATCCCACCCTTCTTCCCTCTGGTAAGCATCATACTGTTGTCTCTTCTATGCATTTGTAGTTGTTTGTCACACTGTTCATTTGTTGCAATATACAGATAATGTACAACAGACTCTTACACTTGATATCTATATAACTTTATTAACCAATGTCACCTCAATAAGTTTAAAAATGGGAAAACATAAGGGTATTAAAAGTGCTAAAAAATTTTAATAACACACTATGGCAATTCAAAAGAGAGAAAGGCTATGAAAGAGGAGAGCTTTATTTTTTAGCATAACAGTATGTTTCTTGCATTTTAAAATAAGGAGCTCACATTTTTTATTTTGGACTGAGTCCTGAAAACTGTATAGCCAGCCCTGAAACTTACTTATGACTCATGTTGAGATCATTTTGTTTGACTGAGTGGCCTGCAGAGAGCCTAAGCTGACACTAGCCCCCTCATACAAGCGCTTGCTCTAGACAGCAGCCCTCATAAACAAGCAAATGTAAGTTTTTGATATGACTTCCCCAAGGAACTTTTTGTTCAGCCCTTTAATAAAAACCCCATGGACCTCACCAAAACCCTTCTCATTTTGGCTTGAACTGACCAATCCAATCTTATTTCTGGGGCCCCAAAGCAATTTACCCATAGACTCTAATGAGATGTGCCCCAGGTCCTGTCTCTCTCTCTCTCTCCCCTCCCTTGACCTCCCCAAGTGGTCCATCAAGGTATGTTGTATATTTCCTCCAGAACCTGTGAGTAATAAACTCTATTTGATTTGTATTTGTCCTGTGGACTTTTATTAAGCCACAGTTCATTTGACCTCCTGTGCTCCACTTAACAAATGTCAATATAGTCATAACAACTTGTGTTATGATTTGTAACTCATCTCTGCTTATCTATTCATTCCATTTTCAAGAAAAATCAGGCCACCATTCTTCTAGTATTTCTTCCCTGTGCTGGTGTTTCTTTAAGGATAATTTCAAGTTTTTATGGGTATTTCTGGAGAAGTTTCATTTTACTTCTTCTTTTTTGACTTTTCTTTCATGGTCCTGTTCTATTGTCTGACACTCAAATGAATGTTTCTTTCATGATTCTGGCCTTCAGCTTTCTCCTAATTTCTAAATAATTTCACAAATTTATTTTTTCATTCCCATGACCTTGACTAACTCTTGTTCCTTCATTTTAGCTAAATATTTGCACAGCCCAAACCTATCCTCAGTGTATCATTCTTATACATTTTAACAATTATTGGGCATATTTATTTGTATGCTCCACAGTTCCTTGAAACTTAACATGTATTTAATATTCTGTAATGCCATGAGGGTTATTGCTCTAAAATAAAAATTCAAAGATGTAACTCCCTAGCTTTAATGGTTCCAAGTTGCTTGTAGAATAAAGTTCAAATTTATTTGCACATCATACATGGTTTGTTATCATCTTGGCTTTCACTGTATGTACAAATTCACTTTATAGTTCATCTCTTTCCTAAATTCTCCTGGGTTGTAATGATAAAAAATTATTCTCTGGGTTCTCTCAATGAAAAATTGAGTTAGTGATTTTTAATGCTTCTTTGCTTCATACAACATTTCCTCCGCCTCTATCTTTAATACCTCAGCATTCTTGTTTCTTTGAGAAATTAGCTACATAATATGAGCAGAGGTATTATAAAATAGTAGTTAAGAGAACAGGTGCTAAATTAAGATTACACAGGTGATCTTGCACTTGTTAGTTATAATATGCTAGGTAAGTCACTGAAGCTCTATGTTGCACAGCAGGAAGGAATGAGCTGATAGTACACCTGTGACTCCCTCGTCCCTTGGGAGCTGTGTGAGGGAGTGTCTGAGCTCCATCACATCTCAGAACCTTTCTCCTTAGACACATGCCAATGCTACTGACTGCCAGAAATGTGTGAGGAATGTTTTGGGGGAAATATAATAGCATATTCCTGGTCTACCTTGAGTAAATTTTAACAACTTATGGATTTATTGTGGCATAGATGACTAGAGAATGAAAATTATTCATGAAGAACTTTTCTCTTTATGTGACAAAAAATATATAACCAAGAAGACTCAAAACTGATAAAACAAAACAAATACTTGCTTTGAGAAAAATGCTCTGCAAGTACAGTAAAATGTGTGACTTTTTTTTTCCACAGTTACATGGAAATCAAGAGTCCTAGTGTGCAAAAAAGAGGCAATTAAGGAACTGCATTTTTAGATTTGGCACCTGCAGAAAGAGATGCTTCATGTGTCTGTTTCTTGTTTGTATCCTTCGAATCATTAGTAAAGCTTGTTTGGGAGCAAGGTATTGGGTTGGCCAAAAAATCCATTTGATTTTTTTTCCATAAGATGGCTCTAGCAGCTCTTAGTTGTCTTTAAATTCATTTGAAACAATTTTGTTGGATTGTATGGTGACAGCTGTCGTATCAGTGTGAATTTTTAAAAAATCAAAATTGGTAAAATTTTTGTGAAACCATTTTAATATTGAATATAGAAGAAAATGTGCAACATTTTTGGCATATCATTCTTTATTATTTCAGGAAAGGTATTTGAAGTGTATAGAGAAAGTACTGGGACTGATGACTGATCAAATATGTCAAAAAAAAAAAGTGGTTTTCGAAGTTTCATGCTGGAGATTTCTCACTGGATGATGCTCCACATCAGGTAGAGCAGTTGAAGTCAATAGCCATCAAATCAAGACATTAACTGAGAACAATCAACGTTATACCATGCAGGAGGTAGCTGGCATACTCAAAATATCCTAATTAATAATGTTATTAGGGAAAATGAAAAAATGTGTTTTACTGTATGGAAAAAAAATAAGGACTTTTTGAACAACCCAATATAAGACCCTACATCTTCACTAACAATCCAACACTGGTGTGAACAGTGTTGGAATTGATTACAGCATTGGCTTTTTTTCTCTTTAACTCCCATCAGTCACAAATGACAATGCATACCTAGGCAAGAAAGGGGAGGATGAGAAAAAAGAGGAGAATTTGTTACAAGGATGCTTTTCCAATGGGAATTGAAGGAAAACAATTCAGTCCCCATATAATTGACTAAATGAATAGACAGAAAACACAAAGCAGACAGAAAGTTGGCAAAAATACTATTTCCTGGCTATTCTTAGCAGCTCTGTTAACATCCTCTATAGGAGAAAACTAGGACTTAGGAAGGTAGAAGTTAAGTCTGTGTTTTCTGATTACTAGAAACACTGTCCATGTTTCTTTAGCCACATAGAAGACTTCATATTCATGATCTAAGTAATTCTCTTATGCCCATGATTTCTGCAGTATCTGCTTATGACTATTCAGGTAGCTGGAGGTGGCTGCAAGGTAACCAAGGAATCAAGATATTATCTGAAGAATTAGGCAACTTTAGACAGAAATGTGAGAAAAGGACTCATTAACCCCAGCTAGTATTCTCTGAATAAACAATCAGGTGTCTCACCCCTCATTCTAGTCTTCTGGATGAAAGATAATAGTGGGGTTGGTGACCAATCTCCAATTAAATTCAAATTTCTGTGAGCCTCTCTTCTCAATCTTAAGACTGTTAACCTGTTGCAATTAGTATGAATGTGAGTTTGGCAGACTATTTCCTTTAAGTCCTATTTTCTGTGACAGGATTTGTTTTCTCACATATTTTGGTTGTTGGAATAATTCAGTTCCTTAAAATTTCAGAAATGAAAGTCCCACTTCCTTTCTGGCTCTATCCTAATGAGCTTTTCCACTTTCTAGACCCACAGACATTCCTTGACTCCTTGCTCCTTTCCTTTGTCTTTAAAAACAAGTAACCTTTAAAGCCAGGGTTGAGTTATCCCCTTGTCACATCTCTCTGACGTACAATTTTGGCTTTTTTTTCCACTTTTAAGGGCTCAGGTAATTAGGTTGAACTCACCTGGAAAATCCAGTATAATCATGACACTGTATCTTCTATATGAGTAAGACAAGAATTAATACAAATATTTTCCAAATAAACAAATAATTTAAAATCTTTCAAAATAATTGTATTAACATTTCCAACTTGTATTCTCTTCCCTATGTTTGGATTTCATGAATTTATTGCTTTATTATTTTGTATCAATAAGCAATAAAAAAGACAGGTTTCTAAGAGAATTGGACAACAAAGTACCTGTATATCATTTATGTAGCCTTTTTACTTAGAATGTGGGTATTGAAAGATGGTATCTAAGTAAATTATTAAGCTGAAAATGATTAGGATGTAATGCATTAACATACTGAAGGTATTCTAAGTGGACATTTTATATTTTTTATACTCATATTCCTCGGGTTGGGCATGTATTTATTCAGAAAAGTAAAGGAATATGATTTATGGATCACTTTTTAATATGTACCCAAGAACTGTGGGCATTTGAAATCCATTATTTTTATAATTTTTTTACTCTAACTTGTATGACAAGAATTATTTTTTTCTACATAAAGATAAAGAAACTGAAACTCACTATGGCTACATGGCTTGGTCTAGGATATTTAGATTCTAAATAAATTTAATCAGATTGAGACTCCAGGTCTAATTACAAAATCTGTGCTCACTCTGCTTTTATTACATGATTTTCATCCTCTCTGCAGAATCTCTATTGATACTGAAATGCTTATGTGCAGGAAATATAGCATGTGATCATAATAGTCCTTTAAAATGTTAAATGGACCTAGAGTGATCATTTTAGTTGCAGGTATTTGATGCAGTAGAGGTAAGTGGTAATCCATCAATCCTTTACCTCTCTTTTAAATGTCCATTTTTGCGTGTTTTCATTCTAAATATAGATGTGTAAATATGAGAGTGTCTTGCAAAAGCGTTATTACAGACCTTTATTGTCAGAGTGTGTAGATGTAATACATGGTTTACTGGGAAGAATACAAGCAGAAAAGCAGCAAAACTCATGCTCACCCCTAAACTCTCATTACTGCATACTATAGGATGGGCATAGAGGTTCCATACACATGTCCAAAGTTCTAGGAAGGAGGGGCCACCCTTGATGGCATGCTTTACTTGAGAATGAAAGCAGATCAAGGGGAGAACAAGATTCACACAAACACTGCGTTTTATGTACATTTTAGCCTGGGAGGGAACTAACACCAAGTTTCTATATGATTCAAAGAAATTAGTCAAGGGATTTCAGTACCAGGAACTAAATAGGGAGTTTTCCATGTTGAGAGTTCAGTTTTATAAATGGAGGACGCTGGGATCCACCTTGCATGTCAGGAATACTGACATCATTCCAAAGCCTTGCTGTCTCCCAGCAAGCTGGTTTAACCCATCCCAACTAGATTTTTCTCACTGTTACAAAAAAAGAAAATGAGCCCCCTGCGCAAACAACATTTATAATTATTCACGAATATAGTTTGTTATAAATATGCAATTTATAATTCATATGTGTAAAATTAAAATATGTATATTTGGATTGATATCCATCAGTATATAATACTTCTTAATTATCCAAATTAATTCTCTTCTTATATTATAATAATCCCCAGGAAGCAGTAAATTCCAGATGGAATTCCAGATGGAAAAGAATTAGACAAGAAAAGCAAAGAGATAAGGGGAGGGTGTGTATTGGTTATTTTAAAATAATGAAATGTTTGCACATAGAAAATGGTAGATTCTGTGAGTACGGCATATCAGAAAGCAATCCAGCATTCTATTTAATTTTTATTATCTGTAATTTTCTTATTTCTTTTCAAATGCATATCCCTTATTCAACATTTATAGATTTCTTTTAATTCTTTCAGATTTTTAAATTTGATTTATTTAAATATTAGTGAATAATATTATGTAAGTTTAAAGTGCAAAATTCTATGATACATGATTGTATATTGCACTGCATGCCTACCACCCAAAGTCAAATCATCTTCTGTCACCACATATTTGACTGCCGGCTCCCCACCCCCTTCCCTCTGGTAATGACCACAGTGTTGTCTGTGTCTATAAGTTTCAGTTTTATATCCCATATGTGAGTTAAATCATATGGTCCTTAGCTTTTTCTGACTGATTTTTCTGAGTGATTTTACTTAGCATGATATCCTCAAGGTCCATCCATGATGTCAGAAATGACAGTATTTCATCTTTTATGGCTGAATAGTATTCCATTGTATATATCTATCACACTTTCATTATCCAATTATCTGTCAAAGGATACTTTTGTTATTTCCATTTCTTGGCCACCGTGAATAATGTTGCAATGAACATGGAGGTGCATATATTTTGCAAATAAATATTTCCAAATGTTTGGGGTAGATACGCAGAAGAGGAGTTGCTTATGCAACACTTTTTATTACTTGGCTTATTAATAATAGCCATTCGAGTAGGTATGAGGTGGTATTTCATTGTAGTTTTGATTTGCATTTCCCTAATAGCTAGTGAAGTGGAGCATCTTTTCATAGATCTGTTGGCCATTTGTATGTCTTCTTGGGAGAAGTGTCTATACGGGTCTTGTGCCCATATTTTAATTGGATTATTTGTTTGTTGAGTTGTATGAGTTCCTTATATTTTTCAATATTAACCTTTTTTGACAACGTTATTTGCAAATATCATCTCCCATTCAGTTGGTTGCCCTTTTGTTTTGGTCTTTTTCTCTGCAGAGGCTTTTTCATTTGATATAATCCTATCCATTTATTTTTGCCTTTACTTTCCTTGCCTTTGGGATAAAATTCATAAAATATTCTCTAAGACCAAAAAATATTTAGTACCTATGTTTTTACATGTAATTTATTGTTTCTGAACTTATATTTAGGTCTTTGATACATTTTGAAGAAATTTTTGTACATGAGGATACACTGTAATAAAGTTTCTTTTTTTTATGTGGCTTTACAATTCTCTCCTTTTGCAATTGCTACAATAAGAATAAAATACATAGAAATAAACTTAACAAAGGATGTGAAGAAACTGTATGCTAAAAACTACACAGCATTATTAAAATGAGATTGAAAAAAACACAATGAAATGGAAAGACATTCCATGTTCACAGATTGGAAGAATCACATGGTTAAATGTGCCATATTACCTAAAGCAACACATAGATTTAATGCAATCCCCATCAAAATCTCAGTGACTTTTTAAAAAGAAATAGAAAAAGATCATTAGATTTGTATGGAACCACAAAAGACTCTGAATAGCCAAAGCAATCTTGAAAAAAGAATGAAGCCAGAAGTATCCCACTACCTGTCTTCAAATTTTACTGAAGAGCTACACTCAGGGCTTTTGATTTATATTTTACTCTTCCAGAATCATCGTTATCACTAATACTTGCCTATTTCTTTATTTACCTTATTAAAAATGTCTTGTGCATAATGTCATGGCTAACAAAATATCACAATTTTAATTAAATAATCATCCCCAAATTAATCTATAGATTTAGTGCAATCCCAGTCGAACTATAGCAGTTTAGTGGAGACTGTCAAGCTGATCCTACAATTCATATGAAAACAAAATGATGCAAAAACACCTAAAGCAATATAAAAATTAAAGAATAAATCCAGGACATTTAGATTATCATATATCAAGATTTACCATAATACTACCATAATTAAAGCAGTGTGATATTTTTATAAGAGAAACAAGACAGACCAAATGAATAAAGACTTTACTTCACTTATGAGCCCTGAAAATGGCACTGTATTACCAGTGAGTAAATATCTTCTACAAATAAAAAACAACATGAATTTTGACCTTAATATTACTTCATATACTACAATTCTAAACTGATATTAGATCCATATGAAACATTCAGGAAAGTTCCTGTAGGAAAGCATTAAAGACCACTATCATTTCACACAGGTGAAACAAGGCAGTAACCATAAAGGGAAAAATATAACTATTAAAATTAAGAACTTTTCACCAAAAGACACTATGAAAAGAGTGAAAACAAGATTTAATATGATAAACATATTTGCAATAGAATGTCCAACAGAGGACTAACTCTTAATAATGAAACTAAGAAAAAATAGAGAAATAATTTATCTTTAAGCATGGTGGACGATTTCCTCACTCTGCTGTGTATTGACATTCCTAACTAGCCAAAAGTTCGGGTTGACTCTGACTAAAAAGAAAAAGAGACAAGATAATCAGTAAATAAAAATAGATTTGTAGTAGGAGAGAACACTCATACGTAGGTAAATACAAAGCACAGTAAATGGGTAAACATTTTCATTAATAAGTAGCCATTAATAAATTACTAATTATTAATAAATAAAATTATTACTAGTTTAAAGCCATCCCTTTCTCTATTCATGTGCATTGAAGTATATGTTCTAAAACTTAAAAGCTTGAATCTAGTTTCACTGTCACCCAAGTTGTCTACTGTCTGATATTTTTAGCCTTACCTTGTATCTGTGTTATCAAATGAGTGGTACTTGATTCCTCATTTTTAAATATTTATCAGTAAAAATAAGTACATGACCTTTTTCTTTAAAACAAATTTTAAAACTTCTAATAAATGAACTCTTTTGAAATATTCTTCCCAGTGCTTTCCATGTTAACTGAAACATAAAATAACTTTTATTTTTAATTTTTAAATTATTTTATTGTTGTTCAATTACAGTTGTCTGCATTTTCTCCCCACCCCTCTACCCTACCCAAGCCAAACCCACCTACCTCCCTTGCTTCCACCTTCCCCCTTGGTTTAGTCCATATGTCCTATATAGTAGTTCCTGAAAACCCTTCTCCCCACCATCCTTTCCCCCCTCCCCTCTGGCTATTGTTACAATGTTCTTAACTTCAGTGTCTCTGGTTATATTTTATTTGCTTTTTTCTTTTGTTGATTATGTTCCAGTTAAAGGTGAGATCATATGGTATTTGTCCCTCACTGCCTGGCTTATTTCACTTAGCATAATGCTCTCCAGTTCCATACATGCTGTCGATAAAAGAGCTTTTAATGAGAAAATTCATCCAAAGGACAGAAGGCATTTAATATTACATGCAATTCAATATCTGTGTTTAGCTCCTGGTAATCTCCTTTTTGCAACATTTTCTACTTTCTGCTTCTTTAGTATTTTAATGTCTGATGATTTGTTTCTTCCCAACCCATTCCATTGGTATTTAGTGGATACCAACCCATAAAACTCTCAACTGAAATTTTTAACTTCACCTTTGTGCCTATGCTCCTAAAATGATTTCACATTATGCCAAGGCCCCTCATGTTTGTTTAGGGACTTTGTGTACAGAGCCTTATACTAGGTACTTTAATCTTTACAAATATAACTCCATGATAATGTATATTTTCATCTCTTTTTAGCTAGAGACATTTGACTTTAGACTCAGCAAAATTTATTCCTTTTTTTCTTCTCAACTTTTCCTTTCACTTACTTTTCAAATCTTCTTTGAGTGTTGATTTTTAAATTGAGATATAATTGACATACATCACTATATTAGTTACAAGTGTACAGTATACTGATTTGATATTTATATGTAAATAAAAATCACCACAATAAATCTAGTAAACATCCATTACCACACAAAATTTTATTTATTTTTTCTTGTAATGAGAACTGTATCTATTGACTTACGATATTTCAAATACACAACACGGTGTTGTTAACTGGAAAGTTTGTACCTTTTTTTTTTTTTTTGACTCCCTCACTCATTTTGCTAACCCCTCCCCCCATGCCAGGCTTCTGGCAAACTGCAATCTCTTAAAAGTTTCTATAAGATTTTCTTTTACAGTGAAAATATTGCTTCATGGAATATCTGAGATTTTCCTGCCTGTGTTCTCCTGAAGAACTTTTATGCTGTCTTAATTTATATTTAAGTCTTTTATCCACCTTGAATTTATTTTTGTGAGTGGTATAAGTTGGTGATCAAGTTTCACTTTTTTGCATGTAGCTGTCCAGCTGTCCCAACACCATTGTTGAAGAGGCTATATTTACTCTATTTGATGCTTCTGTCCACTTTGTCAAATATTAATTGACTGTAGAGACTTGGGTTTATTTCACTGATATGTCCCCTGGAGCAAGAGACATAAAGGAAAGAATAAACAAATGGGATCTCATCAAAATAAAAAGCTTCCACTCCAGGAAGACAAACAACCCAATTAAAAAATGGGCAAAGGACTTGAACAAACACTTCTCTAAGGAGGACATACAGAGGGCCCAGAGACATATGAAAAGATGCTCAGCACTGCTAGCCATCAGAAAGATGCAAATTACAACCACAATGAGATACCACTTCATACTGGTGAGAATGATCACCACAAACAAAGCAACAAACAAGTGTTGGAGAGGTTGTGGAGAAAAGGGAACCTTAGTGCAATGTTGGTGGGAATGCAAACTGGTTCAACCACTATGGAAAACAGTATGGAATTTCCTCAAAAAACTAAAAATGGAACTGCCTTTTGATGCAGCAATTCCACTGCTAGGATTATATCCTAAGAACCCTGAAACACCAATCCAAAAGAACCTGCGTAACCCAATGTTCATAGCAGCACAATTTACAATAGCCAAATACTGGAAGCAACCTAAGTGCCCATCAGTAAATGAATGGATTGAAAAAACAATGGTACATTTACACAATGGAATACAACGCAGCAGAGAAAAAGAAGGAGCTCCTACCCTTTGTGACAACATGGATGGAACTGGAGAGCATTATGCTAAATGAAATGAGCCAGGTGGTGAAAGACAAATATCGTATGATCTCACCTTTAACTGGAACCTAATCGATAAAACAAACAAGCAAGAAAATATAACCAGAGACATTGAAATTAAGAACAAATGGACAGTAACTGGAGGGGAGATGGGAGGGAATAATCGGGGATAAGGGTGAAGGCTTTTCAGGAACATCTATCAAAAACACATGGACAAAACCAGCAGGTGATGAAATCAAGGGAGGAAGGTGGGGATAACTGGGGTAGGGGGGAGAGCTGGGGGGGAAAGCAGAAAACTGTACTTGAACAATAATTTTTTTTTTAAATTCTATGGATGGATGGGAATTAGAACTAAGAAAAAAAGATTTTCTTTTAAAAGACACATTCTTAGGTTTATCATTACCTTTAACTAGCATTCTATTTTCTGCTTTTTAGATGATCTTATATTTATAGAATACTTATTAATAAAAGTTTTTAAAAAGAAATACATATGTAATGATTTTAGGTTTATAAAGAGCATCTTACATGTTATTTATTTAATAATCTAGCACATTTACTCACCTGGAAAACCACTCACCAAATAATGCTTTTAATTTTTTAAAAAATATCAAAATAATGTTACTTTCATCTGTGGGCCAACTGATCTTTCTGATATTATAGATCTTACAATTCTGTTTTGGTGTAGCTGAAAAATTAAGGGTTTTAAAATACCCTCATAAATTGTAAAAACAAATGATATTATGCATATTTATGTGATATTTTAATCTTAACATGTATATGGCATTTATTTAAATATCTCTTAAAACTCAGATAAGTTAATAATTTACAATATACTCTAATACTTAATTCTTTATAATTTAATCTCATCTAAAAAGTTAGTCTAGTGATTACATCTTTAAAAGGAATTAACATTTTTATTCTTTCAGTTTGTTTCTAACCTATGTCTTTGGCATCTGCTATATATTCCTAGACTGTTAGGACATTGAATGGTTTAAATTATAAACATTCATTTATCTGTCATTCTTGATCTCTCCTCTCTGAGCCTCTTGAGGGAAGGAAATGAATGTTACTAGTGTCTTTAGGATTCACACAATCTTGCATATAATAAGGTGTCTGCTAAGTTTTGATTAATGAGTTAATGAATCCATGAGTGGAATCAATTTCTGTCCTCTGCCTACAGGCTTTGTATAACATTTTATGCATTTTAAATTACACTAGAATTGTCACAGGGAAATTAAGAAGTTTTTTGAAGTAAAATATATAAATTCATATTTACCAAATATATAGCATTACAGCAATGCTAACTGATTTTTATCTTTTAATTCTACCAGTTGTACTATTGCTCAACTCTTTTATTTTAAATTTTAAATTATTTTTATTAAAATATGGTGGACATATGATATTATATTAGTTTGAAGTATAAATTACTTTTAGTGATTCTACATGTATATTCCCAATGATATCTCTATTTTATTTTAAGTACATAAATTTAATTCAAGCTGTTAGAAATTAAGATAATGGTTATGGAGAGTTGGAGGGGAGAACAATAGGATGGCATGGGACATAAAGGCATGTTTGAGCATGTGGCTAATTTTCTGAATGCTGGTTATATGCATATGTTGACTTTGTTTAAACATATGCTATGTATATTTATGATTTGGGGATTTTTCTGTAAGTACATATAAACAAAATTATAACAACAGAGATTCCCTTAATATCTTTAAAAATACCAAAATATGATTAGATATTGAGTTATTTAAACAGTTCTCCTAAACATTGCTTAGATACAGAAATGAAATTCTCTTATGCAAGGAACAACTATTATTAAATTAACTAATTATGAGTAATTGCTATAATTAAAATTTTTACCATAATAATTTCCTTCTTTAAACTGATGACTACTAAGCTAATGGGTGGTAGCTATCAATTCAATTTCATGTTTCAAATTGTCCACTTGTATTTTCTCCTTTTTAATCTGCTGTCAATATTTTTCAAATACTTTTAGTTCATCAAAAGTAGGTTTTGTTTCCATTTATAAATTTTATTTCATTTTGGTAAGAACTTATCCTTTACCTAAGTTACCAGTTTAACAAATTTTTAAGTGTACGATACATTATGGCCAGCTATAGGTACAATATTTTACAATGTATCTCTAGAGCTTATTCATCTTAAGCAAAATGTTGTAGCCACTATGGAAAACTATACTTAGGTTCCTCAAAAACTTAAAAATATAACTACCATATGAAACAGCAATCCCACTTCTGGTTATTTGTCCAAAAGTATGAGATTAGGATCTCAAAGAGCTATGAGCATCGCCATGTTCATTGCAGCACTATTCGCACTAACCAAGAAGAGAAAGCAACCTGACTTTCTGTGGACAGATAAATGGGTACAGAAAATATAGTATACCCATACAAAGAAATAATTTGCGGCTTTAAAGAAGAAGGAAATATGCCATATATGGATGAACCTTGAGGACATTATGCTAAGTGAAATATGCTGGTCACTGAAAGACAAGTACTGCACAATTCCACTTATCTAAATATTGAAAATAATCAAATTCTTGGAATCAAAGAGTTGAATGGTGGGGGCCAGAGGCTGGGGAAAGGCAGACATGGAAAGTTACTTAGAAACCAGAGTTTTTATTTTTAAATTTAACATAGTTTTTCTTATTTATAGTTAGTGCAAGAATGAATCAGTTTGTTCCTAGTTATTCTCCTTCTAGAAACAGTCTATTATTATTTTTCATTGTTTCATTATTCTATCAGTTAATGACAAAATTAAATACAATTCTAGCCCCAGTCCTATGCTTTTGTTCTTTCAAAGAGAAATACACCCATGTTATTAATTTTAAAATATTCACTTTGGCACTAAAAATGATAACACAAACTTAAACTAACACTTGTGAAATGAATGTTATTAACAAATGTTTATTTGCATAACCACTAGCATATAATTGAGGATATAATTTTACTTATAAAAACTTTCTGCAACTTGTCATGGTTTTACATATATGCAGGATAATTGCATCATCTCTTTCCAAAGAAAAGGAAATTGTAAAAATGAGTTTACTTTGGAAGTTATAAGCAAATAAGACATAGCTCATTATAGGAAAATCTATTTATTTTTCTTTCGTTAAGGCCTAATGTAAATAATATGAATCACTCTAACAGCAAAAAACATGACAGAAAATACACTAAATATATGAGATTAGGATATATTATAGCACTGTGTGTTTTATTGGTTGGTAAAATAAATTTTTTGTTTGCTTGCTTTTATATTAATTCTTTTTAGTGCTTAATTTTAGATTTTAGAAACTATTTTCAGTACCAGGAAATTGTAATAACAGAATCTTTAGCACAAATCTCACCAGTATATAATGACATGAAAAGTACTCTCATTTTGTGATTTTTTTTTAAGAGATTAGGTTTGCACAAATTTTCTTCAATCCATGCCTGGCAGATTATAAAAGTGCTAAGCAAAAGATTTTTGAGTGACCATTATAACCAACCCTGTTTAAATAAATAAAGAGATTGATAGTTACATAATTTATATCCATGCTAACTAAAAAAAAAATCTTATAACACAGACCACCTATTACTGTTTCACTAAGTATTTTTTTAAATTACTTTATTGTTGTTCAATTACAGTTGTCAGTATTTACCTCCCTCCACTCCCCCCAACCTGACCACGCCCACCTCCCTCCCCTGCTTCCACTCCTCCTTGGTTTTGTCCAAGTGTCCTTTATAGTTATTTTCATAAGAATTCATGGGACAAAATTAATCTTAGAGGCTTGTCTTTCTATAGTATACTTTCAGAACATCTATTCCTCTATAATGGGAAATGTCAATAATAGAGCCCCGAGTAACTAAGCACATTATGTAAAAACATAATTATAGACTAAAACTGCATTTTTCTTCCAGCTTTTAAATTACTTCTGATGCTAAATTATTTGGAAGCAAGGCAAGTAATACAAATTCTTTTGTACAGCTCCTTGATGTCATGGAAAACAAGTATTAAAATTAGATTCAAGTGGGACACGGACAAGTCACTGGAGTGGAGTGAGCATTTTGATGCAAATGGAAAGAAAAAGACTTCCTGTAATAACGAAAGGAGCAATAAACCTGAGCCAAGAATGACTGTGTATGATAAACCTATGCCCACATGGCTTCTATCTCCTCTTAGGTTGTTTCCAAACTCATTATTAGAAAGGTAATTTCAACTGTCCAAATACTGGAAAACAGAAATTGCCTTTTCCCCCCTTTCCTTCCTAATCCATTCACGTGTTATCTCTTCACTATATCTGCTTATGATAAGAGAAACACATGCAAATCTTAAATCCCATGTAACCACTGGACTATTCATTGCTAGAATGAAATAGAATCTTTTATATTTAAAGTAGATTTAATTTTTCAAGGCACACTAATTCTTGGTGGGAGTTAGGCCATATCGATGTTAAAATTCTGTTAGAAAATGATTATTTTTCTATCTGGGAAGACAAGTCAAGGCAAGTCATTTTTAAATAGTCTTGGCATTCACATAATTAATCCTTTAACATGCTCCATTGCAAAAATGTATTTCTACCTTAGAAGTAAGAGTGAATTCTTCACGGGTATTGTCACTGTATCTTAACTGTCACCATCATGAAAACTGTAGGTTTATTATTAACTTTCTGGTATAATTATCATCATTATCCTACTAAGTTATTTTTCAAGGAGGTAAAATATGTGATCTTCTAAGCACATTGAACTAATATGTAATCTAACATAAAGGTGGTTCCTTAGCACAAATTAAAAATCATATGGCGGGATAAGGAGTTTCTTTGAAGTTAAAGGGTTCTGGCTAACACTTTCTGTGTAACAGTTCATCATATTTAAAATGGAAATAAAGTGCCAGCAGCACAGTATTTTTTTCAAGTTAAATAAGACATTTCCAACAATGTCAGATACATAGTGATTTCCCATTAAATTATATATATTTTATATTTTTACAATTTTGTAGCTCTTTCTCAATCTTCCTTCATATCTAAAGTTTTGTATCTCTCCCCCAGAATACTATTTATAGTTATGTTCTCATCTCTAAGACTTTCTCATTTGTCACCATCCACAGTCAAAAGGATTCTTATCTTTTACATGGGTTTTATAGCTTATGGTAAAGCATACAGAAAGAAAAATGCTTATTTTCCCCATTAAATTATAATTTCTGATGGGCATCTGTTTAATAATTTTATCCCTTAAAACAACTAAATATAAATTATTCTGTATAGCAACAAAGTTTAATTGAAATTTGACATAGATGTAAATATGAACTTTAAGGCTTTAAGTATTTAATCACTTTAACATTAATTTATAATAATGGGGTTATATTTTATTATGTATTTACCTTTTCATGGAGAACTCAAAGTGATTTTCAAATTTCAAGAGTACTATAACTTACCTTTAATTAAGCAGTATGTATATTTTGTCTTGTTTTTTTTTCTTATTGACCCACAGTTATGTCAAATAGCAGAGGATAAACCAATTTGCTAAGCACATGTTTCAGTCATCTTTAAACCCCAAATGCCATTGTTTCTCTTTCCAAAAATAAGATTGTTTTCAGAAGATTCCTGACTCTAATATGTCCTTATCCATAAGACTTCCATAGGAAATCAAATATGTACTTGCAGATTATTGTGATACTTAGTAGGGCTGTGTTTACTTGGATTATTTATTAAGTCAATTTGAGCCCTAATGTATTCAACAGAAGATAGTTTACAAGCATTGATAAATAGTATAAAGCTTATTTTTATATAGTATTACTGAAGCTTTGACAACACTGCTGTAAATTTGAGATATAATCAATAATTTTCAATACCTGTGAAATTATAGAGCAATACTTACCAATGCCATATCTATAACTTTTATTTTTCTTTTGGTGGATTTTTTTCTTGTTTAAGTATAGTTTACTCTGTTGTAGGTGAGAGATGTGGCATTCAAACCCCATGTCCATTTGCATGGGTGATTCTTGGAAAAATAAATACTGACATGTAATATGCTTACATGTGTGTGATGCACATGGCCTTCTGCATCTAATTTCTCCATCTGTGAGAGATAGACTGTTCTATACTACACACCTGTAGCAATAAAAAATCAAAGATATTTCTTATAGTATGTTTTGTGGCCTATTTTACAAAAAGTCTGCCCCTGTGACATATCTATTCAGTCAGGCACATTAAATGATTATTCATTTTCATATACATCAAAGTAAATTTTAAAGATTTATATGTTATAAATTAATAACTATACACAGAATTTTTGATATAATTAATAGGCTACTCCTCTATTTTTGGTTGCCTTATGATTATCACAGGTAATTAGCAATTTATTGAACCCTTCAAAAATCAAATTTCTTATGTAATGAAACATTAGATACTTGCAGATATTATTATAAGGTACTTTTTGGGGTAAGATATGGTACTTATCAAAATTATGATTATCTAGAATATTATCATTTCAGTATTAGGGATATCCAAGGTCATATGTTTTAATTCATAAGAGACATTTCCTGTAACCTGTACCTACATCCAGAAAGATGGGGAATATTCTTCACTTTTGATATGAACACAATGAACACATGAATTCAGTAAGAAGTTGGTAATAATAAGTCCTTGAAAACTAATGTCCTACTGTGCCTTACCATGGTCTTTCCTGAAGCTTACCTACTGCAAACATGCAATCTATTTTTTTTAGCCATGCTGATAGGAGTTGAGACTGTCATAATCTGGATCAGTTTTATACCATTACCAATACCATCACTATCCAATACAGCACTTTCCATGTTTGTTAGTATGGAAATATTCCGCATATGCTCTTTTTATTGTGACAGTCACTGATCACATATGTTTTTTTAAGCACTTCAGATGTGGCTAACGTGACTGAGGAACTGAATTGTTTTATTTTACTTAATTTAATAACCATTTTTAAATAGCTATTGTGGTATGTTGATACTATATTAAAGAACTTAGAACTATACTTCTTAAAGGGTTCTTCCTAATATCAAACACAACATTCCAGATGTGATGTGAACAGTGATTTTTCAAGACATATGTTTATATTGCAGTGTTACGAGTTAGTTCTCTGTGCATAAGCACTGAGGAATTTGGCATGCAGGGCATTCCTGGGGGGATTGACAGCTGTAGAAGTAAGGGAATGTAAATGGGATTGAGTATAGCAGCCATCATGTGATTCAGGCCTGAGAAGTCCTAAACCAAATTACTGAGGAGTTTTGGGGATGCTCTCTCCATTTCCACTGCTCAGATCTAATTTTCCATACACATTCAGGGAAGTGCACATACAGAATTATAGGAGGCTTTGTTTCCTGAGGGAAACTAAGAAGAAGAATCTAGGTAAGAAAAACCACTGCCCTCATCACTGAAGTCAGTCTTCAGATGTCACCCTACCCTACTCTTCTTTGTAGATTCCTCCTACCACCAGTCTGTTGGTGCTTGTGACCTAACTAGTGGTACCACTCAGGCCCTCTAAACTGGGAATCTGTGCTCCTAGGAATGTCTATTAAAACCAGGCTAAAAATGAGCTACACATGCTTATTCACACTGAAAACTGGGTAAGAAATACCAAATGGACCACTTTGGTGCCACACATACATATTTGCACCAATCCCCACTGTGTAAGAGCAGCTGAACCTCACCCCGATGATCTGGGTCAATGGTGCAACCAGAATAGTGAGTGCTATACTTTTCCCCTGTACACTGGACATAAAGAGCATGGAATAATTAGAAAGCAGCCATGGTTTATAGCTCAATAAGACTCTGACTCCCTGAAAAAAATATGCCTGCTCTATGGAGACCAAAGTATCTAACCCTTCAGAAGCCAGATTTATGGATGTGGGAAATATAAAGTACTCTAGGGGGTCACTGAGAATGAGGATGAGGGTAAGTGGGGATTTCTTCCACTGTTTGTACTCCTTGGCTCCTAAAGTCACACATTCTTTCTATTGAGGACTGGGTATTCAGTACCTATACTGAATCCTAGAAGACAGTGTGCCAAACCTGTACATCATTTCTGAGCTTTTACTTCATCTGTACCTTCACAGACCATTCCAGCCAGAGACCATCAAGCTGGCAACTTTGTGTGTTTTAGTTTGTGAAATGACCAGTGGAACCTATTCACCCACCAATTCCAGGATTTATAGTCTCCATCAGCTGATCAAAAGGTCAGCTGATGGAGACTAATGATCATATGATCAGAGAAATGAGTTAAGGTACAAAAAGGTTGATAACCTAAGACTCTGGATTCCCTGCTCATACAGGTTGAGTAAAGAAAACTTCTGGTCATACTTATGCTCAGGTTCAGATGTACCACTTCCAACTTAAAGTGGATTGTTCCTGAGCCCCTCAAACTCACAACTTAATTGGTCTGACAGAACTGGCTTATTATAGGTATGTCTGGCTGCATAGTTACTTGGTGCCCCATGGCTTCCATCAGGGCTCAACAGTAAACCAAGGATACTTTTTAAACTAAATATAATTTTTGTTGACAAACAGCATGGTATTTTTCTGGACTCCCAGGAGTCCTGTGGTTATATGACTGTGGCTTCCCATGAAATTCACATGACATCTTTTCTAACCACTGAGATTGAACAGGGTCTACCTAGATGTGTGGCCCAAGCAGCAGTGATGCTTGCACCACAGCCTCAGTGTGCTGTGGAGCACTTTTTATGCCATGAGCCACACTCACATGGCAGTTTTTTGTTATTCAGTATATGAATTGAAATAGTATTTAAATGTAGGGGGATATGCTGTCTCCAGAATCTGAAAAATATTAGTAAGTATTGTGCTTCTGCCTTCATCGTAGAAGATTCAAGGTACAATAAATGAACTCATATTTTTGAAGAGATGTCCTAGCACATATTTTATCACTGGACTCTTTAAAAAGTTTGCCAATACAGCAGAAAACTGAATCTTCTTAAGGTTTATCTTTCATTTCTGAAATACATGTTTTGCCCAGTTTTCAAGGGTTCTAACCATTTCTTGTTCATCTAGCCTAATAAGCATACTATCAAGATAATTGATCAACATAATGTTCTATGGGATACTTAGATGGCCCAGATCTTTTCAGAATATTCTATTACATATAGCTGGAAAATTAACATATCTCTGGGGCAAAACTAAAATGCATATATATGTCCACTCCATGTAATTGTGAAATTTCTATTTTTTCTGATCTAAACAAAAGAAATGCATTTGACAAATTAATAGCCACATCATGTATCTGAGGCATTGTAAATCTTCTCTAATGGAAATATGCATCTAGTAGAGCAGATTCAACCGAAAGCAAGGTGAGCTGAGGGCTTATTTGGTTGACTTTGTTTGCTGTCCTATTCCAATATACCTTATTCCAATGTCCCACCTGATTTTGATGGGGCCAAAATAGTTAATAAAATAAAGGCATAATAAAGACACTGTCAATGCACCATTTAGATCTTTAAAATTGAGCCTCATGTTCACCATCACCTGAAGACACACTATTATTTTTGTTTTTTTATAGTGACCAGAGGTGGCAGTTTCAGAGGTTTTTTTCACATGTCTCTCCTACCAAAATGGTTTTTATCCTGTAGGCTAAGGACCCAGAGGGTATGTTCTGCCAACTAACAGATATGTATATGCCAATTATATATTTGGAAATGGATAAACAATCATCAAGTTGGTATGAAAATCTAACAGACCCACTGTAAACCAGGCCTTGCTTAGAACTTCAGATATTACCTAGTTCTAATTAGCCCCTCCTTTGACAGGGCAATAATATCAGTGTCAACTCATCCTAAGTTTCATATTGCTCAAAATATTTTGGCACATTATATCACTAGTATATAGTAAATAGTTTAAGATTTCTTGCAAAAAGACTGGGGGATAATTATAGTATATACTTGCTATGATATTATTAGGTCCCTCATCCTGGAACTCAGCTTACTTTTTTTTAATTAATTTATTTATTTTTATTCAGTTACAATTGTCTGCATTTTCTCATCTTCCCTCCACCCTACCCCAGCCAGTCCAACCTCCCTCTCCCACCTCTACCCTCCCCCTTGATTTTGTCCTTGTGTCCTTTATAGTAGCTCCTATAGACCCCTCTCCCCACTATCCCCTCCCCACTCCCCTCTGGCCATTGTTACAATGTTCTTAATTGCAATGTCTCTGGTTATATTTTGTTTGCTTTTTTCTTTTGTTGATTAGGTTCCAGTTAAAGGTGAGATCATGTGGTATTTGTCCCTCACTGCCTGGCTTATTTCACTTAGTATAATGCTCTCCAGTTCCATCCATGCCATTGCAAAGGGTATAAGTTCCTTCTTTCTCTCTGCTGCATAGAATTCCATTGTGTAAATGTACCATAATTTTTTGATCCACTCATTTGCTGATGGGCACTTAGGTTGCTTCCAGTACTTGGCTATTGTAAATTGTGCTGCTATGAACATTGGGGTGCATAGGTTCTTTTGGATGGGTGCCCTTTGACCCAGCAATTCTGCTGCTGGGATTATACCCTAAGAACCCTGAAACACCCATCCAAAAGAACCTCAGCTTACTTTTGGTCATAAAGGTTTTGGGACTAAAAACTGGCTCAGAACAAAAAACTGGGCATTGGAGCACCACTTCTAATTGGGGTGGCTGCTCTATGACTATGCATTCTCAATTTCTTCTGATGACAAAGCTGAGTTGTACCCTTTGGGATTATTGTATACTTGGTCCTAGAAAGTTTGTGTTTTTTAACCATTCTGTTAATGTTCTGCAGTTCTTGATCCCTTGACAGTCACTCCAACTATGCCATTTATAACTGAATCCATCTGATGTCTTGGGTTAACAACATGGCCTGCGTAATTTTAGGGTTTTATTAGTCATTGGTTTCAGTGAGCCTTGTTTTATAATGACCTCTTCTATCTATAGTCCTGCCACACAGAAGAGAGCCACCACTAAATATTTTATCAATACATACTTCATATACATTGTAAATAAACAATTCTTTTGTAATATGATAGCCTTACACAGTTCATGTATCCTAGAATGATCACTTTCCCAAGATTTTAATTCCTTTCTCTACCATCTGCCTCACTAATTCAGGCATTCCAAACTTGCTCAGAATGTGTCCTTGTATTTTCTATATTCTGGGAGTTATCCAAATAGCAAGTCATATGCTCTCATACGTAACTGCTAAAGTGTTAAATCCTGTATCTTCAGAGAATTATCTCCCCTATTCTATGTTTGGACTGTCTTGATTAAGCAACCTCTGAATCTCACATATACCCTCCTGCTCCTTGAGATACATGCTGCCGAGGTTCAGCAACTCCTTTGGAATATAATCCTTTCCCGTAGTTATAGCCTAGAGAAGAAAATGGGAGGTAGGGACAAGTACTGTGGAGTACACCTGTTTTCTTATAGGGAAGAATAATTTTAAGAATTTTTTAGATTAAAATATATCCTTATTTTTAACACTAGGATAACTAATTTGGCGGAGAAATATTTGTGAGTGACAAATTAAAAAAAAAAGCAAATGCACTAAAAACTTGGATTGCTAAAACAGAAACATTTTTCCACATTTATCAAAATGAAAGTTAATAGATTTCAACACAGCAAGGGAAACAACTAACAGAATAAAAAGATATCCTATGGCATGGGAAAAATATTTGCAAACCACAATAACTAATAACAGGTTAATCTACAAAATATATAAGGAAGTATTACTACTCAATGGTAAAATAAACAAACAAAAAACAATTAAATATGGATTAAATGACATATCTCCAAAGAAGACATACATATGTCCAGATATATGAGGAAGAAATGGTCAATTGCCCTAATCATCAGGACAGTGCAAGTCAAAATCACAATGAGATACTACATCCCAGCTCCCATCTGTCAACATGGCTATTTTCAAACAAAACAAAAAAAGCAGAAGAAAACAAGTGTTGACAATAAAGTGGAAGATATGGAACATTGTACACTGTTTGATGGGAATACAAAATAGTGCATCCTCTATGGAAAATAGTACGGAGGTCTTCAAAACATTAAAAGTGCAACTACCATACGATCCATCAATTCTACTTCTGCATATTAACCCAAAACAATTTAAATCAGAATCTCAACAGGATATTAGCATGCCAATGTTGAGTGTGACACTATTCACAATAGCCACAATGTGGAAGCAATCTAAATGTTCATGACAAATAAATGAGGACAAATGTGGCATTGTATGTATACCTATATGTATATGTGTGTATATATAATTAAATATTATTTAGTCTTAAAAAAGAAGGAAATTTAGCAATATGCCACACAGGAATGACTCTTATAGACATTATTGTAAGTGAAATAAGGTAATCACAGAGAAGTAATTCATGATTCCATTTATGAGTTATCTGAAACAGTCAAATTCTAAGAATTAAGGAGTGGACTAGTGATTGCTATAAATGTAAAATAACAAATCAATAAGGGATAAAGTTTCAGTCAAGCACAATGGATGAGTTTTAGAATTATGCTGTACAACATTGTATCTACAACAAACAATCATATATTTTATATTTAAAAAAAATTTAATATAGACTTCATGTTAATTGTTCATTCAAAAATAAAATAACAAAAAAAGGTTTTTTGGGGGACAAATATTAAATACAAGTATTGGATACAAACATATTAAACACTAAGTCAGAATCATACTGTTGTTCCCCTAAAACAGTCTCTTTGTCATCTGTTATATTAAGAAAACTTATTTTTACCTCCTCTGTGACTAAGATAGTAGATGCCTAATGATGAAAATGTTAAGTCCTTTTCCTTTTAAATTCTGAACCATATCTATTGGGTTAGCCAAAAAATCTATTTAGTTTTTTCCATAAAATAAAAGACACATTTTTAAAATTTTCACCAATAACTTTATTGATTTGGATATTTTCAGCATTTTTAGTAGTTCCTGAATGGAATAACATTAATTGTTCTCAATTAATGACTCGACTTGATTGCTATCAACTTCATCTGGTCTACCTTACCATGAGGTTCAGCCAGAGAGAAATCTCCAGTGAGAAACTTCGCAAACCACTTTTGACACATTTGATCAGTCACAGCACATTTTCAATACATTGCACAAATCTCTTTTTTGACTTTCAGTTGAGCTTTTGCCCTTCTTGAAGTAATAAAGCATAATATGCCAAAAATGTTGCACATTTTCTTTCACTTTCAAAATAAAATGGCTACACAAAAATTTGCCAGTTTTGATAAGTTTTTTAAATGTACACTGATATGATAGCTGTCACAATATAATCAATCAAAACTGTTTGGAATGAAGTTAAAGACAACTGAGTGCTACTAGAGCCATCTTACAAAAAAAATGTTTGGCCAACTGAATATTATATGGGGATTATTATATGCTTCAATGACCCAAGATATTAGCTATGAATAATGACAAAAATGGAAATGGATTAAAGACAAACTTAAGAACAGAAACTGGACATCACATAAGAAAACAGAGGGTTGCAAGATGACGACAGAGTAGGAGGGTATATTGCACACTTCCTCCCAGACCCAAACTGGAAATACAATTAAAGAAGGGAATAGTCAATCAAAATAAACTAAAGAGTACCAGAAAGAGAGACTTTTAACTAGTGACAGGGCAAAAACCACCATGATAACAGTAGGAAGGATGAGGTCGTTAAAGAGGCCATCACTGCTTACATGGGTGGCAGGCTGAAGCAGTGACATGGCTATGGGAGCTTCCCCTTGAAAGGAGAGAAGCCAGGATCACAAACTGGGCTCCTAAGAACAGAGAGCCAGTGCCAGGATCTGCCAATCACATAGCCAGCAGTGAAAGGCTGTGGGGTTTTTCTCTGCTGGGGAGACAGGAGACCCACTGGAGATAAGACTACTATTTTTTTTCTTAATTTTTAAATGGGCCAAATCATAGATTTTATGTTTGCAACCATTCACCCTGGGCGCAAGGAAAGGGAGGGCAGTGTGTACTGGAGTTACCTGTGGAGAATCTGCAGTGGGAGACACTGGGGTGATACATGTGGGAAGGGTTGTAGGGTATGCTTTTCCAGGATATACCGTACTTTGCAATTCATAATTTGCACTTTTTACTCAAATTTCTGAGGGAAAAATAAGGATGCATATTATAGATGGGTATAAAGATTACACACAATGGGTTTAATAATCCCACGCATAATGTGATAAGAATGTGGGTGTGCATTATGCACAGGAGCACATTATACCTGTCAAAATATGGTACACGGATTCTGTGGCAGCCATCTTTCTGGAGAAGAGCAAGCCCCTCCAAGGAGAAAAGTAATTACATTACCCTGTGGGATGCTGCTCCCCCCACCCTCTGGAATACTGTTCACCCTTCCCTACATCTCTTTTTTTTTCCCCTTTTTGTTTTGTTTTATCTGTTTTCTTTCTTTTCTTCTTTCTTTTCTCTCATTCTGCATCTTAACCCTTGCTGAAGAGACAGCAACTATGCAGACTAAGGGGTGACAGAGATGGGCTGTAAGGTTTCCTGGAATATACTTTCCAGTAAAGACTGGTGCTTCCCCCTCATGGGATAGCCATACAAACACACTCCCAGTTTCCTACAGACCCACAATCAGGGCTCTGAAGACCACATCCATTAGCCTACCAGGGGCCCTGCCCTGTTGAGCAGAGGGTAATATAATCCTGGACATACTCAGACTAGTAGCTTGAGGGCAGGAGCCCACACCTACCATCTTCCCTGAAGTCTGAAAGACACCTGAAACAGGAAATCCAGGAATACCATCCACCCCAAATCCACCAGAATCCCTCTCAGAAACAGGTGGGTCTATGACCAGTCACTGACAGTAGGCTGTCAGGCAGAGATAGAGGTGGAACCTGTAGTTACTTGGGACATTTGCTGATACCCTCCTGGGTCCAGTGATGATAAAACCCAGCTTTGCAGAGCAGCTTGGCTCATTTTGGGTGCAGCCAAACCCAGAGGAATCAGCCACAATCTGTGGATTGCTTATAGATTCAAACAGGATGCTGAGGGCTAGATGTGGACTGCACCTGACATTGACTTATACCAACCTCAGACAACATCAGAGATGTATCTAAAGAGAGAACCCAACAACAAGAACTAAACTCTGCTGAGACAAATGCTACCTTGTTCTTTTTCATTATTTTTATGATTTCTTCTTTTTCATAGCCTTTTTTAAATTTTTACTATTTTTCTTTTTCTTCTATTTTTGTTACTCTATTTTTAGTTTCATATCTCTTATTTTAGTTTTATCTTTGATTACCCCATTGTTTCCTTCTCCTTTCCTTTTCATATTTTTGTTATCCTTTCTCTTTGTCCCCTTTTCCTGTTTTCTTCTTTCAATTCATTATTGGTACTAGTTCTCTCCCAGTTTTCCTGCCATAGTCACTTTTCTTATGCTTTTCTTTTTTTCCATCTTTCCCCAATATTCCCGTTCTCTTTCCACTTTTATTATTCTGTGATCTTTTGTCCTTGACATCACTGTTGTTGTTCGGGGTTTGCTTGCTTTGTTTTTGTTTTTTTGTGTTGTTTTGTTTTGTTATGTCAGCACCTGTAAAACAGTGTACAAGATTTGATGGGGGTTGAGCCTCTCAGTCAGCCAGTCAGAGGGGAGATCCTACCAAAAAATAGGCCAACAATATTCTGGACCCAAATACAGCAGGAGAGCCCACATAACACACAAAGAAAATTCCTAGAGCATCCAGATCAAGAGATCTAGGTAGGAAGACAGAAACAGTTAGATACCTACAAGGGAGCTCCAAAAAGTCTGTCAGCTGATTTCTCAAAAGAAACACTACAGGCCAGAAGGGCGTGGCATGAAATAATCCAAGTAATGAAAAGCAAACCTTAAATATAAATGAATTAAATGCTCCAATAAAAAGGCATAAGGTAGCTGAATGAATAATAAAACATGACCTGGATATATGTTATCTACAGAGACTCACCTCAAAATTAAAGACTTGTACAGGCTAAAGATGAAGGGATAGAAAGAAAAAAAAAAAAACATTTCATGCAAATGGAGGCAAAAGGAAAGCTGGGACAGCAATACTTCTCTCTGACAAAATAGACTTCAAAACAAAGACCATAACAAGAGACAAAGAAGGTCATTACATAATACTTAAGGGGTCAGTCCAACAAGAGGATATAACCCTTGTAAACATATAAGCACCCAATACAGGAGAACCTAAATATAAAGAAAATTTGGGAGGACTTTAAGAAAGGTATAGAGAGCAATACAGTCATTGTAGGTGATTTTAACACCCCACCATCAGCAATGGACAGATCTTCCAGATAAAAAATCAACAAGGTTATAGGGGCATTAAACAGCACACCAGATCAAATGAATTTAATGATATTTATAGAACATTTTACCCCAAAGAAGCAGAATATATATTCTTCTCAAATGCACATGGATCATTCTCAAGATAAGCCACATAGTAGGACACAAAATAAGCCTTAACAAATTCAAGAAAATTGAAGTCATACCAAGCATATTCTCAAAACACAATGGCTTGAAATTAGAAATCAACATCATGAAAAAAACCTCAAAAACATTCAAATACATGGAGGCTAAATAACATGTTATTAAATAATGAATGGATGAACAATGAGATCAAGGAAGAAATCAAGAAGCAAATGAAAACAAATACACAGTAACCAAAAACCTATAGGACATAGCAAAAGTAGTTCTGAGAGGGAAGTTCATAGCATACAGGCCTTCATAATAAAGATAGAAAAATCTCAAATAAACCTAAAAGAATTGGAAATACAACAATAAACAATGTCCAAAGTGTATAGAAGAAAAGAAATAATCAATATCAGAGCAGAAATAAATGATATAGAGAGGAAAAAATTTCAAATGACCAATGAATTTAGGAGCTTGTTCTATGAAAAGATAAATAAAATTGACAAATCTTTAACCATACTCATCAAGAAAAACATAGAGAGAACCAAAACAAATAAAATTAGAAATGAAAGAGAAGAAGTAACAACAGATACCACAGAAATACAAAGGATTGTAAGAAATTACTGTGAATAACTAGTTTCCAGAAATTGAACAACTTGGGCAAAATGGATCAATTTATAGAAACATAAAATCTTCCAAAAGTGAATCAGGGAGAGGCAGAAATTCTGAATATCTTGAAAACAACTAGTGAAATTAATGCTGTAATTAACAACAACAACACCCCCAGCACACAAAAATCCTGACCAGATGGAATCACAGATGAATTTTACCAATGATTCAAAGAGGAAATAACACCTACCCTTCTCAAACTATCCAAAAAAATTCAAGAAGAGAGTAAAAGTGGACTTCTAAACTCTTTTTACAAAGCCAGTATTTCCTAATTCCACAACCAGGTAAATCCACAACAAAGAAAGAAAACTATAGGCCAAAATCTCGCATGAACATAGATGCTGAAATTCTCAACAAAATACTAGCAAACCAGCTCCAGTAATGCATTAAAAGGATCATACACCATAATCAAGTGGGATTTATTCCAGGTGCTGATGGTACACTATTAATAAAGCAATGAATTTGAAACATCACATAAACAAAATGAAAGAAAAAAATCACATGATCAATCAATGTATGCAGAAAAAGCATTTGATAAAATCCAGTACTGATTTATGATTAAAAAATTCACCCAAATGGGGATAGAGGGAGCATACCTCAACATAATAAAGTCCATATGTGAAAAACCTAGTGCCAACCTTATACTCAATAGTCAAAACTAAAAGGATTTACCTTAAGATCAGGAATAAGTCAGGGATGTCTTCTCTCACCACTCTTATTCAATCAGTGCTGGAATCATAGCTACAATGATCAGAAAGAAAAATAAATAAAATGCATCCAAATTGGAAAAGAGGAAGTAAAACTTTCATTATTTGCAGAAGACATATTGTCAATAGAAAACCTTATAGGCTCCACAAAAAATCTACTCAACCTAATAAAGGAATTCAGCAAAGTAGCAGCTTAAAAGGTAATATTCAGAAATTGATGGCACTTTTATACACCAATAATGAACTGTCACAAAGAGAAACCAAGATATCAAACGCATTTACTATTGCAACAACAACAACAAAATAAAATTCCTAGGAATAAATTTAACCAAGGAGGTAAATGATCTATTCTCAAACAATTATAAGACCCGGAAGAAACAAACTGAAGAAGATAAAAATAAGCGAAAGCGTATACTGTGTTCATGCCTTAGAAGAATTAACATCATTATAATGCCCATACTACCCAAAGTAATCTATAGATTTAATGTAATTCCTATTAAGATACCAATGGCATATTTCAAAGATCCAGAACAAATATTCAAAAAAATGTATATTGAACCAAACCAGACCCCAAATAGCCTCAGAAATCTTGAGAGAGGAGAACAACATTGAAGGGATCACAGTAACTGATATCAAACTATACTACAAGGCCACTATAATCAAAACAGTCTGGTACTGGCATAAGAACAGAAACAAAGATCATTGGAATAGAATGGAGAGCCCAGAAATAAATCCATGTCTTAATGGTCAATTAACATTTGACAAAGGAGACAATAGCATACAGTGAAATCAATCTCTTCAATAAGTGGTGTTAGGAGAACTGGACTGGTACATATAAAAAAATTAAACTAGACTACAACCTTATACCATATTCCAGGATACACTCAAAATGGATGAAATACTTAAAGATAAGCCATGATACCATAAAAATCCTAGAGGAAAATATATGCAGTAAAATTTCCCATATTTCTCATAACATTTTTTTTGCTGATACATCACCTAGGGGAAGGGAAATAAGGAAAACATAAACAAATGGAAATACATCAAGTTAAAAAGCTTCTGCACAGCTAAATAAACCATCATCAAAATGCAAATGGAACCCACTTTATGGGAGAATATATTTACCAATGACACATCAGACCAGAGTTTAATCTCCAAAATATATAAATAATTTATACTACTTGATACCAGGAAGACAAACAATCTAATTAAAAAATGGGCAAAGGACCTGAATAAACACTACTCTAAGGAGGACATACAGATGGCCCATAGACATATGAAAAGATGCTCAATATCACTAGCCATCAGAGAGATGCAAATTAAAACCACAATGAGATACCACTTCACACCTGCCAAAATGGCTGTCATTAGTAAATCAACAAGTGCTGGTGAGGATGTGAAGAAAAAAGAATCCTACTGCACTCTTGGTGGACAAGCAAACTTGTGTAGCCACTGTGGAAAACAGTATGGAATATCCACAAAAAATTCAAACAAAACTACCTTTTGACTCAACAATTCCACTGCTGGAAAAATGTACAAAAATCCCAAAACACCAATTCAAAAGAATTTATGTACCCGCATGTTCATAGCAGCTCTATTTACAATAGCCAAGGGCTAGAAACAGCCTAAGTGCCCATCAGTAGATGAGTGGATAAAAACCAAAAAGTTCTACTTTTACACAGTGGAACACTATGCAGCATAATAAAAGAAGGAATTACTACTTTTTGTGGTAGCATGGGTGGAATTGGAGAGTATTATGCTAAGTGTGATAAGCCAGTCTGTGAAAGACAAATACCGTATGATCTCACTTATAATAGGAATCTAATTAACATAATAAACTAATGAGAAAATTGAACCAGAGGCATAGAGTTGTGGAATAGGGTGACAGCTATAAGAGAAAAAGGGGGAGGTGGGGAATAATTGAAAGAAGGGAATGGGATTTGTCTAAAAAGAATTTGAAGGACCCACAGATATGGACAACAGTGCAGGGACTGACTATGGAAATAGGGGGCGGGCTGGGTGAATGGGGGCAAAAGTGGGAAAAGGAGACAACTATAATACCATAAACAATAAATAGTTTTAAAAGGAAACAGAAAAATTCCTTAACATGGTTTTGAGTAAAAATTTATTGGTTATGATGCCCAAATAAAAGAAACAAATGCGGGACTACATCAAAACTAAAAGCTTCTGTGAAGCTAATGCAATCATCACAATAAAAGGGCAACCTACAGAATGGAAGAAAATATTTGCAAATCATGTTTTTGATAGTGGTAATATCCTAAATACATAAGGACCCGAGAAGATTTAACAGCAAAGAAACAAATAATTTAAAAATTGGGCAGAGAATCTAGAGACATTTTTCAAGGAAGGCATACCAATGGCCAACATTTACATGAAGAGGTAGTCAACATCACTAATCCCCAGGGAAATGAAAATCAAAACCACAATGAGATATCACCTCATACCAGTTAGAATGGCTACCACAAAAAAGAGAAGAGGCAGCAACGATCTGGAGAAAAGGGAACTTTTACGAACTTTTGTTGGATATGTTAAATTGGTGCAGTCAGTATGGAAAACAGTTTGGACATTCCTCAAAAATTAGAAATAGAACTATAATGTAATTCAGTTGTCCTTCTGGGTACATATCCAAAGGCAGGGGGAACACTATCCCAAAGAGATATCACACTCCTTTGTTCATTGAAGCATTATTCACAATAGTTAAAGTATGGCAATGACCAAGTGTTCATCTACAAATGAATGGATATAGATGTGGTATAATTTGTAAAGTGGAATATTATTCAGCCATGAGAAAAGTGGAAATCCTGCCATTTGCAGCAACATGAGTAGAATTTGAGCTCATTATGTTATGTGAAATGAGTCAGACAGAGAAAAACAGTTTGTTCTCACTTATGTGTATTTTTTAAAAAAGGCTGAACTCATAGAAACAGAAAGTAGAATAGGGATTGCCAAGGGTCAGGCTGTGCAGAGAATGGGGAGGTGTCGGTCAAAGGGTACAGTCTTGGAGTTATAAGACACATAAGTCCTTGGGATCTAATGTACAGTATGGCAATTACAGTTTATAATGCTGTAATTATACTTAAAAGATGCTAAGAGAAGAGATCATAAATGTTATCACAAAAAAAAGAGGTTATTTCAATATAAACCAGAGTTACTCTCATAATCATTTCAGGATACCAAATCAACATGCCACACACCTTAAACGTATACAAAGTTATACATGAATTAATCTCAATAAACCTGAAAAATATTAACGCTATACTGATGTCACTGAAACTAGAGAAAATTTCATTACAGCACCATCCCTGCAGATACAATATTGTTATCCTATGGTATTTTTAATTCAAAATTTGCACATTACCATATTAAGGGCACTACAAAATAAAGAGTATGCACCTTGAACCTACTGATTTATTGCCTTCATTCTTGTTTTTGAGATTTTATTTTTCCTTTCCAATTTGCCACAGTCCTGTAGTCACTTCAAATTCTGGGAAGAATGAAAGATAGCATATGAAGTGGGCATGTATATAGAAGCAAAGAGAATTTTGCAATAGGTTATTATGTGTAGATCTACTTATCTCCTTAAGTGAATACTCATGTCAGATTATAAAAAACAAAAAAAAAAAGTACCAAAATATCAGAACCAAAAGACGCCCTTGGCAGTGGTTCACACAGAAGGGTAACAACAGTAATGGGTCCAGATAGATGCCTGCTGAAAGATTTGTTACTTTCTTCTGCGAAACATAAACAATCTGTCCATAAATAATTGCACAGTTAAACTGTAAACCTTTCCTTTTCAGTCTTTTTTTTTTAAGCAGGGCTTTGCAGAATTAATTTATACTTACATTGCAGCTCTGACTATGTCAAGACAGTTAACTGAGAATCACCATTACTTGGAATTTGAATACCAAACTGAATAAACTATTTCACATATGCAGTAAAAAGTGCCTATTCAATAAGTAAAGCCTCTAATATTGTTTACTATTTTACTGTTGTGATTTTTACATAAAATAATGTAAACTATTATCGTATTTAAATGTATTTATAACTGTTATATTGAAGATGAATCTATTTTGGTTAGGGTTTATTTTCCTTGTGTTATTTAATTAGAATAATACCTACTGCATCTGCTATATTACACTTCAGAATTCTAAAGCTAGTTTTGGGTCTAATACATTTGCTGTCCCTGATCTTTTGACATTCCTATGTAGTGGACTTGTTCACAAGTTTTTGCTCTGTTCCTCAAAAATTACTTTTATGCTCTGTAGTTCTGCATCACAAGTCTCCATGGGCTTTGGACAAGCATGGGCAAAATCACTGTATTGGCACCACCAGAACAGTAAGTGTTTTCCACATTCAGGGCAGAAAATTCTGTCAAACAATGACCTGCCAGTGGTCTGAAGGAGAGAAAGAAACATGATGATACAATCTGAGCAATAGCTGCCGTGTTAATCCGCGTCAGTTTTCCTATGAGAGAAATATATAGATCTTTTCTTTTTTTCAGACTGTCTCTACATTAACATTTTAGTTTTATCACTTGTTAGCTATGTCCTTCCTTCTTCAGGTTAATCTCTAAAACTGTTTCTCAATCATAATACTTGATCACTTCTTTCATTTCATCTTGTCTGACCAAAAATAAATAAAGATTTATAAATAAAAAAAGAAACAGGGGAAAACCTAAATAGCTAATTTCTCTCTTCTGTCACTAGGACAGTTTTGTACTGATGGATAAAATCGCACAACACAATAGATCAGTAGAATCTAAATATTCATGATCAGTAATCTACATGACTACAAATTCTACTATGCTTTTGTGGTTCCTGAATAGCAAAATGCAATGGCTATTACACTGTTATTTACTCTATTTAAATCTCTATGTATCATTCCAATCACCACCCCATATGTCGCTTACTGGCATTGGATTATATAATACAAGGTTGTATTTTATAAAGGTTTCTGGAGACGTCAGGTATAAACTTCCTCAACCACCAAATATACAAGTATACCTACATCTGCACTCAATTATCCTAGTGTTTAAACAAAGATGAGAAGCTGATTGGTCCTCCAGGTACATTCCATATGAGGAGCACTTCTGTGAACATAGTTTTGTAAGTGAGAAAACAAGGGTGACAGCAAAGCCTCGTATGTGAGATTTTCTTGTATTTCATGAAGTATACACCCATTGATGATATTTATCAGTAATTCCTACACATTTTGAATTGTTAAAAATTATAGCAAATATTCAGAAAAATAGGTATAGTAACTATATGCCTGAGTAATTTTACCAAGTAGACGAAACTGCTGTCTGCCTGTATCTATTAAATAGTCACAAATTGTTTTTCTTTGTCTGTTTATATAGTGAAAAATAATTGTTGTTTGAATATTGAGTGTACTTGCCTTCCTAGAGTAAATCACACTTGATTATATATAATAAATGATTCTTTTTATAATTTGTAGATTTTATTTAGCTACACTTTGTTGAGACTATTTACATTTCTAGTGAGGGATAGTGGTCTGCAATTTAGCCTGCTCATGATATTTTTGCCTGGTTTTTATATTGATGGGAAGCTAACTTATTAACAGATTCAAGGAAGTGTTCTTTCATTTTCTAATTTTTGGAAGTTCTTGTGTAAAATTCTGTGGGTTTTTTCTCAAATGTTTGGTAGATTTTAATAATGAAGCAATCCATGCAGTGTCTTTCTTTGTGGGAAGGTTTTTAATTATAATTTAATGTTTAAAATATCACCCTGGCTGGAGTGGCTCAGTGGATTGAGTGCCAGCCTATGAACCAAAGGGTTGCTGGTTCCATTTCCAGTCCGGGCACAGGCCTAGGTTGTGGGCCAGGTCCCCAGTGGGGAACACATGAGAGGCAACCACACATTGATATAGGTCTCCCTCTCTCTCTCCCTTCCCCCTGTCTAAAAATAAATAAATAAATAAACCTTTTAAAATATATATATAGAGGTTATCAAATATTTTTCTTCAGTGAGATTTTATAGTGTCTTTGTGGGAATCAAATTATCAAATTAATTGTCATAACATAATTCATAATATTACCTTGTCTTTTTTATAAGTCCAGGCTCATACTTGTAGGTCACCTATTCTTTCTGTTATTGGAAACTATTTTATCTCTTTTATTTCTTTTTTATTTATTGTTGTTCAGTTACAGGAGTCCCACCTTTTTCTCCCTTGCTAACCTGTACCCCTTACCCACTCCCACAGTCAATCCCCCCCACCACTGTCCATGCCCATGAGTCCTCTATCCATGTTCCTTTGCTTGTCCCTTCCTCTTCTTTCCCACATTATCCCCCTTCCTCCTGCCCTCTGCTCACTTTCAGTTTGTTCTTTATTTCAATGTCTCTGGTTCTATTTTGCACGTTTGTTTGTTTTGTTGATTAGGTTCTGTTTATAGGTGAGATCATATGGTAGTTTCCTTTTACTACCTGGCTTATTTCACTTAGCATATTTCTTTCCAGTTCAATCCATGCTGTTACGAGGGGTAGGAGTTCCTTCTTTCCTTCTGCTGCATAGTATTCCTTTGTGCAAATGTACCACTGTTTTTTGATCAATTTATTTACTGATGGACACTTAGATTGTTTCCAGCACTTGGCTATTGTAAATTGTGCTGCTATGAACATTGGGGTGCATAGGTTCTTTTCAAATAGTGACTCAGTATTCTTAGGGTATAGTCCCAGCAGTGGGACTGATGGATGGAAAGGCAGTTCTATCTTTTGTTTGTTGAGGAAATTCCATACAGTTATCCACAGTGGCCTCACCAGTCTGCATTTTCACCAACAGTGCACTAGGGTTCCCTTTTCTCCACATCCATTCCAACATTTGTTTGTTGGTTTGTTTATGTTGGCCACTCTGACCAGTGTGAGATGGTACCTCATTGTGGTTTTAATTTGCATCTCTCTGATGGCTAAGGGTGAGCATTTTTTCATGTGTATCTGGGCCCTCTGTATGGCCTTCATGGAAAAGTCTCTGTTCAGGTCCTTTGCCCATTTTTTAATTACATTGTTTGTCTTACTGCTGTGGAGTTGTATGAGTTCTTTATATATTTTGGAGATCAAACTGTTGTCCAAGGTATCATTGGGAAATATGTTTTCCCATACAGGATTCCCTTTCCATTCATTGACGTTTTCTTTAGCCATGCAGAAGCTTTTAAATTTGATGAAGTTCCATTTGTTTATTATTTTCTTTATATTCCTTGCCTTAGGTAATGTATTGGTAAACATATTGCTTTATAGGATATCTGAAATTGTCTTGCTTAAGTTTTCCTCTAGTACTTTTATGGTGTCACAAATTATATCTAAGTCTTTCATCCATCTTGAGTTTATTTTGGTGTATGGTATAAGTTGGTATTTGAGTTTCATTTTTTTGTGTATACTTGTCCAGATCTTCCAACACCATCTTTTTTTTCTTTAATAGCTTTTATTTTTTAATTAATAATTTATAACCTGCTCCAAGATTGTAAACAGTTTCCCATAAGATTCTCATATTTTATCAGTTTGTTGTTTAATTTTTGTTATTCTGAAATTTAACTAATTTGAAATTTATATCTGTAGGCGTAATGAAGTAGGAAGTGTATTATTTCCTCACCCTACCCTATAAAATAGATAGCTAATTGAAAAAGTGTATTTTTTCATCTGTCTTATCTTCATTGATTTGAATGTCTACATTCATTATATACTAAATTTGCAAATATACTTATGTCTGTTTCAGTATATATGCAACTAGTTTAGTTTTGTCTATTTTCATTTCATTACATTATTATATTATCATTAAATCTTAATATATTTCTCTTGTGAATCTTTCCTCTTTCTTTTTTCTTCATCCAAATTGTCTTTGTATTTCCTTGCCTTTGCATCATAAGTTGAGAAATAGATTGTCAATTTCACTCAGAAAACATCCTGTTATGAGTCTAAGTAGCTTTGAATTGAAATAAAGACTCCTTGACCTCACTTTAATATTTTTTTATTTAATACACTTGGATATTTTAAAGAAGTATATATATTTTATATTAGGGCATTTGTCCTCTCTCATATAATATTGCAGCTTATACAATGTCTGTCCAAAAAAAGTCCAGCCATTATTAATATAACAGGAATGGTTTGCATGACATTGATGTGATCTGGCAGCCATCAAGAGTGGACAAGAGTGTACTTGTGTGAACAATGATTACTTCACTGTACTAGTCAGTAGGGGTGGTAGATGTCATTGAGTGGGCACATGTACTGGGGGGGCATAAAGTGGGAATGGTTGTCAGAAATATGTTTAAAGGACATGGACAAAGCCAAAGCGGGGTATGAGAAGGTGGGAGGTGGGCATGGCTGGGCAAGGGTGAGTGGTAGGGGTAAAATGGAGACAACTCTACTTGAACAACAATAAAAAAAAAACTTTGATCTGAAAAATAAAGAAATGTACACTTGAAATCAATATGATTTTATTAACCAATATCACCCCAATAAATTTAATTAAAAAATTCATGTGAAATATTTAATAAACAAAGAAGTTAATGGTGATATGGTATATATTTCTCACTATCACACTGCTTATGGAAAAGCTAAATTTGTCACTCTAAGTAAAGGAAAAGCTTGTTTGTGACCAAGCTATGAAAGTATAGAAATTTATGGTGTATTTACTTAACCTAGAAAAATATAATTTTGAAAATGGTATGCTTTTGCTTCAGAGTTTAATCTATTCTTTAAAAATTTATAAACTACTTTTCAGTTATTGGAAAATAGTCTCTATTTTTTAAAAATTTGGGTATGAAAATCAATTTTGTCAAATGTGAAATTTATGAAATCTAAATATACAAGCCATATTTCCATCGAATGTGTAGTGTTCAAATTAAGATGGACTGTAAGAAACTAATTTCTAAATTTTGGTATAAAATATGATGTAAAATAATTCATTAGTCACTTTTATATTGATTATATGTTGAAATGATAATATTTGAATACACAGTTTATACTGAACTGCATGATTTGAGATTGTGTGGGTCCACTTATACATAAATGTTTTTTCAAGAAATATGTACAATAGTTCACTCTGTATTCCTGGGCTTTGCATCAATGGATTCAACCAACCAAAATAGTTTTTGATCTACTCTTGGGAATCCACAGAAGCAGAGGACCAATTATGTGTATTGTTTTACAAAATTTTATATAAAGAACTTGACATTCAGGATTTGGGTATCTGTGTGGGTCCTGCAACAAATCTTTCTGAGATACTGAAGAATGCCTGAAGTATTGTGAGAATCAAAAATTATATGTGGATTTTCAACTGTGAGGAGAGCTGGTACCCCTACCCATGTTGTTCAAGGGTTAAGCATATAGGCAAAAATAAAATCTATTTATTAAAATTAATTGAACCTATTTATACTTAACATTTTAATGTGGCTACTAGAACTTTTAAAACTATGTAAATAGCTTATGTTTGTACTGGGCATTACTACTTTAGGGCAGTTATAATCCAAAAAGATATTTCATACCTCTGTACCAGAAGATAAAAATTGTTGTGAGTGAAAGACTAAGAGAGTTTCCTAAAGTTTCCTCTGCATTTTTGTTCAGTTTTTTTCACTAAATATAGGTAACAATTTAAAATATAAACAGAATACCTCAGGCCACTCAATTACCAAGGCACTGTGCTATAAATGTGAAAAAAAATTACATCTCCTTATGAGGAATTTTGTAATTCTACAAAAAGAAGTAAAGAATAAAACACAGACACATTTAAAATAAAAAAATAAATAAATAAAAATCATGTACCCTGACTTAATACAATAATCTTTGAAAAGTAGTTATGTAAAAGAAAACCTGACACCTCACGGCTATGTGTTTATTTTTAAAGTTCATGTTTTTAAGAGGTTGGTTTATCCACTCAGGAACACTTTGGGAGTTGGCTATAAAATAAACAGCCTAATTATCACTGTGTGCATTCTTTACTAATGTGGTACCATTCCATGGAAGCTGATGCTTTTCTGAGGAAACAAAATACCATTAAGGAAAGACATTCAACTCAAAGGCATAAAATGTGGAGAGAGCATTGTACTCACAAAACCAAAATTGTACTTGCAAGTACACATGGGGACATAAAATGAGGTTTAACACAGTGGGATTCAAGGAAGAAAACAGTATGAATTGGTACTCTCTGTTTTGCTTCCAAAAATATCTGGTACTATGTCAAAGTGTCCTTAGATGGTAAATTTCACAGAGGTTCATTCCTAAAAATGACCCCAAAGTTTAGATATAACTTCTCATTTTCAAAATTTTACATATTTGGGGGGAAAATGCATTATTATACACAAAGACTATATAAAGCCAATGAACAATATGTGAAATGAAAATTTAGTAATAAAATATTCTCTTTAATACTCTGTAGATAATATACCCACTCCATAGTTATGGCCACTATTCCAGATTATTTAATGGCATTCCTCTTAGTTTTTGTTTTATTTAATTGATGAATGTTTTCCTAAATAAGTTTAGTTTTGTCTTATTTTGAACATTTCATGAATCAAATCAGGCTGTATGAATTATTTTTACTTTTAACTCATTTACATTTGACAAATTTATGTTTGTGAGATCTATTCAATATTATTGCATGTATTTGTTGTTTTATTCATTTATTCATCCTTACTTATAGCATTTTATAATACTATATTATTATTGTAGTTTTGTCATTGTTGAACACTTACATTCACTGACGAATTTCATTGACATTTCTTGACACTTTAAGTATTTTCAGGGTTTTATTTTCGCTTATTTTTGTCTCTCTGTATTTGAAACTACCATTAATAATGTTATTTTTTACCTATATTTTCTGTAAACTAAGAAATAATTTTACCATCTTACAAAAGTGATATGTTGGAGATATAAGATGGCAGAAGAGTAAGTGGAAGCTACACGAAGCTCTTCACAGTACCAATCTGGAATTACAACTAAATTGTAGAGAAATCATCCTGAATAACCAACTGAACACTATTTGGAGAGAAGCCTTATATCCACAGACAGATAGAAGAAACAACTTCATCACAACATGACTGGTAGGAAGTGTAGAGATGTGAGAGGGTTAGCTGGGCTCCCATGCATTCCCCATACTGCAGAAGCCATCTATCTCATGCAGAGCACTCCTCTCCAAATGGCAACAACCTAAAGGGGAAGCAATAGACCCTCCCACAGGAATTATTATGCCTTACCCTGTGTAGCTTAGGCCAGGATGCTGATTATAGCTTAAGGATATATTAATTTGTTTAACAACTAAGGTGGAACTCTGGAAGCTCTATAAGACTCCACCTGAACCTCCTCCAGGCTCAGTGCTAATAAAAGTTAGCCTTGGTGTGTAGCCTGGTTCTTTTTTTTAAAATTTTTATTGTTATTCAATTACAGTTGTATGCCTTTTCTCCCCATCCCTCCCCCCTCCCCCTTGATTTTGTCCATGTGTCCTTTATAGTAGTTCCTGTAATCCCCTCTCCTCACTGTCCCCTCCCCACTCCCCCTGGCTATTGTTAGATTGTTCTTAACTTCAATATCTTTGGTTATGTTGTGTTTGCTTTTTTCTTCTGTTGATTATGTTCCAGTTAAAGGTGAACCCTGAAACACCAATCCAAAAGAACCTATGCACCCCAATGTTCATAGCAGCACAATTTACAATAGCCAAGTACTGGAAGCAACCTAAGTGCCCATCAACAAATGAGTGGATACAAAAACTATGGTATATTTACAGAATGGAATTCTATGCAGCAGAGAGAAAGAAGGAGCTTATACCCTTTGCAACAGCATGAATGGAACTGGAGAGCATTATGCTAAGTGAAATAAGCCAGACGGTGTAGCCTGGTTCTGCACACAAACAGGCCCAGGAGAGGGAGCCACATACTGTGGATCACTGATAGCTCAAAACAGGTTGACCAGAGTCAGTCACAAGCATGGTCTGACAAAGGCCTACAGCAGAGTCTTAGTATATCTACCTAATACATAGACATAAATACAAAGTAGCAACCCAAACTGGAAGACAACGAAATAGACCCCAAATTAAAGAACAAGAGAATTCTCCAGAAGAAGAACTAGATGAAATGGAGGCAAGCAATTTATCAGACAGAGAGTTTAGAGTAATGATTATGAAAAAAAGATATAGAAACCATAAAAAAGTACCAGTCAAAATAAAGAATGCAATACCTGAAATAAGTAATACACTGGAAGGAGTAAAAAATAGGTTAGAAGAAGGAGAGGATTGAATCAGTGATTTGGAAAACAAGGTAAAAAAAAAAAATCACATGATACCTCAGACAAGGGCCTGATCTCCAAAATATATAAAGAACTCACACGACTCCACTCCAGGAAGACAAACAACCTAATTAAAAAATGGGCAAAAGACTTGAACAGACACTTCTCCAAGGAAGACATACAGAGGGCCCAGAGACATATGAAAAGATGCTCAGCATCACTAGCCATCAGAGAGATGCAAATTAAAACCACAATGAGGTATCATCTCACACCAGTCAGAATGGCCAACATAAACAAATCCACAAACAAATGTTGGAGAGGATGTGGAGAAAAGGGAACCCTCGTGCACTGTTGGTGGGAATGCAGACTGGTGAGGCCACTGTGGAAAACAGTAAGGAATTCCCTCAGAAAACTAAAAATGGAACTGCCCTTTGACCCAGTAATTCCGCTGCTGGGATTATACCCTAAGAACACTGAAACACCAATCCAAAAGAATCTGTGCACCCCAATGTTCATAGCAACACAATTTACAATAGCCAAGTACTGGAAGCAACCGAAGTGCCCATCAGCAAACGAGTGGATCCAAAAACTATGGTATATTTACACAATGGAATTCTCTGCAGCAGAGAGAAAGAAGGAGCTTATACCCTTTGCAACAGCATGGATGAAACTGGAGAGCATTATGCTAAGTGAAATAAGCCAGGAAGTGAGGGACAAATACCATATGATCTCACCTTTAACTGGAACATAAGCAATAGGAGGAAAAAGCAAACAAAATATAACCAGAGTCATTGAAGTTAAGAACAATCTAACAATAGCCGGGGCGGGGGTTGGGGGGTGGGGGCGGGGACAGTGGGTAGAGGGGATTACAGGAACTACTATAAAGGACACATGGACAAAACCAAGGGGGAGGGTGGAGAGGGGGGAGGGAGGTGGGTTCAGCTGGGGTGGGGTGGAGGGACGGGGAGAAAAGGCATACAACTGTAATTGAATAACAATAAAAAAAAAATTAAAAGAAAAAAAAATCACCCAGGGAGAACGGCAAAAAAAATAATAATAATAATTTAAATAAATGAGATGAGCTTAAGAAACATATTGGAAAACATAACACATAACAACATCTGCATATGGGAAAACCAGAAGAAGAAAGCAAACAAGGGATTGAGAACGAGCTTGATGAAATAATGACCAAAAACTTGCCTAATCTGGTGAAAGAAAAAGATAGACAAGTCCAGGAAGCTCAGAGCCCCAAACTAGTAGAATCCAAAGAGGCTTACCCCAAAACACAACAGAATTAAAATAACAAACGTTAAAGACAAGGAGAGAATCCTAAAAGCCATGAAAGAAATGCAGATAGTTACAAACAAAGGACCATGAATAGATTGTCATCTGACTTCTCCACAGAAACATTTCAGGCCAGAAAGTAGTGGCTTGAAATATGGAAGGTGATGAAAAGCCATGACCTACAACCAAGGCTACTTTATCCAGCAAGGCTGCCATTTAAAATTGAAAATAAAAATAATAATAAGGAGCTTCCCAAAAAAGAAAAAAGCTAAAGAATTTTGTTAACACAGAATCAGTACTGCAACAAATATAGAGGTCTTGCTTTAAGAAGATGAAGTAAAGAAAGAAAAGAAAAAAAGGAGCATAGTCTAACAAAATGGCATTAATATGTATCTAACAATAATCAACTTAAATGTAAATACCTTAAATGCTCCCACCAAAAGATATAAAGTAGCTGAATGGATAAGAAAACAAGACTCATATATACGCTGTCCCCAAGAGATATATCTCAGATTGAAAGATACACACAGACTAAATGTGAAGGGATGCAAAAATATAGTACATGCAAATGAAAAGAAAAAAAAAAGATGGAGTAGCAGTATTTATAGCTGACAAAATAGACTTAAAACAAAGGCTATAGTAAGATACAAAAACATTACATAATGATAAAGGTCAAATCAAACAAGAGAATATATCTCTAGTAAGCATTTACACACCCAAAATCGAAGCACCTAAAAATATAAAGCTAATCTTGATGGACATAAAGGGGGAGATTGACAGAAATACAATCATAGTTGGGGATTTTAACACCCCATTGACCTCAATGCATAGGTCTTCCAGGCAGATACTCAACAAGGAGACACTAACTGTTAATGACACACTAGATCAAATGAATTTAACTGATATCTTCAGAGCATTTCACCCCAAAGCAACAGGATATAAATAATTTTCAAGTGCACATAGAACATTTTCTAGGAAAGACCATATGTCAGGGCACAAAACAAGTCTCAACAAATTTAATAAAACTGAAAAAATATCGAGCATCTTCTCTGTACACAATGCTATGAAACTAGAAATTAAGCATAAGAAGAACATTTAAAAATATGCAAAAGCATGGAAGCTAATAACATGATGTTAAACAATGTATGGGTAAACAACAAGATCAGGGAAGAAATCAAAACATACCTTGAAACAAATGAAAATGAGGACACAACAATACAAAATCTGTAGAACACTGGGAAAACAATCATAAGAGGGAAATTCCTAGCATTACAGGCCTATCTAAAAAAAAAACCAAAAAACCAAAAAAACAAATACACACACACAAAGAAAAATGTCAAACAATAACTTCACATTTAAAGGAACATGAAAAAGAACAAAAAACAAAAGCCCAAAGTGAGTAAAAGGAAATAAATAATAAAGATGGAAACAGAAATAAAAAAAATTGAATATAAAAAACTGACACAAAACACCAAGTGATCCAAGAGCTGATTCTTCGAAAAAATAAACAAGGTTGACAAACTTTTACCCAGACTATAAAAAAAAAAGAGAGAGAGAGAGAGGACTAAATAAATAATTGTTGGGAACCGCCCTGCCTGGTTTCAGAGGCTGTAACCCCTCATGGTTAAGGCTGAGTCAGAGTTGGGACCATAAGCCACTAAGGAGACAAAGCTTGTCTCCCTGGCAGAAGTGCCACTTCTGCCCACTTCACCCTGCTTGGCCCTGAGCTTGGCCAGTTAGCCAATGACGGGTAAGAATCCTCAAGGGAGGATCAACCTAAGACAGGTTCTGGTCACGAAAGAGGCCCACAGGGAAGGACTCAAGGGGCTGTGGAAAAAGGGGGTGATGGACCCTCGCCCCTCAGCTGTGAAATAGTCCTCATTCTGTCTGCAAGAAGTCTCCTAATCTCTTGGCTGCCTTACTTCCCTTGCCTGACTTAAGCCTGAAGCAATTAACAGAGGGCAGTGCAGTCCTGTGTTGGGAGGGGCGGATTCCCTGGGGAATCAGGCCTAAGAAAAATACATACATTCCTGTGAAACCTACTTAATTTGTACCCTCAGTTTAAGAGATAAGGGTCCAGACCTGAGATGAGTCTGGCGCCTAAAGATTTATGGCCCTCTAACTAATTGGCTGTAACTCAGAATAAGCCCTCAGAGTTCTCTGTAAATCTTGTATTGTTTAACCCTTACTGACTGACAATGATCAATGAGCTTTATCTGTATTCCTATGCGAATGAACCTAATAAAAGCCCCTGGAGAGAGAGGCTCGGGGCCCTTCTCCCCCTGAGAGAAGCGGCCACCTTTCTTCGCCAAGCAGATCATGTCTTGGTAGTCTTTTCCTTCGGCCGTGGTGGAACCTGGGGGGCAGCGTTAAAACCCCCCGACAAATAATATCAGAATGAAAGAAAAGAAATAACAACTGACATCAAAGAAATGCAAAGGATTGTAAGAAAATATTATGAATAACTATATGCCAACAAACTGGACAAAATTAATGAAATGGATAAATTCCTAGTAACATACAATCTTCCAAAAATAAATTAGGAAGAATCATAGAATCTGAATAGACAAGTTACACCTAGTAAAATTGAACCACTAATCCAAAACCACCCTGCCAAAAATAACCCTGACTGAATGGCTTCACAGGTAAATTTTACCAAACATTCCAAAAAGAACTTCTCCTTCTCAAACTATTTCATAAAATTCAAGAGTGAAGACTCCCAAGCTCATTTTATGAAGCCAGTTTTATCCTAATTCCAAAAACATATAGTCACTACAAGGAATGAAAATTATAGGCCAGTATCCCAGAAGAACATAGATGTTAACATCCTCAAAAAATTATTATCAAATTGAATACAGTAATGTATCAAAAAGATCATACACCATGATTAAGTGTGATTTATTATGAGAATACAGGATTGGCAAAATATTCACAAATCAATAAATGTGATTCACCACATAAAGAAATGAAGTATAACAACCACATGATTATTAAAATATATACATAAAAAATTTAATAATACAATTGCATAGTGATTTATGATAAAAAAAACTCTCAGCAAAGTGAAATTAGAGAAAACATACATAAACATAACAAATGCCATAATGATACACCAACTGCCGGAATGATTACTTAATGGGCAAAAATTACATGCATTCCCCTTAAGACTGGAAAAAAGACAAAGATGTCAGCTTTCACCTCTCTTATTCAACATAGTACAGAAGTCTGAGCCACAACCACCAGACAAGAAGAAAAAATAAAAGGCATCCAAATTGGGAAGAAGTAAAGCTGTCTTGATTGCAGATGACATGATACTGTACATACATATCCCAAAAGATTCCACCGAGAAAATTCTAGACTAGCATATGAGTTCAGCAAAGTAGCAAGATACAAAATTAATATCCAGAAATCAGTTTCATTTTTATATGCCAATAGTGAACTAACAGAAAGTATAATTAACACAGGTACAAAAAATGGTGATGAATAAGTACCTATGAATAATAACCTTAAATGTAAATGGATTAAATGCTCCAATCAAAAGACATAGAGTATCTGAATGGATGAGAAATCATGACCCTCACATATACTGTCTATAAGAGACCCACCACATAAAAAAAAAAAGACCTACACAGACCGACAGTGAGGGCTGGAAACAAATATTCCAAGCAAACGTACAGGAAGGAAAAAAAAAAGCTGGTGTAGCCATACTCATATCAGACAAAATAGATTTCAAAAAAAAGAGACCCAGAAGGTCACTTCATAACATTCAAGAGAAGAATCCAACAAGAAGACACAAATATTGTAAATATATAAGCACCCAACATAGGAGCACCCAAATACATAAAGAAAATTTTGGAGGACTTCAAGAAAGATATTGACAACAACGCAATTATAGTAGGGGATTTTAACACCCACCTGTCAAAAATGGACAGATCTTCCAAACAAAATATCAACAAAGATATTGTGACATTGAACAATGTCCTAGATCAAATGGGCTTAACTATATATATAGTCTTTCATCTCAAAGAAGCAAAATACACATCCTTTTCAAATGCACATGGAACATTTTCAAAGACAAACCACATAATAGGCCACAAAACAAGTCTCAACAAATTCAAGAAAATTGAAATCATATAAAGTATTTTCTTTGACCACAAGGGGCTGAAACTAGATACCAACATAAAGGGGAAAAAAAAAAAAAAAAAAACCCCAAACACTCAAACTCATGGAGATAGAATAGGGTGCTATTAAACAATGAATGGGTCAAGAATGAGATTAAGGAAGAATTCAAAGTTTCTGGAAACAAATGAAAATGAACTCACAACAACCCAAACTTACGGGACACAGCAAAGGCAGTCCTGAGAGAGAGGTTCAAAGAGATGCAGGCCTACCTAAAAAAGATAGAAATATTTCAAATGAACAACCTAACCCTACACCTACAAGAACTCAACAAACAACAACAAAGACAAGCCAGAGCAAGTACAAAAAAGGAAATAACCAAGACCAGAGCAGAATTCAGTGACATAGAGACTAAAAGCACAATTCTAAGGATCGATGAATCCAGGAGCTGGTTCTTTGAAAAGATAAACAAAATTGACAAGTCCTTAGGTAGGCTCATGAAGAAAAAAAGAGAGAGGATTCAAATAAACACAATTAGAAATGAAAGAGGAGAGATTACAACTGATACCACAGAAATACGAAGGATTGTAAGAAATTACTACAAAGAACTATATGCCAAGAAATTTGAAAACCTAGGTGAAATGGACAAATTTCTAGAAAAATGTAATCTTCCAAAATTCAGTGAAGAAGAACCAGAAATCCTGAACAGACCAATAACAGCTGATGAAATTGAAGCAGTCATCAAAAACTCCCAACACACAAAAGCCCTGGACTGGACAGTCTCACAGCAGAATTGTAGAAAACATTTAAGGAAGGGCTAATGCCTATCCTTCACAGACTATTCCAAAAAATCCAAGGAGATGGAAGACTCACAAACTCTTTTTATGAAGCCATCATCATCCTATCCCAAAACCAGATAAAGACCCAACAAAGAAAGAGAACTTTAGGCCAATATGGCTGATGAACATAGACACTAAAATCCTCAACAAAATATTGGCAAACCGCATCCAGCAATACATTAAAAAGATCATGCACCATGGTCAGGTGGGGTTCATCCCAGGGATGCAAGGGTGGTACAATATTTGCAAATCAATAAACATAATACATCACATCAACAAAAGCAAAGATAAAATCATATGATCATATCAATAGATGTGGAAAAAGTATTTGATAAGGTACAGTGAACAGTTATGATTAAAACACTCAGTAAAGTGGGAATTGAGGGAGCATTCTTCAACATAATAAAGGCCATAAATGAGAGACCTACAGCCAACATCATACTCAATGGACAAAAACTAAAAACACTTCCACTAAGACCAAGAAAAAAGACAAGGTTGTCCACTTTCACCACTCCTATTCAACGTAGTATTGGAAGTCCTAGCCATGGCCATCAGACAAGAAAAGGGAATAAAAGGCATCCAAATTGGAAAAGAGGAAATAAAACTCTCATTGTTTGCAGATGACATGGTAGTGTACACAGAAAATCCTATAGACTTCACCAAAAAACTACTTGAACTAATAAGTGAATTCGGCAAAACAGTCGGATACACTCAATATTTAGAAATCAAAGGCATTTATGTATACCACCAATGAAATATCAGAACCAGAAATAAGGAAAAAAGTCCTGCTTATGATAGCAACTAGAAAAATAAAATACCTAGGAATAAACCTAACCAAGAAGGTAAAGGACCTGTACTCAGAAAACTAAACAACACAATAAAAAAATTAAGGAAGACACAAACAAATGGAAACATATACTGTGTTCATGGATTGGAAGAATTAACATCATCAAAATGTCTCTACTATCCAAAGCAAATTATAGATTCAATGCAATAGCTATTAAAGTACCAATGGCATATTTCACAGATATAGAAGAAACACTGCAAAAATTTATGTGGAATCATAAATGATCCTTAATAGTGGCAGCAATTTTAAGAAAGAAGAACAAATTAAGAAGGATCACAATACCTGATATCAAAATGTATTACAAGGCCACTATAACCAGAACAGCCTGGTACTTGCATAAAAACAGACACATGGAACAATGGAACAGAATAGAAAGCCCAGAAATAAACCCAAGTCTCTATGGTCAATTAATATTTGACAAAGGGGAGACAGCATAAAATGGAGCAAAAATAGCCTCTTCAACAAATGGTGTTGAGAGATCTGGACAGCTACATGCAAAAAAATGAAGCTTGATCACCAACCACACCATACATAAAAATAAATTCAAGGTGGATAAAAGACTTAATGTGATACCATAAAAATCCTTCAGGAGAATACAGGCAGGAAATTCTCAGATATTCCACACAGCAATATTTTCACTGATAGGTCCCTTGAAGCAAGGGACATAAAGAAAAGAATAAACAAATGGGATCTCATCAAAATAAAAAGCTTCTGCACAGCTAAAGAAAACAGCATTAAAATGAAAAGAGAACCAACCATATGGGAAAACATATTTGCCAATGATACCTCAGACAAGGGTTTAATCTCCAAAATATATAAAGAATTCACAGGACTCCCTCCAAGAAGACAAGCAACCCAATTTAAAAAATGGGCTAAAGACTTGAACAGACACTTCCCCAAGGATGACATAGAGAGGGTCCAGAGACATATGAAAAGATGCTTGGTATCATTAACCATCAGAGAGATGCAAATTAAAACCACAATAAGATACCACATCACACTGGTGAGAATGACCATCATAAACAAAGCAGAAACAACAAGTGTTGGAGAGGATGTGGAGAAAGGGGGACTTTAGTGCACTATAGGTGAGATGCATACTGGTATGACCACTATGGAAAACAGCATGGAATTTCCTCAGAAACTAAAAATGGAACTGCCTTTTGACCTGGCAATTCCATAGCTAGGATTATATCCTAAGAACCCTGAAACACCAATCCAAAAGAATCTATGCACCCCAATGATCATAGCAGCACAATTTACAATATTTCAATGCTAGAAGCAATCTAAGTGCCCATTGATAAATGAATGGATCAAAAAACTGTGGTACATTTACACAATGTAATTCTACACAGCAGAAAGAAAGAAAGAGCTCCTACCCTTTGTGACAGCATGGATGGTTGCAAAGAGCATTATTCTAAGTGAAGTAAGCCAGGCAGTGAAAGACAAATACCATCTGATCTCACCATTAATGGGAACCTAATCAACAAAACAACCAAGCAAGCAAAATATAACTAAAGACATTGAAATTAGGAACAAACTGACAGTAACCAGAGGGGAGAGGGAAGGAGATAGTTGGGGGAAATAGGTGAAGGGTTTACAGGAACAACTATAAAGTACACGTAGACAAAAACAAGCTGGGGTGGAAATAGGGGAGATAGGTGGGAATTGCTGGGATGGTGGGGCTGGGGGGGGGTGGAAAGGCAGAAAACTGAACTTGAACAACAATAAAATTCAAAAGTAAGTACTTTTGAATAAAAAAAGAAAAGAAAAGAATCTCATTCACAATTGCTACTTAAAGAATAAAATACCTAGGAATAAACTTAACAAAGGATGTAAAAGATCAGTACTTGGATAATTAGAAGACACTTAAGAAAGAAATTGAAGAAGATACAAATAAGTGGAACCACATAACACGTTAATGGATAACAGGAATAACATAATTCAAATGTCCATGTTTCCCAAAGCAATCTATAAATTCAACATGATTCCTATGACTTATTGCACATAAATAGAAAAAAACATTTCAAAAATGTATATGGAACTACAAAAGCCTCCACAAATATATAGCTTCTTGAGATGGAAGCACAAAATTGGAGAAATCATACTACCTAATATCAAACTATACTATAAGGCCATAGTAATTAAAACAGCATGGTACTGGCATAAAAACAGACACAAAGATCAATGGAACAGAGTAGAGGTTCCAGAAATAAACCCACAATTAGTACCCAATAGAGGCAATTAGCACATATATTGGGGCAAAGATAGTCTATTAAATGAATGGTGTTTGGGAAATTGGACAGATGCATGCATAAAAATGGGACTAGACAACCTTCTTACACCACACACAAGTAGATTCATAATGGATAAAAGATTTAAATGTTAGATCTAAAACCATAAAAATCATAGGAGCAAACAGAAGCAACAACATCTCAGACATTGCTCATAGAAATTGTTTATTGTATATATCTCCTCAGGCAAGGAAAACAAAAGAAAACATTTAAAAAAATGGGACCTCATCAATCTAAAAAAGTTTTTGCATAACAAAGGATATCATCAACAAAATAAAAAGATGACCTACAGAATGGGTAAACATATTCACCGAAACATCTGTTGAAAGGTTAGTATCCAACATTTATAAAGAACCTACAAAACTCAACACCAAAAAAACAAACAACCCAATTAAAAAATGGTCAAAAGACCTAAACAAAGACTTATCCAAAGAGGACATACAGATGGCCAATAGACACATCAAAAGATGCTCAATGTCATTAATCATCAGAGAAATTCAAATTAAAACCACAATGAGGTATCATCTCACACCAGTCAGAATGTTAATAAATCAACAAACATCAAGTTCTGGAGAAAGGGGAACTCTTTTGCACTGTTGGTGAGAATGCACATTAGTGCGGTCACTGTGGAAAGCAGTGTGGAAATATCTCAAAAAATTAAAAATGGATCTGCCTTTGATCCAGCAATCCCACCTCTGGGAATATATCTGAAGGAACACAAAACACTAATTTAAAGAAACATAAACACCCCTGTGTTTGTTTCAGTGTTGTTATTGACAATCGCCCAGTAATGGAAGTAGTCCAAGTGTCCAACAATAGATGAGTGGATAAAACAACTATGGGACGTTTACACAATGGATTACTGCATGGCCATGAAAAAGAAGAAAATTTTATCCTTTAATGCATGGTCCTGGAGAACAATATGCTAAGTGAAATAAGCTAGTCAGAGAAAGAAAAATATAATATTTCATCCATATGTGGAATATAATGAACAAAGTTAACTAACAAAAACACGGAGCCAGACTCATAGATGGAGAACAGGATGACAGCTGGGGACAGAGGTTAGGAGATGGAGGGATTGTACAAAAAGAAAAAGTACTGATAGGCATGGACAACAGTGTGATTTTTTAGGGGTAAGGTGGGGTATTAGGGCACTAAATAATAATGGAAGAATATAATATATATTAAATTATAAAAAATGAGATATTTGGTTCTAAATAGAATATATCCAGTATCTCACAGTCAGGAATTCATAATTTCTTACTAGAGAAAAAGCTTAAAATAATGGTAGAAATCTAGATTAACAAATTAAGAAAACTAGAAGAAATGAAATCATTAATGTTTTAGAGAAAGAAAGGATAAATTCTACCAATGGTCAACGTTTGGACTATTTTATATTTGATTCAAAAATTATTGTAATCTAAAAGAAAAAGAATATCCATGTTCCTTTACATACTATTCTCCTTATGTAGAGGACAACTGACTGTATCCATAAGCTAATGAAATATCTGATACTTATACCTTTGTAAATCTGATCTGTGAAATGGCTAAAGTAATACTTATCCCTCTTGTTTTGCACACACAATACTCACATAAGATAGAATTTTATTGTATTAAGCATAAACTATAATACACTGTTAATTAGCAAAGAACTTATCAAATTTCTTTAAATTGCTTAATTCTCATCACAGTTATTTATTATAAAGGTTTTACATGACAAATTTCTTGTCACTCATGGGAGTCCAACCGGCTCTATTATGCTAACTGAAATAAGCCACATGGTGAAAGACAAACACCATATGATCTCACTTGTAGGAGGAATCTAATGAACAAGGTAAACTAATAAGCAAAATAAAACCAAAGCACGGAAACCTAGACCATACTGAAAGTGACCAGAAGGGATGGGAGAGAGGGATAATGGTGAAAAGAAGGGAAGGGACTAGACAAAGAACAGGTATCAATGACCCACAAACATGGACAACAGTGTGGGAACTGACTGTGGGAGTGGGGGTTGGGATGGGCAGAGGAAGGCAATGGGGGAAATTGGAACAACTGCAATAGAATAATAAAAATGGTTAAAAATTGAAATTAAAATTAAAATAGTAAAAAAAGAACACATAAGTCATCAAGAAAATGAAAAGCTAAGAAAACCAGCCACTGAAATAATCAGGTGGCTATCTATTTCTAGAATGAGAACATGGACCCGAATCTCAGTGAAACAGATAAAATTGTCAGAATCACTTAAAAAAATAAACAAGTTCTCTGGAAATTTCCCTAAAGGCATATAACAAATGAATAAACATTTATTCAAGATAAGCTAGTAAATATTGATAAGAAAAATGAGAGTCTATGGCCCTTGAGCTATATGCTCCTCCTAATCCCCTTCCCTCACCAACCAAAGGAGCAGACATTCTATTCCAAGCAAATGTTGTCAAAAAGATAGGCTTACAATCTCTTATGCTTCAGTCAAGGAATATGGAGTATACTTGGGAGGAACAAGCTTCAGCATTTCTCTTACTCTGCACTGTGTGGTAGAATCTATATTCTAGGTGATTACAAACAGATCATAAATCACCTCTTCTATCTATCACTCAGTCATAGAGTGAAACTCTATTTCAGGCACAACAAGCAAGAATACTAGGGTCTTGATTACCCTCAGCAGAGTTCACTTACATAACATCAGTTTCACACATGAAGAAACAATTTAAGAAAACCAGAGGCTACTACCACCACTAGTATCCTGATTATCAAGTAAAATCCAAGCCAAGCCACAAAGGAGTAACTTTATATACAATATGATTAAAGAAAGTTGTAGTTTAAGAGGGCTGTCAAAAATAATGGAGATAATGGTGGTAAGTATGTAAGATAATAATAATAGCTTAAGGAGAGCAAGGAGCTATTAGGACAGTAATAGTTTTATCAAGGTGACTAACCAAAGAGACAGTCAAGAGGAGCCATTCAGAAAATTCCCTCTCTCTCTCTCTCTCTCTCATACACACACACACACACACACAAATATAAATCAGCCATACCCCAAAAATCTTGCTTCTAAAGAGAACACACAGATGGCTAATAGACATGAAAAGATGCTCAATATCACAAATCATAAGAGAAATGCAAATTAAAACCACAACGAAATATCATTTCACACCTGTCAGAATGGCTATCCTTAGTAAATCAACAAACAAAAAGTGCTGGTGAGAATGTGGAGAAAGAGGAATCCCTTTACACTATTGGTGGGGATGCAGATTGGTGCACTCATTGTGAAAAGCAGTATGGAGATACCTCAAAAAATTAAAAATGGATATGCCTTTGATGAAGCAATCCCACCTCTGGGAATATATCTGAAGGAACCCAAAACACTAATTTGAAAAGATATAAGCACCCCTATGTTCATTGCAGTGTTGATATTTACAATTGCCAAGACATGGAAGGAGCCCAAGTGTCTGTCAGTAAGTAGATGAGTGGATAAAATGATTATGGGACATTTACACAATGGAATAAAAAAGAAGAAAATTGACCATAAAAAAGAAAAAAAATTATCCTTTGTACCAGTATGGATCAACCAGGAGTGTATTATGCTAAGTGAAATAAGCCAGTCAGAGAAAGACAAACACCATGTGATTTCACTCACGTATGGAATCTAATGAACAACGGAATGAGCAAAATAGAGACACGCTCATAGATAGTAGGATGACAGCTAAAGGGGGACTGGAGGTTATGGGGTAGAGGAATTGAGAAAAAAAAGGACTCATGGACATGGACAACAGTGTGATGATTGGGGGAGTAGGTATAAGGGGACTAAATGGTATTGACAAAATACAATAAAAACTACTGGATTCTTGAAAAATAAAATATGCCTTTTGGTTACAATGGATGGACCTTGAGGACAATATGCTAAGTGAAATTTTCAGAAAAAGACAAATACTGTATATTCTTACTTTTATTGGAACATGAAAAATCTGCATTCATAGATACAGAGAGTAGAATAGTGATTACCAGATGCTAGGAGGTAGGGGAAATGAGGAGAGGTTAGTTAAAAGGTAGAAACTTTGAGATATAAAATAAATACATTCTGAATATCCACTGTACTGTGTAATGACTATAATTAACTGTGCTGTATTATAGATTTGAAAGTTGTTTAAAGACATCTTACATGTTAATAGCACAAAAGAAGTGGAAATTATATGAAGTGAAGGCTATGTTAACTCTCTTGTGGTAATTATTTCACAATATATATGTTTATAAAATCATCATCTTAACACATAAAGCTTAAATACATTATATGCCAATATCTCAATAAAGCTACGAGAAAAAAAGAACTATCCTGAACTGATAAAAACTTACAAATAATTGATGAAAAAACTACCTCCTGAAAAAAAGCCTAACTTTAACTGAATGAGAAAATATGAGTACTAAAATTATAGAACTTGCCCTTACAGGAGATTTCACAAATTTGACACAGAAGGCAAATAAAATAAAGGCAAACGTACATGAATAGCTTCTTCATAGCAAAAGGAACAGCCAAAAAACACTACCAAATAAAAGAAGATATTTGCAAACAACAGCTCTGAAAAGGGGTTAATATACAAAATATATAAAGAACTCATATGACTCTACACCAAGCAAATGATCCAATTAAAAATGAGGCCAAGGACTTGAACAGACTCTTCTTCCAAGTAAATAATAAAGGCCATATATGAATAACTCACTTCCAGCATCATACTCAATGGGCAAGTCAAACAAGTGTTCCTTAAGATCAGGCACAAGACAGGGATGTCTGCTTTCACATCTCTCATCCAACATAGTACTGGAATTTCTAGCCATAGCAATCAGACAAGAAAAAATAAAAGACATCCAAACTGGAAAGAAGAAGTAAAACTGTCATTATTTGCATATGACACTGTATATAGAGAGCCCTAATGATTCCACCACGAACGAACCAGAATTTAAAAATGAATTTAGTAAAAAAGCAGGATATAAAATTAATATCCATAAATCACTTGCATTTTTACATGCTAATAATGAACTACCAGAAAAGAAAATTAAGAAAATTATCCTAAACACAATTGCTTTAAAAATAATATAATATCTAGGAGTAAATCTAACCAAGGAGGTAAAAGACCTATACTTGGAAAATTATAAGACACTGAAGAAAGAAACTGCAGATGATACAAGTAAGTGGAAGCACATACTGAGTTCACTGATAGGAAGAATTAACATCATTAAAATAACCTTACTGTTTCTGAACAAAGGTAGCATTAGGCTTCCCATCACCACCTACAAACAAGTTCCTAAGACAAAGGTTGGTGGAGAAGGAAAGAGGTATTTATTAAAAGATTGCATAAATTGGGAGGACAAGAGACTCCTTGGTTCCAGGCATATCTCTTTTGGAAAACCCAGGCAGAGAACTGTTCCCAAAAAGACTAAAACCCAAAATAGGGCATAGAATTACTGCTCCATCCTTATCTCATCTTTGAAGTATGAGGCTTCTAAGTAGAAGTCTCTCTGGCTTCAGACTCCCTCATAGGGTCCATGTGTGGGGCTGGCACCACCATCACCATGTGGTTTACAAGATATAGCATATCCCTCAGATGTTCTGGCTCACATGTCTGCACCAGTGGGTCCCAAAGGAAAAGAGTGTGTTTCTCACCTCCCTTGGTTTAAATCCCCTGGTCTAAATTTCTTTGCACTCCAGGAGGGTCCAGCCCCATAAGACAAACCTATCCTTTTCTCAGACTACACACACAGAACAGCACTCCCCACTGTCACCATGTTGACCTTTATGGTACAAATGCAGCTGCACCCCCTGGTGAAACATTTAATACAGGACCAGAGGTATAGGAGGGCATTTCCATCTGTCAATCACTCTTGCAAGCCTCACACTTCCTCAGTGCAATGATTTCAAACAGCATCATACTAACTCATATGCTGGGGCAATGTAACCAACCCCCGAGTTTGTATGGTTTCCTCCATAGACCCCACATCTCTGTTTCAGCTGGCAAAGCCACTGGTACCCAAAGCAATCTACAGTGTCAGTGCAATTCCTATCAAGATACTGCAAGTTAATAAAAGCCATATACGAAAAACCTACAGCCAACATTATACTAAACAAGCAAAAATTAAAGCTCTCTCCTTAAGATCAGGAACAAGACAAGGATGTCTGCTATCACCACTTTTGTTCAATAAAGTATTGGAAGTTCTAGGGATAGCAATCAGACTAGAAAGTGAAATAAAAGATATCCAAAGGAAGAAGTAAAACTCACAAAAGATGACATGACAGTGTACCTAGAAAATACTATAGTCTCCACCAAAAAACTATTCGACCTAATAAGTGAATTTGGCAAAATACCAGGATACAAAATCCATATGCGGAAATTGATGGCATTTTTGTTCAACAACAATAAAGTATCAGAAAGAGAAACTAGGAAAAAAATCCCACTTACTATAGCAATAATAAAAATAAAGTACCTAAGAAGAAATTTAACCAAGGAGGTAAAAGATATGTACTTGGAAAACTATAGAACACATAAGAAAAAAAATTAAGGGAGATACAAAAAATTGAAGTATGTACCATGTTCATGGATTGAAAGAATTAACATCATTAAAATGTCCATAACAACCAAAGCAATCTATAGATTCAAGTAATCCCTATTAAAATACCAATGACATATTTCAAAGAGTTAAAACAAATATTTCAAAAATTTATATGGAACAAAAAAGACCTTGAATAGTTTCAGCAATTTTGAGAAAGAAGAACAAAGTAAGAGGGATCACAATGCCTGATATCAAACTATACTACAAGGTGACTGTAATCAAAACAGTCTGGTAGTTGCATAAGAACAGATGCGTAGATCAAAGGAACAGAATAGAGAACCCAGAAATAAACCCGTCTCTATGGTCAGTTAATATTTGACAAAAGGGGCATGAGAATACAAGAAAGTAAAGATAGCCTCAGAGGCTCAGTGTTTAACAGAAAGGACTAAGGACAGAGACAGTTAAAGTGAGCCCTGTTAAAACCATTGTAATACCAGGGTGCCTATGTGTAGGCCAAGGCTAGATCCTCCAAAGACAGAAATCAAAGGTTTCAAAATACAATGGAAATAGACTTCACTTAAAAAAGTCCAGCCAAGTTACTAGACAAATTAACAAGCAAAAACAAAACAACAACAAGAAATCACCAGTGTATGTGTTTCAGTACCTTGATTTGCCACAATTATTTTCAATGTTCAATTTTCAGCATAGAATATGAGGTATTGAAAGGAACAGGAAATTTGATCTATATACAGGAGAAAAAGAAAAATAGGAACTGAAACTGCCTGTGAAAAGGCCTCAAAGCTATATTTAATAGCCAAGTAGGTCAAATCAGCTATAATAAATATGTTGTTAGAAGTATACCAAATGATGCTCAGTGGAGTAAGAAAGTTATGATGACAATGTCTCATAAAATAAAGAATATGAATAAAGAAATATATATTATTTTGGAAATGGAAATTAGAAGCTGGAAAGTGTAGTAAAAGAAATTTAAAAACTATTAAAAGAAATCAACAGATTTAAATTGACATAAGAAAGACTCACTAAAGTTGATGATAGCTCAATAAAGATTATCCAATCCAAAAAACAGAGAGAAAAAGAATGAGGAAAAATAAAAAGTATGTTAGAGAAATGTGTGATGCCATTATATCAGCCAAAATATGTGTAAAGGAAATACCAAAATAGAAGAAGAGAAAGGTACAGAAAAAGGTGTTTACAGAAATAATGGCTAAAGACTTTCCAAATTTGATTTAAAAAATAATCTACCTTTCAAAAATGTTCAAAAAACCCCAGGTAGAATAAATGCAAAGATATATATACTGAGGCACAATACAGTAAAAAAGTTAAAAGCAAAATCCAAAGTGAAAATTGTGAAAGCAGCAAGAGGGAAACAACTATTCTTATATAAAACAACCCCAGTGAGATTAACAGTTAACTTTTATTCAAAGACAATGTAAGTGGGAAGAAAGTGGAGTGACATATTAAAAGTGCTGAAAAAATGTTAAAAATGGTCATTTATAAATCATATCCAATGAAACAGTCTTTCCAACATGAAGATAAAGTAAAAATATTTCCATGTAAAGAAAAATTGATAAAATGTGTTGCTAGCAGACCCATCTGTAAGGATATTAAGAGCAAAGCTTAGGTTAAAAGCATATATCCTCAAACTGTAATTTGAAAGAACATTTTTAAAAAAAGATTACTTAGGTTGCTTCCAGTACTTGACTACTGTAAATTGTGCTGCTACGAACATTGGGGTGCATAGGTTCTTTTGGATTGGTGTTTCAGGGTTCTTAGGGTATAATCCCAGAAGTGGAATTGCTGGGTCAAAGACAGTTCCATTTTTAGTTTTCTGAGGAAATTCCATACTGTTTTCCAACAACAATACAATAATAAAAATAAAACAAAATTATAAATAAATAAATAAATAAAGATTACCAGGAACATTAATCATGAAAAGCAGTATAAATGGCTACTTTTCCTTAGTTTTTAACTAAAGTGACTTAAAAAGTGATTGTGTAAAATTTATTTTGCGTAAAATGTATGTGTGTGTATATATGTATACATACATGTATATTGTTGTGCCTATAATATAGTGAAATATAATATATTTGACAATAATATCATAAAGGATATGCTGGTAACAAGGTCATATTGAAGTTAGAAAATAACACAAGATAATTTAAATTAACAGGAACAGATAAAGATAACTATTTAGTAAATAAAGTTATGTACTTAACTCTCCTTTGTTATATCAGCCTTTTAAAAAGACGTGTCATATAAAAATGTATGTTAACATTTGTAGCATATATAGGTATGTGTTACATTGGCAGCAGAATAAGGGGAAAGATGCAAAAGAGTTATATAAGAATAACATTTCTACATCTCACTGGAATTAAATTAGTATAAATCAGAGGTAGATTATAAGACAAGAGATATATATTGTAGTAAGCAATAGAGAAACCACACAGAAAACAGATTTAAAATATAGTGAGAAAATCCTGATCAAAGTTAAATGCTACACACATAAAATATTCACATGATAAAAAAGAAGGGAATAAAAGAAGAATAGAAAGGAGTAAATCATGAAACACGTGGAAAGAAAAACTAAAATGACAGACATAAATTCAACATGAATGTGGTAATTATATAGGGATGGTTTAAAGAACAGAATCAAAATGAAGAATTTGTCAGAGAGGATTAAAAACAAGACCCACTTAATGTTGTCTGTTGGAGACACACTTTAAATGTAATGCTAACATTTTGTTGAAAATAAAACAATTGGAAAAGTTAGCATGCAAACATCAAACATAAGAAAGCTCAAGTGTTACAGTAATTGTTATAGCAATATCAGACAAAAAAAGTCTTTAAAACCACACATGCTTTTAAAGGCATAGAAAGTCATTTTCAAATGATAAAATAATCTATAAGAAAGACTCAATTTTATAACATGTATTTTTCTAACAACAGAGACTCAAAATGCACAAAGCAAAATCTGATAATACTGAAAGCAGAAGTATGCAATTCAATCTTATAGTTGAAGATTCTAATACCCTTCTTTAAATAATAGATAGAACAGTCAGTCAGAAGATACAAAAACAAATGACTAAAAAAATCATAAAACTAGACCTAACAAAGCACACCACCTGACAATGTCAGAATATACATTCTTCTCAAATACAGAGGGTACATTTATAGAACAGACCATATTGTAGGCCATAAAATAATCTCTAATAACTTGAAAGTATTGAAACCATACAAGTATTTATATTTTCTCTGACATTATTAAGTGAAATTAGAAATCAATAAAAGAAAGAAATAGGGAGTCACAAATATGTGGAAACTAACACTTTTCTAAATAATCAATTGGTTAAAAATCATAAAGAGAATTAAAAATATTTTGAGATAAACAACAATAAAAACATAATATACTCAAACTTACTGAATGAATCTAAGGCAGTACCTTAGGGCTATCAATGCTTATATGATGAAATAAGGAATATCTCATCAAAAACCAAACTTTTCAAATTAAGAAACTGAAAAAAGAACAAACTAAATCTAAAGTAAATAGAAATATAGTAATTATAAAATTAAAGTCAAGGAAACCAAAAGTTCATTATTTATAATATAACAAAATTTACCAAACCTTAGCTAATGTGATAAAAATATTCAAATTAGTAAAATCAGGAGTAAAAGAACATACATTGTTACTGAACAACAATAATAATGATCATATGAGAATACTTTGAAAAACTGTATGCAAGTAAATTAAATTACTTGTATGAAATAGCTAAGTTCCTAGAAATAAATTATCAAAATTGACTCAAAAAGAAATAGAAAATCTGAAGACATACATCACATACAGATTCAATTACTAGCTAAATTCTTCAATGGCAAACTCTACTAAACATTGAAAGAGTAAGTATTTCTCCACATAGTCTTCCAAAAAATTATAAAAGGAAATAACATTTCAAGACTCATTTTGTAAAGCCAGTATTACTTTGGTACCATACCAGAAAAAAAATGATCAATTTAAATCATAAGAAAAGAAAACTACAGAGTAAGTTCTCTTAATATATACACAAAAAATCTCAACAGCATTCCAGCAAACCAAATTCAATGACATAAAAATCAATATGCAAAACCAAGTGGCATTTATTAAAGAAATAAAAGACTTACTTGATATTAAAATATCATTTGCATTAATATACTGTAATAAATTACCAAAATCACATGATCATCTCCATAAATTGTGGCTTTTATTCATGTGCTTTAAGATAGTGCTAGAGATTCATCATAGCTGAAGGGGTATCCAAACTTCTGGCATCTCTGGGCTATATTGGAAGAAGAAGAATTGTCTTGGGCCACACATTAAATACATAAACACTAACAAAAACTGATGAGCGACAATAAGGTTTTAAGTAAATTTGTGATTTTGTGTTGGGCCACACTTGTAGCCATCCTAGGCCGCATGCGGACCCTGGGTCATGGGCTTGACACCACTGTGAGAGAAAGGTAGAAATTAACATGTGATTTTCTTTTAAGGATGCTTTAAAATCCACATACTTCTCTTATACTTGTCCATTTTGCCAAACTAATTGCTTAACATGAAAATATCGCAGTGAGTTTGGAGAATTGAACCTTTAATCCAGGCAACAAATTTGGAAAGAAATTAATAACATCCTAAACCAAAGATAATAACTGAGTTTCCTTTAGAAAAGAAAATGGCTATTCACAAAGAGTGAATAGATTAAAAAGAAGAAAATGATACTACTCTAATAAAGAAAACTGGAATTAAATATATGAGCAGATTTTCAAGAAAAAATATCAGAGACATCATTAGGAAGCTGCACACTAATTAGACTATAGAGGTTGAACCCCCAAAATGAATCAAAGTTCTATATTAAAATGGAATTAGAATTTAACCCCAATTTTCAAATTAAGAACAGATGAGTTTCAATCACCTATCTCTGCATAATAGCTTCTTGGGTTCTTTCTGTACCAGAAAATTGATTTAAATATTAAGGAAATAAGATTATAAATATGTAGACATTACAACCTTGGTATAAATTAGTGCTTAGAATTAAAAGATGGGGAAAAGTGATCTCTCTCTTCTCTCTCTCTCTCTGTGTCTGTAAATTTAAGGTCACTTAATATTTGAAATATGGTGAAATGGAGTAGGATCATGGCCTATCTGACATAATAAAGAACAAAGAAAGAATCCAAAAGTTGATCATTGTAAGGTAATTTATCTTGTCTTTCTTAGATTTCACATTTATCAAGCAAAATAGGATGTTGTAGCTTACACTTCCCAGAGATTCTGAAGGCCACAGACAGAAAAATGGAGCCAAAACATTTATTCAATGCAAACAATCAAATAACTGAAACTTCTTCCAACAGATTGGAACCATCATTATCTGTAGTAAGTACCTGAGGCAACTGAAGAACAAAGAAATTAAATTTTCTGAATTCAAACAGCCGAGCTTATAAATGTTGGAGCCATGACTCCACCTTGTTCATAGGGCCCCAGATGGTTCTTTTTCAAATATTTTACCCAGGTAATTGCAACATTGAGAAAATACAGGACATGTTTCTTTGTTCCAAAAGCCAAGGGGAAGAATCATTTGAGGACAGGAGTAATCAAGAGTTTAATGTATTGAAAAATAAAAGACAAACCCAAGATGGTGGAGGAGTAAGTGGAAGCTACACTAACCCCCTCAGAGAACCAAGCTGATATTACAACCAAATGAAAGAAAAATCACCCTAATAACAAACTGAACACTAGCTGGAGAGAAGCCTTATAACCAAGGACATATGGAAGAAACCACTTCTCCACAATGAGCCAGGTAGGGAGTGCAGAGGCACATGAGGTTGGGATGGGCTCCCACTGGTGGCAGCTGAAGTTCTGGAGGGACATTTCAGTGGGTGGGGGGTTCCCCCTGAGAAGTGTGGGGTCTAAGCCCCAAACTAGGCACCCCAGCCTAGCACACCAGAACCAGGAGAGGAAACCAAACAATATCTGGCTATGTAAAGCAGCAGGGTTTCTGTCCACCAGGAGAGATGGCTAGAGAAGTGGAGAGTCTCTTAAAGAGCCAACACACAAAATTTCATTTGCAGCCTCTTACCCTGGGTTCAGTAGAGGGAAGGCAGAGTGAACTAGAGACATGTGAGGAGAATCTAGAGTTAGTGTCTCTGGAGAGAGAACTGAAGGAACAGCCTCCAGAATCCCTTCTATCATTCCAGATACTGCAGAAGCCACTGTTCTTGGGCAGAGCACTCCCCTCCAAGCAGCATCAGCCTGAGGGCAAGCAATAGCGCCACCCACAGGAATCACTCTTGCCCTACTATGGTGCTTAAACCCTGCTTCTGAGGAGAAAGCAGGAGGCTATTTCAGAGATCAAGCCTAAAAATAAAGCCTGCAGCCACATATCTCAAGGAGCTCTGAGACTTTAGCTCACCTTCCAGTGGGCACTGTGATGGTAAAAGATGGCCTTGGTGCACAGCCTAGTCCTTTTGCACACAAATAGGCCCAGCAGAGAAAGCCAAATCCTACGGATCACTATTAACTCCAAACAGGTTGTTGAGGGAGTCGCAGGTAGTGCCTGACTTAGGCTGCACAAGAGTCTTTGCAGATATATCTAATACATAGAAACAAATCCAAAGAGGCAGCCAAAGTAAGGGGGAAAATAACAGGCCACAAATGAAAGAATAAGAGAATTCTCCAGAAGTAGATCTAAATGAAATGGAAGCAAGCAATTTATCAGATATAGAGTTTAGAGGAATGATTATAAGGACATTCAACAGTATGAAAAAATAAATAGAAACCATAAAAAAAGCACCAATCTGAAATAAAGAGAGCAAATCTGAAATGAATAACACACTGGGGGAAATAAAGAGGAGGTTAGAGGAAGCAGAGATTCGAACTATCTATTTGAAAGACAAGGTATAAAAAGAAACACCCAAGTGGAGCAGAATTAAAAAGAATTTTAAAAAATGAGGAAAGCTTAAGAAAACTTTGGGACAACATGAAGCATAATAACAAGCACATCATGGGGATGCCAAAGGAGAAGAGAGCAAGGGATTGAGAACTTATTTGAAAAAATAATGACTGAACCCTTCCCTAATCAGATGAAGAAAAAAACCACACAAGTCCCAGAGGAAGCTCAGAGTCCCATACAAGATGGACCCAAAGAGGCCTACACCAAGACATGTCATAATTTAAAATGGCAAAGCTTAAAGACAAAGAGAGAATCTTAAAAGCCACAACAGAAAAGCAGTTACTTACTGACATGGGAGCTCCTATTAGATTGTCATCTGATTCCTCAACAAATATTTCATACCAACAGGGATTGGCATTAATATTCAAGATGATGAAAAGCAAGGACCTACAATCAAGGGTACCCAACAAGGCTAGAATTTAAAACTGAAGGAAATATATACAGCTTCCAAGACAACAAAAAATTAAAAGAGTATGTTAACAATAAACCAGTTTTGCAACAAATGTTAAAGGGCTTGCAAGAAGAAGAAGAAGAAGAAGAAGAAGAAGAAGAAGAAGAAGAAGAAGAAGAAGAAGAAGAAGAAGGAGAAGGAGAAGGAGAAGGAGAAGGAGAAGGAGAAGGAGAAGGAGAAGGAGAAGGAGAAGGAGAAAGAAGAGGAAGAGGAAGAGGAAGAAGAAGGAGAAGGAGAAGGAGGAGAAAGAAAAGGAGGAGAAGGAGAAGGAGAGGAGGAGGAGAAGAAGAAGGAGGAGGACGAGGAGGGGAAGTTAAAAATTAAATGGCAATAAATATGTACCTATCAATATCAGCTTAAATGTAAACAACTTAAATGCTCCAAGTAAATAAGATAAGTTAGTTTAATGGATAACAAAACAAGACTCATATATATGCTGTCTCCAAGAGACCCACCTCATTTCAAAAGATACAGATAGGCTAAAAGGAAAAGGATGGAAAAATATATTTCATGCAAATGGAAAGGTAAAAAAGCTGTAATAGCAACACTTACATTCAACAAAATAAACATAAATACCAAACCTATAATAAGAGAAAAAGAAAAGTGCTACATAATGATAAAGGGAACAATCCAACAAGAGGATATAAACCTAGTAAATATTTATGCACCCATCACAGGAACACCTAAATATGTAAAGAGAATTTTGATGGACATAAAGATAGAGATTGACAGAAATACAGTTGTTTAGGGGATTTTAATACATCATTGACTTTAGTGGATAGATCTCCCAGATAGAAAATTAACGAGAGAGGGGCCTTAAAGGACACACTAGATCAAATGGATTTAATTGATATCTACAGAGCATTTCACACAAAGCTGCAGAATACACATACTTTTCAAGTGCTCATGGAATGTTTTGTAGTATAAACCACATGTTAGGACACAAAGCAATTCTCCATAAATTTAAAAGTTTGAAATCATATCAAGTACCTCTCTGACCACAGTTCTATGAAACTAAAAATCAATGAAAGGAAGAAAACTGAAAAATACACAAAGATGTGAAAGATAAATAACACATCATTAAATAATAAATGGGTCAGCATGTGATTAGGAAGAAATTAAAAGATACCTGCAAACAAATGAAAATGAGAACACAAAAACCTAAAATCTTTGAGACACAGGAAAGCAGTCTTTATAAGGAAATTCATAGCTTAGAGGTCTAGTACAAGAAAGAAGAAAAAGCTCAAATAAACAATACAACATTACACTTAAAGGAACTTGAAGAAGAACAACAAAACCCAAAGTGAGTAGATGAAAGGAAATAATAAAGATCAGAACAGAAATAAGTGAATAGAATTTAAAAAAAATGATACAGACAATCATTGAAACCAAGTGCTGTATCTTTGAAAATATCAAAGGATTGACAAACCTTTAACCAAACTCATCAAGAAAAAAAGAGAAGCCCCAAATAAATAAAACCAAAAATGAAATAGAAGAAAGAACAACTGAGAGCAAAGTAGTACAAATTACAAGAAAATATTATGAACAAATTGGAAAACCTGGAAAAAATGGATAAATTCCTAGAAAAATACAATCTTCTGAAAAAAATCAGGAAAATCAGAGAATCTGAGTAGACAGATTACACCTATTGAAATTGAAGGAGTAATCAAAATATCCTCAACAAACAAAAGCCCTGGACTAAAAGGCTTTATAGTTGAATTTTACTAAACATCCTGAGAAGAACTATATCTTCTCCTTCGCAAACTATTTCAAAAAATTCAAGAAGAGGGAAAGATTCCAAGCTCATTTCATGAGGCCAGCATTATCATAATTCCAAATCCAGATAAAAACACTACAAAGAAAGAAAATTATAGGTATATCCCAGATGAACATAGATGCTAAAATACTCAACAAAATATTAGCAAATTGAATACAGCAATGCATCAAAAAACATCATACACCATGATCAAGTGGGGTTTATTCTTGGAATTCAAAGTTTTTACAACATTGCCAAATCAATAAATGTGATATACAGCATAAACAAAATGAAGGATAAAATCACATGATCATATCATTAGATGCAGGAAAAACAGTTGATAAAATCAAGCAATGATTTATTATAAAAACTTTCAGCAAAGTGGGAATAGAGGAAGCATACCTCAACATAATAATGGCCATGACAAACCCACAACCAGCATTATATTCAATGAACAAAAGCTACAAATATTCCTCTTAAAATAGAGTACAAGGCAGGTATGTCTTTTTCACCTACTTATTCAACATAGTACTACAATTTTTAGCCATAGAAATCAGACAAGACAAAGAAATAAAAGGCATCAAACCTGGAAATGAAAAAGTAAAACTGTCATTATTTGCAAATGATACTGTAGAAAACCCAAAACTTCTACCGAGAAACTACCAGAACCGATTAATGAATTGAGTAAAGTATCAGGATACTAAATTAATATCTAGAAATCAGTTGTTTTTTAATGCCAAAAATAAACTACCATAAGGGAAATTAAGAAAACATCCCCTTTCACAATTGCTCCAAAAAGAATAAGATACCTAGAAATAAATCTAACCAAGTATGTTATTGATCTATTCTTGGTAAATTATAAGACACTGAATAAAGAAATTGAAGAAGATACAAATAAGTGGATATACACACCATGTTCATGGATAGGAAGAATTAACATCATTAACATGTTCATGCTACCCAAAGCAATCTGTAGATTGAATGTAATTCCTATTAAATAGTGATTATGTATTTCACAGAACTACAACAAACACTTCAAAAATTTATATAGAACCACAAAACGTCCTGCATAGTGACAGCTATCCAGAGAAAGAACAAACTTGTAGAATCACACTTCCTAATATAAAAGTATACTATAAGCTCATAGCTGCCAAAACAGCATGGTACTGGCATAAAAGCAGACATAGATCAATGGAACAAAAGAGGGGACTCAGAAATGAACCCAAATCTTTATAGTCGACTAATATTCTAAGGAGGAAACAAGCACATACAATGGGCTAGAGATAGTTTAATTCAATAAGTGGTATTGTGAAAATGGAACAGATACGTGAAGGAAAATGTAACTAGACCACCATATTATGCCACACACAAGAATAAATTTAAAGTGGATTAAAGACTTAAATGTTAGACCTCAAACCAAGAAAATCCTAGAAGAAAATATAGGCAGTAAAATCTCAGACATTGTTTGTAGCAATATTTTATCTGATATATCTTCTTAGTCATGGGAAACAAACAAACAAAAAAAATAAACAAATGGGACTACATCAAACTAAAAACTTTTTGCACCACAAAGAAAAACATCAATAAAATAAAAAGACAACCCACAGAATGGGAGAACATATTTGCCAATACATCTGATAAGAGGTTAATATCCAAAATTTATAAAGAACTTATAAAACTCAACACCCAAAAAACAAACAATCCAATTTAAAACAACATGGGCAAATGACCTAAGTAGACACTTCTCCAACGAAGACATACAGATGACACATAGACATATGAAAGATGATCAATGTCACCAATCATGAGAGAAATGCAAATTAAACCACACTGAGATATTACCTTACACCATTCAGAATGACAACCATCAATAAATCAACAAACAAGTGCTGGCAAGGATGTGGAGAAAGGGGAACCATTCTGAACTGTTGGTGGGAATGCAGATTGGTGCAACCACTGTGGAAATTAGTATGGAGATAGCTCAAAACATTATAAATGGATCTGCCTTTTGACACAACAATCCCACTTTTGGGAATATTTAAAAAATCCAAAACACTAATTAAAAAGAACATAAGCACCCCTATGTTTGCATCATTTTTTACAATCACCAATATATGGAAGCAGCCCAAGTGTTCAGCAATAGATGAGTGGAGAAAAAAACTATGAGACATTTATACAATGGAATACTACTCGGCCATAAAAAAGAAGAAAATTTTACTCCTTGTGACAACATGGATGGACCTGGAGAATGTTATACTAAGTGAAATAAGCCAGTAAGATAAAGACAAATACCATAAGATTTCTCTCATATGTTGAATCTAATGAATAAACTGCACCAACAAGCAAAACGTGACAGATTCATAGATGGGGAGCAGGATGACATCTATGGAAGGGGTTAGGAGGTGAAGGGATCAAGCAGAAAGTAAAAGGACTCATGAACCTAGACATCAGTGTGGTGATTGCAGGGGGTATGGCATATCAGTGGGTAAATGGTAATGGAAAAAATACAATAAAAATAAATTTTTAAGGATATTCCATATCGTTTTGCACAATGGCTACACCAGACTGCATTATCATCAACAGTGCAATAGGGTTTCCCTTTCTCCACAGCCTTACCAATACTTGTTGGTTGTTGATTTATTGATGATAGCCATTCTGACATATATAAAGTGATATTTCATTGAGGTTTCAAATTGCATTTCTCTTATGGTTAGTGATATTGAGAATTTTTTCATATGTCTATGTGACCTCTGTACATCCTCCATGGAGAAGTATCTATTCAGGACTTTTGCCCATTTCATAATTTGTTTATTTGTCTTCATGGCATTGAATCATTAGCTCTCTGTATATTTTGGATATTAAATACTTGTCAGATGTATCATTGGTGAAAATGTTATCCCATAAAGTGGGCTCCCCATTCATCCTGCTAATGGTTTCTGGTTTCTTTGGCTGTACAGACACTTTTTAATTTTATGTAGTCTGATTTTTTATATTTTCTGTTTTGTTTCCCATGCCTTAGGAGTCATATTGGCAAAATTATTTCTACGTCAAATATTGAGATTTCACTACCTATCCTAGGATTTTTATGTTTTCATGATTTATACTTATGTGTTTTATCTATTTTAAATTTATTTTTGTGTATGGTATGAGTTGGTGGTCTAGTTTCATTTATTTGCAAGTACCAACTCAGTTTTCCCAACACCATTTATTAAATAGACTGTCTTTGCTCTGTTGTATGTTGTCACCACCTTTGTCAAATATCAATTGCTTATACCGCATGGGTTTATTCCTGGGCTCTCTGTTCTGAACTATTGATCTATATGTCTGTTGAGCCACTACCAGGCTGTTTTGAATACAGAAGCCTTATAGTATAGTTTGATATCAGGAGTTGTAACACTCCAGCTTTGTTCTTATTTCACAAGATTACTGAAGCAATTCAGGGCCTGTTTTTAGTGCCATATACATTTTTGGAATATTTCCTTTAGTCCTTTGAAAAGCTGTAGTAATTTACACAAAGGAATACTACTCAGCAATAAAAAAGAAAAACTCTTACCTTTTGCAAAAGCATGGATGGATGTGGAGAAAATTATGTTAAGTGAATTAAACCAGTTAGTGAAAGAAAAATACCACATGATCTCACTTATATGTAGAATATAATGAATACAATAAACTAATGAATAGTAACAGAAGCTTAGATACATAAAAGAGAGAAACAGCTTCCAGAAAGGAAGGGGTGGGGATGGGATAAAAGACAGTGAAAGGTTTAACCAAAGAACATTTATGTACAACACTTGGACACAGAAAACCATATGGGGATCAGCTTGGGAAGGGATGTGGGTGGGGTTGGTAGAGGTGGGAAAGGCAAACAAAAAAGCAAGAAGAACTTTACAGCATAAAAATTTAAAAAAATAAAATATAAAAATAAAAGACAAATATGTCTATGTAAGTGGCCACAAGGGCATTGGTATCATAGTGAAGCTGGGTGATTCCAATTCAAATTTTGATAGCAATTAATTATATTAATAAATACATTTTTAATTCAATGAAACCTCCAGAAAATGAGAGAGAAAGGGACAGAGAGAGAAATTGACTGAAAGCTCAAGGGTATGAATTGGTTATTGATGTAAGATTAAGAAATGTCTTTTTTAACATGTCGGAAATGTCACCATTTTAAAATGCTGGTGATATGAAGTTTTTATTGAATAGGGAAAAGTTGAAAATATTGAAAAATATTGTGAAGCAGAAAATATTACAATCCTAATTTCAGTTAAATTATTAATCTGACTTATTGCACCTATTTAAATAGTTTACTGCCACTTGGGATAATATCTATATATTTATTTGCTAAATAATATTGAATATATTATATATATTCAATAAATACATACACTCAGATGCCTATCCAATAACTAAACACATAAGTTATATAACACTTCTTTAAAAAAAATTGGATATTTCTTTCTTTGTAAACTTTACCATTGTAGTATGAAGAACAGTAAGTTTAGTACTACATTCACCTTTCTCCCATGTTGGGTCTAGTTTTTCGTACACCTAGTGACTATATACTTTCTTATTCCCCCTCTCACTTTAGTGAATCAAATCTCACAAAATCTACTAAAAAATAGTCTGTAAGTTTACATTGTTTTACTCATGTGTCAGAAACAATTCCTGTTTTACCTTGAAAAATGATAAAAAGTCTTGGGCTTATAATAAGAACTCTAGAGTAAAAATAATTTCCTTAGAATTTAAAAGGAATAATCCCTAATCATGAACCTTCAAGAATTGCTGTTTAAGAGGATGATATGATTGTAATTCTGTTCCATTGTGTGTGGTTATTTTTAACTCTCTGATAAACCTTAGAATATTTTCTCTGTATTCCTAAAATTCATGACAAATCTCAAAAGTCTTTTTCTCTTTTATTGAGGTTGATAACTCTGTTAAGAAATTATTTTTTTTCAAACTTTTTTATCATATTATTCATTTGTTTCCTACTCTCTGCTTTATTCTTTCTGGTTGAAATTATCATTAACAGAATGTTGAAACACAAGATTATCAAGTTATCTTATCCATTTTCACCTAATTGTTGATACTTTTTGTTTGTTTGTTGCTTTCAGAAAGATCGCTGTCATTTTATTTTGCAACACTACAAATACTACTATACTTAATTTGGCTAACTTACAGTTATCTTGCAAAATGTCTTTCTTGCCTTTTTATTTCAATGGATAGGATAGATTCCCTGATGTCTTTGAAGATGTTGATTTCATTTGATTAGTTATATATTTACGGTTAAGTATTCATTTTCACAGAGTTTTATAAGACAAATAGTTCTAAATGGGTGTGTTACCCAACAGCAGCAATATCTAAACTGGATCACTCTACTGTCAACTAAACAAGAGCTGTGTTGTCCATCACTCTCTTTCCCATATTATCCTTAGTATAATTTGCTCAAAATAAGTAGTTTGAGATTGTGGAAGGCAAATAAAAAGCAGGAGATTGTACTCTGTGAGTGTTGACATTGTTAACAAATAGATGAAGAAATGCCTGAAAGATTCAAGCTTGTCCTTGATCTCTACCTCCATCTACACAACTCTTCTTCTTGACAGCTAAGCCTGCTGAAGAAGTGGCTTCTTGCTAATGATATACTTAACTGTGGATCCTCAGAGGTAAAAACTTATTCTAGGCTTCTCTTTCGGCTTTCCTTTTCTCACCCTACTTTTGTGATTGAATTTACCATTAAACAATTCATTGTTAATGAACACTCAGGTGTTTATATATCATTTTTAAAAATATTTTATTTATTTATTTTTAGATAGAAGAGGAGGGAAGGAGAAAGAGAGAGAGAGAAACATCAGTGTGTGGTTGCCTCTCACATGACCCCAGCTGGGGACCTGGCCCACAACCCAGGCATGTGCCCTGACTGAAGATTGAACTGGTGACCCTTTGGTTTGCAGGTCAGCACTCAACCCAGTGAGCCACACCAGCCAGGGCTGCTTCTGCTATTTCAAATTTTAATAGCTGTAATTATCTAAAGTACTGAAATGAGAGCTTAAGCATTTTATATGCATTTCATTTATTTTCTAATATACACTTAAAATTATGAATTTCTCAGGTACTAATTTAGCTTCATTCAACACATTTTTATTAATATTTTTTAGAGCAGCTTTAGGTTCACAGCACATTGAAAGGAAGGTACAGAGATTTCCCATATACCCTTTCCTCTCAAACCGTATAGCTTCCATCATCAACAACATACCACCAGGTGGTACATTGTCGCAACTGATGAATCTACACTGACACATCATAATCATCCAAAGTCTTTGGTTTACATTACTAACTATTCATGATATTGTACTTTCTATAGGTTTGGACAAATGTATAATAACCTGTATCATCATTATAATACATATAGAATATTAATTTCACTGCTCTATTCATCTTTTGTGCTCTATCCATCTCCGTGGAAATCACTGATTTTTTTTATTGTCACTTTTGTTTTTTCTTGAGTGTCATATAGTAGAAAACATACTTTATATAACATTTTCAAACTGGATTATTTTACTTGGTAATATTCATCTAAGTTTCCTCCATGACTTTGCATGGGTTGATAGCTCATTTCTTTTTAGCAAAATAATATCTATTGTCTGGATTTCCCACAGTTTATTTATCCATGTACCTACTGGAGGATATCATAGCTCTTCCAGGTTTTGGAAATCATTAATAAAGATGCTATAAAATATGCACGAACAAGTGTTTATGCATAAAGTAGTTTTCAACCTCGTGGGGTAAATACCAAGAAGCACTACTGCTAGAATTTATGGTGATAGTTTGTTTGATTTTGTAAGAAACTGCCAAAATGTTTTCAAAAGTGACTGTACCATTTTGCATTCCCACCATCAATAAATGAAAGTTCCTGTTGCTCCAAATCTTCACCAGCATTTGGTGCTATCAGTATTTCAGACTTTGGCCATTTACTGGTGTGTAGTGTTTTAATTTGCATTTCCCTTATGACATATGATGGGGGAAACCTTTTTTATATGCATATTTACCATGTGTATGCCTTATTTGTTAAGGTGTCTGTTCCATTTGGTAAGATGGAACTATATTTAACTATAATTATAGCAAACTGATGTCAGAATATTGCTAGTTTTAATTTTTTCTAGCCATAGTTTTCCCTAAAAGTATGCATTTGTATGTAAAAAATTCATCCAACTATAACATAAACACATAATACCAACACATGGTATATCAATTTTAAGAGTAAAATTGTTCATTTTGTTCTCTTCTTAAAGGAGAAGGGTCATCAAGCAACATGCATAAAGGACACATGGAAAAGAGGAAGATGGCGGCAAGGTAGGTGGGACCAGAGCCCAGTTCTCCCTGTGTCCAGATGGAACACCTAGCCAGTCTTCCAAGGAACAGGGTGACCAGCCAATGGATTCCCAGCTTATATGAAGTTTGGAGGAAAAAATTGTAGAGGACATTGAGAAACAGACGGTGAGGAGAGTGTGCTGGGACAATAAGGTCCCTGGGATCTGTACGGGGACCAAGGCTGCTGCAGCCCCCCATGTAGTGCCTGCCTCAGGATAGTAGAGGAGAGTTAGATCACCAGCTCCGTCCCCTACCACAGCAGGAAAGGCAGCCCAGCACCAGGAGGGACTTGGATGCTGGAAGTCGCTGGGGGAAGTAGAGATGAAGTAGGAGACACACAGAGGTGGTACACATCCACTGGGACTGTGGACACTGGCACCAGAGAGATTGGGGTGCCGGGTGACACCTGGAGGAGGGAGGAGTTGGGCTGTGTCGGCCCCTGACTTGTATAGTCTCCAGACTGGTTGGAAAGTGGGGCTGTGTGAAAAGCCATGTGCCTGTTAAGAACAGTAGGCAGCTGCTTTGTAAGGAACTCTCCAGCAGTAGCTGGCACACCCCAAAGGAGATTTCAACTGTGCATGCCCAGAGTGAATGGTGGAGGGGAACCGTGGGACGCACTAGTCTCACACTGCATACCCAGAGACAGTAGCAGAGGGGAACCATGTGCCCCACTTGTCTCGGGCTCGAGCTGGAGATGGACTCACGTTGTGAGTAGCTGAGTGGCTGATTTGAGCCTGGCAGCTAACAGAAGACCTGGACCAGAGGCCTGGAAACTGAATATTATGACCCAAACCTGATCCCCATCCTCTCAGAACCAAAGGGAGGGAGAAAAGTGAAACCCAGCACCCTCCTCCTGTGGCATCTAGGAAGACCAGCAGAACTCGCTGAACAGGTTTAAAGACAGAAGGATGCTTATTATTATCTTTTTTTTTTTGGACCTTCTCTCTCTTCTCACTACCTTTTTTTTTTCTTTCTCCAAGTGAGACCATAAGACTAAGATGTAGAGTTACAAAGGGTCCAGAGACAGATAGAAAAGGGGAGCACAAGGCTAATTCCAAAAACTGAGAAACTGGGACAAATGTCACTTTGCTATCCAACAGAGCTGGCATTTTATTGCGTATGTGTATTATTATTATCTTGCAATTATGTTTACCACTTCTATTTTATTAGTATTTTTTTCTTTCTTATGTTTAGTTTTCCTCATTTTATTTCCCTATTTGATTGCATTGCTTGACTGGTTTTCTGTATTCTCTCTGTATTGTATTTTAATTTCCTTCTTCACTTCACCTGTATTCCAACAACACACAACTCTTGTTCGGGTACTTTCTATTCTGGGTATCCAAATCATATATTTCTTGGCATAGTATTGTTGTTCCAGTACTAATGTAAATAATTGTTGTTTCATACAATTGTACATACTACTCAGCAACCCTCTATGATCTCAGCCCACTTCACTTTAATCCTGAGCATTATTATTGCTGTGGTTAACTCTATTTTCTCACACTACATCTACTTTCTATACTTTATTCTCACAATATCTCATCACCTAACCTTGTCCAAGCACTCTGTTTCCTGGATTCAGCTCACAATCATCCTCTCCTTTAACAAGAGTCTTATCTCTCTTTCATCTTTTATAAAAAGTGGCTAGTTGGATGAAATATCACAGTTAACACTATACTTATCCAAAGAATCTCCTATCTCTCCTACACTTGCTGGTACTTTAAGTCCCATAAAATACTCTCCTGCTGTCTTAATCCATTTTGCTTGCCACTGGCCACTGATCACAGACAAGAATAGGTGGGAGCTGTGAACATCAGTATACCTGCTAGAGGAGAAAAACCACCAATAAAGGAAACACTAAAAAGTACAAATCCAAGTACAATAAGAAAGCCCACACAAACAGAAGAAAGGGCAAACCAAGAGTGTCCAGTCAAGGAGATCAGAGACCACACCACTGAACCTCATATAATTCCTACCATAGATCACCCTACAAAGATGTCTAACAAAGCAAAACATCAGGAAGCACAAAAACAAACAAAAAGAGTCTCCTAAAATGGGGAGACAAAAAAAAGAACATGCACTCAAAAAGAATGGAAGACTCCTCACTAAAAGAGCTAAACGAAATGGAGGTAAGCAAACTATCAGATATAGAATTCAAATCAATGGTTATAAAGATGCTTCAAGATGCTCACAGACAACTAGAAGTAACTGAGTGAGAACTACATCAGCATGAAAAAGGAAATAAAAACTATAAACAAAAACCAGGAAGAAATGAGCAATAAAATCTCATAAATAAAAAAAACACATTAAAAGGAAATGCAAGGAGGCTGGATGAAGCGGAGGATCGAATCAGTGAGTTGGAGGACAAGTTAGAAAAAAACTCCCAGATAGAGCAAGAAAAGGAAAAGAGACTCAGAAAAAAGAGAACAGGTGGTAAGGGAGCTGCAAGACAACATGAAAAGTAACAATATCCACATAATAGGGACACCAGAAGGAGAAGAAGAAGAAGAGCAAGGAATAGAAAACCTGTTTGAAAAAGTAATAATGGAAAACTTCTCTAATTTGATGAGAGAAAAAGTCACACATATCCAGGAAACACTGAGAGTCCCAATCAAGAGGGATCCAAAGAAGCCCATTTCAAGATACATCATAATTAAAATGGCAAAATTCCAAGACAAAGACAGAATCTTAAAGGCAGCAAGGGAGAAAATAGAAGTTAACATACAAGGGAGCCCCGATAAGGCTAGTAGTGGATTTCTCAATAAAAATGTTTCAAGCCAGAAGAGAATAGCAAGAAATACTCCAAGTAATGAAAGCCAGAGGCCTGCAATAGAGATTTCTCTACCCAGAAATGTTCTCAATTAAAAATAGAAGGCCAATAAGGAGCTTCCCAGACAAAAGAAGTCTAAAAGAATACACATCTACCAAATCAGCTCTGCAAGAGATGCTAAAGGGACTGCTTTAAGAAAAGGAAGGAAAAGAGTGAGAGAGAGAGGAACACAAGTGTGAAAAAATGGCAATGAATAAGTACCTATGAATAATAACCTTAAATGTAAACAGATTAAATGTGCCAATAAAAAGACATAGAGTAGCAGAATGGATAAGAAAGCATGACCCACACATATGCTGCCTCCAAGAACTCACATCAGAACAGAAGGCTTACACACACTGAAAGTGAAGGGCTGCAAACAAATATTCCAAGCAAATGGACAGGAAAAAAACTCTGGGGTAGCAATACTCATATCAGACAAAATAGACTTCAAAAAAAAAAGAGCCATGAAAAGAGACTCAGAAGATCAATTCATAATATTCAAGGGAAGAATCCATCAAGAAGACATTAACATTGTCAATATATATGAACCCAACATAGGAGCACCCAAATACATAAAGAAAATCTTGGAGGACTTCAAGATATTGACAGCAACACAATTATAGTAGGGGATTTCAACACCCCGCTGTCAAAAGGGGACAGATTTTCCAAACAAAATATCAACAAAGATATTGCAGCTTTGAACAATGTCCTATATCAAATGAAGTTAACTGATATACATAGAGAGAGCCTTTCATCCCAAAGAATCAAAATACACATTCTTTTCAAATGCGCGTGAAACATTTCAAACATAGACCACATAATAGGTCACAAAACAAGCCTCAACAAATTCAAGAAAATTGAAATCATATCAAGCATTTTCTCTGACCACAAGGGGCTGAAACTAGAAACCAACATTAAGGAAAAAACTCAAAAATACTCGAAGTCATGGAGATTGAATAGGATGCTATTAAACAATGAATGGGTCAAGAATGAAATTAAGGAAGAAATCAAAAAGTTTCTGGAAATAAATGAAAACGAACTCACAACAACCCTAAACTTGTGGGACACATCAAAGGCAGTCCTGAGAGGGAAGTTCATAGCTATACAGGCCTATCTAAAAAAAATAAAAATATATCAAATAAACAACTTAACCCTACACCTAAAAGAATTGGAAGAACAGCAACAAAGACAGCTCAGAGCAAGTAGAAGGAAGGAAATAACCAAGACCAGAGCAGAATTACAGAACATAGAGACTAAAAGCACAGTTCTAAGTATCAATAAATCTAGGAGCTGGTTCTTTGAAAAGGTGAACAAAATTGACAAGCCTTTAAGCAGACTCATCAAGAAAAAAACAGAGAGGACCCAAGTAAACACAATCAGAAATGAAAGATAAGAGATTAGAACTGATACCACAGAAATACAAAGGATTGTAAGAAATTACTACAAAGAACTATATGCCAAGAAATTTGAAAACCTAGATGAAATGGACAAATTTCTAGAAAAATAAAATCTTCCAAAACTGAATCAAGAAGAAGCAGAAAGCCTGAAGGGATCAATATCTCCTGATGAAATTGAAGCAGTAATCAAAAAACTCCCGACACACAAAAGCCCTGGACTGGACAGTGTCACAGGAGAATTCTACAAAACATTTAAGAAACACCTAACCCTTATCCTTCACAGACTATTCAAAAAAATCCAAAATGATGGGAGACTCCCAAACTCTTTCTATAAAGCCAACATCATTCTAATCCCAAAACCAGATAAAGACACAACAAAGAAAGAAAACTTTAGACCAATATTGCTGAAGAACATTGACGCTAAAATCCTCAACAAAATATTGTCAAACCACATCCAGAAATACATTAAAAAGATCATACACCATGACCAGGTAGGATTCATCCCACGGATGCAAAGATGGTACAATATTTGCAAATCAATAAATGTAATACATCACATAAACTATAGCAAAGATAAAAATCATATGATCACATCAATAGATGCAGAAAAAGCATTTGATGAAGTAGAGAAGCCATTCATGATAAAAACACTCAGTAAAGTGGGAATAGAGGGAGCATTCCTCAACATAATAAAGGCCATAAATGAGAGACCTACAGTCAACATCATTCTCAATAGGAAAAAACTAAAAACTTTCCATTAAGATAAGGAGCAAGGTTGTCCACTTTCACCACTTCTATTTAACATAGTATTGGAAGTCCTAGCCACAGCAATCTGACAAGAAAAGGAAATAAAAGGCATCCAATTTGGAAAAGAGGAAACAAAACTGTCATTGTTTGCAGATGACATGATAGTGTACATAGAAAACCCTGTAGACTCCACCAAAAAACTACTCGACCTAATAAATGAATGGCAAAACAGGGGGATACAAATTCAATATCAAGAAATCCAAGGCACTTTTGTATATCAATAATGAAATATCAGAAACAGAAATCAGGAAAAAAATCACATTTGATATAGCAACGAGAATAATAAAATACTTAGGAATAAGCTTAACCAAGGAGGTGAAAGACCTGTACTCAGAAAACTAAACAACACAATAAAAAATTAAGAAAGACACAAACAAATGGAAACATATACTGTGCTTATGGATCAGAAGAAATAGCATCATCAAAATGTCCATACTACCCAAAGCAATTTATAGATTCAATGCAATACTTATTAAAATGCCAATGGCATACTTCACAGGTATAGAATGAACATTTCAAAAAATTTTATGGAACCATAAACAACCCTGAATAGCTGTAGCAATTTTGAGAAGGAAGAGCAAGGTAGAAGGAATCACAATACCTGATATCAAAATGTATTACAAGGCCACTGTAATCAGAACAGCCTGGTCCTGGCATAAGAACAGACACATGGACCCATGGAACAGAATAGGGAGCCCAGAAATAAACCCAAGTCTATATGGTCAGTTAATATTCAACAAAGAGGGCAGCAGTATAAAATGAAGCAAAGAGGGAAGGAGCATAAAATGAAGTAAAAATAGCCTCTTCAACAAATGGTGTTGGGAGAGCTGGATAGCTACATGAGAAAAAATGAAACTCGATCACCAACTTGTGCCACACATAAAAATAAATTCGAGGGGGATAAAAGATTTAAATATAAGTAATGACACCACTAAAGTGTTAGAGAGGAACATAGGCAGGAAAATCTCAGATATTTCATGCAGCAATATTTTCAGTGATATATTACCTAAACCAAGGGACATAAAAGAAAGAATAAACAAATGTTTATTCTTTTATTTCGATCTCATCAAAATAAAAAGCTTCTTCACAGCTAAAGAAAACAGCATTAAAATGAAAAGAGAACCAACCATATGGGAAAACATATTTGCAATGATTCCTCAGGCAAGGGTTTGATCTCCAAAATATGTATAGAACTCACATGACTCTATTCCAGGAAGACAAGCAAGCCAATTAAAAAATGGGCAAAGGACATGAACAGACATTTCTCCAAGGAGGACATACAGAGGGTCCAGAGACATATGAAAAGATGTTCAGCATCACTAGCCATCAGAGATGCAAATTAAAACCACAATGAGATACCACTTCACACGGATCAGACTAGCCATCATAAACAAAGCAACAAACAACAAGTGTTGGAGAAGTTGTGGAGAAAAGGGAACCCTAGTGCACTGTTGGTGGGATTGCAGACTGGTGCAACCACTATGGAAAACAGTATGGAATTTCCTCAGAAAACTAAAAGTGGAATTGCCTTTTGACCTGGCAATTCCACTGCTAAGATTATATCCTAATGACCCTGAAACACCAATCCAAAAGAACCTGTGCACCCCAATGTTCATAACAGCACAATTTACAATAGTCAAGTGCTGGAAACAAGCCAAGTGCCCAGCAGTAAATGAATGGATCAAAAAACTGTGGTACATTTACACAATGGAATTCTACACAGCAGAAAGAAACAAGGAGCTTCTACCCTTTGCAACAGCATGAAGGGAACTGGAGAGCATTATGCTAAGGGAAATAAGCCAGGTGATGAAATACAAATATCATATGATCTCACCATTAACAGGAACCTAATCAACAAAACAAAAAAGCAAGCAAAGTACAGCCAAAGACATTGAAATTGAGAACAGGCTGACAGTGATCAGAGGGGAGAGGGGGAGGATAATGGGGGAACAGGGTGAAGAGTTTACAGGAACAATTATAAAGGACATACGGATAATAACAAGGAGGGGGTGAAAACTTGGGGGAGGAGGCAGGGAGGGCTGGGGTGGAGGGGTGGAGTGGGGGAAAAGGCAGAAAACTGTACTTGATCGACAATAAAAATAAATTTTAAATAAAATCATCATAAAGGGTTAAAAAAAGGACACATGGACAAAGCCAAAGGGCAGTGGGATTGAGAGGGGAATGTGGGGATGGGTGGGGTGTGGGGAGTTGTGGGGGGAAATGGAGACAACCATACTTGAACAAGAATTTTAAAAACCCTAAAAAATAGATATGAAATATTAAAACAATTGCCAAAATTGTGTTGGAAGTGTATTAGAAAATACTAGGACATAGTATAAATGAAATAAAACAAATCAGGACATTGTTATAAATGACAAAAATGAGAACAATCAATGTTATACCACATGGGAGATAGCTGACATACTCAAAATATCCAAATGGATAAAGGTATCTGTGAAAAAAAAATTGTCTTTTATTTTATGGAAAAAGGTAAACGGACTTTTCATCCAACCCAACAGTTATAGGAAAAATTGAAAAGCAAGAGATTTGACTTTGGGTGGTGGGCACACAGTTCAATATATGTATACAATTGTATACTTGAAACTTATATAATCTTATTAACCATTATTACCTCCATAAATTTAATTTAAACATTTTTTAATAGCAGGTAAGATAATTAATACAAGGGATTACTGCTTGAGATAATATGGTGAGAGAAGTCCATTCTGAGGAGACTTTCAAGCAACAATACAAATAAAGTTGGGAATGGGTTTCTAGGTTGGTGGAAACAGAATGTAGTGGGGTAGATTGAGCTTGAGTTCTTTAAGAAAAAATAAGAGTTAATTGTGTTGGAAATCATAAAGCAAGTTATAAAAGGGTAGGTTATGAAATTAGACATTACCTGTTCATAAGACCATGATGTGACAACAGACCATGGTAAGGATTGCATTTTCAATAAGACAAAAACATTTTGGAGGACTTTGAGTCAGTCAGTAAAATTAAGTGGATTTCTTCAGCTTTTGGAGAAAATATTAAAGAAAGCTAGGATGATGAATTTGAAAGTTACTGCATTACTCTAAGAAAAGCATTTTGGTTTAGGATGGGATGTTAACAATAGAAGAGGTGAGATGTGGTTGGATTTGGAATATATTATAATCAAACTGTAGACCTGATATGGTGATAATCTGAATACAGTATATGGGAGTAAGAAAGGAGTTTAAGATATTACCAATAATTTTTCAAGAAAAACTTGTGACACTATTCTATTTACTGATTAGAAAACTATGAGTTAAATTTTATAATTGGTGATTTAAAGATGTTTATTATAGATCAGAGTGATGATTTACAATTAATGCATTGATATACAAGTGTTTAATGCAGGGGAGAAATATTTAAGTGGTAGAAATAGATGGTATCATCCAGTGAAGATGTGTACCTAAGAGAAAAGTTTCATTGGCAGAAGTCTGGGGATACTCCAACATTTAGAAGGAAGAAAAAAATAGAATCCAGCGAAAGAGACTGAAAATGGATGGCCAATGTTTGAGAAAAGAACATAATAAGAATGTGGTATCCTGGTAGCTGAGGTGAGAAAAGTTTCATCTTATTTTTTTTATTTGTCTCTTTGTTTTAACTTAGGGAGTGATCAACTGTCTCTATACACTATTGGGCAGTTGAGTAAGATCAGACCCTTGGTATTTTGAAATGTGAAGGTTACTGTTGACTTCTCATGAACTGTTTTAGTCTACTCATAGAGATAAAAGCCTGATTAGAGTGGGATGAGGATAAAACTGGAGGTGAAAAATTGGAGTTAGTAAATATTGATTTGTCTTTCAGTGAGATTTACTTTCAATAATAGTAGAGAAATGGGGCAGTAGCCAAAGAGTGATTTGATATGAATAAATGTTTTTCTAAATGTGTATTCTGATTAAAGTGATACAGTAGAGAGAGAAAAAAAAAAAAAAAAACGGGTGCTGTAAAAAGAGAGGAATAAGCAAGAGTGATTGTGAGTCAGAGAGTAACCATGCAAACTGGGTTTTGGCTGCCTAGTGCCTTGAATTCACATAACCCAATGACTTGTGTTGAAGGAAACAGGTTTTTATTGGCAGGGTTCCAACCTTGGTGGGGCCTGAGAACACTACTCCTCTGAGCCCTTCTCTCCCATGAGACACAGAACTTCTCTTGCTTACAAAAGACTACAAGTCAAAACCATGTCCAGAAGTTCGTCATATGCTTGTCTGTCCTTAAGCCAGTCACACAAGCAGATCTCCATCCTCTCCATGATGTGCACTTACAGGTTTCACAGTCACCATCTTCTTGCAATGCCTCTCTTCTTCAGAGTCTGGAGTGTGCTGTCCTCAGTCTCCATGTAGTTGTTCAAGAAACCATGTCCCTTGCTACACTGTCCCAGAGGCTGGAGCCCAGGGAGCCATGTGCCCCTGCATGGGACCCTGCTTCCAGGAATGAACTCCCATCCTCTGCATGGTCTAAGCTCCTGTTGGGCCCCACATCTCCTGTTCCCACAAGTGCTCCTGTCTGTGCAGGGAGCAGGATCAGAGGTCCAGAATATCCAAATGCCAAAAGCCCAGAGAGAGAGAGAGCTTGAACCAGGCTCCAAAGTGTTGAACCAAAAGCCCCGGTACCAAGGGGGGGATATCCTTCAGAAATACAGAAGTCTGAAACTCAACATTACATGTCACAGTTCACCTCTAAGCATCTCTCATGAATATGGGTGCACCAGACTAAATCCTTCTCACAGCATCAGTTTCTCTCCTCTGGAGCTGCCTTTACTCCATCCATCAGCTCACCAGTGTGTCTGTGTGCTTGGTCAGGCAGGTCACCTACAGTGCTGCCATGTCTGCCACCATCTTTTATAGGAAAACCTCCAGACTTCCTGACCTTTTGCAGACCTTCTGGCCTTCAGGCAGAGCTCCAGACAGACCTTCAGGCAGACAGATCTCGTGGCAGACCTCTTGATATCATGGCAGACCTCCCACTACAATTTTAAATGCTTGGCTCAGAACTTCCTGTGTGGCTGAATATCTGGCTCTTCATATGGAGCATTAGTATCCACCATTTTTGTTAGCTCCCCAGTGTCTTTGACTCTCTTTTTGCTGCCATCTGTAGCCAGGGCAAGAGTTTCTAGCCATGCAGAGGCATCTAGGATGGGCATCTGCCCCCACAGCTCACATAGGCACTGTATGAGCTTCCTTCTCCTTTACCCCATACAGTATGTCACAAGTCACTCTACCAAGACACTCTGCCAGTGCACGTTCTGATAGTCATGTACACAGTTTTGTCCTGGGCAGCAGCAGCCTCCTTCCCCAGCTCCTCTGTTCCAGAAGGCATGGTCTGTTAATCTGCTTTTGTTATGCAATGTGCCTCAACCGCTGTACTTTCCACTTTTGGGGGTATTCTTTTCCTCACTCCCCTGTGTGTTTTTGTAGGATTTGGAAGGAGATGGTGGTATTCCCCTATTTTCAGGGGACCCATGCTCTATACTCCATCACAACAGGGCTAGTAGAGGACATAGTATTTTGTATATGTCAGGTTGGGCTGCCATAACAAACACTAGCTGGGTGACTTATAAAAGAAATCCATTTTCTCACAGTTATGGTGGCTATGGGTCTGAGATCAGATGCCACATGGTCAGTTTCTGGTGAGAGTTCTCTTCCTAGTTTTTAGATAGCTACCTTCTCACTGTTCCATCAAATGCCAGAGGGGTTGGAGAAAGGGAAGTAGTAGCGGGAGAGTGGAGTGAAGGGAGAGGGGTAAAGAAGTCCCTTGGTCTCTAGTCTCTTTTCCTCTATGAGATTTAATCATATCACAAGGGCCCCACCTTCACGAACTCATCTAAAACCAAATTGCCTTCTGAGAGCCCCATCTCTAAATACTATACTATTGGAAGTTAGGATTTCCACATATGAATTGGGGGTGGCACAATTCAATAGACAGCATCATTAATAGAAATGCAGGTAGGTTGTTTGAGGAAAAATGGCTTTAGAGAGATAAATTCAGCAAAATGGTTTTTTTCCTTATAAATATGGTTATACATTTTTATTTTGATATATTTTAAAGCCATTTTTATTTCCTTCCCTTTGTCCAAGTTGAAGAACTTCCTTCCCCATTGACTACAATGAGGTAATCAATGGAGTGTAAAGAGCAAGGAGAACTTGTTGGAAATGTAAGAAAAAGGAAAGTATGAAATTATTCTCTTTAATGTATATTAGATAAAATTACACTAGTGTGATATGACACATTTAGGGGATGTTAATTATCATATTAAGAGCCAATATTAAAACACTTGAAATGTCCTTTGGAAACACTGATTAAGTAAATAATAGTATATCTCTAAAAAAGGTAGACTATAAAAAAGGTAAAACACAATGAGGCTGCTATCTGTGATTTCCAAGTTCCAAACATTGAAAAACTCAATGCTACAATGAACACAGGAGTACATATATCTTTGTGAATAAGCGTTTCCAGTTTTGGGGGGGGGTAGATACCCAGAAGAGAGGTTGCTAGGTTACATGGTAACTCTCATGATGGCCAAGACATGGCAACAACCAAAGTGTCCTTTGATAAATGATTGGATAGAGAACATGTGGTACATTTGTACAATGCAATACTACTCAGCCATAAGGAAAGACGAAATGCTATCACTTGCAACAACATGGATAGACTTTGAGAATATCATACTAAACAAAGTAAATCACACAGAAAAAGGTAAGAACCATATGATTTCACTTATATGTGGAATATAAAACTGAAAGAAACAAATGAACAAACAAGAAAAACAATCAAACAAAAACTCATAGACACAGACAACAGTACAGTGGTTTCCAGAGGGAAAAGGGGGATGAGGGGTAGTAAAGGGTAAAGGGGATCAGAGATATGGTGATGGAAGATGATTTGACTTTTGGTGGTGGGCACACAATGCATATTTAGATAATGTATCATAAAATGTATACTTGAAACCAAGGTCTGTCCAGAAAAAAATTCAACAATTGTTAATATAACAAGAACAGTTTGCACATCAAAGTAACCTGACAACCAAGGTGAATGGACTGGAATGCACATGTATGAACAATGACAACTTCGATGCACTAGTCAGTGGGGGCAGTAGATGCTGTTGAGTGAGCATGTCTATGGTGTGGGTGTCACATTCAAAATAACTGAGCAAGTAGAGCGATGATCTGCATCAAATTTTGCATTAACCTTGAACATTCCTCCACCGAAACTATTTGGATGATTCAGAAGGCCACAGCTATGGATACTGATGACTGACAGTTTCATCACGACAATGCACCCTTTCACCTATCACATCTTGTACAGAGTTTTTTGAAGAATAACCCAGGGAACTTAGCCCCTCTACAGCCCAGATTTATCACCTTGTGATTTCTGGCTTTTCTCAAAACTAAAATAACCTTTGAAAAGGAAGAGATTTCAGACCATTGATGAAATTCATAAGATTCAGGAAAATATGATGGGGCAGTTGATGGCAATTGGGAGAACTGTGTGAGGTACCAAGATGCCTACTTTGAAGGGGACTAAAGTATCATTGTTTTCTGCACAGTGGTTCTTATATCTTGTATCTTCAATAAATGTCTCTAGTTTCCGTAGTACATGGTTGGATACTTTCTGGACAGACCTCGTAATCTTATTAACCAATGTCACTCCAATAAATGTAATAAAAAAGAATAAAACACTTGAGTATTTTATATACAAAAAATATTTACACTTATACTGACATAAAATACAGCTGAAATAATTGGAAAAAATCCATTACAAACATCACATCCATTGATTTTACTTGCTTACTATCTGTTTTACTCATAATTCTGTGAATTATGAGGATTTATTAGCCAATATATTCTTATATATACATATATGCACTCTAATTTAAACATACTTTAGAAGAACACAAAGTAGAAAATATAGAAGAGAGAAAGAAACAGAGATTGAAGCTGTTACCATGCTTCCTAACACAATAATCTTTGTTATATAGTATGCATTCAATAAATATTATAATGAATAAAATAGAGAAAGGGATTGGAATTAATGTGCTATCTTGTAAGCACTTTTTAGAGCATCTGCTGAATATTAAGCAATATCTATTATAAATTTCTTTGAAATAAAACCAGACCTCAAATCAAGGTTGATGTATTTATAGTTTATATATTCATAATACAGAATTTTAATTGAAATGTAAACTATTGATGTAAGATAAGTCCAAATCTATAGAGAATTTTTATGAGTTAATTGGAGCCAAACTGACAACATGCCAGAAGCAAAATTTCAAATGCTCGGGAGAATGAGAGTTGTGCAGTTTCTTTTAAACATGTGGAGTTAAGGAAGGAACATAAGGAAGGTAGGAGAAAGCAAAGTACAGAATAGTTAACAAGATTATTTGCTCCCTTGAGGGTGGTTACCTCTTCTGTCAGACTAAAAAAAGAGGATTAGGCTGGAATTTCAAAGGTATATTATCCTAGATGCAATAGAACAATGGACAGGGCTTGCTTACGGCAACGATAAATCTTTTTGTAGGCTTAAGGCAGACTGCCCAGTTGGGAATTTGTAATCAGATTGCCCTGTGAGGTGACTTTTGGTCAGATTTAGTACAGATCCTATTTTTTGTTCACAAAACTTTTAATAAAATAACTTTCCGCACCTTTACATATTATGCCATGCTTATCCACTACATCCTACTTCTCATAACTTTTGATATTGAATTTTGAAAAAAGAAAAAGAAAAAAATGAACCACTAATTAGAAAAAGTGGGGCTTCAGCAACCACCTTGTTAGTGTCAAATTTTAATTTTCTCATTTGTAAGGAATTTTAACTGCATCAGTAATTGTGTTCTTCTTGCACATCCCTCTTCTGCTTTGAAACTCTGTTCCAAGAGGCTCACAAAATAATCAGTGCCTTTGAAATCATTTGGCTAGAGCTAAATAAGTCCTCGTTCCAATTATATTAATGAAGCAGTAAAGGGAACTGTTCATTTGGAAGCTGCATTAAAGCACTGAGTTGTTGCTTATACAGTAGCCTGAAAGATATACATGTCGGTATCTTAGAATTTTATACATGTAATGAAAGTTGGTCTTTAATAATATGTCTAGGGTTAATAAATCTGCATGATTATTTTAATTAGTTTGCCAATGAAATACAAATGTATGAATTTAATGATTCTTCAGAAGCAATTAGAATAGAGAATTTGTTATAATGTGGACCCCTGTAGCCTTGTTAAATTTTGAAGATTTATTTGATTTAAATGACATTCACAGTGGTCAATGTATATTAGCTACAGGTTAAATTTCTGTAACCCACCTCTTCCTCTCCTTCCTTTTCACTGTATATTATCTAATATAAACTATTTTGACCACTGTATTTGTTTTATCTGAAACAGAGGTATTAGGTTTTTGTTTTTGTTTTTGTTTTTAATATGGAAGATATAATACTATTCTAAATAGAAAGAATAAGATAAGAAATTTCAGCTATTTTCCAAGAATTACCTGAAAACTGATCTCTCCATTCCATTTTTCTAGGCCCGGTGGTCAGAATTTACCTCATCTTCTCTACACTCATATTTCAGAACATTTTCTATAGCATGTCATTTTAACATTGTAGTCTAAGTGTTGTTTCTGTTGTTGTTCAGTTATTAGGAAAAAGTATATTTTCTTTGTTAAACTGAGCTGCAGGAGCATCAGAGAGCAGCTGTCACTTGAATTAACTGTTCAAGTCAGTGTTCTCCACAGGATGTTTCCATGATGGTGCTAAACTGATCAACGTGTCACAATGAATTGCCCACCAAGAAAACTCAGTGAAGAAGAAGAACACAGTAGACTCAGACTGCCCCAATTATGTAACAAGCAGGGTTTTATATTTTCTATGTTGTAGAACCTTAACAATTTATTTAATGTTTGACCATTTCTGGTTAAATATCAAATAATATTTTCAGCCATTGTTTTATTTATTTATTTATTTATTTGGTGAAAATCAAATGTATGTCTTTTATTTTATGGAAGAAACTAAACAAACTCTTTGGCCAACCCAAGAATGTACAGAGAAACAACAGGATGACAGATACTCTTCCCTGGGTGAGCTGGCAATAACCCTAGCAGGTAGGGTGTCTACTATTCACACAAACTAAGAATAGAAGGGCCTTCCCTACACTGATACAGGATATGAAGCCAATTATTAATGTATTGCCTCTCTGCTCTAAATTCACCCTTCAATATGTGCTGTCTGATAAAGGACAAGTTCCTTCAAGTATGTCTTCTTCAAAGTGAGCATGATGTTGGATGAGGGACACTGAAGGGGGAAGTGGCTCTCCTGTGATTTCTGGCTCTTGGAGGTGTGGGTGGGAGGATATCCTGGGTGTCCTTTCACAGGTATGAGCCCATGACCACTGCCCTCGTGTCATTGAACATGCAGTCCTGATGTGGCCTGGTGATCAGCTTTCTGTGGCCCTCTTCACAGGGGTATCCTATGCTCCAAGCCACCTACTCACTGTTTCCCTGTGCTTGCTTGCTCTCCCACCCCACCTCTACCAATACCAGCCTTATCTCTTGTAGTGCTCCCAGTGCTACAGCCCTCCCAACAGTAAGGCCCTCCTGATTCTGTGTACATGACATTAACTCCAGGCCTCCAGCTCCACCAGGACCCCTATTCCTACTACATGTCCACACACTGGCCACTAGCTATGGCATGTCCACACTGATATGCTCCAGAGGGTTGCTTCCTGCTTCCCTGCAACTGTAGACCAGCTATGGTTCTGAGTCCAGCTCTGTCAGCCATTGTTTTAAATAATATATTTAAACTATCCAAATACAAAGTGTGAACGAGATAATTTACATATATTTCTGAATTCCTGCTCCACTTTGCTCATTGTTTCCTTTACCAGAGTATTGGAATGAAGGAAGGAAGCAAAGGAAATCTGGAGACTTTAATAATGTCAATACATTGTGTGTCTTCATATATATTACTTAGCAATTAAACATGGATCTACAGATAAATGATCAATTATTAGACCCTTATAAATCAAGAAGAAATAAAATATAAGAATATTTAAGTTAAAAAATAATTTATTTAGAGATAGATATATCAAATGCATTAGTTTTAATTTTGATGAGATGGAAATTCTTTCACTGCTTCATGACTTAATTTAAAGGAAAACATATACTCAGTTTAGGAACTTTATGAAATACTGCATAGTATAACACTAAAAATAGCCATAAGATCAATCCATATTATGCCCCACAATCAACACTATTAAGAAGTTGGAGGTGTTTTTCAAATTTTTGCAGATTTTACTATATAAATGCTACTGAACATGGCCTTTGAAACTATTGAGGTTCTATACTTATTGACCATGTTATATTAGGCAAGTCATTTAACAACTAGATATTTAAGAATGAATTTCTATTGGTAAAATAGAGAGAATACATGTAGTAATATGTATAAATTAATTAGGCAATATTAAAGTTCAGCTACTATAGGTATGATAATTAAGATATTGATGGTAACAAAGATGATGATAATGATGAATTATACCCTAAAATAGCTAACTTGGCAAAAAAATATCCAACTTATATTTTATAAATATACTACACAAAGTTGTTCATGTAGGTATAAATCAAATTCATAGAATGTATAAGAATTACTTTATACAGTTGAAGGCTTTGGAAATGAGTTAGAATAAATTAAAATGTATTTGCAAATGTAGTTAAACAAAAAAAAATTGGCTTTAGCTCATTTAGAAAATCTTTCTAAAATGTTAATTCTAAATTTGCTTTTTCAAGAAGTAAGAAGAAAAAAGAAATAAGGGATATATAATCCAATTAAAACTTCTTATCATTTTTAAATTCTGTAAAAAGTCTTAGGATCATTCTTCTGAAAAACCCAAGACATTTGGATATGAAATTCACCTTTTACTCTGCTGGTATTGTTCTGTTTTTATAAATACAACAAACTCCCTCTGCATTGGAAAAAAAATGTGCTGTTAAAGATTATAATTGTATTTATTGCTTGTCAGGAAATAGTCTAAATTCCCCACAGTATAGGAGGTAGGATAATCATGTCTTGGTGAGTGTTGTGTTGGAGAGGAGAAGGCAAGGAAGAGGAAAGAAAGACGGCGAAGAAAGAAGAGATGGTGAAGAAAATGGGTTTGAAGTAAGGAAGGGATGGGAGAAATAGAGCATGTGGGGGAAGAAAGGGGGGAAAATACAACACATAAGAAGGAAGTAATGATTTAACGAATGAAAAAGATTTTCATCTTCCATTAATATTTAATTAATATTCAAATAATAAAATTCTATTTCTTACAAAATTATTTCATACAAACAGATTTCTATCAGGTGTGCACTTCATGCAGCATCTTAGAGTGCAATGGTTTTCACACTCTACAGAATTGTACTACTGGAGAGGTAACTGCACACGGTGGTTTTGTGGGATGCTATGAAAATCTGAATGAGAACTAGTTTCCTCACTACCACTTTAAGCTGCAGTATCATTTGCTAATTCTTTTGTGTATATTCAACTTAAAAAATAAGTTTAGAGATAAAAACTGAAAACCACTGAAATAGTGAAGAAAGGTGAACATTTTTAAAGAAATGAATAATCTTGTCATTTTTAAAAGACATAGCATCATTCAGGTCACTATATGGTTTGGCTCCATTTATGTAATATTAATATAGTAAGTTAAATGAGATACAATTAAGGTATAATTCTAACTTTTGTGGTGGTTAATGTAAATATGAGGCCATTTGACATTGTGTCCCTCTCTTTCTAGGATTGTTCATTTAAAAAAGTATTGTGTTTAGTTATCATTGCTTTGTTTCCAAAAGGGCCTTGAATGTAAAGGAGTGAGATAATTTTTTCAAAGCAGATAAATTGTCCTTTTTACCAAAAAACAAAAACACATCATTTCCAATTTTTAAAGAAAACATGCATAGTCTTTGGACAGCTGATATCCTATGCATCTCAGGGAACACACCTCCCATTAATGTTTCAGATCATCACCAATTTTAGCAATGATGCTAAACTGCTTGGTTTTCTGCCAAGGCATTGTGTTCTCTGTTTTCTCATACCTCCAAATTATGCACTAGTATTTCTCTGTAAGTAGAAGTCAACCTTCCTTCTACATGCTGCTTACCTAAGAAAGCATATTTCCAGACTCACCTCATTTTGGCAACTTCAATTGTTGCCCAGACTGCTCGGTTTTTCTTTTGTGTTTTGTTAGTATCCCCATTATAATTGTGTAATTACCTGATATTCATCTATGAGAGACTGAGAGACTACTACCCGAGAAAACATGGGATACTTAACCATACAACCTTAAAGGTTTTGTGGGATTCTTGATACTATCTGCTTTAAAATTGTATTATTTCTTAGGGAGACTTAAGCTTATGTTTATATCACTTTTTTTAATATATTTTTTTCTCTCATTTGCTAGACGGGGCTCAGGTCCGGGACAATTTATGTATATCTAGAAAGGTTTGGAATCCTATATTCCTGCACTGTATTTAAAGATTGAATTTCAAACAGAGTACTCTGTGATTCCAAGGATCAAGGAGTAAGCACATTCTGAAAATACTGTTAAGTCCTAAACTGTTGCCATGCCATAGCTTTTATGACAGAAAAGAGTTTGTGAAGTGTGACTGTTAGTTTCATGTGTCAACAAGGCTATAGCCACAGTATCCAGCTATTTAATCACGCACTCATCTAGGTGCAGCTGTGGTTAGCACCTCCAATCAGTTGATTTCAAGTAGACTACCCTTGATCAAGTGCATGGGCCTCAGCCAATCAGTTGAAAGTCCTTTAGAGTAACAACTAATCTTTATGGAAGAAGAAATTTGGCCTTGGGACTGCAGGCTCAACTTGCAACTTCTTTCAAATTCTGAGGTTTTATCCCAAATCTCTGCCCTATAGATTTTGGGCTTGTTTTCTCCCACAAGCACATACATCAATTCAAGAGAACACTAACTGATACCCACTGATAAGAAGTTACAAGGAATATAACAGAAAAAGAACTAAACAGGAAACATTATACGTATTAAATAAAATGTTAATCTTGTCAGTTTTTCCAGGGCAAAGTGAAGAAATATGGTACTTAATGTTCTGATAATAGCCCTTACACTCTGAAAATGAGGACTTGTAATACATAGTGCTTTGGTTGATTCTGTGTGATGCTTTCATATACGATAAATGTGAATGTGAAGCTGGATAACAAATGACAATAATATTCTCATTAAGCATGAAGTCAGGGAACAGAACACAAATATAATATTTCCCAATGTTAAAACTTGCAGTATTTAGGCTGCTAAATATCTGGTAAAAATAATTTAAAGTATTGTACTATGTCATGACGTAAACCTTCCAAATAAAATCCACAGGAAAAACATTAAATAATATACATTATTTAAGAGCATAAATAGCATTTGGTATATTAAAAGTGTTTATTAGGCCATACTTTTATCCATATATCTCCTGGTTAATTTTCTCAAAATGAGAAAGGGAAGGGACAGGAGGAGTGGGGGAGACAGGAAAATAGGAGGAGAGGAAAGGAAAGGGAGAAAGAGAAGAGAAATATATTTTACTTTAATGACTAAGGAGACTATTTCCAACATCTATGTGTCCTTGAGAAGTGTACCATACATTTATCAAAACACCTACATATTTCCCCATGCACTTTTGAAAGTCATTGTATATTTCTAGTTTTTAATTCACATTTCACTTCCAAAACTATAATGTGTTTTTATGACTACTTCTAACAGATTCTGGCCTGTTATATATTTATTGGCATATAACTTACAGCTTTTACACAAATGCAAACCCATAGAATCTAGAATAAATCCTGGCCAAGAAATGAAATATATAAGAATTCTTAGCCTCATGTTAGATTTATTCCAGATTTGGAATGGGAGATGCTTTTGGAGAGCTCTCAGTATACCCCTGTTGTCCAGTCTTCTCCCATCCCTTACCATGTTGTCCCAGAACAGAAAACTATGCTTCTACTATGTTTGCCCACATACAACTTTAGTTGTTTTGCTAGGTGAAAATTCCTGTCTAAATATCAGACCCCTAGAATAGTGTCTTTGGTAGGTAATGTATTTCCTACCAAGCTAAACTCTAGGAAACTATATATTCTCCACATTTTCCAAAGTAACTGATCTTTTCCATGCTGTAAATGGATTCATTTTCTGGAACCATTAGGTGACTGACTGCATTCTTCCAGGTATGAGAAACTAACAATTGAACTCAACCAATTCTATCTAGTACCATCTTGCTTATTCTTTGTCAGACCTGGTTATTGAGTTTGTAGCATGTCTGAAGCCTAAACCAGAGTAATAATTTTTTTTCAGTTAATATTGAATGCTCATGATCTTCAGGAACTGTAAGCATCATGGGAGCTATAATATGAAGTTAAAATTATATAGACAATGATAATTTCAATGTGTTCTTTCCTCTAAAATTGGTGACTGTATGTTATTTAAATAACTAAAATATTTCTCTTCAAGGTTAGTATTTAGTCATCATAGACTTAAATAACTACATCATTTATATAACTATTTATAAAAGGTAGTGAAATACCAACTGTATATGACACAAATCCTGCAAAAATAATTCTGTTTTAAAATATACGAAAATTCTATTTTTATAGAGGAACTAGTGAGAAACAAAATATTCAATATAGCAGAATATGTAGCTAGCTTAAAGAAATTTTATGGATTTGTACATAAAATTGGTAGTTCACATAAAGCAGAAATTTCTCTTTATCTGCATCCTAAAGACTTTTCCTTTTTTTTCAAATTTCTGTCAAAATACATGAAAGGAGAATGCAATATTCATGGTTTTCTAAATCATCCTATTTATTTTACAAATGCAGTGACAAAGATCAATTGATTCGAGATTATACTTAATTAAAGAGTGTCTGGTTAGAAGCTTTGTGCTATTTATTCTAGAAGAATTTTCTACTTTCGCAGAAGTCAAGCTCTAAGGCCACATAAAAACTTGTCAACCACTCTGCATGACTCAGGTGTTTATTAATATATATATAATGAATATAAATAACTAAATAACACTTGCTAGGCATTAAATATTACATATCTACCTTTGCAATGAACCATAGTGCATCATTTACAGTTTCTTTCATGGACGTCACTGTCATTTCATCTTTTAATGATTAGATTGGATTTGTCATTATTTAAGACAGTACATTCTGTTAAGACTGCAGATTTTATATTACTAGAAAATTATCAGTATGTTAATAACTATGTAGATTGAGGGTGATATACATTTATTTTCATTTTTAGAAATATTAAGTGTTTTATCTAAGTTATTCTCAATCATCCATGATTCAGGATATTCTGGAGGAATTTCAGATGCAATGCATGTCTGAAGTCACATTCAGACTCTGATGATCAAGTCACATTCCAAAGCCTCAGTCCACAGTCAACTTAATCTGGATTCCCAGTCTTTAAAGAGATCCATGAGGAGAGAAGGTTATTAGAAGAAGACCTAATGGTTTCTGTAGCTGGTCAGGCAACAATGTAGTACTTAAACTTCAGGGTTGTTTTCTACAGACTTGAAACAATTTTACTAGTGACATTTCACAGTAATTCCATCCAGAAGTAGTTTCCCTTGACACATTGTTGAAAATGGGTCACCACCACCACATATGCATTTCAACATTGATAAAGGGAAAGAGGGATGCAACTAACATGTTCTTGTCATCATATTAATTATAAGCTAGTGGTATATACAAATAATAAACAAACAAAGTATACATTATAGATTGAGATATGTGTTCCAGATAGCCTATAATAAGCATTCCCTTTGCCCTCATGGAATTCTAGAAAAGAGTATGGCATGGGTAGAATGTAAAGTTCCATTCATGTGTCATGTACTATGTATAATATTAGTTTGCTTACTTCAGCAGAAGCAAAGTAGTAATCTGAGTTGGGAACACAGTCCAGAAAGACAAGACAACATGGTTGTGCAAGGTTCCTCAAAGGCCCAGGACACTCTGTAGTGTCTATGTGCTACACTGTACATAGAGCATACACTACCGAGTGTCTAGCACATATAAGATACTCTGTAAATATTTTAAGTGAATGAATGGAAGAATGACATAGTCCATATTTTTCTTTTTCCTTCCCCCAAACAAACCCTCTCTCCTACACATGTAGGTGCACATGCACACGCTGGTAGGATAGGATAGATCTAATTTAAACAAGGCCTACCAAGCTCTGAGAGTGATGCAACACAGTAACCTGATGGCACCATTTTTAAATTTATTTTACCTAATTCTTTGATTCATTAGGTGAACAGCTGTATGTTCTGGAACTCCTAGTGACTAATAGTCTCTGCTTTCCAGGAATACATTGTGGGACATAATTCTTACTGTACATAACTATCCCATATGTGTGTATTTGTAAGTATATGATTTCAGGAAAAAAGTGTTTTAGAAAATGCCTTTTATCAGAATCAAGGATTTATAATTTGTTTCTTCAAATATTAGCAAGGGAATATGGAAGTAATAGAAGTTGGCAAATCAGTTTTTAAAAAATAATTATCATCTCTGAATCACTACAATAAATATAATGTTTTAATTTTATAGATCTCTTTTTAAAATAGACATCATACTCCATACTAAGTTGACATTCTTGTTATCATAAATGCAAATAATATTTACACTTCTTATGTTAAGTGTGATATATATCAACTTAAATTACATGGGTCGATTTTTTTAAATTAACAATGTCAAAGTAGGATTCCTGCAGATAATGCAAAATCTATGAAATGTAAAAAATAGAAACATTTTATTAAATCAAAGTCCTTTCTTTATATCACCAAAATGCTATAGGAAAAGAGATTTTATATAAATTTAATGTTTCCAATTTCCAAAATAATGAGGAGTCAATCAATTTATCTTGATGAATTCTCAATTTAGCTACAGAACACCTACAATCTATATTTCTAATGTGACTTCAGATAAAGTGTATTAGCAGTAATTTAGTAAACAAAAAAAAAGGATCTTTATAGATTTGAGACATGTTCAAGAAGCCATTCAATGATGCTCATCAAATTAAATAAATATTATTGAGTATATTAATTACCTAAATAATTCAAGAGCTATGTCAGAAATTTGGTGGAAAATACTCAGGGTTAATTTGTAGTGAAGTCATCAGGTTATAAAAAACTATAAATTATAGAGAAATACTTTTAATAATCAGGAATTATTTTCAGACACTTTGAAACTCTAATTTGTTATGTTAAATTATAATTCTTTTCTATTACTCATGTATCAATACCTTAAATGAGTAGTTCTCAGTGAGAGACAATATTGTCTCCCCCTCCACCATAGGAGACATTTGGCCATCTCTTAGATTTTGTCATGACTGGAAAATTGCTACTGATACCTGTTGGGCAGAGGACAAGGATGCTGCTAAACATCCTACAAAAGTACAAAACTGCCCCTGACAACAAAAAATTATCTGGGCCAAAATATTAATAAAGCAGATATTCTCATTCAATAAAGTCTTAAACTTTTATGTTAAAATTTTACTACTAGTATTGAGTGAATGATTCCAAGTCTTGAAATGTAGTGTTAAATGTAAAGAACATTCAGGGTAAAGAAAAAAAAAAAAACAACTCAAAAGCTAAGTGAAAAGAGACTGGTTATCTAAAAGGGAACAAATGGTAAAATTAATAGCAGAATCACCAGAAACCAGAGAAAATGTTAAAAATGTATGCAAAACAAAAATAGAAGTGTGTGTAGGAGCTATTTAATGTTATAAACTTCATATTGTATTACCTAGAAAATAGATACTGTATCTAGAATTATTAGACTATTTGGGGAATTTCTTATAAACATCTCAATTTCCTCAAAATAAAATTTTCATTAAAGTCCTGACTGGTGTGGCTCCATGTGCTGACCATCATCCCACCAACCAAAAGTTCGCCAGTTGGATTCTGGTCAGCGCACATGCCTGCGCTGTGGGCCAGGTCCCTGGTGGGAGCTGTGCAAAAGACAAACGATGGATGTTTCTCTCCCTCTTTCTCCTTTTCCCTTCTCACTAAAAAATAAATTAAATATTTTAAAATGTATTTAAAAACCCACAAACTGTCATTTTACCCCATTAGAACTTACTATTAAAAGACTCTTGAAAGAGCTGTGTAAAAAACTCGATAAATCTTCTTTTGTCAAAAACAATAGTGTAATTTGACAAAATTTTCAAGAATAACCATTTATGTCATCAGTGCTAAAGACACAATGTGCAAAAGACAAAAAGCAAATTTAGAAGTATTTATTTGAGAAAATCTACTCAATCTTGGTGAAAAAAAGTTGCTTCCATTTTTTCCAGGGATAATTCCCATCAAATCCAGGCTACATCCAGCTCCATGGTCCAGCCTATAGGGCTGGCATTATTTGGAGATGACCACAGAAATAACATGCCCAAGAATTTTGTGGAAAAAATAGTTTCAGCAGCAAACAATTAGCAAAGCTAAAATTTCAGGTAACTAGTTTATGAAATCTTTAAACTTGTAGATCACTCAAAAATTTAACAAGGAGATGAGGAGAAAGAGTCAAAGACCACCACCACATTAAGATGACATACTCTAGCTGTGCAGAACCTGTGCACATGTACAAGCCCACACACCAGCAGACATAAATAGGAAATATGTGAACCACCACCCCCTGACTGAAAGTGGGGCACAGTTGCTAACTTCTTAAACCGTGACCAAATGGAATTTATCCCTGAGATTCCAGAGTGGTTAAACATAAGAAAATCAATTAATATAATTGAGCACAAAATTGAGCACAAAAATTCAAGAATCTCTTAATGGCAGTAAAAAAAATATTTGACAAAATCTAATACTGGTTTCTGATAAAAATTCTTAAGAAACTAGGAATAGAAATATGAAAAAGTAACATAAAATATCTAAAAGCTAGCATCAACATCATATGTAGTAGTGAAAGAATAAATACCTTAGTTTAAGACAAAAAAACCCCAAAAATGTCTATTCTCACCAATCATTATTTTGCATTTTGGTGGTGGACCTAAGCAGTGCATTAAAGTAAAAATAAATAAATAAATAGAAACTAAACTGAAAAAGTAAAAACTCCCAATATCTCCAGATTCCATGATTTTATAAAAGCGTACCAAAGAGAACTATTTAATCCATTCTGTGGTGTTGGAGGCAGGACTAATGATTTTAAAAGTTTTCCTATAGAAAATGACAATGGAACTTACTATTAAATTATGAATAATATCTATGCAGACCAAGAGGTTTTTGAAAGGGAAAACATTCAAAAAAGGGAAAATTAGTGTTGAATTTTGTAAGTTCTTTATAAATTTTGGATATGGAACCCTTTTACATTGTTGGTGGGAATGTAGATTGGTGCAGCCACTATGGAAAGCAGTATGGAGATACCTCAAACAACTCAAAATGGATGTGCCCTATGACCCAGTGATCACACATCTTATAATATATCCAAAAGAACCCCAAAACACTAATTCAAAAGAACATAAGTACCCCTATGTTCATTGCAGCATTGTTTACATTCACTAAGATGGAAGCAGCCCAAGTGTCCATCATGTAGATGAGTGGATAAAACAACCATGGAACATTTACACAATGGAATATACTCGGCTATAAAAAAAGAAGAAAATTTGCCTTTTGCAAGAACATTATGTTAAGTGAATTGAGCCAGTCAGAGAAGGAGGAATATCATATTATTTCACTCATATGTGCACTTGGGTGAACAAACTGACCAAACTAGGAATATAGAGACAGACTCAGGGAGAGCAGGATGACAGCTGGAGAGGGGACATAAGACAACAGAGGGATGGAGCAAAAAGGAAACAGGACTCATGGACATGGGCAACAGTATGTGGATTGAGGGGATGAGGAGAGTGTAAGGGAAATAAATGGTAATAAAAAATACAATTAAAAAAGAGGAAATTAAAAACAGGTGTAAGAAATCCCAAGCTTTTCAATGTTGCCAAAGTGAACAGTGTTGTTAAGGATGGTTAGAAAGATCAACAGAAATTTTTTTTTAAAAAAGGATTGATATTTATATCTATATTGGTGTTTCTGTTAGTTTTCTACAATAGCAGAGAATGTCATCATTTGCATTACAATAAAAATGTCAGAGGATAGGTTTGAGAGAGATATGACTGGGAACAGAAAGTCAGTTGGGCAGGTAGCATAGAACTGCACAGAAGCAATGGTGGGGACTTGAATCATGGCTTTACTAATAGAAATGGAGAGTGTGAGATATTTCTGCAGATATATAGAATGTAAAATCAGCTGAGTTTTTTATTATTTATTGGTCAGGGTGCATTGAAAAAAAAGAACTTAAGAGAGACATTGAATTTTAAGCTTGGGTGACAAAGTTAGCATTGTCTCACTGAAAGAGAAAACACTGGTTTAGAAAAGGATGGAGAAAAAATGAGACATTCAATTTGAGATATATTAAGTTTAAAATGCTTGTTAATCAAAGTGTGAATGTATAATAGAGCCTTGAATATATAGTTTTAAAAATATTTATAAATATCTCTACAAAAAATGTGTTGTTCTAGAAATAAAATTGTAAGGAGGTAAACAACAAAAACATGGCAACAGATACCCTGAAATAAAATTAGTGATGAGAGAAAAAAGCCAAATATGAAATACTATGGAGTAATTATATGTAAGAGTAAGCAATAATACATAAAAAGGGCCAGTGCCTGAGGAAGAGGAAGAGGGGAAGGGGAGAAGGAAGAGAAAGAGTAGCATAGGAGACAAAATGTTTAATTATATGTAACAAAAATCAGAATACATAATTTTAAGAGGGTAGTAATGATAAATTATCACATGGCAAAGAATAAATGACTCTCATTCCCCATGACATTAGAATGGTTACTGCTTGACCTAGTAAGGAGCACTTAAAGAGAATGATGAGAGAAGCTACGTGACAGTAGCTTTAAAGTACCCATGACATATTTCACAGATATAGAACAAACATTTCAGAAATTTATATGGAACCATAAACGACCCCGAATACCTGCAGTAATTTTGAGAAAGAAGAACAAAGCAGGAGGGATCACAATACCTGATATCAAACTGTATTACAAGGCCACTGTAATCAAAACAGCCTGGTACTGGCATAAAAACAGGCACATAGACCAATGGAACAGAACAGAGAGCACAGAAATAAACCCAAGTCTCTACGGTCAATTAATATTTGATAAAGGAGGCAGGAGCATACAATGGAGCAAAAACAGCCTCTTCAACAGATGGTATTGGGAGATCTGACAGCTACACGCAAAAAAATGAAACTTGATCACCAACTTACACCATACACAAAAATAAATTGAAGGTGGATAAAAGACTTAAATATAAGTCGTAACACCATAAAAGTCCTAGAGGAAACCATTGGCAGGAAAATCTCAGACATTCCATGCAGCAACATCCTCACAGACAGGTCCCATAAAGCAAGGGACATAAAAGAAGAATAAACAAATGGGACCTCATCAAAGTAAAAAGCTTCTGCATGGCTAAAGAAAACAGCATTAAAATGAAAAGAGAACCAACAGTATGGGAAAACATATTTGCCAATGATACCTCAGACAAGGGTCTGATCTCCAAAATATATAAAGAACTCACACGACTCCACTCCAGGAAGACAAACAACCCAATTAAAAAATGGACAGAGGAATTGAACAGACACTTCTCCAAGGAAGACATACAGAGGGCCCAGAGACATATGAAAAGATGCTCAGCATCACTAGCCATCAGAGAGATGCAAATTAAAACCACAATGAGGTACCACCTCAGACCGGTCAGAGTGGCCGACATAAACAAATTAACAAACAAATGTTGGAGAGGATGCGGAGAAAAGGGAACCCTAGTACATTGTTGGTGGGAATGAAGACTGGTGTGGCCACTGTGGAAAACAGTATGGAATTTCCTCAGAAAACTAAAACTGAAACTGCCCTTTGACCCAGCAATGCTGCTGCTGGGATTATACCCTAAGAATCCTGAAACACCAATCCAAAAGAACCTATGCACCCTAATGTTCATAGCAGCACAATTCACAATAGCCAAGTACTGGAAGCAACCTAAATGCCCATCAGCAAATGAGTGGATCCAAAAACTATGGTACATGTACACAATGGAACTCTAAACAACAGAGAGAAAGGAGCTTATACCCTTTGCGACAGCAGAGATGGAACTGAAGAGTATTATGCTAAGTGAAATAAGCCAAGTGGTGAGGGACAAATACCATATGATCTCACCTTTAACTGGAGCATAATCAACAAAAGGAAAAAGCAAACAAAATATAACCAGAGACATTGAAATTAAGAACAATCTAACAATAGCCAGAGGAGAGTGGTGAGGGGATGGTGGGGAGAGGGGTTTTCAGGAACTACTATAAAGGACACATGGACAAAACAAAGGGTGAGGTTGGAGGCGGGGGAGGGAGGTGGGTTTGGCTGGGGTAGGGTGGAAGGGTGGGGAGAAAATGCAGACAACTGTAATTGAACAACAATTTTAAAAAGGTGGAAAAAAAAGACAGAACCTAGAAAGGGGAAATGTTTAGAATAAACTACTAGAACCAGTGGTTTAATTTAATAATTTACTATCTACTACCAAAAATCAGCAATGGGTAATCCAAGGAGCAGTCACTTGGTAAATAATCAAGAGATTTAGCAGCTAGGTCTGACATGCTTATTCCTTAAAAGCCAGTTGCTCTTATCTCTGTTGCTGTTGTGTTGTTGCTATTAATGAGCGGGGGGGGGGGGGGGGGGAAGCATTATAGATGATGTACGAATTGCACAAATAAACAAAAATTTCAAATGGCAGATATCAATGAATATTAAAAATGATATAAATCAGTGATCTAATATATTTAAAATATTTCTAATATCTTTTAAATTATTTTATTTAAAATGTTTTTGTTAGTCACAGATATTAATTCCTAAATGAGGCACTGTTAATTTGTGTTCCATTTGTATAGAAAAATATGTAAATGAGAAAACAGATTCTAAGAAAAATTGATGCTGAGCTGGTAAAAATGACCTTAACTGAGAAGATACTCTACTCCCATCTCACTGAATTTGATTTGATTCTAATCTGCAAAGGTAGCACTTTGGAAGCACTAATGCACTTAGTTTTTCTTACAATCTATTGGTTCTCAATGTACTCTCTGAGTGTTTGTACTTCAAAAAAACGTAAATACAAAATCCACAAAAAAAAGTGCAATTATTAGATTTAAAGATTTTAACATGAAAATTTTCTTAGGTGACAAAAAGTTATTTTTTTAAATTTAAATATCTACATAAATAAATATCTTAAACATCTACAAAATAATTTATGTAGATATTTAAATTTAAAAATAATTTATTTTGTCACCAAAGAAAACATGTAAATATTAATGTATAAAAATAGCATCTTTGCAAATAAAACCATTGTTTGATAGTTATTTAAAGCAATATAAATTATGGGATAGACTTTTCTTTAATCTGTTCATGAATAAAATAAATAAATTTAACTAATTTTAATTATATTGGAATATGTGTTGTTATGATTATATTCATGGCATATTGGTTAACTTTGGATGAAATTTCTTCTGCCTGAAAAGTTGTTTTTTCTTTGTGTGTTGAAACTTGATATAGTGGAAGCAATGACATATGAATTGCTATCAACCCTGGCTGGGTGAGTCAGTTGGTTGGAGCATTTTCTGATATACCAAAAGGTTGAGAGTTCAATGACACAAAGCTGGGTTTGGGTTTGGTCACTGGTCAGGACGTGTATGGGAGGCAACCAATCAATGATTGTCTCTCACACACATGTATCTCTCTCTTAGTCTCTCTCTCTTCCTTTCTCTCTAAAATCAAAACATGTCCTCTGGTGAGGGTTAAAAAAAATGCTATCAAAAAGAAGGTTCTCATTCATGGTTCTATAGTGTGATTTTTTTTTTTTTTGTAAAACAACAACAATAAAGAAAATAATCACATCACTTCCACACAAATTGAATAAACACAGAGATTTCTCAAAAGAAAGAGAAAGTTCATCTAAAGGAGATTGACTGCATGTCCCTCATTTGGTGTTTTGATGTATTAGAGAATATATTATAATATTTTGAGTTTTCTAGATGACTCTTCTCAGTGTAAAATTTCTATCATTTTGTGAACTTTTACTCCTGGAAATAGTAAAGAATTACCATTATGTGGAAAGAGAAGAAAGATGATAAGGATTTCTGAGGGGTGACAAAAGGACACTGTTTTGTTTTAATCAATAATCTCTCCCTAGTGAAGCTACCAATGATCAAAAAAGACAAAAACTACCAAACAACAATGCAGTACGTGGTCTTTGGGTTACTTCCTTACTAGCAAATGTTATTAAATATTTCCTTTTATTTGCATGTCTAACCTACTAATCCTCTATTTATAGATTAGAATGCTAAATTTTCCACAGATTTGCTGGGTCACTACATGAGGATTCTTAAACTATGATGGGACATGCAATTATAGATTAGTTAAATGTTACTTAGTTCTTTAAACTTGTGCAAGTTTTAAACTGCACGTCACAAAACTCCACTTTGCATAATATGGATGTAGCCTGCCATTTCCTTAGGAGCTGAGTATGTTCAGTTGCGTCCCTGGAATGGCCATGTTGTGACAGCTGTAAGGTAATTAGTTGGGGTACAGAATAAACTGCTGCAACAAGGAAGTCACAGAAAACTTTGGCCAAAAATTTGAAAAAGAATTTTTTTCTCACATAATTGTCTCAATGTAAGAAGGCATTCCAAGGTTCCCAGCCTAATTTTGCCATCTTCTACATGTGCTTTTATCCCTGCCTCCAAGACATTTTTCCAGTTACTACAATTCCCAGTCTAGTGAAAGGAGAAAAGGGAAATGTGAGACAGGGAGTAGATTGTTTTTAATGTTATGTTTAAAGCAATAGTTCATATCAAAAAATTAGTGTATGTCCTCACTCAATTTCAAAATTAATGTATTTTATTTTTTTCTTTCTAAAACTATGATCCATTTTTTCAGAAAAGCCGCTTTGTTGAGCTGATGTTGGAAGGAAAGAGAGAAACTGTTTCTTCTGCTTGTTGCCTGGTCTGTCCTTACTGCTTCAAACTCTAATCAGTAGAGGAACTCACAAAATAAACACCCAGTTTCTGAGGGGAGAGACAGTACTTCTTTTTTTAATTTTATTATATTTATTGCGCTGATATTGGTGAAGAAAATTATATAGGTTTCAGATGTACAATTTTACAATACATCATCGGTATATTGCACTATGTGTTCACCACCCCAAGTTGTCTCATTCTGTCACCATGTATTTGACCCCCTTTACCCTTTCTACCTAGGCCCACCCTACTTTCCCTCTACTAACCACCACACTGCTGTTATGGAGAAATACTTCTTTATCCTCAGTACACAATCTGCCTTCTCTCTGACCTTTGGCTCTCTTCCACCTCTCTATGGTCTAGGTACTTTCTAAATTGTCCCACCCAGTTCAAGCTGGACAACTCCTGCCTACAAGGTGACCCAGACTCTTACCCTTGCTAGCATTACCCTTTATAGCAACTTAAAAGAGTGTGATATTCAAGACCAAGTGAAAGTTTAAAATTACGGAACTCCGTTGCAATTCTGCATAGGGACATGGTAGGGACATGTGTACAGTGCTCTCCAGGGTCCCTTCTTTTCCTATGTCAGGTTCATTCCACAGAATTCAAGATCTCCCTTTACACCTGCCTAAGTCACTAGTCCTTACCCATCCCTCAGGTATAGCTGTTGTACTCATTGTCTCCACTCCAGTTTACTCACTGATAACACGTTGCAGGGACAATGGGCTGCACAGGCCCTGCGTGCAGGCCGGGAACTTTTTGGGCAGGGATTTTCTAATGGCTTGCTCAGAGATTGGTAAGGGAGGACAAATCCCTTTTACCCCAGCGTCTTGCTATAGAAAAAAGCCAGAATGGAGACCTCTCAATACATGGAGATACAGCAAGACCACTCCCTCTTACTAGGGTCAATATGAATACCATGAGATTATAAAAACAATTTACTTAAACAGATTGAAAAAAGGGTAGATGAAACACCTCAGAGATGCATGCGTATGGGCTTTATTTTGAAAGATGAATCAGTTCGGGTGTACATATACCTTTCCTGTAAACTCATACCTGCTCAGGACTCATATTCCAGTTTCAGTGGCAATTCACCTTCCAACATCTAACTGCTATTCAGTATTAACACTTCCATGGGTTCAAACCCTTTATCCATTTGTCAAGCTATTGTTATGATTTTTTTCCTTTTTCCTTGTAGTTTTATAATAGTAAGACACATTCAGCTGTAAGAAATAGAAGCCTAATGAACAAAAGCATAACTGATATAAATATTTATTATTACTTAATAAAAGACCTGAAGGTTGGTTCTGTCAGGGTTAGTTTATCACTTAATAATATTACCAAGAAATGAAGCTCTTTTCAGATTCCATCTTGACCTACATAGTTGTTGGTTTTTTAATCATTAAGGTTTTTGACTTATGATCACAAGATAACTTTTGTAACTCCAGACAACCTATCAGTCACAAGGCATACATAAAGGAAAAGGAGTGGTGCTAGTGAGGAATTCTGCAGTATCTGTCTATTAGAGTCTGGCAAAGGCTATTTCTGAACTTTCCTGTTAGACTTCCCATTATGTTTCATCTGCCATAAGTAGACTGAATGATGATCTGTAACTCTCAGGGATGTTAAGAAAAAGAACTGTCTTTCCTGAAGATTACTACATTAGTTTTGAACAAAGCAGAATTAAATCAGCTTGGACAGCAACAAAGATGTATTCCTCTTGTTTGTGATGAATCCTAAAGATTATGTATCTTGTTTTTCCAATAGAGAGTGTATATATATATATACACTCATTTATTTTAAAAGTATGCAAGTAAAAAAGTAAAAGCTTGCATACTTTTAAAAGATCATTTTAAAAGTATGCAAGATCAAATAATACTCCAAATGAACTTGCACATACCTTTGGTGTTTATGCATGCTGAGAAATTTTTCTCATCTTCAGAATTTAACATGCTAGTCTACGGAAAATTACTATATAAAGAAAATTGGGATAAGATTTTTTTCTCCTTCCCAAACTGCCGTTATTTGCTAAGAAAGTAAAGTCTACCAGATCATACCAGTTATCAACAAAATACCTATGATGCAGTGGTGCATTGGAACCTTAACATTTAAATGAATATAAAAATAAATGATTTAAATGGTTGCCTATAAATTCAATGAGTTCTGTCATCTGAAAAATTTTCATTGACAATATCAAAGAAACCTTAATTTTCTTTCACACCGAGAAGAATCTGTAAAATCCTGGAAACACTTGTTAATTTTCCATATTGGTTTAAAATATCAAGCTAAGAATTATTTTTATTTCATCATTGAAATACCAGTGCATGGAATTATCTAATACAACATATGCAGGATGTATTTCCAATTTAAATGTGTGAAAAATTAAATTGTACTTGTTCATTACATTCCACATTTTAACATAATACAATAAAATGTTACCATTCTTATATATGTATTGCAAATACAGGTAATTAACCACCTTAACTTTTTAAAAAGTCAGTTACTTTCTACAAAGTTTTGCTGAAAAAGCAAGGAGGATTATCAGATAGTGAGTGGTCCAAAGATAATTTTTGCCACTTTGTAAATTTTTCTAAGACCCATATCCAGATATATGTGGGAAAAAGATGGAGAAACTTAGATTATATTGTGGAGGACTTACCTAGTCAGTGACTAGTTTAGTGTACAAGTTTTACAAAGAAGAATTTTTAAATAGATCATTGTACTCTTACAAAGGATTAGTATAGAGTCAACATCATTGTAGCGGTCATGTATTGTAAAGCTCAGATATCTGGAATTCAGAATTTGTTAATATCTGGTGCCTCAAATGTTTTATTTGTTTTCCTAGTGTCTACAGTTTGCATTCTGTAGTGAAAGTGCATCAGTCACAGGACTTAATTCTGTGCTGTGTGTTTCATACCTACGTGTTGAGGTTTGGTCCAAGATCTCTAAATAGTTGCCTTAGTTCACAGAAACTATTTCCCAGAAACCTTTAAAAAGTTCGTAAATTATTACTAGCCTCCTGTTACCACTTTCATTGCAAATCCTCTCACCCTTTACATACCTTCCTCAGTTTTTACCATGACAACTTTTATTTAGCTCTCCACTTTCTAGTCATGCCAGAAAACCACTTTGAATGGCCTGCCTAGATTTTGGTTAGGCTCTCTGTCCCCAAGTTAATCAGGCAAAATAAAGGGAGCCAATTTATATCCCACAAATTATGTTGCCCTTGCCATCAGCAGTCATCAGGACTGATAAAGAACATTAATGAACTATTAATATTGAAGTGTGCTAAATGGACATAAGAACTCAATTTCTCTCTGCCCTTATCTCTGATTGTCCTCTACTCCTCTCCTGCTTGGTCATACCTACTGTCCAAATGGAAATTAGTAACTGGACCTTGATAATTCCTATTCTTCTTCAGGACTCCAACACTCTAACCTATTAAACCACACATTCTAAAATACTTCAAAAGACCATTGACTATTCCACCCTTATGATCAAGGTCCCTCCATCCAAATCACTCTACAGTCAAGAAATTGGACACTTAGTTTTCTAAAGACAACATCACAAGAAAACTAATTGTCAACCCTTACACTTTCCTCCTTATCACTAGCACTAGTGCCAGACTCTAAAAGATCCAACCTTGGATTCACATCTCTCAACTAAGAGATACAGAAGCCACTGTGAATGAAAGTTCACCCCAACTGGAGACCTGAAACAAAGGGTCTTGAGAGAGAGACCCAAGAAGAATATAGAGTCATGAAGTAGAAATCTTTTGCAGAACCTTGGACCAAGGACATTAACAGCAGGAAGCCATTATTTTCCACCCAAGAAATCAGAACAAGATACCCTAGAATTCCTTTGTCTACTTCCTATCCTCACCATTTTTATGGTCCTTTCATATATGCTTCTTCTCTATCCTAAATGTAATTGCATAATCTTACACTGTTAGTTTTGATTGCTGGTTCTAAACTCCTTTCCTCTGGAAGCTTCAGTTTCCCCAAAATGTATAAACCAATTTAAGGGCATCCTTTGTATTAACACTAGAGGTCCTTAACATTTGTCTGTAAATTTCAAAAGAAATATTCTTCAATACCTTTCAAAGAAAAATATATCTACCTTAACATAATCAAGGGTCTTTTCATGAAACTAAGTATTTGTAATTGCAACTACTTTACTGCTAATACATACACTGTTTTTTTTTTTAAGATTTTATTTATTTATTTTTAGACACAAGGGAAGGGAGGGAGAAAGAGAGGGAGAGAAACATCAATGTGTGGTTGCCTGTCACATGCCCCCAACTGGGGACCCAGCCTGCAACCCAGGTATATGCCCTGACTGGGAATGGAACCAGTGACACTTTGGTTCACAGGTCGCTGCTCAATCCACTGAGCCACATCAGCCAGGGTCCTACACTGTAATTTATAGGAAGTAAGTGTATACACTCCTTGCCTTGTTATATTTATCTGATAGAACCAAATGATCCTGAGCATAAGTTTTCCAAGTACATTTGGAACTGTCTGTCCTGCAAAGAAAAACCCAGGAATTCTTTTATTTCCAACTGTATTGGACAATTTTCAAACAAAAGATATCACATAAAGTCCAAAATACAAATCTATAGACAAATATTCTCATGAATGCTGTATAGCTTCTATTGAGACACTATTTGTGGACACTATGCCCATAGGTCCAACTAACCTAATCAACCCTATTCAATCTTTATAAAGAATGACTTCTTAACTTCTTTAAAAAAAAAGAAAAAGAAAGAGAAAAGAAAGGCAGACTGCCATATGCAGTACCTCATTTGGATGCGTCTGGAGTCTTGGAAGCTTGAATACCCTATATTCTCCTACAAATGGACCATGAGTGCTTGTTTCAAGGCTCTAGCAAGGGAGCATAGCTACTCATATACCCTTGATGGGAGACTGGTCCTCTCCTCTAGCTGGGAAGGTCATCCTCTTCAACCAAGTGCGTATCTTCAGGAGGGCGGATCAGTGAGGGAGGAAGGGGATACCCACCTAGCCAGCCAGATCAGCCAAGTCAACCCTGGAGATCAGTGGGGTGACAAATGTAGCAGCCAGATCACCCTCACATCCGACTTCTTAACTTCTTAACAACTACTTCACTGATCTCATTTGACTTTTTTGGGTACTAGACAATCCAATCCAAAGGTAAACAAATGTGTTACACCTACAAACACAAGTGTAAAATCCATATTCCATAAGTACACAGCCTGGTTTTTTCACTAGGTTCTCAAGAAGTTTAAGTACAGGAGTCTAAGAGACTGAGAATAAACCTACAAGACTTGGCTACCATAGCAGTTCATGTATGGACAGCTTTTGTGACCATAGTTTTGGAAAATAACCAGGACTATGAGCGATATTACTGAAACCACCAATATTATTACCAGAGAACTATAGAAACTCCCTGAAGTAGTTCTCTAAAATGGTAGGGCATTGGACATGATTGTGGCTACCCATGGAGACATGTGCAATGGTCAGAAGTGACTATTGTACATATGTTCCCCAAGACTTTCCTGATATCTATGTCATCAACAAACATTCTGACCGCAAACAAGAAAATTAATTAGATCTCCACTGTTGTCTTTATTCTTCTATCTAAGGACTTTTCAGGTCCAAAGTCCTAAAATATTCTCAACTGGCTCTCATCAAATCGTAAATTTTGGTTTTATTCATTTATTCAACTTTCAATAATTGCATTTAGTCCTTAAAGGCCAACAAGAACATAAAGACAAGCCAACCATGAGAACCATTTTGCAAATCTGAACTATAATGATTCTTATTCCATTCCTAAGACTGTTAAAGAACATATTTTGGTTGTTTTACACAACAGAGGGTGGGAGCTGACAAAGTGTTCATAATTACCCATAAGGTATTCATTGACTTGATTTACAAACTTTAGTGAGGTTTCTCTGCTATCCCTCAAGCCTTTGAACTTTGACTCAGCCAAAAGATTAAGCAAACATTAAGGTACAGAGCATCCTCCCTTAAAAGGTCATTCCAAAAATGAACTCCTACTGCATAGAGAACAGGTCAACGTGGCAATGGCAAATGTAGCTCAGCCCTGTTTCAGAAAACTGACAGATGTGAGGTGGCACACAAGAGCCAGGCCCACAGGTTGGCTTTCCTGTGGGGAACCAGGCCTGCATTATATCTAGGCTGCTTTGAGATTTGCTTTTGCTAAAACTCCCTCACCCTGAGTTAAGATAGCAAATGCTTAGTGCATGTCTTTGAAGTAACTTCCTAAAGTCTGTGCTAAAAGGTTCCAAGGATGGAGTATAACCAGTTCAACCACTTTTTCCCTTGCATTTGCAACATCCTTTTCTTTGTTATCTGTAAAAAGTAATCACCTAAAGCAAACCTGAGCATAATGAATGAGAACCTTCTTTGATGTAATACTCCCAGAAAGCAATAAAAGCCTGTCCAGGCAAGGGTGCTTTCTCACTCAGAGAGTGGTCATGCTGTCCCTTTTCTCCACTGGAATTCTGCAGTCAGTGTGAATTTGTTTGTTGCACCCACAACACCACGGACACCGCAGGCCTGAGTCCGTATTGCTACTGAAACATGTCTTATTGAAGCATCCTGAATTGCAACCTGCTTACCCCACCACCTATCTTGCTCCCACACAAATTTCCTGCTAGCCCTACATCTCTTTCTCCATATAAAAACAAAAATCCTGTTTGACTTTGATTTTGATTTTTGTAAATCCTGAAATTGAAGCATTCTCCCTATTGCAATACTTTTTACCTAAGTCAGGATTTATTTTTAAATGACACCAATGGGCTTGGAACAGGACCTATACCACAGATGATGATTGCAGCCTTTTAAGGAACTGATCAGAGAACTTCGCTAAGCCATGCTTGGAATCCCAACACATAGAAAGATGAGATAACACATGTGGATTGTTTTAAGCCACTAAGCATGTAGTTATTTGATACTCAGCAACGGAACACCAATAAAAGTAGTGATATACAATGAGAACTTGAGTACCTGTAGAGATTACAACTTTTTTAAATAGAAAAACTACCTTAAGCATTTAATATACTCTATGTAATTGCTTTCTCCTCTGTTTTACTTAATGTTAACTAGAAAAATATTTTTCCTACTTTACTATAATTAATATAATGGTCTACACCAAATCAAATAATTTTGCATGTAAGATATAAATATTTAATTATAAGAGTTAAAATAAACCCTTCTGAAATATTCACTAGCTATTAGGAAAAGCAAGTCAAAACTAAAATTAGATACTATCTCACACCTGTTAGAATTATCAACAAGACAAGTAATATCAAGGGTAGAGAGGTTGTGGAGAAAAAGGAACCCTCATTCAGTGCTGATGGAAATGGAAACTGATACAGCTACTATGAAAAACAACATGAATTTCCTTAAAAAATATGAATAGAGTTAGGATATAACCCAGCAAACCCTATTTTGGGTATCTACCTGAAAATTTTGAAAACATTTATTTGGAAAGATATATGTACCCCTTTGTTTCTCAAAGTATTATTCAGGATGGCCAAGACATGAAAGCAACCAAAGTGTCCTTTGATAGAAGATTGGATAAAGAAGATGTGGCACATACTATGCAATAATACTCAGCCATAAAAAAGATGAAATGCTGCTATTTGTGACAAGATGGATGGATCTTGAGAATATTAGGCTAAGTGCAATAAATCACAAAAGTCAAGAACTATATGATATCATTCATATATAGCATATAAAACTGAAAGTAACAAATGAACACCAAGGGGAAAAAAAACTCATAAACACAGACAACCGTATGGTGGTTACCAAAGGTTAAGGGAATGGGATAGTAGTAAATGGTAAAAAGGGTAAATTATATGGCGACAGAAGGAGATTTGACTTTGGGTAGTAAAAACATGATGCAGTATACAGATAATGCATTACAGAATTATACACTTGAAACCTATATAATTTTATTTGTCAATGTCACCCCAATAAATTAAGGAAAATAAGCTAAAAAAGATGCCTTGAGAATGGTGGTATTGCATGATGACATTTGCCCTATATACATATGACAAAATATTATAATATTTATTTAAAATTGATATTACCTATATTATTTGTATACAGAGATATTGCCACTAGCACATGATATATATAAATGAAAGTATGTTATATTGGAGTGAGAAGCTTCTGGGACAACTTCAAGTCTATCAACATTTGCATCATGGGCGTGACAGAAGGAGAAAAGACAGAACAAGAAATTGAAAATGTAAAGTCCTGGCTGGTATAGCTCAGTGGGCTAAGACTGGGCCTGTAAGCCAAAGTGTCACTGGTTCGATTCCCAGAGGCACATGCCTGGGTTGCGGGCCAGGTCCTTGGTAGGGGGTGTGTGAGAGGCAACCACACATTGATGTTTCTCTCCCTCTCTTTCTCCATCCCTTCCCACCTCTCTAAAAATAAATAATTAAATAAATATTTAAGAAAAAATAAAAAGTATATCCTTCATAAAAAAAGAAATTTAAAATGCATTTGAAAAAATAATGACAGAAAAATTCCCTAACCTGGTGAAGGAAATAGACATACAAGTCCAGGGAGCACAGAGAGTTTCATACAAAATGAACCCAAAGAGGCCCACACCAAGATATATCATAATTAAAATGTCAAAGGTTAAAGACAAAGAAAGAACCTTAAAAGCAGCAAGAGAAGGACAATGAGTTACCTACAAGGGAGCTCTCATGAGATTGTCAGCTGATTTTTCATCAGAAACTTTGCAGACCAGAAGGGAATGGCAAGAAATATTCAAAGTAATGAAAAGCAAGGACCTACAACCAAAATTACTCTAACCATCAAAGCTATTACTTAGAATCAAGGACAAATAAAGATTTTCCCAGATGAGAAAAAACTAAAGGAGTTAATCAATACCAAACCAGTATTATGCAAAATGTTAAAGGGTCTTCTTGAAGAAGAAGAAGAAGAAAATGATTAAATATGAACAATAAAATTATAATAAATATGAGGTCTTTCCAGAAGCTATCCAGCCATGTAATAAGAAAAATAGAAACATTTATTGAAGAAGATACAAAATACAAGAAACATTGTACACAGGAAAATGACACCTCTGCCCCTTCAAAGTAGGCACCTTAGGACCTCACACAGGTCTCCCAATTGCCATCGGCTGCCCCAACATCTTCTCCTGAATCTCATCAGTGATCTGAAATCTCTTCCCTTTCAAAGGTGATTTTAGTTTTGGGAAAAACCAGAAGTCACAGGGAGCCATAACTGGGGCATAAGGAGGCTGAATCACCTGGATGATTTGATGTTTTGCCAAAAAACTCTGCATGAGACATGATGCATGAGTGGATATATTGTGGATATGAAACTGCCAATCACCAGTTGCCAATAGCTATGGTCTTCTGATCATCTGAATAGTTTCCATAGGGGAATGTTCGAGCTTAACGCAAAACTGGATGTAGATTTGTTGCTCTACTCCCTGAGTCATTTTGAATGTTACAGCCACACAGTACACATGCTCACTCAACAGCATCTACTGCCCCCACTGACCAGTACAGTGAAGTTGTCCTTGTTCACTCAAGAGCATTCTGGTCCACTTTCCTTGGTTGACAGGTTACATTGATGTTATACAAACTGTTCTCATTATAGTAACAATGGCTGGACTTTTCCCAGACAGACCTTACCCATATCTGTCAACGATTGAACCTAAGAAACAAAACAGAACAGAAACAGACTCATAGATACAGAGGATATTTTGACAGTTGCTGGATGGGAGGGGGTTTGGGTTGATTAGTGAAAAAGGTGAAGAGAGTAAGAAGTACAAATTGATTGTTATGGAATGGTCATAGGGATGACCATTCCATAGGTACAGCATAGGGAATATAGCCAACGGCATTCTGGTTGCTATGTATGGTGTAACATAAGTGTGGGATTTATAGGGATGATAACTTGGTGAGTTATGTGGCATCTGGTCACTGGGGTGTACACCTGAAACTAATATAGTATTGGATGTCAACTGCCTTTGAATAATAAAAAAATATTGTAGAAAAGAAAATAAGTTCTGTTGGTTGACAAATAAAATTCAGGTCAATTAAATACTAGCAGACATGATTTCTATTTCATTTTTATTAGTAAGCTCATTTCTGGAAGTTTAAAAAATATGAAGAGAACTTGAGGAAAGTATTTTTATTCTAAGATATGAGGACTTGGTACAAAGTTGGTCTGACATTGAGTAGAGTAAATGTTTTGGGGAGATAAGAAAGATAAATTTGGGAGATTTAGCTTTGAGCTGGTTATAGGCAGATGCTTGTTTTTATCAGATGTATAGTGTTTCTGAGAGATCCTTACTGTGGTGATTTATGGAAGTTTATTTAATTAATATAGATGTACCTAAAGAGAATTTTTAAGTATAATTTTTTAAAAAAGTATGTCTAATAATCTACCATTCTGGGTAATATTATAATTAGAAGTCATTTTTATAGATATTCTGTGACTTACTGGATTGGTTCAGAATCCTGGACTCTCTTAATTCCTATAAGAGGTGTTTAGGACATGTAAGAAAATAGTCCTTCATCTAATAGGACATAGCCACCTTCTTCAGGATAGCACAGTATACCTCAGAGGAATCATAATAAACTGAAATTATAGCAATAATAATCTTTTCCCTAAGAAATCTGTAATTTTAAAGTGACAGATATGTTCAATGAGTTGTAATACGTGCATGAATTTAACTACAGATCTGTGAATTTGGATCTATAGAATCAAAAAGAAGGTCTAGACTCATAATTTATTCATAGTATTTTAAATTCTTTAATATGAATAAAACAAAAATTATTTTTTCAGAAATATCATGAGCAAAAATTAAATGGACAACTCCATATAACATTGCCTTCTTTCATGAAGCATCAGAAATAAGAAATGAAATAAATTTAGGCAAATAATGGATGTAATCCCTGTCATTGATGACTTAAAAGAAATAGGATTCATGACATAAAACTTACTTCAAGAGTTTACTTTTCATCATAGTATGTTAGCTTATATATAGAAATACTTGTGTATCTATACCTTAGTATCAAAGTTGGCTCTCATTTTGACACTACTGCATAACAATAACAATTAATAAATAACATTTATTTATTTAATGTTTATTAGGTAATACTGTGGGCACTTTAAATATACTTTCTTTTTCAATCATAAAAACGACTTTAAGAAGCAGAAATTATTATTCTCCTGTTTTACAAATAGGGCACGAAAAGCTCAGAAAGATTAAGACTAATTTACTTAAGATTCACTACCACATTTAGAAGTACTCACCTACTCTAGATATTAGTTCTCACAGCAATCAGCTAAGAACAGCCACTGATACAAAGTGAAGAAACTGTTCCTCTCTGATTCTTCCTTCCTCTTCATCTCCCATATTAGCATCTAGTCCATGCTATGCCAGGTTCTATGCAGTACCAGGTATCCAGCATTAAAAATAGAGGGATATGAGAGACATTCTTACTTTTTTTTAAAAAAGATTTTATTTATTTATTTTTAGAGAAGGAAAGGGAGGGAGAAAGAGGGAGACAAACATCAATGTGTGGTTGCCTCTTGCATGTGCCATACTAGGGACCTGGCCTGCAACCCAGGCATGTGCCCTAGACTGGGAATTGAACCCACCACCCTCTGATTTGCAGGTAGGGATTCAATCACTGCGCCACACCAGCCAGAATGACATTCTTACTTTTATTAAAACTCACTCATCCTGGTGTATTTCTCAGATAATGTGTAGTTTTAGCTTTTTTTCATAATTATATTAGGAATGGCTTATTTTTAAAGTCATTTGTGACCACCACCAATATATAAGAAAGTCATTAGAAAAGAGGTAATAAGAGCTGTACTATTTCTAAAACCACACATGATGGCAATTTTGATGGCACAGCTGAACTTTGCCTTTTCCTTTTGCTCTGTAGCCATTTATCTAAGACTCCCAGGTACTCCAGATGACCGTCAGGCTGCTGAGGTGTAATAAGGTTCACAGAAAGAAGTCTCAGAATTTCTGCTGCCTCATTCCCTCTATAAGCCAGGATATAATAAATTGCTGCACAAAAATATCACCTTTATTGACATCGATCAGTGAAAGAAATTGTGAGAAACCTTACTCAGGCAATGACACCAGAAAATAGCCAAGTTTTCAAGTCACTTCTTTTCTAGGTAATGCTTACAGGTGGTCCCAAAACTACTTTATTCAGTTACCTAATCACTAGATTGTAAGCACTGTCTCCCTTGATAATTTATATCAATATATTTATAAGCTTGATATTTGAAATACCTTATTAAGTTATGTACATTAAAATTTTTCAAATGGTCATGAGAGTTTGTTGGAGAGACCCACAGGGTCTCAGAATGTACATAAACTCACCCACCTTGGAATTAGCACCACAAGGGCTCAATCTTCTTGAGGGTAGCAGGGGAAGTGACTGAATACTCTGTGGGAGCTCAGCAAGCCCCATTCTTCCCTCTCTTTTCCCTCCCCTACATACACACCACAACATAGTGATGTGGGTTTCCCCACCCTGGTGATTACACAAGGCTCCTCCCCTTACAATATAACAGGTGTCCTGAAACAAAGAAATAAGGCCCAAATGAAAGAACAGATCAAAACTCCAGAAAAAGAACTAAGTGACGAGGAGATAGACAACCTATGTGATGCAGAGTTCAAAACACTGGTAATCAGGATGCTCACAGAAATGGTTGAGTATGATTGCAAAATAGAGGAAGAAGTGAAGGCTAAGCAAAGTGAAATAAAGAAAAATATACAGGGAACCAACAGTGAAGGGAAGGAAACTGGGACTCCAATCAAGGACCTGGAATAGAAGCAAGAAACAAACATTGAACCAGAACAGAATGAAGAAAAAAGAATTCAAAAATATGAAGAGAGGCTTAAGAACCTCCAGGACAACTTTAATCTTTCCAACATCCTAATCATAGGGGTGTCAGAAAGAGAAAAGAAAGAGCAAGAAATTGAAAACTTATTTGAACAAATAATGAAGGAAAACTTCCTCAATCTGGCAAAGGAAATAGATTTCCAGGAAGTCCAGGAAGCTCAGAGAGGTCCACAGAAATTGGACCCAATGAGGAACACACCAAGACACATTGTAATTAAATTAACCAAGATTAAAGATAAGGAGAGAATCTTAAAAGCAGCAAGAGGAAAGGAGACTATCAGCTGATATCTCAAAAGAAACCTTACAGGCAAGAAGGAGCTGGAAAGAAGTATTTGAAGTCATGAAAGGCAAGGACTTACATTCAAGATTTCTCTATCCAGCAAAGCTATCATTTAGAATGGAAGGGCAGATAAAGTGCTTCCCGGGTAAGGTCAAGTTAAAGGAGGTCATCATCACCAAGCCCTTATTATATGAAATGTTAAAGGGACTTATCTGATAAATTGAAGAAGATCAAAAACTATGAACAGTAAAATGACAACAAACTCACAGCTATCAACAAATGAACCTAAAATAAAGAAAAACAATGAAAGCAAAAACTAAGCAAACAACTAGAACAGGAACAGCATCAGAGAAATGGACATCACATGGAGGGTTTTCAGTGGGGAGGGGAAGGGGAGGAAATGGGGGGAGAAGGTACAGGGAAGAAGAAGCATAATTGGTAGGCATAAAATAGATGGGGAGAGTAAAAAATGCTATAGGAAACAGAGAATTCAAGGAACTTATATGTACAACCCATGGATATGAACAAAGAGGGGAGAATGCTGGAGTGGGGGTGCAGGGTGGAGGGGGGATAAAGGGGGTCAGGAGTGCAGGGCAGAGGGGGGAAAATATAGTAGCATAATCAATAAAATATACTTTTTTAAAAAAGAAAAGAAAATACACAGAATAAGAACACTGGTATTTTGCTGTGAATCAGACAGTCCTACCCCAGCATCAAAGCATGTGCTATAAAAATCTTTCCCAGATTTAGGTCACAGAAGTGTATTTCAAGACAACAGTAAATTCAATACATATATGAACAGTCTTCAGAACTTGAGCTCCCACTGTTTTTCCATCTAAAATAAACACAACATTGGAGATGGCTTTAGCCTTTACCTAGTACCCTTTTTTTCTTTTGTTCTAATAACTCTAATAACTTTTCACAGACTTTGAAGAGGACCATTAAGTGAGGTTTAATTACTTCTGACCAAAATAATGGATGCACCTTCTCCTCTTTTCCTGCATGAAAAAGACTAATCAAACTGTCATTCAGCATTACCTTTAACTTTGGATATGTGATGTCTTCAGAGTTTTCTTTTACTTTGGAATCCAGGTCATTATCACAAACCATAAAAATGACCGATTTTTAATTTAACACAGAAACTGAAGTTTGTTGTACTCTACAATATATCAGTGTCTTCAGACCCATGATTTTAGCCCAAATTATACATGGAATTTTTAAAACACAAATTATTATATAGACTTTTTAATACTTTATGTTGAAAAATATCTAATAACATGAATCAATAACCAAAGAAAAATTAGAATGTTAGAAATACTCCCTGCATGATATATGAAACTTCCACTGTACAGTATGCCTTACCTAAGCTAATGAGCCAACTCCAGATTTCAGGACTCTCAGTTTGATACCCCTTTCCAGTATTCCAGTTCAGGATGATGATATTTCTTCCCAAACATGACATGAAAAAAAACCAAAACAACACTTTTTTGGGGGTGGGGGATGGGCAGGGGGCATTCTTTGAACCAAACAGCTTATTTCTGGTCTCTTTGAACCACAAAACAGACAAAAGCAGGACTCTGGGCTCAGCTGTTTTGTGAGAGGCAGGTGGGGAAGAACTACCTGTAATAATCTGTGTGATGCAGGGAAAGCCAGGAAGCCCATCAGACAAGTTGAGGTGGTGTGGCTGGGTACTGCCCAGGTATGGCTCCTGAATGGGGTGGAAGAGTCAAATTTATTTAAGGCAACAGCTGAAATGGCTATTTTAGGAATAACCTACTAAGAAGTAGTGGAGAATTAAATGGAGGTTTTCAGATGAAAGAGGACAAACACGTTGTATGACCTCTGGACTTCAGAGAGATCTTCAGCTTGCTACTAAGTATGGAATGATGTAATTAGATTAGAGGGTTCTCCTGGACAGGTATACACAATTGATCAGGAACAATTACTGGAATTTGCATATTTGGCCAAGCAGGTGAAACTTCTGAAGCATGCAAGCATTGATGAGCAATTAGATGCCATAGCAAGAAAAATGGAGAGAAAAATAAAAAAAAATTGCTGATAACAAAATTGATGCCTAAAACCCCACATTGATAATCTCCAGAACCAGCCAGAGAAATTGAAAATGAGGGACTGATAAAGAAGGAACCAGGAGAAATGTGAACAGCAAAAATCAGTACACTTCTCATGTCCCACAAAGCATCATGACCTATGGGGAAACAAAAACTGAAAACCTGCACCTACCAGTGGGCAAGTGAGTCCTTCTCTTTACAAAATACTCCTTGGAGAAAATGAAAGAATATCTATGGGAATGAAATACCTACAAGGATTGTTATAATGTTTTTGAAAATTAAATGGATGATTTAAGGAAAGCTGTTATCAGAAAAAGCGAAGATTTTCCAGGTCAAGACTGTTTGGGTCAATGAGACATCTGAGTTCTAGAAGACATCCTGTTCGCTTCCTGAGAATACATGAGTGCGATAGAGACAAACCCAGATACCTTTCTCTGTGGCTTCCTTCTTTAGCTGGTCATTTTTCTTTATATAATTTAGGAAGCTAGCTAGGTTTTCGAGTATTTAATATACATACATTACTTTTCTTGACAATAATCTTGCTTTTGTTTGTTTACAACAATGCCCTCCGCATGCTGAGTGACACTGTAGACTCTCCCAGGAAGTTTTGCTATGGTAACAAAACCATAGCAAAACTTGGGACATTACTTTTAGAACAGTGCCCATTCCCTTATGTCTACAATAGCACCCTTCTTATAGATTTGCATGTATGTGACCCAAGGAACACTGCCATATTTTCTAAAAGGCTTAGAGAACATATAGGTGCCTCTCTTCTTTCCCTTTGTGTTGGTAATTTTGGTGAATTAATGGAACAAGGAATTCTAGCCAAAAAGAACTATGGATCACTTTACAACCGTTCAATATAGTTATTCTTAACATTAAGACAGTATATCTTAAATCATTCAATTTAACACTCCTACATATAAATTGTACTGAGGTCTAGCTATCATATGAGAAAGGAAAACAAATTTAATTTGGGACTATTTCTCAAATAATTTTAAAGATTTTATTTCATATTATTTATTATGGATATTTGTATTTTGACCTTATTTCAATATTTAAACTATAAGATCCTTGAGGGCTAAGGTCCCTTTAAAAAAAATCTATGTATCTCTTTCTTTACTTATTACTGTAGTTTTTGTGATTCCCAAGAAAAGATTTGGAAAAATGGGGATGGGTATTTTTAGTTATCACAGTCATTCAAGATACGTAGTGACATCATCGGAGTGAGGACAAATTTGCTAGACATAGTTCGATACACAGATCGCTTATATGTAATCAAGAGTTACATTGTCTCAGACCTTCTAATGTACCTCCAGAAAGTCAGTTAGGTGAGGAAAAAAACACTCTTATCAGTTTTGGAGGTGACACATAAACCTCTGTTACATTTTTTTTAGTTATCATATAAATTGAACTTACAAAAAATATGTATTGTGTAATTCAAGCTGATGTTGAATTTGTTTTGATTTAAACTTACTAGAGATGCTTGTTCTAACCCAAGGGCTATAACTTTACCTGCAAAGTCCTTTTTGACATGTAACATAACACATTCACAGCTTCCAGGGATCACAGCCTGGACACCTCTGGTGGGTCCACAATTGGGCAGACCCTCAGATTAATAGCTGATCCTAAACTCAGGCCTTTGCCTATGTACTCTACTTTGTTACCTATTTTCTGCCACACTAAGTTCAGAGCTGATGTTTGCATTTAAAAATTGGGCAAATGTGCTTGAATTTCCCTTACTGAAATCTAAATAGATCTTGTTATTCATTATATATACATTATATATTTAATATAATATATATCTAATATTTACATTACAGTCAACATCTTTAACCCCTTTATAATTATTCTGTGGTCTAAGACAGTTAAGTACTAAAACTGAAGAGAAGATACTAGAATGTAGATGTGCCATGAATAGCCATCAAAATTATTTTTGCCCTTTATAATCACATACACAAAATGATTAGGGGAAACATTATTTTATTTAGTAAAAACAATATTTTATTTAAAGAAAAGCTGATTTTCAGAAGATATAAAAGTTCAGATATGAAAAGCTATTCAAACAAGATAAGTGCATTTTCATTAATAAAGTAAATATAAAAATAACACAAAGCTATAAACATAAAATTTACCCTAATAAGTTATTATTCAAGGGATTGTTGAATATTTTTATTAGGAATCTTTAATTACTGTTTATTTGTGCCATAAAATTATTAATGAGCAGGCAAAACAATGAAGCAGTGTAAATAAAGTGAGTTTTTTAAAATTAAAGAAATAAATATATTTAAACGTTTATATGACATATTCCTTTGGAGATTATACTTTCATTGATAATGTAATCTAATAGCCATAGACCTTCTTTCAAACTGACAATAAGCCAATATCATTTTAAGTCCATGGATGTCTTAATTTTTCAAAGATCAAGAAACCTAATTTTTTTAAACCTTTGGGTTTGAATTTGTATTATATTATAAATTTTCATTTAAATTTTAATGGAGATATTTTATGAGACAGCTGATTTATCATCACTATTTTATTAATAAGGAAATTTTGGCTAGTTAAGGTTAACAGAAGTCCTAGGTTTGGGGGCTGATAACTGGAAGAACCAGGTCTGATTAAAATCAAACACTGTATTCTTCATGTAGAAGCAATATACGTGAAAAACATGAAAATTCAAAATATAAATCTGCAAGAATGTAGAGAGAAACAGTGATGCACAGAATAAAACGTAATCAGAATGGTCAGTTATTAATCTTATAAAGCATCCTGTCCTGATTGGCAAAGTCAGTAGCATGGAAAAGGTTTCCCTGAGGTTATAGATGCCGACCACCAGTCCACTGTCCTCACTGGATACTACCGTTCATCTTCTTTGGAATTGTGCGGGGCAATCTGTAATCAACCTTACAAATAAATATAAGTCCAGATAATATGTGATGGAAATTGCTGTGACCTCCTGAGAAAACAGCTCCTACAACTTTTATTTTCAAGTTTTTACTTTTAAATGGTTATATTATTTTGGGGGGAAAAGAAGGTTTTGTGTTTGTTTTGCTCTGGAAACCAGTCATGTGGCAGTACTCTTTGAAAAATGACACATTTTATTCCTTTCCTGGTGTGTGGAGGATGCACATGTCATGTGGAACAAAAAGGAACTATATAAATAGCATTGTTCCCCATAATACTAAAGTAAACCACCAGTCTGAAGTGAACTTTAACAAAGTAATTTTTTAAGGGAAAGCAGAATATCCTGATTCTATATTTTCTTAGTATTAAAATACAGCTTTATGAAGAACCCAAAAGGGAAAAGAAAAATGCAAGCTTTCCTTATTTAGTTTGTGGCCACTATATATGTATTATTTTTGAAAAGTTGGTTGTGCTTTATATGTTTCAATTTCAACATCACAATTATTTTGATCCAGGGCAGATGAAAATGATTCTAGAAAATGCCAACAGGCAATAGATTATAAAAAACTACTTATTTTACTCTTTTGTCAGATTATAAAATGTTTATACTCAAACTCACTCATGCATTATGTGTTCTTGAAGTATATTATTTATTATTATTTCAAATGAAAAAGAACACAATCACAATCTTGGTTCCAACCTGCATTTTTTTCATTTCATTGAGTGTTTTTAATTTGAAGCCAACACAATGTTCTTCTAAATTTATAAAACTTCCAAATCACATTTTTAAACTTTTTTTCCTGTTACTTTTTTTTTTATTATTGTTCAAGTACAGTTGTTTCTATTTTCACCCCACCACTGCTCCCCGCCTCACCCATCCCCACCTCCGATCCTCAAACTTACTGCCTTTGGCTTTGTCCATGTGTCCTTTATACATGTTCCTTGATGGACCTTCCTCTATTCTCCTCCATTATTCCCATCCCGCCTCCCCTCTGGTTACTGTCAGTTTGTTCTCTATTTCAATGTTTCTGGTTATATTTTGTTTGCTTGTTTGTTTTGTTGATTAGGTTCCACTTACAGGTGAAATCATATGGTATTTGTCTTTCACCTCCTGCCTTATTTCACCTAGCATAATCCTGTCCACATCCATCCATGCTGTCCCAAAGGGTAGGCGCTCCTTTCTTTCTGCTGTATAGTATTCCATCATGTAAATGTACCACAATTTTTTATCCACTAATTTACTGGTGGGCACTTAGGTTGCTTCCAGCACTTGGCTATTGTAAATTGTGCTGCTATGAACATTGGGGTGCATAGTTCTTCTGAACTGGTGTTTCAGGATTCTTAAGGTATAATCCCAGTAGTGGAATTGCTGGGCCAAAAGTCAGTTCCATTTTTAGTTTTCTGAGGAAATCCCATGCTGTTTTCCATAGTGGCTGCACCAATCTGCATTCCCACCAGCAGTGGACTAGGGTTCCCTTTTCTCCACAACCTCTCTAGCATTTGTTTCTTTGTTTATGATGGCCATTATCACTGGTATGAAGAGGTATCTTATTGTGGGTTTAAGTTGCATCTGATGACTAGTGAAGCTGAGCATCATTTCATATGTCTCTGGGTCCTCTGTATATCCTCCTTGGAGAAGTGTTTGTTCAAGTTCTTTGCCCATTTTTTTATTGGGTTGTTTGTCTTCCTGGAGTGGAGTCATGTGAGTTCCTTGTATATTCTGGAGATCAAACCCGTGTCCAATGTATCATTGGCAAATACATTTTCCCATATCGTTGGTTCCCTTTTCATTTTACTGCTGTTTTCTTTAGCCATGCAGAAGCTTTTTATTTTGTTTTTTTCTTTCCTTTATGTCCCTTGCCTAAGAGGCAATTGAAACTATCACTGCATGGAATATCTGGAATTTTCCTACCTATGTTCTCATCTAGGATTTTTATGGTGTGGTGACTTTTATTAAGTATTTTATCCACCTTAAACTTACTTTTGTGTATGGCGTAAATTGGTGATTGACTTTCATTTTTTTGCACGTAGCTGTCCAGATCTCCCAACATTTTTTTTTAATTTTAATTTTGTATTGTTATTCAATTAGAGTTGTGTGCCTTTTCTCCCAATCCCTCCACCCCACCCCAGCTGAAACCACCTCCCTCCCCCACCTCCACCCTCCCCCTTAATTTTGTCCATGTGTCCTTTATAGTAGTTCCTGTAATCCCCTCTCCTCACTGTCCCCTCCCCACTCCCCCCCGCCCATTGTTAGATGTTTCTTAACTTCAATGTCTCTGGTTATATTTTGTTTGCTTTTTTCTTCTGTTGATTAGGTTACAGTTAAAGGTGAGATCATATGGTATTTGTCCCTCACCATCTGGCTTATTTCACTTAACTCCAGTGAGTGAAATAAGCTCTCTGGTTCCATCCATGCTGTTGCAAAGGGTATAAGCTCTTTCTTTCTCTCTGCTACGTAGAATTCCATTGTGTAAATATACCATAGTTTTTGGATCCACTCGTTTGCTGATGTTTTTAAACATTAACATAATATGTGACATGTTAGTACTAATATCAATGTTATTTTCTCTCCTCATCTCACTAGAACTCTTGTCCTGAAAGGTCTTGAAGTGGCCTTAAAATCAGCATTTACAAGTAATGTTTTATTCCCCTCTTACCAACTCCAAACTTTGTTTATTCTCATATTTCTATTAATTGAACCACCCTTGTCAAGTTCTCTAAGGCTAAAAACTTGTTATTGTCATTGATTGGTCCATAGCTTTTATTCCTGATAGATAGCTAACTCACCAATTGATCTGGCTGAGTCTTCCTTCAAAACACCACTTTGAGTCATCTCATCCTTTCTGTTTCTTCTGCTGTGACCAACCTCCGTGCCACTTCAATCTCTCACACTGCAAAGATCCCTAAACTCACTGTCCTTTTTAAAAAAAATCATACACATATCTATCTATCTTTTATCTATCTATCATCTATCTATCTATCTATCTATCTATCTATCTATCCTCTGTCATCTATCTATCCATTCATCTTTCTATATTGACCTATTAAATTATACATACATATACATATATACACACATACATATGGTAATTAGAATTAAAAGATAATTCTATTAAGTCTTACGTATATAATTTAATTGCTGTAACTTTTGGAAAATTACTTAAATCCCTAAAATTCAATTTTCTCAACTGGTAAAGGGCAATAATAATATCTAGCCCAATAGCTAGTACAAACATTAAATAAAATATTTTCATAAATATATTATTTTTATGAAACTATAACCACATTTAGAAATATCACCCCTTTTATTTGTTTTTAGTCCTCACTTTCTTCAATCAATCATGTATTTTTTTTATCTTTTCAACAAATAATCACTTGTTCGAGAGGTATTGAACTAGGTCCTGGAAGTACAGATTTATTTTATGTGAATTCGATTTACATTATTAAGTCTCTTATTCCTCAGAACAAATTAAAGCCAGTTTAATTCCAGAGACCACAAGCATATAATTACTTTTTTTCCCTCTCTTATTTGGTCAGTGTCCTTAGAAGTTACAACAAAGTAGGATAACGAGAATATATGTTGGTGCTGTAATGTTGAAAATACTGTCACAGAAGTATTCACAATGTTTTTCAATACATATGATATATCTAAGTCATAATAAGTATTAGAGAAAGATTTAGAAGTAGGTGACACCAGAGGTGACATTTAATAGAAAAGTATAAATTGACTAAGCAAGTAAGTGGTTATTGGAGGAAGGCAGATAAAACCAACTGTAAGTATACATCTATAGAAAGCAGTATGAAATGTTCAAGCCCTTAGTTATAGAACAAAGCTGTAACTACTCAGGGAGAATTGTATTGTTTAGAGATGTTTCTCTCCCTTTCATTCTCCCTCCCTTTCCCCTCTCTAAAAATAAATAAAGTTAAAAAAAAAGAGAGAGAGAGAGAAGGAAAACCTGATATTCAGAAGAAAAAAAGGTCTTAGATATAAATGCTATTCAAGCAAGATAATTGCATTTTCCAATCCACAAAGTAAACATAAAAATAACATAAAGCTATAGACATAAAATTTCCTCTAAAAGTCATTATTCAAGAGATTGTTGAATATTTTCAACAGGAATCTTCAATTACTGTTTATTTGTATAGTAAAATTATAATGAGCAAGGCAAAACAATGAAGCAGTGTAAATAAAGTGATTATTTTTTTAAAGTTTAAAGAAACAAATTATATTCAAGCATTTAAATATCACTTATATTCCTTTTAAAATTATACTTTTATTATTTTAATGTAATATATTAGTCACAGAAATTCTTTCAAATTAGTAATATGCCAATATCATTTTTCAAAGATCAATAAAACCTAATTTTTTTAAACTTTTGGATTTTAACTTGTATTCTATTATAAATTTTAATTTAAATTTTAACAGAGATGTTTTTATCAGGGGACAAGTTTTAATAAATATTTTATTAATAAGGAAATTTTGGCTGGTAAAAGTTAACAGAAATCCTATTTTTGGGAGCTGGTAAGTAGAAAAGACTTAGCAAAGTTCTCATAAGTTATAGTGAGATGCATAGTATATAACCACTGTTAAATGGTTTATCTGGCATATTTATGTGACTTTTCTATTGTTGTTATTAACTTTTCCTCTGGTATTCAAGGCAAAGTGTTAAATATATCTTCAAACTTCAAACAACAGTCTTGAGAGAACATTGATGAAAATCATGAAAGCAATTTAAATAAGTAGATTTTGTGAAAATGTGGAAATTGGTTGAGATTTAGTGGGGGTGTTTTTCCTTTTAGTTTATAATTGGCAGTCATTTACTAATGCCAAAGTCTAGGGCTTCTGTCTCCATTACATAAGAAAGGCTACTATTATACTTATTTTAAAATCTGGTTTTCTTTGAAACACCAATCCAAAAGAACCTATGTACACCAATGTTCATAGCAGAACAGTGTACAATAGCCAAGTGTTGGAAGCAACCTAACTGCCTATCAGTAAATGAATGGATAAAAAATCTATGGCACATTTACATGATGGAATACTACACAGCAGAAAGAAAGAAGAAGCTCCTACCCTTTGTAACAGCATGGATGGAACTGGAGAGCATTATGCTAGATGAAATAAGCCAGGAGGTGAAAGATAAATACCATATGATCTCACCTATAAGTGGAACCTAATCAACAAAACAAACAAGCAAGCAAAATATAACCAGAGACACTGAAAGTAAGAATAAACTTACAGTAACCAGAGGGGAGATTGGAAGGGATAATTGGGGGAAAAGGGTTTTCAGGAACAACTATAAAGGACTCATAGACAAAACCAAGAAGGGGTGGGATCAGGGGAGGAGGGGGAGAGGGCTGGGGTGGGGGGGAGTTGTTGGGGGAAAATGCAGACAACTGTATTTGAACAACAATAAAAAAAGAAAAAAGAAAAAGAAAATATTCTAAATATAAATCAATAGAGTACTGATTAAATCAGTTATAATTTATCTATGTAAGCTAATATTATGTGGCTACTAAAGATGATGATATAAATTACTTTTATAGACCAATAAAGATGAAAGATATCTAAGATGTAGCTGTATTTAAAAGAAGTCAAGCTAGCAAATGCTGTAATAATGTTGTAATAGCTTTTCATGTGTGTATATTATATATTTACATGCCTGCATGTGTATGTATGCACATGAGCAATGTGCAGCAGGATATGTATCAAATAATAGCTGTCCTTACTTGTATTTGCTGGGAGTTGTGCTGGTGCTTTTCACTTTATATCTTTATATATTATCTAAAGTTTTGTTAAGATACTATCCTACTTTCATTTCTAAGAATGTAGATAACACCAGGGTTGTTTTTCCATTCTGTGGAGGGAGCATATGGAAATTGAGTCTGAGCAGGAAGACAGAATTTGGTAAGAACAGAGTTTACCACCCAAAGTTAAAGTTCCTTCCATCACCTTATATTTTAATATACAGATGATATATTATAGACATGTATACTTGAAATTATATAATTTTATTAACAATGTCACCCCAATAAATTGAATAAAAAATGAATTTATAGAGAAAAAAATATCTGGTTTTCTTTAGCCTATAGGCATTCTTAAAGACCTAAAGAAAACCATTGGCATATTTGTTAAATATGCCACTATTATTTAACAGTGAATTATCACTGCTATTCCTATTTTGTGTTTTAGAGTACTTTACGACTTGTAAATAATAGTTGTATAAAATATTTGTATTTAAATATGTTAGAATGAATAAATAGTAGGTTGGATAAAACAGAGAATTGAATCAGTGATTTGAAAGACAAGGTAGCAGGAAACACCCAAACAGAGCATCAATAAAAAAAAAAATTTAAAAAAGAAGACAGTTTAAGAAACCCTCAGAGCAACATGAAGTGTCACATTATTTGCATAAAAGGAGCATCAGAAGAAGGAGAGAACAAGAGATCAAGAATCTATATGAAGAAATAATAACTAAAACTTCCCTATCCTGTAGAAGGAGAAAGGAAGGAAGGAAGGAAAGAAGGAAGGAAGGAAGGAAGGAAGGAAGGAAGGAAGGAAGGAAGGAAGGAAGGAAGGAAGGAAGGAGGGAGGAAGGGAGGGAGGGAGGGAGGAGGGGAGAGAGAGGGGGAGAGAGAGAGAGGGAGGGAGGGAGGGAAGGAGGGAAAAGAAAGGAAAAGAAAAGAAAAGAAAAAAAGAAAGAAGAAAGAAAGAAAAAGAAAGAAAGAAAGAAAGAAGAAAGAAAGAAAGAAAGAAAGAAAGAAAGAAAGAAAGAAAGAAAGAAAGAAAGAAAGAAAGAAAGAAGAAAGAAAGAAAGAAAGAAAGAAAGAAAGAAAAGAGACAAACACAAATGACTTGAGCAGACACTTCTCCAAGGAAGACATACAGAGGGCCCAGAGACATATGAAAAGATGCTCAGCATCACTAGCCATCAGAGAGATGCAAATTAAAACCACAATGAGGTATCATCTCACATCAGTCAGAGTGGCCAACATAAACAGATCCACAAACAAATGTTGGAGAGGATGCGGAGAAAAGGGAACCCTAGTGCACTGTTGGTGGGAATGCAGACTGGTGAGGCCACTGTGGAAAACAATATGGAATTTCCTCAGAAAACTAAAAATGGAACTGCCCTTTGACCCAGCAATTCCACTGCTGAGATTATACCCTGTGGACTCTGAAACACCAATCCAAAAGAACCTGTGCACCCCAATGTTCATAGCAGCACAATTTACAATAGCCAAGTACTGGAAGCAACCAAAGTGCCCATCAGCAAACAAATGGATCCAGAAACGATGGTATATTTACACAATGGAATTCTATGCAGCAGAGAGAAAGAAGGAGCTTATACCCTTTGCAACAGCATGGATGGAACTGGAGAGCATTATGCTAGTGAAATAAGCCAGGCAGTGAGGGACAAATACCATATGATCTCACCTTTAACTGGAACATAATAAATAGAAGAAAAAAGGAAAGAAAATATAACCAGAGACATTGAAGTTAAGAACAATCTAATAATAGCTGGGGGGGGGGGGGCGCAGTGGGAAGAGGGGATTACAGGAACTACTATAAAGGACACATGGACAAAACCAAGGGGGAGGGTGGAGGTGGGGGAGGGAGGTGGGTTCAGCTGGGGTGGGGTAGAGGGATGGGGAGAAAAGGCATACAACTGTAATTGAATAACAGTAAAAATTAAAAAAAAAAAAAACACAAGCACCACCAAGTCATGAAGTACAGCAAGTCCAAACAAGTTAAACCAAAAAGTCCCACATCAGGGCACACTGTAAAAAAAAATCACAAAGGTTCAAAGAGAAAGACAGCTGTCCACAAGGAAACTACCATAAGACTGTCAGCTGATTTCTCAGCTGAAACATCTCAAATCAGAAGGGATTGGCATGAAATATTCAAATTGATGCAAAGCAAGGACCTAAAACCAAGACCATTTTACCCAGCAATTGAAAAATAAATAAAGAACTTCCCAGACAGAAAAAAAAAAAAAGAAAATAATGGACTTTGTTACCATTAAGCCAGTATTACAAAACAATGTTAAGGGTCTTCTAGGAAGAGAAGGAGGAGGTGGAGGAAAAGAAGAACCATAAAGGGAAACATAGTTAAAAGAATAAAATGGCAATGAATACATATCTATCAATAGAAACTTCAAGTGTAAATGGCTTAAATATTCTAATCAAAAAACATGGGGTAACTGAATGAATAAGAAAAAAAAATCATATGTATGTTGTCTACAGGAGACCCAACCTTTAAATGAAAGATACACACAGACTAAAAGTAAATGGGTAAAAAAAGTAAAAAATACACACAAACTAAAAGATGTTTTATGAAAATAGAATAATAAATATAGGTAGCAATATGTATATCTGAGAAATTAGACTTTAAAACAAAGGCTGTAGTAAAGGTAAAGAAAGGCACTAGATAATAATAAAGGGAAGAATCCAACAAGAGCATATAACACTTGTAAACATTTATGCACCAAACACAGGAGAACCGAAATATATAAAGCAAATCTTGATGGACATAAAAGAGGGGCCTGACAGGAATACAGTCATAGTAGGGGATTTTAATACCCCAATGACATCAATGGAAAGATCTTCCAGACAAAAAACTAACAAGAAAACAGCAGCGTTAAGAGACACACTAAATCACATGGATTAAATTGATATCTTCAGAACATTTTATACCAAAACAGCAGAATACTGATTTTTTCAAGTGCACATGGAATACATTCTAGTATAGACCACATGTTAGGACAAAATAGTCTTAAGAAATATAAGATTGTATCATATCAAACATCTATGACCATAATGGTATGAAACTAGAAATTGAGCACAAGAAAAAACAAAAAAGTACACAAAAACATGGAGGTTAAACATATGTTACTTAACAATGAATTGGTAAACAATGAGATCAAGGAAAAATTCAAAAGTTACCTGGAAACAAATAAAAATGGACACACAACAAACCAAAATCTATGGGATATAACAAAAGCAGTCCCAAGAAGGACATTCATAGCAATTCAGGCCTACCTCAAGAAATAACGAATACCTAAAATAAACAATCTAAACTTACACTTAAAGAAACTGGAAAAAGAACAACAAATGAAGCTTAAAGTAAGTAGAAGAAAGGGAAAAATAAAGATCAGAGCAGAAATAAACAAAAAGAAATCTAAAATAATACAAAAGATCAATGAAATCAAGAGCTAGTATTTTTTAAAAGATAAACAAGATTGACAGTCTTTTAACTGGACTCATGAAGAAAAAAAAGAGAGAAACACCCCAAAATAAAATCAGAAGTGAAAAGGAGAAATAACTGATACCAAATAAAAACAGTGAATTGTAAGAAAATATTATGAAGCTATTTACCGAATAATTATACAATAGCCACAAAATGGATAAATTATTAGAAATATTAAATCTCCAAAATTTAATCAGAAAGAATCAAATAATCTGAGTAGACAAATTACACCTAGTAAATGTGAAGCAGTAATCAAAAACTACCAAGAAAGAAAAGTCCTGGACTGTATGACTTCACATGTGAATTTTACCTAAATTCTGGGAAGAACTAACACCTCTCTTTCTAAAACTCCTCAAAAAAAAAAAAAAGTAAGAGGGAAGACTACTAAGCTCATTTTACAAGACCAGCATTATCCTAATTCCAAAACCAGATGAAGATACTACAAAGAAAGAAAATTATAGGCCAATATACCTGATCACATAGATGCTAAAATCTTCAATACAATATTAGCAAATCAGATCCAGCAATACATTAAAAAGATTATACATGTTGATCAACTGAGATTTATTCCATGGATGCAAGGTTGGAACAATACCCACAAATCAATAAATGTGATACACCACATAAATAAAATAAAAGATAAAAATTGAATGATCATATTAATAGATGCACAAAAGTATTTGTCAAGATCCAGTACCCACTTATGATTTTAAAAATCTCAGCAAATTTAGAATAGAGAGAACATACCTTAACATAATGACAGACATATATGACAAACCCATAGCCAACATCATACTCAATGAGCTAAAACTACAAGATTTCCCTTAAGACTGGGAATAAGACAGGGATGTACACTTTCACCTCTCTTATTCAATGGAGTACTAGAAGTCTTACCCACGGTAATCAGATAAGAAGAAATAAAAGGCATCCAAATTGCAAAGGAAGAAGTAAAACTGTCATTTTTGGATGACATATTACCTTACATAGAGAACCCTAATGATTCCACCAAAAAATTACTAGAATTTATAAATAAATTCAGTAAAGTTGCAGGGTATAAAATTAATATTCAGATATCAGTTGCATTTTTATACATCAATAATAAGCTATGAGAAAGGGAATCTAAGAAAATAATCCCATTTACAAGTGCATCAAAAAATAATAAAACACTCAGGAATAAATTTAACCCAGGGTGTAAAAGATCTGTACTCAGAAAATTATGACACTGAAGAAAGATACTAAAGATGAAACAAATAAATGGAAGCATATACTGTGGTCATGGGTAGGAAAAAACATCATTAAAATGCCCACACTACCCAAAGAAATTTTTAGATTCAACACAATTTCTAACAAGATACCAATGGCATATTTAACAGAACTACAACAAATATGCCAAAAATTCATTCAATAGCCACAGAAATCTTGAGAAAGAAAAACAAAGTGTGAAAAATCATAGTACTTGAAATCAAACAATAGTACAAGGTCATAGTAATCACAAGAGCATGGTAGTGGCATGAAAACAGATTATTTTATATCATTCATATATATATATATATATATATATATATATATATATATATATATATATATAGTGTGTGTGTGTGTGCGTGTTATCTCACATAGACAGAGACAATAGTGTGGTGAAAGCCAGAGAGAAAGAGGGGTTAGGGGTTATATGGAAGGGAGTTAAGGGGGAAGAAAGAGGATGAAAAGAAACTTTGCTTGGGGCAATGAGCACACAATGCACAGTGCAGATGGTGTTTTGTTGAGCTGTACACTTGAACTTGTATGTTTTTGTGAATCAATGTCATCCCACTAAGTCTAATAAAAAACAAAATAAAATAAAATGCAAGGAAAGGAGGGGAGAGGAATGGGTAGAGGTAAGCAGATTTTAGGCGTTAAAACTAGCACAACAGGTTTGAACGTTTTCTGGTTGGCTATTGAAGGGATTTAAGTTGCAGGTAGTGCTAAACTGGGCTTATTTGAGAACTTTTGAGGTCTGGTCCTCAGACTTGATGTAGGACCATCAGCAGGTTAAGCTTTACTTAAAGGGCTAATTCCTTTCCAGTGGAGAAAAGTCCATTTATGGTAACACACAGTTTGCAGATGGCCTTCACCGAGACTTCCCCTGTGGATCTCTTGCAGGAAGTGAAGACTCCATTGGTCTCCAGGGGCATAGATATTAGTGGTAGATCCACACTTTTATGGGGGCTGCTCTGGTCATTCCCTCCATTGTTCTGCACCTGATTGTCTTCATTCTTTGCCATCCCTTTTGGGGACTTTCACCTCCATCTCCCTTGGGCAAGGAAGTGGGACAGTCCTGGATGGTCCGAGCTTCTCAGCCTTGACTCCCTGCTTAGGTGGTGAACAGAGGAGAGAAAAATGTGCACCCTGGAGGAGGAATATAGACGGTTCTCTAGGGTCCAAACATCCTAGAATTCCGAGTAGATAGCAAGGGCTTCTTTGGAGGGTCCTTCCAGTTCACCAAGGGGAGGACCCCCAGAAGGAAGTGTGCAGTCTTCACAAGAGGACACCGCCTTCTCCACCTGATGTAAAACCCAGATGGTCCAGGTGCACCATGCAGGTGAAACAACCTGTGACAGCAGGTGCGGGAGCAGCGGGGTGGTCTCAGCCAGGTGGGGCATCACAGCGAACAGGGAAAACCACTGGATGATGGCCAGTAGACAAGCGATGACGATGGCAGCCGTGGAAAAACTGATGAAACTTAGAAAGAAAAATGCCCATTTAGAGCCACTTGTGAGCCAAAGAAACCAAGAATAGAGTGAAAACTGGGAGAGCTTCTCCTTTGCTTCCTACTCCTCTGGGGTTCTAGCGTGCACGAACTGACTTCAGGCAGGAGGTTCTGATGTCTCCATGGAAACATCAAGGATCCAACATGCGGGAAGCCAGAGATCAAAGGGCAAGGGATGTACCTCCATGACTGGCCTATCTTTGTATGGCTTCCTAGCAGGTGAGACCTCCAGCTGTGGGTTGTAGGTGTTTGGCTCCTGCTAGCCCTCCATGAAGAATCTGTTCCAGAGCACCAAGGCCCCATATGCCAACCTCACCCGGCCTGGCTGCCAGCTCTGAGGCAAATTAACACAGTGGAATACTACTCAGCCATAACAAAGAAGGAAATCTTACCTTTTGTGACATCATGGATATACCTGGAAAGTATTATGCTAAATGCAATAAGCCACTTAGAGAAACACAAGTGCCATATGATTTCACTTATATATGAATCTAATGAACAAAAACTAACAACAAAATAGATTAATAGGCAATGGACTGATAGCTGTCAGAGGAGAGAGGTGTTGGGGGACTGGGTAAAAAACATGAAAGAATTAAGCAAAGAAAAAGAATAACTCATAGACATAGACAATAGTATGGTGATTACCAGAGGTGAAATGGGGATAGAGGGAGGTAGAAGAAGGTAAAAGGTAATAAATGGTGATGAAAAAAGGCTTGACTTTGGGTGGTGATCACACAATACAATATATAGATAATGTATTATATACATTTGTACACCTAAAATCTATATAATTTTATTAACCAATGACACCCAAATAAATTATATAAAATTTAAAAAATATAGTAAGTAAATGATATTAATTTATCACACAACAAAACAACTTATATTTCAAATAAGTATCAAGAAAATTAGATTGAGAAACAAGATCTTTAATTTTCTAAGTTTTCATAGTTCTACAACATGGTGGGAGATTTGGGAAAAAGAGCAGTTCTCTGTGAGGCAAAAAATAATAACTTTTTCCTTTTTTTTCTTTTCCAGTTCCTTACCCAACGATATGTTTCTTGATTTGAGAGAGAGAGAGAGAGACAAATGTGGATGCGACCTGGGATAAAACCTGCAACCTATGTGTGCGCCTTGACTGGGAATCGAACCCGCAACCTGTGTATGGGATAACAGTCTAACCAACTGAGCTACCTAGCCAGGGCTCAATGAACAACTTTGAAGTGTACTGTTTTACTCACCTCTCCCTCAGATAAAGTTGGAAGTCACTGCAGATGGCAAGGTCAGTTTCTTAACAGTAAAACATTATGCAGGCTCACAGAGAGACAGAAATTTTTTTTTTTTTTAGGTTAATGAGACAAAAGATACGACATTTTCAAAATCAGGTTAAATTTGAATAATCAGCAGTAAGAAAATTTGTTTACAAGTATGCATAAAACAAAATATAAAGGGATAACTGGAATGACTTAATTCAACATTCATATTGAAATATAGCCTACTGAGAAAAAAATACTCTTGTTTTAAAATGTGAATAACTTCAAGTCATGTTTAATCATATATATGTGTATACATATGCATACATATATTTGAAACTATATTAGAAATTGGCATCCTCATTTAATTTATAGTTTAAAAGATTTTTTAATAATTTCTAAACGTATTACTCCAAAAGAAACTATTACAAATCATTTTATTTGCATTTAATTCTGACCCTGGTGATTTTTACTTATGTTAATGATCAAATTACTTAGCTTTCCTAAGTCTTATAATTATATAAAATGCTTTACTTAAAGAATTATTTTGTATTTGTGAGAAAAGTGATTTTTAAATGTTTTCAAAGTAATTAACAATGTGAAGTAAATATATAACTATTATTTTTAATATAAACAGCATTATTATGACTATTTAAGTACAATTATTTAATCCACAATTCATATTATGTTTTAGGAATATTAGTTCTCTTTGTTGAAATATGTAAATCTTTAAGCATTTGGATATGTCTATTTACAGCATCACTTGACTTGATTTCAATTTAAAAATTCCAATTACTACACTTTCTTTCATGAAAACATTTACTTTGCCTCTTCCTCAAAGTTGTATTACAATTGTTGATTTTATATTAAGCCACAAACTAGAATTATTAAAGATCAATAACATTAATTTTAACTAGTACTCTATGAGTATTTATTTTTCACTATAATGGGCTGAGAATTACCAAGCTAAAATAAAAGTGACCAAAATATAACCACAAGGTGCACCACACATGTAACTTATCTTAAATGCAAAGTGTATGAAGAAATGAAAGTTACTGACAGGATGTGACTCTGGGGCTGTACGGGTTTTCATTGAAGGAGTTTCGTGGCCACCTAGCCATGTGGGTTTTGACAAGGCACATTATCTCTTTGGATCTTTTTCTTCCATGTCATCAAATCTGTGCCTTTCTCACCTGAAGGATACTCTTCTGTCAGGATATTCTTGTTCATTTTATTCTTATATTTGGTAGCTTTTCTATTCAGACAAAATATTTTTTTACTTTCATTAATGTATTGAGTTAACATTGGTGAATAAGATCATGTAGGTTTCAAGTGTGCACATTTCTATGATACACAATCTTTATATTGCTTTGTGTGCTAACCACACAAAGTCAAATCATCTTCTGTTACCATATATTTGACCCCTTTACCTTTTACTATCCCCTACTCCTCTTCCTTCTTAACCATCAGGTTGTTTTCCATGAGCTTATGTTTGTTTTTCTGTTTGTTCTTTTGTTGCTTTCAGTTTTATATCCCACATATGAGTAAAAGCATGTGGTTTTTAACTTTTTGTTCTGATTTTATTTCCATAACTAACCACATCATATGGTTGCTACAGTTTTGATCATGTAAGTCTTAAGAAAAAATGGAAATGTATAATTAAGAAATATTAAAGGAAACATAAATTGTACTTATAAACTTAGTTGTTTGCTGAATGTGATGTCATGAAATACTATAAAAATGGGATTTTAATTCATACAAGTAATAATACCTTATTTAACAAAAAATGTTTTTCTGTGTGGTAAATAAATGTGAGTGCCAACTATCAAACTGAAAAATGCATAATATGAAGATATATTTTAAATAATAAGAGAGACAGTTTTCATTTTGTAGAGTTTTAAAATATATTTCTATTCCTGAATGGTATAATAAAAACACACATCTAAAACAGACTAAAAGCAGAGTAATACTAAAATGAAATAAAGAGATATAAACCCTTTTGAACTGGGAGAACTGGGAGAAAAAGAGGGGATAATACGATAGTAGTCCTTCGGAAACCACAAGGTGGAATAAACAGATTTATAACCAATTTAGCATACCCAATTAGACAGAAACCTAAAGCAGCACACGGAAAATAGAGAATCAATGCTATTTACATGACATAATGCACCCCCCAACCCTCAAAAGTTTCAGAATAAAAAATAAGGGTAGGGGAAGACCAAAGAAATTATCAACAAAATAGTTCAAGACAACTTTCCAAACTTGAAAATAGAACATTACCAGAGGGAAGGGCCCCAACTGTTTCTATTTATTAAATATAACTATCTGAATATCACTTCAGAACTCTAGATACAGGAGAGAGAGATATCAGAGAGAAGTTTTTAGGACTTTCTCAGAGAAACCAGTGGTCAAGAGTACAAGGAATTATGAGTAATTTTAGCTTTTGAATTCTCATTAACAACTTTAGAAACTAGATGTCATTGGAACAATACCTTCAAAGTTTTGAAGAAGCTTATTTTGTAACATAAAAATTTATACTCAGGCAGACATCTAATCATATGTCTCAGAAAATTAAAAATATCACCAAATATTCCAATCCTGAAAAACTGGCTGCCCACATGTAGCCTCTCTTAAAGGCTGACTAGAAATGAGAAAGCAAACCAAGATCCACAAATACATGAGACATAGAAACCCAAGTCCAACACAGGAGAGAGGATAAAGAACAGCCCCAGGATGATGGTAAATACAAACCCTGTAAATCAGATACAGAATAAGAATACCAACTTGGAGCAGGTCAAAATGCACAGAGTGGAAAAAACAAGCAGTGAGCAGTTACCATACAAATCTCTGACTTGCTAGAACTAAACTTAGTCTCAGTGTTTTAAACATTATTTTGCTTTTATGTTTCATGACTTTGTTATTTTATCCCATGACCACTAATAAATAAGGATAAGCTCAAAAAATACTTAAAATTTTTAATCTACTGTCAATTATTCTGTATGTTAAAATATCTGTGTATTTATTTTTCAAAAGAATGTCAATTGTATCATATCACTATAGGTATAACAGCCAAAATAATAACAATGGACTTTGTTATTCTTAACAAACTAAATATACTTTAAATGGTTTATTGAGATATTTAGGGTCCATCTAATATTTCTGTGAATAAGAAATAGATCTAAAATGCATATTGTTTGGCTACTTGAAGAGTAAACCTGTGAGATCCAGTCACTAAAAATTCATGAAAGGATAACGATATAATCCCAATATTAAAAGGAAAATTCAGTATAATCTATAATGCTATGAGGACACTTCAGGTTAAACACCAGCCAACACAATGTGTCCAATAGTGTGCTCTTATACACGGTTCTTAACATTTAGTAGTAGTTTCTTTAGAACTCTTCAAATTAACAGGAATTTAAAATATTTTAGCAACTATTTTTTTATTTTGAAGTACTCATTCTTTTTCCTTTTAGTCCTCAAATGTGGTTAATTGAATAATTTTATTACACAATAAACTAAATCTGTATTTACCATCCAGGAGTAAACTGGTTAGTTAAATTAAACTGAGTTACCACAAAAGTTAAACTTAGCTGGGTTTTGTTTGTTTGTTTGTTGTGATATGAATATGTGGCATAATAGCTGCAATCCATAACAGCTACAGGAGCTATCCAGAGAAGAAAGACCACCCACACACATACCATTTTTATGGCTTAAAACCCGCAGAGACCAGCTCGATCCAACATGGCGACCAATTTCACCTACAGTAACCCCTAGTTTCATTATACTCTCACCATAATGTGTTACTGTGATCAGAAATAAAAAGGTCATGTAAGGCCACAAAATGCCCCATGAAGCTCTTCTAAGAAATCTCCACCCCTTTCTGGGGAAGATCCTGAATATTCCTCGACTTCATTAAATACCTCACCCTCGGATTACATGAAACTCAATAAAGAAGCCAGTTATCTAAAGGGATGACTGCTCTGTCTATGCCGTAGTCCATTCTCTGTCTCACTTCTTTACTAGTAAACTCACTTTCACTTTATACTCTCTGTTTACTCATATTTAAATTCTTTCCTGCAGGCAGACAGGAGCCCGCAGTGGATAGCAGACCCTCCGGTCCTCGACCACCAGAATGCCTGCATCAGTTTTATACTTTCTTGTTTGTGTTAGTGGAACTTTAAATTTAGCTATAAATCTCAGTTGTTATAGAAATGCACAGGATTCCAACTTCTTCATTGTAACTTGTGCATGAAAAAGTAAAGGAATGTTTATAGAGGATGCATTTTGTAAAAAGAACCAAACATTTTCTTCCAACATGAACAATTAAGTGTGTAGCAGAAATGAATTGATGTGAAGAATCAAGTTCCATTTCTCAGATTCTGCCATACACAGCTAGATGGACGTTATTTCCATGTGCTGAAACCAGATTGCATGAAAAAGTTCAGAGCTGTGGAGACAGTCTATGTGTTCAGTTTTGAATAGGTTCAGTTTAACCCTGCAGAGGTCATGGTGAAAACAACAACAACAAAACAAAACAAAAACAAAAAAAGTGCTATAACCAAACTGACAGCTTAAATGTTATAGCTTAACATTAGTCACGTATGGATGCGCAGCTAGTCATGACCTTGAACCTATGTACTTGATATATGTAACAATATTTAAGAAAAGAGTTTGTTTGTATTTCTCAGATCAGACATGATCAGCTGGATCCTCCATGGGTTTAAGGAGTTTGTGGATTATAAATATAGTCATTAAACAACTGTATTCTAAGGTAGTGTTCATGGGAGAGACATGAATTAGGGAATAGATATAAAGTTATAAACAGGTGAGTCCATTAAATAACCCAAAGAGTGTACATAGATTAATAATAAAATTCTACTAAGATATTGTAGAATTTTGAGAGATAGCAATATTGAAGCTCCTGTTGGAAAAAAATAAACCACATTAGTGTCCAGATTGGAAGAACACCACCCCAATAAAATAGCATGATAGAAGTCAGTGGGGTGGGGGACTCTTTTAAGGGCCAAAGACCAAGAATATCAAGCACTTAAAAGAAAACTGTGTTGTGATAGCCAAGATGAGATTAATGTTAGAAGGATAATGGGCACACAAAATAAGTTGTAGTACATGTTGATACATAAATTGAGGCAGCAATTATAAAGAGTAATTATAATAAGCATGTCAGGAAACCACCTGTGACTGAGACCTAGTCTATATTTGTAGTTCCAGAAATGAAGACTTTTCTGAAGACTTCAGCAATGGCATTCCACAAATGTGTTAAAGTACTGGAGATGATTTGGGGAAAAAGGCAGGGACAACATAAAAAATGATGAACTAATTCTATGTTCCAAATTCCCCAAATTGCAGACACCCTTCTAGCTGCTAAATACTTATTAAGATGTAAATTTGTGATAACTGTTATGTAAAATAGGTAGTCCATTTTAATCATTGTAAAACACAGTGGAGCCTGGGGGTCTCCACTGCTCTTTTGGATAAGCCAAAAACAACAACAAAATAGGACTGGATGGATGGAGCAGACAAAGCTTTTATTAGTCACATCACAGGGAGCACCAGTGGTGGCAGATTGGTGAAGCAGGACCTCCCTGAGCCTGTGTCTTGTTTCAAGGGGTCCCAGAGAGAGGGGGCATATGTCTTGCTTCAGTGTGTACACACAGAGAAAAGGTCAGAAAGTTGTCACACAGGACAGGAAGCCACTTGCAAAAGGAGATAAGGAGGGAATTACAATCCATTTCCAAAGCAATACACATTCCTTCTGGCCAGGGGCCCTCTGCCCAGCCTTCCATTATGGGGGGTGGAGGAGTCACAACTAGCATGACCTCACACTCCACCCCAACATCTCTCTTCCACCTCACATTCTTTGCATTACATTCTTCTGATAGGGGACTTGTGTGGTGACCATGTTGACAAATTGCATCCATATAACACATCCCATACAGTAAAAGCTACTTCCCATGTAGTAAAGGCTACATCCCGAGATCAACAATATGAGACAAAACCCAAAGAGACCTAGGAGAAGGGAACATCACCAAGAACCTAGAGAAATCTACCAACTTGCGAAGGGGTCAGAGGCTATGGCTGATATATGATTAATCTCAGCTTCTAGGGCAGTTAAGGCATGGGGTACATTGTGAAAATTATCAGGGATATATATGTATATCCCTGATAATATATATGTAATATATATTAGATAATATATATATACACACACACACACACATATACATTTGGTGTAAAGAATGGCACAGGTAACCCCCTGGGCAGCAGCGAGTAAGTCTAATGCCATTGTATTCTGCAGCACAAATTTCCCCATTTGAGTTACCTCCTCAGAAACCAGGGCTATAGAGTGTCTGGTGTGGTTAAGAGCTATTGCAGTGTGATCTGCTAGGGCCTTAATGGCTTCATGGGTTAGAATAATACCTGAAGGAGGCACAAAAATGTCTAGGAGGTAGAACCATCAGTCAGAGCTCTTGACTTGAGAACATGCCCCAAATGAGTCCCAATGTCCGTAGACTTGGAAGAGTATTTAACACTCACCCTGGGATGTATGGTTCTCTCCATGTGCAATGCCCAGTCTAATCATATGGGAGGTAAGTTCAACCATATTGGCCACAGGCCTACAGGGCTCACCCTGGGACAGGATGAGCCTGTGTCCCACTAGTAGGCTGCCCCCAGTGGTATTACAGTTATTTTCTTGCATAGGACTGCTAGCATTCACCCATGAGCTGAACAGTCTCATTTAGCATTCAATACATGTGGGCACGGGTTGTCTGACATCTACCTATAATGCTGACAGCCACCCTATACTATCCCAAACTACATACAAAAGCCATGGCTTGGTGTGTTTAGCCTTATCCCTTACAAGAAAAAATACCTTTCCATGAATCTGTTCGAAGTAGGGGCTGGGAGCTTTCCATCCTTGCAGTCAGTCCTAATGTGTCTGGTTCATAGGGTGGCTCCAATATAATAGGCCAGCAGAGGCAGCAGTGGGAAATTCAGTGCAGACCCAACAATCAGAACAGTTGTTGACGGCTGCTAGCATACCGGCCCACTGTGGAAAGGAGTTTCCAGAGCAGAGTCTAAGGGTAATAAGAAAGATGTTTAATAGGAACTAATAAAGGTAGATCTTGGCAGTCTGGCAATACACATGCCACAGTCTGATCTTTGATTAATATGGTTACACTGACCAGTGGATGCCCTGGCCATTGATACTATGCCTTATCTGGCCCTAGACTAAGGGCTTCCTGCACTTGAAGGGCCAAGGGAGGTGTGTGTGTACCTGCTAAACTGAGGCTATGGGGGCTCCCTTAGGAACTGATGTCTGCTCTGGGTTGTAACAAACAAGGGTAAGAGGCCAGGAGGCCATTACCATGGGTGCTAGCTGGATTCCCATGACAAGTCAATACTCCCAAGGAGCCACTAAGGAACACCCATATTCTTGAACACAGCGGGACTCTACCTGCGCCTGCCAAGGCCAGGTGAGGGTGCTTTCCCTGAAGGTATGTCTTGGGGTGCTGGCAAGAGCATGCTATTTTGTTGTCCCAACCCAGGGCATAGCAGAGGCTCCTGCGTACTTAACTGCAGGTGTATAGGTGCTGCCCAAAGTTTAGTGAGGAGGTTGATGGGAAATGCTTCCCCCACCCTAAGCCATTCATTTAAGGTTTGCAGCCAGTCAGACAGGCATGACCCTGTAATGAGCTAGAGTCAGTCTTCAGGGCATGTTTCAAGAGGCTAGTGTACCTTTCAGTGAGGCCAGCTCCAGTGGGGTTGTATGGCAGATGGAATCCAATCTATATTGAGGGTGTCTGCCCATTCTTGTACTTGATGTCCTGTGAAATGGGTGTCTTTCTCACTTTCAATGACATCTGGTGTCCCACAGGCAGCACAGAGCTTCTTTAGGCCTTAGATGGTGCCTTGTTGTGTGGCCTGCCTGTATGGGTATGCTTGCAGCAAGCCGCTAGTTGTGTCCATGCATATCATAGTGTGAGCCTTCAGAGAGCGGTAGAGGCCAATGTAGTTGATCTGCCAGTGGGTCAGTGGGGTGTCCCCCTATAACAGGCCACCTGTATCTTGGCACAGACAGCAAGGGTGCTTTTCTGCACAGATTGTGCTTTGCTGACAGGCTGTGACTACATCAGAGTAATGGAACAGTAGGCCCCAAGCTTTTACCACTTCCCATAAAATCTTCTGTCCCGCATGGTGCATCTTTCTGTGGAGTCTTTCAGCTGTGTCTTCTGCTGGAGCCTCTTCCAACCAGTGGACGCTTGCCAAGTTGTCGGCCTTGGCATTGCCAGGGCTGCAGAGAGGTTGATGTCTATTGACATGGTAAAGAGTTTTTACCTTTTCCAGGCCGTGTTCATAAATGTCCTTCCATAAATCCTACCCCCACAGGGGTTTTGAGCTACTGCTAATCATTTGTTGCCAACGGGGCTGCCAGAGGGTCAGTCCTCTTTATATTTCCCAACCATCTGTGCAGATGGTCACCGGCCCAGGTTCTCAGATTATGACTATCCAGACAGTTCTCAGCTCAGCCCACTGACTACTTTGTCCTGAGCCATCTTCCATCCATATGCTGTCCATGATGGGCTGGTAGTCTATTACTCTCCAGGGGGGTGACTGGCCCTGGCAGGAACTGTCAGTGGACCAGGTGTTCTTAGGCTCAATGGCTCCTCCCTCTTTAATAGGAGGCCCAGGCATGGGAAGAGGATCAGGGACCTCCATACCCACATCTTGGTAAATAACTGGGCCCAGGAGCTGCTGCAATTTTTGGCTTAGAGGGCTCATCCTAGTTTACTTCTCTGTCAGAGATATGCACTCCACTTGGCCAGAGTGGCTGTCTGTGCTACAGATTTCTTGGGTCAGTTTACAATGTCCTGTACCCACCCAGGGAGGACTAGGTAGTATGTACTCAAATTTCAGCTGATGTGATATTGGCTTCAGCAGCCAGAAGAGCCCAGTAAATACCATTCTCTTGTTGTTCCATTGGGCTGTATGAAGTCTCTGCTCCCTTCCACAGTTGGGACCAGAAGCCAATTGGCACTTTGGTGTGACCTTGCTGTTGCCAGAGGCCCCAGGCATAGCCTTCAGGGGTGACATGGACATCTTAATCACATGTCTTACATTGATCTATGACCCCAGTGCTTGTACAGTCTTCCCTGCTTGCTTAGCAGCCTTAAAGTCCTGGTCATGCTCTTTCCCCCAGTCCCAGGTGGCTCCTTTGTGGGTGAGGCAATAAAGAGGGCATACTTGCTGAGCTGAGTGTGGTACAAAAACCCATCAGTACCCCAACAACCCTAAAAATTCTTGCAATTGCTTTGGATTCTGTGGGTTGGGGAAAGGATGAATCTTATCACTGCAGAAGGCATCACCTTTGTCTTACTCAACCAAACAACACCCAAGATTTTGAAAGATAATCCAGGTCCCTGGATTTTTTGGAATTGACTGCTCATTGTCAACCCTGGAGGTGAGCCAACAGCTGAGGAGCAGGACACTCTAACTCTGTTAAGAGAATCAGAGGTCAGCATATCATCAATGTAATGGTTCAGTCTCACAGAGGATAGTACAGTCCATGAAGCTAAGTCTTCAGCCACAAGTCTGTGGCAAACAGAGGGCTGTGCAAGTAACCCTGAGGCAGAACAGTAATTGTCCACTGGTGGCCTTCACAGGTGAAGACAAGCTGGCCCTGTCTTTCAGGATCAATATCAGTAGAGAAAAAGTCATTAGCTAAATCTAATGCATAATGGTATGTGCCAAGCTTATGGCTGAGCTGGTCTAGTAATATAGCTATGTTAGGCAAGGCTGAAAAGAGAGGGGGAATTACCTTATTTAGTTCTCTATAACCTATAGTCATACATCAAGTCTGTTCTGCTTTCAGACAAGCCACACAGGAGAGTTGTAGGGACTGTGAGTGGGTGAGATGATCTTCACAGCCAGTTCTTTTGTGGTGTCCCCAATCTCTTTATGGCCACCCAGAAGGAGATATTTTTCGGTGGCCACTAGTCTATGGGGAGTGAGAAGTGACACTGGGTGTCTGGCATGTGCCTTCAAAATGGCCTTCACAATGCATATTCAGGGTTAAAACTCCCCTAGGGTGGTCTGTAGGCACATGCCAGCCAGAATGTCAATTCCTAGGGTATACTCAGGGATAGGGGAAACAGACACCTTATAGGGGCATGGTGGTAAGTGCCCTATTCCAAGAGTCAGTGTTACAGCCCACACCTGAAGGGACTGTCCTCTGCAGCCATCAATCTCTCTGGGTTACCATAAATAAGAGAATGTTCTGCACCAGTATTAAGTAAAACCAAAACTCTTTGTACATTCTTTGGAGACTGACAAATAGCAAGTTCTACATGTGGCCTCCAGTCCCCATGTTGCCACTGGGTCCCTGTAAGCGGGTCCCTCGTCCATGTCCCTATTCAAAGATCTTTCCCTATGTATCATCCTCCAGATGGACCAGTGGCAACTCCACAAGTGGGTCTGGCATGAAGTCAGCCAAGAAGAGCATCAGTTCTGGGGGTTCCAATTAGACTGTTACAGTTGACAGTGTCCATTCCAATGTTCGGACAGTAGATGTCGTTATGGGCTGGAACTGTTGCTCAGTTTTCAGTTACTGCCACAAACTTACAAGAATGTGGTTAAGCTTCTTGTTTCTCTTATCTTTATCTACTCCAGCCTTTACCAGATAATCCATCATTGTTTGTGAGTTACTTTCACTGGATATTTCTGGTTATGCTTCACAGTCAAAATCTTTCCCTTTTTTTCCTTCCTTGTCCTTCTTTTCTACCTGTCTTATTTCTTTGTTTTATCTCAGTAGCTGTACTTCTCCTAGGTCAGCAACTGTCTGTGCCACAAAATAGGTATCAGGGTGCCGAAGTAAGCTGGAGGTGCTGTTTGCATAACCTGGTCCCTCATTCTTATGGTAAATATTTCCATATCCATCCCATTAGATTGTGGGTTATAGATGGCGTGACACATGCCTAGCTCCCAGATGAACTGCTGGAGTTTACGTAAACTGGTCCAGCATGGGTTAGAGGAGGGTAGGTCCCCCTTGTTAGGCCATGCCACCCTACAGCCTTCCATTAGCCACATAAGGGGGGGGTAGTTGTGTGACCAGCTTGTCTCCAGCCTTGTGAATTATCTGTCTCAAAGAGGGATGGGTGTTGACAGAAGGCATATGTTTTAATTCATCCCCCATAAATAAAATTCCATTAGCCCCATGTCTCACAAGTGCAACAGCCACCCCAAAATGCATTCGGACCCTTTCAGTCTGAACTTAGCAGCCAGCTCTAATAGCTGGGCTGGGGTGTAGGGTGCACTGTAGTGTGTGAGGTCTGCTGGGGCAGTGGCACTGGAGTGTCCTGTGGCTCCCGTGGCTATTGGCAAATCTTAATCTTCTGAGTTATAATCAGATGAGCCATATGTTTCTCTTCTTCTACCTCTATAGCCTCCCTGCTCTCATCTGTTATAGTCTCTTCATCTGAGTCATGTTCATTTTCAGCCATAGGATCCCACTTTTGAGGATTCCAGTCAGACTGTGCCATGATCATTTGTATATGAGTGGATGCTAGTCACTGTCCCCATACCCTTGCAAAGGTGCACACTAGGTCCCATAATTGCTCACCGGTCTGTCCTAATTGTCTCCCTAGGGCATCCTTACTGTCCACTGTTAGGAGATGCATGTTCCTTTCTTGTTTCAGTTCCTCTTCTAAATGTACGGCACACATCTCTGCCTCTCTCTGTCTCTCAGGTACCTTCTGTATCCCTGTCAACACTAACCAGCCCACAGAAGCGGCAACATGGCAGACATCTTTCTTTTTCTCTAGGGCACACTGTTCCCCTACATGCTTCAAGGCTTGTAGGAGATCACTGGGAATTTATGGGGCATTTCCCCCAATCCCGTGGTGGTTCCCATATATCAAGAACATTTGCCACCTCGTACCATGTAGAATTTGCTGATCATCCTGGGACTCCTCCTGGCATCTCCCCACTTGGCATAATGTCACCCACAATCAACTTAACTTGGGGAGTTTTCAGGGTAACCGAATCTTGCTGACTACACCAACTGTAATGCAAGAGATTGAACCTGAGGACCTCAACTGCTCATTCTGATAAGCCAAAAAAAACATAAAGAGGACTGGATGGGGCAGACATAGCCTTTATTACTCACACTACAGGGAACACTGACTGTGGCACATGGGCGAAGCAGGGTCACACCTCCCTGAGTCCAACATTTGTTTTAAGGGGTCCCACACAAAGAGGGCATGTGTCTTGCACAGGGCTGTAAACTATTTTACCTCAGTGTGTACCTGCAAGGAGAAAAGGTCAAGAAGCGGTCACACAGGACAGGAAGCCACTCTCGAAAGGAGGTAAGGAGAGAATTATAATCCATTTCCAAAGCAATACGCATTCCTTCTGGCCAGGGCCCCTCCAGCCAGCCTTCCATTTTCGGGGTTGGAGGAACCACGTCCAGCACAACCCCACAATCATTATCCCCATTTTACATTGAAAGAACTGAGGCGTACAGATGTCAGTGATGCCGTAGGCCTCGAAGTGCTTCAATCAGCACTTGGTTCTGGCCAGTTTGATCCAGAAATTGGGTCCCTAACCATTATGTTCACAGCCTCTTTCCTGCTTCTGTATAACAAACCACATATGTTGGTTGACTCAAAGAATGAAAACATGTTGGATGGGATTAGTGTAGGAGGTCTCATCAGTATTCTGGGATAGGTCTTTCTTTTTTTTTCCTTTCCTTTTCTCAAGCATTTCTAACAGTCAAACTTAAGCCTGTTACATAAATAATCATCTTCAGCTTTGCCAAATAACAAGACTTGTTTAACTTGTAAATGAAATAATCATCAAAGAGAATGTTACTACATATCCACCAGTTCAAATTATAGGAGTAGATTTTTTAATTACTGGTCAAAAGAAAGAAAATGCTTCCAAACAATTAAACAACTTTCATTTATGAGACTAGAAAAAAAGCATGTCTGAAAGTAGAAAAATGAATATTAAAAAAGAGAGTATGTAATGTCTAAAACTCACGTTCAGTTTAATTTCCAAAAGAAATTATTTGTTTTGGGAAAAACAATTAATAGACTACAATTTTAAAATTTGTGAAGCTGATAGTAGAACTTTATGGATCATTAGATTCATTTAACATTGTAAAATAAATAACAGAATAATCAAGACATTATAATTTGATAGATACATTAGAGTAGATAAATGATGGATGACTGCATAGATAGACAGCTATAAAGACATAGAAACAACAGTAACATGTGTATTATTACTTTATCTGTGGACTAATTTTTTAAGCTTCCTTAGGTAACTACTAGAAATCCAGTGGTTTAAATAATGTTGAAAGATTGTCAAACAGTTCTGGAGGCCAGTAGACTGAGATCAAAGATGAATGTGTATCTGTTTCAAATAGAAGAAAACACCAAATTCTGATATTGGTTACTTCTAGAACAGAAAAAGGGATGAGGATGAATAAAAAAGGAACATACAAGGTAAAATAAGTTATTAACAATAGCCTAGCTATTGAGTAAGACAACCATAAAATATGATCCTTGAGAACCTACATAGTGGTTTTGAAAATTGCAGTCAAGAGCCTCACACCCTTTGTTTCACTCCTAATGTTTATGCTAAATACTTGTATATTCTTAGGATATTCAGTAACCTCTGCAATATAAATCCCTTTCTAAAAATGTGGATAATGATAGTATCTTCCTTCTATATTATTTTAAGGATTTAATGATATAATATTTGTAAGGCAGTTGAAATTGTGCTTCATAGGCTGTAAGTTAGGAATACCTGTCAAATAAAATACATCATCACATTATTAAAATAAGATACATAATATGGACATATGTCATTCACCTAGAATTATAACTAGTTCAATTGTTTATGACTGAGTTCCACAGGATGAGAAGTAATGTGGTTTGGGAAAATTATGATGCATTTCACAAAACTAGAACAAACACTTCAAAAATTTATATGGAACCACAAAAGGCCCCCACATAGCAACAGTGATCCTGAGAAAGAAGAAAAAAGTTGGAGGAATCACACTGTTTAATAAAACCATAAAACCATAGTAATCAAAAGAGCATGGTACTGTCATAAAAACAAACACATTGCTCAGAAGAAGAGAACAGAGAACCCAGAAATAAACACACACCTTATAGTAAATTAATATTTGACAGAGAAAGGAAGCATGTATAATGGGCTAAAGTAAATTTATTCAATAAATGGTATTGGGAAAATTGGACAGATACACACAGAAAAATGAAACTAGGCCATCTTTTTACAGCACACACTAGAATAAATTCAAAATGGATCAAAGACTTAAATATTAGACCTGAAACCATAAAAATCCTAGAAGAAAACATAGGCAGCAAGGCTGGGACATTGCTTGTAGCAATGTTTCATCAGATATATCTCTCCAGGCAAAGGACACAAAAGAAAAAATAAACAAATGGAACTATATCAAACTGAAATGTTCTCTTTCATGACCAAGGGGTTGAAGATTAAAACTTAGAGCTCATCCAGATGTTGAGTCTGATAAATCTCCCATGATGTTAGTGTGTGTCCACTAAAAATCTGGGAACACAGATTTTTAAATTTATGGTATTATTGGATAGTATAAGTAAAATATATATATTTCAAAAATTAACTAAATATCATTTTTCAAATACTGCATACTAAATTAGCATTTCCTGGCACTCACAAAAATATAAAGGAAAATTGTTTTAAGTTATGCTAGCAATCTCCTATATGAAGTGAGGATTAGTAGCAATGAAAGTTCCATGATTTTCTTAAGGAAAGTGTAATTTAGAGGAGAAAAAATTTTCTGAAAATTTTTCCAAATATAGTAATTTTTATATAAATTGATACTTTTCCATTAAAATATCTCAGCTTTTTGAAAATTTATGGTTATATAGAAAAAGCCTACTCAATCCCTAACTTCTACTCCCTATGCTTTCAATATTAGATTCAGAGTTTTTTGGTGTGTTTTCAGAAAATAAAATGTATTTTTTTTAACTGAGAAGTCATGGGGTTTGCTGTGCTGGAAATCTTTGTATATTTATGGAGGTGTTTAGGTGAGAAGTTGAAAACCTTGAGTGGTTTACAGGTAAGTCTCTTAAAGGAATAGCCCCGTGGAATAGAATGTTGAAGAAGTTACTTCATTTCTTTGGTGATAGAACAATACAGACGTTAGAACTCTGATAACCAGGCGCCCAAATGTCTGAGACTGGCCCCTATTTAGCTTACTTGGCTACAGAGAGTTGAGAGAGCGGGATGTTTTCCCATCATCTCCAGAGTTTGTTAGACCTTGGCATTTGGAAAGCCTATACTAAAACTTTTTCACTCACTATAGACAGTGGCTCTAACCACTTTTTTTTTTTTAATTTAAATTTTGAGTATTTTATTTTATTTTTGAATTTTATTGTTGAAGTACAATTTTCTGCCTCTTCTCCCCACCTCTCCTCCTCTACGCCATTTTTAGCAGTAATCATTTTTTAATGCTCACTGAGGATATGTTTATTGATTTGAGAGAGAGAGAGAGAGAGAAAGAGAGAGAGACATCAGTGTACAAGAGAAACATCAACTGGTTGCCTCCCATGTGTGCCCCACACTGGAGATGGAACTTACAACCTAGGTATGTGCCCTCACTGGGAATTGAACCCACAATCTTTTGGTGTAAGGGAACATGCTCCAACCAACTGAATTACACAGCCAGGGCTATTAGTAATCTTTCTATGTTAATATCTCATACTTAATATTTTATATTTAAGCAATGAAACAACTTAATTCTTGAGTTTTCTCCTATTCATTGTTATCCTGAAAATACTCTGAAACCATTTTTTTCTTGGATTCCCAAATCCTAACATTCAGACAAAAAACAGATCTTCAGTTGATTTTAACAATTAATGAGCTTTATTTTTAGTACCTTGACACCATAGAATTGAGCAAATTACATAGCACACATAATGCATGTTTAAGCTCCTGGAACCTCCAATGGTTTAAAAATAGCAATGAATATAATGACAAGCTTTGATCTCAAATAATTTTAACTTTGTTTCTGCTGAAAAAATTATGTTCATAATTTTAACTTGTCTTTTCCCCAAAAGTAAATCCTACTGTTTATTAATAGTGATTCAATTTATTGGCTAATTTACTATTTTTATAAATATAATATTTCAGAAAGGGAGAGAAATTAAATAGAACAGCTGTAATAGCCACAAAAGTTAATGTCACTTCTGAAAATGTGTCATTCACAGGACAGAGACTTCAGAAATTTCAATAAGATAATATGAAGTTAATGCCAATTTAAAGATAGAATGATAAAAGACATAACTAGAGACACAGTCTGCAATATTTGCATAAATAAATAAATGTTAGTGCATAGATCAGACCAATAGCAGAACAGCAGTATGTCCCTGAGATACACTCTCCATTTTTCAGCTTTTTGACCCAGAAGTATATCTATTTGGATTATATCAAAGGAGATGACCTCTGGTTTCCTTTTTTTTTTTCATTTCAAAAGAATTTTTATTGAACCAGGTTCATGGGATGAGTAGGATGTGGAAGCAAAGTAGGTAGTGTCATTTTAGAAATGATAATAGTGAATGAACTTGTCTTTCAAGTGTTTGTCCAGGACATTTTGCATCTCCCCCCTGGTTTTGGTTTTATATGACTTTATTTATTTTTATATATATACTTTTTTATTTTAAATTCCCTGCTATGAAATGGCCTTAAACTGACCAAATTAGACTGTTTAGTCAGAGTGGCTATTATTTTTTTCTTTCTAAGATCAAGTGTGGTAACAGTTCAGCTGTTATTAACAGATCACTCCCATACACTTGTGCCTCCATAAATAGCTTAAAAATAAACACTCCTTCAGTTATCCTACATTGAATTTTCTAAATGTTCTATGTTGGGACACAGATACACATTCTAGACTTCATGAGATTGACAGATTCCAAACCCAATGACCTCATTTTGCAGGTGAAGTTACTAAATATCAGCAATGTTAAATAACTTAAGAAATGGTTATATTATTATTAATAAATGTTAAACATTTAGCTAATTTTTGCTATTTTAAGCATTATTTATTAACTTTCTCTGTATGTCACAATAGCCTAGTGAGTGTTTAGGTACATAGGTTCCCCGTGTCTACACTGCAGGTTAGCTTGTAGGGCCATCAGATTGGAAGAAGGATATCAGGGTGACATACAGTAAATTCACAATTAACCTGGGAGATGCAATACTTTGGACATTTATAGAATTATATTTAAATGAAAGAAGACTGAAAATTGATGATATAAGCATGTAACATAATATTACTACACACACTACAGTAAAAGAGAATAAAAAGAAGGAAATTGTAATAATAAGAGAACAAAATAATAAACTGGATGCCTAAGGAACAACAGAATTAAAATTTTAAAAGTATGGATTTGTATCCTAAAAAATCAATTAGGAAATTTCAAAATATTAACAAATTACCAAAGCATAGATTTTTAAAATGGGTTTACTAAATGTTAAGATGATATAATAAATATATTCTTGTAAAAAATTAAGTTTAAATTAGAAATATAAAAAAATAATAATTGTGCAATAAAAATTCTACAATTATATATGTAGGTAAATAATTATATTTATGATGATTATTAAAATAAGGAATTAAAAGAGGTCTTCTGAGGAAACATATTGAAAATGTATTTAAAAAGAACAATGTAACAATAGCCAAAGGGGAGTGGGGAGAAGGGTTTACAGGAGCTACTATAAAGAGCACAAGGACAAAATCAAAGGGGGGGGGGGTAGAGGTGAGGAGGGAGGTGGGATTGTCTGGGGTGGGGTGGAGGGGTGGGGAAAAAATGCAGACAATTGTAACTGAATAACAATAAAAAATAAAATGGAATAATAAAGATAAAATTTTTGAAAGCTATTAGATAAATAAAAATAGAATTATGATAATGTGATTATAGGATATATTTATGCTTTAGAAATAATAGTCATGGAAGATCTACTCATGAAGGAAACTGTGACACATAATCAAAGATGTAGAAAGAAATGTAAAAGGTACAGCATTAGGGGAGAAAGTAGACCAGAATTTCAAGAATACTGTATGTTCACCATTGGCAAATAGTGTAGAGTGAGCAAGAGTTACAGAATAAAGATATAGTTTCAAGAAATATTTTAATAAATAGAAACTAGTAAACATTTTTAGAGAAAATACTATTTTGTTTTCCCTGTACATGGTGCTTTAAAAATTTAGTTTACTAGTTATTCATGTGTATTTTTTTAAAAAATAATGTTAATATTGTCTGAGGAGTGAAGGAAGACATACAGCTTTTGTTTACTTGGAATATCAGAAAGCTCAGACCAAAATAACTGAATATAGGGATTAACTACATTTTTACCTTAATGTTTACTTTTCATAGTGAGCACTACATAAAAGTGTTAAAGCTAAAAAAGAACTTTTTGCCTTGATTTTTTATAATATATTTTATTACTTTTTGTATGCTAATATCTTAGAAGTAGTGAAAAATAACCTTGAAATTAAATACTTAGGTCATACAGGGGATCACTTTTGTACTTTCCTAAAATCACTCATCCTACTTAGTTTATTCACATATTATTTTTCAGTCGACTTTTGCAATGATTCATCACGGAATCCCAGAGCTGTAAAAATGTGTTTCTATGTCCCGCAGCAATAACGAAATTCTAAAACTAATTTTCCCTCTTTTCTCCTTGGGTCGAAATATTCTATTTATAAAAGTGCAGTTGTCAAATTTCACATTCAGCTTGCAATGATATGTTGCTGAAGTTTAAATGGAAAAAGAATGTTAAAGTATAATCTTAAAAAAGTATAATTCTAATAAAATATGCATATAAAATTTTTTTCTAAGAAATGTGAAATCAATGATCAAGAGTTTCCTGTGATGTGCTATCATGTAATGTGGCTGATGCTATGTTTTTTTGTTTAATTGTGAAGGCAGGATTAAAAAAATCTCTGTTGCTGCACCATTGTGCTACATTGAAATTCTCCATATAATCGCACTGAAGCTTTCATACTCATGACAATATTGCTAATCCAAGCAACTAAGTAATGCATATAAAACAAAGGGATAGTATGGGGGCATTTTGTATATTATCTAATTTAATCTCAAGAGCTTAATGTAATTTCTTATTATTCTACTTTTACAAATTAATAAAGTGGGAGTTAGAGTGCATTAGAATAACTGTCAACAACACGCACATAGTTAACACTGAAAACACAGCCTGAAACCAGGTCTTCATGTCATCAGAGTTCAGTAGTTTCTGGTGTATTTTATTGCACCAGAAATACTTTTCTGTATTTGTTGTATAAAGACACATCATAATTAAAATGCCAAAGGTAAATGAAAAAGGAAGAATCAAAACCAGCAAGAGAAGAGTAGTTAGTTACCTATAAGGGAGCTCCCAAAAGACTGTCTGCTGATTTCTCAAAAGAAACTTTGAAGGGTATAAGGGACCGGCAAGAAGTATTCAAAGTGATGAAAACTGGGACCTACAACCATGATTACTCTATCCACAAAGCTATCACTTAGAATCAAAGGACAGATAAAGGGCTTCCCAGACATAAATAAATACATACATACATACATACATACATACATACATACATACCCCCCAAAACCCCTAAAGGAGTTCATCACCAGCAAACCAGTATTATATAAACTGTTCAAAGGTCTTCTTTAAGAAGAAGGAGATCAAAAATATGATAATAGAATGGAAATAAATGCATACCTATCAACAATTGAATATAAAAAGCAAAATAAATAAGCAAGCAGAACAGAAACAGAATCATAGATACAGAGACTGTTTTGATGATTTCCCATAGGAGAATAGTCAGGGGAATGGGAGAAAAAGGTATAGGGATTAAGAAGTACAAATTGGTTGTTACAGAATAGTCATGGGGATCAGAGTAGAGCGTAGGGAACATAATAGTCAAAGAATATATGCGTACATAGCTTATCTGAATTGCTTAGGTAATTAAACCTGAATCTATGAATTTGTGACACATGATTCTCTGAAACATGTCAAGTAAGAGGTATGACAGTGTCAAAATAAAATGGACATTTTGATAATCAAAATAACTTTTTCAGTACATAAAGACAACATATAACTTTGAAATCTCATATTTTAATCTGAGCCAGAGCACATCCTAAAACGCAAGGTAAAACAGAAGGAAATATATTGGTGGTTATACACTGTTCTCTGATTCTTATGAGTAAGGCTTGATCTCAATTTTATATCCAATTATCATGAGCCTTATTTAATAATCTAATCCTTTGTGTCATATCAATAATTACAGATACTAATTATTTTTCTCCAAACTGGAACTACTGTAGACACTGTTTAAGTGAATCAACTATTTAATTTTGTGCTCTAAAGTATGGAAATTATGTAATTGTCCCAAAAAGTTTAGGCTAGTATAGTGATATAACAAAATATATATTTTGCATTATACTGTTATGAAATAACTTGAGAAGGTAAATATGTTATATTTTAACTATACAAACAGGCAGTTACAAGTACTACCAATTATAGATCCTCAGGAAAACACTGAAAGGAAATACAAGAAAATGTTACCTTTTAGCTTCATTATTTTTCTGTCATTTAAAAATATAGTGACAAAATATTAAAACCATCTACTTTGAATATGTGCTAGCACATAAAAAGCACTAGATATAATCTGTTAATGCAAAATAGTTATGAAATAAGGTAGAAGTTTATGCAAGCAGTCTTAGAATATCCAGGGTTTATTGTCTGACATATTAGCTAGCCTCTGGTTTCTTTTGCTGCCCATTTATTGCTCATTTTATCAAATATTTCCTAAGGGCATATATTTGAGTGAAAGGATCACTGACTCTTCCCTTGAGCAGGATCAAGGAGCCAATGGGAAAGAGAGTGGCCAGGGTGATTAATATAACATTTTAGATTAATAGTGATAGTCACTTAACCCAAGTATTCTCTTCCTGTAAACCCAGATCTGAGTTTAAGGTAGTTTGTTATAGTCAATCACTTGTTAAAAGATAAATATAATGAGGCATATTTTAAAATATATTTTTAATATGAGGAGACATTTTTTTAAATGTTAAGTTTATTTGAGCCAAAGTCAACTGGGTATGTGCAGCACTAAACCAGAAGTGGTTAAGAAAGCTCCACCTGTAGGAGCTCAGGGAGAGACTTTTGTGGAGAAAAAAACAAGCAAAATAAAGAAATAATTGATTTGCAATAGTTTAAAGAATAATTGGCTGCTTGGGAGTGGTTGTCCTGAGGTTTCAATTTTATAACCTTGAGGCATTTATCGGTTTATATTTTGGTTAGTTTAGGGAGGTTGCCAGGACAATAGAGCCACTCCAGGAAAGGGCGCCCTTGTTTAATTCATTTAACACATTTCACTTCAAAGTCTAGCCCCAGAAGCCTTAGGGGTTTTCAGAAACCCAGTTTTCTTTAGAAGGTTGCCAGTGAATTGCAAAGTACAGAGGGAAAAAAAATATTTAAAGTATCTTTTCTCATTGTTTTGTATTTTGGTCTTTATATTTGTGGCTGCTCTCTTTATGCTTGTCTCTCTCATCAAACTTCTCTCAAGTGTTAGTGTTATCCTTTATCATCTTTACAATCTCTCATCCATTCACATGCAAAATAACCTCTTCAGCTCCCTCCTTATCACCCTGAAAATTTTTTTTGTTTCCCTTTCTTATCAGGATCCTTTTGTATAATGCAGAAACAAGTAGGTAGACTGGGAGCCAGGGATAGTTGGAGATGAGAAGAGACTTAGTACTGTAATTGTTTTACACTCAGGAAAAATCAAAGAAGGTCATTTCTGAACCTAAGATAGTGATTTTATCTTCTCTTCTGTAAGTGATCATATATTTTCACGTTACTTTCTAGGAAACTTGAAGCTGAACTCCAGATTCCTTTAAGAATCTGATAAGACATTTCGTTACTACTCTGTTTTAAACCCTTATTTTATCATTGCTCTGACCTCATCATACTCAGTTCAGTCTTTATTTGTTTGTTTGTTTCAGACTTATGATTTTATTTTATTTTTTAAAATATATTTTATTGATTATGCTATTACAGTTATCCTATTTTCCCCCCTTCACTCCCCTCAGCCCTGCACACCCCCTCCTGCCCACATTCCCCCCCTTTAGTTCATGTCCATGGGTCATACATATAAGTTCTTTGGCTTCTACATTTCCTATACTATTCTTACCCTCCCCCTGTCTATTTTCTACCTACTATTTATGCTACTTATTCCCTGTACCTTTTCTCCCCCTCTCCCCCTCCCACTCCCCTGTTGATAACCATCCATGTGATCTCCATTTCTGTGATTCTGTACCTATTCTAGTCATTTGCCTAGTTTACTTTTGTTTTTGTTTTAGGTGTGGTTGTTATTAACTGTGAATTTGGTGTCATTTTACTGTTCATATTTTTATCTTCTTTTTCTTAGATAAATCCCTTTAACATTTCATATAATAAGGGCTTGGTGATGATGAACTCCTTTAACTTGACCTTATCTGAGAAGCACTTTATCTGCCCTTCCATTCTAAATGAAAGCTTTGCTGGTTAGAGCAATCTTGGATATAGTTCCTAACCTTTCATGACTTGGAATATTTCTTTCCAGACCCTTCTTGCCTGGAGAGTCTCTTTTGAGAAATCAGATGACGGTCTTATGGGAACTCCTTTGTAGGTAACTGTGTCCTTTTCTCTTGTTGCTTGTAAGATTCTCTCCTTTTCCTTAATCTTGGGTAATGTAATTATGATGTGCCTTGGTGTGTGCTTCCTTGTGTCCAACATCTTTGGGACTCTCTGAGCTTCCTGGACTTCCTGGAAGTCTATTTCCTTTGCCAGATTAGGGAAGTTCTCCTTCATTATTTGTTCAAATAAATTTTCAATTTCTTGCTCTTCCTCTTCTCCTTCTGGTACCCCTATAATTCAGATGTTGGAATGTTTAAAGATGTCCTGGAGGTTCCTAAGCCTCTCCTCATTTTTTAAAAATTATTGTTTCTTCATTTTTTTCTGGTTGGGTGTTTCTTTCTTCTTTCTGGTACATACCATTGATTTGAGTCCCGGTTTCCTTCCCATCACTATTGGTTCCCTGTACCTGTTCCTTTATTTCACTTAGCATAGCCTTCATTTTTGATGTAATTTGCAACCAAATTCAACCAATTCTATGAGCATCCTGATTTCCAGTGTTTTGAACTGTGCATCTGATAGGTTGGCTATCTCTTTGTTGCTTAGTTTTATTTTTTCTGGAGCTTTGATCTATTCTTTCATTTGGGCCTTTTTCTTTTTTGTCTTGGTGAATCTGTTACATAAAGGGGCGGAGCCTTAGGTGTTCACCAGTGTGGGGCAGCCTACGTCACTGTGCTATGACATTGTATGTGGAGGAGGGGTCCGAGAGGGGACACTGGCACTTGCTCTGCTCTCTGCTGGCTTCCAGTCACTTCCCCTGCTACCCACAAGCAAAGTGGACTCTTCTGGTGCTGATTCCCATGTGGGTGGGTTTGTGTAGGTTTTAGGACCTTGTGGGTCTCTCCAATGAGCTCTCCTGTGAGGCTGGGAGTTTCTCCCACTGCTGCCTCAACTCCCACTGGTGTTTTCAATCAGTGGTTTCAGGCTTTATTTCCCCACGCTGGAGCTTTGGGGTTGTGCAGTCTGTTTCGCTTCCCTGCCATTCCTCCCAGTTTATCTGCAAGTGAATGTGGGGCCATCCAGTCTGTAAGCCACTGCCTGGAGGGATCCGTCAGCCACCACCTTGCCACAAGTCCTCTCCACCCAGCTGCATGTCTCCGCCCCTCCTACTGGTCTGGATGAATTTGTCTTCTTTATCTCCTTGGTTGTTGGACTTCCATACAGTTTAATTTCCTGTCAGTTCTGGTTGTTTTTTATTTTTAAATTGTCGTTGTCCTTTTGATTGTGCGAGGAGGCACAGTGTGTCTACCTACGCCTCCATCTTGGCTGGAAGTCCAGTTCAGTCTTTTACAAATTGTTTCAAAACTAGTTTACATTAAGTTGGAATAAAAATAAATCAAATTAATAAACACAAACAAGAATAATAATAGTAAAAGTTTTTATATATATGGAATAAAATATCTGACCTTAAAATGTGTACAATACATTCCAAATAATTTAAGTATCACTCACAAAATACTTAGAAGATTGGTTCTTTGTGTTTGAGTCACAGACTCTAAAGAATCTCATGGATGCTCCAATAATCTTTCTAAAAATGAATAAACAAATTTTGCACATAACTTTTCAAAAATTCCAAAAATATGTAGCCATAGTTTCATTTTTGACTCATAGATCAGCAGTTAAAGTCATCAGATGTGAAAGAATTAATATAATAAATATCCAATATCAGTGTGGCAAGAAATAATAATGTTGAAATATATCTCATTTAAAAGTACACTACTGGTTATACTTAACACTATATATTATTTACATGCGTCCATATGCACAGTGAGATTGAAGGAGTGACAAGAATCAGCTCAATAAACCAAAAATAAATAAATTATGGCCAATGTCCCCCACCACCACTCAATACAGAAACAACTATGAATTTAACAGATATGATGTCTTAGGACATTTTTATTTTACTATTTCAGAAATTCCAGATATTTTACTACTCATACTAAATAACCAATAAAGGGCATTTGTTATTGAATAATGTCTAATATTAATAAAAACAAATGTATTTGATCTTCAGTACAATATTTAATATAATCTGTATAATGTGTTATTTGAAATTTCCATTTTGTTTTACAAGGAATAAGTCAGTGATACTAAATATATTTTCTATTTGACAAAACAAGTAAGGACTTTTTAGTTTTCTATTTATCAAGTAAGAAAAATATATGATGTCCCTAAGTTGACTCTCAGTTGTTGCCCCCATGCCATTTTTTATATTACATGAGAACATATTTTTATACTCTTCCATAAAATTAGTACATAGAAAATAAAATATTACATTTCAACCAGAACTACCACTTTATATTCAGTTTATTTAATAGATTCTAATATGTGTAGGAAGAAAACAATGTATGAACATAGCCAAACTGAAAGCACATTATTTACTTTATTGCTTAACTCCAATGATATAAGTTCATCTTCCTTTGAAAATACACTTAAATACAGAGGCAACTTAGCATTTTTCCCACTCACAGTTAGTGCAATTTTTAAGATTTCATCTAATTGAACATGTTTGAACAAATTTAATAAAAGCGTTCTTGTGAATGCTTCAGTGGCTAGATGGGAGACAAGCTAGGAGGGCAGTGAAGTGAACATCATTCTGGTTGGGCTCTCCAGGCTAGCAAGTTATCTGCAAGATATTTTGACTGCTGAGAATGTCAGTCATAATCAATCTTAGAGATAGAAGGAGGCCGCAAATGGTTTAGGTAGTGTTCATATTGAAAGATGACTAGTCACAATAAAAAGTGAGATATGGCTGCATAGTCCTAGAAAGAATTTTGAGACCATTTAGTTTCACAAATAGTAAATTTCTAACTTAATGGAGAAATGTGGTCAACATAGTTATGTAATACAGTCATCACTTTCCAGGTCTTGTATCTCTACTTCACATCTCTTAGCTTTGGGGAAGAGCACATATTCTATAGATGTGCACTTCAGTACAACGTGTCCTGATTCTTAATAGAAATACAAAAAATTATAGACGTGTGCATGCAATTTTCTTTCCTGTACAACTTTTTTTAACAATGAAGTTGTGTTTCTCCTTTAATGTTTATTCAAGATTTTTGTTTAATTATATCATTCCCTGGAGTTTATAAAATTAATATGCCCACCTTTTGCAGTATATCAGGGCTAACATAATAAAATCTTTACTGATAGTTTTCCAAATTATTGCAAGTGTTTTTTTTTTCTCTCTACATGTATATTTCTTTGATCACTTCAAATCTTTTAAGGGGTGGCAGGGAGGGTGGCAGCAGTTAAGTTAAGGAAGGAAAGAAGGCTTCTGTTTTTTTTCCTTGTTCTATTTAATTTTTTTTTCTGGTAGGGATACACTGCATCTCCTAGATGTAACATAAAAATCACCAGCTGAGAAACTTAAAACAACTCAGCTAGTGTCTTTGTCCATGCAATATTATCTGTAAAATGAGCTAAAACCCCAAAAGGTACAGTTAATTGATAATAATGATTGTGAAAAAAGAAAACCCCTGCAAACTGTAAAGTGTTACTTAAAATGAGACATTCCTTTTGTCTACTGAGTTATTTGATTCAGAGAAAAAGGTAATTAAGAACTGCGAGTTTGCTGTCTAATCAAGTACACTTCTTTTTTTTTAATTTAAATTATATTTTATTGTTTACATTATTACAGTAGTCCCGATTTTTCCCTCTTTGCCTCCCTCCACCCAGACCCCCCAGCCCACTCCTTCAGGTAGTTCCCAAACCATTGACCATGTTCATGGGCCATGCACATATGAGGCCTGTCCAGAAAAAGTCCAGCAATTGTTAATATAACAAGAATGATTCTCATGACATCGATGTAACCTGGCAGCCAAGAAGAGTGGACTGGAATGCACATCTGTGAACAATGACTTCACTGTACTAGTCAGTGGGGTTGCTAGACGCCGTTGAGTGAGCATGTGTACTGTGCGGCTGTTGCATTCAAAATGACTGAGCGGGTAAAGAAACAAACCTGCATCAAATTTTACATTAAGCTTTAACATTCCTCTGTGGAAACTATTTGGATGTTTCAGAGGCTGCAGCTATGGGCAACTGGTGATTGGCAGCTTCGTCATGACAATGTGCCCACTCATGCATCACATCTTGTGCAGTTTTTTTGGCAAAACACTACATCACCCAGATGACTCAGCCCCACTCCAGCCCAGATTTGGCACCCTGTGACTTCTGACTTTTCCCAAAACTGAAATCACCTTTGAAAGGGAAGAGATTTCAGATTGTCCATGAGAGTCAGGAAAATATGACAGGGCAGCTGATGGTGACTGGGAGAAATGTGTGAGGTCCCAAGGTGCCTACTTTGAATGGGACTGAGGTATCATAGTCCTATGTACAATGTTTATTATATCTTGAATCTTCTTCCATAAATGTCTCTGTTTTTCATAGTACATGGCTGGGTACTTTCGGTACATCCTGCTAAAACATTGCATAGAAAAGAGGGTGTGTCAGGTATCTGTCATTAGCATATTTACAGGATATTCGACTAGATCTTTTTCCTTTATTTCCTGAATCTCACAAAAGAGAGAGAGAGAGAGAGAGAGATGATTTAAGGTTACTACTAACCTTTTACTTTACAAAGACCTATTATGTGCCAGCAGACACTTACTATATCATATTCTACATTAATTCTAAAATCATCCCTATAAAATTCAGTGTTAGTTTAATTATCTTGATCATTTATTTTAACTAACAAATTTAGGCTCAGGGATTTTTAGAGACTTCTGCAAGTATAAAACTAGGATTGAGATACTGAACTGAGGTACACATAACTGAGCAAGCTTTTAAATACAAAAACATCTTAGATAAAATCACATTTTGGAAAAATGATGTTCTAGAGCAGTGGATGATGTTTTAATTCTTGGCTTTCTGAACACTTGACATTTTCTTTAGGTGGTGTTAAGAAGAAGAAATACTGTCCCCACCCCACTCCCCCCTGGCTATTGTTAGATTGCTCTTAACTTCAATGTCTCTGGTTATATTTTGTTTGCTTTTTTCTTCTATTGCTTATGTTCCAGTTAAAGGTGAGATCATATGGTATTTGTCCCTCACTGCCTGGCTTATTTCACTTAGCATAATGCTCTCCAGTTCCATCCATGCTGTTGCAAAAAAAAAAAAAGAAGAAATACAATGAATAAAAGTAGACATGTGGGAAATGGAAATAAAAATGTTTGAGCAAGTTCTTATTTTAGGTTAGTTTATAAATTGTAGAATTAGAAATAGTCTGTAGCAGGGGCATCAAACTCATTTTAACTGGGGGCTACATCAGCCTCACGGTTGCCTTCGAAGGGCCAAATGTAATGTTAGGACTGTATAAATGTAACTACTCTTTAACAGCTAAGTGAGAGCTCAGCGCTGCTACCAGGTAGAAACAAGGTGCTGGGCCGGATAAAACAAGGTGGAGGGCCGGATTCGGACTTCAGGCCTTGTGATCTATATGTAGTTTTTAATAATTAGCTTTACGTTCCTGAACCTTTGAAAACATAGCATTACTAAGTTTATTGAAAGTTTTATTTTTTAAATCATATTTTAGTCAAAATCTTTTGAAAAACATCTTGTAATTGTTATATTTATTATGTTTCTTTATATCAGTTTTCTCAAACAATTTTAATTACAGTTAAGTATATTAGTCTCATACACTTATGGATGGTTTCCAATTAATTCATTATAGAAGTGTTATATAATCAGTGCTCAAATCTCAGTATATTTATGAAATATGGCTATAATTCATCCTTATTGATTTGAAGAGGTAATAACAAATCAATGAAAAAACTCTCCTTATATGTTCTGCAATTTACCTTACAATATTTCCCGAGGTTATGTGCACACATTATGTCTAACGCCAATCAGTGACGTCCCTAATGCACCGAACAAGCAGCCACAAGCCGATGCCATATGGAAGGTTTGCACTTTGAAGGTCCGGAACAGCAGGAGTGGATTTGTGTTCAGTCTTTTTCCTGGACTCCTTTAAACTGAAAATACATTTAACAAACAAAATTATAAAGCAGTAATATTAAAGCACATTGTGCACTTAGATTTTGTTAGTTTGTGTCCTGAAAATTCTACTTTATAACTTCATGTAAGACAGTATTATTGTTCACACATATTCTATTCCCTTTCTTGGAGAGAATTTCATGTTCTATCTCAAAGGACAAAAGATCTCACCATATGAATTTTAGAGAATGGAATATTAAGGAAAATGACATTTGTCATCTTTTGAAATAACTCTCAAAAGCAGGTATTTTCTCTGCTCAGTTGTTCCTGATTGAAGATGTGGAGTAGATCCATGGTCAAATCTTAATAGACATTTAGCTTGATTAAATATTTCTTGTTTTAAGACACTACTAAGATTTTGAGATTGCTTTTTATTACAGAAAAATCTAAGCTACTATGAATTACAGTTTTTATATATTCTGTCCTCTCAACTTCTCCCTCATGGGTACAGCATTTTCATCTTTCTCACTTTAGTACTTTATCTGTGAATATAAACTAGGAGATGTGCCTCATGTTAGAGTCACATTAAAAAGCCTCCATTGTTAAGGCTGATGTAACTCTGCTAATGGTGATGGTTCCATAAGTCTCCACTGAACAGTAGAAATCTCTACCAGGTAATTTCCCACCATGATATGATAAGTGTTAGTCCTTAACTGTTGATTTCAGGTTTGCCACTCAAATATGATTCTCACATTTCTGATAATTTGTCTGTTCTATACTTGGAAATATGTTAAGTATGTACCAAGTATGCTAAAATATTGTAACACATATTTGTATGTTTGTTTAATCCTTTCGCAGGTCTGGAGGGATGTACAGTGCATCTATTGAACAGCATCATAGATGAGGACACTGACTCTACCGGTCTCTCTTAACCCTGACTTGTACATTCCTCTGCCCTAAGACTAATTATAGTTCCACCAAATCATTTACATATTATGTTTGTTTTTTCCTGCTAGACTTTGAACTTCAACTAGACATATCCTGACAACACTAAGTAATCAATTACTGTTTGTTACATGAATCAATGGATTGGGAATACAATTAGTTAATCAAACATGCTCATTTTTTAAGTGGCATACAATAGGTATGAAACTATGTGTGAGTCAATCCAACTTGTATTTTGTTTTGCCTTTGATGCCACCTTTTCCTGAGGACCATTTAATGATGTACTAACCATGCGTGCTTTCATGCTTTTGCTGCGTTATGTCCACTAAAGTGAAGTCTCAGAGAGACTGCACCTAGTGAATGACTCAGCCCTGTCTTTTCAAAACTCCAATATTTTATTTTATTACATCATTTTTATTGTGCTTTTCCCACATTCACCCCCCCGATATTTTAAATGGGCATGATTTTTTCTAGCCTTTATGTTGGAAAGCATTTTATAAATATATTAATTTGTTGGTAACTTAAGGTAACACAATGATTATCAATAATCATGTACTTCTTTATAGAAAATACCTTAAACCCAATAAAGTGCTCTTGAAGGAAAATTTCAGATGTATATGAACTGCTTCGTTTGAAAATTGAGTTTTCAAATTATTCCGAAAGCACACTATAAAGAAAAGTATATATTTTCTTTTGCTTTGTTGGTGTAATATCCCTTCCATTATCATGTCTCATGTGAAGGAAAACTACAGCTAAGGGGTTGAATCCAGGGTATCAACTTTTCATGTGAAACCTCTGATATTTTAACTTTCACTAAAGCTTTTTATTAGAATATTTTATATTAAACTTTATATTCAATTCACAGGTTTTTTACATGAATAAATAGCACTTATTTTGTCATTTGTTCTTGAAAATTGTGGCTTAGCATTTCAGGATTTTAATACATCGGCTTATATCACCAGCAAAGGTTTTATGTGAAGTCTAATCATATTTAGCTTTGTTTCAAATCTCAGTCACAACCATATAACATATTAAAATAGAGAAAGCTAACATATATCACCTCTACTACATTAGAGATTTATTATTACTTATACGAAGATCAATAGGTGATAAGAAAAAGATAATCAGATTCTGCAATCTGCTATGGGGTGTTTTTCCTAAAGCTAAGAGCATATACATTTAATTTAGAGGTATGGCCAATCTGACACATTGTGTAATGTAAGCTTCATTGGGTTGGGATTTAAATAATTTGTACTCTGCAGTTTCCCCGACAAGGAATGTATGACATATAGATAATAAATATTTGTTGAAAGAATGATCAAAATGGGGGACTGTTTAAGAAAGTTATTATTGCAGATGTTATTCATAGATATTAACCCATAGCTTTGTACAGATTGCCCTATAACAAAGAAGGGAGAAAAAGTCTTCAAAAACACTGGATTAACTAATATTGAAAAGTAAATGTGAAAATACATGTTTAAAATTCAAGAAGTACTGTGCTCTATTGTGTGTTTGGAACTTGAGTTGGAGGCAGAAAGATACAGCTGACATGACAGCATTAAATGCCCCTGTGAAGTGAATGGCAGGGGCGTTGAGCTAAGAATCAAGGAGGGGACTTGGACTGGTGTCTTCAGCAACAAATAGTGAAAAATGCAGGGAGGACTTTGAAAATTCCAAAGATTCAAAGCTAGAGCCAGGTTGGGAATCAGGGGAAGAATTCAGATTAGAAGCAGAGATGATGCAGGTGTAAGAAGAGGTCAGGAAAGAGTGAGGAGTGCATCGTGCAAGTGAGAGAAGTAGGGTGGCAGATGTCGTGATCTGCCCCAGTACAGGGCAATCCTCAGGGGCTTGATCCTGAGCTATCCTGCGGCCAAGCTATGGAGTTTGAACTTCCGTTGGATGACTATGGGGAGCCCTTGAAGATTTTTAGCTGGCGAGTGACTTGATTAGTTTTGTGTTTCATAAAGGTCACTCTGGCAGCTGTGCAGAGTGTGTGATTGAGAATGGCAGTAAACTTGGAGAACATAATTTAGACTTTCCTAGAGCAATCAATTCAAACTTCTTTAATAAACAAGAACACTATTACCCAACATCCAGATCAATAAATAAAACTTAGTCAATAAAAAACAAGAATTTCTGATACAAAAATCAAACCAACAGGTCTCTTAAGCAATTTAATTATGTATTTAAAAACCAGGAATTAATAAAATAAACTTCTTCTGTCTTTGTCATAATTCTAGCTCTAATTTACAAGTTGCTTTAGATTGGATGCAAAATTAATATTAAGAAAGGTGTTTGAAGTACTTGTAGGGAATCTGTTCATAAGACGTTCAAACTCCATTATATGTGTAATACATACGTTATATATAATAATTATATATACATGTATATGTATTATATATAATACATGTATGTGTATGCATTGATTATATATATACATATAGATATATTCAACTTATGTTTAATTAAAGACTTCAAAGTGACAAAGACTCCAAAACCTCTATGAATAGACCATCTCTTCTTCAATTGTTAATCACTTTTCTTATATTAATATAAAAACAGCATTTTGTATTCTTTACCCATTGTTTCTGTACTTGTGCTGGTGTTCAAAAAATGCTACTTTAGAAATTAATCTGCTGATAATATCTTGAAAGAAGATGAAATATTTATTTTCCTTCCAAATATCTGTTCTTCAGTTACCCTTAGGTGACCTGTATATTTAAATATTTCAGTAACAACATGGATGGACCTTGAGAACATCAGGCCAAGCAAAATAAGTTAGTCAGAAAAAGCTACAAACCACGTGATTTCACTCCCATGTGGGATGTAAAACTGAAAGTCATAGACACAGACAACAGTGTGCTGGTTACCAGAAGGGAGAGGTGGAGGGTGTGCTAAAGGGGAAAGGAGACCAGATACGTGGTGACAGAAGATTATTTGACTTTGGGTGGTGGGCACACTATGCAACATACAGATCATGTAGTACCATAGCAATGCACACTTAAAACCCTTTACGACCCTATGAACCAATGTCCACCCAATAAATTTAATAAAATAAATAAATAAATAAATGAGGACTTACTGTAGAAAAAACTACTCAGTCACACTGCATAATGATAACACAGGGACTAAGTTAACTGGCAAAACATGTTTTTTTCTCATATCTATGATTGACAAATAGCAAAATTTTCTTAAGCAATGTTGCAATAGAGAAGCAAATGTCCACAATAATCTCAAAAAGTCTTAACTAAAAAGTGCATTATAATCACTTCTCCTCCAAACATTTAAGAAAATGTGATATTGTGGCATGTTCCACTTGGACAAGAATCCAATATCTTTACACTTTCTTATGCAAAAATTAGTAATATAGATCTCAAGTTTAATATTTTATTCTTTTAAAAAATGTTTCTAAACAAAACAGCAAAAAAGGTTTAAACTTCTTCAAGAAAATAGCTCAGTTTCTCTTGTGCTTAACTGAACTGTATGTAAAATAAATCCAGGTTGAATGTACATAAGAATGAATTTGACATTTCAAACTAAGATGACATATACAGATGCAATAATTTTACCTTTAATTTTTGTCTGCCACTTAACCATTCACAACCTCCTTGCATGCTGTACAAAGAAGAATGGACCCCATGTTCAAAGCTAAGTATTAGAATCACAAACATATCTTTTCCAAAGATTCAATATGTGAATTTGTTATCTGCATTGTTAAAGATGTAATGAGTCTGTGGCTGAATGTGGTGTTAAATAAGGCCACAGCTTGCTAATTTGTATCACCTCTGGCAGATAAAGTAATAGTTTTACCATTTGAAAAATTTCTAAAATAATTCACATTTACAAAACTCAAATCACTTTTCAATATAATTAGGAATAAATTGAAACTATCTCATTTTAAAATCCAATTTGAGTAATTTTGCTTCCTTTCTCCAAAACGATCTTTCAATATATTATTATTCCATGAAATGATAAAAGTAATGGTAGGGTAATAAAAACAATTGAAACTTAATGAAAAGCTATGAGCAACTTTTCTGATACAACAGAATATTTTGTTTCCAACAGTACTCTACTAATATAATGATTAACACGAATGAATAAGAAATTCATTAAACACTGGAAAATAAAAATGTGCCACTACAGAGCTTCCATTAAATTGAATGTATTAACAATAAGGTACTCATCCATTTTACTCTTAGATAAGGAATTCCAAATAAGAATATCCTTTTTTTAAGACACATTTTTGAGCTGAAAAATTTAGATTGTGAACTCTGTGAAATTACTTGTATGTATCTAAGTAGAAAAGAAACAAATACCAAATTTTAGGAGCTAAGATGGAATATGCTGGCATTTTCTTCTTTCTGTTGCCTCAAGGTGTTTCGAGGAAATACCTTCAAAGACTCATTGTACTGTCCTAGACCCTATGGTTGTTGTGAAAAAAAGAAACAATGTAAACTTTTCTAATTTTAGAAGATAACTATTTAGTTATAAAATGATAAGCCACAATACAACCAGAACGTATAATGTTGAAAATAGGATACTCTTTGTTGTCTGGCAAGGACTTCACTGGTCCTCTTAGACAACAGAAAGTCAAAGACTTCTACAACTTCTTGGCCATGGACAGATTGAGATCAGAAATTTTCTCTCTAAATGGTGAGCAATGTGGGGAGGCCAGTCTTCTTGGCCGTGCTAAGTATGGACTTATTTTACAGACTCTATTTCATCATTCCTCCTTAAAAGTGACTACCACATATGGGCCCTCCAGTTACATGTAGAAAAGACTGGAAAAATGATGCTATTATTCCTACAACTAGTAAGGGATAATGATTATTGCTTTAGGAGGGTTATATCCTTCCGATTTCTCTTGTACTGCTTAGTCTTGTACTATTTCCCCATTCTTTAAAACATGTATATACACAAAATTTCAAATAGCTCATAATGGGTGATAAAATGAATTGCTGGAATGCCCCCTTCAGTCCTCAGATGCTGAGCTGCTAAAAATACTGCTTCTGAAGGACTGAGCTGAGTTACTTTGAAATTGTCCCTTTGAAACATCCCTTTCCAATAATACAAATCCTCCAGAGAGCAGTCCCTATTAAATGAGAGTCCACAGTGTGGAATGAAAAGGGTCAGCTCCATGCCTTAAGATGGAAAATTATGAATAGGATCAGGTGAGATCCTTGTTAAAACTGCACTGCTATTCACTACCTGCCTTTGCCCAATAGTACTTCTTTCACTTCTCATAGGTCTCAATCCTGAGGCACACCCTGGTATACCTCCTGCATGTGAATCTTTATTTTCTCCCCAGGGGACTTTGACCTACAGCAAATGATGTGAGACCTGGCTAAGCAAACTCTAAAATGGGATTTAGAATTACATCATTCACTGGCTCATAAAATAAGGACAACTTTATGGGTAAAAGGTATAGGCTTGAATTATTTGGCATCTGTAACACTGCATTGTCTTGAGTATCATAAAATATAACTTACAAAACTCATGAGGAAAAATAATAATCTATTGTTATGCAAACATCTCTGTTCTTTCCACCGTTTATTCTTCCTTCCTAAATACTACAATACTTTCCCCTTTTTATTTTCTTTTTTCTTAAAGAACCATCTTTAGCCAATCTTTAAAAGTCATTCTGCTAATGACAGATCCATTTTGTTTCCCTTTGCCTGAGAATGTCTTTATTTTTTCTTCATTTTTAATGAGTTTTAGTCAATATAGAATTCATTGTTGATAGTTCCTTTTCTGTAGAGTTTGAAAAACACTGTCTAACTGCCTTCTGGCCTTCGTGGTTTTAGATGAGAACACACAGTCGTTTGAATTGATATCTCCTACAGCCAATACATTGTTTCTCCTTCCTTAAATCTTTTCTTTCAAGAGATTGTCACCATGTTTAAGTTTAGCAGACAGGTTATGCCCTACTTGTTAGCACTGCAGTTCCAATGGCAGTTTCATCCCAGAGCCTCTGGAGTGCTATTTCGTCTCCTTAATACCTGATGTTGCTGGGCTCCCACTGATCTCTGCTGGTGCTGCCCATAGGGGTAGAAGGGGTTTCCATGGCTGGGTCATCAGATTTCTCTTGGTGATGGATGATAATCTCATGTCTCAGGATCTAAGGGACTTTCCAGGCATGGATGCTTGTTTTGGTAGGTCCATCTTACGCATTCTACTGTTTCTGGCTGTGAAGGAGAAACCTCAGGTTCACGGGGACAAAGAGGTTCTCTGGATGGCTGAGTACCTCTTCTTGCCTGTTCCCATCAATCTACCTCTTTGTTTTTCAACAGAAAAGGAATCCTCAGCCTGGTGTGGAAGGGAGACGAGGGTGTTCCCTTGGCCATTCTCTTTGGCAGGTCTCTCAACTGATTCTCTTTCTCATTGGTATCAGCTTGCCTATCATTGTCAGAGGGACTCACATTCCATCCAGAAGGGGAATGAGCCTTCTGAGTCACCTTTTGTTCCCTGTCAGGGATTGGGACACACCAGATCTAGATAACCTCCTTATGCTGGGTGGCGGTGTGCAAGACTCTCTTCTACTCTGTTACTCCTCCATCCTGGAGCCCAAAACCACTTCCCTTTCTTCTTTGATTCACTCTGTGTTATTTCCAGAGATTGTAGTTGTGCTTATTAAGTAGGAGTGGGGACAAGCAAGGAGAAACAGCTCCATGTGACCTTGTGCAGCCTCGCAGGCCTCTGGTAATGTTCAGTGAGACAGAATATTTTGTTCAGAACAACAAGAAAAGGTTTGTCTGCCTAGAGGAAGATGGCGTTCTCCATTACACCGAAAACACTGAATATATTATAAGGTAGTTTCCTCATGAGGGCTTCTTATGTAAGATAAAAGACACCTCATCAGAAAATAATTTGACTTTGGGTGGTGTGCACACCACACAATAGACAGATCATATGTCAGAAATGTACACTTGAAACATTGCCACCCCAACACATTTAATTTAAAAATCCGTGACAATAAAATTGAGAGTATCTCAGTTTCATACAGAAAATTATGCTGTACAAAGGTGCTTTACAAAGTGTTTTCACATGCCATCCTCATAGACACCCAGAAATATAGGCAAATGTCAGAGTGCAAGTGCCTGCACCTACAGAAATGCAGCATTTTTTAATTCAAAGTTAGGACACTATTTTAAATTATTATTATTATTTTTTACAATCCAAGCCTTGAATGTTCCCAGGTCTGTCTCCAGAGCGTGTCCAAACACATGAATACCTATCATCGATGTCTAGTAGCAGTAGGTCCGTCTGTCTTGCCTCATCACAGTGACAAGCATAAACTAAGCCACAAATGAATGGCAGCGATATGAATTTGTCTGTTGAGACTGAACCCCTGGTAACTGGGAGGAAAAAACAGAAGACATTCTGGCCATAGGGAAGACTGAGTATATGAGCCTGGTGATAGAAAACAGAGGATTGAAGCATATTTGAGTCTGTAAAAAAGAAATATTGTTGTGCCAAAGCTATACTTTTGGCATCTAAATGTTCATTGTTTGATATTATGTTCATTAATGCTTCAAATGAAAAATGCACCATTAATAATCCTAAGATAAGGTTAGAATAGTATGATGTTTTAAAATGTGTTAGAAAATTTAGAGCACAAATAGGGTTTAGATCTTGACATTTGCTTTTGAGCTTCATTCAGCTTCTCTTGCCACTAGCCAGGTTACAGGAGTCCCTTTATATCCAAAACAAGTGAGAGAATAAAATTCAACCAGACTGCATTGAACAATTACCCAAATGACTATGAAACAGACACAGGTAAGTTTCTTAAACACTATCTTTAGGCAACCCTGAAAATTAGAGAGTAAAAGAAGAGGATATGCTCGTATTCTGCCTGCAAACCCGGGGAGTAATGTAAACATCCATCTGCCTGAAATAGTTTATAGAATGCCTCTGCCAATGAATGGTCAAGGTAACCTTGACCTTTATTCCAGTTTTGTAGTTTCTGGCTCTTCAGCAAAACACAAGATGAGGCAGTGCTCAAACTTAAAAATGCTGAGCCAACCATTCTGTGAGGTTTCCCCTGAAATCTCTCTGGAGAAATACCACCTGTTCATATCTGACTGGCTCTGAAAGCTTGTTGTATGTCTGCTTTCTTTCTTTACCAAATGCACTTGACATTTTTCTCACAGGATGCTGTCTGTGCTAAACTATGATACATGCGCAACTACCATATAAAAATTAGTCTGAATTACTTTTTTTTTTAAATAGTTCCTGATGCATATGGCAACATTAATGTCAAAATTTCAATACTTTTTGATATTCCTGTAATGTGAAGTGCTTCGCTAAAGCCAATATTTCTATAACGTTCCCATGTTCCTCTGGTCTCCTAAGGGATGTGAGCCAAAGGCTTAGAAGCCAGGGCACTGGGGCTGTAGCCTGCTGGCCAGCAGCTTGAGAGCGCGCACACACTGCCGGTTAGTTTACCCCAAGCCAGCTGGCAGAGCGAGAGGTAGGACAGATGCATCTTATAAATGGACATCTGTGGAAAGGCTACACTCCAGGCCTTCCAGGCTGGCATGGAATCAAAGGGACCATTCTTTTTCCCCAGTGCTGGAAAGTACAGCCTAACCAAAGATGCAATACCCGGCTGGCAGATAAAAGACAGAAGACACCAAAGGCCAAGTTACTAAATGAACTGAAGTTGCAATCTCTCAACCCCATGACTTTAGAGGGAAAATCTTATTAGCATAGTGATTTTTTTTTTCCTTTTCTTCATCTACAGGATCAGAGCAATAATGAGCTACAGAAAAAAAGATATCAATTTTATTGTTATGTGTAGTTCCATTAAGATTAGTATTATATGTGTATATTTACCTATATTTCATGTTTGTGCATGTGTATGTTTGTGTATACACATGAATATGCATAATAATATATACATATGAACACACATCCTCATGTGTGTGTGTGCATATATACATATACACATGAGTATACATGTGTAAGGATAGTGTATACCTCAAATGTGAAAGAGAAAATCTAGTTTATTAAAAATTCTTAATTTTTAACCATGCCTAGGCAATAACTGATGAATGATTTTGTGTGCCAGAGCTCTCAGAAATCTCTCCGCAGAAGGGATTAATCTCTCCTAGGAGGGATTAGTTTTAGAAAAGGAAATTGTCAAGAAAACAACTAGGTCCCAGAGGGAAGCCTCAGTCCAGCATTTGTGTGGAACACCAACTCTGTCAATGTGCTGAGGTAACGCAAATACACACACGCAGAGCATCCTGTGGAAGACAAAGATGAGATGCAATGGGTTAAATAAAGACATGCCGATTCCCTTACTGTAGCACTTCACAAAGGTGATTATAAGCATACATATGTGTTTGTGTGCGTGAGAGTGTAGTAAATGCCCATGAGGCATTTATCTGATCAATAATATGTCACAGAGCATTTAGCAAATGCTGTCCTGATCAATAGACAATAGAGTGGGTCATATTATACCATGATATTTAAGAACGAAACATGTCTCGACTTATTCTTGTAAGATGTAGTGTTTGAGTACAGACTATGGGAAGAAGAGTGGAGAATAGAAATAGAAATGTTCATAGAGCTGTGTGACATTGCAGCATACGGAACACTACTGGCACTGATTTGACCTATTTTGCTAGGTTTTATTTATTTATTTATTTATTTATTTATTTATTTATTTATTAGAGAGGAGAAGGAAGGGAGAAAGAGAGGGAGAGAAACATCAATATGTGGTTGCCTCTTGTGTACCCCCTACTGGGAACCTGGCCCACAACCCAAGCATGTGTCCTGACTGGGAACTGAACCAGCAACCCATTGGTTTACAGCCTGTGCTCAGTCCACTGAGCTACACCAGCCAGGTATTTGCTAGATTTTTAGTACTTTCTTGTGGAACACAGTTCCACTTCAGAACAATGAAGAGTCCAGAGAACATTATCGCCTTAACATTTAGAAAACTCCAGCTCAGCAGTGGAATGCATGGTGAAAGCTAGTAGCAACATTTGCATCTATGCCCACCGGGCACTTAAACACCCAGGATGAGCAGTTGGACCCTGTGCAGGGATTCCTGGCAGGCCTTTGTGTCCTCAGCAGGAGCCTTGATGCGTTAAACAAGAAAGGAGCAGTGGTAGCAAGCAGTTGTGATGGTGCCTGAGAACACACAGTGCCTGATAAAATGCACTGTGCTCTGTGAAGCCACTAGATGTCTTCCTGCAGCTGGTGAAACAGTGAACCTTCCTGGCAGAAGTTGGTGATACCTGGCAGAGGGTCAATGCCCATAGGAGGTGGTGCTGCCTGTCAAAAAACAGCAGCGTTCAAGAGCAGAAACAACAGTTCACAGAACTTGTTGCAAGTTCAGCTGAGCACTGGTGACCAGCAAAATGTGTCTTTTCCAAGTAAAGTGTTTCCCTGTGTTAAGATATAAGTTGCCTCCTGTGTGCCCTCTGAACTGCTTTGGGCTGTCGGTTGGCTGGATGGAGTTTAACTCAGCAAATAGGACTATAATTTAATTCATCAAACTCAAAGGAACTATTTCTTTATTCAGTAAGATTACATTTTTACAATATGATATTAATAATGTGACTCGATATGGAAACTATTTGTAAAATGATTATAGAATATATCTGGCATATTAATATATAAATAGATTAAAATAGAAGTCTGAACAACTGAAAAAATCAATGTAAATAAAGCTAAATTAATATAGTTCTATCTGAAAGATGACCATTTATTATGCATATAGAAAAGGAAATATCTAAAGAAGATTAATATTTGACAGAACAAAGTATATGAAAGCCTTTTTTATTTTAAAAATGTGTGCACATATTCAAGAGCTTTCTGTTTGGCTGCATTGGAATATATCTGGAACATAAAAGTAGGTATGTGTTCATGCATTCAAGAAACATTTCAAACATTAATTTAGAGCTTACTATATCTGAAATTGTCTGCTTCTCCCTGGGGAGAAAATGTTAAAAATACATAGTCCATGCATGGCAGAACCTCAAAGAATAGCAGAGCTATCAAACTGGGAGAGGGAGAAGGAAGCATAAACAAGCCGCAATGAAGGGTTTTGATAGGTTTTATGGTAGATATATGCACAGATTATTCTGACAGCACCGGAGGAGGAAAACGAATCTTGCCAAGGGTACTAGGAAGGATATCAGAGAAAGATGACATTACTGCTGAGTCCTGAAAGGGTAATTAGAAATCTTGCCAGCGAGAATGTGAATGTAAAGCAGGCCAAGCAGTGGGAACACTGCATAAAAGGCCTGGTTTGTCAAAGGGCACAAGACATTCAGGGAATTCTAAATAGATAAATATGACCAGAACACAGGCTACATCCAAAAGTGAAAAAGAAAGAAGGAGTTGACATCACACTGTAGTAAATGAGAATACAATAAAATTAAAATTGTATCTGTGTGTAAGCAACAAAACAAGTTAAAAGATTACTGTAAAAACATCAGGACTGAAACAATGCAGTGGATATGTGTGAGGCATCCAGATATATCTCTGAGGTATATGACCGGTGGTATATGTTGGTGGTATGACTGGTTAATGGTTTAGGGAAAATGAAGGGGGAGCTATGATGACACCCAAGTTTTAGCTGGATCCTGCAATAACTTCCCTAACAAAGTGTAATCTCTTAGGAAGAACACACTTGAAAGAAATGAGTTCAGTTTTGGATACACTGATATTTATTGATTCATTGCTCTTGGTTGCACTATCTAATTAAAACTGTTCAAATAAAAAATTGAGATCTGTAATTCAAGAGGGTTGTGAGCACCAGAAAAATCCATTTTGAAGTCATCTGAACACTCACATGTATACAGTCATTGAAGATTTAGGGAGAAATGAGATTATACACAGGAAAGTGTGGAGAGCAGAGGAGAGCTGTAACATCCTTTTGACCCCTCCTCCTGCTTTTGCACACTGCCTCCCTTCCCAGCTGTGTCTGAATAGCACTGTCCTCCTCCTCATGGTCATTTGCTCACTCATGCAGTGATGGGTCTAGGAATGAGCATGTGATCCATTTTTAATTAATGAGATGAAGAACAATCTGGTTATTGGAAAGTTTTCTTCACTACAAAAAGAGACAGAAAAGAAGAGATGAAAGTTTAACAAGACATTTTCAAATTCTTTCCAAGAAATAAGTATTTTATTTCAGGAACATGAATCTAATTAGTAGTTTCAGTGTGTGTTTAAGTTTTGTGTATATGCGTTATGAATATGTATGCATGGGAGCAGAGATTGCTGCCCATAATCCATGCACTTATTCAGAGAACATTATAATACTAATACTATATCCTTTGTACCAGGCATGGAATAGGTAGGTGACAGTCACAAAAAAAAATGGATAAACATATTCTTTTGTTCCCTAATATTTCATAATTCATTAAGAGGAAAAATACATGTTTAAATAATTATAGTATCATGGACTCATTAGAGAAATAAAGGATAAGAAGAATCATTCACCAGGTGTTTTACACATAATGTCTCTTTTATTATTTTAATCCTAAATTTGGGTTAATTTTCTCTAGGTGAATCAGGTGTTTCATAGAAACTTAAGATTAAATTTTAAGGTTCTCTTTTTTCAAAAGAAAATCATTTGAAATTATTCCAGTAAGATTTTAAAGGCTTTGCTCAGCTGGTGTGCGTGACCACCAGGTTCTCTCTGAGCAGAAGCAGGGTTGGACTTCTACAGAATAAGGAGAAGACAGGAAGTTGTTTCCATCATATGGCTCAGGCAGCAGTTTTCATCATTCAGTGCTGGAAACTTGTGGTTGGAACATTTGGATATTGAATTTTATTTTATTTTTCACATCCCTTTCTTGGTATCACTGACATAATACCATCCTGATTATTGATAAAACAGTCCTTATAAAAGTTTTATTTGTTTGTTTGTTTGCAATCCTTATGTTGTATCAAAGTTCAGAGACAGTGAGGGGGAGTTTCAAAACAGTAAAAACCATGGGAGAGAAATGAATAAAAGAAAAATGTAATAAAGATTGAAGGCAAGGAAAACTGGAGACCCTCTATCATATCTGTTTTAATACTTTTGCAGTTTGATACCCAAATTCCTCTTCTATGACACCTCTCTGCCACACTGTTCTGACATTAGCTGTTGGCTCATAGAGTTGCCAGTGGGAATAGAGAAGCGGCAAATAACTGCATGACAGAGAATGTTCAGGCTTTATGGAGCAAATGGCATAGGATTTAAGAGTATAGAGATCAGTAGTCATTCACCAGTTACATGAAGAGGAAGCATAAGAACATCGACCAGCATGAAATCATGGGAAAAGACCTGGAATTGCAAAAAGGACATAGGGTTAAATGACAGAAAATGAGTCCAGAAACATCATTTGGAACCACTGAAATACAACATGACAGAAATGAAGACTATAGGCATGCTTGGAAATTAATAATTTTTTTATCCCAGTCAGGTGTAATATGTGACTTAAAATCCATTGCCTAGGCAGCTAGCAGAGATCCATCGCAGGGTTAATCTGAAACCCCCAGGGGCAAAGAGAAGGTAGAGATATTAGAGGGAGGAGAAATAGCACATGGTTTTCCATGTTCAGTGAGAGGTTAACTGAGATAAATTTTTCTGATGCTTGAAAAGCAGTTTTATGCCATGATAAAGTTAATGAATTCTTGAATTCTGAATGGACTCTGGAGCAAGTTTGCCTGGGTTCAAAGCTTAACATTGCCATTTATCAGCAACCTGTCATTAGGTAATTTAGTAAAATGTAGAGAGATTGTGTACCTACTTCATAAAGTCGTTATAAAGATTCTCTGATCTAATATACTTGAAATTCTTAAAATATTGTTGAGCAATCAATACTAATGCAAGCGATCATATTTTCCCGAGGACAGTGAATCTCACAGTGTATTTTCCAGACCAGGAGCACTAGCGTCCCCTGGGAACAGTTAGAAATGGAACTGTGTGGGCCCTGACCCACAGTTATGGAATAACTGCAGGGTGGAATGGGTGGCAATCTGATTTTAACATGCCTTCTTGGTGACTCAATAAACCTTGATGTTTGAGAACCAGTCCCTTAGAGCACCTTAGAGTTATGCAAAGCTTATGCCATAGAGGAAAGTAGAACCATTTTTTTAAAGCAGGTTTTAAGCAGGAGTATAATAAGACTAATTATGTCATATTAGGGACACAATACTGGCCTTATGAAAATACACACAAAAATGTATGTCTCTCACTAAATGTCTAATGATATGTTGCTTTAAGTTAAGCAGCACCTTCTAGAGGTGTCCACTTTTTGAAAGGACAAAGGTCCTGGAGTAAATTTACATTGTCAAGCAAACTATAAGATAAATCCAACCTAACACTTAGCAAAAGTATTATCATTTTAAAAGTAATTTCTCATAACAATTTTAAGATTTACACAGTGGAAGCATTGTATTACCTCTACTTTAAAATAGGAAATTGAGAGTTAGGAATTTAAAACGATTCGATTAAAATTATTCCTATTTCACTCCTACAACTACTTCTGGCATGGGGGTGGAGTTACGGGGTGGAGGGACTGAGCCAAAAAGAAAAAAGACTCGTGGACATCAGTGTGGTGATTACAGGGGGCTGTGGGCATAAGGGGGTTAAATGGTAATGGAAAATACAAGAACAAATATATATATATATATATATATATATATATATATATATATATATGAATTATATGGTGTGTCATTTTGAAAACTAAAATATGATGGCCAATTCTAGCCTATATCATAGATTGAATTGACAAAAATAGTCCTTTTCTCATTTCAGACATAGTAGACTTCCCCAGGGCAACTTTATGTGCCTAGCTATTCAACTGATACTTTTTAAATGTTGAATAGAAATATTTATAGACTTAGAATTACTTGCCAAGGCAAATTGTCATTCAGAATTAAAAAAAAAAATAGTTTCAGATAAACTGAAAGCAACTTTACATTTGGAGATTCTTTTTTTTTTAATAACAGAGATTCTTACTAAATGAGTGAATAACAAATATCCACAGAGAGTAAAAAGATGATTTTTAAAAAGTGAGTTACAAGAATCAATGGTAGATAATAAACTTGACAAATATTGGGCAATCTAAATTAATATGGCTATAAACCTAGATGACTAATGTCTGGGGTTTAAAATTAAAGTCCTAGTAATAAAATGACATAAACTGAGGTGATCAGATTTAAAGTGGTCCAAAGTACTTATATAACTATAGTAAAATGAAGGCAATCTTGACTAAATTACAGATATTCAAAATTTTAAACACACTACTCATAGAAGAGAGATGAAGTAAATGACTTCCAAGCCAGTATAAGAAATAAGAGGATATTTCCAAGTCTTGGCCAGAACGATTAATGCTGCAATGAATATAGGGGTGCATATACCTTTGCAAATAAATGTTTTTGTTTTTGTTTGTTTTTTACTTTTAGGTAGATATACAGGAGAGGGGTTGCTGGGTTATAGGGTGACCATATTCTTAAGTTTTTGAGGTCCCTCCATATTGTTTTCCATAGGGACGGTACCATTTTTACATTCCCACCAGCAGTGAGTGAGGGTTCTTTTTCTCCACAACCTCTCCAAAACTTGATATCACTTATGTTGATAATAGCCATTCTAACAGGTGGGAAGTGGTATGTCTTCTTGGGAGAAGTGCAGGTCCTCAGCCCATTTTTTAAAAATTCTCACGCAAGGATATGTTTATTAATTTTAGAGATGGAGACAGAGAGAGAGAGAAAGAGAGAGAGAGAGCAAAAGCCATTGATACATCAATGTGAGAGAAACATCAGTTGGTTGTTTCCCATATAAACTCCAACTGGAATCAAACCCACAACCTTTTGGTATACAGGCTAATGCTCCAATCAACCCAGCAACCTGTCCAGGGCCATCTTTCCATTTTCTAAATTGGATTGTTTATTTGTTTGGTATGGAGTTGTATGAGGTCTTTATATATTTTTGATATTAACCCATTGTCAGGGCTGTTGTTTGCAAATATCTTGTCCCATTTGGTTGGTTTCATGTTTGTTGTTGATGTTGTTGGTTTCTTTTGCTGTGCAGAAACTTTTTATTTTGATATATTTCTGTTCATTTACTTTTGCCTTTACTTTCCTTGCTTTGGGGTCAAATTCATAAAATCATCTCCATAACCAAGCTCCATAAATTTAGAATCTAGTCACCGCAATAAATTTAATTTAAAATAAAATAAATGATAATTATATAATTATTTAATACATATTAAATGTTTATTTAATACATATTAAATGTTTATTTAATGACAACTAAGTTAAATGACAACTTAGTTAAATTAAGTAAGTGAAGATAGCAAGGACAGTAAATGATAACTACTATTAAATATACAAAGATGGACTTTCAGGATACCTGCAGTATACATGAGAATAATTATTTAGGAAGATATGAGGCATGTAAGCTTAGGGAGAGAAACAATTATTTACTTAATATGCTATACTTATATATTAATTTAAATAACATTTGACAAAAATAAAATGTCAATACATTAATTTTGGTTATCAATACTCTATAATCCATTGGTATTTTCCATAATTTACTAAGGTTTTTTTTTTAATGATAAAACTGTGGTACTTTCTTTTTGGTCAAAGAAAATTAATTTTATACACAATAACATGTCAGGGCGGGCAGGGTAGGACAAAATGGCAGTCAAACTACAACCTGGAAGAGACGACTGACGTCAAACCAGGGAACCACCAATGATGGACTGTGGCTTTGTTCCAGGAGACCAATCCCTAGCCCCCGAGGGGAGGCAATCAGAATTTGGTGCATAAAACCCCACCATATTCCCTGCTTGGGCGCAACTTCCTTGGCCCACTCCCCGGACTGGAGAATCTCGCCCAGGTCCGCAAACCTCAATAAAGCTCTGTACTGCCTAATTTTGTGGCTGATTGGCATTTCTTCCTCAGCGGAGCCTAAGAAAACCTTTCGTCAAGTGTTTAAACAAACATGAACCATACACAAATATGTTTTTAGATAACTTTGAGTTATGCCATTATTTAATAGTAATAGTAAGAAGACACTTCATCAGGCCTGGTAAAACCCAAAAGTCTCAATGGCTACATTTTAGCCTTAGCATCCCTGAAGTATGGACATAGTTCTATATTCCTAGGAGAAAAGTTCACATGCGTGATTGTGAATGTTTTTATGTGTCCTTAAGAAAAGGTAGTTTTGAAAAGATATTTTGCCTTAGTTTGATAATTATTGTTAGCACACTAGGTGTCACTACACTGGGAGTCTGAATCATGTGGAAATTATTATTTTGGGAGGATACACTTCCAATATACTATATCTTGACTACTCAAGTTCTATAAGTAAATCAGTGATACAACCACTTTTCCTTAAAAAACAGATTTAAACTAAATCTTGTCTCATTAACAAGAAAAATGGGAAGGGACAGATTAAGATAGAAAATAATTAGTACCTGTTATAAATAATATGACCATATATAATTTATTATACTATTCAAAACATATCTGTCAGTAAAAGGAAATGCTTACTAGCAAGATTACAAGTAACCAAGAGTTTTATGTGCCAAACCTAGTTATAAAGTGTTTTGTTGTTACAATTTTTAGATGGTGCCTTTCAATTATATTAAAAAAGGGATAGTTTATGTTTTCTTCAAAGACAGGAACTCTAGAAGGTTTTTATCTATGTATGTATGTAAATATGTATTTTTTATAGAAGATATAGAGAGAGCAGGTTTATTAAGTGATAGTACACTTCACAGAACATGGGAGCAGGCCAACTCCCAGCAGAGATCGACCTCTAGAAAGTTTGAAATTAAAACAGCAGAAGTTGTTGGTATGGAAATACCCTACTTATTTCATTTCATGCATTAGTGGCAATGGGAGTTAAACAGATTCAAAGTAGAAAGGATGATCTAACAATCTAAATAGTGGATATTTCATAATGTTTATTTACTTAATTTCCTAATCTGAAAGTAAAATGAAACTGGAACAAGAGGGTATTTATTCATTTTGCTGTATTATTGAATAATTTTATGTATGTTAGCATCAATTTAAAAATAATTTGAAGCCATTTATAATAACCTCATAGATATTAGTAGAAAAATATAAATTTCAAGTAACTAGGAAATAGAAGAAACTATAAAGGTAGAATAAGGGCCAGAACTGGTGAAGACAATAATACGTAGATCACCTTTAAGTCAGCCAAAATGCAATGTACAGTTAAAAATTCAATATGTAAATCAATATGGGAATAAACACGAATTAGGAGAACATGAAAATGGACAAGTGCTAGTGTTCAAAAAAATGACTAAAAAGACATGGCTTATTAATTTTAGGTGAATCCCCTTATCTTCCATTTCCCTGAAAATTACTATTAAGAATTATAAATCCCACATATTTCCAAATCTGATATGCTGATTTTTATTTCTTTCATATGCATATTTATCATAAATATCATAGATCTATTTATATGATGTCTATCTTTATGTAATTCATTTTATATTTTCCTTTTTTAAATGTTACTTATAACACATTCATCTTTTTTCAGTATTTTCTGTTAGCCTCTTTTAAAATTATATTTCTTAATAAGCAAAATGCTGTATTTCTCTTGCTTTGTAATTTGCTCTTTTTGTTGTTGCCATCAACTTTGCATCTCCACACTATGGCAAGGAAGAAATCCCCTTATTCTGAAAGTCAATCACATTAATATTCTTTATCTCATTGCTCATTGCCTCCTAAGGACAAGCATGCCCTCAGACAGCAGCAATAAATCAAATTTAAACATCCTGCTGAGGAGATGGGGATTGTAGAAGTGTCATGCTTTGGTAGTGGCTGAGTAGAGAATGACCCATTATCATATAAAAGTGATGATAACCTATGTGATAAAACACATAAAGATTGTAACATTTCTGCTTTTGGGTAACCCAGAAGATTTAAATCAAAGTTATAGCTGATTGATTCCCACTAATTTAAAAATAAATTAAATATTCAAAAATTGGAGAATTAAAAATATTTATTTTCCTTTGTGTGTGATTTAGATTTATGAAAGCCAAACAACCTAGAATATATTAATAGATACTATATTGGGGAGGACATGGCTGTGATTAAAAACTTTCACAATATGTATATTGCTAAAAAGGTGACAGGTGCTGGAAACAAATATTTGGAAGTGCTAAAATAGTTACTTTAAGATAACATAGTGCCATCTAGAATGAATTAGTTTCATGCTGAAAAAACATACTTTTCCTTGAAATATACTGAGATATGGCTCATTCATCATGCCACATTCACTACTGGTTGAATTTGGAGGCACATAAACACATGAAACATTAATTATAGCCAACTAGAAAATCTTCTTAAAACTTGACAAAATCACAAATATTACCACAGAGCAGAAGTGAATACTCATAAATTTCCTCCGTCAATATAAAAGAACTTTATAGGGTCCCCAAAACCAACAAAAAACAAACAAAAAACCCCACAACTTTTCCAGCCTCAAGCAATTTTATCCAATAATGAGATATTGCATGATTTATCATTGTCCAATTGGTTGGATACTTGGTAAACAAATTATAGCAATTGAATTGCTGACCTCACAAGCTTTAAGAAAAAAACAATTTTGCTGATAACATCTAATTACCCATGGCACACAGACACCCTATTATAATGTAAACATGAAATTAGAGTATGTATACACAGAAACATGGAAAATAGTAGCTTTCTTTTGCAAATATCTAATTAATTTCAAATTATAGCTTATTGCTAAATAGATAAAATAAGGAACATACTTTTTCAGTAAATAGAGATTTGACATTATGTGCTAGTTAAATGTAAGAACACCTTTTGAACAAAAATTGTTCACATATGACCTTATTGAAATATTAACTTTCACATAAAAATTTGAACAAAATGATACATTAACTACTCAAGTAAATTTTGAAATATGGAGGAACTCTTGTATGCTCTTTTATACATGAGTGAGGATGAATTAAATATACTTTTACAGCAATTACTGTACTTGTAACATATTAATTATTTTGGTTGAATACTCCAGAAACAACTTGGATTTTAAATCATTCAGACCTGGCCTAAAAAGAAGCATTAAATGAAAAACAAGCTATTTACTTTGTTGTCCCTAATTTACTCAGAATGGGCATATGCTAGATGATGCATGACTTTTCTTGAGAAGATACAAGATACATTTTTTATTGTTATTAATTTAAACTTCTTCATATTGGTTCACAATTCCCTATGGCTCTCTTGCATTTATGTATGTCTCACAAACAGAGACACTGACAGCTTTCCTTTCATATCATCTTTTCAAAAATGATTGAATAGTGAAAACCTGGATGATATAGTTTCAGCTTTCAGACCAAAACAAAGGGCCGATTCACTTTCTCTTTATCTCTCTCCAAGGTAAAGAACAGGCAGGTTTGCTTGAAGGCCAGCATCAAAGGTCCATTAGGTTTATACTTTTCAGGTGTGACAGAAATCCATGAGTGCACTATACCCACATAAGCTTGTCTGAGTCTCCCCTATGAGACCAAGAAGACATGAAGAACTAGCACGAACATGAAGCTCATGCTGCTTACTGTGCAATGCACAATAAGGTCTTTGTTTCTGTCCCAGGTGTCTCATTTATTTCTCTTGCCAGCATCCATGAACATATGTCAAGCTAAGGTGCTAGCTTGTTATCTCTAGTAAACACCTCAGGCCCTTTGCAGTTCTTTAGTGTACCCAGATAAATTTCCCTGAGATACTCAGTGGTTCACAAATAATGGTAACTTAGAAAATTTGTAAAAGTCCACATTATAACAAAAAATTATTTTAAATATTGCATATAAGTTGTTATAATGTATATAATGCCTGCTACAGTTAACAATCTAAATAAAGTTTTAATTTACTAAAAAAATGTGTGGGCAGGTCAGAGTAAAAATAAAAATTGTGGTTTTTGAATGACAAACTGATGGAGATCTGCATAATTTTTGAATTACATTTTTGATAAATTATTTTACTGTTGTTCAATAAAAGTTGTCTGCATTTCCCCCCACCACTCTCCACCACTCCAGCCAAACCCACCTCCCTCCCTTGCTTCCTCCCTCCCCCTTGGTTTTGGCAATGTGTCCTTTATGGTTCCTGAAAACCCTTCCCCTTTGTTCCCTCCCCCATGCCCTCTGGTTATTGTTAGATTGTACTAAATTTCAATGTCTCTGGTTATATTTTTGTTGCTTGTTTTTTTTTGGTGATTAGATTCCACTTATAGGTGAGATCATATGGTATTTGTCTTTCACCGCCTGGCTTACTGCATTTAGAATTATGCTCTCCAGTTCCATCCATGCTGTTGAAAAGGGTAGAAGCTCCTTTTTCTTTCTGCTGCAGAGTATTCCATTCTGTAAATGTACCATAGTTTTTTGATCAATTCATTTACTGATGGGAACTTAGGTTATCTCCAGCCCTTGGCTATTGTAAATTGTGCTGTTATGAACATTGCTGTGCAAAGGTTCTTTTGGATTGGTGTTTCAGAGTTTTTAAGGTATAATCCCAGCAATGGAATCCCTAGGTCAAAGAGCAGTTCCATTTTTCATTTTCTGAGGAAATTCCATAGTGTTTTCCACAGAGTCTGCACCAGTCTGCATTCCAACCAACAGTGCCCTAGGGTTTCCTTTTCTCCATCCTCTCCAATACTTGTTGCTTGTTGCTTTGTTATGATAGTCACTCTGACTGGTGTGAAGTGGTATCTCATTGTGATTTTAATTTGCATCTCTCTGATGGCTAGTGATGCTGAGCATCTTTTCATAAGTCTCTGGGCTCTCGATATGTCCTCCTTGGAGAAGTGTCTGTTCAAGTGTTTTGCCCATTTTTTAATTGTTTTTTTTTTTGTCTTCCTGGAGTGGAGTCATGTGAGTTCTTTATTTATTTTGGAGATCAAACTCTTGTCCGAGGTATCATTGGCAAATATGTCTTCCTATAAGGTTGGTACTCTTTTCATTTTAATGATGTTTTCTTTAGCTGTTCAGAAGCTTTTTATTTTGTTGAGATCCCATTTGTTTATTCTTTCCTTTACGTCCCTTGCTTAGTGGGCATATCAATGAAGATGTTCCTGCATGAAATGTCTGAGATCTTCCTGCCTATGTTTTCCTCTAGGACTTTTATGGTGTCACGACTTATATTTAAGAATTTTATCCCCCTTCAATTTATTTTTGTGTATGGTGTAAGTTGGTACTCGAGTTTCATTTTTTTGCACATAGCTGTCCAGATCTCCCAACACCATTTGTTGAAGAGGCTATGTTTACTCCATTTTATGCTTCTTCACCCTTTGTCCAACATTAACTTACCATAGAGACTTGGGTTTATTTCTGAGCTCTTTGTTCTGTTCCAGTGGTCTATGTGCCTGTTCTTGTGCCAGTACCAGGCTGTTTTGATTACAGTGCCATGTAATACAGTTTGGAATCAGGTATTGTGATCCCTCCTACTTTTGTTCTTCTTTCTCAAAGTTTCTACAGCTATTCGGGGTCATTCTGTATAAATTTCTGAAATGTTTGTTCTATATCTGTAAAATATGTCATTGGTACTTTCATAGGGATTGTATTGAATCTATAAATTGCTTTGGATAGTATTGATATTTTGATGATGTTAATTCTTCCAATCCATGAACACAGTATATGTTTCCATTTGTTTGTGTCTTCCTTAATTTTTTCTTCAGTGTTGTGTAGTTTTCTGAGTACAGGTCTTTTACCTCCTCGGTTAGGTTTATTCCTAGGTATTTTATTTTTCTTGTTGCTATATCAAATGGGATTTTTTTCCTGATTTCTGTTTCTGATGTTTCATTGTTGGTGTACAAAAATGCCTTTGATTTCTCAATATTGACTTTGTATTCTGTTGTTTTGCCAAATTAATTTATTAGGTCAAGTAGTTTTTTGATGGTGTCTATAGGATTTTCCATGTACCCTATCATGTTATCTGCAAACAATGACAGTTTTGCTTCCTCCTTTCCAATTTGGATGCCTTTATTTCTTTGTCTTTTCTGATTGCTATAGCTAAAACTTCCAATACTATGTTGAATAGGAGTGGTGAGGGTAGACATCATTGTCTTGTTCCTGATCTTAGTGGGAAAGCTCTAAGTTTTTGCCCATTGAGTATGATGTTGGCTGTAGGTCTCTCAAATATGGCCTTTATTAATGTGAGGTATGCTTCCTCTAGTCCCACTTTGCTAAGTGTTTTTATTATAAATAGGTGCTGTACCTCATCAAGTGCTTTTTCTGCATCTATGGATATGATCATGTGATTTTTGTCTTTGCTGTTGTTGATGTGATGTATTATGTTTATTGATTTGCGAATATTGTACCATCCTTGCATCCTTGGGATGAATCCAACCTGGTCATGGTGTATGATCTTTTTAATGTATTGCTGGATGTGGTTTGCCAATATTTTTAGCGTCTATGTTCATCAGTGATATTGGCCTGAAGTTTTCTTTATTTGTTGTGTCTTTTTCTGGTTTTGGGATAAGGATGATGCTGGCTCCGTAAAAAGAGTTTGGGAGTCTTCCATCACTTTGAATTTTTTGGAATAGTCTGGGAATGATAGGGGTTAGCTCTTCCTTAAATGCTTTGAACAATTCTCCTGTGAAACTACCAGGTCCAGGGCTTTTTTGTGTTGGGAGTTTTTGATTACTGCTTCAATTTCATCAGGTGTTATTGGTATGTTCAGGCTTTCTGCTTCTTCTTCATTCATTTTTGGAAGATTATATTTTTCTAGAAATTTGTCCATTTCACCTAGGTTTTCAAGTTTCTTGGCATATAGTTCTTTGTTGTAATTTCTTACAATCATTTGTATTTCTATGGTATCAGTTGTAACCTCTTCTCTTTCATTTCTGATTGTGTTTATTTGGATCCTCTTTCTTTTTTTCTTGATGAGTCTGCTTAAAGGCTTACCAAATTTGTTTCAAAGAACCAGCTCCTGGATTTATTGATCCTTAGAATGTGCATTTAGTCTCTATGTTGTTTAATTCTGCTCTGATCTTGGTTATTTCCTTCATTCCACTTGCTCTAGGATGTATTTGTTGTTGTTCCTCAAGTTCTTGTAGGCGTAGGGTTAGGTTCTTTATTTAGAAATATTTCTAAACTTATGGGACTGCTGTCATTTTGTCCCATAAGATTTGGATTGTTGCAAGTTCATTTTCATTTGTTTCCAGAAACTTTTTGATTTCTTCCTTAATCTCATTATCTCATTCTTGACCCATTCATTGTTTAATAGCATGATGTTCAATCTGCATGAGTTTGAGTGTTTGGGGGTTTTTTCATTGAGGTTGGTTTCTAGGTTCAGTTCCTTGTGGTTGGAGAAAATGTTTGATATGATTTCAATTTTCTTAAATTTTTTGAGGCTTGTTTTGTGTCCTGTAATGTGATCTATTTTTGAAAATGTTCCATGTGGATTTGAAAAGAACGTGTATTCTGCTTCTTTGGGATGAAAGGCTCTATATATATCAGTTAAGCCATTTGATCTAGGACATTGTCCAATGACACAATATTTGTTTTGATATTTTGTTTGGAAGATCTGTTCATTTTTGACAGTGTGATGTTAAAATCCCCCCCTATGATTGTGTATTTTTGAGACTCCTTTTTCCTGGAAGCTCCTATTTTGGCCTTTCATCTTAATTGAGTGCTTTGCTGGATAAAGTAGTCTTGGTTGCAGGTCTCTCATTTTCATTACTTGGAATATTTCCTGTCATTCCCTTCTGGCTTGGAGCATTCCCATTGAGAAGTCAACTCCTAGGCTTATTGGGGTTCCCTTGTATGTTACTGCCTGTTTTTCTCTTGCTGCTTTTAAGATTCTCTCTTTGTCTTGGAATTTTGCCATTTTAATTATGATGTGACTTGAAGTGGGTGTCTTTAGATCCTCTTGGTTGTGACTCTCTGTGTTTCCTGGATTTGTGTGACTTTTTCTCTCATCAGATTAGGGAAGTTTCCCATTATTACTTTTTCAAAGAGGTTTTCTATCCCTTGCTCTTCTTCTCCTTCTGGTATCTTTATTATATGGACATTTTTACGTTTCATGTTCTGCATTTCCCTTAACCCTTCTTGGTTCTTTCTGAGTCTCTTTTCCTTTTCTTGGTCTTTCTGTGTGTTTCTTTCTACCTTGTCCTCCAACTCGCTGATCCGATCATCTGCTTCCTCTAGCCTGCTTTTGATTTCTTCTACTGTGTTCTTCAGTTCAGAGATTGTATTCTTCATTTCCTCTTGGCCTTTGTTGACAGCTTCTATTTTCTTTTTCATGTTGATATAGTGTGCAGTGAGTTCATTGTATTTTCCTTCTAGTTTCTGGTAATTCTCTGTGAGCTCATTGAACTTCCTGATATCCATTACTTTGAACTCAGTATCTGATAGTTGACTTGCCTCTTTTTCATTTAGCATTCTTTCTTTGGCTTCCTCCTTTCCTTTCATTTGGAGATTGTTTCTTCATCTTCCCATTGTTTGGGAGACTCATCTTACTAGCCTGTGCTTCTTAAATTGATCTGTTCTGACTCCCTGGGTTTATGGTTTAACTTCTTTGGCAGAAGTCCTGTGAGATTCAGTGGTGCAGTCTCCTTGATCTCCTGAGTTCACTGGTCTTGGGTTTTCATTTAGGTTGGCTCTCTGTATGTCTTTGTGTTTTGATGTTTGACGTTTGTTGGGTCTTTCTTTGGTGGGTCCTTCCCTCCAGCTTGTTAACTGAGGGTCCCTCCATCCACCACATCTTTTATTCTGTTGTGCAGGTGTGGACAGGTTATGTTGAAGCTGGTTCTTCTGTCTGTATGTGGTTTTGAGGCTTCTCTCTTGCTCTTGTTCAGTTGTTTGTTCTGGATAATTTCCCCACCATTTAGTTCTATTTCCAGATTGGTCCTGGGTCAAAGTTAGTGTGGCTTCTACTCCCTCCTTCACCTTCTTCTGTTATCTGTTGGTGGTTCCTTTGTTGGTGTGTTTCCTCTTCCAACAGGTATACTTTTGTTTACAGTTCCCACCTACTCGTCTGATTTTTTTAATGTCCTCTACACTTTTTGGCCTCCAATCTTCATATATGCTGGGATACCATTGGCTGTTCACTCTGTTCCTCAGAAGATCAGCTAGGTGTTTCACCCATGCTCAGGGAGAAGTGGACTCTGCTCCCACCTATCTCGCTGCTATCTTCTTCTGAATTACTTGATTAAAGCCAGAATTCAATATTTCTGGGCTGCTAATAGAAGAAGTCATCTGAAGAACTGTCCTATTTTGGAAGACATATGAAAAGAAAAAAAATGTCTATTATAGACTTTTTTGACTGAAGATCATAAATTCCATATGGTAAAGTAGAATCTGTTATGAATTAATTGGTAGAAATATACTCAGTCCACATGTACTAGGAAATAATAGTTTGTTTTTCCTTTCATTCAAGTACCCATAACCTGTACTTTAATGATTACCAAGAGGCACTGGTGGATGTACAAACAGGACAAAAAAGAAAACAAAGACTCAGACCCAGACAACAGCATGATAATTATCAAAATGGGAGTGGGGGGTAGTAAAGGGCAAGAGACTCAAATATATGGTGATGGAAGATGATTTGATTTTGTGTGGTGGGCACACGATGCAATATATAGATTAGGTATCACAGTAATTTACACTTGAAACCTATATAATCTTATTAACCAATGCCACCCCAATAAATATAATTTAAAAAATAGGCATTGTTGTAAAGAGCTATGACAGGGTGGCTGTACCATTTTATGACTCAGAATGTTGTAGATATACAACTTCTTGTTATGAGATGAATTGTGCTCTCCCCCCCAAAAACAATGGCATATGTTGAAGTCCTTACCTCCACTACTTCAGACTGTTACTATATTTGGAGATAAGATACTTATTTATTTATTTACTTATTTATTATTGTTCAGTTACGGTTGTTCTGCCTTTTTCCCCATTGCTCTCCCCTACCCTGTACCCCCTAATCTTATAGTCTATCCCTCCCATTGTCTGTGCTCATGAGTCCTCTTTTCATGTTCCTTTGCTTTCCCCCTCCCCTTATTTCCCCTGTTATACCTCTCCCCCTTTCCCTCTGGTTACTATCAGTTTGTTCTATAGTTCTAAGTCTTTGGTTTTATTTTTCTCAATAGTTTGTTCTGTTGATTAGGTTCCACTTATAGGTGAGATCATATGGTATTTTTATTTTACCACCTGGTTTATTTCACTGAGCACAATACTCTGCATTTCCAACCATACTGTTGGGAAGGGTAGGAGTTCCTTCTTTCTTTTTGCTGTGCACTATTCCATTGTGTAAATGTGATAGAGTTTTTTGATCCACTCATACACTGACAGGCACTTAGACTGTTTCTAGCACTTGACTTTTGTAAATAATGTTGCTATAAACATTGGGCTGCATAGGTTCTTTTGAATTGGTGTTTCAGGATTCTTTGGGTATAATCCCAGCAGTGGGATCACTGGATGAAAAGGAAGTTCCCTCTTTAGTTTTAGGAAATTCCATATTGTTTTCCACAGCAGCTGCATCAGTCTGCATTCCCACCAACAGTGTACTAGGGTTCCCTTTTTTCCACAAGCTCACCAGAACATGTTTGTTAATTTATTAATAATGGCCATTCTGATTGGTGTGAAATGGTATCTCATTATGGCTTTAAGTTGCACTAGAAATAATATATTAACAAAGTAAAATGAGGTCCTTAGTGTTAGTCCTAATCCAATGTGACTGGAGATCTTGGAAGAGTAGGAATTAGGACACAGACATGCACAGGGGGAAGTCCATGTAAAGACAAAGAGGAGATCACCACCTACAAGACAAAGGCAGAGTATTTAGGAGAAACTAACCCTGTTAACGTCTGATCTCAGACTCTTAACCTATAGAACTATGAGATAAAATGTTCTTCTTAAAGCCACTCAGTCAGTGCTGCTTTGTTATGGCAGATGTAACAAACAAATACACCTTCTTTGACATCTGTAGATAAAGAAATAATACTGTATATCTTTTAATATTTCTGGGAAATTTAAATAAAGTGATATATTCCAAGACTGTACTATATCCCTCACAGAAAATAAATGCTTAATGAAATAATCAAACCCTTCTACCTCCTCTAAGAATTTGAACAGCAATCTATAGCTAGGGAGAAAGTTGAAAGATAAACCATGTGTGCACAACTGCATTCATCTGTTGACAATATAGTAAAGAAAAAACATAAATATATACCTGAAATTAAGAAAATATTGCAGCTATCTAATAATTTGCTACTTAGACCCCAAAAGAGTTGAAGATTATTTGGGATATCATACTTTAAGAAAAAGAATGGCTGTTAATTTCAATATGTTGGGTTATTTAGTCTTAATAAAACATTTATAGTACTTTGGTTCATAGAAATACAGCTCATTTCCAGTTTAGAGAAATGGTATGAAATAACAAACACAGTAAAAATCCCCCCTTGTTGAATTAATCTTGATATTTCTCTTTTGTTTTTTATTTCATTAATATCCTTTTTTAGAAAACAAAGTTTATTAATTCACTGTTGAAATTTTAAAATCCCAGAAGTCAGAAAATTCTAAGTTAAAAGGTCTCATAACATAATTAAACTGTGGTGCATTTTCAGTTACTTCATTTTAAGGACACTAGTGCTAGTTAAAGCCTTGAGACTCCATGGAATACTCAATCCTTTGCTGAATCACTTGTTAAGATACAAGAAAACAAACTGCCTTCATTCCATAATATGTGCATAATTGGTTATATGTTTGTGGTTTCTGAATATATGCTTTAAAAATAATTCTGATTTTTAGTTTTATGTTGAGAATTCAGGTAGTGCGAAGGATTTAACAATACTTAACTATTTTTGGTGAAATAATTAAGTATTTCTCTGAACAATCAGTACTGCCTAAGAATGTCATTTGAACGGCTTTTCAATACTTAGTGACCCTGCAATTGGTGAGAGGACATGAAAAACTACTACTTTTTCAGTTCAATGTCTTGTGAAGTAATTTTTTAACATATTGATGAAAACAAGAGGATTTAGTTTGGTAAATTTATTCAGCTTCAACTTTGCTCTATGTGCTGTTTTATTTTAGAAATTATGTAAAAAGTTTAGACTACACACTCAAACTTTTTTTAATACATGCATTCATACTTTATGTAATTGAAAGAATACTTTAGTATTTACTGTAGCATGCAAATTAAATGTTTAGGAGGTATAAATAGATGAACAATATATCTTGTTGATTTTGAATAACTCCCAGTATAGTGGAGAAAAGAGAAATATAGTTAAGTACTTCAGGTCACTAGATTTCATGCTTGCCTAAAAGTTATACTTAGAAGGACAAAATATTCTAAGAACTTCAGGAAACCTTAAAGGAAAGGTAGAGTAAGTATAATAGATGCAGAGCACACCCGGACAGTAGGTAGAAATAATATTTCACGTACCTGATCTGTCTGAACAAGAAGGCTGGACTGTCTATCTACAGGGAATTAAAGACCATTGAAATATTTTGAGAAGTCAACACTAATAGTTTTGCAGATAATAAAATATTAAATCAAACATTAGAGACAAATTGGTGGCACTTATTGGAGTAATCAGGTGAGGAATATAGTAATCTTAAGTGTTGACAATGTTAAAAAGAGGGAGAGAAAAGAACATCGTGAGAAATTTTGGGGCGGTGAACTGGAGAGGGTATCGTTGTGGGAAGAAAACACAAGTGCCGAAAACAACCACTTGGGATGTCGAGCCAACTGTTCTAGTCAGAGACAGCTGTTAGCACAAGTGTATTCAACCTCCTCTCCTAGTTTATTGGGGTGTATGCTTTTTAAAGTCATTTATCAGCACTATGTTTGACAGTTCTCAGTTATAATTATATAGTTTGCTTCTAAGCAGCTAATCAAAAATTGAGATACTTAGTTTTTTTGTTCTAATGTGTCATTAGGAGGAAGTTAGCAAAATGCTGAAGGAGGGTGAGAGGGAGTCCACAGAACTCAAAGAAAAGGCCCATAAAACAACTTTGATTAATTGCTTGTCTCTAGTCACTGTTTTATGAGGAGGTCCACAGTGCTCAAGGAAAAACCCACAAAAAACTTCAGTTAGTTGCTCTAACTTTGATCACCTACCTCAGGTCACCATGTGTTTTACAATGGATAACAAAAGGTAGTCTGGAGCAAGATAAGAATCTAGGTTAACAACCTTCCACACACACCTACATTTAGGTGGTCATGTCTGTCCCTGGGAGAAGCTGGCACCACCTTTACCCACCAATCAATATGTAACTCCCTCCACTTTACCTATGCCTTTCTCCCCCACCTTGTCAAGGCCTATTCTCTTCCATGAGAACTTATCACTAATAAACTTTGCTTGCATACTAATTGACTTGCTGATCTGTTTACGGCATTGGCTAGAATGTTTTTCCCATAACAGTATATGCATTTTAAAAATTACTTGATTTCATTTAATTGTTAAAAATGAAAACCTCATTTATTAAGGTACATAAGACTGTAGCATTTATAATATTTTGCTGAGCAGAGTTTATGCATATATAGTTTTTTATTTTAAAATTAAGCTTATCATAGGTGATGTTTTCAATAACAGAATAAAATCAGGTGATAATAACAGAGATCATCAATAATAATTTATGATGTAAAAAGGTAAAAGTGCCTATCATGTATCATCAAGCAAATTTTACTATTAACAGAACATATACACTTATAGAGGCACATTAAGAAGTAAAATTACAAGTTTATACTCTCTCAGACATATGGAAAATGCAAGAGCTTTACCCAAACATCATCCCATGAACTCATAAGCCTAATTTTGAATAAGCTTTTTACGTATTCCTGAATGACTGACCATGTTGATAGGCTGAAAAGTATCATTTTACCTAGGAAGTGTTTGTTATGTGAATCAATGGTTTGAATTCTGCCTATTGATAAACATGCACATAATGTAATCTGGTTTGAAAGTGTAATGTAGTTAAATGTTTCCAGGTAAGGTTTCAGGAAACATGAATTTGAACCTTGGTTTTCAATTAACATATGTGTAACCTGGGTGGATCATTTAATTTTTCTAATATTTTCTTTTAGGAAGCTGGGAATCTTTTAAGAAATTTTGTGATGAAGACTCAGACAGACAGTCTGTATTATCACTGGACAAAATGAATACACATATTATATCGAATCCATATATTGTATCGAATCAGCACATCAATGATTCAGCAAGGAAATAAGACAAAGTCTCTGTTTACATGTTAATGGGATGCTCAACTGGACTTTGTTTTAAATTATCTCTTTAAATTGGCCCACATATTATATCACTGCAGTCAATCAGACACATGCAAAATTGTCATAGATAATAAATGTTATTGGGTTATGTAGTTATTAGTATTCAGTAGGAGTCAACATTTCTAAGGCTTGTGAACAATTCCAACAATTCCCAAGTTGTTTGTGGTTCCCCAGTAGTCACTGTGAAGCTATGCCTGTGCATTACACCTTAGTGTTCAATGACATTCTGTAGGGGAATCTATGTACAATTCTGGCCTTTTTTTTTTTTTTTTTCCTGTATGTGTCTTTCTGCTTTAGTTTATTTTTCTGAAGATCCAGCTAGCTTGGCTTTTTCAAACTCTAAACTCTGTCTCCTAAACTCAATGCTTTTGCCATGTTCTGCTTCCTTCTCCCGGTGCTGAAGTGTGGAAACTGCACCTAGGCAGAAGTGAGGGATCCCTGTCTGGGCCTTCCACTGAGCAATGTTGGAAAATGCATATTTATCTATTTTGTTGTTGTTTAGAAAAAGAAGTCCAACCTAATACCAGTTAATCTTTATTGGTCAGACATAGTTCTCTACCTCGTTTTCAAGTTTATCTATTTTATTATTATTTATGTGTGTGTGTGTTAAATCTGAAGTGTTTTTTAATCAACCATCTAAATAGAATCATACAACAATTTTCTGGAAGAGGTAGATTAGTCATCCTTTTTATATACTTAATAAAATTTAAACAAATTTCCAATGACCACCAGATTATTAAATGGTAGAATAAAGACTTCAAATTAAATGCTTCTGTCTAAAAAACAGTACACTTTCCATTATCCCAAGTTTTTTATATTTCAATTACATGGTTCATTGTAAAAAATTACATTATGAGTTTGGGATTTTTTTCTTTTTATTATAGTTCTACTTTTATTTATTTATTTTTATTGCTGTGCAAGCACAGCTGTCCCCACCTTCCACCCAACACTCTCCTCCACCCCAATCACCTCCACGTCAATTCTACCCACCTTTGGCTTTGTCCTTGGGTCCTTTATACTTGATCCTTGACATCCCTTCTCCATCTGTTCCTCATTATCCACCTCCCCCTCCACTCTGGTTACTGTTAGTTTGCTCTTTATTTCAATGTCTCTGGTTATATTTTGTTTGTTTGTTTGTTTTGGTGATTAGATTCCACTTATAAGTGAGATCATATGATATTTGTCTTTCACCGCCCGGCTTACTGCACTTAGCGTATGCTCTCCAGATCCATCCATGCTGTCATAATGGGTAGAAGCTTCTTTTCTTTATGCTGCTGAATAGTATTCCACTGTGTAAATGTACCATAGTTTTTTGATCCAATCATTTACTGATGGGCGCTTAGGTTGCTTCCAACTCTTAGCTATTGTAAATTGTGCTACTATGAACATTGGGGTGCATGAGTTCTTCTGAATTGGTGTTTCAGGGTTCTTAGGGTATAATCCTAGCAGTGGAATTGCTGGGTCAAAGGCAGTTCCATTTTTAGTTTTCTGAGGAAATTCCATACTGTTTTCCACAGTGGCTGCACCGGTGTGCATTCCTACCAACAATGTGCTAGGGTTCATTTTTCTCCACAACCTTGCCAGTACTTGTTTATTAATTTGGTTATGATGGCCATTCTGACTGGTGTGAAGAGGTATCTCATTGTGGTTTTAATTTGCATCTCTCTGATGGCTAGTGATGCTGAGTATCCTTTCATATGTCTCTGGGCCCTCGGTATGTCCTCCTTGGAAAAGTATCTGTTCAAGTCCTTTGAACATTTTTTAATTGGAATGTTTGTCTTACTGGAGTGGAGTCCTGTGAGTTCCTTATATATTTTGGAAATCAAATCCTTGTCTAAAGTATCATTGGCAAACATGTTTTCCCAAATGGCTGGGTCTCTTTTCATTTTAATGCTGTTTTATTTAGCCACACAGAAACTTTTTATTTTGATGAAGTTCTACTTGTTCATTCTTTCTTTTATGTCCCTTGCTTTATGGGACATATCGGTGAAAATATTGCTGCCTGGAGTATCTGAGATTTTCCTGCCTGTATTCTCCTCTATGACTTTTATACACAACTTATATTTAAGTATTTTACCCATCTTGTGTTTATTTTTACATATGGTGTAAGTTGGTGATCAAGTTTCAATTTTTTACATGTTGCTGTCTAGATCTCCCAACACCATTTGTTGAAGAGGGTATTTTTACTGCATTTTATGCTCCTACCTCCTTGTTGAATATTAATTATATTTGATTATTTTTATACAATTGCATTTCCTTTTGTACTGATCAATGTATTCCTCCAGTTTTTCCATTTTTTATATTTTAATGAACATATTAATTATAGTTATTTTAAAGTCTTCATCTGCTAAATATAAACTCTGATTTGTTTGTGAGTCAGTTTCTACTGTTTATATTTTTTCTTACTTATTGGTTAGAGTTACTTGCCTCTTCATATATCTAGTTATGGTAGGCTGTATGGTGGACTTAGAGTATACAAGACTCCCCTGACCGCATTATCAACCACCAGGGAGGGTTTGTCCATTCATATATAATAAGACAATGAGAAACTGATAATCTCAAAGCAATCAGGTATTGAGTTCTGTTGTCTTTTATTTGCAGTTTTAGGAAGGCTAGTAAACTTCTACTTTACACCTTTCTATAGTATGTGATCCTCTGAGGTTTAAGTAAAAGTTCATAGGTTTCTCTCTCCTCAGCCCTAACCAACTGTGAGAAATGTAATTTTGCCCTTCAAATGTTCAGTTCAATTTTCCAGACTCCTGACCAATCAATTATAAAATATCACAATGTCTTGAGTGAAAAGCCAGCTCTGTGTTTGAAGCAGGTCTCTTCCCTCAGGCTGGTGTGTATGCGTGTGTGTTTAAATATATGAGCCTCAGAAGAAGGCCAAAGATTTCATTCTGCCTTTCCTATACATCTGGCCTAGCTTTTTGAATTCCCATGCAGATGTACAAATGACCCATGGGGAATCCAGTTAGTATTAAGTGGCAACATTGTTACAATGTATATACCAGTTTCTTGCAATCCCTAAAAGACTTAATGACTTTATGTATTTATATATAAATTTTAAAAAATAATTAACTGATTTAAATTAATATATAAAAAGATGTATATATTTTGTCTGCCGTTATTTCTTCTGGGATTGTTTTCCAGTATATAAGTAGCCATTCTACTAGAAAGAGAAATCATTTTTATTTAGGTTTCACAACTTATGTGATAGATACCATTATTATAGACCATAAAAATTGAAATCTACAGATTAAATAAATAGCACACTATTTTGAAGTTGTTATAGATTTGACATATGTAGTCTTACTCAATGCCTCATCATCTTAACTGCCATATTACACTAGCTTGATAAAAATTTTGGTGCTAGCATAAAGAAGAAATATTTTTCCATCATATGGTATGTGAGAGTAGTTTAATTCCATTTAACCCCTGTCTTTAAGTAGGCAATATATAAAGGAAAAGGTTTCTGTTAAAACATAAGGCTGTGATACTTACTTGTACTTTAAACAAGCTGCCTAAAGAAAAAGAATATATATATAGTGTACTGTAAGGACCTTGGCTTTTGGTAAGTTATTGTAGTTCAAGTAATAACAGAAAACATGCTGGAAGTTAGAAATTTGAAATTAATTTTCCTAAACTGTAAAGTAAAAATTACTGCATTGCAATTTGACAGTATACCAGAATAATATAATATTATTGTTCATCATACTGATCAAAATTCTGACAAAATAATATGCATATTTACACAACTTTATAGATATAAATTTACAGAATACAAATTTATAGTATACAAATGTATATATACAGGCATTTCTATTACAATTCTTTTTAATGATGTACTTGTTTCTAAAGTATAAGATTCTATTTATTATACCACAAATTCAAATAATGTTCAAAGAAAGCTCCCTTAAATTAGCTATTTTACACAAAAACAACACAGCTTGGGACTCTAGCTTAATCCCAGTTTTTAGACCTTTCAAGAGTCATGTTTTCTTTATTATTAATCTAATTCTTTGTAAATTTGCTATGCCTACTAAAATTTAAATTCAAATGTGTACAAAGATTGACCCCTATATTTGAAATGTTAAAAAGATCAAGTGTCAGGTATTGTTTTATTTGTCAAAATATAACTTCCTACAGGTAAAATTATGACAAGTAGAAACATAAATAAACATGTAACAAAAATATCACTCAACTCACTTAAAGATGAGTGTTCCAGAAACACATTAAAATTATTCAAGAAATATTTAAGAAGCTAGTTTTTATAGCCGATATTAAAATATTTGGGGGTTAGTTACAAAACTGGTAATATCCAACAAGAGCAGAAGTCATAATCTTCAAAGGTTAGCTGTTCCACTGGATAGGAATCATTTGCTTGTCTATAAGACAAAGATCTTCCATCTTTCCACTGTTACTATACATACAAGTGCCCATCAATAATAAGACAAGTCCAGTATGGACTGAAAAATGTCCTCTAATATTTCTTGCCTATATTTACACATGTTTACCCTTATCAATTACATTTTTGTTATTTCACATATGGAGTGTTCATTCATGTACAGTAAAATTTATAGTTTGAAAACATTTTATAACTGTATTGATGTATCATTTATGTGTAACACATTGTACATATTTAAAGTGTATAATCAGATTCATTTTGATGGAAAGATTAGCAACATGATTGTTAACCCCAAAGCTTCCTTCTTCCCTTTGTAATCTCCCTTCATTTATGCTGAGATACCTATATCTATCTGTATCTAAATCCATATTATCTATACTTATCTGTAAAACCGGTTTGGCATCATTTGTTCAAAACATCACTCTTGTGCTATGAAATGCCTTTGACCCTCTATTCAAAATTAGTGTCCATATATGTATGCATTTATTTCTGTTGTCTGTATACTATTCCTTTGGTTTGTCTATTGTTACACTATTACTACACTATCTTGATAACTGTAACTTTAGCATAAGTCTCAAAACCAGGTGGTGTTTGCTATCTAAATTTGTTCCTTTTCAAAATGGTTGACATTTCAGGTCCTTTGCATTTCTATGTGAATTTTAGCATCAGCTTGTTGATTTCTAGAAAGAAAAACAGCTAGGATTTTCATTGGCATTATAATAGATAGAGTTGAGAATAGATATCTTAAAAATATTGAGTTTTATGACCTGTGAACTCCATTTATTTAAATTATCTTTAATTACTCTCAGCAATTCTCTGTAGTTCTTAGTGTGCAGATGTTTTGTATCTTTTTCAGATTTATTACTAAGTACTATAGATTTTGATACAATTATAAATGTTATTGTTGTTTTAATTTTTTCTCCTACTGTTTACTGCCCAGTAGTTTTAAATTACCATTTAATTGGATGGTATAATTGAATCTCTAAACCAAGTACATAAGTATATATATTTTTTCTAATTTTAGAAGACTGATTCTGCTATTTTATGCTAATTTTTAATTACACTCAATACTGCTCACCTTGTTCTCAAGGTCAGTATGTCCAAATGTAAGTCATGTTTCAATTTATTTTGCAACATAACAGCACTCTAAAATTGCTCATAGTCTTAGAAAGCTGTAAAATAAAATAATACAAAATACAAGTTCCCAGGCAGACATATGTCTACCTATGAAAATTATCTACATATTGATCAAGTCACTTTTTAATTCTCTGTTGATATTTTCATTCTTCTTAAAATTCTCTAATAATGATTATTGACTTTTGATTCAATTCTTCTTCTTTTTTTCTGTGACCTACCTTCTAATATTTTACTAGTGTTATGCCTTTTTTATTTTAAAACACTTCAAAAATATTACATATTTTATTTTGATGAAAATGTAAACACATATCATAAAGAATAAAAGCAGGGACTCCGACAGACACGTGCACACTCATGTACATCGCAGCATTACTGATAACAGATACAGCATGCAAGCGGTCCCGGCATCTATTGGCAGGCAAATGGATGAACATAATATGGTATATACATGCAACAGAATATTTTTCAACCATAAAAAGGAAGAAAAAGTAACATATGCTACAATGTGAATGAACCCTGAAGACATCATATTGTGTAAAATAAACCAGTTCCAAAAGGACAAATATTGTATTATTCTAATTACATGAATAGTAGTCAGATTACTTAGAGCACTCAAATTCATAGAGACAAAAAGTAGAATGGGGGTAATCAGGAGCAGGGGAAGGAGAGAATGGGAAGTCAGTGTTTATTAGTCACCAAGTTTTAGTGGGAGAATAAGAAACTTTTGAAAATAGACGGTGGTGACTGTTGCACAACAACGTAAGTGTTCTTCATGCCTCAGGACTGTGTACTGAAAAACGTTTAAAAATTTACTTCTATATTATTCATATTTTATGAGTAAAAATGTAAACTTAGCATAAAAACAATGTATTTTACATAGTTTATTGGTGATATTCTACATATTTGCACAGGTTTAAAATTTCAAAATATCCCATTTTGGATAAGTTAGCCCAAAACTCTTCAAAAAGAGTAAAAGAAAGCTATAAACAGTCCCTATTTTTGACCAATATTGTTAGGAAAAATTATGAAACCCAGCCAATTTTGTTTGTAATTGTTATTGTATTATTATTTCTGGTAATAAAAGTATAAGAAGGCACCTTAGGTAGTCAAAAAATGGATTGTCATATAGCTCCTGTAAGTAAAACATTAAAGAAAATAAAACTAAAAAATAATAGAATGAAATTCAAATAATGCTTACCTGATTTTCTTATCTATTAGCATTTTTTTCTGATAGTCATTTAGTGCTTCAGATAAATACCCTAATCTTCTGCTTACATTTATATTCAATGAGATGCTGTACACACATGAGTTAGCTACAGAATTTTATAAGATCAAGGATCTTCTCCTGGGGCCATTTCTTTTTAAGTTTTTCCTAAACTACCCAGAGGCAGCAGGTTCTCCATTAATAATATCATCAAGCTTTATACGATTTGAAAAAAAATATGTGCTGGGCATGAAACGTTAGCTGTGGTGTTAGCTAAATAAATTAAACATGGAATAAATCTTTGTTCTTTATTTTAAAGTGTAAGTAAAAACTGACAAGCAGATATTAATATGTGTTTTTCTCAAGTGAAACATTCTTTTTTTAGAGAAAAGGAAAATGCTAATAATTGTCGTTTAATTTGTTAGAAAAATTAAAAGACCGCTTAGACATACAGAGATGTTATTTACAATATTGTTATGAGGTCAAAACCTTATCAATAAGGCAACAGAACTGCAGATTTCTCTAGGACATTATTTTCACAGAACAAGGCAACAATTCCTAAAAAGCCTTTGGAGTCTCGAAGACCTTTTGGTTTTAAAAATATATTGGAAGAGAATGGATTTCTTTTAAACAATAAACAGAAGAAATTCTAGTAACAGTTATGACTATTCACATGTTTCATATCGCTGAGGAGAACAAACTATATTCTTGGGAACGTTCTTAATTTAATATCTTATCAAATCAAATTTTTAAAAGTAGCTTAAGATGTAGAATTTTATTTATTTGTATAGTTGCAAGAAGGGACATCTCTTTTTTCTCTTTCCCAGACTCTTTCAGTTAGTTATAAAGACTTCCATTTTTAAGGTTCGATTCCACAATTTCATTATAGAAATTATAAGCAGGTCTATAGAACAAAATTTTTTTGGCAGAAATGGAAAAAATGGTAAAAATGCTATTTAGCCTTGGCTGGTGTGGCTCAGTGGATTGAGCACCGGCCTGCAAACCAAAGGGTTGCTGGTTCAGTTCCCAGTCAGGGCACATGCCTGGGTTGCAGGCCAGGTCCCCACTTGAGGGTGCATGACAGGCAACCACACATTGATGTTTCCCTCCCTCCCTTTCTCCCTCCCTTCCCCTCTCTCTAAAAATAAATAAATACAATCTTTTAAAAATATTATTTAATGGCAATACAATAAGGAGGACATAGTTTTTCTTTTATATTATTAAATGCCTTATTTTCTAAGACCTTGAAACTTCACAGACTAATGGTCTATCCTTGGGTTAAAGTGATAGAATAAGAGCATTCTGGCTTAATACCATTCCAAAGAGGAAATACATAGGTGTTTTATACAGTTCAGTATTTGTCAACAATGAAGATGACTAAAGAATCTATAAATATATGTTACATTTACTGGCATATTATTTGGAATACAAGTGAAATGTTCTTATAAAGTGAAATACCCTTTTGGGGAACATAACTTGGGAAAATGGAAAAACACTGAAGGACCTTACTCATCTTCCATAAAGCTATATAACCTTCACAGCTTCTCTTCAGATGGACCTGCATGTGGTCGAGCTCCCACCCCTCCCATGGATATAGGTGACAGATTCCTTATTGCATAGCAGGACTCTCAGGGGACCCTTCCCCTTCCTAGTCCATATAAAATCTCTATAGACTGTAGTTAGTTATTTTAATCCCAAGTCACAATAACAAAATATTTTATTTTAGGTGAGGGAATTCCTTTTGTTGAATGCAGAGAAATGAATCACCCTCTATTGTTGTAAGGAAACAGAATTATTTTCTGTTGATGTAATTAAACAGAGATATTATCTGACACTTATATCTTCAACACAAACTTAGAACCATAAATAAGAAATTTAATCTGCTGAAGTGTTTGAGTTGACATGAAATACCAGCATGTCATCTTAAACAAAGCATGTAAGTTGAAGTATATGATATAGAAACAGTGCCCCACATTAGCCACAACTCAGAGTTGTGTTGAACCAGAAACTAGCAACTCAGAGGCTCCCTGACGTCTGTGATGGCTTGGGTGAGCACATTTGGCAAGCACTGATTTTCCTATTATCATGTTTGGCTCATCAAGCATCGCAGAATTCCTATTTTCTCTGCGCTATGGAGGCAAATAAATCAATGTCTTTAAAACTCAATATTCTTATCTGTAAAAGAGAAATAATAATAGTACTCAGTTATTCAGCTTTTATAATTATGTATACATATGTATATCATTATATATATATCAAATGAATCACAATGCCTGGCATATTATAATTTCTCAATAAATAAGTCACCACTGTTTTTAACACAAGCAGGAAAATTGTGCTATAAGATGGAGATGCTGTTGTTCTCCTCATGCTAGTCTGTGGGCACAAACAAAAGATTTGTATGACATTGAACTGTTGTTAGAGGCATGTGTTTCGAGTGAGGGCACTGTAATACTCGGAATGAGAATATTTTATATTCAGACTGAAAATATACACATGAATGTTTTAATATCAGAATTCATAAATGAACATGAAGATAAAGGACAAGATAATGAAATAAGGCCTTGTTGTTTCACAGGAAAGATTTATTAGAAATCTTCCAGCTCAGCTGGCATTTGAAAGAGATAGAAATTGTAAGAAATAATCTAAGGGCAGGATTAACCCTGATGAGTCTGTGAGGAAAATATGGAATACCATTGTTCAAAAGACGCTCACCAGTCAAAGTAATTTTTTTAAAGATTTTTTAATTTAGTTTTAGAAAGAGAGGAAGGGAAGGAGAAAGAGAAGAAGAGAAACACCAATGTGTGGTTGCCTCTCACGTGCCCCTTCTGGGGACCTGGCCCACAACCCAGGCATGTGCCCTCACTGGAAATTGAACCAGCAACCCTTTGGTTTGCAGGCCACCACTCAGTCCACTGAACTATACCAGCCAGGGCAGGCAAGTAATTTTTATGGGAATGTTTTGAAGGGGGAACATGAATGAAGAATACCAGGTACATAATTATTATAATATTCTAGGTATCATGATAAGCATTAAGAGTGATATTTGTTGAAGGGAAATAGTAACCTGAAGAGCCATTTTTTGTTGTTGTTAAATATAGATAGAATTTTACATTTTGAATTACTACCATATAATGAGTGCTAAGAAGGTTAGTATCACAAATATACCTGCACTTTTATTCTCAATATAAACACTTTTTTCACATAACTGCTGACTCTCTGAACTTGATGTAATGCTGAAACGTCAACCTGGGATTTGAGAAAAATAATGTCAGAGTTTCAAGAGGCTTAAATTGAAAATAATTATCTGATTCAAGTCATCATTATTTATATATGATAAATGAGAACAAAATATATGGTTACATGAACATTTGCTTCCCTGTTAGGAATCAACAAACATAAGTTATTGACGAAGAGGCAGAAAATTATCTGGTGTCACAAATACAGGTAGATAGAAGTCCACCATTTCAGAGGAACAGGGAGGAGAAAACACGTCAGCCTTTAAAGAAACTCCAGAAACCAGAGCACTATGCTAAGTGAAATAAGCCAGGCAGCGAAAGAGAAATACCATATGATCTTACCTATAAGTGGAACCTAACCAACAGAACAAACAAGCAAGCAAAATAGAACCAGAAACATTGAAATTAGAACAATCTGACAGTAACCAGAAGTGAGAGGGGAGGGGACATTGGGGTGAAAAAGGTGAAGGGTTGTTAAGGAACATGTATAATGGACCCATGGACAAAGCCAAAGCAGGGTAGGACTGAGGGTGGAAGGTGGGGATGGGCAGGGAGGGGGGAGTGGTAGGGAGAAAATGGAGATAAATGTACTTGAACAAGAATTAAAAAAAAAAAAAAAAAAGAAACTCTGGAAACCCCACATTATCCTCCCTTCCTTTGGCCCTGGGTCCAGGCAAAGAATCAATGTTTCTGGGGATAAGTGTGGAAGCAAAATACTTTTGCCCTATCAGAGGGACAGGGAGTATTTTGGAACCTATGATCCTGAACTAATAAATGCAGAGATATGTTATTACTGTAGAGGACAAAAAGCCTCCAGCCAGTGGTCTCAGGCAAAGGTATAGTTCTCGTAATGAAAGAAAAGTAAAATTGTTTTCCAGTATGAGTGGGGATGGGAAATTTGCAACAACACAAAGCAGAAGCTTGTTACCAATGAGGATGGTTTAAGAGCAAGAAATAACTTCTTGCAAAAACCCAATACAGATAAAAGGCACAGTTTGGCTCCTGGAAGTAAGAGGAAATGCTAAAAATGCCCCACTCTTTATTTAATTATTTATTATTTATTTTTAATTGTTTATTATTGATTTCCCCATTCTCTCCCATTACTCTCCTCTGACGTACCCACCCCCCACCTTCCACTTTCAATCCTCCTTCCCCGAACCATTGTCTTCATCCATGGGTCTTTTATACATGTTCCTTGACTTCACCCTTCCCCTTCTTTCCTGTATTATTTCCCCACCCCCATCCCCTCTAATCAATGTCCATTTGTTCTTTATTCTCCTATTTCTTGTTCTATTTTGCTCACTTGTTTGTTTTATTGATTAGATTCCACTTATAGGTGAGATCATATGGTATTTGTCTTTCACTACCTGGCTTATTTCATTTAGCATAATGCTTTCCAGTTCCATCCATACTGTCATGAAGGGTAGGAATTCCTTTTTCTCTCTGCTGTATAGTATTCCATTGTGCAAATGTACCACATTTTTTTGATCCATTCATTTACTGGTGGGCATTTAGGTTGCTTCCAGTACTTGGCTATTGTAAGTTGTGCTTCTATGAACATTGGGGTGCATAAGTTCTTTTGGATTGGTGTTTCAGGGTTCTTAGGGTATATTCCCAGCAGTGGAGTTGCTTGGTCAAAAGGCAGTTCCATTTGTAGTTTTCTGAGGAAATTCCATAGTGTTTTCCACAGTGGCTGCACCAGTCTTCATTCCCACCAACAGTGCACTAGGGTTCCCTTTTCTCCGCATCCTCTCCAGCACTTGTTTGTTGATTTGTTAATGATGGCCATTCTGACAAGTATGAAGTAGCATCTCATTGTGGTTTTAATTTGCATTACTCTGATGGCTAGTGATGCTGAGTATCCTTTCCTATGTCTCTGGGCCCTCTCTATGTTCTCCTTGGAGAAGTGTCTATTCAGGTCTTTTGCTCATTTTTTAATTGGATTTTTTATCTTCCTGGTGTTTTGAGTCTGACTCTGAGGCTGGCTCACTAGTGCCATGATTCATCCTCCTGCCTACAACACAAATTTTGTGCCCAGTCACAGCAATGATGTTCTAACGGAGTAGGAAGAATGTGAAGAGAAACTCTCTCTGTGACACAGGTGTGCAGAGACTGCTGAAAGCAAATTATGTAAGAGCACTGAGACATACCTTGCAGACCTTTGGGCCTCACACTAGGCACAAGACAGTAGCAGCTTACTGTTGGAGGAATTTTAATAGTAAGTTTCACTGAAGATTACAGAAACCACAGCAAAATCCAGCCCCAATTAGTGACTGAATACATTACCTGAACCTTTGCCCCCGCCCACACTACCAGAATAATAATAATAATAATAATAATAATAATAATAATAACAACAACAACAACAACAAATAAAAGAAAACTCTGGATATAAATAGTTATCTCATGAACTACTATTCTTTTATACCTGATGCTTTGCTTTCCTTTATAAATTTGGAGACTCACATAAAAGCAAGTAAAAATAAAACAAACACTGTCAAGACATTAAAAAAAAAATAACCAAATCAGACTCAGACATAAACCAGATGTTGGAACTTACATGCAAATGCTTGAAAATAATAATGATTAAAATGATAAATGACCTGGTGAAGAAAAATAGACACAATTTATAGATAAATGGGGGAGTTTCCCCAGAGATATACATAAATATGTAAGTAAAATGCAAAGTTAGAAGTAAATAAAAGCATGACATCAGATATAAAGAATTATATCAGAGAACTCATTGCAAACTAGTTAGAGCTAAAGAAAGAATCAGTAAATTTTATAACAGGTCAATACAAATTACTGAAACTGAAGCATAAAAGGAAACAAAAACAAAGCAAAGCAAAACAAACAAAAAACTTCAAGGACTTCAAGAATTGAATTGATACACTGGTCAAAAGGGCCATCATAAACAAATCAACAAACAAGTGTTGAAGAAGATGTAGAGAAAAGGGAACCCTAGTACATTGCTGGTGGGAATGCAGACTGGTGCAGCCACTGTGGAAAACACTATGGAATTTCCTCAGAAAACTAAAAATGAAACTGCATTTTGACCTAGCAATACCATTGCTGCAATTATACCCTAAGAACACTGAAACACCAATCCAAAAGAACTTATGCACCCCAATGTTCATAGAAGCACAATTTACAATAGCCAAGTGATGGAAGCAACCTAAGTGCCCACCAGTAAATGAGTGGATCAGAAAACTTGGTACATTTACACAATGGAATACTACACAGAAAGAAAGAAGGAGCTTGTACCATTCATGACAGCATGGATGGAACTGGAGAGCATTATGCTATGTGAAATAAGCCAGGCGGTGAAAGACAAATACTATATGATCTCACCTATAAGTGGAACATAGTCAACAAAAGAAGCAAGAAAAATATAAGCAGAAACATTGATATAAAGAGCAAACTGACAATAACCAGAGGGGAAGGGGGAGACGGATAATGGGGGAAATTAGGGGAAGGTCCATCAAGGAACATGTGTAAAGGATACAAGGACAAATTCAAAAGTCTGTCAGTGACTCTGCAAGCCAGAAGCCAATAATATAAAATTTTAAAACTGAAATGAAAAGTCAACTGAAAATTCTACATGCATTGAATATGTAGGTATAAATAACAATAAAATAAAGAAATTTATAGAGAAATAAATGCTGAAAGAGTGCATTCATTGCCAATGGATTTGCACTGAAATAAATGTTAAAGAAATTTCTTAAAGCAAAAGAGTATGAAAACAGATAGGAACTGAAAATACATCATAAAATAAAGAATTCAGAAAAGGATAAAAAATAATTAAAAACCCCAATTCTTTTCCATTGTTCTAAAAATAGTTGATTGCCTAAATAAAAATAGTTAATATTGTAATCTCTGTATTTTAGAGATTAGATTACAATATTAAGTTGAAGAGCAAACTGACAATATAATATTATATTATAATCTCTATATTGTAGAGATTATGACAACAGAGTGATGCATGACAAAATTGTGGAGAATATGAAAGGGAAGGAATAAAACTTATACTTAAAAGGCTTTTACATTATATTTGTCTTGGAATAATATAAATTTTAGATCACTATGATAAAGTGCAAATATATATTAAAATACCTAGAGGAAACAGAAAAATGTTTAAAAACTGATATAAAGAATAATTTTCTATAAAACTTATAGTTTTTTAAAGTAGTTTTTTCTATTGTTTTAATATGTAATAAGTGATTTCTTAAATATGAATACTTTGAAATTTCATGACAATGTCCAATTAATCTTTCAATGTAAATAACATTTTATTTTATTATTATTTTTAAATTTTTATTGTTATTCAATTACAGTTGTATGCCTTTTCTCCCCATCCCTCCACCCCACCCCAGCTGAACCCACCTCCCTCCCCCACCTCCACCCTCCCCCTTGGTTTTGTCCATGTGTCCTTTATAGTTCCTGTAATCCCCTCTTCCCACTGTCCCCGCTCCCCCCCCCCCCCCCCGCCCTGGCTATTGTTAGATTGTTCTTAACTTCAATGTCTCTGGTTATATTTTGTTTGCTTTTTTCTTCTATTGATTATGTTCCAGTTAAAGGTGAGATCATATGGTATTTGTCCCTCACCGCCTGGCTTATTTCACTTAGCATGATGCTCTCCAGTTTCATCCATGCTGTAATAATAAATATTAAAAATAACTGTTTAAAAGTCCATCCCAACATCAGGACAATATATTAGATGAACTAATTTAAGATTTGTATGGGTTGTAGTAGTTTTTGTCATTTCATTAGGTCATTTCAATCAACTTAAGCCTTGCACATCACATAAGTATGTGGCCACTTCAGGGTCACATGAAGGAGTTCCCACTATGGGCACTCTTAGAAAGCCCTCAAACCAAGAAATCCTGTAAGTATGTTCTGTTTAACCCACTACAATCTCCAAAAGGTGACACAGTATTTTTTCTTCTAAAGAGAATTTCCATAAGACTTGGAGAAAGTCCTTATACTTTGATATCTTCCTTCCTCGTAGTCACAAATATTTGAAACAAAGGTAGTAGTTTCAAAATTTAAAATATTTCTTAGTTTCTGTGTGTATGTTTGTTTCATGATCTCTTTTTTCACTACTATATATTTAGTATTTTGTATCACAACAAATTTCTTCACTTTCTGGGTTCCTAGTAATATAACTTTTCCTAGAATTTTTTATTATTCTAAATTCCTCAACATGATCAGTTCTCCCATTCCTTAAAGATTCCTCCAGAATTTTTATTCTTTCAAAAACAAAGTATGGTCAAGATAGTGTATTAGTTTGGTTTCTCCAGTGTAACAGACAATAGGGTAATATATACATAGCAATATTGTTATGTATTAGGAGATTTATTATAGAAATTAGATCCCATAATTATGGAGGCTGGGAAGTCCATTATCTGCTTTCTGTAAGCTGGAGAACCAGGAAAGCTGGTGATGTAATTCATCTGAGTTGAAGGCCTGAGAAGGAAGAAAGCCCATTGTGGAAGTCTAAGTCTGAAACCAAAAGCCCTTTGAACCAGGAACACAACTAACCCTGGGCAAGAGCAAAGCTCAAGCAGAGAGTAAATTTCCCTTTCTTTAGTCGTCTTGTTCTATTCAGACCCTCAGCAAACTGGGTGATGCCTACCCACACTCATGAGGGTAATCTTGTTTACCCAGTCTAGTGATTTCAATGTTGAGCTCTTCTAGAAAAATCCTCAAAGACACACCCAGACATAATGTTTACCAGCTTTTTGGTCATTCCTTAGCCCATCCCAGTTGATACATGAAATTAATCATCACAAATATGTACACTAATATTAGAAGTAAAATCCTGGTTAAAATATTAATTTACTTTCTAAGTTACTTTTCTACTATGGAGTGACTTTTAAAGATTATTGAAACTAATTGATCTGAGGTTTCTATTTCAAATCAGAATGTAATGTTACCAGTTTTATCATTACATGTGAAACAACTAAAATAACAGACAAAATATATGAAAGGTCTGTGTGTATAACATTAGACAGCAGGTAACAAAGCACAGTAATCCTAGAATAATGAGCAACAAACAAGATGAGCTCTATAATTATCCTGGTTTACTGCCTAGAGAGAGCTTCAGGCTGCTGTAAAGGATTTTATAGTTTTGGGGGCTGATGGATCCTGGTGCTCTCCCTGAATTAAGTAGATAAAACTGATAATCTGATAAGTGGGTAGAGATCAAATATCTGAAATATATAGAGTAGAGAGAAACAGAGAATGAGAACTCTGAAAATCTGCATAGGGGAGCATTCAAAAGCAGAGTGATTATATACACACACACACACGTATATATTTTAGTAGTAGTATTAGTGGGTCGTGACTGGGGAGGCAAATACCTCAAAGGTATTTAGACATAAAAATTGATTAAAGAGAACTGTACCTGGTGTTCACAGTACTGGGAATAGCACCTGTTTCCACTAGTCAGACTGATTTGTTTATAATCCCTGAGACTGATAATATTCTTGTTTCAGTACAGGGAAATTATTATACCTAAACAAAATACTACTTTGTTCACACCTAAAGAATTTTTTAATTATATTTTATTGTTTATGCTATTATAGTTATACCAATTTTCACCCTTTGTCCCCTTTCACGAAACCCTCACCTCACTCAGGCAATCCCCACACTGTTGTCTGCATCCATGTGTCTCCATATATGTTCTATGACTGCTCTATTCCCTATGCTGTACTTTATATCCCCATGACCAGGGGTGTCCAACCTGTGGCTCATGGGCTACATGTGGCTCAGGATGGCTATGAATATGGCCTAACACATAATTGCAAATTTACTGAAAACATTATGAGAATTTTTTGTGATTATGTGTTGCAAAGTATTTAATGTGTGGCCCAACACAACTCCTCTTCCAGTGTGGCCCAGGGATGCCAAAAGTTTGGACATCCTTATGCCAAGACTATTCTGTAACTACCAATTTGCAGTTCTTAATCCCTTCAATTCTTCACCCATACCCCTGACCGCCACCCCATCTGGCAAGCAACCAAACATTCTCTGTATGTATGATTCTATTTTTGTTCTGCTTGATATTTATTTTTAGATTCAATTGTTGATAGATATGTATTTATTGTACTTTTTGCTTATATTGTTGATCTTCTTAAAGAAGACATTTTAACATTTTAACATTTCATATAATACTGGTTTGGTGATGATTAACTCTTAGCAATTTCTTGTCTGGGAAGCTCTTTATCGGTCCTTCAATTCTAAAAGATAGCTTTGCTGGGTAGAGTAATCTTGGTTGTAGGTCCTTGCTTTTCATCACTTTGAATATGTCTTGTCAATCCCTTCCAGCCTTCAAAGAGTTTACTGAGAAATCAGCTGACAGACTTATGGGAACTCCCTTGTAGGTAACTAACTGCTTTTCTCTTGCTACTTTTAAGATTTTCTCTTTGTCTTTAACCTTTGGCATTTTAATTATGATGTGACTTGGAGTGGACCTCTTTGAGTTCATTTTGTTTGGAACTCTCTGTGTCCCTGACTTGTATGTTTATTTTCTTTACCAAGTTAAGAAAGCTATCTTTCATCTTTTTTTTGAAATAAGTTTTCAGTTTCTTGCTCTTTCTCTTCTCCTTCTAGCACCCCTATGATGAAAATATTGGTACACTTGAAGTTGTCCCAGAGGTTTTTTTAACTACTTTCATTTTGAATTCTTTTTTTCTTCTTGTTCTGATTAGCTGTTTTTTGCTGCTTTATGTTCCAAACTGCTGATTTGATTCACAGCACCATCTACTCTACTGTTGGTTCCCTGTAAATGTTCTTTATTTCAATTTGTGTATTATTTGTTTTCTGACTGGATCTTCTTTATGCTATTGAAGTTATCTCAAAGTTCGCTGAGCATTCTTATCACAAGTGTTTTGAATCTATGTTTAATAGGTTGCTTTTCTCCATTTTATTTCATTCTTTTTCTGGAGTTTTGTTCTGTCCTTTCATGTGGGCCATGTTTCTTTGTCTCCTCATTTGGTTGCCTCCTTGTGTTTGTTTTTATGTGTTAGATTGAGTTACTATGTCTCCAATGCATTATAGATGACTTACTGTAGTAGTGTCCTGTAGGGTCCAGTGGCACAGCCTCCCTATTACCCAAGCTGGGTACTCAAGTTATGCCCTCTGTGGCAGCTGTACATCCTCCTATTGTAGTTAAGCCATTATTTCTATTTTCATGTCCAAGGTCAGCTTCCACTTGTGTTCTATCCAGGGTCAAAGAGCATTAGCTACACAGTGATCTACAGATGGCTGCAACTTGGGCTGGGCTGAGGTGTGCAGGCAAGTCCAAGCTATGAACCAAGGCCAGCTGCTGCTAGTGCCAGGCATGGGGCAACTTAGAGAGAAGTATGGGGTTCTCTGAAGCCAGATGCTTCTTGTTTGAGATTATTTAGGAAAACCTGAAACATTAGCCAAGTGAAGACATTCATATGGAAAAGCCATTGGAAACAAGTTAGGTGGGTAGACCAGTTGGGTGGGGCAGACCTGCAGGATATCACCAGGGTAGGGCAAACAGTGTGAGCCAGGTTGATGGAGTCTCAGTTATGGTTCCCACCTGACAGCTCTGTTGGGAGAAGGCTCAGAAAAGGAACAAGGGGGGCCTCTGCCAGCAGTTCTCTCTGAGAGAAAGCTGTCTCCAGCTTTTCCCCTGATGCCAGATAGTTGATTTCCTCTATGTTTGCCTCTGGTGGCTTTCAAGCTGCCACCCTGGCACTGGAGCTCAGAGGGAGTGAGTCTAAGTCCATACATGGGTCATTTAAGAGGAACTGTCTGGGATTCCAGAAGTTTCCATCTTCCACAGCTTCAATCCCCTATGGTTTTTAAAGTCAGACATTATGAAAATTTATCTCCTGGCACTGGAACCACGGGCTAGGGAGCATGGTGTGGGGCTGGGACCCCTTGCTCTTGATATATCTCTCCAAATTTTCATCTGCCACATATGGTTGTGGGACCAGCCCCTTCTGCATCTTTAACCATCTTACTAGTTCAATATAGTTTCTTCTTTAATTCCCTAGTTCTTAACTGCCATTCAGATGATTTCCAATGGTTGTTCTAGAGGTTAGCTGTTATTTCACATGGCTGTGCAAGGAGGTGAGCCATGTTTATCTTCATTGCCATCTTAATTGGACTCCTTTAATTTTTTAAGATTTTATATATTTATTATAGAGAGGAGGGAAGGGAGGAAGAAAGAGAGGGAGAGAAACATTGATGTGCAAGACACCAATTAAATTTTAAAAGCAAGATTTGAAGAGATCAAATGTTTTCTAAGTAACTGCCTTATAGAACAGAACACAAAAATATAGGGATAAAAATACCCAATACTTAACAAGGTGAAATTCAGTCTCTCAAATTCAATAAAACATTTCAGGATTTGCATTGAAAAAAATAACTTGGCCCATAATGAGGAGAAAAATCAATCCATCAAAACCAACTAAGAAGTAATGCAGATTTAGAAATATCAGACTAGATGTCTGATGTCATTAGAACAGATATTACAACAGTATTCCAATCATTTAAAAAGCTAACGATCAAACATAGTGTAGAGAAATAATATCTATATTAATAATACCCAAATCAAAGTTGTAGAAATGAAAACTACAGCATCTGGAATAAAAAGTACAATGAATATTATAGAAGAAATTATTAGGGAACTTGAATAAACAGCAAGAAAAATAATTAAAATAAAGACAGAATAGAAGACCCTCTCTCGGGGACAAAAAAGGAAAAAAGACTCGGTTCACTGTAGTAAAACTTTAAGTTGCAAAATATACATGTAATTGGAGTCTCCTAAGAAAGAAGATGGAGGTGGGAGGGGAAAAACTTTAGCTATAAGACACATGAATGATTCTATACAAGACAAATCAAAATCATATATCTCAAAACCAGTGATAAAGAGGAAATCTCAAAGGTAACCAGAAAATAATGGTACAGTATCTACAGAAGAACAAAGATAAACGTGACAGTAGATTTTCTGTCAGAAACAGTAGAAGTGAAAATACAGTGGAGCAAATGTCAATTTAGTATTCTATATACAATAAAGTTATTTTTAAATGAAGGCAAAATCAAGACTATTTCTGGCCCAGTCAAACCTCAGTTTTTGATCATCTCCTGTCTTGCAGAATTTGGTTCTCAACCGAGTTGTTGACAGAAAATATGCCTTAGTTGTCGAACAAATCTGTGGTTCTTGATGCAACAACAGTTTCATCCTGGTACTGTATTTCTAATGGGAAAAACTGATTCAGTTTCCAAACAAATTACTTCTCTAACACAGTTCTGCGATGAATTAAGTGTGAGAACTGAGTTTCCACTATACACAAAAACTGAAAAAAAATATAACCATTACAAGAAATACTGAAGGAAGTTTGCAAAAGCAAACTTATATTAGAATATATGGAGATAAACAAGAAAACAAATAGCACATGACATTATACACAAATTAAGTAATTATTTTTCTTATTTAAATGTATTTAAAATATAATTGTTTCAACAAAAATAAAAATAATATGGTTTTTAGTACATGAAGTAAAGTGTATGACAGCAATAACACAAAGGTTAAGAGGGAGGAAATGGAAATTTACTGTTACGATGATCTTATATGTGGAATGGTTTACTCTCACTTGAGGTTCAACTCTGATAAGTTGAAGTTGTGTACTATACACCCTAAAACAACCACTAACATTGAAATATATATATGCTAACAAGCCAACAAAGGTGGTAAAATTCAATCATAAAAAATACTCAATTAACCAAAAATATCAGAACTAAAGGAATATTTAAACAAAGAATTAAAATGACAGATAGAAAATAGATAGTAAGCTTGTAGAATTAAATCTAATCATACCAAAAGCTACTTTAAAAATAAATAATCTAGTGCCCCAATTAACAGGAAGAGATTGTCATACTGGATTAAAAAGCAGGAATTGACTATATGATGCATACAAAAAAGACAGTTGAAATAGAAACAAAATTATATTACATGTAAAATATGAAAAGTATACCATGTTGACAGTAGTCACAAGAGAGCTGGATTAGTTATTTTGATATCAAAGTAAATTTCAGATCAAAGAATATTTCATGGATAAAAATCATCTTGCCATTTAAGTGGTCAATTTAGCAAATAAACGGAGCTATCCTAAGCACTTAAGTATCCAATAACAAATTTTAAAATGTATGTAGTAAAATTCATAGTTTTTCAACAAATGGTGCTGGGGCAATATAATATCGCACACAAATCAACTTCAATTCAGACATCAAGTCAAAAACAGAAAAGGACTCCAGGTGGATAATATATGTACCTAAATATAAAATTTAAAGCTGTAAAGTTTTTCTATGAAAACATTGGATACGATCTTTATAAACTTCAGATTAGGAAAAGATTTCTTTTTTTTTTCTTTTCTTTTTTTTTTTATTGTTATTCAATTACAGACACACACACACACAGTTGTATGCCTTTTCTCCCCATCCCTCCACTCCACCCCAGGTGAACCCACCTCCCTCCCCCAGCTCCACCTATAAAGGACACATGGACAAAACCAAGGGGGAGGGTGGAGGAAAAGATTTCTTAGATTTGCTATCAAGAGCACAGTTCATAAAACACATATTGCTAGACTGAAGTTCATCAAAATTAATAGTTTCTGTTCTTTGAAAGAAAATGTTAAGAGAATTAAGTCAAATCACAGACTGGAGAAACATTTGCAAGTCATATATATGATAAACTATTTGTATCAAGCACATATAAGAAACTGACAAAATACAGTAATTAAAAAAATTCCAATAAATACCTGTGAAGAGACATAGACAGCAATAAATACATGGCAATATGCTTAGTGATATTATTAGTGGTTAGATAAATGCAAATTAAAACTGCAATCAAAGATCAGTATACTTCTCAAAAGCAAAAAGTAAAATGACCACCATATCAAATGCCAGTGAGGATATAGGTGGGTAGAGACCCATACACAGCTGGTGTGAGTGTAAAATGTACAAACACTTGGAAAACAGTGTATCAGTTTATTTATATTTCAGTTAAACACACATCTACCATAGATCAAGCTATTTCACTTGTATAAATTAAGGCATGAAAGTGTATGTCCACTTAAAGACCTATACATAAATGTATACATCATTTTTACTTGTAATAGTGAAAAACTGGAAACAGTCCATATGTCCATTGACAGATGATTATGCTGTCAATAAACTCACTCTTATAATGTACATAGTGGAATAATACTCAGCATTAATAATAGAAAATTGATACATGTAGCAACATGGCTGAATCTCAAAATAATTATTCTGAGTGGTCAAGCCATTGAAAAAGAGCATATATCCTGTATGATTCCATTTATATGGAAATGTAAATACATGCATAGTGATTGAAGGAGGATCAGTGGTTGCCAGATGGATGGGGTGGGAATGGACAGAAGGAAAGAAATAAGGAAGGAAAACACTATTTATATGTTAAAGATATAATGATCTGTTTTGTATACTATGCTTCCTGATTCAAATACATTGTGCTAATGACAATTATAGAGAATACTGCAGTGTTGGCATGTAGCTACAATTAACCCCAATCTTACACTAACTAGATACCTTAAGCCAATTATGACTTTGTAAAAGAGGTAGACATTGTGAAAACTAGAAAATTAGACTAATAAAAATGTAGAAGACTTTTAATATAAAAAATAGTGACATTTCTTTCTTGTTACTTTTAACTATTGTGAAATCTCTTCTATTCTTTATAATTTTCACTTTGGAAATAAAACTTTAAAGTGCTATTAAAAACAAAATCAATGTATTAACAAACTATTGTGCATGAGAAATAATAGGTATTGTTGCTTTTATTCTATTAAGATAGCATTTTTATATCTTTAACAATTGGATTGTTTTCAACTATATTATTTTGTTTATAAAATCTAATATTACTATTTCTTTATAGTTGTCTTTAAAATGTTACCAAGTAATTTTAAGTCTACACACCAAATAAATTAAAATAAACTATATTTCTTTAAAAGATGTTATTAAATTAATCGCATAGCTACTAATTTCCTCTTGAAGCAAGGAAAACTATCCAATTATAACTATAGTTAACTGCCAAGAAACATCAGTCTTTTAAAGAAGCCTTTACAAACTACATATATTGCAACTCAATTTGTATCACTGACTTTAAACCTTAGATAATTGATACTCCACGTTGTCAGTAAGCCTATTTCATAGCAGCTGAGTGATTTAACATGTGTTCTTAGAGGAACATTTCCTTTGTGACCCATAGTTTAATTCAGATCGGCTGACTTCTGTGTCAGTAGAAGTTGCTAAAATTATATCATTGTGCTGTGGATCTAGTCTCAGTCTTCTTACGTTTCCTACTTCTAAAAGTAGGAAAACCAACAGGGTTTTAAGATGTTCAGAAAATACCACATGTTTTCTTTCTGGGTCATCTTTTACATGTTCCCCTGTACCCTTGTCATTATTTTCACTAAGCAAATTGCTTAGAACTCCCTCTACCTTTAAAATGTGAAAACAAAATTGACTGATGGAGGCAAGTCAGGGATCTGCTTTGATTGACCTACAGCCCTGGTGAACAGCAATCACCACTGAATGTAGCTTCTGTATTCTGATAATTTAAAAAATATATATAGCATAGATTCATTCTCCCTAAAACCTTTTCCAATCACTTAAGAGATTAGTACTATAAACACATTTGGGAATAAAATGTTAAAATAATATAAATAAAGCTTTAAAAATGTTATTAGATAATCAGAAACATAGAACAAAAGATATTTACAATTTTCTCTTAATAGGTGTATTATGTACTATAAAATGTGTAAGTAAATTTTAATTATGTATATTAAGCTTGAATGTTATACTCATATTTTGTATAAATAGAAGAGATGCTACTCTCAAAAAGCACCTTCATTTTGGTTAATTCCACTGATGATGGGAAACAAGTGAAGTTAGTTTACTGCTGTACGTGGGAGACTAGGAATGTGTTTAATAATGTTTAGATAAAACTGAAATGTAAAGATGTGAGGTGTTAACCTCAAGATAAAAAGCCAAAGTGAGAGAAAGCAAGTGTTTTGAGATAAAAAAAAATAATTGCATTTCAGGGAAGCACTGATTCAGGCAGAAATTCAAATAGTGTTCATATTAGGAGGTAAAGGCAAGGGATGTTTATTTTTAAAAAAAGGAAACAATTGCATGAAAGAAGGAAGGAATTTCTATTGGTGTTGATAAGTCAAGGGATGGAAACTAATGGTGTAAATAGGCTAAGTTATTCTTAGCTACACATGGTAATGCTAACTCTAAAGATGTCTTTAATTTTCAGTCTAGTAACAGGATGTCTGCTTTTCCTTTTGGAATAGTTATTTGAAATACAATGTGATGATTGCGGGGGGGAAGAGATAAAAGGGGACTAAATGGTAATGGAAAAAATACAATAAAGATTAAATTTAAAAAAAAAGAAATACAATGTTGGTTTGGCCCAATCCAAAGGTTATTTTCCTCAGTTCAAAGATTTCAAAGATTTGGGGGAGTAAGACAAGCAAAACAATTCTTCTGGGGGGGGGGGTGGCTCTGACTGCATTATGCAGAGGCTCTGTTTATATTATTTTTCACAGATTATTGGGTATAAAATGTGTTTGACAACCAGTAGTTAAGATTTGTTATTAAAACCAGATGTGGGAGAACCTATTTGTTTATGTAATGTCTTCTAACCCATAAACATTTTGGCATTTCTGAGATCAATCCCCCCAAAAAACAACTATAAGTGTGTACTTCACAGAGAGCTAAGGATTTTCTGACCTAGGTCTCATTGTAGGAGCTGACAAGCTTCTTTTTCCCTAAAGGAAGTAAGAGCTTTGATCTTGATTGACAATGCTCTCAAGAAGCTTAGCAATTTAGAAATGAAACATTTGGACTTTTCCATTGTTCAGTGAGAAGCCACGAGGTAGAGCACTAGGGGCAACCTGAAACTGCTCCTGGAGGAAGTTCAGCTATAATTTCAGGAGAACCTTTAGCTGCTCCAATATTGGTGAGAATGTAGGTTTTTTACTTTACAACCCTGTTTTCATGCTTCCAAAAGAGTTCTAGTGAGATTCGTGGAATAAGTATTATTTTTTGGCATCTTTTCTAATATCCGACATCCGTGATTCTTAAATTACATTTTTGTCACTTACTACATATATTCAAGAAACTACTAATATCTGTACTTACTACTAACCACTCATTTTAGAGAAAATTCAACTAAAAGTAGGAAAATAGGTTTATAATATGACAGGAGACATGACAACTGAGGAAAGCAAAACGGAAAGAGCCTCAAGTCTTTGAACATACGAGAAATGTAATGGACTTGGACACTCATTCTCAAACTTACGAAGACCTTGTTATTTTCACATTAACCAAAGGCATTTTTTCCGTAAATTTCTCAGGAGTCTCTTTACAGTGGCCTTTCCCTAATCAAATAGAAAGCATGGGCATACATGAAGAATACATTCAGATATGAAGCTTGAAGTAAATTCGCATCAAGGCACTTACAAAAGACAAGCATTTGTGAAGAGCAGCAGCATTACAGTTGAGAGCAAATATTAGTTATATGGCCTGAATGCTTTGGAGAGTAATGATAGAAGGAATTTGTTCTGTTTACTGGGGAGGGCCATGAAAATTTAATATTGACAATATTCTAAAATAATTCCCTCTAAATCTAAAACTTTTTCTTTAATATAAGTTCTTTTGTTAAGTTTTTTTTAATAAATAAGCAACACAAGTACACAATAAAAATACTTTAAAAAGAAAATTTGGATAAGATAAAATTTAAAATTAACCAACCAAATATATTTACTCTTATTCTTTAAGGAAATGGATTTTAGCTATGACAGACTTACCTTGAATTATAAACACAACAAGAAAAAACTAAATAAGGATGGCTTAAATAGCTTAATTGAATATTTTAGAGAAGAGTAGTAATATGATGGCTTTTAAAACAGTGATGAATTTTAAATTGATGCTAAAGAATTAACACAGAGTGTTATAATGATAAATGTAATGTGATTGCAATATGAAGTGATAAACAATATACACATTTTATCTAGCTACACTATTTTTAATCCAGTGATTTATCTTTTTTTTTTTTTTAGGCCACTTGGCATGAAAGCTTGTTAAGGTTTTCTGATCCTCAATCACATCTTCCAAATTTCTTGCTTTCACCATTCATTGAGAAGCCAGTCATATTCAGTCCTGTACATCATACTGATCCTTCCTTCTATCTCCACTCTTTTAAACCATTAAGATGTACATATTTATGAAAATAATGTAATATAATGTAATTGTATTTTACATTTTCTTTAGTGTTAATTTATTTCTAAATGTTTAATTTTAATTAAATTTTATTTCTCTATGTGATATTGCCTCCAGAAATAACAATGAAAAGAGGTAAAATAAGTGATAACATATTTTTTGTTGTTGTTGATGCTATTAACAGATGACTCCCATTCCCCATGCCCCTTTTCTCTCTTCCATCTGGCCTTTACCACATTGCTGTCTGTGTCCATGGGCTGAATCCTTTGGCTGATCTCTTTCAGTTCCCCCCACGCTACTCCCCTCTGGATCTGTCAGTCTGTTCCATTGTTCCATGTATCCATGCCACTGGCCCTATTTTGTTCCTCAGTTTATAACACTTTTTATAAAATAGTTCTTTGTTTTCTATTTAATCCTTATAGATTTTTATTTTTGCCATATTAGGATTGTGTGAATTTGAAGAACCTTTTTTCGACCCTCAGAAGATTCTGAGAACAGATGTTGAGAGGGTAAAGGCTGCATCAGCCCTGGGATGGTGTTCCTCGCCACATGATTCTCTGTGTGTTTGCAGACACCTCAGCATTCTCCAGTTGGGTTTCATAGTTTCACATTGTTGAACTATTTCAAGATTCATTTTCACATATTCTTATTTCTTAAAACTAATGCATTCTATAAGAGTGTCTTGGCCAATGTGTTATCTACAGTGAACATCCCGCCTGCCCTACATGCTATTATTAGCACTTCACTTTTTCTTGGGGGAAAGGTCTTCTCTTTTTCAGCTGATTCTGTCTTTGCTATCAGGCATTAGGCCCCTCCCCCAAACTAACTCTACTGGAGAATCTTGACTCCAGCCTGGCTATTTATATAACCTTCTATGTCTATTATGATGTTTGACCCTGGGTTAGCCACATGACTCAAGGAGGACAAAACACTGGCTTCTGATTTTTCTCTGGGATTAATGTCCATATGTTGAAAGAGTTCTTTTCTCCCCACTTGCACCACTGTAAATCTTCCCTCATGATATACTGTTGGAGCATTAGGTTACAGTGTCTCCAGAATTTTGAAAAACAAACTACTAAAGTAGGAAAAGGGGAGGCAAAAACTCCCTAGAGAAAAATAGACCAGAAATATCAAATAAAAGAGGAAGAGCCTCAGTAAAATCATTTGAGCTCCTTAGCATTAAGTCATTAGTCATTAAAACCAGTTTAGTGGACAAAGGGGCTTTTGGTCACCAAACATATTTATTTTTAATTTTAAAATAGAAGAATCTGGAGAACCAAGATGGCGGCGTAGGTATACACACTGCGCCTCCTTGCACAACTAGAACTGACAGAAAATCGAACAGCAAGGAAGTCCGACACCAAGGAAATAAAAAATAAACATTTATCCAGACCCGTAGGAGGGGCGGAGACAGGCAGCCAGGGTGGAGAGGACTCGCGTGGCCCTGGACTGGCGGAGTGTGGGACAGAAGGGGCAGGCAGTCTGACCACTAGCAGACCCTGTGACTCCACATTCGCGCACAGAGAAACCGTACAAACGGCGGGGAGCGAAGCAGACCGCCCAACCCAGGGCTCCAGCGCTGGGAAATAAAGCCTCAAACCACTGATTGAAAATGCCCGTGGTGGTTGGGGCGGCAGTGGGAGAGACCCCAAGCCTCACTGGAAAGGTTGTTGGAGAGACCCCCAGGGGCCTAGGATGTGCACAAGCCCACCCACTCGGGAACCAGCACCAGAGGGGCCCAGTTTGACTGTGGGTAGCGGAGTGAAAGATTGAGGTCTGGTGGAGAGTGGAGCGGGTGCCATTGCTCCCTCTCGGCCCCTCCCCCACATACAGGGTCATAGCACAGCGACCAGTGTTACCCCACCCCGGGGAACACCTAAGGCTCTGCCCCTTTAAGTAACAGATACGCCAAGACCAAAAAAAACAGTTATTAATGACCACACCTAAAACAAAAACAAGAGCAAACTAGGCAAACAGCTAGAACAGGAACAGAACCATAGAGATGGAGATCACATGGAGGGTTGTCACATGGAGGGGATCACATGGAGGGGAGTGGGAGGGGAGAGGGGGGGAAAGGTACAGAGAATAAGTAGCATAGATGATAGGTGGAAAATAGACAGGGGGAGGGTAAGAATAGTGTAGGAAATGTAGAAGCCAAAGAACTTATAAGTATGACCCATGGACATGAACTATAGGGGGGGAATGTGGGAGGGAGGGGGTGGGCAGGATGGAGTGGAGTGAGGGGGGTAAATTGGGACAACTGTAATAGCATAATCAATAAATATATTTAAACTGTAAAAAAAAATAGAAGAATCTTCACCAAGTTAGAACACTAAACTCCCTTGTTTTTAGGAACAACTATTCTAATTTGTACCTCACTATTAGAAGGATATATAGTTGGTATATTTTGCATATACTTTCTCGTTAGCCTTATCTCCTCATTCTATTATTTTGAAGTTATATTCAGACATTCACATCTTTGTATAAGAAGAAGCTATAAGCATGTTTCATTTGAGAAAAAGATACCTGAGTATTTTTGTTTCATTATGTGATAATAAATTATCCCAAGGAATATTATTTTTCTTAGAATTTTAAGTTTTGTAACTTAAAAATCTTCTACAGTGGACGCATGTATTTTTATTTCTGTGCTTCAATTTACATTTTAAGTATAACTTTAAAAATTATCACATTGGATATCTGTGTCATAGATGCCTAAGACCCAAACATCTCTTGATATAAAATATTGTCTTTATTCTCTTTTTAAAAAGATTTTAATTGTGAATTATACACAAGAAATGTTCCTGTTAATATAATTTAGCAGGCTCGAGTTTAATTGCCTACCAAATAATCGCCCCATAATGATTAAGGTATGGAGCTTCACTCTAATCAGTCTAAGTGCTCATTGTCCCTTTAGAAAATAAGTGAAATATCATGTGAACATTTCATCTTTATTTGTCTCTATAACTCAGCAGACAAATTATAGCCTATAACACCAGTGTATAAACATAAAGTCAAAGTTATTTTCTTAACATACCTTTGAAAATTAATTGATACATGATTAGAAAAGCATCTAATTTTATGAAGATCCTCTATAACATGGAGACTCTAACTAGGACAATAGTTTTACAATATATCTTACATTAACTGTTCATGCTTGAAAGGTGAAAAGAGAGACAAAATAATTTTCAAAAAAATTTACCAGTCAAATTTCACATCAATTTAAAGGAAATAAAAACAACCTGATCTGTGTAACATTAAATGAAATAATATATATTGGCTTGTGAAACTTAAAACACCCAAAGATGTGCTAACAAAAGCTTTGCCTCTACTCCTGGCTCAAATGATTTCATCAAATTCCTGTTTTAGTTGCTTATTTCCCTTTCTTGTCTCTCATTAAAGCTGTGCCAAGTTAGGCTTAGTATTTTTGTGTTAAAATATTGGCAGCTGATACCCCCTCCATTCCTCCCATGTGAATATGTGAAATGAGTTACAGGCTCTACAACATATTTACTGCATCTCATTTATTCTTCTCGGTGGCTAATCTATGAAGTGATCACCACAGCCTGGAGAAATCAGGTTACTTTGGTTTGATTCATGTGCTCTAATTTTACAAAGTGTGTTAGAAATCTAATTTAACAGAAAAGGGTGTTCTGAGAAGAGGGATTAGGATTGTTTCCCAGATGGATATCAGCTCCACATGACCCAGGAGAGAGTGAGTGTAGGGGAATGTGGACAAAATCACCTACGTCGCAAAAGAGAATGAGAGGCTTCTGGTGAAACATGAAGGATTTCTGTTCTCTTTACCTTGGTTTATAGATTGTTTGCACACACACTCAAAAAAACCTGTCTCAGGACTGCCCTTAGTGAAGTCTAGCAAAAAACTTTCATGTTTTACTGACTCACAGTTCATGCTGAAAAAATACTACTTTTTTATTAACTCCTTGTTAATCCCTTAGAGAAGGGCATATTTGTGCTACCTTTCCCAAATTGGCTTGGCACTGTAAGCACTTAGACCTGTGCCATCACTGCATGGGAAGGCATCCTTGCCTGAAAAATTCTTCACAGTGCTTGTGGGCCTGAAATTATAGATCAAATATAATACACTGGGCTGTGTGTTTGAAGAAATGGTATTTTCCAAGCACTTATTTTAAAAGAAATTGGCTTTAGCCCTAATCAGTGTGGCTCAGTTGGTTGGATATTATTCCATAAAGTGAAAGGTCACCAGTTTGATTCCCAGTCAGAGCACGTGCCTGGGTTGCAGGTTTAGACCCTGGGTGGGGCTTGTTTGAAAGACAACAAATAGATATTTCTCTCTCACATCGATGTTTCCCTCCCTCTCTCACTTTCTTCCCCCTTTCTAAAAATAAATAAATATTTAAAAATAATAATAATAAATACAAGAAACTGTCTTTGTCTTAAACTTTGTTCTAAAAAGCTTACATATGTCTTATATAATACTTTGGGTTTTTTGAAGTTTCTTTTTTTTAAGTTTGTACTGTATTTTTTCCATTGCCATTTAGTCGCCTTATACTCTCCTCTCCCCAGTGATCACCACACTGTTGTCCATGTCCATGAGTCATTTTTCCTGTTGGCTCTATCCCTCCACCCTCTCATCTGCCCAACACTAGCTGTCATCCTGCTTTCCACCTATAAGCCTTTCCTCATTTCCCTTGTTAGTTCAGTTTTTTCATTAGATTCCATATACGAGTGAAATTATATGGTGTTTGTCTTTCTCTGACTGGCTTACTTCATTTAGTGTAATGTTCTCCAGGTCCATCCATAGTGTTACAAAGGGTAAAAATTTTATTCTTTTTCATCACTGAGCAATATTCCATTGTGTAAATAAATGTCCTATAGTTGTTTTACCCACTCATCTGCTGATGGACACAGGCTGCTTCCATATCTTGGCAATTACAAATAATGCTGCAATGAACTTAGGGGTGCTTATGTTCTTTCCAATTTGTGTTTTGGGTTCCTTCAGATATATGCCCAGAAGTGGGAGCACAGGGTCAAAAGGCAGATCCATTTTTTTCATTTTTTGATCTTCCTCCATACTGTTTTTCACAGTGGTTGCACCAATTTGCATTCCCACCAACAGTATAAAAGGGTTCCCCTTTCTCCACATCCTTGCCAGCACTTGTTGTTTGCTGATTTATTGATGTTAGCCATGCAAACTAAAATATTTTTGCACAGCAAAATTAATCAGCAACAAAATAAAAAGACAACCCACAGACTGGGAGAACATCTGTGCCAATACATCTGATAAGGGGTTAACATCCAAAATTTATAAAGTACTTACAAAACCCAATGCAAAAAAATAAAAAATAAAAAATGGGCAAAGAACTTGAATAAACACTTCCCCAAAAAGGACATACATGGGGCCAGGAAACCTATGAAAATATGTTCAACATCACTAGATATCAGAGAAATGCAAATTAAAAACACAATGAGATATCATCTCACACCGGTCAGAATGGCTATATAATATACTGTTTATAAACAAGTTATATGTACTATCCTCACATGTATTCAGGTATTTATCTATTTCAGTGTGTTGATAAAATTGACTAGGCTATTTAACTAAAACTCTGAAGTAAAAACATTCATGTTTCAATTTTAGAAAACAAAAGGTGTATCCTGGAAGCCTTTTTCCCACAGGGAATCACACAAGATTTTTATTGAGTCATGACAAAAATCATTCCTACTAGGTGACAGCACTACAGGTTTTATAAGGTCAGCAAAAATAATTCATTCCACAATAATATCTGATGATCAAATGTACCTATTAATCATAAATTTATTCTGAAAGAAAACATGTATTATCTTCAGAAATTTCTTTAAAACAACATATAATATACAATGCTTTACACATTTATAATTAAAATTCAAATACATCAGTTGCAACACATGTATTGTTATTTTTCAACTTGTAAATCTGGCCTTTTATCACTACTCTTCCTTTCTCAGGCTGGTTTCTTATACAAAGTAAAATTTTAAAAAATACAAATTGGTTGAGATATCTAAATATCCTTTTCATGAAACCATCTCAAGTGCATTTAACATTTTAAATCAAACTATTTCTAAACTTTCTATATTAATCTTTTAAAATTTTGCTCTCTAATGACAATTCCCATAATTTTGCTATGAAAAATGTTGATAATTCCTTCACTATTATTAGGACTAGGTAAGAGTCCACCAAAGATGTTATACATGGATGTATTTATTTATTCTTTTATTCTCCTCATAACACTAGTATAAAAATTAGAAATTTAGCAATATTATAATTGCAACACCTCTTTTTATTAGCCACACAATAAATTCAAAGCATGCTTCTTGAGCTTGTTAACATAAAGCAATGATGCCAGAGGAATGGCAATGTAAGAGATCCCCGTGGTCTCTCCCCCTGAAATTTTAACAAATTGATCTGCTATATTTCAACAAAGTATTCCCTGCTCAACATACAAGCATGGCTGAGAGATCTGTACATTGAAGCATTTAAAGGTGGGCAAATGGAAACAACCAGGTGAGGTGATAAAGGATGATCCTTCAGACAGGCAGTGGTCCTAACCTTGTAGCCTGGAGTCTGAAATAGGCTCAGCTTAGAGAAAGGAGGAAACCAGCTATAGCCAGTGCTTCCTTTGGACAAAAGGAGCAGAGAGTCTTGGCAGGCACTTCTGCAGGACTAAGTGGTGCGAACTGTGGCTGCGCCAGCACAGAAGCCTGGGCACAGACAGAGAGCAGGGGTTCTGCTGTGACTGTCCACTGACCCAGTACCAGGCAGTCAGTGTTCCAAACAAAGAAAGGGGCCACAGAGCCTTAACACCTTTTAGACTCCCAAAACTTACTTCCTGTTGCCCTTGGTATTGGGTTTCAGATCATATTATATCCAAACCAGAGTTCTTTTGTGTCAGAATTGCTATTCCCCTCTGTGACCGATCCCTTGTTGGAGCACATGGCCGGGGGTGGAGGGGCCCTGTGGAGGTCTAAAGTCGCCATTACGGAAAGGGCAAAACAAACCCCACTGCCAAACAACACAGCTATATGTGGTTATACTGACAGCAGCTGCAAAGGTCAGCTTTGGGATGTCACAGAGCTTAAAATCTTGCAACCTACTAGAAAATAGTAGAAATACTTCTTCATAAAAATCTGCTTGTGAAGTGTAATTAATAAATAAATGCCTAGATAAAGAAGAAGCCCATCAAATACCATGAATGACCAAGGTAGCCAGGTAGTTCAGAGAGAAAATGAAAATCTTGAGAAAGGAAACTAGAGCAAATGGAAATATGTGATGTAAATGGAAGAGAATTCATGATTATAGTTCTGAAAATACTCAACGAGATGCAAGAAAATAAAGACAATTCATTGAATTCAGGAAACAAATTAGAGAACAAAACAAATTACCAAAGGATTGAAAGCATTCATTAAAGGGGATCATGAATGAACTACTGAGCATAGGAAACAGAGCCAACTAGATGGAGGAAAGAATAGAAATGATGCAGAAGGAAGAAGAGAGAGAGAGAGCATTAAAAAAAATGAAAGATATTTACAAAAACTATACACCTCCATCAGAAAAACAATATAAGAATTATAGGTATTCCAGAAGAACAAGAGAAGGAAAGGGGAAAGAGTGCCTATTCAAATAGTAGAGGAAAACTTCCCAAACCTAATGGAATGAACTAGATCCTCAATCCAAGAAGCAAATAGAACACTTAGTTACCTTAATCAAAAGAGGCTCTCTCCAAGGTACATGGTGTTAAAACTGTACAAAAAATAATAACAAAACAATTCTCAAAGCAGCCAGGGAAAAATGGTAGTGACCTATAAAGGAGAGCCCATCAGGATATAACTGTTCTTCTCAGCAGAAACTCTCCCAGCTACAAGGGAGTGGACACAAATATTCAAAATACTAAAAGAGAGAAATGACCAGCCAAGAATAAAATATCCAGCAGAGTTATCCTTTACATATGAAGGAGAAATAAAGATCTTTCCAGACACACAGAAGCTGAGGGAATTTATCACCAGAAAACCTTCACTGCAGGAAATACTCAAGGGTGTTACTCAACCTAAAACAAAGAGCAAAAGGTCAGAACACTGTAAGCTCACCAAAAAATTTACAGCAGAAATAGGAATAATTTGTGACAAAAAAGACATAAAATGTGAGGGTCAAAGGTTTGAACTGGCAAAGGGTGATGGAGATCAGACACACTAAAAAAAAAAAAAAAAAAAACTATGGCATATGTGCAATTTTCTTTTCCGTAAACCTAATGACAACCACAGACAAAATCCCCAAAACTAAGACACATAACATAAAGAGCAAACAGAGGAAAGAAGCATGAAATACCACCAAACAAAATCAATAGGCAAAAACTCAACGCAAAAGAACCAATGTAGGAACCAAAAACAAAGACAACAATGGACAAAAACAAAGGACCAGAAAACAAAGGGCAAAATGACTATAGGAAATCCTCATACATCAATAATAACCCTAAATGAAATAGACTGAATTCATCAACACAGAGGCAAAGAATAGCAGATTGGATCAAAAAAAACTCCCAAACATGTGCTGCCTTCAAGAGAGACATCTAAGTTTCAAAGACAAAGGTATATTCAAAGTAAAAGAGTATTAAATAATTCTCCAGGCAATAACTTCCACAGAAATGGAGGTATAGCCATACTTATATCTGACAAAATAGATTTTAAGATAACAAAGTTAACAAGAGAAAAGATGAACGTTTTATAGTGACAAAGGGGGCACTGAATCAAGAAGACATTAGACTTCTTAGTATATAAGAAGTCTAACCCAGTTAGGGAGCACTGAAATATATATATAGAAATTACTCACAGAACTACAGGGAGAAGTACCAAAACACAATCTTAGTTGGAATCCTTAATACTCCATTGATAGCTTTAACTAGATCATCCAAACAGAAAATCAACAAAGAAATATCAGCCTTGCATGACACTTTAGACAAAATGGACATAATTGACCTATATGGAGTCTTTCATCCTAGAACATCAGATTATGCATTATTCTCCAGTGTACATGGAATATTCTCAAGGATAGAACATCGTTGGGTAACAAAACTGGCCTCAATAAATTCAAAAAGACTGAAATTACACCAAACATATTATCTGACCACAATGCCTTGAAATTAGAAGTAAACTGCAAAAAGTAAGTAATGAAACCCACAGATATGTGGAGGTTAAACAACATACTACTTAAAAATGACTGGGTCAAAAAAGAAATAAAAGGTACGATAAAAAAATAGAGACAAATGAGAATGACAACACAATACATCAAAACTTCTGGGATTCAGCAAAAGCAGTAACACAGGGATGTTTATATTATTATAAGCATATCTCAAGAAACAAGAGAAATCCCAAGTAAACAGTCTAACATTACATCGTTGATATCTAGAAAACAAACAAAAGCAACCCAAAGTCAGCAGAAGAAAGGAAATCATAAAAATTAGAGCAGAATTTAATGAAACAGAGAACAAAAGACTATACAAAAATTAATGTAATAAAAAGCTGGTTCTTTTTAAAGATTAATAAAATTGAAAAATCCATGACTAGACTTACTAAGGAAAAAAAAAGAGAAAACACCCATATTAGCAAAATCAGAATTGAAAAAAGAGATGTTATCAAAGACACCACAGAGATAAAAAGGATCATATTAGAATACTACGGAAGACTATATGTCACCAAATTCAATAACCTAGAAAAAAGTGGATAAGTTCCTAGAAACATTTAACCTTTCTAGACTAATACTTGAAGAATTGAAAAATCTAAATAGACTGATCAGCAGTGAGGAAATTGAAGCAACCATCCAAAACCTCACAAAAATAAAAGTTCAGGCCCAGACGGCTTCACAAGTGAATTCTACTAAACATTCAAAGATTTAAACCTACCCTTCACAAACTCTTCCAAAAGTTGAAGAGGCAACACTTCCTAACATGTTTTATGAGGCCAACATAACCCTGATACCAAAACCTGGCAGGGATAATACAAAAAAGAAAACTAGAGACGAATAAAGATGCAAAAATCCTTAACAAATTACTAGTATATTTAATACAACAATACATCAAAAATAATACATCACGATCAAGTGGGGTTCATTCCAGGGGCACAAGGATGATTCAACATATGCAAACCAATCAGTGTAATATACCACATTAACAACAAAAAGGATAAAAATCATGTGCTCAGTAGATGCAGATAAAGCATTTGATAAAATAACAACATCCATTTATAATTAAAACACTCAATAAAATAGTAATAGAAAGGAGTTCCAGCTAAGATGGAGGTGTAGGTGGAGACACTTCGCTTCCTCACACAACTGAAAGGAGGACAATAACCAATCTGAAGTCAATAAACAACCAAAAGTGCCAGAAAATCAAACTGCATGATACTCCGACAACAAAGAAATTAAAGGAAAAATCAACCAGAACAACCAGACCAGTAAGGCAGTGGACCACTCGCCAACTCAGAAAAAATGCGGGGATGCTGTGGACCTTGGGGAGGGGTGGTTTGCTGAGCTTGGGGGACTGTGCAGGAAGGGCCGACTAACGGGGACTCAGAGGTGGCTGTGGGCTACAGGAGTTGCAGGGTAGGAGAAGCTCCCAGCCTTACATGAGACTCCATTGAAAAGGGCGCTAGAGATGAGCAGGCAAGCAGCACTGTTCCCTCTCTGGCCCCTCCCCCACAGGCAGCAAAGAGGGTTGCCCTGCCGGGGCAATACCTAAGACCCAGCCCCCTTACAACCTATCAGCTGTGCCAAGACAAAGAAATATGGCCCAAATGAAAGAACAGAGTAAAGCCTCAGAAAGAGAGCTAAGGCAGAAGATTGCCAACCTATCTGATAGAGAATTTAAAGCTCTGGTAATCAAAATGCTGAGATATGATTGAGCTTGGTCAAAAAATGAAAAAAACAAATGAAGGATACCCAAAGTTAAATAAAGCAAAATGTTCGAGAACCAACAGTAACAGGAAGGAAACCAGGTCTCAAAGCAATGATTTGGAACAAAAGGAAAAAAAATAAACACCCATCAAAATGAAGAAACAAGAATTCAAAAAAGTGAAGGGACTCTTACAAACCTCTGGGACAACCTGAAATGTTCCAATATCTGAATTATAGGTGTGCCAGAAGGAGAAAGGAAGAGCAAGAAATTGAAAACTTATTTGAACAAATAATAAAGGAAAACTTCCCCAATCTGGTGAAGGAAATAGACTTCCAGGAAGTCCAGGAAGCTCAAAGAGTCCCAAAGAAGTTGGACCCAAAGAGGAACACACCAAGTCACATCATCATTAAGTTACCCAAGATTAAATATTAAGAAAGAATTCTAAAAAGAAGCCAGAGGAAAGGAGAGAATTACCTACAAAGGAGTTCACATTAGACTATCAGCTGATTTCTCAAAAGAAACCTTACAGGCAAGAAGAGGCTGGAAAGAAGTATTTGAAGTCATGAAAGGCAAGGACCTACATCCAAGATGACTCTATCCAGCAAAGCTATCATTTAGAATGGAAGGGCAGATAAAGTGCTTCCCAGATAAGTTCAAGTTAAAGGAGTTCATCATCACCAAGCCCTTATTATATGAAATATTAAAGGGACTTATCTAAGAAAAATAAGATAAAAAACATGAACAGTGAAGTGATAACAAACAACTGTCAACCAATGAACCTAAAAGAAAAGACAAACAATGAAAACAAAAACTAAGCAAACAATAAGAATAGGAACAGAATCAGAGAAATGGACATCACATGGAGGGATTTCAGGGCAGTGGGGAAGGGAGGAATAGGGTGGAGAAGTTGAGGGAAGAAGAAGCATAATTAACAGGCATAAAATAGATGGGGAGAGGTAAAAAATGGTATGGGAAACAGAGGACTCAAAGAACTTACATGTTCAACCCATGGACATGAACTAAGGGGGGAATGCTGGAGGGTTGGGGGGCACAGGGTGGAGGGGGGATAGAGGGAGAAAATTGGGAAAACTGTAAAGCATAATCAATAAAAATATTAATAATAAAAAGAAAGCACCTAAATATGATAAGCACCATAAATAACAAACCCTTAAATATTATACCCAATTTTGAAACACTGATAGTTTTTCCTCTAAAATCGGAAAAAGGCAAGGATGCCCATTCCCACTGCTCTTATTCAACATACTTCTGGAAGTCCTAACAGGGCAATAAGGCAAGAGAAAGAAATAAAAGACATCCAAATTGAGAAGGAAGAAGTAAAAGTTTCACTTTTGGCAGATGACACGATTCTGTACATAGAACCCCTAGAGTCTCCACCAAAAAAAAACTATTAGAAACAATAAACAAATACAGTTGCAGGACACAAAGTCAATGTAATATAATTCAATGCTTTCCTGTATACTAGCAATGAAACTTCAGGAGAAGAAATGTAAGAATTCCATTTGCAATTGCAACCAAAAGAATAAAATACCTAAAAGTAAACTTAACATAAGATGTGAAAGACCTATATACTAAAAACTACAAGCATTATTAAAAGAAATGGAAAAAAATATATAACAAAATTGTAAGATATTCTATATTTATGGATTGGAAGAATCAACATAGTTAAAATGTCCAAATCACCCAAAGCTGTATGCAGATTTAATGCAATCCCAATCAAAATGCCCATGTCATTTTTTAAAGACATAGGATAAAAAATCATAAGATTTATATGGAACCAGTAAAGACCCTGAGTAGCCAAAGCAATTCTGAGATAAAGAACAAAGCTGGAGGTATCACACTACATGACTTCAAATTGTACTACAGAGCTATGATAATCAAAAAAGTATGGTATTTACAGAAAAATAGACACAGAGATCAATGGAATAATATTAAGAACACAGATATAAAACCATATATATATGGGCAGATACTTTTTGATAAAGGAGCAGAAACACACAATGGAGAAAAGAAAGCCTTTTCAATAAATGGTGCTGGAAGAATTGGAAAGCCACATGAAAAAGAATGAAACTAGACTATAATTTGTCCTCATGTATAAAAATGTTAATTTGAAATGGATCAAAGACTTAAATATAAGATCTGAAACAATAAATTACATATAAGGAGACATAGATACTAAACTTATGGTGCTTGGTTGTGGAGAACATTTTATGAATTTGACTCCAAAGACAAGTGAAGTAAAAGCAAAAATAAATAATGGGGCTATATTAAACTAAAAAGATTCTGCACAGCAAAAGAAACCAACAGCAAAACAAAAAGGCCACTGGCCAAAATGGAGGTGATATTTGCAAAGAACAGCTCTGACAAAGGCTTAATATCCAAAACATACAAAGAACTCATATACTTCAATACTAATCAACAAATCCAATTGACAAATAGGCAGAAGACCAGATCACACACTTCCATCAAGAAGACATACAAATGGTGAGCAGATATATGAAAAGATGTTCAGCTTCACTAGCTATTTGGAAGATACAAATCAAAACTTTTATGAAATGCCTTCACACTCCTGTTAGAATAGCTATTATCAACAAGACAAGTGACGCCAAGTGTTGGAGAGGTTGTGGAGAAACTTTCATTCACTGCTAGTGGGAATGCAGATTGGTACAGCCACTATTGAAAACAGTCTTCAGTTCTTCAAAAAATTAAGAATAGAGTTACCATATGACCCAGCAGTCCCTCTCCTGGGTATCTACCCATAAAACTTGAAAACATTTTTTGAAAAGATATAAGCTCCTCTATTCATTGCAGCATTATCCATGGTGGCCAAGATATGGAGACAACCAAAGTGTCCTTCCATAGAGTATTGCATAAAGAACATCTGGTACATATAAATAACAGAATACTACTCAGCCATCAGAAAAGAAGAAATACTGCCATTTGTGACAACATGGATGGGCCTTGAGGATACTATAGGAAGTGAGATATCAGGCAGAAAAAGCTAAGAACCATATGACTTCACTCATATGTGGGATTTAAAGTGGAAATTCATGGACACAGACAACAATGTGCTACCAGAGGGAAGGGGGTTGGAGTTGGGGGTGGATAGGGGCCGAATATATGGTGATCGATGATAGTTTGACTATAGGTGATGGACACACAGTGAAATATACAGAACTCATATCATAGAAATGTACACTTGAAACCTATAAGCAATGTCACCCCAATAAATTTAATTCAAAAACCAAAGCAGACAAATAAATACTATGAAGTGATATTTACAAGAAAAAACTATGATTCATGTTAAGAAGTACATATATACTTCATGTTAAGAAGTACCTGGTTGGTGTGGCTCAGTGGATTGAGTATTGGCCTGCGAACCAAAGGGATGCTGGCTCGATTCTCAGTCAGGGCACAAGCCTGGGTTGTGGTCCAGGTCTTCAGTAGGGGGCACATTAAAGGCAACCACGCACTGATGTTTCTCTCCCTCTCTTTCTCCTTCCCTTCCCCTCTGTCTAAAAATAAATAAGATATTTTTTAAAAATAAAAAATGTGTATGTATATATGTTTTTGATATATTTATACACACACTCATATTATGTGTACATATTACATAAATAAAACAAATATTCAGGGACTATATTATATTTAGTTATATATACATAAAGGGATCAAAAACATATTGATACATGTCCTAGCCCTGGCTGGTGTAGCTCAGTGGATTGAGCGCGGGCCTGAGAACCAAAGGGTCATCTGTTAGATTCCCAGTCAGGGCACATGCCTGGGTTGCAGGCTGGGTCCCCTGTGGGGGGTGAGCAAGAGGCAACCACACATTGATGTTTCTTTCCCTCTCTCCTTGCCTTCCCCTCTCTCTAAAAATAAATACATAAATTCTTAAAAAAGAAAGCAGAGAAGGAGAAGATCACATGCAAGCAATAAGGCATTTCTAGATATCAAAGAAAATCTGAGATCAGGACAGAAGAAAAAATAACATCCCTTTTGAGTGTATTAAGGCCCAAATAACTCATATTCCTTTTTGCAGTAATTTACTGCTGGTGATATAGGGAACAACAAACTGTTGTATTAAAAATCATGATTGAAACCTCAATTCCAAAAGTGTTATTATTTTGAAAACAGTTCACTTCTGACCATATTTCATAAGAATTTCTCTAGGCTATTTCTATACATTACAATAAATGCATATATTATTCTATTGCAATGAAAGGGCATGTCCGGAGCAAAAGAATTATAGTATCTACTTTATCAATACATTTTAATAATTTTAAGAAAATTAATTCCTCTATGACAATGAAGTAACAGTAAGAAAATTGTAAGGGCAAATGCTCAGTAAATATTTTGAAGTAAATAAATCAATAAATTCACAAGCTCTAGGGTGATTAATTCAAATAAAACAGATTAAGAATCCTTAACTGGAAGAGCAAGTGTTTATAGGCATAGGAATTTGTTCTCATTTTTTTCATCTCTTAGGTTAAAAAAGTAATACTGAAAATCCTCACAGTAATTTATTTAAATTGAATTTGGTGAGCTAAGAATGAATTTTTCACATACTATGAGAATGAAGCAACCCAGAGAGGAAAATATTAAAACTTAAATGCAATACTATTTTCTGGCTCATCACAAAAGATTTTCCAAAAGATAAAACAAGGAGTAGTTGTAAAATACTTACCATATCAAAAAGGAATACATTAAAGTTTAAATATTTAACATATTTTAAAATAAATTATGCAGATAAAGTTCAAATTACCAACTGCATTTCTATGATGTAGTATATTCCTTTATTGACTGTATTGTCAACTCATAAAGCTCTTTTAAAACTGTCAGACTGATTTTTATTATACCCTAGAGCTCTTTATTAAGAAGTTCATTGTCTAAAATGATATTTATATACAATGAAAGAACTTCTCAATCATATTGTTTGAATATCTAAATTCACACACAAAGGCAGTTTTTCCTGCAAATGATGAACAGGGCACATATTTAAGCTAATGAGGGCACTGTTATTTTGACACAAAATACTGTTAACAATTTCCTTTTCAGAAACATCTAATGAATTTCCACAAAGTTAGCCACTATCTATGAAAGGTAGAAAAGTCTGTCAAAAATCATGTCATTTGGTAGGGGAGAATAAAATAAAGATAATTATAAATAGATGATCAGATATGTAGTATATCTACTATCAAGAAGTTTTCCTGGAGTGGAGTTTTGTGAGTTCTTTACATATTTTGGAGATCAAACTCTTGTCCAACGTATCATTGGCAAATAAATTTTCTCATATGGTTGATTCCCTTTTCATTTTGCTGATTTTTTTTAAGCCCTACAGAAGTTTTTATTTGATGAAGTTCCATTTGTTTATCCTTTCCTATATGTCCCTTGCTCTAGGGAAGATATCAGTGAAAATATTGCTGCATGGGATATCTGAGATTTTCCTACCTATGTTCTCCTATAGGACTTACATGGTATTGCTACTTATTTTTAAGTCTTGTATCCATCTTGAGTTTATTTTTGTGTTTGGTGTAAGTTGGTGACTCCACTCCAGGAAGAAAAATGAGCAAAAGGTCTGAACAGTCCCTCCTCCAAAAAGGTCATACAGAGGGCCCAGAGACATACCAAAGGATGCTCAGCATCACTAGCCATCAGAGAGATGCAAATTAAAACCACAATGAGATACCACTTTACTCCTGTCAAAATGGCCATCATAAACAAATCGACAAAAAACAAATGTTGACAAGGATGTGGAGAACAGGGAACCCTAGTGTGTTGCTGGTCAGAATGCAGACTGGTGCAGCCACTGTGGAAAAAGTGTAGAATTTACTCAGAAAATCAAAAAATGGAACTGCCTATTGACCCTGCAATTCCACTGCTAGGATTATATCCTAAGAACCCTGAAACACAAATTTAAAAGAATCTATGCACCCCAATGTTCATAGCAGCACAATTTATAGTAGCCAAGTGTTGGAAGCAACCTAAATGCCCATCAGCAAATGAGTGGAGCAAAAAACTGTGGTACATTTACACAATAGAATATTATGCAGCAGAAAGGAAGAAGGAGCTCCTACCATTTGTGACAGCATGGATGGAACTTGAGAGCCTTATGCTAAGTGAAATAAGCCAGGTGGTGAGAGACAAAAACCATATGATCTCACCTGTAAGTGGAACCTAATCAAGAAAACAAACAAGCAAGCAAAACATAATTAGAGACATGGAAATAAAGAGCAAACAGACAATAACCAGAGGGGAGGGGGGAGAGGGATGATTGGGGAAAATAGGAGAAGGTCCATCAAGGAAACTGTATAAAGGACACATGGACAAAGCCAAAGGGGTAGTATCAAGGATGGGTGGTGGGGATGGCTGGGGTAGAGGGGAGTGGTGGGTGGAAAATGGAGACAACTGTACTTGAGCAACAATAAAAAAATTAAACAATAAGAAAAACAAAAAGAAATTTGTGTTTCAACATTTTATTTTAAACTAAGTAACAAATTACAGATCAATCAAACTCATATGTAAATTAATTCTTTAAGATATTATCAGATGACACAACTTTTTGTCATGGCAAAAGTATACTATATATGTTGACTAATAAGGTGCTGATAGCCACATGTGGCTATTGAGCACTTGAATTGTGGTTGGTGAACCTCACCAACTGAATTTTAAACTTTATTTAATATTAACTCATTTAAATTTAAACTTTAGTCAGATGTGATTATTGGCTACCATATTGAAAGTTCAGTTATAAGAAAGAACTTGATATCAAGAAGATGTGAGTTACCAAAAGTTGTTTTCCTACTTAATATATGACTAGCAAACATGTAACCACTTTTATTGGCACAATAATGGCAGATATTGCCAAACATCCTGGCACTTTGTCCCTTAGTTAGCATATGCCTCATAAATCTTTAGTTTTTTAACCCCAGTGCTCAAGACAGTTACAATCAATTGTCACTGGCATAATACATAAAACACAATTGCCATTTCTCTTAGGGTGCCATCTGAAATGAAATGTGTATCACAATAGCAATAAGGTAGTGATACTGATTCCTGGAAATGTTGAGAAACTGCTTGAAATGATATGTCTTGGACTCAATGAGAAAGATCCTGGTTTTAAGCTGGAGAAGGCAAATACACAGGAAAGTTAATCAGAGCAAGTAATAACAAGTGAAAAAAATAATATATACATTTTGGTGGGTTTTTAATGTTATATGTTCAGCTTCTGTGGAGGGAAAATGTAAAAAATGATAAGTAAATGAGTTTGTAAAATAAAATTATTTGAAGGTAAGAAAACTGTCATTAACTGTGTACAATATACCTTGCAGCATGAATATTTAGGAAGACTGTAAATATAATTATTAAGAAGACATAAGAGGGCATTTCCATCCCAGGACTATTAAATAACACATGCGGGCGCACACATGCACAGGGTGGGGCAAAAGTGGCTTTCGTACAGTTGTTCATATGGGAAATAATGCAATAATTAATAATAATACAAGAATAAATCTGTGTTTCATATACTCACAACTGTAAACCGTTTTTTTTTTTTTTTGCACAACCCTGTATATATCTTACAAAATGAGGGGAAAAATACCTAAAAGATAATGGAATATTACTGAGATGATTAAACTAAAACCTAATAGTTTACCCAGAGCTGGGAGCAGTCCAAGTTCTGACCAGCCATTGTAACAGAATTTGAGAACACCTGGGGATTAAGTAAAAATCACAGAAATGTTACATGTTAAATGATGGGCAAAACTAGATTAAAAATAAAGGATATTCTAGACTCAAGTCATGAAAAACTTTAAGCACCCCAGAAAGAGAGCAAGCAGATGCCAAAGCAAATTAACTGTTAGCCAGATATTAAAAGTACCACACTCTTTAACAAAAAGCTATGACACATAGGTTATTATTTATTAACTTTTTTTATTGTTGTTCAAGTACAATTGCTCCATTTTCCCTCCACCACTCTCCCCCACCCCAGCCATCACCCCTCCCACCCTAGATCCCACCCCCCCTTTGATTCTGTCCAAGTGTCCTCTGTAGATGTTCCTGGAAACCCTTCCCCCTTTTCCCCCATTATCCCCTCCCACCTCTCCTCTGCTTACTCTCAGTGTGTTCTCAATTCAAACAACAATTGTCCTTTATAATAACATTCTAAAAATGAAATAGTTAATGAATCAAAAATATATGTGCAGTATTCATATGTTGAAAATTACAAAGCTAATAAAATTAATAAAAAATGTACTGAAACAAAAAGTGTTCACAAATTGGGAGAAAGAGTTTTAAGATGCCAATTATCTGCTCTTCAATGTATAGTTTGACTGTAATCTTAATCAATAGAACACTAAGCTTTTAAATAGATATTGATACTATGATTTCAGTGCATTATAAAGAAGCAAAGAAACTAGAGTAGCCAACATAATTCTAAAAAAGAAAAATAATATCTGAGGGCTCATAAAACCCAATTTCAAAACTTACTCAATAGTTACAGTACCAAGGAAGTATGGTATTCACAAAAGGAGAGACAGATCAATGGGACAGAATAGAGAAGCCAGAAATAAACCCACTCACCCAAAAATGTCAATTGATTTTTCATAAAGTTGAAAGGGCAATGCACTGAAAAAAATGATTCCCTTTCAACAGATGATACTGGAACAATTGGATTTTCATATGCCAAAATAATGAACCATGACACGTAACTCACCCTTTACACACACACACAAATGAACTCAGAATTGATCATGAACCCAAAAGTAAAAAGTAAAATTATAATGCATCTTGAAAAACACATAGAAGAAATATATGTAACTTTTGATTTTGTGAAGATAAATTGGGCACGTCAAAACTTAAAACCTTTGCTTTGTAAAATTCATTATTAAGATAATAAAAGATAAGCCCACAGGTGGAAAAATATGTTAATCACGTATTTGACAAAGGACTTGTATCTAAATATTTAAATAACTTTTAAAAGGGAACAATAAATATAAACTAAAAATTGGACAATAGTACGTACCTAGGAATAAACCTAACCAAGGCGGTAAAAGACCTGTACTCAGAAAACTACACAACATTGAAGAAAGAAATTAAGGAAGGCACAAACAAGTGGAAGCATGTACCATGCTCATGGATTGGAAGAATTAACATTATCAAAATGGCCATAGTACCCAAAGCGATTTATAGATTCAATGCAATCCCTATTAAAGTACCCATGACATATTTCACAGATATAGAACGAACATTTCAGAAATTCATATGGAACCATAAATGACCCCAAATAGCTGCAGCAATTTTGAGAAAGAAGAACAAAGTAGGAGGGAGCACAATACCTGATATCAAACTGTATTACAAGGCCACTGTCAGCAAAACAGCCTGGTACTGGCATAAAAACAGACACATAGACCAATGGAACAGAACAGAGAGCCCAGAAATAAACCCAAGTCTCTATGGTCAATTAATATTTGACAAAGGAGGCAGAAACATAAAATGGAGCAAAAATACCCTCTTCAACAAATGGTGTTGGGAGATCTGGACAGCTACGTGCAAAAAAATGAAACTCAATCACCAACTTATGCCATACACGAAAATAAACTCAAGATGGATAAAAGACTTAAATATATGTTGTAACACCATAAAAGTCCTTGAGGAAAACATTGGCAGGAAAATCTCAGACATTCCACGCAGCAACATCCTCACAGACACATCCCCTAAAGCAAGGGACATAAAGGAAAGAATAAACAAATGGGACCTCATCAAAATAAAAAACTTCTGCATGGCTAAAGAAAACAGCATTGAAACACAAAGAGAATCAACAGTATGGGAAAACATATTTGCCAGCGATACCTCAGACAAGGGCCTGATCTCCAAAATATATAAAGAACTCACACGACTCCACTCCAGGAAGACAAACAACCCAATTAAAAAATGGGCAAAGGACTTGAACAGACCCTTCTCCAAGGAAGACATACAGAGGGCCCAGAGACATATGAAAAGATGCTCAGCATCACTAGCCATCAGAGAGATGCAAATTAAAACCACAATGAGGTACCATCTCACACCAGTCAGAGTGGCCAACATAAACAAATCCACAAACAAATGTTGGAGAGGATGCGGAGAAAAGGGAACCCTAGTGCACTGTTGGTGGGAATGCAGACTGTCGAGGCCACTGTGGAAAACAATATGGAATTTCCTCAGAAAACTAAAAATGGAACTGCCCTTTGACCCAGCAATTCTGCTGCTGGGATTATACCCTAAGAACCCTGAAACACCAATCCAAAAGAACCTGTGCACCCCAATGTTCATAGCAGCACAATTTACAATAGCCAAGTACTGGAAGCAACCTAAGTGCCCATCAGCAAATGAGTGGATCCAAAAACTATGGTATATTTTCACAATGGAATTCTACGCAGCAGAGAGAAAGAAGGAGCTTATACCCTTTGCAACAGCATGGATAGAACTGGAGAGCATTATGCTAAGTGAAATAAGCCAGGCGGTGAGGGACAAATACCATATGATCTCACCTTTAACTGGAACCTAATCAACAGAAGAAAAAAGCAAAAAATTATAACCAGAAACATTGAAGTTAATAACAATCTAACAATAGCCAGGGCGGAGTGGGGAGGGGACAGTGAGGAAAGGTGATTACAGGAACTACTATAAAGGACACATGGACAAAACTAAGGGGGAGGGTGGAGGTGGGGAAGGGAGGTGGGTTCAGCTGTGGTGGGGTGGAGGGATGGGGAGAAAAGGCATACAACTATAATTGAATAACATTAAAAAATTAAAAAAAATTGGACAATAGATCTGAAGAGACACTTCACCAAAGAATGTGAACAGATACAAATAAACATATGAAAATTTGCTTATGTTGTCATTGAAAAAATTCAATTAAAATGAAATACTACTATGCATTCATTAGAATACATGATATTAAAACCACTAGCAATGCAGTGTTTTGGCAGAATGAAAAGAATTGAACTCTCAATTGTCACTGGTTGGGAATGAAAAGTGATATAGCTTCTTTAGAAAACCACTTAGCAGTTTCTTATACAGTTAATCATATACTTTATGAATCAGAAATATAACTCCTAGATATTTACCCAAGAAAACAAAAACATAAATATATGTCCATACAAGTTTTATATGAATATTTATACTAGCTTAATTTATAATTGCCCAAATCTGTAAATAGCCCATATCTACATTGGTGAATGGATAACTATATCATGGTATGGTTATCCATTCACCAGTCTATAAAATGCATAGCACCTATATTTATATATAAGAATGTACTACTGACACCTTCAAGATAAATATCAGCAATGTATACTGTGTGGATGAAACTCTACTCAAAATATTGCATACTGTAGAATTTAATATATCTTATTTTCTCTAAATAGAAGCCAATGAGGCTAGAAAGGTGTTGAGATGAGACACTAATACACTGCTACTGGGGATGTAAATTAGTGCATCTGCTTGGTACTATTATTTGACAATGTCTGTAAAAGTTGAACACAAGTATACCTACGAACTAGTCATTTTATGAGTAGGTATATAATCAACAGAAATGGATACATATATGCACAAAAAACATGCACAAGTGAAATCAAATAGTATTAGTCCCCGTAGCCTTAGGTTGTAAAATATTGAAACCAGTGTTAGGAATAGAAAATCACTTCTGGGTTGGGGGTAATAATGTTGCTTGCTTTGTTTGTCTAATAGATGATTTTACTTTGGGTAATTCATGAAATTAATTGCAAGACAACTCATACATTCAACTACCTTGTCAGTTCCTCACATTTTTTTATATTTTCATCTATGTTTCCCTAAGCACTACCACAGACATTGGTACATAATGAATGCCTAATACATTTTGGAATAGTGAACTAATGAATACATACATGAAAGAAAGAAGGAAGGAAGGAAGGAAGGGAGGAAGGAGGGAAGGAAGGAAAGAAGGAAGGAAGGAAGGAAGGAAGGAAGGAAGGAAGGAAGGAAGGAAGGAAGGAAGGAAGAAAGGAAGGAGGGAAGGAAGGAAGGAAGGAGGGAAGGAAGGAAAGAAGGAAGGAAGGGAAAGAGAGAGGGAGGGAGGGAGGAAGGGAGAAGGAAAGAAAAAAGAAAAGAAGGACTTTCAGACATAATAATTCTTTCAGAGGATATAAAAATATTATTGTAAAAGCATAGTCAATAGTACATATTTAGCTTAATAAAAACTTTTTTACTGGTCTAGAATATGCTCAGAATTTATTCTAGAGAATAACATTACTTTTCAAAATTCAAATTGAATTACATTATTATAAATATTTGTGATTTCAACATAATAATTTACATTCTGATAAATGTATATATAGCTGAAAATCTGAAATATCTGGTAACCATTTTTTATATATCTGTATTTCTTTAGAGGTTTAGTCATATCATTGCTTGGCTTTAGCTAGTACTTCATTCAACAATATGCAGGTATTAAAATTTAACAAAGTATATGCTATTCTATATATAAAATCATATATGTTGGCATAGTTAATAATTTTGAATGTCTACTGTGGTGTTGCCCCTCACATGAATGCAGTGAATGTTCTTCCTGTAGGCAGTTGCAGTAAAAAACAATGGCATGGTAATTAGCCAATTGAATTTGAAGCTGCCTAGCGGAGATTCCATTCCACATTATAAAAGGTAGAAATGGAGCTAACAGTTTCATGCAATATTTATAAAATGCAAATAAAAGCACAGTATTTTTGTGAGCACCACTGTCCAAGAGTAAGATGAGTACTGTCTATTTCTACCATATTATCTGAATATGTCCATTAAGTGATATTATATCAGTACCTTTCTGTGGTTCTTTGTATCCTTCTCGGTTAAAATAATTGTGACAGGTTAGCTAATCTTCTATGAAGCCTATAGACTGAGACCACAAGTCTTAAATTTATATAAAAATATTCTTCACTTACCTCTAACAACTCTTGCGTTTTTTAGTCTTTTCAAGAATAAATCTCTATGTTCTATTTGTTATACATGGCTGCAGAGATAGCAACTGGTTTTATTTCATCCATTTTACCAATCACAGGAATAAATATATAAAACTAATTAATTAGTAAATTTACTTTAGTTTAAAAATTAGTAATTAATTAAGTAGCTAGTAAATTTACTTTCTTTTTTACTGATCAGTAATCACTTGTAATGTGTTTTTCCCATAAAAATCAATAAAACTGTATCAGTGCTAAAATAATGTGTTAACCAGACTAATAATTTAATATATACCTTCCTATTGTCAGCCTGCAATGTAATTTTACATGAAAGGAATTTGTTGTTGTGATGATTTTATTAACTATGTTATAGTAATTGTCAGATTTCTGTGAAATCATCTTATAATTCTTCCTCTAGTTTTCAAGACGGCAAAGTCAGGGACCATTGATCTCAGGCTTCCCACTGATTAAAAATAATGTCATAGACACTTAATATTTAAATTTCAAATACTAAAGTATTTAAATTTTAAACAAGTAATAAAATTTTACATACTTATAAATGATAGTATAAAATATAAAAACGATTACAGTATCTTAACATGACATCTTTTTAATAATCAAGAATTTTTGTATACATTTACTGAAAATAACCTTCAGCTGCCCATATTCTTATCATAATGAACTTCTTTAATTTCCCCTTTGATCTTTTCAAAGAAGTGGTAATTTTACATGCATTTATGAGAATGATGAAGAAGTGATTTTATGTGCCCATGGAAAAAAATTGGAAATATTTTATACTCTAAGGAAAAGAAAACATGCATAAGAAATTTTTTGATATGGTAGTAACTATTGCTGATGTATTGAGCTAATTTTACAATTATTATATTATGCTAATTATATAATTAAATAGTGTGCTAATTATGTAATTAAATTTATTATGTTAATTACATAATTGCATAATACCATAATACCTTTGAAATACTTAAAAGCAAAATTATTTTTCGTGGTGTTCATGCATGTTTAGGAACTGCACTATTATTTGAGTTCTGAATCATGCAAAAAAAAAAAGTATTTTTTATTTAGGACTGAAAATATTTGCTTGGATTTCAGGTATATACAGTAGTGATCCCTGAAAACTCCAGTGTTTTTCCATATATCCTTACTCCACTGCCGTCAGGTAGACCCATGTCATTATTTCTGGTCAATGGCCGGTGAACAAAAGTGGTATTTGTCACTTTTGGAGCAATGATGCATTTAAGACCCTTAAACTCTATTCCCCTGCTCCAGTGACCTGGAAAAACTTGTTTCTTAAAATGCACCTGTGACCTTCAGTGGGTGGTCTAGCTGATTTCTGCCTTTGGTTATTCTCTTCAGTGTAAGAAATTAGCAAAAACTGTAATGTTTTGGGAGATAAAACTACCAAGAATTTATGCATACAGCATGGTGCAAAAATAGGCTTACAGTTGTGAGTACATTAAACAGAGTCTATTCTTGTATTATTTATTAATTACTGTATTATTTTCAACATGAACAAAGTAAACCTACTTTTGCCCCACCCTGTATTATTGATGCATCTAACCTTAATAATATAAACCACAATTAAAAATCAGTGACTTCCCCTACACACACACACATCTCCTGCTGTAATTCTGATATTCCATCAATAATCCTGTGTAGTATTTATATGAACCTAGAAAAAATGAAACCCAATGATTATGTTATAAGCTCTTTCACTGGAATTTCAACCCCCCAGAATAGTCTTATGTTTTCAAAATTGTAGAGGTATAAGATTTGTTATATAGTACTGTTATATGTATTATTTACTCTCTTGTCATTTAAATACATGAAAAATGAATTTCTATTAATCAAACTTTCAAATTAATAATTAGCAGTCTATGGAAAATTATTAAAATTCAGCACTAAAGAGTCTAAGAATATGTATTTAATTGCTTTAACAATGGAGAAGAAGAGAGATAGACATCAGTATTTTCTACCTCTACCTCTCAGCATTGCATTTCTCTGTTAGCTTGGTTTTCTCTGATTGCTAATGGACTTCCTTCATTGAGAAAAGAGACGTAGGTGGATGCACAGTAGCTACAGGCTTCTATTTATTGTGGCTAAAGGTAGATGGAGATGTGTAATCAGAGCTGCCATGAAACACACATGGAGTTTGACCGCTCTCACCAGCAAATGATAGACAAACAACAAACAAAATCATTAGGTGTCCATTGTAGGTCTACAGATATTAAAAAGACTAATAATTTTTATGACAATTGGTCAGGGCTGCACCTGCTAAGAGAAAATCAAAACTCTTAATTAAGCTAAGTTGACTTCCCTGGTACATTTAAATGCATTCTGTAACCTGAAACTGAGCAGAAAAAAAGTAAATGAGAAAAAGAATTCTTGGTATTCTATTATGTATGTAAAGAAAAAATAAAAAAGATTTTGATATCTAATAGTGCTTTATATTTTTAGAAGTTAGCATGAATTATTTTAATAATATCAATAGACATTTATTTTATTATAAATTTATTGTTTCCATTTTCAGGTGTTTAACTTTTTCAAGTTTTATCTGTTGATCTGGTTGGACGAAGTGAAGAGTATAATTGAGTTGATCAATTCAATAAGAGTGATATCTTGTGTGGATTTGGGGTTGTCATGACTAATGTAGTAACCTGAATACATTTGAAAACTTATGGTGGAATATTCAAAGTCTAAATAAATAACCTACATGTTTCTGAGGATTGAGGAAGCTTTCTTACTGAAGTTGGAAATAACTGTTACCACCATAAATGTGTCCACAAATTAAGTATTTCATGTTTTTTCTATATAAATGTTTTGTACCTAAGTACAGTAATTGCTCTACCTACAGTATTGCTTCTTTTTAAAAAAATATCTTATTTATTTATCTTTAGACAGAGGGGAAGGGAAGGAGAAAGAAAGAGAGAGAAACATCAATGTGTGGTTGCCTCTCCTGCATCCCCCACCAGGGACCTGGCACACAACCCAGACATGTGCTCTGACTGGGAATCGAACCAGAAACTCTTTGGTTCACAGGCCAGCACTCAATCCACTAAATCACACCAGCCAGGGCCTGTTAACTTATTTTTATCTATGACAGAAAACCAATTTTTAGTTTAATTTGAGATACTTGCAATTTCTGAGTTAGGAGTGTTCATCCTACTCAAATGTCTTATTGTATCAAGTCTCACCTTATATACATTAGCTTTCATTGGAAAAAATATCTGTAGCAAAGACAAGCACATATATATCCAATGGTATATTATCTTACACAAGACTTCAAAGTAAATGATATTTTAAAATTGATGATATTCATTTTTGTCATGATTTATTATGTATATATTGAGAACTGCTGTCCTTCTTTAATGTTCTCGTTCCGTTAAATGCAGAATTTGCAAAAAAATTAATGACTACTTTGATGTCACTATAATTAGAGACAAAGACTATCAGTTAATTTAAAACATAGGTGTCACCCTGGCTGGTGTGGCTCAGTGGATTGAGCACTGGCCTGTGAACCACAAGGTCACTGGTTCAATTCCCAATCAGAGCACACACCTGGGTTGCAGGCCAGGTCCCTAGTTGGGGGTCAATGTATCTCTTGCACATTGATGTTTCTCTCCCTCTCTTTCTCTGTCCCTTCCCATCTCTCTAAAAATAAATAAAATCTTAAAAAGAAACACAGACATGAATTAAAGATTTGGAAGATTTTTTCCTTTCAAAGATATATCTCACATTATTTTCATGGCTATTTCAAATTCAGTTAAAAGTTTAATTAGAAGAGAAAGTAATTCATTTTACAGTGATAATATATACATAATATTTGATAGAGAAGCGTGTTGTGTTAAATAAAGAACATACTCAATTATGAAACATGATTGATTCACAAGGTAAGGTATTCTATTTACATGAAATAGTTGTCAAAATTCACACACTTTAACAAGGTCAGCTGGCTTTTTATAGAGAGCTTGAGGGCCATTTGTTTCTGTGATAACTACCAACCACTCACTCAGCTTTGCTGTTGTACAGTGGCTATAGCCATCACTATTACATAAATAAAAGAGCATGGATATATTTCAATAAAAATAGATTTGTGTTTATAGAAATTTGAACTTTATATAATTATAAATGTGTCACAAATATCACTGGTTTTTTTCAGCCATTTAAATAAGCAAAACTTATTCTTGGCTCCTCGGCTTTGTCTATATCAGATGGCAAGCCAGCTTCCCTGCGGAGGCCTATTTCTTTGACTCTGTTTTGGAGAAATGAAACAGAATTTCTGTGATGAAGCTGTTATGAAATATATTTTAAGAAACAAATCAGCAGAGCAGTGTGTACTCTGTCTTTCCCATCCATCATCAAAGGGATTTAAAAAGTGTCTGAGCCATTAACAGATTACAATACAAATTAGTGGCCCGAAGTTTGGTTGACAGATAAAATAATTTCAGATAAAAATCAAATAAATATTAGTTAATTATATATAAACCAAATATTGCATAGGCCATACTTACAGCAAAATGCAAACCTAGCTGGGTCTCTTTCTTACACTCTTAAATTTAACAACCTTACTTGAAACAGTATTTAACTTTTAATGTACTGTGTTCTTTACATTTTGGTGGAATCTCGTTGGAAGTAAATATAAAATCTCTCTATTTTTTAGATGGATGAACTGCAAAAAATCCTTCAGAAACAGATCTTTTAAAAAGCTTGCAAATAGGTCATTAATACTTATTGCTGTAATAGCAAACTAGAAACAGCAATAATTTGAATATCTACAATTGAACTTGGAAAGAATTTTTTACTGAAGTTTCTACTTTTAATTGGACATTTATATTCTATACTGGAATTAAATGAACTAGAAAAAACTATGATTTAGTAGCATTTAATTTTGTTATAAAATCAAAATCGTTACAGAGACAAATGATGTGGTTAGTTTTGACTTACAACTATGTATCATCAAGAAGGACGCTGTCCTGGCTGGTGTGGCTCAATTTGTTGGTGCGTCATCCAGTAAACCAAAAGGTCACAGGTTCAATTCCCTGTTACGGCACATTCTTAGGCTGTGGTTCAGTCCTGGGTTGGGGTGTGTTCGAGAGGCAACCCATCAATGTTTCTCTCCCATGTTGCTGTATCTCTCCCTTCTTTCCCCATATGTGTAGAATCAATAAGCATATCCTTGGATGAGCATTAAAAAAATAAAGAAAAGAAAAGAAAAATGCTCAGCATGGATGCATAATTTAGTAACTTTTTAAATATTTAGACTAAGATATTTATACATTTCAATACAAAAATTAGAATTATGATTATCACCCTTATAATAGAATATTTCCTGAACTTATTGGTACCTGAACACTTGAAAGAAAAGAATGTATTTTTAAAACAATAATGGTCCTAATAAAATTAATTGTAAATGTCAAAAATTTTATATGTATTAACCATATTAAAAACTTCAAAAACATTATGAATAGTGCCATGGAAATACAAAAATTAGCAGACTATGTTGAAAGCACAATTTTCTGAAAAAGTCAGTACAAAACACTGACATACTTTACTCAGAATCTGAAAGCAAATGCATGGATTTATTATAAAAATAATTGTTGTTCTTTATTTTAATAATTATTAATATTAAAAATTTAAACTGTGCTTGTTACTATTTTTTTTTTCAATTTTATGGCCAACTTTCATGGGATATCGCATGGCCCCCTAACCTTGATCACACATTCAAACCGCCCATATCATCTTTACCTCTTCTATGGTGATAATCTTGATCAAGATGCAATGGCTCTTTCTCAGTACCACTCTGTCCAGAAGACGCATTTTATTTATTTATCTGATTCCTAGTCACTCCCACTAGATTCAGAGAACAGAAGATATATTTTATTCACAATTTTATTTCTAGCTCCTAAAATAACACATGCAATATTTCTCTGTATGTGTTTATTGAATTGAACTTGAGTCTAGAAATGGAATTATTAAGGGGTGGGTTTTCACCATAAATTGATTTACTGTTTAAATTTTAGGTTGGAGGTTACGCATCCTTGGTTTTGGTGCAATAACAAGCATACATTACTGGAGATATATTGGATATAATTTCTTTTGCATTCTCCCACAAAAAAAAAAATGTGGCTGTCAGAAATGGCTGTATACCTTGAAATAGTCTGCATAGCACTCCTGAACCCTAAGCAATAAAAAAATATCAGGTTACTTCTCCTCCTCTTAATCTTTATTTTTAGCTAAATTTATTGAGGTGACATTGGTTAACACAATTATATAGATTTCAAGTATACAATTCTATGATGTGTTATCTTTATATCACATTATGTGTTAACCACCCCAAGTCAAGTATCCCCCTGTCTCCCTATATTTGATCCCCATTACCCTTTACTATCTCCCCTCCTCCTTCCCTCTGGTAACAACCATATGGTTGTCTGTGTTTATGAGTTTTTGTTTTTCTTGTGTTCACTTGTTGCTTTCAGTCTTTTTATACATCACATGAGTGAAATCCTATGGTTGTCATCTTTTTCTGACTTATTTCACTTTGCATGATATTCTCAAGATTCATCCATGTTGTCACAAATAGCACTATTTCATCTTTTATTATGACTGAAAAGTACTTCATTGTATATTTATTTGTACAAGATCTTCTTCATCCAGTCATCAAGGGATGCTGGTTTTTCTCACGTCTTGGCCACTGCGAATAATGCTGAAATGAACATAGACATTTTTTTAAAGCTTATCATTTAAAAAAATAGAAAATCCCTGTTTTATTATTAAAAATCTGCCTACTTCCAAATTATTTTTAAACGTTCTTACTATAAAGATCCTATTTTAAAACTAAAAATTGTATGTTTATCAGTAGTGAAGTAATACAAGTAAAAATGTGTTAATAGCATCTTCTCTGCTTTAAGCTAGAACCTTCTTATGTGGTTTCATATTTTATTATACACACACACACACTTTGAGAAATTACTGCTCATATTGTATGAAATTAATATTTGGTCCTTACCTAAGTTCAGCTGTTTACCATCATTTCGATGACGTGGAATAATGATGGTATTTAGACATATATACTGTCTGTTAAAAGGGAAGATAAATTTCAAAGAAAATTAATGAATTAAATTAACAATCTAAGAAAATTCAAGTAAACATAAATATAAAAATTTTAATTGGACCATAGTACTAGGGACATAAAAAATTATGTGCATTTAAACACACATCTTAAATCTTTTACTTGCCTGTCTATATATTATAGCTGCCTGGAAATCAATATTTCTCATATAAACCTATTTAATAGAAAAGATGTAAGAAAGAGTAATATTAGTGGAGAAGTCTATTTTACATTCATTAAAAAGATTTTATTTAGTAGCATTTACTGATAAATCAGAACTTAATGAACAAAGGTAATGATTATACATTACAATAGCATTCATTGAGTTCTTATATGAGAGGAATTAATTTGCATTGCATTATAGTCATTGCATTCAGTATTTTATATCATTCTTAAACAAACATATATACAAAAATATTTTATCCTCATTTTGTACATGAGAAAAAAGGGTATACAAGTTGTTCTTACAAATATAGATTTTAATTTCAGATACTAAAGGTCAATTCTTGTCTTCCTCACAAATATATTTTACATATTATTGTTTCAAGGTAAAAAGCTAATTTTTTTTTATCAGTATAGAAGTCTTTTATTTTTTTCACACTTATCATGCCATGAATTCATAGGGAATGGGTTCCAACAGCTCAGGTTCCTTTCCATTAGTGCTCACCAAGTGTGCTTCTCTGGGTGGAGCAGGCTGCCGCTTCAGCTGAACCCAGGTACCTTTCTCTTTGGCTTCCTTCTTTTTTTAACCATTTTCCTTCACACATTTCAGGAAGTTATAATATGCTCAATTTGTACATTAATTCTCTTGGCAAGAATCTTGCCCTTAACTTGTTTGTTTACGACAATGCCCACCGCATGCTGGGTAACACTGTAGACTCTTCCAGTTTTTCCATGGTAACATTTGTGGGGCATTCCTTTCTGAACAGTGCCCATTCCCTTGATATCTACAATATCACCTTTCTTGTAGATTCACATGTATGTAGCCAAAGGAACAACTCCCTGTTTTCTAAAAGGCCTAGAGAACATGTAATGGGTACCTCTCCTCTTTCCCTTTGTGTTAGTCATGTTGGCGAATTACCAGACCCACTGGGCAGCTTCAGTGAACTCAAGGTTAGAACTCAACACTGTGAAATCAAAAAGCTAAATTTTTATTTGGATATATTGAGATTGATTGTCTGTAGACTGAAGAAATATAAATTCTCTTGAGGTATAATACATGATATAAACTAAATTGGCTTTTAAAAAGGATTATGAGGGATTGTTTTTTGTTTTTTAGTTTACTCTTAAAATTATAAGCATGTTTTTATGTCCTATACAATTTCTTCAGGTTTTTTCCAAGAAAAATAGGTACTTATTAGAAATACTTCTTTACCAGGTAAAGCACACTTAAAATTGAAATATACAAAATTTATTTTCAAGTTTCTTTGTCTTTCTTATTAAAACACTGTAATTTCTTAGTCTTTTAATAAAAATGGGTACTACTAAGTCTCTTGGGTTGCATACTTTCAGAAAGCAATCAGATGCTCCATTATTGTGTCAGTTCCATTGGGGAAAAGTTTTCTTTGGTAAAATTAGTTCTTTTTTTCCCTGTGTATATATGACCTGAAGGACATAAAAAATAATATTAACAATTTCCTCTCTGGATCCTGAGGGTCCATTCCTGAAAATTGTGTTTGGAAAATAATGTATTCCATTTTAGGAAAAAACATATTTTCTTTATTTTAGGTGGTTGAAAAATATAAGTCAATTTAACTCCTATCAGCAGAACAGGCAACCATGACAATTAAAATGTGCTTCAATTTTATGTCAAAGTTAATCTAAAACATTTTTAAATGAGAGAAATAGTCTTTAAAACATTGTTTAGGGACAATAAGCACAGCAAAACTTACTATACATGTAATTGATGGTTGTATAAGTCAGTAACTACTTTTTACAGAACTGAAGCTCTTCTGTCTACACACTAGCTATGTGTGTATACACTGACTATAACACAAATTTCTTCAGCACATCTTATTCATTCTTGAGTGTATTACCAGCCTCTCAAGGAGTATCTAATGCATAATAGTAGTTATGTGATCATGGTTTGAATTATTTTTTTGTTAGTAGAATAGTTTTCCTTGATTTCTACTGTCATCTCTTTTTAATTTCAAATAAAATCAATAAAAAAACATTTCTTTAAATCACTGATTCTAGAATAAGGTAAAAAGCATCCTCTGAAGAGTCAAAGTCATTCCTTCTTATGCAGAATAATAAAAAAGATTAATAGCAAATACCTTTCTGTCATTAATGTTAGTAATTGGCAATTTATTAATCATAATAGGTGATTTACTATGAGTCATCATAAGTATTTCTGAAGTGAAGTTTATTTGGCATATTAACACAGACTGTCTCAGTCTTATTTTGTCTTTAAAATATTTGGAGACCATTTTTAATTTGCAATTCAAGTTGCAATTGGTGGTGGAAAATTAGGTTCAATAAGTACTCCTCTAAATGACATTTTCATTTATTCTTTTTTTTTAAATTATAGTAATTATCAAAGAAAATAGTTATCACAAGAAGACATGGTAGGGTGAAGCAATAAAGCCTTTTAGCACAATTTTTTTGTCTGTTAAAGAAAATGCCGGGTTATGTTCTAAGAGCAGAGTGATTTTACAACATCCTCCTAAATCTTCAGAAATAGGTGATTCACATTTAATGTGAAATAGGTTTTATTTCTAACTAAATATTTCATAGGATGTCAAGATTAATATAACTTTGAAAGAGAGGTACAATATGGATACAGGATATTTAAGAGTAATAATAGCCTGTATATAGTTATTATGATATTATTGGCTATAAGATTGAATAGTAACTATAACTGAATAAAAATAAAAAGCAATGTAGTTTTATGCATTTAAAGTAAAAATCAGGTTATACAGTGAAAATGCCAAAACCAAATAAATAAAAAAGAATAATAGCACTGTATCTTCATAGAAAAATTCAATAGTTTGCCTGAAACTGATCTAATTTTCTAGAAGAAAATACATTTTTCTGGAATCAAATAAGGTAGATTACAATTAGTCATCACCATCACCATCAGCAAGGAAGAAAACCCAGCAGGTTTTGTGCTAGATACAATTAACATATATATTAACAAATACAAATGGAATTCTTCATGAACCCCAAACTCTGATGTGCAAGACTAATGAATTAAATAAGACACCTTCTTGTGTCCCTTGACAGACATTGCTTGAGGTATTCAATATAACATATTAGGCTCTGACAATAACATTATTAGAACCTCCCAACTGGTTCCTTACAGGGAAAAATGTTCCATCAGTCAGTCAGTCAATACAAAGAATGAGTGATCAAAGAATGGTTACTATTAATAATTTAAAGTGAAGGTGAAAACTCAAAAATGCCTTGTGTGGGAATTTATAGTATGCCAAACATTATTATAATAATTTATGTGTATCGCCTCAGTTATTCTCTCTTATTTAACTATGAGAAACATATTATTATTATGCCTACTTTTAGGGTGGACATATTTAGTTAAGGATGTTTTGTCTGCTTGATTTGTGAAAGGAATAGACAAAAAATCAAATACTCTAATCTTAGAGTATCTCCTCTTAAAACCCAACTTTTTAAAATTTATTTTACTTTTTTATTTATTGTTCACTTACAGTAGTCCTGCCTTTTTCCCTCTTGTTCACTCCCACAGTCAATCCCCCCCATTTTCCGTGCCCATGAGTCCTTTATTTGTGTTCCTTTGCTTTAATGCCCAATGTTTAATTAACCAGAGAGAAAACCAAATATATTTATGTGAGGAAGATTTTTAAAAATATGTTACATGTTATGCTTTCTCATAACATCCAGATAGTGTGGTTTACAGCTTACATCCTCAGTTGATGTCATTAATCCATTTCTAGAAATAAAGCAGTCTCAAAGATTGATTGAAGATCAGTGATTATTGTACAACCATTCCTGCTGGTTTAATACCATAAACAACTATATCTCCCTCAATAGAACAAATAAATGACAACAATCAGACTGATATTTCCCGGGTATGTGTGTGAGGGGGTGAAAGATTGGGTGAAAAAGTTGAAAAGATCAAGAAGTACAAATTGGTAGATACAGATTACTTACAGGGATGTAAATTACAGCATAGGAAGTATAGTCAACAATATCATAGTAACTCTATATGGAGCTCAGGTGGGTACTTGAAATGTTGGGTGGACCACTTCGTTATGTATATGATTGTCTATCTACTATACTGTACACTTGAAACAAATACAGAATAATACTGAATGTAAACTATAATTGAAAAAAATTAAATGTCAAAATAAAAAGTAACTAATAAACTATATATCTTTCCAACTCTTTTAGATAATAAAAAAAGAAACTAAACTGGGGTTTTTTCCCATTTATGTGTTATTCACTTCTCCCTGCCTTTTAATTATAGTTAACAAGAAAAAAAAACATATAAAACAGAGTTATTTACAATAGCCAAGGGCCATTGTAAACAGCCTAAGTGCCCATCAGTAGATGAGTGGATAAAAAAGCTGTGGTACATTTACAGGACGGAATACTACTCAGCAGAAAGAAAGGAGCTCCTACCCTTTGTGACAGCATGAATGGAACTGGAGAGCATTATGCTAAGTGAAATAAGCCAGGTGGTGAGTGACAAATACCATATGATCTCACCTTTGAGTGGAACCTAATCAACAAAACAAACAAGCAAGCAAAATATAATCAGAGACATTGAAATTATTAACAATCTAACAGTAACCAAAGGGGAGATAGGAAGGGATAATGGGGGGAAGGAGGTAAGTATTTTCAGGAGCTATAAAGGACACATGGACAAAACCAAGGGGGGGTGAAAGCAGGGGAGGGAAGTGGGGATGGCTGGGATAGGGCAGGATTGGTGAGGGGTAAATGCAGACAACTGTACTTGTACAACAATAAAATAATTTTTTAAAGTCAAAAACATATTAAACTGTGAAACTATAAGACCCAACCAGAGAAGTCCATCACACTGAGCAATTAAAAAAATATTCATATGGAAAGATTGTCCACTTGTAACAGTGTAAAAAATAAATAAAAATAAATAGAATGAATCTATTGATTTTGTTAAAATCAATAGATGCAGAAAAAGCTATTGAGAAAATTCAACACCTTTTAAACCTTTCAGCAAATTGGATATAGAAGGACATACCTCAACCTAATTAGGCCACAAGCTAGTTAACATCAAACTTTATGGTGAAAGGTTGAAAGCTTTTCCTTTAACATGGAGAAAACAAGGGTGCCCACTCTTACTACTCCTTTACAACATAGTAGTGGAAGTTCTAACCACAACAATCATAAAGAAAAAAAAGTGTCCGACCCTGGCTGGTATGCTCAGTTGGTTGGAACGTTTTCTCATAAAGCAAAATGTTGTGGATTCAGTTACCAGTCAGGGCACCTACTTGGGTTGTAGGTTCAGTCCCCGTTCAGGACATGAACAAGAGGCAAACGTTCGATGTTTCTTTCTCACATCAATGTTTCTCTCCTTCTTTTCCCCCTTCTCTAAAATCAATAAGCATGTCCTTGGGTAGTGATAAAAAATAATCATAATCAAGAAGGAAAAATTAAATTTTTCTCTATTTATACATGACAGGATTTTATATGTAGAAAATCCTAAATACCTCACCCCAAACCTTTTAGACTTAATCAACAAATTCAGTAGTTACAAGATTAAAAATCAACATACAAAAACCAGTAGCATTTTGATGCTACACTAAAAAAAAATCTGAAAAAAAAATTAAATTCCCTTTACAATAGCAAAAAACAAAACAATGAAATACTTAGGAATACATTTAGCCAAGGATGTAAGACATCTCTACACTACAGTAAAACTATAAGACATTGATGTAAAAAGTGAAGACACAAATAAATGGAAAAATGTTTCATGTTTATGCATTGGAAGAAATAATATTGTTTAAATGTTCAATTACCCAAAACCTTCTGTATATAAAATGCAATCCCCACCAAGACTCCATTGGTATCTTTACAAAAAAAATCCTAAAATTTATTTGGAATCAAAAAAAAACCCTGAATAGCCAAACCAATCCTGAGAAAGAAGAACAAAGAGGAGGCTCATATTTCCTTATTTAAAACTATATTACAAAGATATTGTAATTAAAACAATATGATATTGGCGCAAAACAGACACAAAGACCACTGGAACATAATCAAGAGTCTAGAAACATACTCATGTGTATACAGCCAACTACTACTTGAGAAGGAATTTAAGACAACTCAACAGATAAAAGACAGCCTCTTTTATAACTGGGGCTAGAAAAAACTAGATACTTACATGTAAGAGAATGAAACTGGCCTCACACTACTAACAAAAGATGTGACATAATATGTGCCTATAAACATATATACTTACAAATGTTTATATGTATGGATGTATGGACACACATGCTGGTATTTATCTTTTATAGGAGAGAAAAGATAATTAAAATATATAAATGCAATAAATTATATTTTGACTTATCTGCATTTCTTATAATTCAGCATTTCTTATAGAGTCATCTGAAAAGACGATTGTCATTACAAATTTCTAACACCATTTGAAAAGCTACAGAGTAAGTTAAAATAAAAATGTAGTCTGTACAAAAATGCCACATGACAAAAATTCTAAGCTAATTAACATGTACCACTATGTCGTTTCTCTTTTATTCCTGAAAACCTCACGAATAAAAAAATTAGCAACCCACCATTTTAGCAAGTGAAAATTAACCTTTTATTGGGTGTGAAAATAAATTAAAAACATAAACATTAAAGATTTGTGATATTAAAACATATATTTTTCTTTCATTTCTTCCCAAATTGTACTGGCATAGAAAATAGAGATAAAATTTTGCTTGCAATATTTACAGCAATGGTAAAAAAGCTAGAAAGAAGATTCTTTCAGAAAATAAAATAAACAATTTATAAAATATATTATGCAAGTGGAAACCAAGTAAAGGATGAATATCAACAGAATAAAACACTGTACTCCTATACATAGGAAAATAGAATCTACTCAGTATATATCTTTGGGATTTATTCAGATGATTCAAGGAACTGGGATTTAGAGGAAGAATAAGGTGTGGACATTATGTCATTAAAGACATTAATTATAAGAGATACCAGTTAGATCGATCCCATGCTCTCAAAGCTTTTGCTGTTTTGGAGATAGTTAAGCGTTTCATTCTTTGATAAGGGTGTCCAATAATACTAAATTCTGTGAGAACCAATGCCATATCTGACTTGTTTCTCAGTTCATAATAACAGCTCATAATAAAATGTCTCCCTGGTTATTTATTGTGTCAACTTAGCAAAGCTGGAATGAATTGCTCATAATCCCCTTTCTTTCATAGTTTTGAGTTAGCACAGGCTATAAGAAACATATTTTTTTCATGATTTGGAAGGATGAGTGAAGTTGTACCATCTTTTTACACCTGGAGGTAAATGCAGAGCAAAATGCTTCATTGCAGGTCACTGCCACCTGTCTGCCAGCTTTGCCTCTTGGCACAGGTGAGCAGTTGGGTCCACAGCTCCTACAACACCTACCAGAAATTCGTCTTCACTATGTCTGAATCCTGGCCCAAGAGTTATAGGCATAATCCCCACCACCACCCCTCACCATTGCAGGACAGCCTGGTCATCAAAGCTGAAGGCTTAAAAAAGGCTTTCAAGTTCTTATACTTTCCAGAACAGCATCGCAGTTTCCAGTTTGTGCTCACTTCCACTATGTGCATCTGGTTTCTCTTCCTGACATCCTGCCCAGAAAAAATGCCTGATAAATATATGTATTTTTTATTTTTTTTATTTTATTGTTGTTCAAGTACAATTGCCTGCACTTCCCCCCGCACTCCCTCCCCACCCAGCCATTGTTTTAACCAGATCCCACAAATGAGTAAAGTTGAATCCATATAATAAATGTTTGATTATTTATAAATCTCTTGTGTTCTGGTTGAACCACCACTGGTATTGCCAAACACTATTTTAAACCTCCAATAAATGTTTATTACATTAATGATTAAATTTAGTCTTTGAGAGAGTTTTGTATCTCTAGTGCACAGATTGAGAACTGTCAGAGAACATGATCTCAAAAATTATTTCTTTTTATTTAAGTTTTATTGTGTATGCTATAAAATTTTTCCAATTATTTCCCCCATTGCTTCCCTCTGCCCCAGCTGCCCTCACTACCATAGTCAACCTCCACCCAGTTGCAATGTCCATGGGTCCTTCATATATGTTCCTTGAGTAATCCCTTCACCTTCTGCAAACAGTCCCCAAGTCTCTCCTCCCCACTTACCACTGTCAGTCTACTCCATGATTCCATGCCTCTGGTTTTATTTTTCTCATTAGCTTGTTTGTTCATTAGATTCCTCTTATAAGTGAGATGGTATGGTATTTGTCTTTCACCGACTGACTTATTTCATTTAGCATAATAGTCTCCAGTTCTATCTATGTTATTGCAAAAGGTAAGAATTCCTTCTTTTTTTGTTGTTGTGTAGTATTTTTTATTGTTCAAGTGCAATTGTCTCCATTTTCCTGACACCACTTTCCCCCTCACAACCCATCCCTACCTCCTATTTTCAATTCTACCCCCCTTTGACTTTGTCCATGGGTCCTTTATACATATTCCTTGATTATCTTTCCTGTTCTTTCTCCCATTATCACCCTCCTCCCCTCTGGTTACTGTTAGTTTGTTCTTTATTTCAATGTCTCTGGTTGTATTTTACTTGCTTATTTGTTTTGTTGGTTAGGTTCCACTTATAGGTGAGATCATATGGTATTTGTCTTTCATCGTCTGACTTATTTCACTTAGCATAATGCTCTCATTTCCATCCATGCTGTTGGTGAAGGGTAGGAATTCCTTCTTTCTTTCTGCTGCATAGTATTCCATTGTGTAAATGCACTGCATTTTTAATCCACTCTACTGATGGGCCCCTAGGCTGTTTCCAACTCTCGGCTACTGTAAATAGGGCTGCTATGAATATAGGGTGCATAACTTCTTGTGAAGTGGTGTTTCAGGATTCTTAGCATATATTCCTAAAAGTGGAATCACTGGATCAAAAAGGCAGTCCATTTTTAATTTTTTTGAGGAAATTCCATACTGTTTTCCACAGTGGCTGCACTAGTCTGCATTTCCACCAACAATGCACTAGGGTTCCCCTTCCTTCACATCCTCACCAGCACTTGTTTTTTGTTGATTTATTAATGATTACCATTTTGGCAGTGTGAAGTGGTATCTCATTGTGATTTTAATTTGCATCTCTCTGATGGTTAGTGATGTTGAGCATCTTTTCATATGTCTATGGGCCCTCTGTATGTCCTCTTGGAGAAGTGTCTGTTCAGGTCCTTTTTCAATTTTTTAATTGGGTTGTTTGTCTTCCTGGTGTTGAGTCTTATGAGTTCTTTATATATTTTAGAAATTACACCCTTGTCCAATGTATCATTGGCAAATATGTTCTCCTATATAGGGGGGTTCCCTTTTCATTCTGATAATAGTTTCTTTAACTGTGCAGAAGATTTTTTAATTTGATATAGTCCCATTTGTTTATTTTTTCCTTTATTTCCCTTGTCCTAGGAGATATGTCAGCAAAAATATTGTTACATGAGATATTGAAATTTTACTGCCTGTGTTTTCCACTAGGATTTTTATAGTATCTCTTGATAAATGTAAAATAATAAATGATTTACTTAATCAATCATTCAGAACCCCAATAGAAACCAGATTAAAGTGGGCACAGGATAAGATTGCCATGAATTATTTTTATCTAAAATCTTTAAATGTAGTTTTGGATATAGAATAAAATATAAAACATTGGTGTGAGAAGTGATAAGTATTCAAGGAATGAAATTATTGTTCCTTATGCTATCTGTATAGTTTGTTCATTTATTTATAAAAGAATTAGTAAAAAGAAAATACTTGAGGCTAAATATAACATCATTTCATATATTATTAAATACTTCAAGTTATGAACACAACTGGACACTTTTGAAAGAAATATTGATTTTTTGAATAACTGTCAATAACAAATTATTGTAAAACTACAGAGAGCTGCATCTCAACTCTGAGAACAGTACTTTATTTATGGAAGAAGTTATGCTTAAATAAATAAAATTAAAAATAACTAGAGCAAAGTGCCTGATTAGAATAATGGTTTCCCTTATGTTTCTTTCAAAATTTATGTAAATGCATCAAGAGATGGTGCTAGAAAACAGTAATAAATGTTGTCCAGCCATAAACATAGTTGTGGAAATTTCAAAAATCCTCCTTATATAAATAGGTATTTTAGATATTGTGCTAAAAACAAATCTAGATAAAATTCTTATAATTGGTAAAGTACTGTGTTACTATGGCAATTCTGGTCTTAAAACAATTATAAAGGAACCCATCCTACATGAAAATAAGCTTGCAATGACAAATAGCTCCACAGGGCAATTCTCTCCATTTCAAGTGCAGTTCAAATGATCTTTAATTTGTTCATTCATATGGAAAAACAGAGCACACAAATATATAATCTTAATACTAATATTAATAATATTAATCTTAATGGCAAAACTGTATTATCCATCTAAAATATTCCAGAAAAACAAATGATATGTCCATACAGTGGAATCCTATTAGTGATAAAAATGGGATGGACTGTTGTTACTCATGACAACATAGAGGAGCATCATAAATATAACATTGAATAATGGAATCCAGTCATTAAAAAGTACATATAACATGCTTTTAATTATATAAATTTCAAGCTAATGGATCTATGTTTCTATGGGGATAGAAGATACTCTTTCTTGGGGGTTAATGGTTGGAAGGAGACAAAAGAAGTCCTCTGAGCTAGCTGTGATACTCTTTTCCCCTTTCTGTTGTTCACTTTGGGAAAATCCATTGGGATATATTTTTGTTCATTCTTACAAACATGTTTTAGTCCAATAGTACACTGAAAATATGCACAAGTTGGAAAAATAAACAATCTTGGTCTCACAATAGAGTAAAAATGATTTCTAAGAGGTTTAATATAATTGTAAATATTTATTTTTACTAAATAAGTCAAATTTGCAAATCAAGAGAGATTATTATACCCTTTTTAAAACTATAAATGCATTGAAGTGATGAATCTCTTTGAACCCATAGTTTTCCTGGATTTAATAACATTTAGATTAAGTAGTTTAATAAACTGTACTATTTTTCTCCTGGTATATGAATTATAGACATTTAACTTCAGCTAGTTAGTGTTTGGTATCCAAGATGCTCATTAATGAATTTGTAATTCAAACAATTTTTAAAATATTAAACAGATATAATTTCTAACAGGGAATTTAAGATGAAGAATCTTCATTTAAATCATAATTATCTTAAAATAATTTTAACAAAGACACACACATACATATATACAGTATATATAATATGTATCTATATATAATATATGTATGTGTGTATATAATTTTTCTTTCTTCTTTGCAGAGAAGCCGTAAATTCAAAAAGGTACCTTGCTTAATAGTATGAAAAAAATCATAACATGTTTAATCCATTTGCAATCCATTAATCCAAATACAAGCATTTACATACTAGAGTGAGAGGTATCTCAGTCTACATATAGGAGTGCACCCAAACCCCAAAGGCCCCCTATAGGTAGAGAGAAAATATAACTTGGTGAACATATGCACAAGATTAGCTACAAAATTTGTAGGACCCAAAGTAGAATGAAAATGTGGGCACCCTTGTCCAGGTATCATTAAGGATTTCAAGATGCAACACCAGAACATTAAATTGCATGCAGCGCCCTCCCAAGGATGGGGCTTCTGTGACTGAACAGTTTGCGTCTTGTGGTCCAGACCTGCACAATATTTTGTTCCTTAGAGCCGCTTCTCTCCACATTTATTTTTTAAATTTGAAAACTGTAATGCCACTGTACAAATGAAGACAAAAAATGCTGTTAACTGATGTCATTTTAGGCCCTTAATTTTAGTCAATAATATTCATTGCAACATTTTCTCCATTTAGAATTGTATTTTTGTATTTTGTAGGCTACAGAAATCCATTACATTGCTGGGGTACAACAATGAAAAGAGCTTAAATATGTATCATCTACTATCACAAAAAAGCAAAAATTGAACTAACAATAGCTATATTACTTATCTTTCACCATAGTTATAGCTCTGTTCCAAGTTTAATTTAAAGGAAATTAAGAAATACTAAGTGCTAATTCTATACTATGTGGGGCATAAAGACCCCTGAATTTTCACTCTCACACAACTCTAAATAACCAGGAAAGAATGCAATAAAACATCATATTAAATGTTTCCTTCCATATGTTCATTACCTCTTTAAGCTAGTCATATTGAATAGGTAAGAAACAGCAACTAGAGCTTTTGATTTTATACAGAATATTTCATATAATATATGTATGTGGCAAATATATATGTTTACATTATTTTAAATACATATATTTTAAGTAATGTGTAGTTTAAGCCTTTAAATACAATAATATGTTTTCTTATTGCATTTTTTAAATTTGTAAATTATTTAATGCTTAAATTTATTGCTAAATTCTCTTTGTTATCTTTCAGCAAATATGTACAATATTTCCATACTTTGAACTTGTTAAAGGCACAGAATAGAGAATCTGCTTGGTAAGATGTAAAGAATTAAATTTTTTTGATACAGTAAAGGACTCTATTGCTTTAAGTTCTAGAATGAACTTATATGAAGTCATTCAAAATGTATTAAGTGGTCATACAATCGATTACCTAATTAGTGAAGTAAAAGACAGGAAAGTAGTAAAAAAAAGCAACACAGCCTACTTTGTAACTGCAAATTGATCATGGATTTAACATAACTAATTAAATCCCCTGTAATGTGACACAGTGACAGAAAAAATCAGTTATCTATTTTTAATTAATCAAGGCATCTCTTTACCTATATTCAGTAAAAAAATAAATAATAATGTAGAACACCAAATTATACCCAACTGTTAAACTTTTCACTAATCACATTACAAAAACCCAGGAAGGTTATCTAGATACTTTATGGTTGTATTGCAAGTAATAAAAACTATGAGTCAGAGAATATCCCAAAGTAAGTAAATTTAATGAAAAATTACCCATGTTTTACAGAGCAAAAACAGCACATCCACTCAGGTCTTCAATGATTGGTATAATGATATGTACAAAGATGGAACAAAATTTCCACTTCTCACAATTCTAAGTAATTAGGAAAAACAATCCAATCAAATATCGCATTAAATGTCTCTTCTGGTACCTTCATTACCTTTATAAAGTTGGTTAGACTAAGCAAATTGAGTTAGTAACAGCAACTAGACCTCTTGGCTTTATACAGATAACCGCATTTAGTGTGTGCATGCCTACGACAAACATATCCAATACATAGGTCTTATTTAGTAACAACACACCTGTGTTCTAGGTAAGCAAGAGAATCTGTGGATATAGAAGAGCATTGCAAATACAACTTACTCATTTAATCTTTTATCCAATGCTTCTTGATCATTAAAATGAGGGTGAGGGTTTAAAATTAATTCCCCATTTCCAGGGTAAAATCCTCCAGACATTTCTAATTGTCTTCATAATAAAAACTAAACTCACATATATGGCCTTTCCTTAAGTCACATTTCTTGCCACTCACTCTCACATCTGTGTGTGTGTGTGTTCACCATCATTCTAGACCACCTTTGGTGATCTAGGAGGTGTTTTGCTAATATGCTTTTCTCATACTGTTCCTTTCTTTTATTCTTTTTATGTGGAACATAAGAAGTTTTTATAGACCTATGACTGTTTATAATCAAGTACAATACTAACTTTTCAGGGAATTTTTAACTCTATACCGTTGCATCTCTTTCCACGCAGTCAGTCCCATTTGGGAAAATAATTCTGGCATGTAACATTCCTCTTGCCAACTTCTGACTGAACCAGATCCCTTCCCGTTCCACCAACACAGAGAGATCCTTGGGTCTAGATAAGCAATGATGAAATGCTTGATAAACAATAAACTTATCAACAAAATGGTAGTTTACTTGAACAGTCAAATGGAAGTATTCTTATGATTGTTGCATGTTCTCCTTAGCAATGTGCAATTTGATTTTGTCCATAGACTGTCTCTGTTGCTCCTGTGGAAGACTTAAGTTTTTGCATGTGAAAAACTTCAGCTGTGAAAATGAAAACCAGCTCTCCGTATCGATTTCCAAAGGAAAAGTTAGGTTGACATAGGTTAACTGCATTGTCATACTAAGATAGATTAGATGAGCAGATTTTGTAATAAACAAAATTACAATACTTAGAAAGAAAAGGAAGGAAGGAATGAAGAATGGAAGGAAGGAAGGGAGGAAGGGAGGGAGGAAGAGAGAAAGGAGGGATGGAGGGAAGGAAGGAGGTAGGAAAGAAGACTAAGAAAGGAGGGAAAAATATCAAATAATTCATGAAGGAAGAGATCTCAAGGTACTATTTGCCTGTTTCCTCTTAACTTCACACTCAGAACTTATCTTTCTAAATAGAAGTAACACAATTTAAAATATAAATGATTTATGATAAAGCTTGAGCACCAATAAGACATAAACCCAACATACCCAAGTACTAAGAAAAACAAAACATCTCAGTCTTTGTTTTATGAGACTGTTAATAGATACCTTGTCCAACTAAAGAAAATCTTCTGAATCTTGTCAACTGAAGAAATCAAGACATGCTTTGTGATTTTCTGTACTGTAACACCTTGCCATTCACTATAGTTTAATTAATTCAGATTTTCATCTTCTGGTGAAACAGATAGTAATATGTGCAAAGTAATGGCAGTGGGCTATGCTAAAAGGTTCAATGTAGATTCACGTACATTCAATGCTATTATTGGAGCCTGGTTTTTGAGGAGCATTTAAAGCAGACTTTCTAGAGGAAATATTTTTATTTTTTATATTATTTTATTTCCAACCACAACGTACATTCAATACCATTCACCACCAGTGGCAGAAGTGCAGCAAAGTAGCCAGAAAACCATGCACTCTACAACATAGTCCTCCTGCTGCCTCAAGTATCCGCCTGACCCCATACCCACATTCTCTCTACATTGACTGTATTCTACATGCTGCAACCTGCATCTCTGTGGATATTCTACGACTACCAATTTGTACTGCTTCATCCCTTCACCTTTCCCACCCAGACCCAAAACCCTTCCCCTCTGACAGCTATCAGTCTGTTCTCTGTATCTATGAATCTGTTTCTTTTTGTTGTTTTTGTTTTTGTTCATTAGATTCCACATATAAGTGAAATGATATGGTATCTGTCTTTCTCTGACTGACTTATTTCTCCTTGCATAATACCCCCTAGGTCCATTCATGCTGTTGCAAAAGATAAGATTTCCTTCTTTTTTGTGGTTATGTAGTATTCCATTGTATAAATGCATTGATACCACAGTGTTTTTACCTGATCATCTACTAATGGACACTTGGGCTGCTTTCAAATCTTGGCTATTGTAAATTACGCTATAATGAACATAGGGTTGCATATATTCTTTCAAATCAGTGTAATCATTTTTAACTTCTAAGATAGTACCTGGAATATTGTGTGAAATTGATCTCTGAGCATATTTTTTTTAGTAAAAATATAATTTTACTAAAATTATAATTTTAAAAAGTATTTTATATAAATATTATATTTTAACAATATTTTGTAGCAACACTGGATGACATGAAATACTCTTTTTGGAGAGACTTTTGGTTGTTGTTGTTGTTGTTGTTGTTTCTTTTTTACTGGCATGACACTACCGTCAAGCTTAATATTTATTAGAGCAATGGGGAGGCTTTAATGACTCCTGTCTGCCAAAGTTCAGATATGAAGTGTGGATGATGCAATTACCATCAGGACTCCCTTAAAGTTGGCTCCTGGGTCAAGTGGATAATGCTATTCTGGGTGCCTCAGATCAACAACATACACAGGGCTTATAAAGAGTGTCCTGAGTCATGGTTATCTAACAAAATGTGTTCCAAACAAGGACCTGTTTTCAGAGACAATTCTGTGTTTCCAAAGTTTATTGGTAGTTTTTATCATCACCAGAGATCATTAACCAGTAATTTGTACTCTGAAAAAATGAAAATAAATATTTTATTATAACATGATAAATATGCATTGAACATTGATTAATTTTAGTCAATAGGAGTTAAGTTTCAAATTATAACCTTAGTGGATCAGTGATATATAATGGCCTAGAATTTAAATACCATGTAAGAACTGAAGCATAATTATGAAACAGATGTCTAATATTAGGAATTATAGGCATGCTCAATGAGAAATAGAGATATAAATATTAAAGCAATAATTTATTTTTCAGACTTATCAAATGAGCATTCCTACAGAACAGATTTTGATCACTAGTACCCAGAAATGCTCCATTGTTTTCTCCAGGGAACTGAGTCATCCGTCCCTAACACTAGTTTCCCTATTTAAGCCTTATTATTATAAGGAAATATTACAGTGAAAAAAGAAACATTGGATGGAAAAAAACTATAGTCTATTTGAAGCTTTCCAAAGCAATTAAATAGACAATTTTTATTTAAGCTGACAGTTGACGTTTACTGTGTATATTTGCAGTAAACATTATCAGAACATATTATAAGATGTTTTGAAGTTAAGACCTGCTTGTATATATACACACAAATATGATATTATGATAAATTTCCTATTGACTTCATACATTTATTAATTCTCATCCAGAAGTTAATACTTTGTGTTATTTACAATATTTGAGTGGAGTACAATGTGTATCTTACAACTATGACTATATACTACTCCCAAATTAAAAGAATAAGAACCTTTGAGATTGTAATTTGAAGAGGATCACTTTTTAAAGAAAAATAAATGCAATCTTTTAAAAGGTATTTTCCACACATCAGTTATTAATTTATGCCCTGCCACATATTCCTCTTATTTGTATGAGTACATTTAAAAAGACACACCATCTATTTAAAGTGGATGAAGCTGTACAATATACTGAAATATACAATTCTATAACTTGTAATTCAAGGTTATTTCATAAGTAAGATATCACTTATTATAAGATTAGTGTCACTGGTTCCAGGGCTGTCCAACCTATGGCATGTGGGCCGTGAGCAGCCCAGGGTGACTGTGAATGTGGCCCAACACAAAATCGTAAATTTACTTAAAACATTATGGGATTGTTTTGTGATTATGTGTTGCAATGTATTTAACATGTGGCTCAAGATGACTCTTCTTCTTCCAGTGAGGCCCAGACACGCCAAAAGGTTGGACACCTTGTTAGATGGTGCCCAGCATGGGCTTCAGGGCATTATTAAAATAATAATAAAGCTAACAAATATTTGCATACTTTAACATTTACAAAGCACTTTCCTATACCTTATATTCAATAATTCCATATATTTAACATATATTATCTGGATTTTACAACTTAGTAAATTGAGGCTCAGAGAGGCTAAAATTCATTCAGGGTTACAGAGCTACTAAACGGCACAGTGAATATTTTAACTGAGTATTTATGACACTAAAAACTTACTTTTTACATTACAATAAGTTACATCCAATTTAAACATGTCAGAAAAAATAATACATAAATGCATTATATCTAATATGTGTACAGAACTATATACTAGTAAAAATGGCTTTCAGGTATAGTAGTTGGGAAAATAGAAACATGATAAGTGCAAATGGTTTTCTCAGGGTCATTGCAAAGCTGCACTGGAATGTTTGCTGTAACAACCTCGTCCTATTTTCCTGTTTATTAGGTTTTGTTCTGTAATAAGACATTCAGAGAATTAAGGAAATTATCATGGATAGTTACTAGATAAAGGCAGGTTTATTAAATTACTTTCCAATATATTCATTAATGATACTATTTAATTTTATAGCTATGTCAGCTTTTTCAGTTAAAATTGAATTAAATAAGAATATTTGAATGCCAACCTAATAGACGTTACTTTAATTGAAGCCTAAGGGATTAAAAAATAATTGAAAAAAGAAAAGGGAGGAGAGGAAGCAAAGCAGAGGGAGAACTACTACACAACCCCTTTGAGTAGTTAGCATTTTGCTCCTTGGGAGTCAAGAATGTGTATGGTTAAGAAGACAGTAACAGCTTCCCTGTCTTGGCTGGTGTGGTTCATTTGGTTACAGAATTGTCTCATAAACTGAAAGGTTGCTGATTGGATTCTTGTTCAAGGTACATATCTAAGTTGTATATTCTGTCCCCAGTTGAGGCAACCAATCAATATTTCTCTCACATTGATGTTTCTCTCTCCCCTCTCTCTCTCTGTCTCTCTCTCTCTCCCCCGTCCCTTCCCTCTCCCTCCCTTCCTTTTCTCTAAAACCAATAAGCATGTCCTCTAGTGAGGCTAAAATAAAAAAGTAAATAAATAATAGAAAAAGAATACATCCCCTTGTATGAGACTATATGTATCACTTACTCGCCATTTGAACTTTGGCCCTTCTTCTCCCCCTCTATTTTTAGTGAGAAATAATTGGCATACATCACTGTATAATTTTAAGGCATACAACAGGGTTTTGTGACTTAACATATATTGTGAAATGATTACCACAAGAAGTTCAGTTAATATGCATTTTCTCATGTAGATCAAATAAAAGGAAAAGAAAAACAGAATAAAAATCTCCCTATATGAGAACTCTTAGGATTAGCTCTCTTAAGAACTTCCTTATATTGGCCTCACCAGTCTGCATTCCCACCAACAGTGTACTAGGGTTCCCTTTTCTCCACATCCTCTCCAACATTTGTTTGTTGATATTTTTTATGTTGGCCACTCTGACCAGTGTGAGATGGTACCTCATTGTGGTTTTAATTTGCATCTTTCTGATGGCTAGTGATGCTGAGCATCTTTTCATATGTCTCTGGGCCCTCTGTATGTCTTCCTTGGAGAAGTGTCTGTTCAAGTCCTTTGCCCATTTTTAATTGGGTTGTTTGTCCTCTTGGAGTGGAAAACAGTATGGAATTTCCTTAGAAAACTAAAAATGGAACTGCCTTTGGACCAAGTAATTCCTCTGCTGGGATTATACCCTAAGAACCCTGAAACACCAATCCAAAAGAATCTATGCACCCCAATGTTCGTAGCAGCACAATTTACAATAGCCAAGTACTGGAAGCAACTTAAGTGCCCATCAGCAAATGAGTGGGTCAAAAAACTATGGTATATTTTCACAATGGAGTTCTATGCAGCAGAGAGAAAGAAGTAGCGTATACCCTTTTCAACAGCATGGATGGAACTGGAGAGCATTATGCTAAGTGAAATAAGCCAGAGGGTGAGGGACAAACACCATATGATTTCACCTTTAACTGGAACATAATCAACAGAAGAAAAAAGCAAACAAAATATAACCAGAGACATTGAGGTTAGGAACAATCTAGCAATAGCCAGGGGGGAGTGGGGAGGGGACAGTGAGGAGACGGGATTGCAGGAACTACTATAAAAGACACATGGACAAGACACAGGGGGAGGGTGGAGGTGGGGGAGGGAGGGGGTTTCGGCTGGGGTGGGGTGGGGGGATGGGGAGAAAAAGCATACAACTGTAATTGAATAACAATAAAAATTAAAAAATTATAATAAAAAATTTAAAAAATTATAAAAGAACTTCCTCATATCATTAATCAATGTTATCAATGTTTATTTTTAATTTTCACTAAAGTAATATTTTGGATTTATTAATAAGATTATTGATTGATGAACCACTAGAAAACTTACTTTCATGATTCAAATCTTTTTTCTTCTTGTTTACAACATGGGAGACTCTAACAAAGAGCATCTTTCATCAGTGCAGAATTCTGGAAAACTATAAACTTGCATTTTATCTCTAAAATGTGTGTAAATGTAAAATAGCAAAAAAAAAAAAACCAAAGTTAATAATAGGTGCAATTAGTGAATTTAGTACTTGTCATGCAAAAAGACCTTATATATATTATTTAACTTCTAAAACTACAAAAAAGTTATTATCTCTACTCTTTTCATGAGCTGAGAAAAATGGGTTTCAGAAAGATGAAGGGATTTCTCAAAGTAGAAGCTAGTAAACTGAGGATCCAGGATTTGAAATCTACCACTTTCACCTATTTAAAACAACAACAACAACAACAAAATGTAACATTGAGTAGGTTTTATCTGTTGGTAAATAAAATTGGGACAACTATAAAAAATTATAAATAAAACTGAAGGAAAATGCAATTATTTAGCATAAATTTGAGGGTAAGATAAAATTCCATGGCATTCAGTACTTTAGAATATATCTTTGGTTCCTGTGATATTTTTAAAATCCCTTTATAAGACATTTTAAAATGTATTTTTTTATCTGCAAGTTTTTTGGTGTAGCACTCCTTGTTTTTGAATTCTATTCATTAAATTTAATAATCTTGTATAAATGTAGATGCTTTTGAACTAGATTTTAGGCTCATACTTTCAACAGGTTAATTACATTATTAAAAATTTTATATATCTTTCCACTCTAAAAAAGTGATTTTAAATATATATACATTATATAAATATGCATAGACATATAACATTATTTCATAAACTTTAATGTATATATTAATATATACAAACTAAATAAAGCTATATAATGCACACATGTATTTTATTTCTGATTTGCTTGTTTCAGGTATTAGATATTATGCTGACACACACCTTAGAAATACACAAATATTTTGGGAGGGCGTATTTTCATGGTTGATATGATCAGAATATCTCTGTTCATAAATGACTAACTTCACAGTTTAAAAAATGGATTTAACACTTAAAATAGATATTTATACAATGATTTTACAAATATCTTTACTAGAAATATCTTTCTTTTTCAAGTATGTAAATAAAATGAACTATGGACTATGGTACTCTTCATCTATTATCACACTCAGATGTGATATTTTGTCTTTTTGTTTCCTTGTTTGTATTATTTACATGAAACATATTTTTGGTAGAAACTGAGTGTAATGGCTAACATGTAAACATTTGCTACATTATTATTTTCAGGTTTAATTACACACTAGTTTTTAATTAGGGGACATTTGTAATAGTATCAATAATAAAAAGTATCAATATTATAAAAGTAGGTATCTATACAAACATATCTACAAATAAATATATCTATATACATTTTCAAATCCATATACATCACATGTAATAATATATCAATATTTACTTAATTGATTTACTATTTTCTAGGTTATTAGAATTATCATGTCTATAACATTTCAGGTTGAAACATTCCAATATCCGAATTATAGGGGTGCCAGAAGGAGAAGAACAAGAGCAAGAAATTGAAAACTTATTTGAACAAATAATGAAGGAAAACATACCCAATTTGGTGAAGAAAATAGTCTTCCAGGAAACCCAGAGAGTCCCAAAGAAGTTGGACCCAAAGAGGAACATACCAAGGCACATCAGCATTAAGTTACCCAAGATTAAAGATAAAGAGAGAATCTTAAAAGCAGCAAGAGGAAAGAAGACAGTTACCTATAGAGGAGTTCCCAAGGCTATCAGCTGATTTCTCAAGGAAACCTTGCAGACATCAAGGAACTGGAAATAAGTATTAGAAGTCATGATAGGCAAGGGCCTACATCCAAGATGACTCTATCCAGCAAAGCTTTCATTTAGAATGGAAGGGCAGATAAAGTGCTTTCTAGGTAAGGTCAAGATAAAGGAGTTCATCATCACCAAGCTGTTATTATATGAAATGTTAAAGAGACTTATCTGAGAAAAAGAAGATAATCAAAGCCATGAATAGTAAAATGACAACCAGCTCACAACTGTCAACAAATGAAGCTAAAAGGAAAGATAAACAATGAAAACAAAAACTAAGCAAACAACTAGAACAGGAACAGAATCAGGGAAATGGACATGACATGGAGAGATTACAGTGGGGAGGGGGAAGGAAGAATAGGAGGGGACAAGTACAGGGAAGAAGAAGCATAATTAGTAGGCATAGAATAGACGGGGAGAGATCAAAAATGGTATAGGAAACAGAGAACTTAAAAAACTTGCATGTACAGCCCATGGACATGAACTAAGGTGGGGGAATGCTGGAGGGTTAGGGGTGCAGGGAGAGGGGGGATAAATGGGGAGAAATTGGGAAAACTCTAATAGCATAATCAATAAAATATACTTAAAAATTATCATCTCTGTAGATCATTTGCATGGCGATCCCTGAATATAGAAAGACTGATTGTGTGATATGATTAAATAAAAATAATGTATGTAAAATCTCATTTAAAAAATTTCTGAGCTAGTTAAAAGTTTCAACTGCATATGGATTTTTAATAAATTAATTAACACATATATAGCCATGAGAAAAACAAGCAAGAGATTGTTTTTTTAGAATGCATATCGAAAAGGCAATTCTTTTCTGCTCTCTGAAAATAACCAGGTATCACAGATGAGTCATGTATAGTCTCTTCTGTACATATATATACATGTATGTATATATGTGTGTATACATATATATACACACAGAGAGACACACACATGCAATTTGACAAGATTATTATTTATTCACAACAGATCAGTTGCAATAATTGGCTTATTTTCAATCTCATAAATTTACTATTAAAAATAAATATTACATGTATAGAAAACCACAGATGAAGTACAGAGAGAAAGTTTACAAACATTAGGATTTATATCCCATGCTTAACCTGCTTTTTTAGAATTTTGAGTGTCTATTATTTCTTAATTCTACACTTATGTTATGTAGGTATTGACAATTTGAACCAAAAGAGTGAAATAATTAATGTTTTCTACTGTTAGTGCATATGTTTTAGGTAATATTTCTAAATACTTATAGCTCCATAGGTTAAAAAACATCCATTTGAAACCAATATCTTTTGTACTTTGAGTATTTACTATGAGACATTTTTCAACAATGAGACATTTTTAACATTAAATCATTCATTTTTGGTTTTATTTTAAAAATAAAAATTAATTACTTTTACTAGAAAATGTAAATAGTTATACGATTCTTAATAGTGGTAGACTTACCATTTAAGGCCTTTAATAAATATTTTTAGTTTGTTTTTTTTATTTTAATGTTATATTTAACCTACATTTTGGAAAAATGCCAGCATGAGCCAGCTTTAATAAAAACAGCAATATATATATATATATACTATTCATAAAAGCAATTGCATGTTGTTATTCAGTTTCAGCTACTTTTTTTTAGTTGAAAATATTTGTATTATTATGTCACAAATATTACAAATTACTTTTCATTTCACATCTTATAAGAGTTGAGACTATCTAAAATACACATGTAACTTTTTAAATACTGGAATACTTATTTCTTTTTTTATTATTAATTTAAATATTTCATTGTTTATGTTATTATGGTTGCCCCAATTTTTTCCCCTTTGCTCACCTCCACCCAGCCCACCCCCCAACTCCCACAGTCAATCCCCACCCTGTTGTCAATATCCATGGTTCATGCCTTATATGTTCTTTGACTAATCCCTTCACTTTCTGTCAACCAGGCCCCACCTCCTCCCTCCCCTCTTACAGCTGTCAGCCTGTTCCATGTTTCTATGCCTTTGTTTCTGTTTTGCTGGTTAGTTTATTTTTCATTAGATTCCATACATAAGTGAGATCATATGGTATTTTTCTTTCACTGACTGACTTAGTTCACTTTGCATAGTACTCTCTAGTTCCATCCATGCTACTGCAAAAGGTAAGAATCCCTTCTTTATTTACTGTTGCATAATATGTCATTGTGTACTACAATACAGCTTTTTTATCCACTCAATTACTGTTGGGCACTTAGGTTGTTTCCAGATCTTGGCTATTGTAAATAGTGCTGCTATGAACATTGGGGTGCATAAGTTCTTCTGAATTGGTGTTTTGGGATTTTTAGGATATGTTTCCAGCAGTGGAATCTCTGGAACAAAAAGCAGTTCAGTTTTTGGTTTTCTGAGGAAATTCCATACTGTTTTTCACAGTGGCTGTACCAGTCTGTATTCCCACCAACAGTGCACTGGGATCCCCTTTTCTCCACATTCATAGAAGTACTTGTTTGTTGATTTATTGATGATAGCAATTTTGGCAGGTGTGAGGTGACATCTCATTGTGGTTTTAATTTGCATCTCTCTGATGATTAGTGACATTGAACATCATATGTCTATGGGATATCTGTATGGCCTCCTTGGAGAAGTGTCTGTTCAGGTCCTTTGCCCATTTTTGATTGTATTGTTTGTCTTCCTGGTGTTGAGTAACATAAATTCTTTATATATGTTGGATATTAAACCTTTGTTTGATGTATCATTGGTAAAAAATATGTTCTCCCATATAGTGGATTCCCTTTTCATTTTGATGATGGTTTATTTAGCTGTGCAGAAGCTTTTTAATTTGATGTAGTCCCATTTGTTTATTTTTCTTTTTTTCCTTTGTCCTAAGAGATATTTCTGCAAAAATATTGCTATATGGGATATCTGAAATTTTACTGCCTATGTTTTCCTCTAGGATTTAATGATGCCATGACTTATTTTTAAGTCTCAGCCACCTTTAATAGCAAACCAATTCAATTTAATATCAAATAATTTTATTAAGCATAATGTTTTAAAGTACTTTACTCAATATAGGGAAATCCTTAAATGATATAAGAAGTGGCACAATTTATTGGAGATTCATATCATTGCATAGATGTAATAAAAGTAGGAAAAATGAAGCTTTAGGAGGGGAGTACCTTAAGCCTCAAAATTAGTGCAAAATGTAAGTAAATAGATATGATGTGTTAACAGTTTAAAGAAAGCAAAGTTACTTTAAACAGAGAAAAACCAAGGAAATTTGAAAATTTTTGCAAGTGAAAGGTAGAAAATTGTTAATATCTTTGATGTATAGTGTTCACAAAGTTCAGTAAAGTTACCACAATTATTTCCCAATAGAAATACTTGGAAAGAATATAGAGGGAGATCAATTAGAATCAAAAGGTTAACTGAAACCTTACCTTGAACTTATAAGGTAGACTAGTAATTCAGCTTTAAAGAAAGCTGAGAGAAATGATGCTCTCCTTGAAATGTAGCTTGAAATTTTGGTGATAGAACTATGAAGCCAAAAATGTTGGAGACATGACTACTCTGTAGTCAATAAAATGTGACTATAATCAAAAATGCGGATTGTATATGCTGTCCCAAGGAAGCAGATACAAAGACCATATAACTGGTTGGGTTTGGATGATGATGGGGGTAACTGATAAGGTTAGGTTTTTACTGTGAGGTTATAATTGAAAGAGAAGACTAGAGACTGAAGAAATGGTCACTTAGAGTGATCACTGTGCATCATATTATGTATGAATTATGTGATTAGATTAGCCAGCGGTATCCAGAGAACAGGACGAATAGTACATATAGTATGTATAGATATGTAAAAATATAATTATTATGAGGAATTGGTTCATGTGATTATGGAGGATAAATACAACAGTCTGCTGTCTGTAAGCTAGAGGCCCAGGAAGCCAGCAATTCTGAAGGTCTGAGGACCAGGAGTGCCGATGTGAGAGGGCAGGAGAAGATGGGTGTCTGAGCTCAAGCAGAAAGAACAAATTCACCATTTCTCCCCCTATTGTTCTATCAAGTCCCTTAATGGATCTCATGGTGCCTACCCACATTGGTGATGACTATGTTCTTTATTCAGTCTACTGATTCAAATTCTAATTTCTTTGGAAACATCCTCACAGGCATACCCCAATAATGTTTGACCAGCTATTAGTGTATCCCCTAGCCCAGCCAAGTTGATATGTAAAATTATCCACCACAGTGATATAATAAATATGGTGTTAGTGGGGGTTTTGAGATCACCCAACAGACCTAGTTTGGAAATTAGTCTTAGGTTCTCCAATTTAAATTCAGTGAAATTGTACTGGCTATTGGTTCTTGCTTCCAAAATGCTTGATTTGATTCACTTGTCCCATCTTCCATTCAATATTGGGAGGATGCTGGGGCTGTTGAGCATGACAGCTTGCTTTCTCTGTCTTCATACTTGAAACACATATATGAAACAGTTTATTTTCCTACTGTCTAAGTTATTAATTAAATACTGAATACTGTATTTCTCTACTGATGTTGTTTTAATAATTTTATTTTTGGCTAATTTATAAACATTTTCAGTAAAATATAATCAAATGCAGTTTAATAGTATTTTACTGCTCTGCAATATTTTGGAATATTATAACATATTATTTGTGTTTAGTTTCAATGGTCCTTAAACCTCTAGAGTTATGATTTCCAGATATGTCTTAAGTCAAGGATTAAGCTTGGGATACACTCTTTATTTTATTTTCTGGACGATATGCTTAAATTTTAACAGGATAGAGAGGAACCTGCTACCAGTAACCTTAGAAAAGTAATTTCACAGCATGACGTGTTGGTATTTTCAGAATTGATTTAGATTCAATAATTCAGTTACTAAGACCTTCAGTCTTGAATCTATCCCTACTAGTTGCATTTGACCATTATACATTCCAGGTAGTCTATTTACCTGCCAAGTTTAATATTTCACCATAAATCCCTACCTTGTTAATTCACATGGCTGGCCTTGTCCTTTTTCAAAATATTATGGGCTAGCCTTACCCTTCATATTTTTCCAAAGGCTCTAGCACATTAATTTTAATTTAAAAAATGTCCCTACTCATCTAGAACAAAGATTTTAGGTGAATGTTGGAGTTTAACTTCCTGCTGCAGTTTATTTCAGTTCCAAGCAATTCCTTGAATCATTCATGCTAAAGAGGATTACTGTCAAACTGTCAGCAGGATTTGTAACGTCAACAGAGGTAAACTATCAGAAATATGCAATTAGCTTTTGGTTCAATCCCTTTTAAATGAAAATACAGAAGAAATGGGAATTTTAAAGCCAAAAAATAAGCAAAGTATATCTTAAATGTTCTGTAATAGTTTTTGTTAACTGCTGATTACCAAAATCCAATTGCAGTCTTCTCAGTGATTATAAGGACCTAAATGCTCAAGACCACTATTTGCTATAAATGCCATCGGCAAATGGTTACATGAATGAGCAGAAACATAAAACAGCTGACAGCTATTTTGTGATTAAATTGACTGTAATGTCAATCAAAACATTCTGCCTCATGTAGGAAAACTAGTCTTAAGTGCCAGTAGATATTTTATGGTTGATTTATTTTGTATCTGCTTCCCTTTGCCGGGAAACTCCATTAAGCACTAACTCTCTTAGTTCAAGTAATATCACATCCAGGAGTTCCTATTCGAATGTTAATGCTATAATGAGTCATTACAACCTTAGATTAAATCTATCAACTCAGTAGTCACCAAGACAGAAAGGGAAAGCAGCCTAGTTGAATTTTACACATATTTCATAGGGAGAAGAGAAAACTCTAGCATGTAAAAATGGTGTTTTCTCTGGTGAATATGTAGATGCTTGAAGCCTGGTTATGATTAATGTAGATATATAAAAGGTCACTAGCTATCTGGAAGGAATCTTTAGTGCAACACACTTAATTTTAACCCCAGCCTTACTCCCTTTGGGTTCTAATGTTCAGAACCAGTCTTTGAATTCTTTTGGCCTGGGGCCTATTCTCAACTCTACTACATTTACACCAAATTCTTCCCTATTATTTCAGCTTAAAGTCAATCCTGGCTTGAATAAACCCACTGAACTAACTCATGCCCCTGAGATCCAACACTGACAGTGACCACCCCGGTCAGATCTACCAGGAGCAAAGTCCTTCTGATCTATGAAACCATGAGTAACAATAGCTTGATATAGAGGCATGTTTCTATTTTGTATTTATGTGAATTGAATATAAATAAATTAATATATAAATAATGGCCCATAGTTAATATATGGTTAAATAAAGCATGTAAATTAATATATATATAAATAATTCAAACTTAAAATAATATATGTATAAAATATTCTAAAAATTTAAAATTACTTAGGAAATCATGGTAAACAAAACACTGTTATAAACTATATATACAGTTTCATTTGAATATAGCATTCTTACAATGCCTAGGATATGGTAGCTACTTAATACATATGTCTTAAATTAATAACATTTTACACAAAAGTTAATTAAAATAAAACTTGTTATTTGTCTATGTTCATCCCTTCATAAAATAGGCAAAAACAAAACAACAGAATTACAATGAAGTTTCTCTTGGTGTTGATATTATAAGTGAATCTAAATTTAATTGTACCTAGAATTCTGTTATTGTCCTAATTTTCTATACACTTAATTGATCATATTTATAATTTCCCTCTCCTCTCCCCCCTCCTCTCTTTCTCTGCCTCTCTCTCTCTCTGTCTCTGTCTGTCTCTCAGACACAAACACATACTCACATACATATAATCAAATATGTTAAATGGAAGGGTATGTCACAGAAGAACAGATTAAATAAAGCTTTCTAGGGAAAACTTAAGCAGAAGTAGTGTACAATACTACAGTTCACAGTTTTCGATGTCTCACACTTTATTTTAGGTGTGGATAACCTGCGAGCACAGTGGTCCACATTACAATCGAGAGGTAATCTGTACATATTCTACTTTGCACCTGACATTGCATAAGAAACCTCCAGTCTCAGTAGCTTAAAATGATATCTTTTTGTTTAGCTCATAAAACTACAGGTGGACAATTTACCTAGGTTTGAATGGGTAACATTTTCCAATCAAGTTCAGGATCACTCACATGTCTGGTACTTGGTTGACTATCATCTGGGAAAATAGCAGTAATGGACATCATCTTCTGTTAGAGTTGAAAAAGTTCAAAAACAGCAAGTGGAGCTGTGAGAAAGCTTTCAGGATCCTTCTGATTTCACATTTGCAATAATCCTTTTGCATAAAGACAGTCACATTGCTGAGTCAGAGAAATAGGACTAAAGTGACCTGACAAAGGGCACCTATACAGAGAGGAGTAAAAAATTGGGGCCATTACCATCAATCTACCACAGAATGTGTGTGAAGCAATACAAGCTTCTTAATCTGGGAACTGGCCTTGTTAAAATGGGCCAGACTTCAGAGCACAGTGACTGTTATCAAGTCCTAATTTAATTGAACTAACTCAAATTTGCTGAGTCAGATCTACTAAGTTACTAAAAGTGTATAGTTAATGAGCCTCAGCCTTATAAATTTGAGTCTCTGTCAACCTTTGGGTTTTTGGCACTCATTAATATCTCTATTGGCTCTGATTAGTGACAGGTCATCTACTTTTCCACTGTGATGTCTGGGGATGAGGCATGCAAAAGATCCCACGGAACTGGTCAAATGGGAAGCAATGTTTTAATAGCACTACATAACACACATTGACACTTTTAATATAATAATAAAAAGTACCCAAACACATTTGGGCCTACATACTTTTTCTAGGAGATTGTGCATATATATATATGTGTGTGTGTGTGTGTGTGTGTGTATTTATACACATTATTATTTGTACACATACATACATATATATACATACATACACACATAGTCTGTCCAGAAAAGTCCAGCCATTGTTAATATAATGAGAAGAGTTTGCACAAGATTGATGTAACCTGGCAGCCAAGGAGAGTGGACTGGAATGTGCGTGTGTGAAAAATAACAACTTCATTGTACTAGTCTGTGGGGGCAGTAGACTCTGTTTAGTGAGCATGTGTACAGTGTGGCCATCGCATTCAAAATGACTGAGTGAATAGAGCAACAAATTTGCATCAACTTTTACATTATGCTTGAACATTCCTCCAAGGAAACTATTCGCATGATTCAGAAGGCCGCAGCTATGGGCAACTGGTGATTGACAGCTTCATCACAACAGCTCACCCACTCATGTATCACGTCTCATGCAGAGCTTTTTGGTGAAACATCAAATAACCCGGGTGACTCAGTGCCCTAAAGCCCAGATTTGGCACTCTGTCACTTCTGGCTTTTCCCAAAACTAAAATCACCTTTGAAAGGGGAGATATTTCAGACTGTCTATGAGATTCAGAAAAATACAGTGGAGCTCAGCTGATGGTGATTGAGAGAACTGTGTGAGTTCCCAGGATGCCTACTTGAAAGATGACTGAGGTGTCATTGTCCTGTGTACAATGTTTCTTGTATCTTCTTCAATAACTATCTCTATTTTACATAATATATGACTAGATACTTTCTGGACCGACCTCAAATATATATACTCACAACCAATTAAGGTCTGTCACTTTGCATTTGAGTTGAGATGGGCCTTAGTTGTCTTTGTTTTTCTAGAACAATCAGTTCCACAAGGTTACCATGATTTCCATTTTATCTTCATGAGCAACCTGTAATGGTAGAGCAAGTTCAATGTACAATTTCATATAGGTCTTTTGTCCTTGATCTAAATAAGTAATTCAAATTGTCAATTGCTTGAGGTTAAATTATCCTTAAGTTTACTGAAGGCAAAACAGGCAAAAAATAAATTGCCTGTTTATCAGCTGAAATTTTTTTTTTTAGTTTCTTTGTCCCTTTGGGGGAAAAAAGTAAACATATAATGTTCTTCAAATTTCCTTCACTGTCCTAATACCTGTGCCTATGATCTTACCCAGCATGAAAGGAGACTATGACTATGCTGACTGGAACTGCAATGTATTGAGTCCTTGAATTTTTGTAATGAGTAGTTTCCCCATATTTTTTTCTTGTTGTTGTTGAATACAACTAACATCCTTACAACTCATGCAAATATATATTTTTTTATTTTTCAAAACATAGCATAATTTTTTTCATGGTGCTTTTTTTTGACCCATTTCCTCAGACATTTATGTTTATCCACCCTTATTGTACTGCTGAGATGCTAGAGGAAACTCTAAATATTATATTCATTTAAAATTGTATCTCTTTCTATCCTTCCTTTGAAATCAGTTCCATCAAGACTATCAAGTAGAACTGGGTGAAATGGTCTTTGTATTTGCTTGTCCATGAGGCAGGGAGGTAGTCACTGGTTCTACCTGTCCAGGATCCTGCTGGGGAGGGGCTCAGAGATGTCTGCTAAGATACTAAGATTGCACCAGCATTGGTGTATATCCACCACCCAAGGTCTAAGACAAATAGCCAGGTTGAAAGAGAAGTGGATTTGCTGCACAAAAAAATTTTAGGTTTACAGGCTGCTGGTAAACAGAGAAAGGGGTACTATAGTTTAAACTCCAAAGAAAAACACAAACAAAGATGTAAACACTCCCACAAACAAGCACACACAAACACCACAGAATTATGTTTTAAGGTCAATAGAAGAAGGATTAATAGAATTAAAGGGGCAAGGGAAGCTTATCAAAATGGGACATGCCTTGCTGCTCAAAGCAGCAGCCAAGCAGATGGGCCAATAAAACACATACACATGCACAAACTTGATTTGGTTGCCCTAGTAGTACACAGATTTAGACAAGCTAATATCTAATAAATGTATAATTGGTATGCTAATTGAGGAGAGGAACTAGCATCACATAAAATGCTTATTTAAAAGTAGAGAAGTCAGCCCTGGCTGGTGTGGCTCAGTGGATTGAGTGCCAGTCTGTGAACCAAAAGGTCACTGGTTTGATTCCCAGTTGAGACACATGCCTAGATTGTGGGCCAGGTCCCCAATAGGGGGCACAAGAGAGGCAACCACACATTGATGTTCTCTTCTCCTTTCTTTCCACTCTCTCTAAAAATAAATAAATAAAATCTTAAAAAAAGATAAGTCAGAAAAGAAGAACAAAGCAAAAAAAAAAGAATAATGGCAATGGTTTAATGGTTTAATGGTTTAATACTATGAATTAACTGCAATATAAATGATTACATACACGGTAAACTAGTTAGGATATGTTAGGCAAGGATAAATTAGCCTGAAGCGTAGCTCTTTGGTCTCTCCTGTTGAAAATGGCCAAGGCAAGGTAATACAGACTATCCAATGCAAGTTGAATTGTTTTAGTGAGGTGTAGTCAGAGTGTGAAACTATAACCCAGTGGTCCTGAACATGGGTCCATGAATCTGAAATGTAACTTAGAATAATAACTTAGGTGAATCTCAAATAACTGTTGTTAGTCCCTTTCACATTGGCAGTTACAACATTTTGGGGGGTGAAGGTCATAAATAGGATAACTAGTATGATTTGAGGTGAGTTATAGTAAGAAGGATAAGAGTGAAGCTGAAAATTTCTTAACCCTCACTATTCAATGCTTTGTATGAAAATAGAGATGCTGATCACCAGAAAAACTAAAATCATCTTGCATTCCTTTGTGGTATGTTACTCTGATCTTGAAATTGTGATTTTTTGCAAGGTAATTTGAATTGACTGTAATGAAATTAAAAGAATATTGTCTTAGTAATAACTTTCTATTCTGAAAAGATTACACTTAAAATATGAAAATAACTAATTGAAATAATGTACTGCTCACTTAAAGATAATAAATTCTAGCATCTTATTTAAAGTATGATTTTTTTAAAAACTTGACTTTGCTGCCCTGACTGGTGTGGCTCAGTGGTTTGAGTGTCATCCTGCAAACCAAAATACCACTGGTTTGTTTCCCAGGTCAGGGCACATGCCTGAGTTGTGGCCAGTCCCTGGTTGGGGGTGTGTGAGAAGCAATCAACCAACTGATGTTCTGTGGCACATAAATCTTCAAATCTTTCTCCTTCCCTTCACCTCTCTCTAAAAATAAATAAATTATTTAAAAAAAATTGGAACCATTGGAGTAAAAGTGGTGTCACAATATATACACAAAATGATTATTATAAATTCTTCTCATATAGTATTTTTGAGAAATAGAAGGTCATACAATTGTGTAGACAGGGCCCCAAAAAACACATACAATAAAATAAGTCAATTAAAAATTACACCTTTTGCTCTTCAACAACATTATTAAGCAAATGAAAATAAAAGTTGCATGTTAGTCATATGTCTATGAACTTTTTTTAGAATATATAAAAATATAAATATCTCATACAAATCAACATAAGAAAGAGACACAACCAAATAAAGTTGACAAAATATTTAGAATATATATTTACAAAAACATCTATAACCCTAAACACATGATAAGATGTTCAGCCTCATTAGTAATTGTGGAAATTCAAATTAAAGACAAAAGATAATTTTTTTAAAAAAAACAAGAGGGCTAAAACTAAAAAGATAAAATTTAAAGTTTTGTCACATTTATAGTAGAAGTATAAAATAATATAATAACTTTGGGAAATATTTTGCAGGCATTGTCTGATAAAGTTAAAATAGTCCTACCCAGTAACCTAGTAATTCTACTGCTAGCTATTTACCCAAGAGAAAAGAAAACATGTTTACAAAAAGGCATGCCCAAAAATGTAAGTGCAGTTTATATTAGTTTTCTATCACTATATAACAAAGTACCCAAAACTACACAGCTTAAAACAGATTCCTGTTATCATAGTTCTGTAGGTCAGAAGTACAGGTAGGTGTGACCAGGCTTTCCGCTTAATGTTTCACAAGGCTGAAATCAAGGGCTTGGCCAGGTTATTTCACTTTATGAACTATCTGGGAAGCAATACATTTGAGTTTCTTTCAGGTTGTTGATAGAGTTTTTTTAACTATTTCATGTTCAATTCAAATTAATCTCAATGTTGATTATTTTTTTGAATCGAAACTTAATTATTCAATGCCATGCTACTATGTTCATGTGCACTTTGTACCACAGTTGCCTATAGCTTAATGCACAGTGTGATTAATCAAAATTGCAACTATGAACATGATAACATATCACACCTGTGATTGCTTACATGGAAAAGGGGATTTTGCAGATTTCATTAATTTTACCAGTTATCAGTAAGTGTGTAGTTATTTCCATGCATACATTAGAAAAAAAATTGAATGTTTCCAGTATTTATCTTATGAACCATATTCTAAAAATACTTGATATCTAACTCCATTTTTGAGACATCTTTCAAGCCCCACTATGCCTCCATTTTCTCTTTTGTGACATCTGGGTGAGCAGATAAGAATCTCTGGTCCCTTTTTCCATTGTTGTCAACTGGGAAGTTTGAACCACACAATCCTGAGCACACACAGTGCTACAATGGCCCAATACCCTAAGTACAATAAAAACAAAGGTACTCAGCCTTGGTAAGTTACTTTTAGACCACCTTGAGTTTCTATATAGTTTTTTTTTAAGACTTTATTTATTTTTAGAGAGAGGGGAAGGGAGTGGGAAAGAGAGGGAGAGAAACATCAATGTGTGGTTGCCTCTCTTGTGCCTCTTACTAGGGACCTGGCACACAACCCAGGCATGTGCCCTGACTGGGAATCAAACAGGTGACCCTTTGGTTCACAGGTGGGCATTCAATACACTGAGCCACACCAGCCAGGGTGTGTTTCTGTCTAGTTCTTTCCAGAAAGCTTCAATCTGCAATACTTCTCTTCATACACTGTTGGTGCATATATAGTGTTATCAGTGTCAGCATCTGAACCAGTTTTGGATGGGGAAGTGTTGACTCCACCCTCCACAGGGCAATCATAAAGCAATCCACATAATAAGCAGGGTGTCTTAGGCAGTAATCTAAGAAGTGGTCTTTCTTTTCTTGCTTTGTTGTATTACTTGGCTCAGCTGCCTGCTGGCATGCATGCACTTTGAGCATGCACCTATTGTCTATCATGTACTTTGAGTTCTGTCATTACCTGCTTGCAAAAATGTCCTTTGAGTTGTGCTGCTTTATGCTACATTTGCTCAGCCTGCCAAATCTCTGTTTAACCAACTTAAGTTGGAAGTTTTGGTAGGCAATTGTCATTTAGGCATAAGAGAATGTACAGTATTAGGGCCTACCTTAAAGAGGCCCTGGGTCATGTGTATTAGCATAGGCCAATCAAGTATATTGGATTAAATTTTATGCCTCAATTTTAGTATAGTTATAACTGACAATTTTAGCATAAGCTTTGGTAAGGAATCTTGCCCATGATCATTGGTTTTCTGTCTTAATCAGGCATCAGACTGTTCTCTAGAGTGCTCAGGGAGAAAAATGATATCCTGTGCAACATGTGAGTCCAAAGGGTTGGTTGCTGAAGTCTGTACCACTAAAATCAGATAGCTCATTAAGAGCCTATGAAAAGCTGTTGTTTTGTCTATGTCTTGTCAATGAAATGGAACCTGAGCCTCAGAGATCTAAAGTAAAATATCTGTGGCCCCTTCATGTCACAGACTCTAAAAAGCTTTACTTCCACCACTGTGAAAGGACCAGGGCACACCATCAGCCTAACTAATAACTGCAAATTGTACAAAGTTTCATTGAGTGCCGTGGCTCACAAACACGCAAACTCTAATGCAAACCCAATCAAAAAATCCAATAAAGTCCACATGAACAAAGTCAAAGGGTGTTAGAGACAAGGGTGGGAAGTGGGGATGGCCAGGGTGTGGGGGGAGTGGTGGGGGGAAAATGTTGACAACTGTCCTTGAACAACAATAAAAAAAATCCAATAAAGTAAAATTTGCACACAGGAGACCCTTAACTATTATAATGATACTAATTTGGAAATTTCTGCAGGAAAAATCTTAAAATTATAAGGTTTATTAAGGACATAAAAATACACACACAAAACAAGGACAAGCCAATGACCTGCACAAAGTAAAATGCCCCACCCCCAAGTAGAGTCCTAGACATTATTCAGTTAGTCAAGGGCTGTTCCATCACTTACACTTTTAAGAAACAATTATTTACCCTCTTAGGAGCCACAACATTTAAACAAAACCAACTTAATGTGGCCATTTTGTGTTCTACAAGCAACACATCCCATATTTAGAAATTATTCCTAAACTCATTTATTCTGATATTCTTAAATTTGCCCAGTTAGAATATCACCACGGAAAACTGAAGACTTATAAAGGACCCATGGACAAAGACAGCTGGGGGAGGATTGAATGTGGGAGGAGGGATGTGTAGGGTGGGGGAGAGTAATAGGGGGAAAATGGGGGCAACTGTAATTGAACAATTAAAAAAATGTTTTTGGAAAAAAAGGAAAAACAAAAATAAACAAACACCCCCAGAATCTAAAGACTCTAGAATTTTTCCAAATTGCAATACAACAGACTCCCATTCATGCACCTCATGATTCCTTCCTTGTAGAAGGTGTAGCTTCTGAACAACCTATGGACATATGGTGTAAAAACTGTTCATGTTGGCCCTGTACTGCACATCATTAGAGCATTAACTACTAGCCTTAGACTGGGTTCTTCTGGAGACGAAGGCTATCACACACTCTTGGCCTTTGATTTTCTGCATATTGCTGCCCCTTATGTCTTTGGTCACAGAGAGAGGTAGGTCAATACAACCCTCTGTGAATCAACCACAAGCAGAAGTCCTGAAGAGAATAGATAGGTAGATGCCACTGAACTGGTTAGTGTAGAGTTGCCCCCAAATATTTCCCTGTAATTGTTATATTGGATGTAGAAATCTACATATTGTTGTAAGACTATGAGGATATTAATAAGACATTTATGTTCTATGTTTCATTGAAGTCAACTCCTCAAAGCCATAGTTTGTAGTTTAAGTATAAAATTAACAATTGCTTAAATGAATATTTATTTAATGTGTACAGTGCTTTGTAATGCAAAAGATAAAGGAATTAAAACCATTAAATTGCATTTATCTGTCATTAAATAATTTATAAATCTAAAAGGATGAAAACCATAGATTTAAAGTTATTTTATTGTTTTTAATGTATAATTCCAAATCAATATATTCAAATTCTGAAAATACATATTATTGGAGAATTTGAAAATCTTAATTTAGTATTTTTAGATTAAAATTTTTTATATTCAAAATAGACAATGAATTGCCTTTGTAAAAGTTATATTGGTCTGATAAATTCTGTAGAAGTCAAATGACATTAAGAAACTAAGCCTAGAAAATATAAATGGGAAAGTTGAGGAATAGAATTTTTGAAATACTAAAGGCCTTTGTTGTTTATTTGTTGCTTTTAGTTTTATGTGGGTTGGCACAAGTAGGTTTACAGTTGTAATACAAATAAATAATACAATAATGAATAAATAATAATACAAGAATAAATTGTTTTATAGACTAACTGTAAACCTACTTTTTGCCACCCTTATATATACCACATGAGTAAAACATGTGGTTCTTTTCCTGTCTGAATTATTTTATTAGCATGATATTCTCAGGCCCCAACCATGTTGTTGCAAATGTCAGTATTTTATCTTTTTTATGGCTGAGTAGTATTCCACTGTGTGTGTGTGTGTGTGTGTGTGTGTGTGTGTATGTTTCTTGGTCATTGCAAATAAATCTGCTATGAACATAGGGGTGCATATATCTTTGCAAATAAATGATAGACACAGACAAAAGTATATTTACCAGTGGGAAGGGGGTGAGGGAAATAAGGGTAAAGGGGGTCAAACATACAGTGATGGAAGATTTGAGTGGGTGGTGGGCACACAATGTGATATACAGATGATGTATCATAGGATTGTACAGTTGAAACCTATATAATTTTATGGACAATGTTATCCCAATAAATTTAATAATAAATGGGCAAATTATATACTTTATGAAATACATTTCAAAAATATGTAAAAATATTAAACCTAATAATAAAAGCTAAAAGTAAAAGAGTGTAAGTTCTGGAGCTTGACTCCTTGAATTTGAAAAGAGAAATAGAAAAGACTCTGCATTGCATCTGGTAAATATATAAAATAAAAAAACTTTTCATTGAAAATATTAGAAAGAAAAAGCTGGAAATAGATTGGTAGGCACCTAAAGTGGACGCAAATGCATAATAATTAGAGGAGAAACATGAATATTGCCAGATTTAAAATAAGTAAAGATAGATAGATAAACACATACATACATATATACATACATTTAAAAAACCATAGGTTGGAGATTGAGAATCTAGAAGCAAAGATTTCTGTTATTAAGAGTGTTTGCAGGATTTCAAATGAGAGAACATTAACTGAGGAAGGGAAAATTATTATGAAAGGAAAGAGTTTTTAGGGGAGAATTTAAAATAAATTAAGTACATTTTATTTATTTAGTATTAAAGGTGATATTGGGATATCCATAAATGATTCTGTTTAACTATTAAATCATTATGAGCACAAACTTTTAGTTAATAATGTAAATAAGAACAAGAGAGGGTAATGTGTTTTGAAGATACTTTGTTACTTGCTATGTCCAGCAATTTAAAGATCTATATTAATCATCATACAAATTTTGTCAAAAGAGACTTTTTACTCCACTTTCTAAATAGAAATTTTAAATTTCCAAGCCTGTTCTTTGTAGGTGCTGTGAGATTAGGAGTCCAACATTTAGTGAAAAGTATGACACATATTCAGTAGAGTAAAGTACAGAAAGGAAATCAATAAATGTACATCTTGAGATATAAAAAGTAAATATAAAAGCATAAATCATAGTATTCTCTACTGACAAAACTTATCCAGGTAGAAAGAAATATAATCTGATAGATATATGAATACATAGAAAGATTTTTTGTTTTGTCTTTTGACATTTGTATGTTTTATTTCTTAATTTAAAAAGCACATAAAATAGTATTATATTATATGATTCAATATATTATGCATTGAATTCTATATATTATGCCTGTATATTCATCATTTTACTAGTATAAGGCCAATATTCATGTCTTTGTGTACAAACTTTTTATTGTTTTAAATTATTTCATGTTCAGTATTATAAAGTCCATATTATTATAAAAAATGAAGGTAAATGTTTATCTAAGTGCCAAACACAAAAAAGAATTAAATAAAAAGTAACTTCATATTAGTTTTCCTACCAATAGGTTATGAACTCTGTAAGAGTAAGGACCTCTGCCTCTTTTACTCACCATTATAACCCTCGTACTTGACATGATACCTAAATGCTAATGGATGAAATATATGTTTGCTAAACAAACACCAGCAAGTAATTCATAACATTAATTAATTAACAATATATACATATTTACCAGTTTTGCAAAATTTACTAATTTTAGTGTAGTTATTAAAGAGTATGCTAAAATAGTAAAATTTAGCATTTTCTTTATGTCCTTTCAATTAGGCATATCCTTTTACATTTAATTTCAAATCTACTTCTGCCAATATCTGGTGTTCTCAGATAAATTTAGAGTTATGTAGATAATAATGTTGAAGGAAATGGAAGCATCATTTAAACAAATGTGTCAAGTCCTTTTAGTAAATTAAAATATCTTTTCTAGTGAGATACTGTGATAATTCTCTGAAGAATAAAATATACTAGGCAGAAATTAAACATCTTTGTTGCAAATCAGTTTCTTTTACATAGTAGTTGAACACAAGCAATTCACTTTTTAAGGCTTCCAATTCTATATTTGAAAAAGAAAGTGATTCAAGTAGCTTATTTCTACATAATACATTTTGTATTTCAGTTAAATACAATTTCATTGCATCCGAGTCAATGTATACCATTTTGAAAAATCCATGTTGCCAGCTGAAGATAGAAAGGATAAGACATTATCCCAAAAAACGTCGTCATACTTTTCATTCATTTATGTATTGTCTCTGAATGCTTGTGTGCTACAGCAGAACTGAGTAATGACAACAGAGACCATATGTTGTGCACAGGCTAAAATATTTATATCCAGTCCTTCATAAAAAAGTTTGCTAATTCTTACTATAGACCATGACAATTAGCTCCCACATCTGAATCCATCCTCATTATATATCCATACGAGGAGTTTTAGATGTTTAGCATGTCTGGGGCAGGGGTAATTGTATTGTAAAGAATAGGTACCAAGCTGATTCTTGTATTTCTTTTCTCTCTTTCTCTTTCACCACACCCTTCCATAATTTCAGTTAAGGGCCTCCAAGTTAAAAGTATTATTTTTATGTATTAAGGTACTATGCAAAATGAAAAAACAATAGTTGAATTTCACTGTAAAGAGACTATTTTAACATATTCATATTTTGTATATCTTTAGGGGTAAATCTATGTCTATTCCACAATTTATAAAGAAAAATGAAAAGCTTTTAATAATTATAGCAAAATTCTCAGCATGCAAGAAAATAAAACTAAAAAAACAAACTTTTAAAACATTACTTGTTTCTCATAGACACAGCCAACAGTACAGTGGTCACTGGACAGAAGGGGTTTGCAGTGTTTGTGAAGGACAACTGGGGCCAAAATTATGGTTGATTAAAGATATGACTCTGGGTAGTGCCACACATTGCAAAAACAGATCATGTGTCATAGAATTATAAACTTGAAACCAATATAGTCTTATGATGTCACCCCAATAAATGCAAAAGAAAATCGGTAAAAAATAAAAACATCAGCTATACTTTTAATACTTATCAACAAATGTCAGCTAATCAAGAAGTTGTTGCAGAAAGAGTAAATCTGAAAACACAAAATTAGCCTCTCAAGTGAATAAAATTCCCTTTATAATATCTTAGAAGCGCAAGATTTAGAGAATTCCAGACTACAAATCTATTACATACAAATTTCCTACAAGGCAGGCTTTACCACATAGCATAAATTATAAAATAAGAGTAGGTTATATTATTTTACTGTTCATCTTCTGATCTTTAGAAATGTTTTAAGGAACATTTAAATAGAATGTAGTAAGTTATTGAATTTGAGAGCCTTAATTTGAATTACAAATACTCATACAAATAATCTGAATTTTTCTCTGTAGCTCCTCTGTCTATGAAAGTAATGCACATACATACAATGGAATACTACTAAGCCATAGAAAACATGACAAAACCAAACCTTTTACCATTTTGTATTAATTATGCATTGACAGCATGATATATTTACTGCTCAGTTCCCATACCAATGCAAATTATTATAATACACACATATTTGAAAACTAAAGTATTATGTCCACGTTGATTTACTGATGTGTGTGTGTTGAGGATGATGTTTGCTTTATTATTAGTCTCTATTATATTTTCAATCATCCTTTTTTTCTCATTAAATTGAAAATTTTAATAAGATCATTAAAAAGAAGGAAATTGGATGTTAAGTAAGAAATAATATTTCTGGAAAGCTGACCTTTTCCAAAAAGTGGGAAGTAAGCAAAATAGATGTTATTTTGTTAACATTTCCCAGAAGGCTAGAGTTAACCTTTCGTGGAAGATGGCACAAATCTGATCAGTGTTCTTCCCACAATGTAACTGGCTTCACATTTCTAATGTCACAGAACTGAGAGAGCAAGGTTGTTACCAAGCTTACTATGTTTCCTTTCTTTTGGGAAGTAGGTGGGCATAGGGATGAATCAAATTATTAAAATCTTTATTATTCATCTTCTTCTGCACTCAAACTTTAATCTCACTTATTCTTCTTCATCTAGACTTTAGTACCTGTTGTTAACAAGCCTTTGAGACAATATGTAGGTTTACTAAAAATGTGTAACATAAAGAGAAAACATGTAAATTGCTTTGTAAAAGTAGATGAATGACAAAATTTTTAACTGTACATATTTTGTACATATGTACATTCATTACTACAAATGCCTGCTTTCATTTATGTTTACTACCATGGTCTTTATTATCATATTAATTTCAGGAAGATTGTAATAAAACCATGAGAAGACCAAGAAGTAATTTACTCATAACAAAGAAAGCAGGACAAAAGTATTATAATAAAGAAGGAGGAAAAAACTAATTTGGGGGCACAGGCTGAAATTTTTGAGTAGCATACACTGAGTGAAATGTAATGAATTCTGTAACTCTCAAGTTTTAGTGGGAAAAAAATACCTTTCTTCACCAGATAATACTGTTTTTTTTTTTCCTCTGAAACTTATTTCTCCAGTCTCTCTACTCTCCATATAAAAATACTGAGTGAAATAATGGAAATTATGCTAAAGAACTCTTACAATGCTTAGAGACATGCTACTTAGAGAGTTACTTCTTGTATTATTGGCACCTGGACATAGTTGAAAGGGTAAAACTCAATCATAATTCTCTACTAACTATGTTAGGAAGGACAGGAAATGTAATCTAGTTTTAATATTTAGATGATTTGCTTTAACACTGGGATGCAATTTTAAGTTTCATTTTTATGTTTTGAATAATCATTCTATATCTTCAGATATGCAGAGTATTTTATCTGCTTCTCCTTAGACTATTTTATGATAAAATTGAGCTATTTATGTAATCCAGTCTGTGTGTGGACACATGCCACATAACCCCAGAAATCTTTATTGAAATCTCTCTCTAAGGTGCAGGGTTTGTAACCCTCCTTCCTGCATAGCACACGGCACACAGTTTATGTTTCAGTGGTTTTGAACCGGCCTGCACCATAATGGCTACAACACAATGTTAACCAATCTCATTGTTTAATACATATATTAAAATTTGAATCTTAAATATATCAATTTGAATACTAAAGTACATGACTTATGAAACAGAATTTAGATATTCTAAATGATCAGAGGTAAACAAAAGCTTTAGCATTTTCTGAGGTCTTCCTTAAAAATATATCGAATATCTTTTTAGTTGAGAAATAATTGACAATACTACATTAGTTTCAGGTGTACAATATAATGATTCAATGTTAGTGTATATTGCAAAATGATGACCATAACAACCCATCACCAAAAATATTAAAGTTTCATGTCTCCCTGGTGTTCATATGGAAGAATGTGACATTTTCAAATACAAATTATATCTGATTATTCAGGCTAAATGTACCCATATTTTTACAGTAGCATACATGATTCATAAAGTCTAAGCTCTTTCAAAGTCAACATCATTTGATGTTGTTTGGGTATTCTCAAAGAGTCTCCCTATCTACCTTTTATATATATTATTCCATTGCTTAAATCATCTTTTATGAACTTTGGTAAAGTTTTCTATAATGCCATTTTATCTACTTAAAATGAAGCAGGAAAAACTAGGACTACCTTTAGGCAATTAAAATTGAGGAATAAATTTGTAATCAATCAAGATAGTTTTACTATGTTATTCATATTATTCTTCCTCAGTTACACAGAATCAAGCTTATTTGGAAAACAGAGGTAATTTAGTGAGACTATTAATGTTATTATAAAGAACTTTAATAATGCAGCAAGCATACACAGACCTTAGTCTTTTTTCTTCTTACAGATATTTGCAAAACTTGCTTATGTATGGTTTTACAAACAGTTAGCCAAAAATAGTGCAACTTTGAAACCCAGATAATTATCATTTAGTTGCATTGGAGGTAAGCATGTTTATTTTTAATTGACATTTAATTGACATACAATATCCTACTAGTTTCCAGTATACCTCATAGTGATTCAATATTTATACACATTACAAAATTATCACCACGGTAGTCTATTTACCATCTGTCATCATGCAAAACTCATAAATATTATTAACTACATTCTCTAGAGTATACAGATCATCCCTATGAGTTATTTATTTTTAAATTGGGAAGTTTGTACCTCGAATCCCTTTTACCTATTTTGCATGCCCACTCAACCCCTCTTACCACTGCTATACCCATGTTTGTTTTCTATATCAAAAATCTGTCCAAATAAAAAGGCAACCTATTGAATGGAAAAAGATGCTTGGCAATCATACATCTGATAAGGGGCTAAAATCCAAAATATATAAAGAACTTACACAACCTAATATCAAAAATAACCAAACAACCCAATTAAATAATTGGGAGAAAACTTGACGGTGTTCCAGAGAAGAATCCAGATGGTCAAGAAGAACATGACATGATGTGCAACAACACTAATCACTAGAGGAATGCAAGTCAAAACCCAGTGAGGGATCACCTCACACCAGTTAGAATGGCCATGATCAAAAATACAAAAATAACAAGTGTTGGAGAGGTTGTGGAGAAAAGAAACAGTACTTGTACACTGTTGGTGAAAATATCAAATGCTACAGACACTATAGAATACAGATACTATAGGACGTTTTCCCCAAAATTAAAAATAGAACTACCGCCTAATCCAGCAATCCCATTTCTGGACATTTATCTAAAGAAAATGAAAACACTAATTTAAAGAGATATATGCACCCCTATGTTTGTTACAGCATTATTTACAATAGCCAAGATATAGAAGCAACTTCAGTGTCCATCAGTCAATGAAAAATCTTACCGTTTGCAACAACAGAGATGGTATTATGCTAAGCGAAATGGGTCCCAGAAAACAAATACCAAATGATTTCACTTATAGCTAGAATCCAAAAAACAAAACAAACAAAACAAAACAGGTAAGCATCTTCTGATCACAATTCCTCCAAAACCTGTAACGATACAAAGGTAATGTCTCCACCCACTGATTCCTTGTTATAACCGTGGGACTGACTCCATTTCAAGACAACAGGGCCTGACTAATTATGGACATCCATGCTTTAAATACAAGCACAGCCCAAATTTCATTTCCTAGTACTTAAAACTCAGTTTGTCATTGACAAATTTTCCTCATTCAGACACCAAAGGTTCATTCATTTTGTGGCTACAACATTCTGAAGAACCTTGTTATTTTCTATATCCAACCATCCAAGAGGGAAAAGTATGAAAACCCAAACAAGGTAAACTTCAATTCAACAAGCCTGGGCATGTATATCTCTTCCACTCTCATTTCATTACTTAAAATTCAGGCAGATGGCCACATTTAAGAGCAAAAGAGGCTGAAAAATGTTGTCTAACTTAGTGCCCCATAAAAATAAAAAATAGCTTTTGTGGACAGCTAGCAGTAATTTCCAAAGGTCCTGAATAAAATACTATAAAAAGTATAGAAAACAAACAATCCTCAGTTTTATGAATTTAATAACTGTGAATCTCTCAATTTTAACTTCATTCAATGTAACAGTACTTTCTTTGCATCTTGTTAATCATAACTTACCCAATCCCTGCAAAATATAGGTAAGGCAGGTAGCATTATGTCTATTGTAAAATTCAAATACACTAACAATAGAATTTGAATGTGGTCACTCTAGATTAGCAATTTTTCAACCTATTTTATCTCATAGCACACAAAAACTAATTACTAAAATTCTGCAGCACACCAAAAAATATATTTTTGCCAGTCTGACAAAAAATGGGTAATTTTTTCATTTATGCAGACCCTACTGTTTGTTGGCTGATATCATTATTTTTTATTTGACAATCTAAGGGAAAGAGGTCAGTGCCACTGACTAAATAGTCAGGTACTTCATGATTTAAAAGTTCTTGTGGCGCACCCATTGGAAAGTGCTGCTGTATACATACAAACACCATGTTGGGGTGGTACAGTACATTGTTCCCTAGAAAATGTAGAAGAGCCAAGCTTGTCTTAGTTCTGATAAAACACTAAGGACAATCATAGTGGGTCTAGAGACGTGATAATTTAGTGTTCAAAGAAAAAGGAATAGGGTGATGGAATGCTGCAAGACTGATACATATTTCTTTTAAAAAGAGTTTGAGATATAAAATTCAAATTCTTCAGAAGAATAGTGAGTAATGCTTTCAGCAAAATATCATAGAGGCTTTTGTAAAATTCTGTAACAACAAAAAATAAATAAAATATAGAATTCTCACAGCACATTTTAAGGAATTTGGCTGATGGTACTCACAGGATTTGTAGCTCAGTATGTATTCCTAGTTGCATTTAGATAATTTAAAAATTATTTTTGATATTCAAAGACAATAGTTATTATTAATAAAATTGTGCTTGAGCCACTTTCAAGCTCTGTAATGAATGTTTTGACAATCTCTGGTTAACATAAATGTGCCACAACTCATTTAGGTCTTAAATTTTCTTGTATCAATATCACTGTTTTAACTGTGTTCCCATATATGTTATAAAACTGCAATTTATAAATATCATAGTTTAAATTCATATCAAAAATATTATATATACATGAAAAATAATAAAATAATAAAACTATTCTGCCCTGGCCGGTGGCTCAGTTGGTTAGAGCATCATCTTGTGCGCCAAACTGTGAGTTCAATTCCTGAAACTCTTGGTCAGGGCACATACCTAGAGTGTGGGCTCAATCCCCAGCTGGGGTGTGTTTGGGAGACAACCAATTGTTTCTCCCACATCAATGTGTTTCTCTCTCTCTCCTTTGTAACATCATGAATGGACCTGGAGAAAATTATGCTAAGAAAAATAAGCCATTCACAGAAAGACAAATACCATGTGATCTCACGCATATGTGAAATCTAATGAACAGAATAAACTATGAACAAAAAATCCCAGAGGCATGGATACATGGAACAGACTGAAAATTATGAAAGGGGAGGGGGAACTGAAGAGATGAGCCAAAGGATATCTATGCATACAATGTATAGTCCATGGACATGAACAACAATGTTGTAAAGGTAGGGGGTGGGGCACAGAGGGCTTGGGGGAGTGGGCAAAGGGTGAAAAATGGGGGACATCTGTAATACTGTCAACATTTATAAGATTTCAAAAATAATAAAATCAATATAACAAGTATCCTTGGGTGAGGATTAAAAAATAATATAAAACAATGCTGATTTTAAAATTTTTATATTATTTCTTTTTTTATGATTTTATTTATTTATTTTTAGAGAGAGGGGAAAGGAGGGAGAAAGAGAGAGAGAGAAACATCAATGTGTAGTTACCTCTTGCACACCTCCTACTGGGGACCCGGCCTGCAACCCTGGCATGTGCTCCTACTGGGAATCCAACCAGCGACCCATTGGTTTGCTGGCAGGCCCTCAATCCACTAAGACACACTAGCCAGGGCTATATTATTTCTTTTTAAATATATTTACCTATACAAAATTTCTTCCTTTATGAGTTTTGAACTGTTAATAAATTTTTGAAATGGGTACATTTGTCTGAAAAACAGAAAATTTAGCTTTCAATTTTCTTTGTTTTTTAAAATTGTACATTAGTTTAATTGAACTAAGGCAAAAATATTCTCTTATGTAAATAAAATATATCTTTGAAACATCATCAATAAATATCTTGAAGCAATACTTCTGAGAAGCATGATAAAATGCTTATCTCTAAGAAGAAGAAAGTAGGAAGGATCATAATACCTGATATCAAACTATATTACAAGGCCACTGTAATCAAAACAGCCTGGTACTGGCATAAGAACAAACACATAGATCAATGGAACAGAATAGAGGGCCCAGATATAAGCCCAAGTCTCTATGGTCAATTAATATTCGACAAAGGGAGCAGAAGCATAAAATGGAGTAAAAATAGCCTCTTCAACAAATGGTGTTGGGAGATCTAGACAGCTACATTAAAAAATATTAAATTCAACCACCAACTTACATCATATACAAAAACAAACTCAAGATGGATAAAAGACTTAAATATAAGTTGTGATACCATAAAAGTCCTAGAGGAAAACATAGGCAGAAAAATTTCAGATATTCCATGCAGCAATATATTCACCAATATGTCCCCTAGAGCAAGGGAAATACGGGAAAGACTAAACAAATCGGACTTCATCAAAATAAAAAAAGATTCTGCATGACTAAAGAAAACATCACCAATATGGAAAGGTAACCAACCATATGGGAATATATATTTGCCAATGATACCTTGGATAAGGGTTTGATCTTACAAATATATAAAGAACTCACATGACTCCACACCAGGAGACAAACAATCCAATTGAAAAATGGGCAAAGAACCTGAACAGACACTTCTCCAAGGAGGATATACAGAGGGTCCAGAGACATATGAAAGGATGTTCAGTATTACTAGCCATCAAAGAGATGCAAATTAAAACCACAATGAGATACCACCTCACACCTGTCACAGTGGCCATCATAACCAAATCAACAAACAATAAGTGCTAGCAAGGTTGTGGAGAAAAGGGAACCCTAGTACATTGTTGATGGGAATGCAGCCAGGGGCAGCCGTTGTGGAAAACAGTATGGAATTTCCTCAAAACACTAAAAATGCAACTGCCTTTGATCTGGCATTTCCACTACTGGGATTATACCCTAAGAACCCTGAATCACCAATTCAAAAGAACCTATGCACCCCAATGTTCATGGTGCAATTTACAATAGCCAAGTGCCGGAAACAGCCTAAGCTCTCATCGGTAAATGACTGGATCAAAAAACTGAGGTACATTTACACAAGGGAATACTATGCAGCAGAAAGGAAGAAGGAACTCCTACTCTTTGAGACAACATGGATGAAACTGGAGAGCATTATGCTCAGTGAAATAAGCCAGGAGGTGAAAGACAAATACCCTATGATCTCACCTAAGTCAGGGGTGTCAAACTCATTTTCACGGGGGGTCATATCAGCCTAGCAGTTGCTTTCAAAGGGCTGAATATCATTTTAGGATTTTATAAATGTAACTACTCCTTAACTAGGGGCAAAGAGCTTGGTGCTGCCTCCAGGTAAAAAAAGGGTAAGGGGCCAGATTCAGCCTGTAGGCCTTGTGTTTGTCATCTGTGCTATAAGTGGATCCTAATCAACAAAACAAACAAACAAGCAAGAAAGAACCAGAGACATGGAAATAAAGAACAAACTGACAATAACCAGAGGGGAAGGGGGAGGGGGATAACAGGGGAAAGAACAGGAAGGATCATCAAGGAACATGTATAAAGGACCCATGGACAAAGACAACAGGGTAGGAAGGATTGAATGTGGGAGGTAGGGATGGGTAGGCAGGGGAGAGTAATGGGGGTAGAGGAATGGGGATAACTGTAATGGAACAACAATAAAAAGTATATAAAACCTTACTTCCAACCAAAATGGAGGTGTAGGTACACACAGGGTGCCTCCTTGCACAACCAAAAGAAGGACAACAATTTAAACACAAAAAACAACCAGAACTGACAGAAAATTGACCTGTATGGAAGTGCAACAACCAAGGAGATAAAGAAGAAACATTCATCCAGACAGGTAGGAGGGGCAGAGACAAGCAGCTGGTGCGGAGAGGACTTGCAGCAAGGCGGTGGCTGGTGGACCCAGCGAGGTGATGGACTGTGGAATGAGGCAGGCCAGGCTACAGCTAGCAGACCCCACAAGGTGGTGGAGGGCAGACTCTGCGGTCCCACATTTGCAAATCGATAAACCGGGAGGAACAGCAGGGGAGCTAAGCAGACCTCGCAAACCAGGGCTCCAGCTCAGGGAAATAAAGCCTCAAACCTCTGATTGAAAACACCTGTAGGGGTTGAGTCAGCAGTGGGAGAAACTCCCAGCCTCACAGGAGAGTTTGTTGGAGAGACCCACAAGGGCCTAGAGCATGCACAAGCCCACCCACTCGGCAACCAGCACCAGAGGGGCCCAATTTGATTGTGGAAGGCAGAGAGAGTGACTGAAATCTGGCAGAGAGTGGAGCAAGCGCCATTGCTCCCTCTTGGCCCCTCCCCCATGTACAGCATCACAGTGCAGCGACCAGCATTACCCCGCCCCGGTGAACACCTAAGGCTCTGCCCCTTTATGCAACAGGCATGCCAAGACAAAAAAAATGGCCCAAATGAAAGAACAGATCAAAGCTCCAGAAAAAATACAAGTAAGCAAGAAAGAGGTAGCCAACCTATCAGATGCACAGTTCAAAACACTGGTAATTGGGAAGCTCACAGAATTCGTTGAATTTGGTCACAAAATAGATAAAAATGAAGGCTATGCTAGGAGAAACAAAGGAAAATGTACAGGGAACCGATAGTGATGGGAAGGAAACTGGGACTCAAATCAATGGTGTGAACCAGAAGGAAGAAAGAAACACCCAACCAGAAAAGAATGAACAAACAAGAATTTTTTAAAAAATTAAGAGAGTCTTAGGAACCTCCAGGATATCTTTAAACGCTCCAACATCCCAATTATAGGGGCACTTATAAGGGGAAGAGGAAGAACAAAAAATTGAAAACTTATTTGAAAACATAATGAAGGAGAACTTCCCTAATCTGGCAAAGGAAATAGACTTCCAGGAAGTCCAGGAAGCTCAGAGAGTCCCAAAGAAGCTGGACCCAAGGAGGAACACACCAAGGAACATCATAATTACATTACCCAAGATTAAAGAGAAGGAGAGAATCCTAGAAGCAGCAAGAGAAAAGGACACAGTTACCTACAGAGGTCTTTCCATAAGACTGTCAGCTGATTTCTCAAAAGAGACCTTACAGGCAAGAAGGGGCTGGAAAGAAGTATTTGAAGTCATGAAAGGCAAGGGCCTACATCCAAGATTACTGTATCCAGCAAAGCTTTCATTTAGAATGGAAGGGCAGATAAAGTGCTTCTCAGATAAGGTCAAGTTAAAGGAGTTCATCATCACCAAGCCCTTGTTATATGAAATGTTAAAGGGATTTATCTAAGAAAAAGAAGATAAAAAATATGAACAGTAAAATGACAGCAAACTCACAGTTATTAACAACCACATCTAAAACAAAAACAAAAGCAAACTAAGCAAACAACTAGAACAGGAACAGAACCATAGAGATGGAGATCACATGGAGGGTTATCAATAGGGGAGCAGGAGGGGGAGAGAGGGGGGAAAGGTACAGAGAATAAGTAGCATAAATGATAGGTGGAAAATAGATAGGGGGAGGCTAAGAATAGTGTAGGAAATGTAGAAGCCAATGAACTTATAAGTATGACCCATGGACATGAACTATAGGGGGGGAATGTGGGAGGGAGGGGGTGGGCAGGATGGAGTGGAGTGAGGGGGGGGATGGGACAACTGTGATAGCACAATCAATAAATATATTTAAAATAAATAAATAAATAAATAAAAATATAAAACCTCGTAAAAGCAAGCCCCTCTTCTTTGCTATCTAGACTTGCCTATGGTTTTGTCATGGCTTCCTTGTTCCCAGTTGCAAGTCTCAACTATTGTCAAATAAACCCATTTTGCTGTTAAAGTAAAAAATAAAAAAATATTGCCAAATATATGCTTATCTCTAAATAGGAAGGAAATATAATTCTATAGTTCTAGCCTTGATTGTGTAAAGTCAGAGAGGAAAGAAGAGAAGAAATTTTAATATTTCTGTTATATGTGTGGAATAAATTTCTTTTATCAGTCATGTAGCTACAATAATTACTTCCTCTTTGTGAAGTGAATAGAACTCAGTCCAATGAATGTTGACATTTTGGTCTGTCCCAAATTGTTTTTATGTGTATAAAAAGTCATTTAATTTGAAAGTAATTAAAATTATATGTATACATGGGTAATTTTTGAAAAGATACTATATGATAACATCCATGCCTTTAAAGGGTTTAAGCTAGCTAATATGCCCACAGCATGGTTGAAGCATTGGACGTTCATTACAAGATATGGGTTAATCTAATTGTTCTACTTTACATCCCACTTCTAATTTCATTATGTCTTATGCTAAGTGAAATAAACCAGTCAGAGAAAGACAAATACCATATGATTTAACTCATATGAGAAATCTAATGAACAAACTGAACTAACATGCAAAATAGAGACAGATGCATAGACAGAGAGCAGGATAACAGCTAAGGGGCAGGGGAGTTTAGGGGGTGGAGAGATTTAGCAAAAAAGAAAAGGGACTCATGGACATGGACAACAGTGTGGTGATTGTGGAAGGGAGGGGGTATAACGGGACTAAATGGTAATAGAAAAAATGCCATAAAAATATGTTTCTGTGTTACTTCTTTATTTGTAATATAATTTTTAAAATGTCCATACCAATAAAAATCCAAAATTTCATCTTTAATAATTCTAACATTTCAGTTTAAATTTTGTACCAACATTACAACATTTCTTACAAGACATGATCAAACTCCTAATATTGTGTTACTATTTCTTAATACCATGCATGGTCAAAAAATTATAAATTAGGGTAGTTTTTCTGGATCATTGATGAACAGTGATAGGCCAGGAAAAAAATGAATCACTTGACAAAGCATAACCAACAGTTACATTTTTTGTAAATGCAAACTGTGAAATATGAAGGTTTTAAAATATTCTTGACTCCACCCTGGCTGGTGTGACTCAGTGGATTGAGCACTGGCTTGTGAACCAAGGGGTTAAGGGTCCAATCCCTAGTCAGGGCACATGCCTAGATTGTGGGCCAGATCCCCACTAGGGAGCATATTAGAGATGACCACACATTGATGTTTCTCTCCCTCTTTTTCCCTACCTTTCCCTCTGTCTAAAAAGTAAATAAAATAGTTTTTAAAATTAAAAAAATAAAAACTGAAATATTATTGACTCCTGGGTATATTCTAATAAAAATTAATAATAAAATAAATACATTAAGGATTATTTTATCTTTAGGCTCTAGGTTGAGGTTCCCCAGGTAAACTACCAGGCACCAGTTAAATTTGAATTTCAGATAAAAACAAACAAACAAACATTTTTCACTACAAATATGTTTCAAATATTGCATGGGACATGATTGTGCTAAAAAATGTTATTTATCTGAATTTAAAATTTAATTCTGTATTTTATTTGATTAATCTGAAAACACTAGGGTTATAGATACTTCTTATTTGTTTCTAATTTGTTACAGGATTACACAGTCATTAAAAAATAAAACAACACACAAACAAAAATAAAACAGACAAGCAAACAAAACCTAGAAACATATAGTCTTTTTCACAATTTAGAATGTTTTGTATTTTGGAAAGTAACATACACCATATGTGTATGTAACACCCCACAGTGGTATCAGGAACAGCAACACAAAATCCACCCTTCAAATATTTCTCTAGCAAAACATATGTGTATGAACACTAAATGGATTAACTACATGTATAAATAAGGTGAGGTTCATTCAGATATGCCACCTAATGAGTTTTAGGTACTAAAGCTATGAAGGGACTTTACATTTTGAGGACTTTCTGAAATTGTTAATTGCAGATAAATGGTTATAATCATGAACAAAAATCTTTATATTTTATTAAATATTAGGTGATATGGGTTAATAAGACTATTTAGCCCTCCAGTGTATGTTTCTATGATACATGATCTGTATACTGCACTGTGTGCCCACTAATTTTAATGATGCAACTTCTACCGTTTTTAATAATGCAATTTCAATCTTTGAATCACTTCTCAGAAATATGTTAGTTTCTTTGTCTCTTGTTTCCTTATGCTTCTTCCTTTGCTAAAGGTTGGCTTCTTCCCTGTGGACGGGCTGTACAGTTGCAGCTTTGATCACACAGCAGATAATGTTTTTCTCTCACCTACGTGACTCTCATGGTTCTTTTGCCATTCCAAGAAATGCTCTGATCTGACTCAACCATCTCCTTTGCAGCTGGTGCTCAAGGGCAGGAGGGAGAAACTGACTAGGCTTTTATTTACAAGAAAAATTCAATGTGCTATTTGGAAGGCAGGTAAGGTCAGTTACTAAACAACATGTTATAGTTGAATGTGACTTTGAATACTAAAATTTGTTATGCTTACTACTTTGTCCTATGACCTCTGAAAGTCACTTAACTATTGTTAATTGGCCATTGTAGAATTCAATTAAGTCCTGTGAAGTAAATGCTAACAGGCTAATAGAGTCTCCTGTACTCAACAAGTGTGAGACCTACAGGTTCTTTGTCAGTTGGGAAAATGTGCATAATCCCCATCCTGCAAGTGAAATTATTATTGGATGTAAAATTTCCAAGAACTGAAAACAATTTAATTTCCATCTGCTATAAAGTAGATAAGAGTGTACAGTTTATTAATATTAAGAACTATTTTCTTCCTTAATGATCCAGGAAAACACTAGTAACATGTCCTTCCCTTATTTCTCTATCTACCCATATCCTCTATTATTTCTCTTCTAACCAACTTTTTAATTTGATACTCTCCAGGTTTGTAATCTTTTTTGTGTTTTGTTTGTTTGTTTGTTTTTTTAATAAATCTGTTTTAATAGGCAAAACCTTTTGAGTGTGGAGGGGGCATTGCAAAAAGGAAACATTAGGCCTCAGAACCATAGCTCCTGGAAAGCCCTCTCAGCTGACTTCATTTACCGGTAGCCTGCCCTGTCTGCAAGGTTCAGGCTAACTTCCTCCTTGTCCACGACTGACCGGCGTTCTGACTTCATGCGTCACATGCATGTCTGCCCGTACTGAACCTCTGGAGTGCTTTTCAACACGCAAGCTGTACAGCATGATCATCTGAGGCGGAGTTTTGTGCCATCGTAAGCTGCAAACTCTTTGTGGACCTATGTCATTGTTTTACACCAAAGCAACCAACAAAATGCCATGGTCTTAGAGAACACACTCTCATAGTCACCCCTTTGCTTCCTCCTCGCCTTCCTCCTGCCCTCAGGCATCATGATTAGCTCAGTCTCTTCTCTGCCTCCTTGGCAGCTCCCACCCCCGCCCCCACCCCTAGACTTCACTCCCCTTGCAGAAGTGGATGAGCTGGACCTGTAGCTAGTCAACATTGGAAGCAGCTGCTCCTACAAGTAACGGTAAAATATGATGAGGTTCAGGATGTAGGCTCTTAGTCAGATTAACGTGTCCCAAGTTCACCTCCACATTCATCTTTTACTGTGATAATGGGTCATTTGTTTTATGCCTGGGGACCTCAGTTTCTTCATCTGTAAAATGGGGAAAATAAACAATAGCACCTATTTTATAGGGTTGTTTTTATAGGGCCCTTTACAGGATTAAAGGAGATAACATGTAAAAATCTTAGTATCATGCCTGGTATATTATAAGCACTCAAGAAATGATAGCTATAACTGTAATTCGAGGGCAACTAAAAGGCCACAAACCCCAAGTTTCATTGACCACCTGCTGGCTGGTACCTAAACTCTACAAGGTTAAGAGTGTAGGCTGAGGAGCCACATTGCTTTGGTTCAAGATCTACTCCTCCACTTACTGGCAGCACAGCTTTGGGTAAGTTCCTTAACTCGGAACTCATCTTTAAAATGGGGCCATGCTGACAATGTACTCCCTCTTTAGTGGGCATGGAGCCTCAGATAAATGAATATGTGTAAACTGCTTAAGACGGTGCCTGACTCACAGTAAATGCCCAACTAATATTAGGATTAATGGTATGGCCGCTATACCTCCCATTGCCAGAGGCTATGTCCCTTCGTTTATACCAGAAGAGAGACAATCTACTTGTTGCAGTCTGGCACTTCCCTCACAGTGAGAAGGACTCTTCAGTTCCACCCTCCCAGACAAGCTTGACGGGCATCTGAAGGCCATGGTAACTGAGACGTGACCCCTCCTTGCAGGAGCGTTCCATCTGGTCCGGTGGATCTGTCCACAATGGCTGGTAACTATGCAGCAGCTTGCAGTTTAAAAAGCACTTTCCCACTGACCGCCCTGTACTCGTTCACAGCTCTGGAACATAGGTGTCATCAGTCCATTTTGTAATTGAGGAAACAGGTTCTCTTAGTGTAAATGACTCATACAGGTCACACGGCCAGTGTGGGGCTGAGTGAGGATTAGAACAAGTGCCCCCCACTAGGTGTGCGTGCAGCCCCCAGAGAATGGATTTCCATCAGTGGGGGGACTCGGAATTGCTGAGGGAGCCCAGAAGGCAGCTCAGAGTGTGGAGGAAGTACAGGGTGCAGCAGGAAGCTCCTCTTTCTTCCTCACCGGCAGTGGAAGGCCAGCTCCAGGCAGGTGCTGGAGGAGTGTGGGGAGAGGCCTGCCTGGGGATTCCTGTCCTTTGATTATTGCCTCCCCTCCTTCCTGCTCACCCCCTTCCAGTTCTGTCAAAGGGCAGTTAAGCCCCTCCTGTCTGAGGAAGCCGAGTTTGTCATTCAGGCCTTTTAATTTTGGGCCTGCCAATCTCGTCCCTTGTTTAGTGCCTAATGAGGCCTCCCCTAATTAGAGCTTTTTTTTTTTTTTTACTTTTTTAAATTTTTTTAATTTTTTAAAATATATTTATCGATTATGGTATTACAGTTGTCCCATTCCCCCCCCACTCCACTCCATCCTGCCCACCCCCTCCCTCCCACATTCCCCCCCATAGTTCATGTCCATGGGTCATACTTATAAGTTCTTTGGCTTCTACATTTCCTACACTGTTTTTACCCTCCCCCTGTCTATTTTCCACCTATCATCTATGCTACTTATTCTCTGTACCTTTACCCCCCTCTCCCCCTCCCACTCCCTTATTGACAACCCTCATGTTCTAGTTGTTTGCCTAGTTTGCTCTCGTTTTTGTTTTAGGTGTGGTCGTTAATAACTGTGAGTTTGCTGTCATTTTTACTGTTCCTATTTTTGATCTTCTTTTTCTTAGGTAACTCCCTTTAACATTTCATATAATAAGGGCTTGGTGATGATGAGCTTCTTTAACTTGACCTTATCTGAGAAGCACTTTATCTTCCCTTCCATTCTAAGTGATAGCTTTGCTGGATACAGTAATCTTGGATGTAGGTCCTTGCGTATAATCTTGGGTGATGTAATTATGATGTGCCTTGGTGTGTTCCTCCTTGGGTCCAGCTTCTTTGGGACTCTCTGAGCTTCCTGGACTTCCCAGGAGTCTATTTCCTTTGCCAGATTAGGGAAGTTCTCCTTCATTATTTGTTCAAATAAGTTTTCAATTTTTTGTTCTTCCTCTTCTCCTTCTGGCACCCCTATAATTCGGATGTTGGAACGTTTCAAGATGTCCTGGAGGTTCCTAAGCCTCTCCTCATTTTCCCGAATTCTTGTTTCTTCATTCTTTTCTGGTTGGATGTTTCTTTCTTCCTTCTGGTCCACACCGTTGATTTGAGTGCCAATTTCCTTCGCATCCCTATTGGTTCCCTGTACATTTTCCTTTGTTTCTCTTAACATAGGCTTCATTTTTTCATCTGGTTTTCTAACAGATTCAACCAATTCTGTGAGTGTCTTAATAACCAGTGTTTTGAACTGTGCATCCGATAGGTTGGCTATCTCTTCCTCACTTAGTTGTATTTTTTCTGGAGCTTGGAAGTGTTCTGTCATTTGGGCCATTTTTTGTTTGTTTGTTTGTCTTGGTGCGTCTGTTACTTTAAGGGGCGGAGACTTAGGTGTTCACCGGGGCGGGGTAATGCTGGTTGCTGCGCTGTGACACTGTACGTGGGGGAGGGGCCGAGTGGGAGCAATGGCGCCCGCCTCACTCTCCTCCGGATTTCAATCTTTCACCCCGATACCCACAATCAAACTGGGCCACTCTGGTGCTGGTTCCTGAGTAAGTGGGCCTGTGCACACTCTAGGCCCCTGTGGGTTCTCCAACATCCTCTCCTGTGAGGCTGGGAGTCTCTCCTGCTGCCGCCCCAACCCCCAGGGGCGCTTTTAATCAGAGGTTTGAGGCTTTATTTCCCCGAGCTGGAGCCCTGGGTTGCGCGGTCTGCTTCGTCCGGTTTATCTGTGGGCGAATGTGGTGAAGCAGGGTGCTACCCACCACTCTGCCTGCCCCACTCTCCGCCACTCTGAGTCCGTCCCTCTGGGTTTATCTGTGCAAATGTGGGGCCGCGGGGTCTGCTAGTGCTCGGACTGCCTGCGCCATTTGTCCCACACTCCGCCAGTCTCAGTCCAGCCACAGCCACGGGAGTCCTCTCCACCCCGTGCCCATCTCCGCCCCTCCTACCAGTCTGGATGAATGTTTATTTTGTATTTCCTTGGTGTCAGTCCCCCTTGCTGTTCAATTCTCTGTCAGTTCTGGTTCTGCGAGGAGGCGCAGTGTGTCTACCTACGCCACCATCTTGGTTCCTCTCCTGTTTTTTTTAATATATTTTATTGATTATGCTATTACAATTGTCCCATTTTTTCTCCCCTTGATTCCCCTCTGCCCTGCAGCCCCCTCCCACCAGCATTCCCCTGCCCCCTTAGTTCATGTCCATGGACCATAAATGTAAGTTCTTTGGCTTCTCCATTTCCTATACTATTCTTAACCTCCCCCTGATTCATTTATGTTTTGCTCCAAATTTTTATATCTGACCCACTCGATCCTGAGAAACAGACCAATATTTTCAGCTGAATCCTGGTAATGTTATTGTAAATATCCCTGTTGATTTTTCTGGGAGTTTTTCCTCACTTTTATCTTCTTGGTTGCATCAATCCCAGACATCTAAGAAAAGATTAAAAGTCATCCGATGTAACAAAATCAACTGAGTTGCTAATTTCAGAGAGCAGGATATTATAGGAGGAGAACTATGAGGCACACAGTTTACTAAAATATTAAACTGAACAATTTCTATATTTTGATTATTTGTTATTGTTTGTTTTGTTCTGTTGCTTTTGATAAAAGTTAAGTAGAGTCTGCTTAAGAGAGCTATGTGGCCCAATAATTAAGTAGAAGAAATAGATATCCAATAACCTATCAAAAACAAACAGTGAGCAAAATAATGCTACAGATAGCTATCACAACTAGTCCCCAAGTCCCAAATTGCAATATTGGAGTGGAAAACTCCACTTTTATTCTAGGGACACAGTCAAAAGTAGAACTTATTTTTCTTTGGTAAAAATTTTCACACAATGTCAGAATCTCTCACATCTAAGCATCTAGAATAATAATTTTTAACCTTTTTTCATCTCATGGCACACATTAATTATTAAAAAATCTGTAGCACACCAAAAGTTTGTTATAAATTTTACTGATCTGACAAAATAAGTATAATTTTGATTTATTCACACTGGATGACAATTGTGTTGGCTGTTGCCACTTTTTCAATTGAAAATCTAAGAAAAAAGAGGTCAGTACCTCTGACTAAATAGTCGGGTATTGAGTGTTTTAAAATTTCTTGCAGGACACCAGTTGAAAATCTCTGATCTAGAGAATAGGTGTGAAATATGTATCTCTTTAAAAAATTAGTTTTTTATATATATTTCCAAGAAATTCTGCTTATGGAAATTACAAGAGAAAGTTCCTTCCAATCTAGCAGTAAGATCAAAGTAGACAATGATACAAATATCTACAAAATGATATTTTTGAGGCTACCATAGAGCTAAGGTTACAAGTTAACCCCATGAACTAAAATCCAAAGGGTGGCATTAATCTCCTTAGAGACTATAAACAGTTGAAAATATATACAACAATAAGAAAAACTTTTATAGTGTGTCTAGGGTGAAAATATATGAATATAAAAACAAAGTGCATGAGGGCACTAAATATATTGAAGTTCATAAATTAGAACTACATTATTATGAAGTTTTTAAATTTTTTGTGAATTAAGATAGTAGCTTCGGATATGTGATAACTTAAAATTTTATTTTGTGATGTTTCCCAAAAAGTAATTGAGACAATAAAAAGTAGTTAAAATCCATTAAAGAAGATGAAAGGAATTCCATAACATAAATGATTCACCAAAAAATAAGACAGGAAATTGGGAATAGGGGAAACAAGAAAATACAAAATATATATAAATCAGACATCAAGACTTAAAATCCAAACATATCAATAATGAAATTAAATTAAATGAACCAAGACCCCAGCAAATGTAGAGCATCATAATACTTAAAAACAAGATGAAGTATGTGTTCATCAGACACAAATATAGACATTAAGACCAGTAACTTGAAAGGGAAATGGAAGCAAAAAACTACTATACAAACATTAAGCAGCAGAAAGAAGTGTGCCTTACTAGCCTCAGTCAATATAAAATTCAAGATAAAGAGTATTGCCAGAAATAATGGTCATTAAAAAAAAAATGATGGTTAGTTACTCAAGAAAACATAATCCTAAATGCATAAGTACCCTTAAATCAATTCCCAAATCCAGGTGAAAATATTTAACAAGAATGAAAGGAGTTAGAAACAAATCTCCCAATTAAAATTGAAGACATTAGCATCCTTTTTTAAAAAATAAGTAGAAAAATAGAAAAAAAAACCCATAAAAATATAGAAGTTTTAAACTCCGCCTTATCAGTACAAATTCAACTTCATTAGTCTTCATAGCAAGTTAAATTTAGCTAAATAAGATACACTAGATACTTGTGAAAATGGAGAAATAAAAACAACTGACATTACTATATGTAGAAGATGTGGAGCACCCATAATGCTCATAAAAGGTGCCTGGGGACACAAATGTTATCCATATATTGGAACTAATTTCCAGTTTCCTATAAACCTAAATAATTTCCCTCCTAGATATTTACCCAGGAAATTGAAAACAAATGTCTACCAAAATCCTTTTGATAATAATGCTAATTATAAGTTTATTAATAAGAGCCACAGACTAAAAACAATTCAGATTTCTACAATAAGTAAAATAAATGTATTAATATAGGGAATACTACTCAGAATGAGAAGGAATGGGCCAGCTATACCAATAACAATATCAACAATCTGAAATATAATTAGTTAGTGAAGCTGGGAGTAAAAGCACATACTGTGTGATTCCATTTATATGAAATCATAGACGTGGTAAAACTGTACTATACTGATAGAAATTGATCAAAGTTTTCTTCTTGGTATATCCCTTGTCTGGAAAGAGGCACATGGGAAATCCGTAGGGAGATGAAAATGTCCTGTCTTGTTATTTAGATATCAAAGTTGATTAAAAGATATAATTAAGATCTGAGCATTTAACAGTATATAAATTATGTCACAGTAAAAAATATTAGTTTTGAGATTCATGTGAAAGGAATTACTTTTTAAAAAATATTAACTAAATTGTTTAAGGAAAGTTAGAAGGAATGGTGAAAGCTTTATTTTACATGTAACCTTCATATAGTACAAATAAGAATAAGATCCAGCCCTGGCTGGTGTGGCTCAATGGATTGTGTGCCCAGTCAGGGTACATGTCTGGGTTGTGGGACAGGTCCCCAGTGGGGAGCACACGAGAAGCAAGCACACATTGATGTTTCTCTCCCTATCTTTCTCCCTCCCTTCCCTCTCTCTAAAAAAATAAATAAATGAAATATATTTTAAAAAGAATATGATCCAATGTTAAATATACAATAGTGAATAAGAAAGGTATTGACTTTCAGGCAAGATGGTGGCATGGGTAAACACAGTACTTACCTCCTCCCGCAACCACATCAAAATTACAGCTGAACTACTGAACAAACATCATTCAGAACCACCTGAAATCTGGCTGAGTGGAAGTCCTGTAACTAGAGAATTAAATAAGAAGCCACAATGAGGGTGGTAGGAAGGATGGCAACACAGAAGGAGTTGGTCCCATACCCACGTGTGGTGGATAAAAGTTAGCAGGGCTATTTCAGCTGCAGAGGTTCTCTGTGAGGAGCAAATCATCCCACCCGACACCATGGCTCCTAGTCCAGGGTTCCAGTGCCAACAAGAGAAGTTTCCATAACTTCTTGCTATAAAAACCTGTAGGGATTGAGGCTGAGGGAGACAGAGGGCTTCTGGAAGTCCCAGCCAGCTCATCTTAAAGAGCCCACACATGAACTTCCTTGGACTCTTTCTTGTCTCTGGGCTCCAGCACTGGGGCAGCAGCTGAAAGGTGCCTTGCACAGATAGGGAGAAACTGGAAGGCCTGTCATCAGGGCAAGAGCTGGTGGGTGGGCAGTTTTCTCACAGAGAGAAGTGCTGTCAGAGGCCCTTGTTCTTTCCATGATCCCTCTCCCCACAGAGCCAGGATGAAGACACCATATCTGATACTCCATCAACCTGGCTCACACTGTTTGCCTACCCAGGTGATTCCCTGAGGCCCCACCCCACTTAAACTTCAGGCCCACCTAAGCCATTTAAAATGGCTTTTCCATATGAAAGGGCTGTATTGGTTAATTCTTCAGATTTTCCTAGAATCTCTCAAACAAGGAGCACTTGGTTTCAGTGTGCCCTGTACCTCTCCCTAAATTCCCCATCCCCAGCATTAGCAGCAGCTAGCTTTGGTTTGCAGCTTAGCTTGGCTGGGCACCTCCAATACCAGCACAAGTAATAGCCTTCTGCAAATCACTCATGCTGGTGGCCTCAAGCAGAAAACAAACAGTGGCTGACCTTGTTCTGCACCCCATGGAAGGCCCCAGAGCCAGCACATCCAGTGAACAGCTTCAGACCACACTGAAGCATCACCACCCAACCACAACCACAACCACAAGTGACAAATTCAGGGGTGGACTCAATGGGAACCAGAGCCCCACTGAAGAAAATCCTGCTCTGGGAGTGAGGCCCTGCACAGATGATCCTCCACAGTGTCAAGGGTAGTGGTAGGTGGTAATAGACCATCCTTGTAGCTGATGGTCTCAGGCTAAATGCCTTTGATTGATGTGCCAACAGCAATCAAGGCTCAACTACAAGAGGAGGGTGTACACAGTCCACATAGTAAGCACACCTCAAGTACCCAGCTTGAGTGATAGGAGAGGCTGTTCCACTGGATGCTATAGAACAACTACTACATTAGGCCATACTACCAAGCCTGGGAGGTATAGCAGCTCCACCTAATTCACAAGGAAGCTGCCAAAATGAGGTCACAAAGAAACATGTCCCAAATGAAAGAACAGAACAAAACTCTAGAAAAAGAACTAAAAAAAAAAAAAATGGAGATAAGCAACCTACTAGATGCAGAGTTCAAAACATTGGTTACAAGGGTGCTAAATAAAAATAGTGAGAATCTCAACAGCATTAAAAAATGACCAGTTGGAAGTAAAGGATACACTAATTGAAATGAAAACTAACCTACAGGAAATCAACAGTAGAGTAGATGGAGCAGAGAATCAAATCACTGATTTGGAATATAATGAAACAATTAGAAGAGAAAACATTTTAAAAAATGAGAATAGTGTAAAGAGCTTCTGGGACAACTTCAAGTGTACTGACATTCATGTCATGGGAGTAGTGAAAAGAGAAGAGACACAGCAAGAAATTGAAAACCTATTTGAAAGAAATGATAACAGAAAACTTCCCTAACTTGGTGAAGGAAATAAACATACAAGTCCAGGAAGTGCAGAGGGTCCCAAATAAGATGAACCAGAAGAGGTTCACACCAAGACACATCGTAATTAAAATTCCAAAAGTTAAAGACAAAGAGATGATCTTAAAAGCAGTAACAGAAAAGCAGTTAGCTATCTAAAAAGAGCTCCCATAAAACTCAGCTGCTTTCTTAGTAGAAACTTTGCAGACCAGAAGATATTGGCAAGAAATATTCAAAGTGATGAAAAACAGGGACTTACAACCAAGATTAGTCTACCCAGCAAAGCTATCATTTAGAATTAAAAGACAAATAAAGAACTCCCCAGATAAGGAAAAGTTAAAGGAGTTCATAATCACCAAACCAGTATTACAAGAAATGTTAAAGGGTCTTCTTTAAGAAGAAAAACAATGATTAAAAATATGAACAATAAAATGACAATAAATGCATATCTATCAACAACTGAATCTAAACAATGAACAAATAAGCAGAACAGAAACAGACTCAGTTACAGAGAACATTTTGATTGTTGCCATATGGAAAGGGTTTTTGAGGATTTGGATGAAAAATATGAAGGGTTTAATAAGTACAAATTGGTTGTTACATAATAGTCATTGGCAATATAACTACAGCATATGGAATAGAGTCAATAATATTCTAATAACTATGTATGGTGTCAGCTGGGTGTGAGATTTATCAGGATAATCACTTAAGTGAGTTATGTATTATCTAGTCTCTGGGATGTACACCCAGAACTAATAATAATATATGTCAACTGTAGTTGAAAAATAAAATTAATTTTAAAATTAGGGAAAAAATGAGAATTAACATCACAATGAGATACCACAAAAAATCAATTGGCATATTACTGTTTAACTAATTACTGGTACAGAGTTTCAAATTTGCAAAATGAAGAGTCTGAAGATGAATGCAGGTGATGGTTGCACAATGTGGATGCAAGTAATGTCACTGAAATGTAAACTTAACAATGGCTATGATGATAAGTTATATGTGATATGTATTTTAGTATAATTTTTAAAAATCAATTGGCAAAAAAGAAAAAAAGATCTAGTCACTTCCTTCCATAGAATCCAGAGACTGTACTATTCTATATATGCATGTACTTCTACTTTATTTCTTCACAGATTATAATTAAACTCAGAACAGTGCTATATAATTTAAGTGATGAAGATAGATTATGTGCTAATAGAGTAGATGTGACCTTCTGATTTAGGATTTATCAGGTCAGAGATCTTGATATTCATTTACTTGATTGCCCCAGTATTCCTCAGTTTTAACCTAATAACAAGTAAGAAAATATCCTAAGAATAAAAAAAAAAGAGAAACAAAGCTTTGACAGTTATCATAGACCAAATAAATGTAAAAAGTAAATAATGATAGTGACTTTTTAAATTATTGGACTAATATCTCATTATGATTATCTGCAAAAAATATTAAATTAATTCAATCAGATTTATCTTTCTATAACATTGAAAGGTGAACATTCTATATCTCTACCTAGTATTTTCTAGTAAGATAATCAAAGTAGTATAGTAACAATATTTATATACATTTCACATCTATTAAGCCCAACTCCAAGATAATTATTGTAGATAGATTGCAGTATACTATAATAATGAGAAATTAATGATGATGGTGATTATGACATTAATAAAGAACAAGATATTTAAAGCTCATCCCCTTACTTAACACTTACTCTATGGCACACATTCCACAGACACTTCCCTTTCCTTTTCTACATTATATAATTAAACTGTTAACATAAACTTTTAAAAAAGTACTATCTCCTTTTAAAACAGAGACAATTGATGCTCCAATATGTAAATGCTTAAAGTATCCCAGGAAATAGCTTAATAAAATCATGATAAAAATTAGATTCAAATATGGTTATATCTTATCACAAGACAGTGTGTTTAAGCATGGCTACATATAACCTCTCAAACAGTAATCACTTGTACCCTTGAAGAGTGAAATTAAGAATCATGTTTTCTACAGTTTTGTATCCCTAGCATAAGTTATGTTCCTGGCAAAAATAAAACCATATATAAACCATTCCTAAATTGATCTGTACAAATATAACCAAAAAGAAAAAAGGAAAAGAAGAAAGATACATTTTGGCCTCAAACAAGCAATACCTTTTCCACAAAATAGCAGGGGAAACGGTGCTTCTTTGCTTTTATTTTTTCCCTTTAATCTTTTGATCTGAAGTTCAAGTCCTTAGAAGGTACTTGTAAAGACTTCAAAAAACTGTTCTTGAAGCAGACACTGAAAAGGGTACCTGTTGCTTTGAGATTAGCATGAGAGTTGCTCACTGTCTTACCCATTCTTGACACTCAGAAAAAATGAAGAGCAGAGGTCCCAAAGGTTTAAAGCTGAAATATAATGGGAACCTGTCTTTATTAACTTCCTTTAGGTCACAGATCTACATAAAACAGTAAAAAAGATGTACTATAAAATATTGCAAAATATTTTAAATTGTGCAATTTTTGAAGCCTAATTAAGTCATACTCACAGAACTGATTTTTTCCAATACAAGATATATAATAAAATATAAAATATAATTTTAAATTCATTTACAGCATTGCTTAATCTTGAAAAATATTTTCTATCAAAATTTTAGCATATTTAAATCCTACAAATCATTTTAAGACAAGAAATCTATTGGAAGATACAAATTTCCAAATATTACTAGAATGACCAAACTCATATTTTTTTAAAACAAACAAAAAATGTACTCAAAGCAATATAAAAATTCTTTCTTAGTAAAAATAAAGAAACCAAAATAAAGGAAATGAAATTTATAAGAAGAGTAGGGTCCTATATATCTAGTGATCACATGAGGTCTGGCAACATACAAAAAGGTTTGTGCTTTTAAAACCTTATATTTCACACATGAGGCATTAAATCTCAAGATTAAACTTCCAAATTCTATGTGATAAATGTTTATTTTTGAAGAGCTCAATGCAGATCTTCAGAGCAGGGATTTTTTTTTTTTTTTATGCTTTTCTGCTCATGTAATCAAGCCAGGCCAGCAAATCAGTTAAAGCAGATGACAGTAACCATCACACAAACTGACCCTGTATGTCAACAGGAAAGTTTTGGGCTTTGCCTAGCACAATATAGGTTATTAGCTAGTTACTAAGTTCATAGGCCTTATCTTGACCAAGTCAAAGCTTTGCTTTCTTTAGATTGAAGGATTCTCATTATTTTCCCTTGTTGAATTGACCCTCCTTAATTTAACCAGACTTGCTTGTTTTGACTACTTTTGCACAGTCCCTGAGATCTCACAAGACCTCACCTGGTACATGAGGTTGCCACCAACCCACATGCTGTATTCCACTGGGTCACACTGTGAAAAATCTGAAATCTCTTACTTACACCTCAATTTTCCACCCAGAAAGATTAGGACAAACAAACTTGAAGAGTTGAAATTTTGAAGTAAGCAAAGCTTGATCCAAGAGAAGCTTACCGATCCTGGAAGGTGGCCAGAGGCAGTGAGCTAAAAGGGCTTTGTAGGTACTTTCCCTCTAGAAGCCCACCCTGACTCTTTAACAGTGATTTTGGGGTTCCATCTTGTTGCCAAAATTGTCAAATGAGAAACCTAAAACAATTTATTAGTGAGTTTGATGTCCTTTACTCAAGGGAAAACAATCCATGAATTGGGGGATCTAGCAAGCAAAGGAGCACTGTTCCTGAGGGATCTGGGCACCAGTGAGTTTTACAGAGCTTTGGATGAGGACACAAGAGAAGGAGGGGACATGATGGACTAGGTGGCTGGGGATTTCCTTTTGAGTTTGATAGATTCTATTTTCTAGGATAAGGTAAACTAGCTACAGCTGAGTTGGAGGATTGTGATCGGTGTATGTTAGGTTTCCTTGACAGGTATTTCCCATAAGTGCAGTCTGATTTAGGTTTAAATTTGTGAGGAGGGCAGGGCCACTGGGGTGGCCTCCATTTTGTAGATGCAATACACAAATTAGATTTATCACTGAACAATTCCACCCCTAGGTACATGCCCAACATAAATACATGTATATGTGTCTGAAACTTCATGGTTAAGAATGCCCATAGCAATTTTATTTGTTTCAAACCAGAAACAATACAGTTGTCCATGAACAGTAAAATAAGTCAATTAACCATGGTATATCTATACACTTAGACATGACGATAAAGAAATTATTGCTCCACGCATTAACATATTAACCTCACAAACCTTATTTTGAACAGAAGAGAGACTTAAATAAGTACATAATGTATACTACATTTTTTAAATTTTGTGATCAGGTGGAATTAATCTACTGTGATAGACTTGGGTAATGGTTAATTTTGAGTGGTTGATGACTAGGGGATAAAAGGGGGACTTTTGGGTGCTCACAGTGAAAAAATGGTGGTCTGATTAGTTGTTTCAGGTGAAAATGTATAAACTCAAGATCTGTGCAAGTTTTTTGCTGGTATATGAGATTTCAGTGAAAGATGTGTTTAATAAATAAGTAAAAAAAAAAATCCAGAGGAGACAGAACACTAGTTTGGAGTAGAGTAGCAATACAGTGAGAAGAGGTTGACTCTATTTTGAAGTTAGAGACAATACTATATTCTAAAGTTGAATGTGTACTATGAGAGAAATAAATCGTAGATGTCTTCTGAGAAACTAGAAAGTTAAACTTTCCATTAAAAAGAAGAAACATAAGGCTTTTGGTGGTAAGATAACTGGGTTTATAAGATCATAAGTTATGTGCGCTTTCAGAGTCAAGTGGAACTCTACTAGGAAACTTCATATACTCATCCACAGTTCAGAACAGAAACTTTATAAAAAATTAGGCATACAAGAAAAAATAATGGAAATGCTTATACATATCAAATATTAAAACAAAATAAACTGGGAGTATTTAGAGCAATATTAATATTGTACTTCATTATTAGATTGTTACAGCTAGAGAAGGACAATACATACTTCAAAAACATGAAATTATAATTGACAGATTTAGACTTGCAGCCAAAATGGAAGTGTAGGTAGATATACTTAGCCTCCTCACACAACCAAAAGAAGGACAACAACAAATTTAAAAATAACCAGAACCACCAGAAATATGAACTGTAGGAAGTCCCACAACCAAGGAGTTAAAGAAGAAACTTTCATCCAGACTGGTAGGAGGGACAGAGACAGGCAGCTGGGGCAGAGAAGACTCCGGGCAAGGCAGTGGCTGGAGGACTGGGGCAGGTGAGGCCCCGGCTGGCAGATCAGGCCAGGAGGTGGCTGGAGGAGGGGCCAGTCCCACATTTGTGTGTGGATAAACCAAGAGGAAAAACTGGGCAGCCAGACAGACCGAGCAACCTGGGGTTCCAGTGCGGGGAGATAAAGCCTCAGAACCTCTGGCTGAAAAATTCTGTGGGGGTTGCAGCAGCAGGAGAAACTCCCAGCCTCATAGGAGAGTTCCTTGGAGAGGCCCACAGGGTCCTAGAACATACACAAACTCACTCAGCCTGGAATCAGCACCAGAAGGGCCAAATTTGCTTGTGGGTAGCAGAGGAAACGATTGAAAGCCAGCCAAGAGCTGAGCAAGTGGCAGTGTTCCCTTTTGGATCCCTCCCCCATATACAGCATCACCATGCAGCAACATGGGTTGCCCCACCCTGGTGAACACCTAAGGCTCCGCCCTCTAATACATAACAGGTGCACTGAGACAAAAATGATGGCACAAATGAAAGAATAGATCAAAGCTCCAGAAAAAATACAACTAAGCAATGAAAAGATAGCTGACTCATCATATGCACAGTTCAAAACACTGGTAATCAGGATGCTCACAGAAATGGTTGGGTATGGTTGCAAAATAGAGGAAAAAGTGAAGGCTATGAAAAGTGAAATAAAGGAAAATGTCCAGGGAACCAACAGTTGTGGAAGGAAACCTGGACTCAAATCAACACTTTGGACCAGAAGGAAGAAATAAACATTCAACCAGAACAGAATGAAGAAACAAGAATTCAACAAAATGAGGAGAGGCTTAGGAACCTCCGGGGCAACTTCAAATGCTCCAACATCCAAATCATAGGGGTGCCAGGAGGAGAAGAGGAAGAGCTAGAAATGGAAAACTTATTTGAAAACATAATGAAGGAGAACTTCCCTAATCTGGCAAAGGAAATAGACTTCCAGGAAGTCCAGGAAGCTCAGAGAGTCCCAAAGATGTTGGATCCAAGGAACCACACACCAAGGCACATCATATTTACATTAGCCAAGATTAAAGAGAAGGAGAGAATCTTAAAAGCAGCAAGAGGAAAGGGGACGGTTACCTCCAAAGAAGTTCCCATTAGACTCTCAGCTGATTTCTCAAAAGAAACCTTGCAGGCAAGAAGGGCCTGGAAAAAAGTATTCAGAGTCATGAAAGGCAAGGGCCTACATCCAAGATTATCTATTGAGCAAAGCTATCATTTAGAATGGAAGGACAGATAAAGTGCTTCCCAGATAAGGTCTAGTTAAGGCAGTTCATCATCACCAAGTCCTTATTCTGTGAAATGTTGAAGGAACTTATCTAAGAAAAAGAAGATTAAAAATACGAACAGTAAAATGGTAACAAAGTCACAACTATCGACAACTGAACCTAAAAAACAAAAACAAGAATGAACTAAGCAAACAGCTAGAACAGGAACAGATTCACAGAAATGGAGATCACATGGAGGGTTATCAGTGGTGTGGGGGACAAGAGAGAATGGGGGAGAAGGTACAGGGAATAAGAAGCATAAATAGTAGGTACAAAGTAGACAGAGGGGCTTAAGAATAATACAGGAAATGCAGAAAATAAAGAACTTATTTGTACAACCCATGGACATGAACTGAGGAGGGGAAGGAAGATTTGGGTGGGAGGGTGGTGCAAGGTGGAGGGAAATAAAGGGGGGGGGGAATGAGACAAGTGTTATAATCAATAAAATATATTTAAAAAATAAATTTTAAAAATAAAAGTAAATGATGAATCTTTTTAAGAATATAGAAAACACATTTTTGAATAGTTTATATTATGAATCAGATTATCATTAATGTTATTGAAAACATCTTTCCAAAAATGATAATTATCATTACATAGTTTAAAGCAGCTCCTCAAACAAAAATCTCTCAGTTATCATAATCGTGTATTATAATATATATCATATTAAAACCAAAATTCAAAGATATTTATATATAATTTTATACTTAATTTATTTAATTTTTATTTTATATAGGTAACTTCTGCCCAGAAATAATTTATATCAGGTAGCAGTCTTGCATTTCCAAAAGGGAAAAATTGAAAAAAAGAATTCACACAAAAAATCAGTAGAAAATCCAATTCTCTGGGAGAGACTCAGCTGCAAACTCACATTAAATTTTATTCTATAATTATCCTAGTACTGCTCTGTTGGTTACTGTTGTTACCACAGGTCTTTTCTTTATAAGAAAATGCAGACAATTGTAACTGAATAAAAATAAATAAATAAATTTTAAAAAAAGAAAAATTGGAATACTTAAATAGGCAAGTCATGTCTTACAACCTAGTCCTTTAATAGCACTGAGGATCATTATTTCACTTTTACCCTACACTATATTTTTTAAGGATATTTTCTCCAACTCTTTTTCTAGATAGAAACCCTTGCTTACCTGAAAGCTCACAGAATGCCCGCACTACAATTGAGCACACATAAGCTATTTGACTCAGCACTGTTTTATGGATGCTTTATGTTGTCAGTTCCGTCTATCTGTTCTAACTTCCCTTTCCCACCTGTGTTGATATTTGGGATCCTAACTGTTATGTCGCTTCTTGGAATTTAAGTGTAATATATGATAGTGCAATCCCTACTTTTTAACCTTTAAATACATATTTTTTTATTTCCACATTTTGGGCAGCTTTGTGACTACCTTCAGAACTAACTAGATCTGTTCTACTACTATTTATTTATTTGTTTTATGAAAATACATGCTTGAAGTAGGTAATCTGAGAGCTATATTTTATAAAATATTTTTATAATTACTTGTAAAAAGTTATTAGTAAAATACTCTTTTTTTTCTATTACATAGGTCACTAAATTTTTAATTAGGATTGACTTTTTGGATTTTAGTTATGCAATTATATGAAAAGGCCTGTTCCATTAATTTCCATATATTAGAGGCAATATTGAAGTATCAACAATATTATTTCTATATGATTTAATATGGTTAGATCAGTAATATTTTTAAATATTTCACATTAGGCTCTTAACTATCAGAATGCTTTTATTTGGAATATAGCTATGCAGAATATATGTTTAATTATGATAGAAATAGAATAAATACTTTTTTAAATGATGTACATTATAGTTATAATTTGCTACAGGGAAATATACAGAATTTTGATGATTCTTCAACCAAAACTTAATATTAGACTAAAAATAATTTAAATGTTACATATTTACCTTTTCAGTAACTCCTACATTCCTGAATGCATACAAGAAAAAGCTCCATTACTGAAAGCAAAGAATCCATAATATCCCCAAAGCAACCATATCATACACACTATTACAACTGAACAGTGAAAGTGTTTACTTTGGAGAAAATAAAATAGAAAAATATTTTCTTTTTGTTCAAACAAAAATGTTGTGTATATTAGTTTTCTTTGCTACAAAACATATTCCAATGAAGTTAATGTCTTAAAACAACACACAGATATTTTCTCAAAGTTTTTGCGTGTCAGGAATCTGAGCATGATTTAGGTGGGTCCTCTGCTTGGGATCTTACAAAGCTACACGCAGTGTGTCATCAAGGGCTGAATTCTAATCATTGTCATTGCCTTGACTTGGGAAGGATCTGCTTCTAAATTTTCTCAGGTTGTTGTGAGAATTAATTTTCTTGCAGTTGTAGGACTCATGAAGGATTACTTCGAAGCCAACAAAAGAGAGAGAGACATTTTAGCAAGTTGGGTGCTACACTCTTTTGTGATCACATATACATAATTAAGTACATGCCATCACCTTAGCTGCATTCCATTCCTTGGCAACAAATCACAAGTTCCATCAACACTCAAGAGAACTGGATTACACAAATAATAAAATGTAAACACCAGTAGATGGGAAACATGGGAGCCACACTAAAATCTATCTGCCACATTGTGGTTACTGTATTTGTGTTTAAACCATGTGAGAAAATATTGTGTTGTCATCAGTGACATTCCCAAGGATTAGAGAATTCTCTAAGAATCCTGGTCATAATTCAACATGTATAAAGGACCCATGGACAAAGCCAAAGGATTGAAGGTGGAAGTTGGGGACGGGTGGGGTGGGGGAAAGTGGTGGCAGGAAAATGGAGACAACTGTACTTGAACAACAATAAAAGAAAACTTTATGATTTTTGAGCCCTTAAACAGCCTGGTTCAATAATAATGAGATTTCTTCATCAATTTGCTGAATATACCTGAGCAACTTTGAGCAGGTTCTCTCTTTATCAAGATCCTGAGTGAGAAAGCAAACCTGTAACAGAGGCCAAAAGAGCCAGTCTTATGTGACCTTTCTAGAAATTACTAGGGCTAGTCAATAAACAACAACAAAAATATATGTGGAAAGAGATGTAAAGGAGAGCCAAATTGCCCAGAAGAGAGACAGTAAATGGTGGGCATACTAAGGAAGTAAGCAAAGCACTTTTCCTCAGCATCTCCTAAGAAGGAAGTTTGGAATGTAGCAGTTACATTCCTGCATGAAATCCACAAATATTGAAGTGGCTTCACAGTTAATGACTTCTCACATATCACCATTTGAGAATATGTAGTCTAAAAAATTGAGTCCCTGTGCTAAGTATAATATGCAGCCAGAATGTAAATACACTTTTAATAGGAAGATAACCATAGTTTTACTAAAAAGATTTCCTCTTGCCCACTCTCCTACAATTTAAAAATTTGTGTCACTGCCTATGGAAACAAGTGGATAAAGATAGAATAAAACATCTATTTTTGACTTGCTTACTTTACCAAGACCCAACGGGCTACAGGTTGAAGCACTATGCAAAGAACTGTAAATGAAAAATTGTGGAATCAATTCATCTCTCCCTGGCCTGGTCTAAGGCAAATCAAGCTGCAGCTCCTGGCCCAGCCACACTTTAACACTGGAATGGCTGGGTTCAGCCATATCTTCCAACCAAATAGCTGTGTTACTTGCAACATGACATGAGAAGGAGAGACTTTGAATATGCAGGAAAAGTGGATGCAACCAGGCTGGGGGACAAATTGAGATCATGGGTCCTCTTAAAAATAAACTTTGGTATTAAAAATTCAGATTCATTCACATTGCTATTATTACTTTCATAAATTTGTGCTTGTGTAATCTCGTGTTTAAAAAATTTCTCAGCTTTCAATTTGAATACTGATCACATTGTAAGATAATACCCATATGCACAAAAACTCTTAGGATTTTCATTAGTCTACAATTGTAGAGGGGTAATAAAAGCGAAAAGTTTGAGAAATGCTGCCTGAAGGTACCAATTTAGGTGATTTATAGCAATTTATTGACCAGTTCTAAATATAAGTTCCTTTATGATATTTTGTGATCCACGAATCATTTAATTTTTTCAAGCACATTATAAGTACTTATGTTATTATTGAATTAACTATGGTTGTCACATAATTTATCATACAAAGGCACTTTAAATATATCTTATAAATTTATATTGGTATGGAAGATTAGACATAAAAAATTACTTTCTCAGTTTATATCAGTGTCTAAGATTACTGTTAGGTTTCACAAATATGTAGTGTCTTTAGAGAACCTGATGAGTGCAATTCTTTCCAATTTTTGAGATTTGTTTTATTGTTTATGTTTCCAATTAAAAAAATTGTTTCACAAAGCTTAGAAAGGACATATATATTCTGTATTTTAGTCAGGGTTCTCCAAATACCAATTAGGTCAGATGTGTTATTCGCACTTTGCAAATAATCTGCACCCAAATTATTACTTATTTGAATTTTTGCTTCCTTAGTCATTATTTTTTGATAGTGAAATGTAACTCTGTCAATTTTATTTTTTAAATATATTTTATTGATTATACTATTATAGTTGTCTCATTTTTTCTCCCCTTTATTCCCTTCTGCTTTGTACCTGCCTCCCACCATCATTCACCTATCCCTTAGTTTATGTCCATAGGTCACACATATAAGTTCTTTGGCTTCTCCATTTCCCATACTATTCTTAACCTCTCTCTCTCTCTCTCTATTACATACCAACCATATACGCTTCTTATTCCCTGTACCTTCTCCCCCATTCTCTCTTGTCCCCCACACCACTGATAACCCTCCATGTGATCTCCATTTCTGTGAATCTGTTCCTGTTCTAGCTGTTTGCTTAGTTCATTCTTGTTTTTGTTTTTTAGGTTCAGTTGTCGATAGTTGTGACTTTGTTACCATTTTACTGTTCGTATTTTTAATCTTCTTTTTCTTAGATAAGTTCCTTCAACATTTCACAGAATAAGGACTTGGTGATGATGAACTGCCTTAACTAGACCTTATCTGGGAAGCACTTTATCTGTCCTTCCATTCTAAATGATAGCTTTGCTCAATAGATAATCTTGGATGTAGGCCCTTGCCTTTCATGACTCTGAATACTTTTTTCCAGGCCCTTCTTGCCTGCAAGGTTTCTTTTGAGAAATCAGCTGAGAGTCTAATGGGAACTTCTTTGGAGGTAACCGTCCCCTTTCCTCTTGCTGCTTTTAAGATTCTCTCCTTCTCTTTAATCTTGGCTAATGTAAATATGATGTGCCTTGGTGTGTGGTTCCTTGGATCCAACATCTTTGGGACTCTCTGAGCTTCCTGGACTTCCTGGAAGTCTATTTCCTTTGCCAGATTAGGGAAGTTCTCCTTCATTATGTTTTCAAATAAGTTTTCCATTTCTAGCTCTTCCTCTTCTCCTCCTGGCACCCCTATGATTTGGATGTTGGAGCATTTGAAGTTGCCCCGGAGGTTCCTAAGCCTCTCCTCATTTTGTTGAATTCTTGTTTCTTCATTCTGTTCTGGTTGAATGTTTATTTCTTCCTTCTGGTCCAAAGTGTTGATTTGAGTCCAGGTTTCCTTCCACAACTGTTGGTTCCCTGGACATTTTCCTTTATTTCACTTTTCATAGCCTTCACTTTTTCCTCTATTTTGCAACCATACCCAACCATTTCTGTGAGCATCCTGATTACCAGTGTTTTGAACTGTGCATATGATGAGTCAGCTATCTTTTCATTGCTTAGTTGTATTTTTTCTGGAGCTTTGATCTATTCTTTCATTTGTGCCATCATTTTTGTCTCAGTGCACCTGTTATGTATTAGAGGGCGGAGCCTTAGGTGTTCACCAGGGTGGGGCAACCCATGTTGCTGCATGGTGATGCTGTATATGGGGGAGGGATCCAAAAGGGAACACTGCCACTTGCTCAGCTCTTGGCTGGCTTTCAATCGTTTCCTCTGCTACCCACAAGCAAATTTGGCCCTTCTGGTGCTGATTCCAGGCTGAGTGAGTTTGTGTATGTTCTAGGACCCTGTGGGCCTCTCCAAGGAACTCTCCTATGAGGCTGGGAGTTTCTCCTGCTGCTGCAACCCCCACAGAATTTTTCAGCCAGAGGTTCTGAGGCTTTATCTCCCCGCACTGGAACCCCAGGTTGCTCGGTCTGTCTGGCTGCCCAGTTTTTCCTCTTGGTTTATCCACACACAAATGTGGGACTGGCCCCTCCTCCAGCCACCTCCTGGCCTGATCTGCCAGCCGGGGCCTCACCTGCCCCAGTCCTCCAGCCACTGCCTTGCCCGGAGTCTTCTCTGCCCCAGCTGCCTGTCTCTGTCCCTCCTACCAGTCTGGATGAAAGTTTCTTCTTTAACTCCTTGGTTGTGGGACTTCCATACAGTTTGATTTTCCAGCCTTTCCGTTTTCTTTTTTTATTTGTTTTTAAATTTGTTGTTGTTGAGGCTAAGTGTATCTGTCTATAAGACTATCTTGGTTGGACATCATTCTAATTGTATTTTATTGTTATTACCATAAAATTATGTTGTTTTGCAAAAAATTTGTTATATATTTTTAATTTATTTTAATTTTTTATGGTGTTACAATTGTTCTGTACCTCCACCCAGTCCCCCTCCCCTACTGAAGCCAATCTCCATACTGTCCTTATCCATGGGTTGTGAATAAATGTTTTTTAGTTGATTCCTTCACTATGTATCATCCCATCCCTTCTGCCTTCTTCCAGCAGCTTGCAGTCTGTTTTATGTATCTAAACTTCTATTACTATTTTGTTCATTAGTTTATTGTGTTCACTAGATTCCACACATAAGGGAGATCAGGTGGTATTTTTCTTTCCTTGTCTGGCTTATTTCACTTAGCATAATTTTCTCCAGGTCCATCCATGCTGTGGCAAAATGTACGAATTTCTTCTTTTTAACTGCTGTGTTGTATTCCAGTGTGGAAAGGCACCACAGCTTTTTTATGAACTCATCTACTGATGTGCATTTAGGCTGATTCCTACATCGTGGCTGCAGTAAACAGTATTGCTATAAATAGAGGTACATATATTTTTGTATTGGTGTTTTGGGATCTTTGGGGTATCTTCCCAGAAGCAGAAATGCTAGGTCAAAATGGAATTCCATTTTTAATGTTTAACAATATACCATTTTGAACGTTTTATTATTTAGATATATTTTAAAGGCAGTGAAATATGCATATCTTAAATGTAATTTAAAAATCTTGTACTGTACACTATTATATATACCCCCAAAACAGGATATGGAGCAGTGTCATCACCATAGAAAGTCCTTTGCTGAGAATTTCCAATAAATTCTACCCACTTACCCATAACCTACCATTTTCTGATTTTTTTTTACCTCACCTTAAGATAGTTTTATAAATTATCAACGGAATCATCTAGTATTTACTTTTGTTGTTTTTAAGTTCCTTTGATTCACATATTGATTTTGAAATTGAGTTGTGTTTAATTCAGTGTTCTGCTTTTTATTGATAGTTTGTAATCAAATATAGTTTATCTATAATTGGTCATCTAACTTTGAGCATATTCTTCAACAAACTTCTCTGTGTATGCATATGTGTATGTATGTATATTTTTATCTTGAATAAATGGCAGAAATTGAACTGTTAAGATCAGTGTATATTTAACTTTCTAAGAAACTGTCAAATAATTCCTCAAGGTGGTTGTAACATTTTTACAACCCGCCATCAATGAATGCAAGTTTTTCATGTTTTCCATAATAAAAAAGACTTGACATTATCAGTCTTATTCTTTCTGCCCTTCTAGTATGTATGTGAAAGATATTGGGTTGGCCAAAAAAGTCCATTTAGGTTTTTTTTTTTTTTTCTGTAGAATAAAAGGCATGTTTTTCACCAATAACTTGCTTGATTTGGATATTTTGAGTATGTTGGCTATCTCTCGCTATTGGTTTTTACTTGGTAGAAGCCAGAGGTGCTGCTAAACATCTTCCAATGCCTAAGACAGCCCCACAGCAAAGAATTATTTGACCAAAATGTCAATAGTACCAGGACACTCTCAAACCACTTTTGACACATTTGATCAGCTTCAGTATCTTCTCCATACACCTGTGCAAATCTATTTTGTGTGTGGTTCAGTTGTGTTTTTACCTTTCTTGAAATAATAAAGTATAGTATTCCAAAAATGTTGTGTATTTTCTTCCATTTTCAATATTAAAATGGCTGCCCCAAAATGTACCAAATTTGAAGTTTTTTTAAATGCATGCTGATATGACAGCTGTCACAATCCAATCTATCATAATTGTTTTAAATTAAGTAAAAGACAACTAAGTGCTACTAGAGCCATTATACAGGGAAAAAAAAACTAAACAAACTTTTTGGCCAACCCAATATATTATTTTGTTTTTAATCACAGTTACTAATCATAAATTTATCAACTTTTCATGTGCTTATTGACCATTAATACTTTTTAAATATGCATTCCAGTATTTTTTATCTATTTCATTGACCTGTACTTTGTTCAAATGCTGATAAATAACATAAACAGGATTCAATTTCTGGGTAGTTTTTTTCTGATCCACTGATCTATTTTCTATGTTTAAGACATTCTCAATATTGTAGCTCTTAATAAGTATTGAAAACATTTAGTATACATATTCTGATTTTGTTCTACTTTTTTTCAAGAATACTTCTATTTAATCCTTTCATTTTTATATAAAATTACTTATTCATTTCTTACAAAGATGAAGTTCAGGAGAAAAAATATATTTTTGAGTGCATATGTTGTTACTTAGTTTTAATATTTAAATGGAATCTTATAAATGTAGAGCTCTAGATTCTTTTCCAATATTTTGAAGATGTTATAACCATGAGTCAAACATCTCTAAGAACACACTCGAAGTCAATGCTCTGCAGCAAGGAAGGTTTCATATCATGTGGAGGCATGAGGCCTCTTTGTAAGAGGTATTAAGGAAGAACAATTTCTACTATGATTTTCCTAAGAAGAGAAACTTGACTTTATTATTGTCATTATAGTTGATGGCATTTCAGTTTATATATGCTGTTAATAACTGGAAAGAAAAACTCTTCACTCTTGTAGATATTTTCTTTGGTGAATTACTAATATTTGGAGAGGATGTATATTTTTCATCTCAAGTGAAAGATTTACTTGACACTTTCTTATTAAGTTCATTAATAAAAACTGGAATTATTTAAAGCCTTCTTCAGGATAAGTGGGTACATGGTCACTCCCTGCTACTTGAGGCAAAATTAAGATTGAATTTCTTTACTTGAAGCTAGGGGAAAATTATGTAATATCCATAGAAAACTGACTAATTCTGACAGGCTTTTATTTCAAAGACTCTAAGTGGAATTCCATGTGATGATGAGCCTCACTCTAAAAACCTGCTCTTAAATACCTGTCTCAAAGAACTAGTGCCACTCTACATATTCTCTAATGCTTTGATTATTCAGAGGGATAAACCAGACTGAATTAGATTTGAGAACTGAGTCATTTTTGTCTTATTTTTTGAATGACATCTTGCTAAATTATATAATTAATAACTTTTTAATCTCTCAACTAATCATATAATTAATCATTTATCAGGCATTCATTGATCTGTGAAGTGTGGAGGTAGTGACTGAGGTACCTTTCCTAGCGTTATTTTCCTTCCTAATGTAACAGTGAAAAATTGCAATAGTGGGACATTGTAGCCCACCCTTCCATGTTTTTGACATTGTTTCTGTAAGTGCTGACTCTGATTAATATGTAACTTGTAGATAAACAACATGTTTGTATAAGGATCCTAAAAAATAACTTCAGAAGACACAGACCAAATTTCAGTCATCCTAGCTCCTGGAAATTTGATAAACTTTATCCATGGACCCAGGATGATGTAAAGCCAGGAAAAGACTAAACCAGGATGATGCACACCAGACCATCACTTGCTTTATTGGAAGGGACATATTAGTCTGCACGTAGAGAACTTATTAATTCTCAGTCTCTTTGTTCTGTTTCCCTCTCCCTCTTTATAGTAACCTCTGCCTCCACTGTGATGAGGAGATGGGCTTTGAGACCAGAGTCTCCAATCTTCCAGGTCACCAGCTTCTGAAAAGAAACAACTTTCCTTTACATTACACCTGCGTCTTGAGTATTGGCTTTCCTAGTGGCAAGAAGTCAGACCTGCTTTCAGTTACACTTTTTGGTGACTCCAGATGGGACTATACGAACCCCTGGTAAAGCCTGGAGGGCCCAGGTTTGGAGTCCAAGTTGCTTGGGGAAGGTTGACCCCATGTCAAGAATTGCGGTAATTTTCCAGCAACTGCTGAGAGTTCTTTATCTCAGAGATTCTTCCTGCTGTCCCTCTCAAGGCATCAGGAACCTTATAACACTTTGCTGGTGAAAGGAAACAGGTTGTTGATGGGCTGAGAAGCCCACTCTGGATAAGTACTTGGGTACAACCAGGAGCCCCTGACCTGCCACTTAGGTTCTTTGAACCATTTGAATTTCTGTAGAAATCAATAGGCGCCACTCAGTGATAAGCATGGCTAAGGTACAAACAAACAAACAAAAAAATCCCAGTTCCCCAGTGTGGGACTTGATTGGAATGCTCTTTTGGTTTGGGTATTGTTTGCTTTTCTTCTTGCATACTGCTTTTTAATTGTCTGTTAGTTTGGTTTTTCTGGTCCTCTGAAGGAGAAGTCTGTTTCCTTTGGGGAGCTCTCATCTGTTTCTCTCATCTGTCTGCCTTTGCTTGCTTTTTTGTATACACCAGTAATCTGTCTCCATTGTTTGGGCTGTGCCATTTGAACCTTGTAAAGGTCATTCACTGTACAGGCTGGTATGAGATAATGTCTCTACCTTTGGGGCTTTTATGCCATTTGGGCCTCACCAGTGTCCTTTGAGATAAGATTCTAAGGCTAGTCAAAGCCCCACCTTTTAGAGGATTTAGTTTGAGAGTACTGGTTTAAACTTTGCCTTTGCTTTAGATTGTGTTTTTGCTTCTGTTTTTAAAGAAGTGGCTCAGTTTCTCTTCCATCAGAGAGGCCATTAGGTAGCATTTTTGACTAATTAGAATTGTTTTGCTAAAGGTCTGGTAAATGGGATAAGATCTCTAATGTGCAAGCTTTCAGGTTGTTATATCATGAGGATTCTACTCAGAAAGGATTGAAATTGATAGTTTAAAGAGGGAGGAAAATCGCATTCCCCTCTCAGACACTGAAACTCAGAAAGAACAAAACTGAGAAAATGAGTCTTTTAAATGCCCTGAATCCTCCTCCCAGAGTCCCGGGAGCTGTGGTGGTCCTGGGAACAAGGGGTAAATTAATGCCACCACCTAAACCTTGTGGAAGTGGCAGGGGTGACAATTCTACCTCAATGTGAAGAAAAAAAAATGGACATTTGGAAACCTAAGTGGCTAAAGCTGTGCCAATTCTGATACCTCCTCCACCTTTTCTCTAGCCTCCTAAAGGTTGTCAAGGTCACCAGATCATTAAACAGCTCGCTTTTGAGCACACTGAAGAAGTTCAGTAATCATCAAGAATCCAAATAGATGATTTAAGTTAAATTGATATCTTTTAAAGTTATTAACATAAAGCATATTTGGTTTTGCCTGGATTTATGAAAAAGTTCCTGGTTTCTCTATTATGCTTCTTAAAAATGTAAATGTATTTGCCAATGTGGAGAAAATTTATTTCTGAAAGCTATAAAATGTGTCCAGAAAGTTGCCAATCTAAAGAATGCTAACTACTTTTAATTGTCACAAAAAATGAAAAAAATCTAAGCATGTTGAGAAAGAATATATATTTTTGGTGATAAAAGGTATAAATTATGACAATATGTTTTGAAGGAAATAGAATTGATAGTAGGTCGTGCTGACATCGGTTATATTTAGATGAGTTAAAAGGACAGTGTGAAAGGGACTAGGAAGGTTACACTGGGACTGTGTAAGTCAAAGAGGCTCTGTGCAAGTGGAAGGATTGTGCAGAGTGAAAGAACAAAAAGAGAAGAAACTGGAGAAGTCAAAAAAGGGTGAGAAAGGATAAAGAAAAGAAACGTACAAGTAGAAAGGACATTGGAGTAGGAAACCCAAGAAGGGAAATGGAAATGGGGGGAAAAAAGAAAAGAAATAAGAAACAAAAGGCACATAGATAAATGATAAATCAAAGTGAGAATTTTAGAAAACCCAGGTACAATTGACAGTGGGGAACCAATTAAGTGATCTCTTAATCTGATATACTTTAATTTGTAAGTCTGACTGTTATCTTAAAATGTTGTTACAAAGAAAGCAAATTCCTTTGTCAATTCCATTATAATCAGGTCTATAACCAAGTCATTTTAAATACTTTTTATGATTTAGAGGCAATCATTGTTTTACTCTGATTCATTTTCAAAATGTTATATCTTCTAACATTCTAAAATATAAGTTTCTGAGAAATATTTTCAGATCATACCTTTGAAATAGATGGGGATTTGTGAGGCTCTGGGGAATGACTGGGTTTATAAAGATGCTGGCAGATAATCAGGATAAATAACAATTGATTGTGTGGCTGAATGAACTGAGGGTAATTATTGTTCCTGTGACTTTGTTCAAATATGGCTGACTTAAAAATGTGTTTGTCTTCATAGAGCAATTTGGTAACATGTAACAATATTGAACCATTTATATTTTTCTCTCTATCTGATCCCTCCAGAATTTGAAAACTGTTAATGAGTATTATTATTTTCATGGCAATATATTTATTTGCAGGAATCCAATAGAAATCTGATATCTTCCAGTTATCTGAATAATAACAGGAAGATATCAAAGTCTTGGCTAATAAATCTAAGTTGTAGATTTATTAGCCAAGATTTTGACTAGAATGTCATGTCTGAAAAGGACATGCCTAGACTCTAGATGTCAGCAAATGCTTTAAGGAATAGAGATTGACTTTAAAGACAATAAAAGCCCCTTGGAAAAACATTCTAATACATTGCTTATTCACATGGTTCATGGCAGTCTTTCTAGGTCAGGGGCAAATGTTGCTTTCCTAGGAGATGGCAAGGAAGAACTTCGATATTCTGGGGACCTCAAAAACTTGAAGAGTTTACCCATCCCTATAGGTATTGCAGGCAAAACCCAACGACAACTGTGGCTTGACATCATTGTCCTTAGAGGCTAATTAGAGTCCATTCTGGAAGTTCTTGTAACGTTCCAACAAGGTAGATTTAAGAAAGCCCGTATGATCAATTACTATTCCTGTTTTGTTTATGCAAATAATCAGGCCAAATTGAAATTGGTCTTGATTTGCTTCTTTGGTGAAAATGAAGGTGATTCTAACAGAAAAATGATGTTTCATTTGAACCTATTATATTATACACAGTTACAAATATTAAAATATAATTCAGTAAATTGTAAAATTTTATTTTGTACCCATAAACAAGATTAAATTCTAAATTTTTCTCGTTTTCTTCAATGTTTTGGGTAAAACCTTCTAACTTCCATAGATATGGCAGTAAGATTGGCAGTGGGCATCTGTAACAGTGGGAAATTATGACAGTGGGAAATTGTAAGCCACCCCACCGTTCTTCTGACTTTTTTTCTATAAGCGACAACTCGAACATGTAACCTGTAGATGAACAGCCTGTTTGTATAAGAATCCTAGGAACTAACTTCAAAAGACACAGACCTCGACCTCCAGGCATCCCAATTCTGGGATATTTGCTGACCTTCAACTGGGAAGCCAGGATGATGTGACTCCCCCATATTCTTAGGTGATGAGCTTTGAGACATGAGTCCCCCATATTCCAGGTGGCCGGCACCAGAAAATAAACCACTTTCCTTTACTTCAGCACCTGCATCCCGAGTATCGGCTTTCATAGAAGCCTTCAGTGCAACCTGCGTTTGGTTACACTGAAAGGTTTGATTTATCTTTTACTTGTACTACAAACCTATGGATAAATTCTGTTGATGTCCCTATGTCTCAAAGAATATTTATTTTGTTTCTTTTTGTGAAAGACAATTATTTTAGGTATATAATTACAAATTGTCAGTTTTGTTTATTTTCTTCCAGTATTTTAAAGACTCTGTTCCACTCTCTCCTCACTTTTAGGTCCTGAAATGAATCTGCCATCGTGCTATTCTTTGTTTCCATGCACAAAATATGTCTTTTTCTGTAACTATAAGATGTTTTTATCATTGCTTTTAGGGAATTTCATTGTGATATGATTTCATGTAATTATTTTCCTGTTTCCTGTGCTTGGGTTTGTTGAGGCTATTATGTCTTTAGGTCATAGTTTTTATCCAATATAGAAAAAATAAGCCATTTATTTCTTTACATATATTTTGCTCCTACCTACTAATCCAGTTCTCTCCTCTCTTTTGGAGATTGTAGTCACATCTATAGGCCTTTGTTATTGTCTCACAGTTTATTGCTTCATTTTCAGATAATTTATGTTGCTATTATTTTCAAGTTTACTAATTTATTTCTTCTTCAAAGTCTGATCTGCTGTTAATTTATCTCACTTGTAATTTTATATCTTGAAAGCTGTTTTTGGTATTTTTAATGTCTCCTTTATGTCTACATCTTAACAAGTTATATTTTTTATATCCATTTTGTCACTTCTAACATTTTTGTTAACTTTAGTTATGTTTTGATTGGTTAATAATTCTCCTAATTATTGACCATATCTTCCTACTTCTTTCATGCCTATTATTTTTATAATTGGATGCTTTACATTGTGAGTTTTATGGTATTAGTTACTGAATATTTTTATACCCTGTAAATATTCTTGATCTAAATTCATGGACAGACTCAAGTTACTTGGAAACAGTCTAATCATTTCAGATTTTGTTTTATGACAGGTTAAGTCACATCAGAGCAGTGATTAAGACAAGATTTCTCAAATTCAACACTATTAATGTCTTAGGATGGATAATCCCTTATGTGGAAGACTCATTCACTTTTGTATTGTAGGATGTTTATTGGTATCCCTGTTGTCTACCCACTAAATACCAGTAGCATCCCCATCCAGTTGTAACAACCAAAAATGTCTCCAGTCATTGCAAATTCACCACTAAGGTGAATAATTGTGGCCCCCTCTACCACCACAATTTGAGAACCTCTGGTCGAGGGAGGTAGTTTTGGCCCACTACATTCTACCCGGTGTCTGTAGATATGAATGTTTTCAGTCTGGCTAGTAGGAAGAGGCACCAATCTCAATGATAAATGAGCCTTGAATTCTCTTTCTTTCATTCCTCTGGGAAAAGGAATTTTTTTTCTCATACCTTGTGTAGTGTTTTCACAAGTTAGTAATATTCTAAATTCTAACGAATTATCAAGCAGGGTCATCTGCAGATTTCTAATGTTTTTCCTCTGTGCAGTTTTCTCCTTTATGTTACTCTGCTCTGTGAACCCAGGCAACCTTAATCATCTTGATCACCCTGGATTTAGCTCTGTCTCCCCAACTCATGGAGACTGCAAGGGTACTCACTCCTGGTACAGGGCTTATAAATTCCTCAAGGCTTTAACAGTTATAGGATTAAACTTTTCCCCCTATTTCTCTCTTGGATCGCTCTCTTTCATTGTTTCATGTTCACTCTCTTGAAAGTGGTTGTTTCAAACATTTTGTTTACTTTGGTTGTTTCAGGCAGGAGAATAAATATGATCCACATGACTTTATCTAGTCTAGAGGCAGAAATTATCTCCTAAAAAATTTCTAAACAGATGTCTGCCTTTTCCTAGGATACTTATTCTAGTGTGCTCATGTAGTTCAAAAATCTCCAGTAGAGGGCAATTTTTTAGGATACTGTAAGACAGAGAAATCTTCCTTCATAGTTTATATTTAGCTAATACTTGAATAAGGGGTCAGTCTTGTGAATATCTTGAAGAACCTCTCAAGCAAATGAATAGACCAGAGTAAATGCCTTAGGTAAGAATATGTTTAGCATTATAGTTCACAAGAATGCAAATGACAACCTCCAAAATTTGCAATCTGAAATTCAATAATATTTTGAACTTGCAAAAAATGTGGAACTAGCAGTTATCCAAATTTCAATTACTTCCTCACTGAAAACCAGTGAATCTTACAAGTATTCCCTTCTGATCTAGAATCATGCTTACTTTATCAGTCCCTGGAAGCAACTGACAATGAGAATACATATTTTCAAGCCAATTCATAGCCTCCTAGAACAAAGCATCCTTGGATCATCTAAGCTTTTATTTCAAAAACTCATTGTGAAACTCTTCTAAGGCAGACTAAAATGCAGAAATTGTGGTTTATCCACATTTCTGTTATATACAGCTATAAGGAGATATATTATTTTTCAATAAAATTATTATTAATGTCATCAATAAAGAATTACATTTGAGCAACAAAGGCAGACATTAAACAAAATGGCAGCCATAGAAGAACCGCAACTCTCAGAATCTTCCTAAAAGTTTATTTGCCATTTCTGTGTCAACAGGTTTAAAATTGCTTCTCTTTATTCTCAGAAACCTTCTAAGACATGTGTATCTATACTTCTTACTGGTTACAGATCAAAGAAAGAAAAAAGTCAACATACTAACCTAAAAAATTCCTTTTTGAACAGCAAATCCAGATTGTCAAAGGACAAATCTGGAAAGACTTTGGAAATGCTAAGTTTGAAATATTAAGATAGAATCTCTGTGTCACTATGCTAAGTCTGCCCTTCATATGCCCAAAATCAGATTATGTTGTTGAGAAAATATGTCAAAATGTTTGAAGTGTGTAAGCCATGCCTGTCACTGCTTCTAAATGACTGTTTTCCTTTTCTTGACTGCAGCTCATATAAACTTGAAAAAATATAGGCTTTTGGTAACCCACTCTACTCCCAGCAGGGGTATTGTTTCTCATGGGACTGAGAAGAGTATTTTTAACATTTCTTCAGTTTCTTTGCATGTTACATAATCTAAACTATTTAGGTAACCAGAGACTTGGATTATCCCATTTAAAGAAACACCTATGTACTTCATACACTTTAGTCATGTCCCTAAATGCATTATTTTAATTTTTTTTTACCAGATGTATTGTTCTTTGAAATTCATCAGGCTATCCTCAAAATAATTTCTCATGGCACACTGTTGTCATCCCTTTTATTAAAGTTATATTCATGTATTCAATGATACATGAATAAATGTTTTTTTAAAACATGTGATTGAATGTTATTAAATTAAGATGACATTTTTTTCTGATTTTTATAGCACTAGAACTATTTCACTGACAAATCCAATTTTTTAAATATGTACATATTAAATGCATTTGAAAGCTCAGAAAGTCCATCCTCTATCTCTTCATTCTATCTATATCTGTAATATAAGAGTAGGAATAATTTTAACATTTCCTATTCCCTATACCAAGACCTATGTCAGCTGTACAATTTTCAGGTAATGTTTGAATGTAGCTGCTAATTTCAAAATCAATTTTATCCTATCTAACTTCAGGTGCTACATGGTTCTGGTTGGTCATAGTTGGGAGGAAAATTATAAGCATTAGTGGTATAAACTCTATACACTGATGTTCCAGTTAATTTGATGCTATCTTCCTCCTCTGTCATCTGTTCTAGATTTCCCTCATGTGCAGCTATTACTACTGCTGCCTAGATTGTTTTCTGGTGCGGTTACCTAAATTATCATTCCTGAGTGTTCTAAGCCCTTCATTGCCATGATTTTAACAGACCATGGTTACTTTACTTGCCAATTTACAGTTAAATCTGAGAATGAGAGAACAAATAGATGTCTCATTGAATTAAATGAGAGCTAAACATACTCTCTGCCCTCATGTAGAAAAAGCCATGCCTCCCATGATGATCTAGGTCACATAGCCCTGCAGGTATAACAACTGCTTTCTGTGTTTGCTACTGGGACAACACGCCCAAAGTGACTTTCCGGAAGTTACAGTTTTAAGGATAGTAGGATTCTTACTGTGTCCTCAGGTAAAGCAATCCTTCTCCCTGAGGACCTCTAGACATGCAGGGCCTATAGATACAAGGCTAGGAGGGTGAATTATCTTAAGTAGATCATTTAGATTGATGGTAACTGGGCCTACTCTTACTTTTCTTCCTTTTCCTTTTTTTGGAATGTTTAACTTTAACTTTACTTTTCAAAATTTTCACTGTATTTTTTCCATTACCATTTAACCTCTTTAAACTCCCCTCCTCCCTGCAATCACCACACTGTTGTCCATGTCCATGAGTCCTTTTTCCTTTTTGCTTGATCCCTCCACCCTCTAATCTCCTCCCCAACCTCCCAGCCCCGCCCCCCCAATAGCTGGCATCCTGCTCTCTATCTGTGAGTCTGTATCTGTTTCAGAGAAAGACAAATACCACAGGATTTCACTTATATATGGAATCTAATGAACACATTTCTTGATTCCCACCCCTTGATTTCAAAACTCATATATTATACCAACTGGAAACACAGTATCATGTAATAGTCCCTGCTTTATAGCAAAATAGCATTCTAAATGACTTTGAAGCATTTCATCTCCCAGCTGGTGAATCAGCAGCACCATCGTGTTGGCATTCTTCCATGCTATCAGGTCAGGACTACCTTGGATGTGATGCATTCTGTGGTAAGATCAGAAGACCCAACAGTCAAGTGCCTACCATAATAGCACCTTTGATGTAAAGTAGGTTATATGGCTCAGGTGGATATTATGTGAGAGATTCCATGTCAAAAGACTAAAGACTAAGTTGTTGATTGTGGACAGAAGAGAAAAACCCATACTTGCAACAAGTGCTACTCTTGGTCAGGTTATATCGCACCCATCTCCAAATAGAATGAGTGGAGTGATTCAATACCACTATCTTGCCACCAAAAAGTTTGGCTAGCTAGTTTGTTTTTGTTTTTGTTTAGAATGTACCATATTTGTAGCACAGCTTTGACTCTATTTCTGACATTTCAGACAGTCAGAATTGCAATTGTAAACATATATATCATTATTCAGATTTGCTGTGCCATTCTATGGTAATGGGACAAGTTGTGGTAATCTTTGTATTTATTCTTCTCAGAAGTTGTGAGTTGCTTGAATATGTAGTTACATATCTTTCATAAGTTTTGGAATATTTCAACCCATTACCTTTATCTTCTGCCCTATACAGATTACTTTTAGGATTCCATTACAAATAATAATTCATTTGACATTTCCTCACATATCTGTCATGTCCTGTTGATTTCATTTTAACTTTTTTCTCTATTCTTTAATTTTAATAATTTCATTTGACTTACCTTATGATTCTTAAATACTTTATTCTGCTATATCTCTTATTTTTTAAAGATCATTGATGGAATTCTTAATTTAGAAGTTTTCTTTTCAGTCCTAAAATATAAATGTTTCTTTTTTGGTGATTTCATTGTTTTGTTAAATTTTCTATTTTAAATCAATTTTATTCATTATTTTCATGATTTTTAAAAACATATTCAATAGCTCTTGCCATCAGTATTATATCATGGATATCTTTAGATCTTCTTGTACAAATTCTTTTCTCTTGTAAAAGTGGATCACATTTGCTGCTTTCTCATACATCTTGTATTTAGTGTTAAATGCTGTTTAAAAATAATAAAAGAATGCTATAAATATAATTTTCAAGAGAAGGAGCACATTCTTTTTTTGTCTACCACCCTGATCAAGAGGCCATTCACTTATCTCCAATCAAGAATGAAGCTGGATCAGGGATAGATTAAATCTTTTCTAAATTTCTGTCACCTCTAGTTTCAAAAGTCTTATGAGCAGGATCATGTGTATAATAAGCTTCTCTTTCCAGCAGGACTTTGGATTCTAAATGCTTAAGACTATGGTGCTCTCTCTCTCTCTCTCTCTCTTGGAATTTCATATAAGTCTCCAGTCTCCAAACTAATGGTCATCATTACTATGAATTAAGCAATAAGTTCAGAAGTAAGAATCAACTTGTAGGGAGAATTACCTCTACATTCAAGGTTTTCAGATTCCTAGCTGACACATCTACCCCTATAGTTCTTAGCAGCTCTTTCCATTTTCCTTCGCCCTGGAAATGTTTCTCTGTATATGATACAACTAAACATTATTTACTTGTAGCCATATTTGATGAAGGTTTCCAGGGATAAAAACAGCCATTAGTCCCCATGACCCTGGGTAGGGTATGTTCCTCTCTATAATTCAGCAGTTTCAAAGATCTTCACATAGCAGGCTAGATGATATGTTGAAAATATATGGCTGCTTATTTATTTTTCTAATTGTTGTAGCATAGGTGGTGGTCTAAAGTCATCTTCTATATTCTAATGAAAAGACATGTGTCTGGGTTGTTTTAAAAGTTTTCTACCTAAGAGGACAAGTTCACCTAAGTAGGAAAAAACTAGATATATACCTATAGTAGAATGACCTGTTGCCCTCAATTCTTCAGCCCATCCTATATTCACATGCATTGTCGTGGTCTTATCTTGGGTAGAATAGATACCATTATCAGACTCTTGACTTTGTGGTAAACTGTATTATTTTCTTTGGTCAATATAATGTGGCAGAAGTAACAATATGTCAGTTCTAAATATCAACCATAAAAAATCTCCTCACATTTCTCTGCTACCTTTATACTCCTCTTTCATAAATTTAGCTAACTAGTTGAGAGACAAGAAGAAAACCTCTGGAGCAGAAATGCCTTTGCATAGGTGATTCTATATTTTCTTTGCTATAGACATGTACTTACAGGCAGACCCAGCCACTGCTACTGAAACCAAAAGAAAAGCCTAGGTCAAACAAGGCCTAGATCAGTTAAACCACAGCCTGCTTCTAAACTATGAGCAATAATAAATGATTGCAGATTTAAGCCACTGAATTTCTGGATGCCTTGTTATGCAGACTTGATACGAGAATAAATCATTAATACAGTCCTACTAGATACTTATGTGTGGCATAAGTAGGATTAGTACAAAGAGACAATGCCCAAGGGTCAAAGGACAAACAGGAAAATATTTAAAGGACACAAAAGAAAGAAGCTTATTCAAACATCCACCACAATTAGAGGAAAACATGAACAACTTACATTTGAAGAAATAAGATATTTCCTATTCACTACTTCTCCCCAGGCCAATTCTGGGAGAAAAAGGGGTTATCTAGGGGAAGGAAAAGCACGTTTTTATCAGTAATTAATTTTAAAAGTTTGACTTTTTATATGGAATCCGTATATGAATTGCTCATCTAATTTTCATATGAACAAAGGTGACTTATTATCGAAGAGTGAACTTAAAATCACGGGATATGCTCAAACTCTTGTCCAGGCTTAGAAAGAAATAGCCCCAGTAGAGGGAGTGTGAATAGACAATTTGAACTAATTCATTTGCTAATTGGCTTCAAAGAGTTACTTTTTGCAAAGTCATTAATCATATGGAATACTGTCATACCAATCAAACTGTAATTCATAAAGAACTAAAATGTTAATACTTTTTAAATAAATAATGGATTTTACAATCATAGGAGATTCTATTTTTTCTACTTACAAAGAGAATTAAATGTGAAAGTAATTCAAATGAATAATCGAACATATAGGAAGTCATGCATTTTTAAGTATGTTTTATTGATTATACTATTACAGTTGTCCCAGTTTTCCCGCCTTTCCCCCTCTCTGACCAGTAGCCCCATTCCCTCCAGCAATTCCCCCACTTAGTTCATGTCCATGGGTTGTGCATATAATAAGTTCTTCGGCTTCTTCATTTCTTATACTGCTCTGAACATCCCCCTATTTTGTACTTACCAATGATGCTTCTTAATCCCTGTACCTTTTCCCCCATTCTCCTTCTTCCCCCTCCCTGCTGATACCCTCCTGATGAACGCCACATCTCTGATTCTGCTCCTGTTCTAGTTGTTTGCTTTTTTGTTTTTTAGACTCAGTTCTTGATAGTTGTGCATTAATTGTCATTTTAATGTTCATAGTTTTAATCTTCTTTTTCTTAAATATGTGCCTTTAACATTTCATATAATAAATATAATGTACATACTTTAAATTTGTGTTCTTTCCTAAATTTCATTGAATATCAACAACATAAAAGTAGGTAGAGTCTATAATTAGAATAGAAAAATTTGGGTATTTTAATGTTTAACATGTCAACTTAGCTAGGCTACAGTATCCACATATTTGGTCAAACATCTGTAGATGTCATTGGGAAGACATTTTTAGATAAGATTAAAATTTAAATCAGCAGGCTTTGTGTAAAGCGGACTGCCCTCTGTGATATGAGTGGGCCCCATCCAATCAGTTGAAAGCCTTCATAGAAAAAGACTGAGGTCTTAGAAGGAAGAAGAGATTCTGACTGCAGACTGCTCTCCTCCAACAGTGGGAACTGGAACATCAACTCTTCTCTGAGTCTCCAGTCTTTCATCCTGCATTCCAGGATTCTCATTCCTCAAGCTTCACAATTGCATGAGGGAACGTACACACATACACACATTTATTTGATTCTACTTGTTTGTTTTCTCTAGAGAACCCTAATACAGATGTCACTAGAAGACTAAAAGTTCTGAAATATGTTGGAAGATATAAAACTAATGAGTTTGAATTGCGAGACAAACCAGAATAAGAAATCCTCAAAACAACACAGGACTGTAGAATGGGCTGCTGACGCCATCAGTAACACATGTCCAGACTGAGCCCTGAGATAATCTTAATACTTTGTCAGCACATGAACAAGAAATGGAAGATTGAAATGGAAAACACTTAATATCAGCTTTGAAATTTAACTGGAGTGGAGGCCCCACCTGCATTGATTATTGCCCCACAGGCTAGATTTCTGGAGAAAATGTGCACACCTGAATTCCATTAAATGAATTAACTGGTAAAAGACACATTGTTTTTTTCCCTCTGTATCTTGTGGCTGTGAGAGAAAAATGGAAGAGGCATTACTGAAATTATAAAAATGAAAATTCCATTTAATTACCTCTCAATATAAATAGTCTTTCTTCACTGAGAAGTTTTATCTGCTCATTTTGAATCTAGAATATTGTTGTGATTTATCTAAATGTAAAAATTATCAATAAGGCAACTATCAACCTTTAAAAATAAGCATGCATAGTAGCCTAAAAATTGATCAAAATAATTATCACCTGTCTACATTATTTGCTATAATTTCTAGAGATAAGAAATAATCCTTGTGTTTTATTGAGTATAATAATTTAATTTATTTTGTAGTGGAGACTATATGCACCAAATCTAAAAACAAACAGGGAATCCTCAAATTAATTGTGTTTCTTTTGAAGTTTTTAAAGGTGGGAACAATTAAGCTTCAGTTAGGACTTTTGGAGAACACTTGAGAATGGAAGAGTGTAACTGTAGGAGATTGTCACCCACTCCACCATTGTTTTCACACTGTGTCTGTAAGTGCTGACTCTGATTAATATGTAGCTTGGAGATGAGCAGCATGTTTGTATAAGAATCCTAGGGACTAACTTCAAAGATACAGACTTCGACCTCAGGTATCCCAGCTCTGGGAGATATGGTTACCTTCAACTGGGAAGCCAGGATGATGTGAATCCAGCAGGATGTGAAGCCAGGGTGACTAAAAATAGACTGTCACTTGCCTTCTGAGAATGGACTGTGTTCATCTGTATGTGAAGTACTTTTCAACCTCCTTCCTTGATCTCTTAGTTCTGTCCCCATCTTCTTCCCTATAAAAACCTCTGCCTGCACTGAGATGTCAGTCCCCCATCTTTCCAGGAGATGAGCTTTGTGACATGAGTACCCCATCATCCAGGTAGCCAGCACCTGAAAATAAACCACTTTCCTTAACATCAGCACCTGCCTCTTGAGTGTGGGCTTTCATAGGAGCAGGAAGCTAAAACTGTGTTCACATTACTATGCCACATTAAAATTTATTTCCACAGGTAGAAGGGAAGAGAGACTTTTGAAAATGTGTTTAAAGTGCTATATTGATATGATAGATTAATAATGGAATAATATCAAGATAGTGAAAAATAGCATGGAATATGATGAGGAAACTTTGTCAAATAATGGCACTTTTCAAACTGTACTCCCCAACAACTCAACATTTCAGAGTTTGCTTCTAGCTTGCTCCCTGGTTCTTCAATTAATATATCTTTGATATTAAAAATTTGACTAATTCTCTGACCTCATATATCTGCTTCTCACTTATTCATTTAATAAATGATGATTACATTTCAGCAATTTTAACATTTAGCTTTTGGAAGTTGGGGAGAAAGATTCCAAAGATGTTGATCAGGGAAATTCACCTGAGTTCAAAATTGTAGTGGTGGAAAGAGAACTCAAAATTCAGAAAAGTAATTGGCAGAAATAAGCCAGAAAGCTGAGATGCCAAGACCCTATTCCTTCAAAGTCCTAGTACTCACAGAATTAATTTAGATAGATGGGTGTGGTGAAACAACTATTGTTGGTTTAAGTGAACGTTTGTGCCTGTCAAACAGGCATTCATCCTTTTTCTGATAATCTAAATGTGCTCTTGTTACTACCACATCTCCATCCCTTTCTTATTTATGAAGTATTTAACATGTGTGTGTATATATAGAAATATAGAGATATAGATAATATAGACATAGACATAGAAGTTGATAAAGATGTAGATGATATAGATTTAAATATAGATATGGGTGTAGTAGTGTTTATTAACACTACATCTATTTACCAAATTCAGGTAAAAGTATAATCAAATACCATTTGTGACTCAAGAGTTTTGAGTGAGGTTGACTCTACCCCATAGCTGCAAACTGGGTAAGTAAATGTTTCTTGGCCAATCACAGGTGTTCAAAGGTTTATAAGTCTTTGTCCACTTTTATTGGTTCAGGGAAAATTGCTTAAACCATCAAATGAAAGAGACTGAATAAAATATTGTGGTTGGGATCAAAGAGACAGAAAATCTTTCTTTGGAATAGTTAACTACAAAAGCACTGTGAATTTGGAGTCATGGAGGGGTATTGTGTAGGGAGGCTTACATGACAATGAATCCACTCAGAGGAATTATGAAGCAGAAGATGTAAAGAGAGATTCAATTTATCTCAATTTTACTTGAGCCTCTGCTTTAACCCAAATGGAAATGCCAAACAGAACATGAGTTTTTAAGTTTTCAAAGACTGTAATAACTCATTATTGCTTAAACCACTTTGAATTGACCTTTTTATCATAAGGAGGAAAATAATGAATAATAAAATGATTAAATAATTATTGATGAAATAAAATCAACATTATTTTATTATTAAAATCATTGATTAAATAATGAAATAATGTTAAGCAAGACTCCATTACAGTAAAATTAACTCTATTAGTTTGCTTGGTAATAAAAATTATTTCAAAATATTTATAAGGTACCATGAAATAAAATGTTGATATTCAGTGGAACATATTTCTATTGCATAGCGACCACATGAAAATTAAACCAAAACAAAAAAAGTAATGTCAGTAATTTGTTTATAGAAAATTATTTTGTATTTTCCTGACTGGTGGTTTCACTTATTTGTACAATATTATGAACAAAATTAACTAACAAACAAAACAGAAAAAGACTGACAGCTGTCAGAGGGTACTGCAGTTGTGGGGGCTGGATGAAAAAAGTGAAAATATTAAGGAAAAAAAAAAACCTCTTAGACACAGACAACAGTATGGTGATTACCAGAAGGAAAGGGGAGTAGGAGGAGGGTGAAGAAGGTAAAGGGGGAATAAATGGTGATGGAAGGAGACTGGTCTGGGATGGTGAACACAATACAGATGATGTACTGTAGAATTCTACACCTAAATATAATTTTATTAACCAATGGCACCCCAAGAAATTCAATAGAAAAATTATTTCATCAACAATTTTCTCTTTGAACATTTCTAATTTTTTATTTTTATATCTTGGTGTCTATAAAAAAGTTTATAATCATTATTTAGATCATAGTTACTTGAGAAGTTTATTTTCTTACTGATATAAAATAACATTATCTTATATTTGACAATTCAAATAAGAAATACTGAAAAGGGTAGATACATGCAAACATATTGATTTTGCTTCATTTGTAAAGGATTGAAGTTCCAAGGTAGAAGTTATCCATTGTGTATATGTACCACATCTTCTTTATCTGCTCGTCTATTGGTGGACAGTGAGGCTGCTTACATATCTTGGCTATTGTAAACAATGCTGCATTGAGCACAGGGGTGAATACATCTTTTGGGGTTTCTTTGTATAAATGCCCAGAGGTGAAATGGCTGGGTGATATGGTAGTCATATATGTATATATAATTTTTAAGTTTTTGAGGAACCTCCATACTCTTTCCCATAGAGTCTGCACCAATTCATAATCTCTTCTTTCCACTTACAACAACTTTTCACTTGAAATCTCAGACAAAGACAAATAACATAAGATTACATTTACATGTGGAATCCTAAAAACAAAATAAATGAACAACAACAACAAAAAAAAACAGAAACAAACTCATTAATACAGAGAACAAAATGGTGGTTTTCAGATGGGATAGGGATCAGGTGGACAGTCATAAAAGGTGAAAAGGATTAAGAACTACAAATTGACAGTGATAAAAATTATCATAGGGATATAAAGTTCAGCATAACAAATATAGTCAATAATATTGTAACTGTAGGGTGCAAACTGAATTATTAAGATGATCACTTCCTAAGGTATATAAATGTCTAATTTCTATGTTGTACACCTGAAATTAATATATTATTGTATGTGAAATATAATGGACAAGTAAATTAAAAATAAAATAAAATGCAAAAAATAAAAATCATGCCATACAGCCTTGAAAATTTGTATTAAGATTTTTAGATTACTTTTACTGTATTCTAACCATATACTTTGAGCCCAATAAAGTTGTAATTTAAAAAGTCAATTCACTTGTAATTTAAGCTGTGAATCAGGTGCAATATATACTAGGTTTCTATCCACCAATCAGCAAGAACACCATGGCATAAACTTAGATTAAGATATGTTTTCTCAGTATCAGAATATAATTTAGTTATCTCTTAAAAATACCTAGCATATTTTTCTGTTGGCAAATAAAGGACTTTATCTCTCCTAGTGTAATTAACATTTTGTGATTCAGGCTGGACTAAAGTCAATTTATAACACACTGAGATTACTCATTTTTCAAATAACATTGTTTTCATTATTTGCTTAAAATAAGTTAATTAGAATCAATAAGATTTAGTTGTTTCTACTTTTTTCTGATTTTTATGAAATAAATGGTTGTTTTGTTATTTTAATGTGGGGTGGCAGAATTAGAACTCTAGTTGTTTGTGTCTGAATTCCTTCATTCAGGATTCTCATGTGTCTTTGCATCGCCCCATCCTCAAGCAGAGTGCCTGACAAGTATGATTTCAGGACATACATTGAATGAAGAGATGAAAACCTACTCAATCACAAATTCTCATGCTTCTTTATTATACATTATTTCTGTGTGTTTGTTAGAAATTATTAAGGACCTTATAACAAAAATGTCATCAGCCAGACAAGTTGGTTTTTGATGAATAACTAACAGATCAATATTCTTCTGTGTGTGGTGTTATTTACATTTATTTTATTGAAAGCTCTATTCCATTGAACTGGACTGACATTTAGAATTACCAGCCATAATTCTGGGTTGTGCATTATGAGATATATAAACTTGGAAAATACTAAATCTCAGAAAGACTAATTTTCCTTTGTTGCAAATTAAGAATAACAACAGTAACAACTTATGTGACAATAATATTATCTGATTTGCTAAGCTTACATATGAAATGTGTAATTATCATAGATGCATTGTAAGGTATTCTATCAGATGTTTTGTACCTTCTGCTGTTTAATCAAAATACTCTGTAAGATAGTGGTAATTATCTTCATCATACAAATGTGTTTGTTTTATAAAACACTATGCCTACTATAAGTCCCAAGGAATTATTAATATTATATAACCAGATTCACCACATATTTTTGTTGAATAAGATGGATTGCAGAAATGACACCCACTAAGTGTTTCAAGTCATCAATTATAGCCTTTTTGTGCCCCATACTGATTTCTTAAGCAGTTAGGGTTTTTTTTAAAGATTTTTATTTATTTATTTTCAGAGAAAGAGAGGGAGAATGAGAGAAACATCAATGTGTGGTTGCCTCTTATGCCCCCCAACTGGGGACCTGGCCTGCAACCCAGGCATGTGCTCTGTCTGGGAATCCAGCCAGTGACACTTTGGTTCACAGGCTGGCACTCAAACCACTGAGCCACACAGGCCAAGACTAAGCAGTTAGTTTTATTTACCAGTCTCCCAAGAGAGATCATAAGCTCCATGAAGAAGGTACCATATCTAAGTTGTCAATATATTCCCAAAGTACATAATAGTAATGAAGATCTAGAAAGTATTTTGTATTTGATAAAAACGTCCAGTTGAATTTTTGCTTGGTTTCATTTTTTCCTAGTTGGCTAACGTGTTTAGTTGCAAAGTATATATATGAGAGTGATTTTTTAAATTCACATTGTCATTAATATATTTATATGTATATATAAAATTTCCTGTATTTCAAATGCAATGAAACATTTACCAGATAGAATAGTCTTATATTTAATTTATTGGTTACTTGAAATGTTTCTGAACCCGAACTATATTTGTTAAGTTAAAATGATATTATAATATATTTTACATTTGATGAGGCAATTTTTTCTCATTAGCTCTTCATTTTTGGAATGTTTCTGGCTATTTTTATTTTTTAAAAATTCTTCTACGTAGTGTTATAATTATTTGTAAACTTTAGAATTGGAGAACCAAGATGGCGGCGTAGGTAGACACATGCGCCTCCTCGCACAACCAGAACTGACAGAAAATCAAACAACAAGGAAGTCTGACCAACACCAAAGAGATAAAAAATAAACATTCACCCAGACCGGTAGGAGGGGCAGAGACGGGCAGCCGGGACGGAGAGGACTTGCGTGGCCGTGGCGGACCGAGACTGGCGGAGCGTGGGACGAATGGGGCAGGCAGTCTGGCCACTAGCAGACCCAGCAGCCCTACATTCGCACACAGATAAACCGAGAGGGCTGGACTCACAGTGGCAGAGAACGGGGCAGGCAGAGCAGCGGGTAGCACCCCACGGTCCCACACTCATGAACAGATAAACTGGGACGAAGAGAGGGAGCGAAGCAGACCGAGTAGCCCAGGGCTCCAGCTCGGGGAAATAAAGCCTCAAACCTCTGAGTGAAAATACCCTTGGGGGTTGGGGCGGCAGCAGGAGAAACTCCCAGCCTCACAGGAGAGGTCACTGGAGAGACACACAGGGGCCTAGAGCCCTATGCACAAGTCCACCCACTCGGGAACCAGCACCAGAGGGACCCAAATTAATTGTGGGTAGCAGAGGGGGTGACTGAAATCCAGCAGAGAGTGGAGCAGGTGCCATTACACCCTCTCGGCCCCTCCCCCACATACAGCCTCACAGCTCAGTGACCAGCATTACCCCGCCCAGGGGAACACCTAAAGCTCCGCCCCTTTAGGTAACAGATGCACCAAGAAGGGGGGGGGGGGGAATGGCCCAAATGACAGAACACTTCAAAGCTCCAGAAATAATTCAGCTAAGCAGCGAACAGATAGCCAACATATCAGATGCACAGTTCGAAACACTGGTAATCAAGAAACTCACAGAATTGGTTGAATTTGTTCGAAAACTAGATGAAAAAATGAAGGCTATGCTAAGAGAGACAAAGGAAAATATACAGGGAACCAATAGTGAGGTGAAGGAAACTGGGACTCAAATCAACGGTGTGGACCAGAAGGAAGAAAGAAACATCCAACCAGAAAAGAATGAAGAAACAAGAATTTAGAAAAACGAGGAGAGGCTTAGGAACCTCCAGGACATCTTGAAACGTTCCAGCATCCGAATTATAGGGGTGCCAGAAGGAGAAGAGGAAGAACAAAATATTGAAAACTTATTTGAACGAATAATGAAGGAGAACTTCCCCAGTCTGGCAAAGGAAATAGACTTCCAGGAAGTCCAGGAAGCTCAGAGAGTCCCAAACAAGCTGGACCCAAGGAGGAACACACCAAGGCACATCATCATTACATTACCCAAGATGAAACAAAAGGAGAGAATCTTAGAAGCAGCAAGAGAAAAGAACACAGTTACCTACAAAGGAGTTCCCATAAGACTGTCAGCTGATTTCTCCAAAGAGACCTTACAGGCAAGAAGGGGCTGCCAAGAAGTATTCAAAGGCATGAAAGGCAAGGACCTACATCCAAGATTGCTCTATCCAGCAAAGCTATCATTTAGAATGGAAAGGAAGATAAAGTGCTTCTCAGATAAGGTCAAGTTAAAGAAGTTCATCATTACCAAGCCCTTATTATATGAAATGTTAAAGGGATTTATCTAAGAAAAAGAAGATAAAAAAAATATGAACAGTAAAATGACAGGAAACTCACAGTTATTAACAATCACACCTAAAACAAAAACAAAAGCAAACTAAGCAAACAACTAGAACAGGAATGGAACCACAGAAATGGAGCTCACCTGGAGTGTTATCAACAGGGGAGTGGGAGGGGGAGAGGGGGGGAAAGGTACAGAGAATAAGTAGCATATATGATAGGCAGAAAATAGGGGGAGGGTAAGAATAGCGTAGGAAATGTAGAAGCCAAAGAACTTATAAGTATGACCCATGGACATGAATTGTAGGGGGGGAATGTGGGAGGGAGGGGGTCGGCAGGATGGAGTGGAGTGAGGTGGGGGTGGAAATGGGACAACTGTAATAGCATAATCAATAAATATATTTTAAAAACTTTAGAATTGTATTTGGATTTTTGAAATTTTGTAAATACATTTGGAATAAACTTACATTTAATAATGAAATTTCCCATGTAAGAACATAGTATGTTTTCTTTATTTAGTATTACTTTTGAATCTATACTTAAAGTTTTATTATAATCAGCATATATCTTGAACATTTTAATTTTTATTTGTTTGTTTATTGTTGTTCAAGTATAGCTGTCTCCACTTTCACCCCACCTCGGTCCCCTGCCCCACATTTTAATTTTTTATGTGTTTTAATTTTGTACTGTTGTATTGAATGAGATTTTGCCATCGTGCCTTATTCTATTATTCTTATCTTGGGTAATGTAATTATGATGTGACTTGGTATGTTCCTCCTTGGGTCCAACCTCTTAGGGACTCTCTGGGCTTCCTGGACTTCCTGGAAGTCTATTTCCTTTGCCAGATTGGGGAAGTTCTCCTTCATTATTTGTTCAAATAAGTTTTCCATTTCTAGCTATTCCTCTTCTCCTTCTGGCACCCCTATGATTTGGAAGTTGGGACATTTAAAGTTGTCTGGGAGGTTCCTAAGCCTTTCCTCATTTTGTTGAATTCTTATTTCTTCATTCTGTTCTGGTTGGATGTTTCTTCCTTTTGTTCTAAAATTGTTGATTTGAGTCCTGGTTTCCTTCCCTTCACTGTTGGTTCCCTGTGCATTTTTCTTTATTTCACCTTGGGTAGTCTTCATTTCTTCCTTTATTTTGAGACTGAGCCGAATAATTTCTGTGAGCATCCTGATTACCAGTGTTTTGAACTCTGCATCAGATAGGTTGTCTATGTCCTTGTCACTTAGTTCATTTTCTGGAATTTTGATCTGTTCTTTCATTTGGGCCATATTTCCTTGTCTCAGCACATTTGTTATGTTGTAAGGGGGAGGGGCTTATGTATTTGCCAGGGTGGGGCCACCCACTTTACTGTGTGGTGGTGCTGTCTGTGGGGGAGGGGTCAGAGAGGGAACAATGCTGCTTGCTTGGTTCTTGCCCCACTTTCCATCACTTCCTTCACTTCCCACAAGCAGATTGTGCCCTTTTAGGTACTGAATCCTGGGTGGGTAGGTTTGTGCATGTTCTAGGGCATTGTGGGCATCTCCAACAGACTCTCCTGCAATACTAGGAGTTTTTTCCCACTACCACAACCCCCATAGATATTACAGCCAGAGCTTTTGAATCTTTAGTTCACCACGCTGAAAACCCTAAATTTGTGGTCTGACTCGCTTCCCATTTGTTCCTCCCGGCTTATTTATGCACGAATGTGGGACAGCCTGATCAGCCAGCCCCCACCTTGACAGGCATTTTGCCACCTTGCTGAGCATCCTCTCTACCTTGGCTGGCTGTCTCTGGCCCTCCTACCAGTCTCAGTGAATGTTTCTTTAACTCCTTGGTTGTTGGACTTCCATGCAGTTTGATATTCTGGCACTTCTGGTTGTTTTGGTTTTTAAATTGGTTGTTACCCTTCTTTTGGTTGTGTGATGAAACAAAGCACTTTAACCTACACTCCATCTTGACCTCCATTTCCATAATCTTTTTAAACAGCATTCACTAGTAATTCAGCAGATCTGATGCATATTTTTTAATGATTTATTTATACTAGTTTCTAGGGGACCAGAAATTTCAGAAGAGAATGTGTCTCTTCTAAAGTCTGAGACAATTCAATATGTCATTTCACATATTCCTTAAACACAAGATAAAGCACATTAAAACCTTTCCCTTTAACAAAATTGTAAGTCTGAAATGAAGATCGAGTTAAGCCCTGACTCACTCCAGGCATTGACTTCAGTGTCAGATGCCCAGAGAACTAGATTTTTGTCTTCAGTTAAGAGAATATTCCCAAAGTAGTTGCAGCTATTGAGAGTTCCCTTCTTCTTAAACAGAGCTTAAAAGTTCAAATAGAATAGGAATTTGTGCAGGGGCTCAGAGGCTGTAGAGAGAGGGAGGAGTAAATATGGATTGCCACAAAACCTGCACTTTGTAAAAGTTTGTATGATCCCTGTTTCTTTTGTTTTGTTGTTTTCCTTCTGTTATAACACTTTTCAGGAAAATTCAGTACAAAATGTTCTAAGATGATGGGGGATAGCATTGGTACAGAGTATCAGAGTGTAAAAGCCCAGTGGGCAAGGGTTTATAACATTTGTTGATGGTCAAATTAACTTGTAGATTTATATAAATTTGAATTCCTCAAAGTCTTATCAAGTGTCTAATTTATTTTGTCCCTCTAAATATATATTATTACCATATTTTTCAGACTATAAGATGCACTTTTTTCCTCCATATTTGGGAGGAAAATGGGGGTGTGTCTTATAGTCTGAATGTACCTTATATTTACACTGATGAAATATTATGTTATTTATGTTATTAAATATTTTACCACATTTTTTGCTTCAATTTGTTTTCCTATTTTCCTCCTTTAAAACCTACGTGTGTCTTATGGTCCAAAAATGGTGATAAGTTTCCCAGGTATTATCTGTATTCAGAATGCTTGATTAATTAAGGTGATAGGAAAAAAGAAATAAAAGGAAGAGAGGCAGTTGCTTTGTTCCATTTTCCATATTTTGATAAGAAGATAGCTTCCAGAACAAGATCTCAGAGACCCATGTTTTTTTCTTGTTATTGTAATTGTTAGTGATTTTTTCTTTAGTTGAGCCCGTCAAGACTGCAATTTTAAGTAGAAAATAGATTTATTGGAGACCATGGTGACCATGGCACCTATTCTTGAAGAACTCTATTTTCATAGTAGTTGTTGTAAATGCCACCATGAAGAGTTGCCTTTCAGAAGTCAACTTCTATACACTTTTCTTAAACACATAGGAGTTAATATTTTGTAATTATACATGTATCATTTTAATTCTTTTTTGTTATTAAGAAGTCCATATTTGTTCTTACAAATACTGGTAGATAACTAGATGACTACTTTCTTTGTGGTACTTCTTTTTTTAAACATTAGTTTTATTGTTGACACTATCACAGATGTACCTGTGCCCCCTTGCCCACCTCTACCCAGCCCCTGCTCCCCCTTCCCTCTGGCCATCCCCACACTGTTGTCAGTGTCTATAGGTTATTCATATATGTTCTTCAGCTAATCCCTTCACCTTTCATTCAGTGCCCCCATCCCCTCTGACAGCTGTCTGTTCCACATATCCATGTCTCTGGTTCAATTTTCTTTATCAGTTTATTTTGTTCATTAGATTCCACATATAAGTGAGATCATCTCATATATCTTTCTCTGACTGGCTTATTTCACTCAGCATAATACTCCCCAGGTCCACCCATGCCAAAAAATGTTGTAAAAGGTTAAAATTGCCTTCTTTTTATGGCCATGTAGAATTCCATTGTGTAACATACCACAGTTTTTTTTTAATCCACTGGCTACTTTTGAAGGAATCGAAAACTGATTGCTATAGCTTAAGACTTTAGAGGCATCATGCTGCAAAGGCATCATGCTAGGAATCTGGGAATCTGTACAATAGTTACCTCTTACCCAGCTGTTACCCCTTATCCAAGGTTTTGCTTCCTGCAGTTTTAGTTACCTGCAGTCAGCTGCAATAGAAAATACAAAATGGAAAATTCCAAAAACAAACACTTCATAAGTTTTAAATCACACCACATTCTGAGTAGTGTGATAAGATGTCACTCAGACCTTCTCCATCTGGCCCTGAGTGTGAATCATCCATTTGTTCAGGGCATTCATGTTGTATGGGTGTCCTGCTCATTAGTCACCTAGTAGTCATTTGGCTTATCAGCTCTACTGTCATGCTACCCTAGTGCCTGTGTTCAAGCAACCTTTATTTTAACTAATAATAACCCCAGAGCAATAACTAGTGATGCTGGATATTTGGATATGTCAAAGAGAAATACAAAGTGCTTCCTTAGGGAGAAGTTATGTATATAAAGAAATAAAACAGTATATATAGGGTTCAGTATTATCCCTGGTTTCAGGCATTCACTGGGGCTCTTGGAATATACTTCCTGTGGATAAGGGGGGATACTACATTTCCATATTTCTGTAAGAAGTTAGAGTTGAGAGAATTTTCCATTCTTTACATCAAACCGAACAAACATAAGCACACTCTCTAGTTAGCTAATAGATGTTCCTGAATGTTCATGTTATTATGAATTTTTTTTCTGACTGGTTGCAGCACCTTATGAACACAGAGTAACAAAAGTTTCCATACATTTCCTGTGTAGATCCTAGAGTCTCATCGTATATTTTTACTTCATTTAAGTTATCTGTATTACAAGAAAATATGGATTGCCACAAAATGCCAAACTCTACATCAGTGACCTAAAATAAACAAGACAAATTAATTTCATATTTTCTTAGATTCCACTGTGAGACACAGCAGGGACTCCTCTGTGGAGTCATTCAGCATCCCGACTCCATCATTTTATTTTGTTATCTAAGTTGAAGGATTCCACATTTACTATAGCAAGAAAAGAGAATGATGAAGGAGGCATTAATTGCTTTTAAGTGCTTCAGACAGAAATGATGCATGTTATTTCTGCCCTCCATTCATTGACAGATCTAGTCACGTGACCCCAATATAAATGGAAGAAAGCCTGAGGTATTTGGACAGAAGATGAAATATTTGTTGGTCTTTAGTTGTCAGCCACTCCACAGTACGTACTAGACTCTTATGGACCTCCATTTCCTAGAAAACATGTATTTTATCTGACAATATTTGGTTAGTGAACAGGAATAGGACTCTCAACCAGGCTTAATTAATCATGTTTTAAATCCTGCTAGCACAGGTGTAAACTAAAAACATTATCCAGCAAATGTTGACTCAATAGCAATTTTCCAAAATTTCATCAGTTATTCATCTCAGGTTTCATTTATGCATCTTCTCTGTCATTATCTGAGTTCATTATAACATTAGCTTTCAAATTTAATAGTCCTTTACATAACTGACAAAGCTACTAATGAAGGGGCTTATTATCCCAACATCATTCATCTTAATAATATTTGTATACTTTTATTTTTTGAAATAAATTTAATATTAAATGATATGAATGTGTCAATAAAGCAATAAAATTGCTTTTCATCTTTAAAAGGAACTTTACTGTGTAATGACTATGACAAATAATTTAAATTATTTAAGATATACTTTAAAAAAATTTTATTGTTATTCAATTACAGTTATGTATGCCTCTTCTCCCCATCCCTCCACCCCACCCCAGCTGAACCCACCTCCCTTCCCCACCTCCACCCTCCCCCTTGATTTTGTTCATGTGTCCTTTATAGTAGTTCCTGTAATCCCCTCTCCTCACTGTCCCCTTCTTACCCCCCCCCGGCTATTGTTAGATTGTTCTTAACTTCAATGTCTCTGGTTATATTTTGTTTGCTTTTTTCTTCTGTGGATTATGTTACAGTTAAAGGTGAGATCCTATGGTATTTGTCCCTCACCATCTGGCTTATTTCCAAATTTGGTTGGTAGATAAACATTTGCCATAATTTTGGAGAACTGCAAATATATGAAGAACAAATATAATCAGATTGGTCAAAATTATTCTTCATATCAGTAATATAGCTTTTATAACTACCAAAAAATTATTACAGTTAACAAATTACCAAGTTCCATTCAGAAATTATCTGATTTTAATGTAATCTTTTTACTAATTTTCTATAAATTTATAAATTGATAGAGTAAAAAACATGATATTTCAATATTTGATATTATATATTTTTTCATTTTACAGTCAAACATGCCAGTTAATTTAAGTATATTGTAAATGCCTTTTAACCTTAACTTCAAATGTACAGTTACAGAGCTATCACTACATATGTTTATCACATCCTTTATAGATGGTAAATCAACAGGTGTGGAAAGACTTCAGAAAGATTTCACCTTGCACCCGGGCTGGTGTGGCTCAGGGACTGAGTGCCAGCCTGCAAACCAAAGGGTTGCTGGTTTGATTCCCAGTCGGGGCACATGCCTGGGTTGTGTTCCAGGTCCCAGGTTGGGGGCATGTGTATCTCTCACAAATCAATATTCTCTCCTTCTCTTTCTCCCTCTCTTCCCCTCTCTCTAAAAGTAAATAAATAAAATCTTAAAAAAAGATTTCAACTTGTAATAGGAAAGATATTGATAAAATGTGTTTTGTCAGAAAGGTATATTGTTCTTCCTTAATTCAAAACTATATCTAGAAAATACTAAAAAGATATTTTTAATGTTATATAAGAAGCATATGTTATTAAAATCATTACTTGCTAAACAATTCATTAATAATGTAACATATTATATTGTTATTTTTAAACCCCACATCATTTTTATTGTTGTTCAGTTACAGCTATCCCCATTTTCCCCCCATTGTTCTCCTTTGCCCCATCCAACCCCTGCTCACAAAGACAATCCCCACCCCATTGTTCTTGTCTATAGGTCTTTTGTACATGTTCCCCTTCTTTCCTCCATTATCCCCCTTCCCCATCCACTCTGGTCACTGTCAGTTTGTTCTTTATTTCCATGTCTCTGGTTCATTTTGCTCATTTGTTTGTTTTGTTGATTAGGTTCCACATATAGGTGAGATCATATGTTATTTGTATTTCATCACCTGGCTTTTTTCACTTAGCATAATGCTTTCCAGTTCCATCCATGCTGTCACAAATGATAGGAGTTCCTTCTTTCTTTCAGCTATATAGTACTCCATTGAGTAATGTATCACTTTTTTTTTGATCCACTCATTTACTGATGGGCACTTAGGCTATTTCTAGCACTTGGCTATTATAAATAACGCTGCTCTGAACATAGGGGTACATAGGTTCTAGTGAACTGGCATTTCAGCATTCTTAAGATATAATCACAGCAAGGAGATCACTGGATCAAAACCCAGTTCTATCTTTAGTTTTTTGAGGAAATTCCATCCTGTTTTTCTCAGTGGCTGCAACAGTCTGTATTCACACCAACAGTGTACTAGGGTTCCCTTTTCTCCACAACCTCTCCAGCACTTAGTGTTTGTTGAGAGGTTTAGAGTGGCCATTCTGACCATCATGAAGTGATATTTCATTGCGGTTTTAATTTAATCTCTCTGATGGCTAGTGATGAGCATCTTTTCATATGTCTCCAGACCCTCTGTATGTCTTCCTTGGAGAAGTGTCTGTTCAGCTTTTTTTGCCCATTTTTTAACTGGATTATTTGTCTCCCTGGTGTGGAGTCATGTGAGGTCTTTATATATTTTAGAGATCAAATCCTTGTCCAAAGTATCATTATCCAATATGTTTTCCCATACAGTTGGTTCCCTTTTCATTTTGCTATTGTTTACTTTAGCCATGCAGAAGCTTTTTAATTTGATATAGTACAATTTGTTTATTCTTTTCTTTATATCTCTCACCCTAGGGGACTTATCCATGAAAATAATGTTGTGTGGCAGGGGTGTCCAACTCATTTTCACCAGGGGCCACATCAGCCTCATGGTTGCCTTCAAAGGGCCAAATGTAATTTCAACTCCTTAACAGGTAAGGAGTAATTACATTTATACAGTCCTAAAATTATTTTGGCCCTTTCAAGGCAACTGGGAGGCTGATGTGGCCCCCAGTGAAAATGAGTTGGACACCCCTGCTTTATGGGATATCTGAAATTTTATTGGCTGTTTCTCCTCTAGTAACTTTTATGCTATCATGATTTTTATTTATCCATCTTGAGTCTTTTACCCATCTTGAGTTTATCTTTGTCTATGGTGTAAATTGGTGTCCTGGTCTCATTTTTTAGCATGTAGCTGTCCAGATCTCCCAACACCATTTGTAGAAGAGGCTATATTTACTCCATTTTATGCTTCTGCCTCCTTTGTTGAATATTAATTGACTTTAGAGATGTGGGTTTATTTCTGGGCTCTCTAATCTATTCCATTAATCTATGTATCTGTTCTTATGCCAGTACCAGACTGTTTTGATTACAGTGGCCTTGCAATATAGTCTGATATCAGGTATTGTGATCCCTCCTACTCTGTTCTTCTTTCTCAGGGTTGCAGAGACTATTTGGGGTCATTTATTGTTCCATAAAAATTTTTGAAATATTTTGTCTATATCTGTGAAATATGTCATTGATGTTTTAATTGGAATTGCATTGAATCTATAATTTTTAATTTAATCTTGTGAGATTAAGAGATGAATAATTTTATTCCCATTTTTTAATGAGAATATGGAGCAATTTATTTAAGGTCATGTAATTACAAAAGATATAGGCAGACTATATATTCATTTCTTCCCAAGGCCTATGGCCTTTTTCATTAAATCATGTTTAAGATGATCTAATTGAGTTATTTGAAGAAAGGGTTTAACATAAATTACTAGTAAAATCCAACTTCGTGATAGAGAAAAAGGAGAGGACGTAAAAGCACAATATTGTGTTAAAGAATCATACACATATGGAATGCACAGATAGTTCACTGAACCTATCCTTGAGAAGTTAACAATTGTATCAGATAGAATGCTTACAGGAGAGGTAAATAGTCAAAAGTGTACATGGCCATGGACAAAAGTGGGGCAGGGACAGCTTCAAGATGATGATCTTGCCAATGATATTAAATTCGGGGAAAAAGAGATTCAGCCAGGGAAGTCAATTTTATGTCACATTTAGGAGATGACTAGTAACTGTCAGAATTTGATCACCAAAAAAATGATCATTTTAAGTAAAGAATGATTTAATATATAAAATTAGAGTTTTACAAACTATGGAAGATTTAAAAGAGAAAAGAACAGGTTGTCAGGAGATACCAAAGTGTGAATATCTCAATTTTCTGCAGCTAATGAACCCAGCTGTCTATAGCATCAAAGTGAATGATTCTCATGAAAACTTGCAGAATTCAAGAGATGTTGGTGCTTCATGTTCGGAGCTGTCTGCTCACAGTGAATGTGATTTCAATTGTCTCACTGCACCAGGTGTTTCTCAGCAGGAGTCCAAAGTCAAGGGAAGCTGCTACTGATGTTCTAAACTGTCTGAATTTGCCAACACAGGATATTGGCTTTTATTTCTCTTCACTTTCCAATATTTGATGAAATGAATCACTGTGGCTGTGGAAAGCCATTTTTTCTAATGGAAAAAATTCTGGGAAATGTTGCTTCAGGCTTCTCCCCCAAATCCAAAATAGAATGCTGAAGGGAGCAATCAGTTGGCAGAGACAATTCAGCACAATGACTCTCAGAAAGTATTGAAATTTCAAACCAGATACTCGGAGCAAATAAATAAATTTGAGAAAAAAAGAACAAGAAGAATTACATGTATCTCTAGAAGATTAATGTTTAGGGAAGTTTGGTCCACAAGTAAAGTGAAGGATGGGAAACATATAGACAGAATTTTAAGATCTGGTGACAAGAAAAATGAAAAGGGTGAAATACAATGAGGACAACTGAAAGAATGTATTTTTTTGAAAAAGGTAAATGGGAAAAATATGAAAAGCACAATTAGAAATAAAAATTTCAGTCGATAAATTCTAACAAAGTACTCATGGGTTTGTTTTTTGTTTTCTGTATAATTAATGGAAACTAGTTTATTGGGACAGTCTTTTGAGATTGTTAATTTAGAATGATGCTAATACTGGGTCATAACTTTTCCCAGACTCTTTTGTACTTGTAAAATCTCATAACATATATGAAGTGTAACAGCAAGGATACTATTTGCCAATTTTCTAATGTCTTATATGTGCCAGGCAATGTAAAGTCTATCTATGCATATAATGTTTCTTAAAAATAAACAAACATTTAATCTGGTCATGGAAATAAGAAGACTAAAATGAAGTTTTCTATTGATTGAGTATATGTCATCTTGGTTCACTGAAATTTCAGATTTTCAAATTAGTAACATGCACAAGAGACACCTATCTTTACTGAGACCTATCACTCACTAGGAAAAAGTTAAAATAAAAAACTAAAGTTGTGATGTAGAAAGGATGTGTAGCAAATATTACTTAGCAATGTGAAGTATTTCTGAATTTTAATGTGCTTTTGGACAAGACACTATGGGATTATGAGAAAGATAAGTTTATAGGATATATTCATGCTGTGGAAAGTAGAGTGTTTTGTAATCTTTTAAGATTTCTCTAATATAGTGGAGTGTTTTAATTCACCATAAAGAGACTGTTCATTACAGTCTTCAACAGTGATTACCTAGGATTATGTGTGTTTTGTGGTGGTGTAAAGTCCTAGCTATAGACGCATAAATAAACTGTTATAAAAAGACACATATTATGCAACACTAAAAAATGTGAAAGTGGTCAGAGTCATCAAACGGACAATTTCAGTTCAAAGTAATCTCAGGAAAACTAGGGTCTTTTATGTTTGAGAAAAATAGTTATATATAGGATGACAGTCATCAATCATAAAAATCCGTGTTTTTAAAAATGTGTTTACAGATTTAGTTTAGTCCACTCTTCACTGACTATAGTTCCATGAAAACATAGTATATGTAGTCATATATTAAATGTTCCATGCATGTGTAATATTACATATATTGCATGCATGTTTTACATATAAACATGTGTATAATTTTATATGTGTGTGATTATTTTATATATAATATGAATGTACATATATATTTATAAATGTACACATACATTTGGTCTAGCATGGCCACTAGCAATCAAAGTAGCAACCACCTTAAGGTGATAACAGTTGGTATTAGATGAATATCAGTCCCAACTTAATAAAATAATGTATTTGTGAAATCCTGCGCTATATGTAGCTATCTTAGCAATTTATAATTTACATTAGATTACTAAAGGTTTGGAAAAACCTGAATTTATAGAACATATTTAATTATATTTGCCTCTGTGTTTCCTAAGGGTATTTTCTTGACATCTTATTTAACTTGAAAAAAATTTTCTACATTTCTATGTTCTATGTAATACTCTTTGAGAATTATTAACTTAGAGTGGTGATTGTATTGGGTATTATGCAATGCTTTCCCCACTCTGATGAACCTATGTTTGTTAATTAGCAAAATTTGGATAGACATCACCTGAAAGGTGGTTCAGATGTAAAGGCTGCCGACACTGTACCTACAGAGATAATTTGAGGAAAACTTTATTACTCACATAAGGCACCTGTGGATAGACCTGGGCAGGAGCTAGCAGATCTGGACTGGCTTGAACAAAACAGAGATTGTAGGTGGAGCCTTTAGAGTGGTGAGAGGATGAGACTGGGGAAAAGTTCCCAAGCATGGAAGTTTGAATTCTCTGTTTTTACCAAAAAAAAGGAGGTGCTTGTGTTTGTGCTTTATTATTATCAACTTCCCTGATAGGAGGCTAAAGAAAAAGAGGAGAGTGAGGCATAAAATAAGTCAGTGGTCAAATATCGATAACAGAGTTGACTAATATGTTTGATTGATGACTGATATGTGGCATGTCTCATTTAATTGAAGCTAAATTTAAGTATATATTTGAGAATCATAGGCCTGTGTAACCATCTATAATGAAAACAAGAAGGCCCTGGAAGAACATATGCATTCTATCACCCTAGACGCTTGAGGAGAGCCAGGAGAAGTTGTGAATGTGCTAAGTATTTGATCAAATATCCAAGTGCTATTATTATTGACTTCAACATGTTGTCTCATTTGTTAGGCAACCTGAGTAACTTTGCCTGTTTTGTATGTCCATATGCAACAGGAAATTTAGTGCACCAAAATTCCATGTTTCCAATCAATAAAATAATTGATTTTAATATTTTTATTTTCAAGGTTTAGTTGGCCAGTAGCTAGTCTACTGTTAGGCTGTTATCAGCAACCATAGCTGTAAGAGAGTTTTGGTCCTCATTTAGAGCTTCAAGAGTAGTAGTGGTTTGAAGCATATATTTAGATATTATTTTTGAGTAGCTCTTGACTTGCATCAAATATATTTTATTTTGTTGTATAACATTTTGGATTTGAAGGCAGCACCAGTGCACCACAATTTGGTTAGCATTATAGGGCAAGTGACAAGAATATAGTACACTGGCAACAAGATTGATGTAGCTTGCTCAGGGGCAGGAGCTCAAGAGAATATATTTAGCCCAAATTCAGATAATACAAGTCAAAATAAGGGGAGGAGTCTGAATAAGGGGAGAGACCTGAGGCAAAGTAATAAATGAGTTCAGACGGGCAAAAAAAACCCAATAACCTTTGGGAGATAAAATCTTGAACCAAGAATTTATACGTTGCTATAAAAATTTTAGCAATAAATTGAGCCTTGAGTGGGCAGAGACAGATGTTATCTTAATTTGAATTTTTGCTGTCTCAGAGTCACAGAATTTCCAAAGTTTTTTACCCCAAAGTGGGTGGCTTTGAATAAGGAATTGTTCTGTTTCCATTGGGCAGACATTGGCCCAGATTCTGGGCAGAGGGATAATTGGGCAAATTGTTAGCCAGTGACAATGGCCCAAGCCTCTGTGAAGATGTATAGCTATGTCATTTGTTGGCCAGTGTGTCCTGTGATGCCAATATGAATACTTGATGTTTGGCCTATGGTGCTGAATCTTGGGTGGCTCCCTTTATCTAGAATGTTCCAGCTGATAGAAAAACAGCAGCTGTTCTCCGGGGAGCTCTGTCATGTGTGCTCCTGGAACTTGTGCCCTTAAGGTATATAAACCCATATACTGTTCACTCAGTTGATCCCAAGGGGATCCCCAGGTAGCCAAGGAGTCTAAGAGCTGAACTCCTCTAGCACTGTGGTACCTGATAAGGGACTGAGGGCAGGAGAGACAACCTGCTCCCATAGGAGAACCCAGATGTGGTTCTATCCTGTAGATACAATACCCATTTCAGTCCTCAGTGGCTGTGCTGAGTTTGTGAGGTGCTACCACACCCACATTGTAGGAAACAGCTAGCTGAAGAGTGTCACAGGGTTAAGTCCTGTGAGATCTTCAGTTTCTAAGGGCTTGTCATGCAGTTAGCAGGTGTTGCTCCAATATTGTGTAATGCAAGACCAAAGCAACCAGCCTTTTGCTGGAGAAGCAACTTGCAGCCATCAAGAGTTGTCCAGAGACTCCAAGAAACACAGGAAGTAGTCAGTCATGACACCTTTCTCTGTAGAGGAGACTCCAGGAGATACTAAAGGGTGTGCCTGCAGTATGTCCATCTGTACTGACTCTTGGGCCTTCTGTTATAAAGGGCTTTAATTCAAAGTGAATGACTTGTGGGTGACTATATAAATAGGTGGTGGTAATATGAGATCTGCCCAGAAGGTATACAGCCATGTAATATGAAAAATAGAGACATTTATTGAAGAAGATATAAGAAATAGTGTACAAAGGACAATGACACCTCAGTCTCCTTCAAAGTAGGCACCTTTTTTTTTTTGGAAAAGCCAGAAGTCACAGAGTGCCAGATCTGGGCTGTAGTAGGGATGAGTCACCTGGGTGATTTGATGTTTCACCAAAAAACTCTGCATGAGATGTGGTGCACAAGTGGATAAATTGTGATGACTCTGCCAATCACCAGTTGCACATAGCTGCAGCCTTCTGAATCATTCAATTAGTTTCCGTGGAGGAATGTTCAAGCTCCATGCAAAATTTGATGCAGAATTATGGCTCTATTCACTCAGTCATTTTGAATGTGACGGCCACATAGTACACATGCTCACTCAATAGCATCTACCATCCCCACTGACTAGTACAATGAAGTTGTCATAGTTCGCACATGAGCAATCCAGTCCACTCTCCTTGGCTGTCAGGTTACATCTATATCATACAAACCATTCTCATTGTATGAAGGTCTGTCTGGGAAAAGTCCAGCCACTGTTAATATAATGAGAAGGGTTTGTGTGACATCGTTAAGTGAGCATGTATACTGTGTGGTTGTCACATTCAAAATGATAGAGTGAGTAGAGCAATGAATCTGCATCAAATTTTATGTTATACTTGAACATTCCTCTGCAGAAACTATTCAGATCATTCAGAAGGTTTTTGTGGATAATGCAATGAGTGCAGCACAAATAAAAGTGTGGCACAAATGCTTCAAAGATGGTCTAGAATCTGTTGAAAGTGATCCACATCTTGGAAGCCCTACAACAAGCAGAACATGTGAGAATGTTGAACGTGTACAGGCTGCAATCCACAAATATCACCTAACAGTGTGAGAACTAGAAGTTGATCTGGGGATTCCAAAAACTACTATGTCTGAGATTTTGATGCAAGATCTCAGCATGTGTCCTGGCAAAATTCGCTCTGTAGCTCCTGCTACCAGAGGCAGAAGTAACACATGCTGCAGTTGGTAATGATTTGATTCAAACTGCTACAAATGATTTCCTCAAGAAGGTCATAACCTGACATGAATCATGGGTCAACAGCTATGATTCAGAAATGAAGGCCCATTTACCCCAATGGAAGTTACCTGGTTCTCCACATTTGAAAAAGGCATGGCAAAGTCATAGCAAGATCAAGACCATGTTACCTATGTTTTATGATTGGGAAGACATTGTCCATCATAAGTATACCCCTCCAGTCCAAACAATTAATAAGGAGTACTACCTCAATGTTCTTCATTGGTTGAGAGATGCAATACAATGAAAACAGCCACAGTTATGGGCTGCTGGTGATTGGTGGCCTTATCAAGACAACATGCCTGCTCATGCATCACATCTTGTGCAGAGATTTTTTTGTGAAACATCAAAAACTTTTGTCACCCAGGAGACCAAGCCCCACTCCAGCCCTGATTTGTACCGTGTAACTCTTGGCTTTTCCCAAAGCTAAAATAACATTTGAAAGGGGAGAAATGTAATACTGTCGGTAATATTCAGGAGATTATGATGGGACAGCTGATGGTGATGCCAACAAAGGATTTTGCAGAGTGTTTTGAACAGTGGAAGAGATACTGGGAGAAAAGTTGCAGGGAGAACTGCGTGAGATCCCAAGGTACCTAGTTTAAAGGGGACTGTGGTGTCATTATCTTATATACGATGTTTCTTGTATCTTGTATCTTCTTCATTAAATGTCTCTAGTTTTCATATTACGTGACTGGATACCTTCTGGACAGACCTCATATTAACAATGGCTGGGTTTTTTCTAGACAGAGGTCATATATGTAAAAGGTGAATTTATGGTGATCAGAAGCCAAGAGACCTAATAGGTGTTATGCCTATTTGATAGTGGTTGGTGCTGACAGTTTAAGAATTACCTTTTAACTACATCAGGAATGGAGCAGGCCTCAGTGGACCATAGGACACCTAATAATTTTACTGAGATGGAAGGCCCTGAACTGTTAGTAAGGCAATAGCCCACCTCCTCTCAGTAACTTCAATGATTGAGTGTATGTTCTGTGTGAGAATGTTTAGTGAATTCTTTGCAGGGGCATGTCATCAATGCAGTGTCATACTTGGGTGTCTGGGAAGCACTGGTTCTTTCTCTTAATCCTTGAGCACTCTATGATGGAGGCCAGTGCCTGGCTGGTCTAGACACACAGCCAGTCAAATATGGAAGAAGTATTCCTTTCCCTGGGCCTAACATTTGTCATAGATACACGATTCATTCGAGGTCACACAGATAGGTCTGAGTTGAGAGGTATGACCCAGGAATACTTTAAAGAGACCCCCAATAGTGTGCTTATGTCCTTAAATGCCAAAAGTTATGCTTTCTAGTGTAAGTCAGCAAAACTTTAAAAGAGGTTTAACAGGTCTCCACAAATGATGTATAGCACAGCACAATTCAAAATGCAAACTTGTCCGTGAGCAGCTGAGCATTTCTGTATACTATGTGAAGAGTAAGCCAGTATCCAGAAAAGAAAAATCTCAAAGATTGGTGGCCACAGCTTAAAGCCTCCTCTTGAGTATGCCAATCATCTTTTTGGTCACCCCATGGGAGCACAATGGAGTAACACCAGAAATTTTGTTCAAATGTCAAGGTTGATGGTATTCCACACACCATGAGAATTTGAAAAAATGTTTAGTACTCACACAAGAGCTGCCTAGGAAGAGCTGGTCAGGTACTAGCAGGTTAGGGCGTGGTGGGCAAACCAGGGGGAGTGAGTTGGGCCTTTACAGTGACAAAGAGGTTGCGATGAGGACATGGTCCTGTGCGTGGGAAGTTTAAATTTCTTATCGGTTTCAGATAAGGAGATACACCTGTGAGGACTGACTTATAAGCCTACTGAAATGTGGTACCACAAGAAAAAGGTAGGGAAGACTTCAACAGGAATGAACATTCAAACATCAGGAGGGAGCTAGACTCTTTATTACAACATTCCAAATCTAAGAAAATGTAACTATGAGGATACTACTATTACTACTACTTATAGTAATTATTATTATATTAGCAATAGTTATAATATTTATTGTGTGATGTCTCATGTCTTCTATATGCCAGGCAATATGTTAAACTCTTAAGTACATATTATTATTTCATTGTCACTTTTAGCAAAAAACTAGTAACATTGTTTCCATATTTGATGAAGATGGGTATCATAAAAATTTTTAAAGACCAAAAATTTTACTCAAGAATCTTAAGGCTCAACAATTACTAATAATCATATATTTTACCTTGTAAATCTCTCTTTCTCATCTGACAGACATAAATTTTAGAATATTTCAATCATATAGTATCTTCCTGATTTGACATTTTATAAAAAAGTAAAAATCTCATAAATTGTTACTTTATTCATTGCTAATTTCTCACAATTTATAACTGTGCTTGTGTAGGAGTTTTTAAATGCATGTGTGAGAACAACTTGCTAGGAATATATATATATATATATATATATATATATATATACACACACACACACTCACACATACATACATATATACACAAAAAAACACATTAAACATGAATTTCTATAGAGTATTTAATCTCTTAACTAAAATTTATTTTATTAATTTAGGTATCCTAAATAAAAGATGGATATCAGAGTATAGTCAACACTAATGCACTTAAAATTCATATTATAATTTTTGTCTTCATTATTATTAAGTAGAAGTTCCTTCAGGAGGCATAAGTTGGTGAGGTTTTCCTAGACTAAACAAGAATGATTATGCATTTACATCTTCTCAAGACACATTTATTGTCTATTTATGGTTAGAAGCTATACCTTATTTTCACAAATAACTTACTTATTTCTCATGATAAAATCCACACTGTTTATCTGCATAATATCCTGCTGAGAATGATTAAAACACAACATATTTCTCACAATCTTTTTTGCATTAATGAATGTGAGTATGCTAATAAAGATGGAATGGCATTTATTTGCAACTGACTTTTGCATTCACTTTTTTCTAGGTGCCAAGAATTCAGAAGCTAATGAATATTAATTTAAAATGGATATGCTATATGAAAGCTATAAATTGTTCTTTATTATACAGTGTGCTGAGATCTTTGCCATTGGTCAGAGACTTGGCTCATTATTCAATCTGTGTTGACCACAGAAATGCCGGAGGAAGTCACAGAAAAATAAAAGTTTGCAGAGCTTGCTTTATATCAGTCTTATCCCTATTGCTGAAACATAGTAAACTAGAGATGTAGTGATTTTCAGCCAATAGAATGCATTCAGACCCTCACTTTGGCTTTATAGGGTGTCCACAGATAGTGCCTTGTCTTAAATATTGAAAAATATAAATGGATCAAGCTGGATACACTGACACAATGATACATTTAAAACTGATAAGAATTATTCTTATCTTTCCTGCATTTCAAATTGCGGGGTGATTTTAAAGCTAACACGCTACATAGGTCCTTGACATTAAGACAAGTTTTAGGTTGATTATGAAGTTTAATAATTGATTTATGGTAAAAAGTTTTTCATGAAGACTGTATCTCAGTAAGTATATATTAAATATTACATTCAGTTTCAGTATATATTTAAAGACCAATTCATAATAGCTGACTTTAAAGGTCAGCAATGTAAGATTATCAGACTTTGCACATGTGAAAAGATAAACATTTTTCTGTGGGTTAATAGTAAATTGAAGAATAAAATCCATGAGGAGTTTCATCAAGGTGGCAGTGCAGGTAAATGTCGTATGCAGAACCTCCCCAAACATATCAAAATTACAACTAAACTACTGTCCAACCAATATTCAGAACTGCCTGAATCTAGCTGAACAGAAGTCCTGTAACTAGGGATATAAAGAAAAAGTCACATTGAGACTGGTAGAAGGGACGAGGCACAGAACAGGTTAGTCTCATACCCACATGTGGTCATTAAAAATTGGAAAACTGGAGGTAACCCCTAAGGAGTGAGGGGTGTCAACCCCACATCAGAACATCCCAGCTCAGAGCTCCAGTGCCAAGAAGAGAAGTCTCCATAACTTCTGGCTGTAAAAACTAATGCAGATTGTGGCTGAGTAAGATTGAGAGCTTCCAGAATCCCATGTGTTCCTCTTAGAGGGCCCAAGCACGCAGACTTACTCTGACTCACTCCCTCTGAGCTCTAACACTGTGGCAGCAGATCAAAAGGTCCCTTGGACATACAGGGAGAAACTGAATTGTCTGGTTTGGGGGCAAAGAATGAAGAAGAGCTTTTTCCCCAGACAGAAGTATTAACAGAAGTCACTGTTCCTCTCCTGAGCTCTTCCACACAGAGCCAACATGTGGGCACCCCATCTGAGTCTTCATTAACCTGGCTAACACAGTTCATCCTGTTCTGGTGATCCCCTGATACCCTGGCCCACACAACTTTTTGGCCCACCCAAGCCATTTCCAGTGGCTTTTCCACATGAAGAGCCTCTCTTGGCTCATGGTTCAGATTTTCCTAAAATCTACCGAACAAGCAGCACCTGGCTTCTGAGTACCTCATACACTGTGCTGAGTGGCCCCAGGACTGGCACTAGTGGCAGCTGGCCTGGGTTCACAGTTTGGCCTTTCCAGGGCACCTCTGAACCCAGCACAGATAGCAGCCATCTGAAGATTGCTCTTATCTGGTACTAGCTGACCCCAGGTAGGGCACAGGTGGTAGCTGATTTTGTACCTCCAGGGAGGCCCATGAGACAGTGAGCCTAGTGGACAACTTCAGAACATGCTGGAGTACAACCCTAACATTCCCATAAAGGACAGATTCAGTGGGCACCAAATCCCCAGTGAAGCAAGTGAAGCTCTGGAGGGTCAGCCCTGCACAGAAGCTTCTCCCCTGTACTTGCAGCCAGTCCTCACAACTGATTAGCCTGAGGGTTAATCTCTCCCAGTGATGTGCCAAAGCAATGAAGGTTCAACTACAACAGGACAGTGCACACAGGTCACAGAGGAGACACACCCAGAGAACCCAGCTTAGGTGGCTGGGGATGCTGTGCCACTGGGCCCTACAGGACACCTACTACATAGGCCACTCTGCCAATTCTAGGAGACATGCAGTTCTACCTAATACATAGAAACAAACACAGAGGAGCAGCCCAAATGAGGAAACAAAGAAACAGTTCTCAAATTAAATAGCAGGAGAAAGCTCCAGAAAAAGATCTAAATGAAATGCAAGTAAATGAACTACCAGATACGGAGTTAAAAACAATTGTTACAAAAATGCTCAAGGAACTTATGATATTTCAACATAAAAAAGGACATGAAGAGATTGGAAGATTGGAAGTAGGAGGAAGCTGTGTCCACTTGCTCCTGTTCCCAGTCCAGATATGCAGCTGAACTTCCAACAGTCAACCTGAATAATCAACTGAAACTTAGCTGATATAAAGGTTTAAAGCCAAGGAGTACGGAAGATGCTTTGTAGAGACTAAGAAGACTTTGTAAGAAGGGTTTAAAAGTGGAAGGGGAAAGACTCTGTGTGTGGCTGCTGCAGCAGCTGAGAGACCAAATAGAAATCACAGCTCCAGAGCTCCCCACAGCCCTTGGAGCTAGGTGCCTTATGTCCATGAGGGATCCCAAAACTACATCAATAGAGATGAATTTACTATGAACAATTATACACCAAGAAATTGGTCAACATGGGTAAAATGATAAATTTCTAGAAATATACAATATTTCAAAACTGAATCAGGAAGAAGCAGTAAACCTGAATACACTAAAAACAATGAATGAAATTGAAGCAGTAATCAAAAAACTCCCAGCAAACAAGTGTCCTAAACCAAACGGCTTCATAGGAGAATTTTTACCAGTCACTCAAATAAGAACTAAAACAGATCCTTCTCAAACTATTCCAAAAATAACTCAAGAGAAGGGAAGACTCCAAAGCTCTTTTTTATCCCAATATTATCCTAATATTATATTCAGGCCAATATAATCCTAATTCCAAAACAAGTTAAAGACACAAAAAAAGAAAGAATATTATAGGCCAATATCCCCAATGAACATAGATACTAAAATCCTCAAGAAAATATTAGCAAACTGGATCCAGCAATACATCAAAAATATCATACATCATGATCATGTGGGATTTATCCTGGGGATGCAAATTTGGGACAATATTCACAAATCAATAACTATTATACACCACATAAACAAAATAAAAGACAAAAATCTCATGATCATACCCATAGTAGCAGGAAAAGCATTCGATAAAATCCAGTGCCCACTTAAGATAAAAAACGTTCAGCAAAGTGGGAATAGACTGACATAACTCAACATAATAAAGCATATGTGAAAACCTCCAGCCAACATCATGATCAACGGGCAAAAACTAAAAGCTTTCCCCTTAACTTCAGGAACAAGACAGGGATGTTAACATTCTCCACTCTTATTCCACATAGTTTTAGAAGTCCTAGCCCCAACAGTCAGAAAAGAAAAAATAAGTGAAAGGCATACAAATTGAGAGGTGAAAGGAAAACTGTCATCATTTGCAGATGATAATTTTGTACATAGAAAACCCTACACCTGACACCAAAAAAAACTGCTATAACAAAAAAATAAATTCTGTGAAGTAGAAGAATACAAAATCAATGCTCAGAAATTGATGGCATTTTTATACACAAATAATGAGCTATCAGAAAGATAAACCAAGAAAACAATTTTATTTACTATTGCAACAACAACAAAAATAAGATACTTAGGATATTTATTTATTTTTAATTTAATCTTTATTGCATTTTTTTCCATTATTATTTAGTCCCCTTATACACCCCTCCCTCTAGAAATCACCATGCTGTTGTCCGTGTCCATGAGTCCTTTTTCTTTTTGGCTCAATACCTTCACCCCATAACCCCCCTACCTCACACTAAGTGTCATCTGCTCTCCATCTATGAATCTGTCTTCATTTTTTTTGTTAATTCAGTTTGTTCATTAGATTCTTCATATGAGTGAAATCATATGGTATTTGTCTTTATCTGACTGGCTTATTTCACTTAATGTAATATTCTTCAGGTCCATCTGATGTGGACCCCAGCCTGTGTGGTCCTTGTGTTGTGGCTGCGATGAACAAATTCACACAGACTACAGAAGTCCTGTGGAGAAAAAGGGATGGCCTGGCCTCTCTCTAAGTGAGAGAGAGGGCTGCAACCCTTGCCTGGACAGGCTTTTATTGCTTTTCTGGGCACATTACATACAGAATGGTCCTCATTTACTATGCACAGGTTCACTTTAGGTAGTTACCTTTTACAGAAAACAAAGGAGAGGATGTTGCTAATTACATCAAAGAAGAAGGATATTTGCAAATGCAAAGTGAAAAGTGGTTGAACTGGTTATACTTGTCCTAGGGATGTTTAGCATAGATTTTAGGAAGTTACTTTAAAGATAGGCAGTAAACATTTGCTGCCTCAATTCAGGGTGAGGGAGTTTTAGCAAAACCAAGCCTCAAAGCAGCTACAATGCAGGCCTGATTCCCCAAGAGAGGACCTATTCATGAGTGTGGGTCGTGTGTGCTTGACCTCGCTCCCCAGTGGCCTTTCTGAGTTGGGGCTGGGCTCCATTCCCCATGCCACATGGAACAGTCCCCTAATATCCATCCATACTGTTCCAAAGGGTAAAATTTTCTTCTTTTTTACAGCTAAGTAGTATTCTACTGTGAAAATACCCCATAGTTGTTTCATCCACTCATGTATTGATGGAAAATTGGGCTGTTTTCATATCTTGGTAGTTGTAAATGATGCTGCAATGAACACAGGGGTGCTTATGTTCTTTTGAATTAGTGTTTTGGGTTCCTACAGATATATTCCCAGTAGCAAGACTGCTGGGTCAAAAGGCAGATCCATTTTTAATTTTTTGAGGTATCTTCCTCCACACTGCTTTCCACAGTGGTTGCACCAGTCTGTGTTCCCACCAACAGTGCAACGTGTTCCCCTTTCTCCACATCTTTGTGAGCACCTGTTGTTTGTTGATTTATTAATGATAGCCATTCTGACAGGTATGAGATGGTATCTCATTATGGTTTTAATTTTCATATATCTGATGATTAGTGATGTCAGTATCTTTTCATATGTCTACTGTCCCTCTGAGTGTCCTCTTTGGGGAAATGTTTATTCAGTCCCTTTGCCATTTTTTAATTGGGTTGTTTGTTTTTTTCATGTTGAGCTTTGTAAGTTCTTTATAAATTTTGGATATAAACCCTCTATTAGATGTATCATCAAATATGTTCTCCAATACTGTGGGTTGTCTTTTTATTTTGTTGATGATTTCCTTTGCTTTGTAAAAGGTTTTTAGTTTAATGTAGTTTCATTTGTTTATTTTTTCTTTTCTTCCCTTGCCTGAGAAAATATATCTAATAGAAAATTGTTACCAGCAATGTTTGAGAATTTGCAGTCCATATTTTCTTCCCTAGGGATAAATTTAAACAACAAGGTAAAAGACCAATTTTCAGAAAACTATAGGCAGTTAAAGAAAGAAATTAAGGAGAATATAAATAAGTGGAAGCATATAACATGTTCATGGGTTAGAAGAATTAACATCATTAAAATGTCCATTCTAACTAAAGCAATCTATATATTCAACACAATTTCTCTTGAAATACCATTGGTATATTTCACAGAACTAAAATAAATATTTCAAAAATGTATACAGACCCCAAAATGACCCCAAATATCCTCAGCAAGCTTGCTAAAGAAGAACAAAGCTGGAGGTATCACAACTCCTGTTGTCAAACTATACCATATAAACACCATAATAAAAACAACCTGGTACCAGCATAACAACAGACATATAGATCAATAGAACAAAAGAGAGAACCCAGGAATAGACCCACAACTTTATGATCAATTGATATTTGGCAAAGTTGACAAAAGCATGCAGTGGAGCAAAGACAGTCCCTTCAATAAATGGTGTTGGGAAAACTGGATTGGTATGTGAAAAAAAAATGAAACTAAGCCACCAACTTATACCAGCATATATACAAGAATAAACTCAAAATGGATAAAAGACTTAAATATAAGTTGTGAAACCATAAAAATCCTAGAAGAAAGCATAGGCAATAAAATCTCAAATATCTCACGTAGCAATATTATTGCCAATATATTTTCTAGGGTATTGAAAATAAAGGAGAAAATAAACAAATGGGACTACAACAAATTAAAAAAAACTTCTGCACAGCTAAAGGAACCATCAACAAGATGAAGAGGGAACCCAGTGTATGGGAGAGCATTTTCACCAGTGGTATATATGATAAGGTTTTAATCTCCAAAATATTTATATAAAAAGAATAAATACAATTCAGTATGAAAAAGACAAACAACTCAATTAAGACATGGGCAAAAGAACTGAACAGACACTTCTCCAAAGATGACATACTGATGGCCCATGGACATATGAAAAAAATGCTCAATGTCACTAATCATCAAATAAATGCAAACTAAAACCACCTTACACTTGTCAGAATGTCTACCCTCAATAAGATAATAATAACAAGTGCAGGCAAGGATGTGAGGGAAAGGGAACCCTCATGCACTGTTGGTGGGAATGCAGTCTGGTACAGCTACTGTGGAAAACAATATGGCATATCCTCAAAAATTAAAAATGGAACTCTCTTTTAACTCAGCAATTCCACTTCTGTGAATAAATCCTAAGGATCCTGAAACACCAAGGCAAAAAATATGTGCACTCCTATATTCTTAGAAGCATTATTTAAAATAGACAAGATTGGGAAACATTGTAAGTGCCCATCAGTAGATGAATGGATAAAAAAGCTGTGGTACATTTACACAATGGAGCAGTAAAAAAGAAGAAACTCTTATATTTTGTGACAGCATGAATGGACCTGGAGAATATCATGCTAAGTGAATTAAGCCAGTCAGTGAAAGACAAATACCACATGATCTCATTTACATGTAGAATCTAATGAACACAATAAACTAAAAAACAAAATAAGAATAGAGCATAAATACATGGGACAGATTTACAACTGCTAGAGGGGTTGGGATGAGAGATGGTGAAGATTTTAACCAAAGAATATTTATGCACAACTCATGGAAATAGACAACAATATGAGGATTACCTTGGGGAGGGAAGTGGATGGGGAAAAGGGAGAAAAAAATGGGGAAAACCATGAAACCATAAAAAATTAAAATAACAAAATAAAATAACTTAAAAATGAAGTAAAAACCATTTAAAAAGTTAGAAATGAAGGATACACTAACTAAAATGAAGAATAAATTATAAAGAATCAACAGTGGAGCCAATGAAGCCAAGAATCAAATCAGTGATTTGGAAGGTAAGGAAGCAGAAAGCAATCAGGAAAGAAAAAAGAAAAAAAGAGTCCAAAAATGATAATGTAAGGACCCTCTGGGATAACTTCAAGTGTACCAACATTCACATATGTGGGGGTGCTGGAAGAAGGACAGAGAGAGCAAGAAATTGTAAACATATTTGAAAAAATAATGAAGGAAAATGTCCCTAGCCTGGTGAAAGAAGTAAACATACAAGACCAAGAAGTATAGACAGTCCCAAACAAGAAAATTCAAAGAGCCCCACACCAAGATACATCATAATAAAAATGCCAAAGTTTAATAACAAAGAGAAAACCTTAAAAACAGCAAGAGAAAAGCTGTTAGTTACCTACAAGGGAGCTCCCATAAGCTTGCCAGCTGATTTCTCAACAGAAATTTTGTAGGCCAGAAGCAGTGTTTGTTACAAAACAGTCAAGGTGAGGAAAAACAAGGACCTACAACCAAGATCACTCTGACCAGCAAAGCTGCCTTTTAGAATGGAAGTACAGATAAAGAGATTCCCAGACATGAAGAAGCTAAAGGAGTTTAACACCACTAAACCAGTATTATAAGAAGTCCAAAAAGAAAATAAAAGATCGAAAATATGAATAATAAATAGCTATAGAAAAGAAATGAATCTAACCATTTGAGACAGCATGGATGGACTTAGAGAATTTTACGCTAAGTGAAATAAATCAGTAAAAGAAGACAAATACTATGGTTTAACTTATAGGTGGAATTTAAAGAACATATAAGTGAAAAAACAAAACAGAAACAGACTCAAAGATACAGAGAACAGACTGATTGTTACCAGAAGGTAAGGGTTGGGGAACTGGGTGATAAAGGTAAGGGGACTGAGCAGTACAGATTGGTAGTTACAAAGTAGTTATCAGAATGTAAAGTACAGCATAGAAAATACAATATCCAGCACAAATAACATCCCTTTTTTATTACAAAACATTTTATTACAAAATCATAAGCATGTAATTCAGTAACATAACACTATCACACTGAAGCCCACCATGTGATATTTTAGGTGAAATGTTCAAATTAAATCTATAAATTATTACACTCATATTACCCTATCAACCACACTCAAGCAGGCCTTACATCTGCTGGATCCTGTATAGTCATCAATATTTTAATAATGTATGGTGCCAGCGGGTACTGGAAATATTAGGGAGAATACTTTGTAAGGTATATGATTTTCTAACCACTCTATGTACATCTAAAACTATTAGAAAATAATATTGAATGTAAACAGCAGGTGAAAAAATTAAATTAAAAAGAAAGAATACAATCCATGATCATTAGTCTATTCAAGCAAACCTTTTTTTTCCTTCCTCTTCATTGTATACAATCATGTATATTGTTTACACCTGACTGTACCTATTGAAAAAATACATTTACCTTTTTATTTGAAACTGTTAGCATTACTTGAAACACATATAATTCCTGATATATTATTTTTGCCACTAATTATGTTTCCTTATTTATAAATAAGAATTCTACTACTCAGAACATTCAAGTTATCTTGCTTGTGCTTAATATTCCTGTTTCTTTTACAAAATCACCAATGCTATATAACTTGTCGCTAAGGTAGAGTTTGGGTTAATGAAAATTTTTATAAATTGATATGTGTAATAAAATCAGGAAGAAAATGTGGCACATTCATATTTTTGAAACACTGGAGAACAGTGTTTATCAATAAATGAGAACAATCAGTAAAACTATTACAATCTTCAACAACAGAGGATTTCTCCTGGTGCTGCTATCTATTTTTTGCACAATTTTCATCTACTACATTTTTTCCCAACATTTATTCTTCCCCCAAGAGCAGGCAAACAGATGTTGGAACAGCTGGATTGGATATACATTTTTGTTTCTGTAGCATAGGATTCTCTGGTACTTTAAGTACCAGGGAACTAAGGTAAAGGGCTCTGCCCTTTCCATTATTATTGTTTTGGGGTTTTTTTTTTGAGACTAAAGAAAGCACTTTGCTGTGTAATCCTTAATTCACTAACTCAAGGCTAATTGATTTTAAGATCACTCAATAATTGCTATTTCTGAAATTTAAGGTAATTCATTATTCACATTTGGCCAGATGCTATAATACTTAATTTTTTTTTCTCTTATTGATTCTAGAGAGAGGGTTAAGGAGGCATAAAGATAGGGAGAGAAACACCAATGTGAGAGAAAAACATCAATTGGTTGCCTCTTGCACACACCCCAACAAGAGACTGAACTAGCAACCCAAACATGTGCCCTGACTGGGAATTGAACCAGTGACCTTTTGGTTTGCAGGATGATGCCCAACCAACTGAGACACACTGGCCACATCTAGAATTCTTTGTTTTGATTCTCTATAAAGCACATTATTCAAAAAAATGATTATTAATTTTTAAAATACATATTGACATACATAGATCTTTTTATATAAATTATGTTGTGAGTTATTAATACATATAAATATAACATGTAAAAGCATAAGTGACTCAAGTATAATTGAAATATTAAACAATAAAAACAACACAGAAATACATCAATTCCTATTCATGATTATTAAGGAAGAACAAATTGCATACTTTTCATGAAACAACTATTTAAAAATATGGTCTAACTTTATTTTTTAAGTTTGTTTTCTAAACTGGTTGTATTGTTTAACACTTCTACCACCAGTGCATGAGGGTCAATAGTTGATAAGGATAAATTTCTATAAGTTTTGTTAATACGTATACTTTCTTAGCCAGTTATATTCATTTAGATATGCAATAACTCACAGTGGTCCTCCCATATTTTGATGAGGATTCATTACCTAGATTTCTCTCCCAGGTGGCAATTAGACCTAAATTTAGTATAAGGAAAAAATTACTTTAGTAACCTAGTAATTAATTGACTGATATCCATACCTCATACTGTGACTTCTGATTTTAAACATTGATTTTATAGTATGATTTTGATATTTTTCTTTCTCAAAAAATGAAATGCCTTTCTTTAAAACACAAGTGAACTCTCATATTATTTGTGAAACCTCTCATGATTATTCCTGGTCAATATAACTGCTTATCAGTGTTTGATTTTCCTCTTTCTTTGGTATCCATTAAACTTGTTTGTACCATTATTTCCACTCTTGAGACATCAAATTACATTTAAACTTAATAATTTTGTCATTTTTTTCTGGCTATAAGTTGCAAAATTATAGAAATACATAAATTATTTTTAATAAATGAAATGATCTGAAGTCTCACAAATTATAAATTAACATTATTGATGTCAATAAATTTTTCAGATGTCGCACATATATTTCATGTTAACTGTTAACTATTTTTATTTTTAGTTTTTTCTGGTAATTATCATCATAACATTTTATATTTGTGACTCTTCAATTTATAAAATTTATATGCATTCTATTAACCCTGTATTAAAAGATAGCTGTTCCATGACAAATCTGTTCTCCATTTCCCATTTTGCATTATTTAACTTTTTGGTCCTGATGGTTTCTCTTAAATATCTATTTAAGCATTCCCATGTTGAATCATTATCTTTAAACAAATATGTTAACTATATACTACTATAAAGGATGAAGTTATTATCTCTACACAAGACTATATCTTCCTATTCACCACTTAGATTTAAGAAAGATATATGAATTTCACAATGTTTTATTTTAGGAAACAGATGGAAGCAGATGTGCTATTTCATACATAAGTATGTTTGGTGCTTGTATAAATACTGATTATATATATTAAAGGCAGTATAAATAGCATCCAAAAAGTTATTATTTAAATATATGTTTCTACTGAACATGGCAATGTAGTTGCATCAGAAGAAAGTAGTGTAGAGTATATTTTCCTATAACTGTACCTGTGAAACCTAAAAGAGACCAGTACAGATATGAAGAGTGAACAGGTAGACTTTTCTCATGTACCCCAATAGCTCAAAATTGTGTCATGATTTCGCTTCATATTCTCAATATTTCCTATATAGTTTATCTTTTACAGAGATTATTTTTATTCATTTACATTTTTATTGAAAAACTTATATACATTATCTTTATAAAATTAAGATTTTTCAGTCTTTTTGTCATAAAATCTGTTGGAGTTCTCGTCTTTCTCATACTACTTTGAACCAACTAATTTGTAGATTCCTGGTCCCCCTCTCATTGTTGACTTTTCTTTGTCTTCTAGTTGCAACTTGTCATTTCCTGAATCACAATTAATTACTCTAATATTACAGTTTTGTTATGATAATGTAAATATTTGATTAAAATCATTTCAAAAAGGGTTTGTGAGAGGAAACACTTACCTATATACTTATATAGGTAAATACTTATATATTAATTGAAAAAAATACTTATATATTAATTCTGCAAATTATAGAAATCTAGTTTCAGAATCATTTGACACAGAACTTTGAGAGCATAGATTGATTATCTACTAAAATCTGGAGCCACAATTATTCACATTTTTATACAAAATTTTCTCTATCAAGAAAAATTTTAGACTCTTTGTTTATCCTTATATTTATTTAATTTCACTACAATCCATGGATCTCTCCTTTTTTCTCAGTCCATGGCTCTTTTTCTTTTTCTTTAATTTATTTTGGACAGCACTTTTTATTATCTAAAGACTCAAGTTATTCTTTACCTACTAGTTGACTTGAGAAGTATATGTAGTACACTTCCTATGTGCTGAAAACTTTCTAGACTTGGTATTTTCAATATTGAACATAGCAGCCTAATATCCTTACCATTATTGAGGTTATAGTACATTGAGGATATAATAAATAAAACAAATGCATAATTTAATATATTAACAGTTTAAGATAACTAAATAGAAAAGAAAATAAGTTAAGCAGAATAATGGTGGTTGGGAAGGCTAAAAAGAGATAAAGGTCTATTCAACCGTAGAGTTAGGGTAGACCTCATTGGAAAGGTAACATTTGTGCTGACTTGCAGGCAACAAGGGTGTAAACATATGACTGTCTATGGAAATATATGGCATTCCAGGACAACAAAAGCATCACTGCAAAACAGGAGTCAGAGCATCCTTAGAGCTGTCTGACATATAACATTAAGAGACAGCTGGCTGATGGCCAGTGGGGCTAAAGCAAGGAGGAGAGTAGTAAGAGAGGTCATCAGAAAAATAGGGCTGTGTTGATGGGCTAGGGTCTCAGAGGTCCCTCAAAATGTGACTTCTAGTTTGTGAGTATCAGGGACTCATGTGTTTGGACACAAAATCAACATAATCTGGTTTTAAAAGTATCACACTGAACTATCATACTGTGATGTGATGACAATTGATTCTAAGATTCAATAGAAAACGCAGGAAGACCTGATTATTTCTAGCACCCAGGTGAGAGTTGTGGGGATTTAGACTAGGGCTATTGCAGTCCAGGCAGTGAGGAGTAAATGCATCTTCATCTTGTTCTGAAGCCAACAAGATTACCTAATGGAATCTGTAGAGACGCTGAGAAAAACCAACCCCATCTTGTGGGATTTCTTCTGTGTGCTTTTGACTTGAAGTTTTCCTCTATCTTGGTTTAAATGTTAAACAATATTACATGCTCCTTATCTTTTAAAAACTCTTAATCTCTCCTACATAGAGGGCATGTTTTTTCTTTTGTTTGTTTGTTTTTTAAAAATGTTTTCAGTATCACCACATAAATCTAAGTTCTAGTTGCTACAATGTTATTCCGGGTGGATAAGGAGACAAATACATGTTCCAAACTCTGGCTTCACGAAGTTTTTTAGAGTGGTTTTAGGCTTATAACAAAATTAAGAAGGAGGTACAGAAATTTCCCACATACCCTCTACCTCCATGTGGCATAACCTCCCCAATATCAACATCACTCGCAAGACTGATACTATTTTTTTTTATCAAGGATAAACCTATATTGATACATTATAATGACCCAAATCTGTAGGTTACATTAGGGTTTATTCTTGATGTTGCACATTCTATGGGTTTGGACAATTGTATAAGGCCATATGTTTATCACTGTACTATCATACAGAGTATTTTCAATACCCTAAAAATCCTCTGTGTTTAACCTATTTTCACACCCCTACACACCAGGAAAAAATTTAAAATCTTTTGCTATATACTACCAAATTTTCTAAAATACCAATTTATTTTCTCTCAGAACAGAAAATGACTTTGTATTTCATCACTCATACTTTATTGCAGTTATATATTCTGTGATAAGTATATTTAAAATTATTAAATCATAGATATTATTCAATCAACCTTAATGGTCTTTAACTGGGTAGCACTGAATGTTGCATGAAACAGTGATATATTTATTAGAAATGGTTCTCATTTCATGCTGTTATTATAATAGACCCATGAAAAATAAGTGCTAATGCAAGCCAAGGATTTATTCATAATTGATACAACAGATCTTCTTTAAATAGATGAAGTTAATAAAGTTAACCATTTTCAATAAGAAAGGAATTGAACATTTTACAGTTTTATATTTTAAAGTAATAAAGAGTATAAGCTTAGGTATGTGAAATATGATGTATCTACTAATTATATGCAATATATAATTTTTCCCTAATTTTAACTCAATAATAAAAAAATGAGTTTTCTTAAATTTTCATTTTGTTCTGTTATACATCAATTGACTGAATATCATTAGCACTATTTCTGTGTGGTATCCCTACGCCACAACAATATTGTATAGAACATTTTAAGACAGCTTTTATGAGAGAAAATTTAGTTTCACAGCTGAATCTACATCAGCTTATTAATGATGTAGCATTTAACACACAATATGTATTTTATTAAACAAAAATAACAATTCATTTTATACAACTAATTATTAAAAAACATTATCTCGAATTATCGAGGCAAAATAATAGAAAGGCAGTCAAACCTGAAAAGATTGAAAAGAAAGTAACAATTTCAGTTATATTAAGTATGTGGTATCTTGTATTTACTACAACTACTCGGTCAGTCCTTTTATTTATTCATTCACTGAAAGTGTACTGACACTACAATGCATTTGTTAAAAACAGACACTACAGGACAAGTCCCAGGCACTTTCTCCAAGATTCTCACAGCCTATGCTTAAAAAAAAATTAACAGAGACATGTCCTATAGAATACACGTGCTACTAGAGAGTAGTTGCAGAACAGCATGGAAAATATACATGACTGGGAGTCCCCACTGGAGAACGAGGGTCAGAGGTGTGGGGTTTATCCTCCCAGAAGCATGCTAAAGACTAGGAAGTGAGCGCTTGGGTGAATCAGTGAGCCAGATAACAAGACTGGCAAAAATTTTGTCTGCTTTAATGGGACAGAAGAGTTCACAAACTGCAAGCTTCATAGACATCTGTGGTTCTCTGATGTCTCACTCTTCAAACTCAGTTCTTCATCCTTTCTACCTTGTTCATTTCCATCTACCTCAAATGCATCCTCTCTCCAGCTACTCTGTCTTTCAAGCTCTTCTTTACATAGCTGGAAAAAAAAACTATATACTCCTTTCTTTTTTCCAGGTTCCTTTTTTGTATTTATTACATGTTTTATTGTTGTTTAAGTACACTTATGTCCATTCTGCTCCCACCTCTTCCCCTACCTCACCACCCCCACAACCCAACCTCAACACTAGCCCCGTTTGGCTTTGTCCATGGGTCCATTATACATGTTCCTTGACTACACTTCCCTTTCTTTCTCCCATGATTCTCCATACCCTTCCCCTCAGGTTACTGTCAGTTTGTTCTTTATTTCAATGTTTCTGGGTATATATTACTTGATTAGTTGTTTCTCTTTTTTTTTAATTTTTATTGTTACTCAATTATAATTGTATGCCTTTTCTCCCCATCCCTCCACCCCACCCCAGCTGAACTCACCTCCCTCCCCCTTGATTTTGTCCATGTGTCTATTATAGTAGTTCCTGTAATCCCCTCTCCTCACTGTCCCCTCTCCACTCCCCCCTGGTTATTGTTACATTGTTCCTAACATCAATGTCTCTGGTTATACTTTGTTTGCTTTGTTCTTCTGTTGATTATGTTCCAGTTAAAGGTGAGATCATATGGTATTTGTCCCTCACCCTCTGGCTTATTTCACTTAGCATAACGCTCTCCAGTTCCATCCATGCTGTTGCAAAGGGTATAAGCTCCTTCTTTCTCTCTGCTGTGTAGAATTCCATTGTGTAAATATACCATAGATTTTTGATCCACTCATTTGCTGATGGGCACTTAGGTTGCTTCCAGTACTTGACTATTGTAAATTGTGCTGCTATGAACATTGGGGTGCATAGGTTCTTTTGGATTGGTGTTTCAGGGTTCATAGGGTGTAATCCCAGCAGATGAATTGCTGGGTCAAAGGGCAGTTCCATTTTTAGTTTTCTAAGGAAATTCCATACTGTTTTCCACAGTGGCCTCACCAGTCTGCATTCCCACCAACAGTGCACTAGGGTTCCCTTTTCTCCGCATCCTCTCCAACATTTGTTTGTGGATTTGTTTATGTTGGCCACTCTGACTGGTGTGAGATGGTACTTCATTGTGGTTTTAATTTGCATCTCTCTGATGGCTAGTGATGCTGAGCATTTGTTCCTATGTCTCTGGGCCTTCTGTATGTCCTCCTTGAAGAAGTATCTGTTCAGGTCCTTTTCCCATTTTTAAATTGGATTGTTTGTCTTCCTGGAGTAGAGTCATGTGGGTTCTTTATATATTCTGGAGATGGAGCCCTTGTCCAAGGTATCATTGGCAAATATGTTTCTCCATATAGTTGGTTACCTTTTAATTTAGCTGATGTTTTCTTTAGCCATGCAGAAACTTTTTTATTATTACGAGGTCTCATTTGTTTATTATTTCTTTTATGTCCCTTGCTCTAGGGGACATATCGGTGAAAATATTACTGTGTGGAGTATCTGCGATTTTCCAGTCTATGTTCTCTGGGGCTTTTATGGTGTCTTGACTTATATTTAAGTCTTTTATCCATCTTGAGTTTATTTTTGTGTGTGGCGTAATTTGGCACTCGAGTTTCATTTTTTTGCATGTAGCTGTCCAGATCTCCCAACCCAATTTGTTAAAGAGGCTATTTTTACTTCATTTTATGCTCCTTCCCCCTTTGTTGAATGTTAATTGACCATGGACATATGGGTTTATTTCTGAGCTCTCTATTCTGTTCCATTGATTTTTGTGTCTATTCTTATGCCAGTAGCAGACTGTTTTGATTATAGTGGGCTTATAATATACCATATTTTTCAGGCCATAGGACTCAGCCAGGTTTTAGAGAAGAAAATAGGAAAAAAAAACACACTCTACCGCCGCCTCCCCCCCCCCAGCGAGCCAGGTAAGCTACATTCAGACTATAAGATGCACCCCCATTTTCCTCCCAAATTGGAGGATAGTGCATCTTATAGATTGAAAAATGTAGTAGTCTGATGTCAGGTATTGTGATCCCTCCTACTTTGTTCTTCTTTCTCAAAATTGCTGTAGCTCTTCTGGGTCATTTATGGAGTCATATAAATTTTTGAAATGTTTGCTCTATATCTGTGAAATGTGTTTCTGGTGTTTTAATATGGATTGCATTGAATCTATAAATTTCTTTGCATAGTATGGACATTTTGATGATGTTAGTTCTTCTAATCCATGAATATGGTATATGCTTCCATTTATTTGTATGTTCCGAAATTTTTTTCTTCAGTGTTCTGTAGTTTTCTGAGTATAGGTCTTTTACCTCCTTGGTTAGGTGTATTCTTAGGTACTTTATTTTATTGGTTGCTATATCAAATGGGATATATTTTTCAGAGGCATTTTTGCACACCAACAATGAAATATCAGAAACAGAACTGTGTTATCTAGTAAGAAATTTAAGGTAAGTCATGTTAATATTCCACATAAAAATTATCCTTGACTTCCCACATCCCATAGAATAAAATCCCCAAATCTTACATTGACATTTAGAGTACACTTATTACTGTTAACTCAGTCTATAGTCTGAGCCTCTGACAAATTAATTCCCACATTTCTTCATCCAATGCAATTCACCATTATTGACAATGTTTAACTTCCAAAATAGCTACATTATATGAGTGTGCAAATGTTTGTTTCCTGAGTATAGAATCAATTTTCTATCATTTTTCCTCACCCTTCATCCCTTTATCTTATATTTGGAAATTCCTATTTGCTCTCTGAAATTCATTTGAAATACCATCTCCTCAGTGAAGAATTTACCATCCCCCTTGGCATTAAGACTGAGTACACATTTTCCTATCTGTGAAGCCTTTGTTCATAGTCTTACTTAATGACACTTTTTCATTTGTGTGACCTCAACCTTGAGAATTACACAAAATAAATGTTATACTCCCAATCCTCATGGAGATAACATTTGAGATGAAAAGACACATGTCAAATGATAGCTAAAATGAATGGTGAACATTATAAGAATACGTATGGAGTATTCTGAACACAGATGAAGGAGAATTAATATGAACTTGGGTGGGAATGGAAGAAAGGGTTGGCCAGGCATAGCTATGAAAGGAAAGTGACATTACAGTTGACTTTGCATATTTAACCATGGGAGATACTGAGGAGGATAAAGGCAGAGACTGGGCACTCACCCCCAGATGATGATGACTGGCTGAAGCTGAGGAGCAGTTGTCCCAATGAAACAGGGCATGTCATCCACTAGGTTCATTTTCTTAATTTACTTCCAGGTTCCTGTAGGCGTAGGAGATATCTGACTGCTGCTAAAGAAACCAGTGTTGCCAGTTCATGAAAGAAAGGATACTCTGTGGCAGGAAGTTATACATTTCATCACGGGGAGCAATGAGGTCATTCAAAGTTTTGATAAAACAGACTGATATAGTCAAGTGTCTCTTTAGAAATACTGCTAAAGGCAGTGGGGACAATTCATTGAAAAACTTGAAGAAAATGCTGCTTTGTAGGATAGGTGTCAGGAGTTTATTGTTAAGAGTTCAGAAGTTCAGCAAAGAGAAATAAGAGCTCAAATGAGAGTTGTGATTACTGAAGTGAGGCAGAAGGCCTAGAGCTTGAGTGTTATTTCAGAGATGAGACTCACCAAACCCTCTGACCAGTGATCAGTAGGGGATAAGTAGGTATACAGGAAACTGGGCTTCTGTCTTGGGGACCTGGTTTATGTCCACTGAATAGAAGAGGATGGAAGAGAACTGCTCACACCATATATCTTGCTCTTTGATTTCATAATGCATGGTACAAATATAACTTCATGAAAAGCTAATTTATCCCATTTAATAGCTGGATATACCAAGATTATTATCTTTAAGTTAGGATTTCAGGTACAGTGATTTTCCCTATTGTAAAAGAAAATATATTTGTGAGGGCAAGTGCAAGAATAATGTATGATATAAATGCCTTAACGTAAATTTTGGAATCAAAAGGAATATGCATTTTTGGTTGATAAAAATCAGTTTTTTTAGGGAATAAATTTAAGGTAGTGGAAAAATAAGAGCTTAGAGAGAGATCTAACCCTGGCTGGTGTAGCTCAGTGATTTGAGCCTGGGACTATGAACCAAAGGGTTGCCAGTTTGATTCCCAGTCAGGGCACATCCTGGGTTGAGGGCCAGGTTCCCAGTAGGGGACGTGTGAGAGGCAACCACACATTAATGTTTCTCTTCCTCTCTTTCTCTTTCCCTTTGCCTCTCTCTAAAAATAAATAAAAAATATTTTAAAAAGAGCTCAGAGAGAAATCTATAATTTTGCCAGTTTACAAGCAAGCATCCATAAATGACAATAGATTGGCTCCTGATAGTAAGTGGCCAGGAACAGAAGATGGTAGTCAATAAGTTTTGACACTAGAGTATTGGATGAGATGTCATTTTAGCTGTTACTTTCAACTGCGAACATGATAATGATTATCATGACAAATGATTACCATATAGTCAAATGATCCCATCCAGACAACATACTTATTAAAATATATACAATAACCTATATATAAATGGAAATCTCAATTTTATATATAAGGTACTTAACTTTTTAATATAAGTGCCTTATTTTTAAATGATGTGTATTTTGCATAGCTTAAGAAGGTAGGTTTCACATTCTTGTGGTAGAGAAAAATACACCAAATTCAAAACTATACAATATCAGATGAGTACTAAAATTGTCGTTAATTATGTGATTTTAGGTAACTATTTAAAATCTCTAAAAATCTCTAAGGATCCAATTGTCTCATTTTATGCATTACACTGTGTACAATTTCACTACACAAGAGGCATAAATATTAAATATTATTGAATGTCACAGGATTCCATAAACACCTTTTGTTAAGGGTTATATAGTGAATATGTTTGACTTTGCAGGGCATTCAGTGTCCATTGAAACTACTCACCTCTATCACTGTGGTGTGAAAGCAGCCAGAATCAGCACCCAAATAAATAGACATGTCTGTGTTCTCATAAAACTTGACTAAGCATGCGACACCCTAGATTTGGTTCTCAGGCCGTGTAATTTGCTAACATATGAACTGGAGGAGTCAAAGAAAGGCTTATGATACAACCTTTTTATATGTTCTGTATGTTCAACTTTGAGACACAATAATCCTAAGAGTGTGTCTTTTAGCATAAACATTTTTATTTAAGTGTATTTACAAATATATTCTGAAGGAATGAATATGAACAATAATTTAAAAGGTACAAAATAACAAAAGTATTTCCAGATTTCCATTAAAATATTCTAAATTTCCTCAACAACTTTATATGATTCCACCTTGTAGCCCTATGTGAATGAAACTCAGATAGAATCAAACCATATACTCAACCTTCTTCACACAGAATTTTAAAAGGTTGGCTGAAGTTTTCTCACAACTGTGTTTCAAAGGCATTTGGTTCCTTTTTGCTAAAACGCAGGAGTGAGACACAGAGATCATGGTTGTAACTGCCTGTGTTGCTATGGCTCCACTTTTGAATTATGGTTACATTCTAGCTTTAATTTAAAAAAGTATACCTCAAAATAACCCAAATGACCTCAAATGACAAAAAAATAATAACCTAACAGTAATGTGAATATGTAGACAAGTGACTTTTAATTTACTAATAACAGTTCTGTTAATCATCTTTCTAGGAAAGCTACGTTCTTTATATCATATATAAGATAACACCATATGCTGCAAAATTAAACATTGTGATTTATGGGATTTATTAAGTATATAAAAAAGAGTATAATTAGTTTTCCAGTGCCAAAGGCATGTCTGAATTATTTGATTATTTGAATGGAATGCCACTGGTTATGTGGTAAACCTATAACTGAGTGATTGGGCAATAATTATTACTTCTCTCTTCTAATATCTTGAGCTTTTTGATATTATTATTTGTGTTGATTTCAACTATAAGATGTCATCATTAAACTGATCATTCATCTTTTTTGAGGTGGCAAGTGAAAACATGACCTGACTGGTACTTATTTGAAACTACAGATAATTTAACTAATAAAGTAAATTGGCAAAAATTATAAAATTTGGGAAAGTGAAAATAACAAGGAATTTATTCTTTTATCCTGCTACAATTTTAGATTCACATTTTTTGGTTATTTATTTATTTATTTTTAGAGAGCATGCACCCCGCACTGGGGACCTGGCCTGCAACCCAGGCATGTGCCCTGACCAGGAATCAAACCTGCAGCCCTTTGGTTCTCAGGCCAGTGCTCAATCCACTGAAACACACCAGTCAGGGCTAGATTCACATTTTTTGCATGATAAAATTTACTATTAGGAATTCTACTGGAGGTAAATTCTGAAAACCTGCTCTCAGTTTGTGCTTCTCTGGAACACAGTTCTAGATAGCTTTGGTCTTTGTAATTTATGTCGTTCTGGGGTTAAGCTTGAAGGAATCATCACTACCCAAAAGAAGCTATTCCCATGGTAATGTCAGAGACATATACACACAAAAAACAATCATGTGAATCCCCTATAGCCTTGATCTGTAACTAGTTTGTCATTTTCATACACATACCTTGGTTTCACACAAATAACATAGATAAATCCACAATCAGAAGACGGGAGAGAATGCTCTCTATGTGGTGAAGCAAAATCAAGGGTGTAGGTATTGGTGAAGATGAACAATTATGGATAATTTTTCAATCTATCATACTTTGCTGTGCAAAAATATGATTTACATTTACTACATCATGTTTTTCAAAATAACTAAGAAAAGCAACAATTAAAATTTAAAAATTGCATCTATAATTTCTTTATTAAGTCTTTTTAGTAAGTTAAGCCTAGCCCACAAAATTATTAAAAACATTTTTAGAATAATTATTTAATATGATTATACTATTATCAGTTTATTACACAGGTATTGATATTAAATTTACAATAATCACATAGAATTAGCAGCACAAAGTCATAGCTCATGCTATCAAGGAATTCATACCATACTGAGAAGTATAGATACATAACAGATGATGGCATATCAAATGCAATCCTGTCATAAATCCTAGAAATGGCAAAGTATTATGGAAATTTGTGGCAGATAATTCAGCTTTAAGAAGGGAATGAAATACAATCATGAAGAAGAAGTAGGATTTCAAAGAGAGTGGTGAAGGGCATCCAGGCAAGGGGTAACAAGAGCAGAGAGGGCACAGGCGTGTGCATGACACGTGAAATCAGGTCAAAGCCTAGAGATGTAAATCAGCACAACCTGTTCTTGAATATCAGAGACTCAGTGTGGCAGCTGTTTAAATGCCTGGGATGAAAATAAATTGCTAGAAATATGAGAATGAGTGCATATAGGGCATTTTAGATCAGTTGACTTAGTTTGAGGCACCCCAAAGGCAGACCATCAGATAAGAATTTGGGGTTAAGTAATTTGTTTGTAAGACTAACACAGAAAGAAGAGAAAGTAGGGAATGTGAAAGGAAGAAAAGGCAGAAACCAAAACAAGGTGTGTTAAACGCTGGCTTAATGTTGTAGCCACCTCTTGCTCATTTCTCTAAGAGCCCTCCAGATCTTGTGAAAGATAACTCAGAATGAACACAAGCTTGTGGAATAGATGCATCAAAAGCAAATGAGACAGTGGAAAGATGGAACTCAGAGTGATTTAGAATCTTGATTTTTCCGGACAGGTTTCCCTCCATACCTCACACTCCTTCCTGGGCTCCTAGATTGTGCACACAAACCGTCCTGTGAATTGTGCTATGTTTTTGATCCTGCTGTAAATTATATAGTTAATGTTTAAATTTTTTATTGATTTGAGAGAGAGAGAGAGAGGAAAATTGATTTGTTCCACTTATTTATGCATCCATTGACTGCTTCTTGTATGTGGCCTTGCTGCAGATGGAACCTACAACCTTGGCATATGCGGATGATGCTTTAACAAACTAGCTACCCAACCAGGGCTGAGTTAATATATTTTTAAATCAATTTACTATTTATTCTCCTTCTGAGCAAGAATGACTATGATGTCATGGTTGGAGTATTAACCTCATATTTCCACCAATCTCTGGGGATATAAACTCTTCAGCACTTCTGACCTGCTTTGGACAAGCTGAGTGCTCTTCCACAGACAGAAAATACTCTCAGGTTTAAAAAAAAAAAGAAAGGAAAAGGCAGGCATGGAACTTCCACAGACAGGAAATGCCTTCAGACAAAATGGGAAGGTAAGTGTATGTATCTTCTATAAAATGTTTAAATGCATGTGACAATACTGTATATCATTATATGTTCAAACAGCAACATGATAGCATAAAAAGGTGGACTGCAAAGCAGCTTACTAACTTTAAGATAATAGCTACCCCCAGGGAGAGATGATGGAATTAAAAGAATATATTTGTTTTAAGTGAATTTCTAGTCAGTATTGTTTTAAAAAATTGATGTGAAATAAATACAAATAAACATTTGCAAAATTGTGTCATTGACTGCATATGCGTTTTTACAACATTTTCCATACTGTTTTTTTTTCTGTTTGAAATATTCTAGAATTTTCAAAATATATAAAATAAAATAAAATAAAATGTTTCATTTTGATGAAATTTGCCTAAATTCTCCCAATCTCCAACATTTGAATTGCATTATCACTTTACATTATTTGAAAAGAAACAGTATATTTTAAACTGTAGTAAAATTTAAATCTAATCAATTATTTTACAATTTAAATGGATATAGCCTGAATTTATAATATTTAAACATGAATATGGTTATGAATAATAACACAACACAGATTTCCTTAGGCTATAGCAATCTGTGGGTACAAAGAGCTCATATAATCATTAATGCTCAAATTTACTAACAGCTACCATCTGCATTTATGCAAGATCTCAGCTCCAACCACTTACATATGATCTCTACTCCATTACTTATTTTTCCAGGAGGCTCTATGTTGGTGCCATAGAAGTTCTCAAGGTAAAATTTGCTTTTGTCCTCTTACTAGCCTCCAGCTTTTTTGTTGTCAGGTATCTGCAAGGCTATTGAGAGAAACATTTCCTTAGGTGGTCCAAGAATTAAATCCCTGCAAGACGCTGAGTTGTCACTGAGTTCACTTCATTCTTCTCTTGGACTCTCAAAAAGCTCTGGAGATCCCTGGTGTCTCAAAGTGCTTTTTATAGCTCTCTCAGTCTTCATTTAAAGCCTTCTCCCTAGCTCTCATCTCATGCCCTCCCTCCATGAGTCTGTCTGACAGCTAAGGGGGAGGGGAAGCTAGGAGGTAGAGGAATTGAGCAAACAGGAAAAAGGACTCCTGGACATAAAAAAACAGTATGGTGATTGTTAGGGGGAGTGAGGTGTAAGGGGACTAGTTGATAATGGAAAATGCAGTAAAATATAAAACAGAATGAAAAAAAGATAGTCTTCCTTAGAGTCAGACCTACTGTGTGCTGTTGCTTAGAAACATGCCACCATGTTCTTCTTAGTTGTCCCTTAAATAAATGCTTGAACTTGCATATTGTATGAACTCAAGCAAAAGGACCAGTAGTGGGAGACGGAGTATGCGCTATTAGCTCAGTAGAGACCCATTATCCGGGATAGGCTCAACTGGGTGGTCACTCAGTGTGTAATAATGCTAACTATGGCAATGCTTCTCTCTGCGTTGTGTGATTTAAAGAGCCTTTCTTGAAGATGGGATACAGTTTGTGGACACTGTGTTTTGATATGTAAGCATTCACAGACCACCAAATTTAGTTTATTCAAGAAATGCATAATTAGCAAAATATGGTTAGGTGTATTTATGTCTGACTTTTCATTCTTACCAATATTGATGTTAATGTGGCAGCTGCAAGTAGCTTTAACCTTTTTGGCAAAGCCACAGTCAAGAATTCATTAATAGGGAGGTTGAAAAGTATACCAGGCAGTGGTTTCTTCTTTACAGAATTAATGAGAGAATATAAAGAACTCCTAATGCAAAACTAAATAAGGCATTAAGAGACAACCTTTTTACAATTGCATTGCCGCCATTTAATCATTAGCAGAACAAAATAAAGGTCTGAAGTTTTCACTGAAGCTCTAAACTAAAATTATAGTATATGCTCAGAAACCATCTGAATATTTCTGACATAAATAAGCAGTGAAATTAGTTGATGAATCTGTAAACAGGAATAAAACTGCTGTACTGGTGAGGCATCTATCATTACAGGAAAAAATATCAGTAATTTTATTCCCTTTTCTGAGATTATCTCTTACAGCTATGGCCTCTGTTATTGCAATAACAAATTGAGAAATAATATCCCCCCTGGAAAAAAGTGGGATGTTTTAATGTTTTATGGCAGAGAGACATTTTTGCAGACATTGCAAAAGGCTAATGTCTCCTTTAAATTGGGCTATAATTCAAAGGGAAACATGAAATGCAGCTGCAAAAAGTCAGCCAAATAAGTAAGCTTACACTTTTAGCTTACTTGCATAGTAGTTTCAATTTTCTTATTAATCATTTTTGTTACAGGATGTAGTGCAATTTATTTATATCATATGTGTCCTTGGTTAGACAAAAATTAAGTGTCCCTAAATAATGAGGTGTAAGAGTCATTATGAGGAAAGTCAATTGATGATATTTGGTAACTTCTACAATTGCATTTCACTATTTTTTATGCATTAGCCCATTCACTAATTTACAAGTATATATTGAGCAAATACTGTCTGCCAGACTATATGCTACAAACATAGTACACTTTGTTGAACAAGGCAAACAGATTTTCTCCATCATGGAGCCTAAGATTAGTGAATAAGATGGACAAAAACAAGTTAAAAATAAATAATATGTAATGAAAAATTTTAATAAGATGTCAAAGAAAATATAAAAGTAGATTATCTTAGGGATGATGTATCTATTTTCAAAATGCTAGTTGTCTACAGTCTCTGTACTTTTTCCTAACAAAAGATGTCGGGGGGCTTTAATGCAGTCCCCCCCGCATCCGCCATGGATGAAGAATAAGTCTACCAAGACATGATCTGCTTGGGGAGGAGAGGTGGCCGATCTCCCAAAGGAGAAGGGCCCAGAGCCTTTCTCTCCATGGGCTTTTATTAGGATCATTCCCACAGGAATACGGACAAAGCTCATCAATCATTGTTAGGCAGTAAGGGTTAAACAACACATGATTTACAGAGAACTTTGAGGGCTTATTCTGAGTTACAGCCAATTAGTAAGAGGGCCATAAAACTTTAGGCGCCAGACTCATCTCAGGTCTGGATCCTCATCTTTTAAGATGAGGGTACAAATTAAGAAGGTTTCACAGGAATGTATGTATTTTTCTTAGGCCTGATTCCCCAGGGAATCCACCCTTCCCAGCACAGGACTGCACTGCCCTCTGTTATTGCTTCATGCTTAAGTCAGGCAAGGGAAGTAAGGCAGCCAAGAGACTAGGAGACTTCTTGCAGACAGAATGAGGTCTCAGGCTATTTCAAAGCCGAGGGGCGAGAGTCCATCACCCCCTGTTTCCACGGCCCCCCGAGTCCTTCCCTCTGAGCTTATCCCTGGTGACCAGAGCGCCTGTCTTAGGTTGATCCTCCCTTGAGGATTCTTACCCATCATTGGCTAACTGGCTAAGCTCAGGGCCAAGCAGGGTGAAGTGGGCATAGGTGGCACACCTGCCAGGGAGATAAGCTTTGTCTCCTTCGTGGTTTATGTTCCCAACTCTGACTCAGCCTTAACCATGGGGGGTTACAGCCTCTGAAACCAGGCAGTTCGGTTCCCAACATCTCTCCCTTTTTTGTTTGTGATATCGGTTGCAGTTGTTAAGCCTGTGAAACCTACTATTTGCTGTTTCCGAACATGATCTCGAGAAAACAACCTCCAAATACATCATAAGGCACAAATAAGGATTAAGACAAAGATGCACACAAGGGTTTCCATGACCCAAACTTGTAAATTCAGTCCATCAAACTAGTTCTTAGGGTTCAGCCATTGTAGATTGTCGTGGAGGGTCTGGAACACTTTCTATTCAGTTAAGTGTTTGATGTCACTGAGTTGCTGGTGGAGCTCAAGTTGGAGTTGATCAATTTGTCCTTTGAGATTGGTAGAGAACGCGCCCTGCAGGCAATGACGAATATCTGCCCAGGAGTGCTGACTGGAATTCCACCTTAATGAGTAACACAGAGTTTAGAAAAACCAGGATCACAAGTAAGTTGTTGCCTTAGTGCAAGAGCATCTTGCAGCTCTCCAGGCCAGACAATAGCCAATTCTGTGGCAGAAAGTCGAGTAAGAATTTTCTGATCAATCTGGCTCTATTGGATCATTTGCTGAGTAACATTAGTGAGAAGAACATCAACTGCATGCGCGGTCTGAATGGATTCAGTAAGGGCTACAGACGCAGTAGTCGCAGCTCCAATTATTACAATAGCAGAAACTATGGAGGCAATAAGCATGCCTATAAACCAGCGGGTCCTGACACGGGCAAGGGCCTTGTTGAGAGCACTTATTCCTCCTGGATCGGCCCACTCCCGAGTAAGATTAACAGGAACCCAGGCCTGAGCCTGTTGACGAATGACAAATATGGTGGTAAAATTTAATTGAATGACATTCGCACGGGTTAAGCAGCTAGTATATATAGTGCCGGGGGTAGTAATAAGAGTACATACAGTAGCAGTCTAGTTATACATAAGTTGAGGTGTACCAGGGACGGCTACAAACAGATAAGGGTGAGAAGTACATACAGTAACCCAAGTACGATTAATATTCCAAATGTTAAAGTAACCAAAGGCATCATCTCCCCTTTGGATGAGCTGAAATTGTCCTGTCTGACAGTTAATAAAGGGGAGCCCCATCTTCCAAGTAGAAGTATGCCATGGGCTGGTATGATTGAGATTTTTTATTCTGAGAATAGGGGCTCCTGCTCCTCCACCATGCCAACTAAGTTTATTATATATTTAGAAGGGCGTTGGGTTCTCTATTATTGAACCTGTTATGGCATATACCTTCCATTTAGCACCCCAGTTTTCTGCTACTAAAGGGGTGTTAGTGATATTGATTAATGATTGTGCATGATCACGACACAACTTCCAAGTGCCTAGTTTGGCTGATCCACCATCTATTTGACATAAAGGATAATTGGCTGGTTTAGTACTTTTCCCTGGCCTTTCTCCTTTAAATCCTATTGCTCTAACTAAGGAAAGATTTACTGCAGGTAAAGACTGTTGAACAGTATAATTAGATATTGCATAAGCATACTACTTAGACATAATAGGCAAACAGAGGGTATTGGTTAATACAGAAAAGCAAGCAGGCAAATGGTTAGAGACATATACAGTGTCTTCTGGAGTGAGCAGCTAATGATGTTTTTCCTCTAGTGGTCTATCTGGAGGGAGCCAGGTGTCTCCAGTCTACTCAGTATCGTTACTAGAGAAAGGAGGCTCAGGATTCCACCACGTATGGAGCTTAAACATAGGTGGGTCTATAACATGGCTCCAATATATATGATTAGTTTCAGAGGCTAGGCCTAGCCCTCCAAGGCAGATGAGCAGGCCCAAGATTAGGGCCACATTGGTGAGGTTAGAAGAACCAACTGACAAATAAGCTAAGACTCTTAATTTCTGGGCATATTGTTCTGCCCTTGTATTAAGAGTGTTTAGGTCATCCTAAATTACTCCCTGGTTGATCCCTGAGGGTTAAACAATACATGATTTACAGAGAACTCTGAGGGCTTATTCTGAGTTACAGCCAATTAGTTAGAGGGCCATAAACTTTAGGCGCCAGACTCATCTCAGGTCTGGACCCTCATGATGAGGGTACAAATTAAGTAGGTTTCACAGGAATGTATGTATTTTTCTTAGGCCTGATTCCCCAGGGAATCCACCCCTCCCAGCATAGGACTGCACTGCCCTCTGTTATTGCTTCATGCTTAAGTCAGGCAAGGGAAGTAAGGCAGCCAAGAGACTAGGAGACTTCTTGCAGACAGAATGAGGTCTCAGGCTATTTCAAAGCCAAGGGGCGAGGGTCCATCACCCCCTGTTTCCACAGCCCCCCGAGTCCTTCCCTGTGAGCTTATCCCTGGTGACCAGAGCGCCTGTCTTAGGTTGATCCTCCCTTGAGGATTCTTACCCGTCATTGGCTAACTGGCTAAGCTCAGGGCCAAGCAGAGTGAAGTGGGCAGAGGTGGCACCCCTGCCAGGGAGATAAGCTTTGTCTCCTTCGTGGTTTATGTTCCCAACTCTGACTCAGCCTTAACCATGGGGGGTTACAGCCTCTGAAACTAGGCAGGGCGGTTCCCAACAAAAAGAAAATTTCACCATAATTTAATCAGCTATATATTCATATATTTATTATTTTAAAGTCTTTTATTTTGATATAGAACATTAATTTAGAAAAGTATACAGTTAAAATACATAATAAAATAAACACTCATATATCCAGCTTAATAGCATATTATCAGTACATGTCATGACCCCTCTATTTTCAAAGTATTACCCCCACCACCTCTGCAAAGATAGTCATTATCACTAATGTTTTGTTAATTCCATTGAATCTGTTCATAATTTTACTCCCTACTTAGTTAACATTACTACCATTAAAACTATAAAAATAAAATCATAGATATGTATTTTTCAGTGATTTTTAAGTTTTGCTTAATATTTTTGCAATTTCACCATTTCTACACATGCAGTTATAGTTCATACACCTTAGTGCTTTGTTGAAATAAAATTATGTTTTTCTTTTTTTTTAAGATTTTATTTATTTATTTTTTAGAAAGGGGAAAGGAAAGAGAGAGGGAGAGAAACATCAATGTGTGGTTGCCACACATTGCCAAACAAAAGCAACAGCTAGATATCTATGATACAGTATCTGTTTCTTGTTTACAAATATTAAAAGCAACTTTTTAATTAAATTTATTGGGGTTACATGGGTTAATAAGATTATATAGGTTTCAAGTGGACATTTCTACGATACATGATCTGCATATTGTATTGTGTGCCCACCACCCAAAGTCAAATCATCTCTCAACATATTTTGCCAACTTATCCTTTCCTACCCTCATCCCGCCCTCCTTCCCTTTCACAGATATAGCTGCCTAGAATTTAATATTCCATGGTTATTAATTCTGTTCTATATCTGTTACTTTTGTTTTTCTGGTTTTTTGTTAAACCTCTTTAACCTGCTTGAGTGATTATTTAAAATTATTCCTTTCAGGGGTGTCCTACTCATGGCCCATGGGCCACATGCAGCCCAGGATGTCTATGAATGAGGCCCAACACAAAATAGTAAATTTACTTCAATCTTTTTTTGTTCATCAGTTTCCATTAGTGTTTGTGTGTTTAATGTGTGGCCCAAGACAAGGCTTATTCTTCCAGTGTGGTCCAGAGATGCCAAAAGGTTGGACATCCTTACCAAATTTTCAAAATCCAAACATCTTGCCAGAGACAATTAATTATGCATTAATTTTCCCAAGTATAAGATGAATATTGACCTACAACTTCAGACTATTTTGGAATACAAATGTTTTTGTTTTATTTCAGCTTTTATTGATTTTATCTATTCACTTGTTCTCTATAAATATTGGACTCTTTTATATGCACTAGGACCTTTTACCAATTCTTGGTTTCATTTAGCTTCCCTTTTTATATTTCCTTATTTTTTAACTGCCATTATTTTAAGAGGTTAATAAGGTTTGCCTTCTAAAATTTCTATTCCTGTTTCTTTAATTTCCAGGGAAGATTGATTGGCCTCCAATGAGAATTAAAATCATTATAGCATTTTTTATTTCCCTTCATTATGTTCTTAACTAGGCAAGTTTATTTTCATTACATCTGCTTCTCAGATTTATGTTTTTGCATTTCTGCCTGCTCTCTTCTTATTTTACACCTATATTTTCATGGAAGCAATATCACCTTACATTATTGAAATTCAAAGCAGATCTTGTCTAAAACTTTTGGTTTGTTTTCTATATCAGTTTTTATTCAGAGGTATTATTTTATTTTTTTTCTTCCAGTGATTTTCTTAAATATATCATTAACTATGCTGCATTGTATATTTCATTTGCTTTAAATAGTCTTATAGTTCTTGTCCCCATTTCTCACAGGCTGTTAGAATAAAAATTTGGTGATTTACTGTGAAGAGAAGAGTAAAAATTATAAAAAAGACAATAGAAGAAGCTTTTTGATACATTGGAGCCACTGGATTGCTTATACTCAAAACTACATACAGTAAATATTACATAATAGCAAATATTATGCATTTGATAGATATTAAAGTAAAAGTTTAACCTATATCTCTTTCAAAGATATGAAATAATCATATTAAAAACTGAATAGGAATGTGATACTACTGAAAATGCAGTATGAAAATATCAGTTTAATTATCTGACCCATTTTTATTTTATTTTATTTATCTTATTTTATTTTATTTTACTATTTTATTTATTGTTGTTCAGTTACAGTTGCCCCACATTTATCTATTGCTCACCCCTACCCCATTGCCCCCATACTCCCACAATCAATCCCCTTCCATTTTCCATGCTCATGAGTCCTCTATTTGTGTTCCTTTTCTTGCCCCTTGCCCTTCTTTCTCCTGTTATCCCCTTCTCCCCTCCCCTCTAGTCACTGTCAGTTTATTCTTTATTTCCAAGTCTCTGGTTATATTTTGCTCATTTGTTTGTTTTGTTGATTAGGTTCCATTATAGGTGAGATCATATGGTATTTTTCTTTCAATGCCTGGCTATTTCACTAGGCATAATGCTCTCCAGTTCCATTCATACTGTAGAAAAGGGTAGGAGTTCCTCCTTTCTTTCTGCTGTATACTATTCCATTGTGTAAACGTGCCATAGTTTCTTGATCCACTCATTTGCTGATAGGCACTTAGGCTGTTTCCAGCACTAGGTTATTATAAATAATGCTGTTATAAACATTGGGGTGCATAAGTTCTTTTGGATTGATGTTTCAGGATTCTTAGGGTATAGTCCCAGCACTGTGATTGCTAGATCAAAAGGTAGTTCCATTTTTAGTTTTTTGAGGAAATTCCATACTGTTTTCCACAATCGCTGCACTAGTCTGCACTCCCACCAACAGTGTACTAGGGTTCCCTTTTCTCCACAACCTCACCAGCACTTGTTGTTTGTTGATTTATTAACGATGGCCATTCTGACTAGTATGACATGGTATCTCATTGTCATTTCAGTCTACACCTTTCTAATGGCTAGTGACATTGAACACATTTTCATGTGACTTTGGGTCCTCTGTATGTCCTTCTTGGAGAAGTGTCTGTTCAGGTCATTTGCCCATTTCTTAATTGGGTTGCTTGTCTTTCTGCTGTGGAGTCATGTGAATCAATCTAATAAATGCATTTGGCAAAATGGCAGGATACAAAGTCAACATTTAGAAACCAAAGGCATTTTTGTACGTGAACAATTAAATTACAGAAACAGAAGTTAAGAGAAAAAAACCTAATTACTATAACAATGAGAAGAATGAAATAATTAGGAATAAAGTTAACCAAGGAGGTAAAAGACATGTACTCAGAAAACTATAGAACACTGAAGAAAGAAATTAAGGAAGACACAAATAAATGGAAGCATATACCATGTTCATGGATCAGAAGATTAACATCATTAAAATGGCCATACCTCCCAAAGCCTTCTATAGATTCAACACAATCCCTATCAAGATATCAATGGCATATTTCACATATATAGAAAAAATATTTCAAAAGTTTATATGAAACCATAAATGACCCTGAATAGCCCCAGAAATCTTGAGAAGGAAAAACAGAGTAAAAGGGATCACAATACTTGGTATCAAACTATATTACAAAGCCACTGTAATCAAAACAGTCTGATACTGGCATAAGAACAGACATATAAGCAAATGGAACAGAATAGAAAGCCCAGAAATAAACCCATGTCAGTACGGTCAGTTAATAGTTGATTGTCATGGAGCTTTATGTCTGAGCCCCGCATCCGCCACAGATGAACAATAAATCTACCAAGACATGATCTGCTTGGGGAGGAGAGGTGGCCGATCTCCCAAAGGAGAAGGGCCCAGAGCCTTTCCCTCTATGGGCTTTATTAGGTTCAATCACACAGGAATACAGATAAAGCTCATCAATCATTGTCAGGTAGTAAGGGTTAAACAATACATAACTTACAGAGAACTTTGAGGGCTTATTCTGAGTTACAGCCAATTAGTTAGAAGGCCATAAAACTTTAGGCTCCAGACTCATCTCAGGTCTGGACCCTTATCTGTTAAGCTGAGGGTATAAATTAAGTAGGTTTCACAGGATTATATGCATTTTTTCTTAGGCCTGATTCCCCAGGGAATCCGTCCCTCCCAGCACAGGACTGCACTGCCCTCTGTTATTGCTTCAAGCTTAAGTCAGGCAAGGGAAGTAAGGCAGCCAAGAGACTAGGAGACAGAATGAGGACTCAGGCTATTTCAAAGCCGAGGGGCGAGGGTCCATCACCCCCTTTTTCTATAGCCTCCCGAGTCCTTCCCTGTGGGCCTCTTCCATGACCATTCCTGTCTTAGATTGATCTTCCCTTGAGGAATCTTACCCGTCATTGGCTAACTGGTCAAGCTCAGGGCCAAGCAGGGTGAAGTGGGCAGAGATGGCACCCCTGCCAGGGAGATAAGCTTTGTCTCCTTAATGGCTTATGGTTCCAACTCTGACTCAGCCTTAACCATGGGGGGTTACAGCTTCTGAAACCAGGCAGGGTGGTTCCCAACATTTGACAAAGGGGACAGGAACATAAAATGGAGTAAAAAGAGCCTCTTCAATAAATGTTGTTTGTAGATATGAACACATACATGCAAAAAAATGAAACTAGACCACCATCTTACACCATACACCAAAATAAGCTCAAGATGGATAAAAGACTTAAATGGAAGTCATGACACCCAAAAAACCCTTGAGGAAAACGTAGGCAGGAATATTTCAGATATCCCATGAAGCAATATTTTCACTGATACATCTCCTAGGACAAGGAATATAAAGGAAAAGTTAAACAAATGGCACTATATCAAACTAAAGTGCTTCTGCACTGCTACAGAAAACATCAACAAAATGGAAAGGGAACCAACCATATGGGAAAACATACCTGTCAATAATACTTTAGACAAGGGTTTGATTTCCAAAATATATAATTATCTTAACTATTTAAAAATTATTATTTGTTAATAATCAATTTTATTTAATTTTATGGGTTACATTCTTAAATATTAATTTCATATCTTGTATTTAGTGAGAAATGAATGTGTTAGATTAATATAAAATAGTCAACTTTCAGACACACCTTTCATTTCATTTGGAATAAATCAGTTTCATGTAGATTAGCCATATCTTTACTGATTGATCTCCTATTATTTTAAATTCAGAAAATATTCTCCTCAAGTACTATAAAGATATACTTTTGATTCATCTTTTCTGGATATATTTTTCTGATAGTAATTTTTTTCTCTAAACTTCATATTGATGTGGCAATTGTTGACTGAGAGATTTATCAGGGTACTTTGAGAACAAATTTTTGTATTATGAATGGACTAAAGAATTAAAATTCTTGTTTAAATGACTGAATTTTAAATCTGATTTTATGACCAAGTGATAAAATGTACAGATGAAATAATAAAGGGTGATCTCAAGCTAAATATGTAAAACCAAAATACCAGTGATTTCTGGCTATTAAATTGTTCTTATTCTTACTATTAATAAAATCTCAATGTAATTTTATTTTCTTTCTCACATAAGAGAAGAGATTCTGACTTTGACATTCTGGCCTGATTAATCAACCAGCTTATTTGTAGTACTACTTACTACTTTTTTCAGTCTACTTTGATTTCTTAAAAAAATAAAACTCCCACAATTGCTATGATAATATCAGATCACCTTTCCCCCGATGTAAACCTCACAACAGCTTAGTCATATTCTTTGTAACTGAGTAAATAGTTAAATAGTGAAAAACTGAATTGGGTATTTTAACACTAGCTAATATAACATATTGACCCAGAATAGATACTGATTAAAACTCAGTTTATGTCTCATAAGTAATAGTACACGTAAATGTATTACCTAATATTGAATATGTTTTTAAAATAACTTTCAAATAAATATTCTAACCAACTTAATATGTTACAATATTTTGTCGAACTTGCAAAGCATTTTTAACAGCCAAAATATTTAGTTTTAAACACATACTGTTCTGAATTTTAATGATGCTTTATGGTTCTTTTTGATTTTTCTTTATTTACAAATACAGAGAAATAAAACAACTTGATCCTTTAAAAATTATTTTATTGTATAATCCTCAGTGTATAATTAACCCCGTCAATTTAACAATCCTTCTACCTGTATAAATCCAAGAGCTGGTTCTTTGAAAAGATACACAAAATCAACAATCCTTTAACCAGATTCATCAAGAACAAAAGAGAGGATCCAAATAAATATCATCAGAAATGAAAGAGGAGAAATTACAACCAATACCACAGAAATTCAAGGATCATAAGAAATTACTATGAAAAACTACACACCAAGACATTTGAGAACCTGGGCAAAATGGAAAATTTTATAACATATCTTCTAAAACTGAATCAAGAAGAAGCAGAAAGCCTGAATAGACTGACAACAGCTAGCAAAATCGAAGCAGTAATCAAAAAACTCCTAGACACAAAAGCTCTGGGCCAGATGGTTTCACCAGAGAATTTTACAAAACATTTAGGGAAGAGGTAACCCCATTCCTCCTCAAATGATTCCAAAAAATACAAGAAGAGGGAAGACTCCCAAATTCTTTTTATGAGGACAGAATTATCCTAATTCTAAAACTAGGAAAAGACACAACAAAGAAAGAAAACTACAGGTCAATATTGCTGATGAACATAGATGCTAAAATCCTCAACAAATTATTGGCAACCCGGATCCAACAATATTAAAAAGATCATATACTAGGTTCAAATGGGATTTGTCACTGGGATGCAAGGATGGTACATTATATGCAACACAATAGATGTAACACACCACATTAACAAAATGAAAGAAAAAACATGAGCATATGAATAAATGTCGAAAAACCATTTTATAAAGTACAGCACCCATGTATGATAAAAACAGCAAAGTGGGAGGAGAGGGAGCATATTGAACATAATAAAGGCCATATATGAGAAACCTACAGCCACCACCATACTCAACAGGCAAAAACTAAAAACTGTCCCCCTAAGATCAGGTACAAGACAAGGGTATCCACTTCCACCACTTCTATACAACCTAGTGTTGGAAATTCTAGCCAAAGTGATCAGACAAGAAAAAGAAATAAAAGGCATCCAAATGGAAAAGGAGGAAGTAAAAAGTCAGTTTGCAGATGACATGAAAGTGTACCTAGAAAACCCAAAGACTCGACCAAAAAATTGCTCGACCTAATCAGTGATTTTGACAAAATAGTGTGATACAAATTCAATATTCAGAAATAGAAGGCATTTTTGTACACCAACTATGAAATACCAGAAGCAAAAATCACAAAAAATATCTCATTTATGGTATCAAAAAGAAAAATAAAATACCTAGGAATAAACAACCAAGGAGGTAAAAGACCTATACTCAGAAAACTACAGAACACTGAAGAAAGAAATTAAGGAAGAAATAAATAAATGGAAGTATGTACCAAGTATGTGGACTAGAAGAATTAACATCATCAAAATGTCCATACTACCCAAATCATTTTATGGATTCAATGCAATCCTTATTAAAATACCAATGACATATTTCACAGATATAAAACAAATATTTCAAAAATTTATATGGAACCATAAATGACCCTGAGTAGCTTGGGCACTTTTGAGAAAGAAAAACAAAGTAGGAGAGATTACAATACCTGATATCAACCTATATTCCAAGACCACTGTAATCAAAATAGTCTGGTACTGGCATAAGAACAAACACATAGATCAGTGGAACAGATTAGAGATCCCAGAAATAAACCCATGTTTCTATGGTAAATTAATATTCAACAAAGGGGGACAGGAGCATAAAATAGATTAAAATTAGCCTCTTCAACAAATGGTGTTGGGAGAAGTGAACAGCTACATGCAAAATGATAAAACTCGATCACCAACTTAACCATACACAAAAATAAGCTCAAGATGGATAAAATATTTAAATATAAGTTGTGACATCATAAAAGTCCTAAAGGAAAACATAGGCAGAAAAATCTCAGGCATTCCATGCAGCAATATATTCACCAACATGTCCCCTAGAGCAAGAGATATAAAGGAAACAATAAACAAATGGGACTACACAAAATTAAAAAGCTTCTGAACAGCTAAAGAAAACATCAGCAAAATGAGAAGAAAACCAACTCTATGGGAAAATATATTTGCCAATGATACCTCGGACAAGGGTTTGATCTCCAAAATGTATAAAGAACTCACGTGACTCCACACCAGGAAGACAAACCATCCAATTAAAAAATGGGCAAAGGATCTGAGCCGACACTTCTCCAAAGAGGACATACAGAAGGCCCATAGACATAAGAAAGGATGCTCAGCATCACTACACATCAGAGAGATGCAAATTAAAACCACAATGAGATACCACTTCACACCAGTCAGAGTGGCCATCATAAACAAGTCAGTGCTGATGAGGTTGTGGAGAAAGGGGAACCCTAGTGCACTGCTGGTGGGAATGCAGGCTGCTGTAGCCACTGTGGAAAACAGTATGAAATTTCCTCAAAAAACACAAAATGGAACTGTTTGATCCAGCAATTCCACTACTGGGGTTATACTCTAATAATCCTGAAATTCAATTCAATTCAGTACCAATTCAAAAGAACCTATGCATCTCAGTGTTCAGAATATCACAATTTACAACAGCTAAGTGCTGGAAGCAGCTTAAGTGCCCATCAGTAAATGAGTGAATCAAAAACTGGTATATTTACATGATGGAATACTACACAGCAGAAAGAAAGATGGAACTCCTACTGTTCATGACAGTATGGATGGAACTGAAAGCATTATGCTAAGTGAAATAAGCCAGGTGGTGAAAGACAAATACCATATGATCTCATCTATATAGGTAATCTGATCAACAAAACAAACAAGCAAACACAATAGAGCCAGAGACATGGAAACAAAGAACAAACTGACAGTAACCGGAAGGGATGGGGAGAGGAATAGCAGGGGAAAGAAGGAGAAGGTTCATCAAGGAACATGGATAAAGGACCCATGGACAAAAACAATGGGGGTAAGGAGGATTGAATACGGGAGGTAGGGGTGGGTAGGGCAGGAGAGTGTAATGGGGGGAAATGGGGACAAATGTAGTTGCACAATAAAAAAGGTACCAGATGATTTGACTCATATGTTGGGTGTAAATATAAAAGCAACAAATAAATAAATGAGAAAAACAAACTATTAAAAACTAATAGACACAAACAACAGCATTGTGGTTACCAGTGAGAAGGGGAATTAGAGACTAGTAAGGGGTAGCGGGGGCTAAAATATATGATGAAGGGAGGACATTTGACTTTGGGTGGTGGGCACACAGCGCAATATACAAATCATGTATTATAAAATTATACATTTGAAACTAATATTATTTTAACCAAAATCACTCCAATAAATTTAATTTAAAAAGAGAAAGGGATGTAGTACTATTAAATCAGAAAATCCCCAAAGATTGAGAGTGATTGATAGTGAAGGCAATGCAATTACATTTAGTAGGATTTTTAAAAATTCATTATTATTTTTGTTTAATAATTTGAATAGACATAGAATAATTTCATAGAAGTATCTATATAACAGATAAACAGATTATGGGGCAGTTGGTCAATTTGCAGGTTTAGAATACCAGCCAATTTATTTCCTGTATATAGATGGAAAGCAGTACTAAGTGAATTCTAATGGTTTCAGTTTGGTGGTCTTTTATAGAGATCATCTTCTTTGAAGTCTCAAGCACATAGGGCTAAGTGAGGAGGTTTTTTTAATTCTCTAGGTGGAGTTTTATTGAAACATTTATAATATCTGTTTTGACCCAAACACAGTTTCTGGTGCATAGATGTATCACTTCATGAAAATTTGTTGTTATTCATTCAGCATTAGACCTTGAATCAGTAATGTGGACATTAATTTATGATCTGGAAAAAAAAGAATCAAGGAAACTTTAAAAAAAGATTTAATGGCATAATATTTCTAAAATACTTAGCACAGTGTCTGATTGAAAGTAAATACTTTACTTAAAAAATATAGCTCTTAGTTTTATTGATGGTTTTACTGTTTATATAGCTCCTCATCAAGAAAAAATATGACAAAAACTTCCATCATTTGACTCATTGATCAAAGTCTTTCTTATTTCTGTTAAGAATAAATAAAGGCTGATAAGTAGTCATTTAGAGTTAACAGATTATGTAATTAATAATTCATACATAAGCAGCAAATCGTATCTCTGCAACAACCTGGCAAATGCCCAATATGCCAGCCTTCATTAATCATGAAACTCATTCATTCATTCACTCATTCACTCATTTATTCATTCAGCAAATGTTCTTTTGTCTTTTCTCTTTCAGAGTTCATAGTATAATTCTAATACATGCAGCTCCTCAATTATTATGTTGTATTGTCTTGGAATTCAAGGTGCTGAGCAAACTGCTGACTTCCCAATGCACAGATGAAAGGGTAATATGACGAGAGTTAGGAGGTGCTCAAATAACTAAAGGCCTGTGTAATAGTCAGCATAGTGCGATATTTCTGATAAAAGATCTGGGAGTCCATAACTGGTGGTAAAACTTATGGCTAGAATTTGCTAAAAGTAAATATGGACATGAAGTTTAGAGTAATAAAGTAGCAGACTAATCTTTGAAATTAGGAGAGTCACATCACTGTTAGAATGAACAGGCAGTTTTCTTTGCCCATTTGACTTCATGTGCATTTGTGACTTCTAACCCTAACATCAATTCCTGGAGTTGTAGAATACTCAGCTGCATGACTGAAGACACAGAGAAAAGAGGTGGCTCTGTATATGAATGTAAAAAACGGTATGGTAGAGGGAAGGGTTTTGGAAAAGAGTGCTTATAGTAATGGTCTACTGACTACTAAACGAATAAAGAGGAAAAGAAATGCAAGGGGAAATTTACTTATGTATAGAAAGTAGGGTGGTGGAGGCAATGAAAAATAAATGTTGCTACAAGTAAACTATAGTGCATAATGCTAATGTTTATAAATTTAAAAATAATAAACTTTCTACTCACCCAGAAAAAAATATCATACACATTGATACATGCTAAAATTGTCACAAATTGAGGAAGGTATAAATACTTTAATATAATAAAGTTAATAATTTAACTTATAGATGTGACTGTTTATTGCTGATTTATCAGAAATTAACTGTTATATAGTGATTCCCCACCAATGAGAAAGTTTCCTATGAAAGAAAATGCTAACTGAGACTTTAAGTCTGGTACTGTCCATACTTAATGTGTGATAGGTATGCACCATCAATTTGGAACTATCACTAATTATATTGTCCTACTATCTAAATTCAATATATGGAAGCCAATGAAACATCTATCTACCTTCCATGAAAATAACCTATTTGAAATATAGGTATCAGATTTAAAAAAATAGATTTAGAACATCAGCATTGATCCTTATAACTCAGAATAATTACTATGCATGCTTAATTGTAAAACTATATGTAATACTTTATGTGTTAAACCACAAGAGAAAACAAATATGGATGAATCTATAGCTTACAAGAAAATCCTGCTTACAAGAAATGTTAAAGTATTTTTTAAGACAAAAGGAGGGTTGAAGGGATGAGTGAGGAGATGTGGGTGGGTTTAGAGGTTCAGGTTGATAGCTGCAGGCATGGCAGGTATGTGGGGTGCAGCGTGGGAAGTATGATCGGTATGCTGTGGTGGCTATGCATGGTGTCAAATGGGTGCTGGATTTGTTAGGGTGATAACTTAGTGATATAATGTTGTATATCAACTGTAATAGAAAGATAAAAATATATATATTTAAAGTTTAAAAAAAGGCATTTTGGAACACTCTGTATATCCCCCAAGATGGTCTAAAACTAAATAATATTATGTGCTATTGGAACAATTATACATTGCAGGTAGGAAAGTAAATTGGTACCATTGCTTTAAAAAACGTTTGTCCACATCTAGCAAAGATACTGTTCTATTTATACAAGAGAAGACTCCAGGACAACAAGAACAGAACACATCTCTGCCACAGTCAGCACTGGGCTTTCAACATGGATGGATCACAGGTGATGGTGAGTGAAAGGCATCAAGGAAAAGATGTCAATGATGCAATTAGATCATGACTATGATAAAAAAGCAAAGCATGTGTACACCAAAGGTTGAATTTAAAGCAACAAGACAATTACTCAATTGCAGAAGTGACCATTAAATGGCTCTTGACTTTGGACATTTTAAAAGCTGCAGGAAATCCAAATGCCCATCAACATTAATTTATAGCCTTTTGGATCCTGTCATGTGTCATAACTGTGCTTATTTCATCAGCAGGCACTTAGTGAGCATCTGTTGTAAATATCCACTATGTCTTGGGATATGAGAGAGATTCAAATCACAGTCCCACTCATCAAGGAATTTCTAAACTCTATAATTTCCACTTTTGAAATATTTCTGTTTTAAAAGTTTTATTTTTCACTCACAGTAGACATGCAAGGTTATGTTAGTTTTAGCTATACAACATAGTAATTAGACATTTATGTAGCTTGTAAAGTGATCACCCCAATATATCTGAGACATATTTGTTAAATGCATTATTTCTTTTCATTTCCAGTGCTACTGCTTTAGCCTCAGATTCTTACTGCTTCCCTGTTCTCTCTCTCTCTCTCTCTCTCTCTCACTCTCTCTCTTATTTATTTACTTATTTATTTATTTATTTATTTATTTTAGTGTCTATAAAAATTAAAAACTTTTATTTGGCAAAAGTCAACCAACATAGGCAAAATTAAAAGAATAAAATGAAACATTTAATGTGATTTTAATAGTTAAGTTTGAGTCTATCATATGGCTGTTTTTAATTTTCTATTCACTCCAGTTTACCTGTTTCCCTCTTTTTCTGTGTTTCTTTGGAGAAATCAAATATTTTTTATTATTATATTTCCTTGTTGATTTATTAGGTATAACTTTGTTTTGTTATCTAATTTTTAAACTATATTAGGGATTATAGTACACATGTAACTTGTCACAGTCAGCCTTCGCGTGATATTCTAGCACTCCGCGTACAGTACAAGGGTTGCAGGAGACAGCATAGGAAGAACCCTGAGACTGCTGTGCTCTTGCAGGACAGTGGCTAGCATCCTAGTTGCCAAGCAACAGCTTTTAACGCTTAGGTAGCAGCTAGGAATGAGCAGCCAGTGGGGCAAGGCAAGGCCCTCGCCCTTGCAATTTAACAAAGAACTTAACGCAGGAGGCTAAAAGCAAAGGAAGACATGTCTCACCCATGACCCAGTAGTCTTGAGCCTGGTTGGATAAAGCTGCCAGGCATCCCAAGCAACAAGTATACTATGATAGTGTGGGGCTGGGGGTGGAGTAAGCCTTCTTGAAAGTCTGTGTGTATCATCTTCTCTAGCAGGGAAAAGGAAAACCTTGAGACTGTGTATTCATTCCAAGCCCTGGAAGGGGGAAAGGGAGGGGTCTATAGTGCCCAGAGAATAAGCTCCTGAAACAACTTTGGTTAATTGCTTGCTCCCAGTCACATATGCAAAAATGAACAAATAGAGTCTAGCGCAAGATGAGGAATCAGGATAACAGACCCCGCACATACATACATTTGGGTAGTCATGTCCCTGCAGGGAAAGCTGGCACCACCTTTACCAGCCATTCAAAATGTAACTTCTTCACTCCATACCACCAACTATATAAGTTCTCAGAATAAAGGAACCTCTCCCGGCCTCTTCTTTTGGCTTGTGGCTCTCTTGCCACTTGGGAGGCCCCTATCCACTCAGCCTCTGGCTGGGGGTATCTCTGGATACCAGGCCCCTGCCCACCCCTTCTTGACTACCCAGGCTTCTGGCCACCTGAGCACTGGCCACCCAGCTTCTGGCCACCCTGCTTTTGCCATGCCTGCTCTTGCCACCTTGTTTTTGTTCTCCTATTCACTAATAAACTTTTCTTGCACACTAATAGGCTCAATGACCTGTAATTCTTTACTGTTCAGGAAGTAACCAGGAAGAACCAGGGTTTCTCTGTTAACACAAGAACCTTACAATATATATCTCTGTGTCTCCTTCTAGCCTTAGGCTATTGTTGTTATGCATTTGTTATGAAGTCCTCAATATATCATTATTATTATTTTAAATTAAATAAATGTTTTTGTATTACAGTTTACATTCAATGTTATATTGGTTTCATAGTGGTCAAACATTTATGTAACCTGCAAGGTGATCCCCTAGTGGGTCTGGTGCCATCTGGCACCATACATGGTAATTGCAGTATTGTTGACTGTGTTCCCTGTGCTGTGCTTTTCACCCCCGCAACTGTTCTGTGACTGCCGATTTGTGCTTCTTAGTCCCTTTACATTTTTCACCCAGTCTCTCAACTCCCTTCCCATCTGGCAACCATCAGTTTATTCTCTGTATCTATGAGTCTGTTTTGTTTGTTTATTTTGTTCTTCAGATTTTACATATAAGCAAAATCATATGGCAAGTAAATACATAAATAAAGTAAAAATATCTAAAATGGTGGAGATAAAATATTAAAACAATAAAAGAATAAAAGGGTAGTCCTTACAGTAAAAATACGTGAAAGAGTATATAATATCCAATAAACTGCATATGGAAAAAGTAATTATTTGATGTTCCTTTTTATGAACATATTTTAAGAAGAACCTTCTTCTACGATGGCAAAACAATAGCCAGAAATATAGCAGTTTCTGTTGTGCAATATAAATTTATGTGTTCTTCAGAAGTAAAATCTTTTGTCAGAGAGTTGAGGAGAAAAAAGGATCCAGATACAAGAGAATAAGTGAAATAGATTTTATAACACAGGGAAAGCATTTGCTATAATATTAATCTATGCCACAATGAGTAAGTTATTGGAAAAGACACAAATCTTGCTTTATATATCTATAAGAGTGATACTGTGGTGTATATTTGTTTGAAAAAGGCCAAATGAATACTTCCATTCATTCTCTGAGACTGCCAGGATAAAAGGAAGCACTCTGGTGAGACAGGGTTGGAAAAGTCTAGAAAATTCCTGGAGACCTTACTTCCATTGAACACCTTATCATTTTATTCAATTTGGCCAAATGACAGATGCTTCCCCCAGGATAAGAAAATATTTAATTTGAAAGAAAGCACTCAACTGCCTAGAATCAATTGTACTCCAGTGAAATATTACCTGTTTTTTCTTTTGTATTAAAAAGAAAAGACATACAATTATTGGAACAACTTTTTTTTAGTCCCAGAGAAGCAGGCAAAAAATGGTACGACACCCCTCCCTCCACACACACTCACACACACACGCACCCTGCCAGTACCTCAAGGAAATCCTTACATAATTGAACTCTGACTTACTAAAACGACACCCTCCTTCCCATCCTTAGCTCATATATCAGCTTGCATTTGTAAATGGTGGATGAAATCTTTGAGAGGTGCTCTCTCATTAAGAAAGAAATAAAACAAAATGCTGGAGGCTGCAGGCTCTTCTTCCACAGTATGGTACTGAAATTGCAATTTAGCTGTTTCTTCTCATTGTAATCAAGTTCTCTGACCCGACACATCTTTTCTTGTGAAAGAACCATTTGATAGATTCAGTAACAGTTCTTTCTCAGGTGATGCGTCTGTCACTCTGTCACTCATGGATGCATGTAAGTGGATGTTTGCTGGCCAGCAGAAAATGTGCATGCCTGTGGGAGAAAGACTGGGGTAATTTGTGCAGAGTCTGGTGTTCTTGTATAACAGGGTGCAGCAAGGGGGTCCCCAAATAGGGATTTGTAATGGAATCCAGAACTCAGGGTGTCAGGGTGTCCAGGAAATATAAAATATAATATACATATACACATATGTATATGATGTCCTCACCCCCACAAGTCTGAACTGGGGGATGGGACACAAGGAACAAGTCCATTAAGAGCAGTTTTGCATAGCAATGGTTTTGTAACTAAACTTAAGAATGGTCATTTAACATATCTATAACTTAACTGGTTTCATGGATATGTTAAATAGTTGTGGCTATGCTTTGAGCCAGGGAGATAGGAGTGACTTCAACCCATGAAGTAAATGGGAGGCAACTCCCCCTGGTTACAGGGCCTGCATAAGAGCTTGGAGATGATTGGCTCCACGCCATGGGGCCACACCTGCCAGACTTACTATGGCAGCCCAGAAAAGCTGGAAAAATACAGGAATGCTGGTAGGAGTAGCTGATTGTGGGAGGAGTCAAAAATGGGGCTGCAGAGGAAGATTGGAGCTAGGTTTTAAACCCAGGTGTGGCAGCCATAGACAAAGGTTGGAACCACATGGCTTTGAGGTGCTCCCTTTTGCCATGTGGCTTAGGAAGCAGGAGAGACCTTGCTGGAAAGAAAAGGGGTGAAGGGACTCTTGCTGGTGGTCCATGAGAAGGTGCCACGTGGTTTTGGATTAACTGGAGATCCTGGTGGTGACACAGCTGATAGTGCTGGGAACCAAGGGAGGCCAGCCTGCCAAGGGAGGATTGCTGGGAATTGAGGGGCTACTTGAGCCACAGAATTCTATTTATTTTCCTGCGATACAGTACCCCAGACTGGGCAGAGGGGGAAGGAAGGACTGTGTGCTTTTGCGGGTATTCTAAAGGACTGTGTGATCTCAATGAAGACATTAAGTCATTACTCTTAAGTTTGTATAACTTTTGAATAAATAATTCCTTTACTTTTCACCAGTGTCCAGCATTGAGAGATGTAATTCCCTGGAGGCAAGCAAGGCAAGCCTAGTACAGGGGGACCCCAGAAGAAGGGGGGCATCCATTCGGTAATAGTATTTTGCCCTGCCCCCTCCTGTTCAGTAACACTTGGTTTTCCTGGCAGCGGTTAAACAAACACAACCTACTCAGCACTGTCTCTAAAAACTCTCAAATCCACTGTTGTTTGGTTTTACATTTTTCAATTTTTATTACTGAGTGAGATTTAGCATATGTTACATCACATGCATTTGCCTGATCATTCTTTATCTATGCATTTTTATACAGCTCAAGATTTCCAGGTGCTAAGAGAGGTTTTTGTTTGTTTGTTTTTTAAGACAGGGAGTATCAATCTGGCTTTGGTAAGAAAATAACTTTTGTTTAGCATATTTACATATTTGCCAAGATTTCCAATGGATTGAGCCTCTCTATTTATGTAATTTTTTTTATAAGAACACAATTTGCCTTGCTTGGCTTGTTTTTTATGTGAGTTGGGAATTTATAACCATGCAGTTTAGTGCTTTGGACTTTTAAGAAAGAAATTTTAAAATAAAGTTTAACCCTTACTCTGCCAAAACTCTTACCTCAATGATTTTTCACTGAAGTTATTGATCCTGGAATTAAAGAAAGGGAGCTTAGGGTTTTCATGTATAACATGCTTTCATTTTACTTCAGAACATAACACTAAACTATTATTTGAAAAAGATTTGAAAATATTACACATTAATTACAGGTTGGCGTGGAAGGACCCATTTCCTTGCATCCAGCCGGCCTTACTTTAACCCATTTTATGTGCAGGTGAGGACTACTGAAACTGAAAACAACTAGATGAAAGCAAAAGGTGTGGGAGGAGGCCACTTCACAAAGGTGGGAATAGACTGCCTGGATGCCTTTTACAGAGAGTGGAAAGATGACATCTTTGACATCTTCGAAAAGGCCAGGATGAAAAAAAATCTTCTTTTGGCGCAAAAGGTACGTCAATTTTTAAAATACTTTCTTTGCAAGTTTCTCTTAAACAGCTTGAAGTCACTGCATAATTTAGGTCTAAGTCATGGTCAACTTATACTGATTTATAACTCTGTTGCTGAGTTACGATGTAGTAGAATTCCAATGATTTTTATTTTTAAGTGTCAGTTATACAACAAATTTGCTTTTATTTCCAGACTTTAAGATCTACTTAGGATAGTGAAGTAAAAAAATATTTTTTAAACCATCACCTCATTCTACTGTAATCAAGCATTGATGATAGAGCATTTGTGAAAATTCCCCAAGAATTGAAATTTAGTTAATAAGATAAAATAGATTTACTTTCTTGTAGGTATTTTATTGATTAGTATGTGACCGACCAAACTTTGGGAACATCTGTAGGAACAGGGACAGGGACTAATGAATGACACTGATGTGAGTATTAGGAAATGTCCAGTTTTAATTAAATAATTATTGCTTATATACTATAGTATATTCTAAATTTCACAAATTTATATGATAGTTGTCCACATATCCAGTTTTGTAAGGATATTTTGGAAGTGTATGTAGCTAAATTTATGATGGCCAAAGGTCAGAGAGTTGTTCAGATTAAAATCAGGTGAAAATCCAGATTTTTGTTTTCCTTTTGGCTATGGAAAGACTTACTCTTTAGAATATTAAATTTGGAATATTATGCAAAAATTTTAAAGAACACATAAAACCTCCAAAGATTTTCTGTTAATTTAAATAATAAAAAATGTACGTTTTATTGAACATTAAGAATTTTAGCAATATCCTGTATTTCACCATAATTCAGTATTATGTCTAACATGAGGTTATGATTTGCACTCATCCACCCCCAAAATACTTATGGTTATCAACCACATTTCATGGTTTTAGGTACCAATAAAAACAGCAACCAATGTCTGAGAACTCGGAACTTAGAAGTATGTGGGGCCTTATAATAAAATGTTAATTGGATTAGTCCATATTAACATAGAGTTATCAATATGATTTCAAAATCTTTAGACAAAATGAGACAAATGTATAGAAAGTTCTTCATTCAATATTCATCATATAATAAAAATGGTAGCTTTCTTTACTAGAGCAAAAATTTACTAAGCACCTACCACTAGGCATCACACACATTAAAACAGTTATTTCTCATCATGACCCTGCGATGTGGAGATTTTCATTCCTATTTTAGAAATTCCATTATAAGACAGCTGAGAAATGGCATAAATTAGGTTCAACCTCAGTTTTCTTTATTGTGTTTTCTTACCTCTCCAAAATTCTCTACTTTTGTCTGGTTGGGGATGAGAGCATTTAGTTGAGGAATGTTGGTTTCATTTGACATTATGATTGCATTTTAGAATACGTTATTTTACTTTTATGGATATTAAAATAATTTAGAAGATATTTATTTTCTTACTGTTTTCAGGGGTACAGTTTTGCTATTTATTTATTTATTTTACTTTCTTTTATTTTAATTTTATTTTTTATTGTTATTCAATCACAGTTGTGTGCCTTTTCTCCCCATCTCTCCACCCCACCCCAGCCAAAACCCCCTCCCTCTCCCACCTCCACCCTCTCCCTTGATTTTGTCCATGTGTCCTTTATAGTAGTTCCTGTAATCCCCTCTTCTCACTGTCCCCTCCCCACTCTCCCCTGCCCATTGTTAGATTGTTCTAAACTTTAATATCTCTGGTTATATTTTGTTTCCTTTTTTCTTCTATTTATTATGTTCCAGTTAAAGGTGAGATCATATGGTATTTGTCCCTCACCACCTGGCTTACTTCACTTAGCATAATGCTCTCCAGTTCCATCCATGCTGTTGCAAAGGGTATAAGCTCCTTCTTTCTCTCTGCTGCGTAGAATTCCATTGTGTAAATATACCATCATTTTTGGATCCACTCATTTGCTGATGGGCACTTAGGTTGCTTCCAGTACTTGACTATTGTAAATTGTGCTGCTATGAACATTGGGGTGCATAGGTTCTTTTGGGTTGGTGTTTCAGGGTTCTTAGGGTATAATCCCAGCAGCAGAATTGCTGGGTCAAAGGACACTTCCATTTTTAGTTTTCTTAGGAAATTCCATACTGTTTTACACAGTGGCCTCACCAGTCTGCATTCCCACCAACAGTGCACTAGGGTTCCCTTTCCTCCCCATCCTCTCCAACATTTGTTTGTGGATTTGTTTATGTTGGCCACTCTGGTGTGAGATGGTACCTCATTGTGGTTTTAATTTGCATCTCTCTGATGGCTAGTGACGCTGAGCATCTTTTCATATGTCTCTGGGCCCTGTGTATGTCCTCCTTGGAGAAGTGTCTGTTCAAGTCCTTTGCCCATTTTTTAATTGGGTTGTTTGTCTTCCTGGAGTGGAGTCGTGTGAGTTCTTTATATATTTTGGAGATCAGGCCCTTGTCTGAGGTACCCTTGGCAAATATGTTTTCCCATACTGTTGGTTCTCTTTATAATATGGTACTGCTTTCTTTAGCCATGCAGAAGCTTTTTATTTTGATGAGGTCCCATTTGTTTATTCTTTCCTTTCTGTACCTTGTTTTAGGGGACATGTCTGTGAGGATGTTGCTGCGTGGAATGTCTGAGATTTTCCTGCCAATATTTCCTCTAGGACTTTTATGGTGTTATGACTTATATTTAAGTCTTTTATCCATCTTGAGTTTATTTTTGTGTATGGTGTAAGTTGATGATCGAGTTTCATTTTTTTGCACGTAGCTGTCCAGATCTCCCAACACCATCTGTTGAAGAGGCTGTTTTTGTTCCATTTTATGCTCCTGCCTCCTTTGTCAAATATTAATGGACCGTAAAGATTTGAGGTTATTTCTGGGCTCTCTGTTCTGTTCCATTGGTCTATGTGCCTGTTTTAATGCCAGTACCAGGCTGTTTTGATTACAGTGGCTTTGTAATACAGTTTGATATCAGGTATTGTGATCCGTCCTACTTTGTTCTTCTTTCTCAAAATTGCTGCAGCTATTCAGGGTCGTTTATGGTTCCATATGAATTTCTGAAATGTTTGTTCTATATCTGTGAAATATGTCATGGGTACTCTAATAGGGATTGCACTGAATCTATAAATTGCTTTGGGTGGTATGGCCATTTTGATGATGTTAATTCTTCCAATCCATGAGCATGGTACATGCTTCCATTTGTTTGTGTCTTCCTTAATTTCTTTCTTCAGTGTTGTGTAGTTTTCTGAGTACAGGTCTTTTACCTCCTTGGTTAGGTTTATTCCTAGGTACTTTATTTTTCTTGTTGCTATATTGAATGGGATTTTTTTTCTGATTTCTGTTTCTGCAGTTTTGTTGTTGGTATACAGGAATGCCTTTGATTTCTGAGTATTGACTTTGTATCCAGCTGTTTTGCCAAATTCATTTAGTAGGTTGAGTAATTTTTTGGTGGAGTCTATAGGATTTTCCATGTACAATATCATGTCATCTGCAAACAGTGACAGTTTCATTTCCTCCTTTCCAATTTGGATGCCTTTTATTTCTTTTGCTTGTCTGACTGCTGTGGCTAGGACTTCCAATAGTATGCTGAATCAGAGTAGTGAGAGAGGGCATTCTTGTCTTGCTCCTGATCTTAGTGGGAAAGCTCTAAGTTTTTGTCCATTGAGTATGATGTTGGCTGTAGTTCTCTCATATATGGCCTTTATTATGTTGAGGGATGCTCCCCTTATTCTCACTTTGCTGAGTGTTTTTATCAGAAATGGGTGCTGTATCTTATCAAATGCTCTTTCTGCATCTATTGATATGATCATGTGATTTTTGTCTTTGCTGTTGTTTATGTGGTGTATTATGTTTATTGATCCATGAATATTGTACCATCCTTGCACCCCTGGGATGAATCCCACTTGGTCATGGTGTATGATCTTTTTAATGTATTGCTGGGTGCAGTTTACCAATATTTTGTTGACAATTTTAGCGTCTATGTTCATCAGCAATATTGTCCTGAAGTTTTCTTTCTTCGTTGTGTCTTTATCTGGTTTTGGGATTAGGATGATGCTGGCTTCATAAAAAGAGTTTGGGAGTCTTCCATCAGTTTGGATTTTTTCGAATAGTCTGTGAAGGATAGGGGTTAACTCTTCCTTAAATGCTTTGTAGAATTCTCCTGTGAAACCATCTGGTAAAGGGCTTTTGTGTGTTGGGAGTTTTTTGATGATTGCTTCAATTTCATCTGCTGTTATTGGTCTGTTCAGGTTTTCTGCTTCTTCTTCATTCAGTTATGGAATATTACATTTTTCTAGAAATGTGTCCATTTCACCTAGGTTTTCAAATTTCTTGGCATACAGTTCTTCATAGTAATTTCTTACAATCCTTTGTATTTCTATGGTATCAGTTGTAATCTCTCCTCTTTCATTTCTAATTCTGTTTATTTGGATCCTCTCTCTTTTTTTCTTGATGAGCCTACTTAAAGGCTTGTTGGTTTTGTTTATCTTTTCAAAGAAACAGCTCCTGGATTCATTGATCCTTACAATTGTGCTTTTAGTCTCTATGTTATTCAACTCTGCTCTGATCTTGGTTATTTCCTTCCTTCTGCTTGCTCTGGGCTGTCTTTGTTGTTGTTCCTCCAGTTTTTGTAGGCGTAGGGTTAGGCTGTTTATTTGAAATGTTTCTATCTTTTTAATGTAGGCCTGTATTGCTATGAACTTCCCTCTCAGGACTGCCTTTGCTGTGTCGGATAGGTTTTGGGTTGTTGTGAGTTCATTTCCATTTGTTTCCAGGAAGTTTTTGATTTCTTCCCTAATCTCGTTCTTGACCCATTCATTGTTTAATAGCATGCTATTCAGTCTCCATGATTTTGAGTGTTTTGGGTTTTTTCCTTTGGGGTTGGTTTCTAGTTTCAGTCCCTTGTGGTCAGAGAAAATGCTTGATATGATTTCAATTTTCTTGAATCTTTTGAGGCTTGCTTTGTGTCCTATCTTGTGGTCTGTCTTTTAAAAAGTTCCATGTACACTTGAAAAGAATGTGTATTTTGCTTTTTTGGGATGAAAAGCTATTTATTTTACTTTCTATACTTTGAATACATCATCCCCTTTACTTAATGCACATTTTGTTTTTTCTGATGATAATCAGCTGTTGTTCTTACTGATGTTACTTGCAAGTCCACATACTTCTCCAAAGCATTTTTGCAGCTTGGCTTTTCTCTGAACAGATCTGAAGTTGCTGTTCCTGTGGTTTTCACAAAATTAACTTTGTCACAGTTTCAAAAAAGAAATCAGAATGCATTGTTGCATTAAGATTTTATTTAATAAAAGAAAATTATGGAAATAGGCAACATCAGCAAATTACATGTGGACACACTCTAAACTATATATACATACATATAAATATATAAATAACCATGTAGTTCTCATTGTCATCTCACTGAAAGGAAATAATACCTCTACAGATCACCACTTCTGAGAGTTTCTTAGAATTACTTATGTCTAAATGATTGTATTAGATCAGCAATAATGAAAATGAAATCACAAAAGATAAAATAATTTTTAAATTGAAAAAAAGTTGTTTTTCTCGATACTTTTAAAATTTTCTCTTTATGTTTGGCTTTCAACATTTGACTATGATGTACCTGGGTATGGAACTCTTTATTTATCCAACCTGCTGCTCTTGGCCATACCCATGTAAGTTAGAGTTTTCATAAGGCCAAGCTGGAGGGTGAGAAAGTGAGGAGATGAGGGCTCAACTGCCAGAGACTCTCTCTGGTCGTAGCAAGACTTAGTAGATTTTCTTGAACAAATGCTTCTGTATTTTTTATATGCACTTAGGAAAAATTTTAGGAACTTTAAGTGATATTTTTATAATTTCCTCTCACTAAACAGTTGTTTTGTTGGGCAGAGGTTTAATCAAGGTCTTTACTCTTCTATTTTAGGAGGTCGGTCCCCTCTGGGCTATATAAGAGGAAATTAATATTGAAGCACAATTTCTAGATCTTAACAGAATATATATAGACTTACATTAGAAATTTTAGGTGACATTTAAATCCTGGTATAATTTTGTTTGTTATTGGGAATAGAAATGAATATATCAATGGGATTTTCATATTTAAAACTTAAGGACAGAGGTAATGTCCCATTTGCTTTGAAATTTTAGTAACTGGCATCTAATAAATGTTCTATATATTAAATGCTTATATTGAATTACTTAATGAAGTGATTGTAATAAAATTATTTTATATTTATTTAAATAGATTAAAATTGCATGAGAATAATATGTGTGATTTAAACACTTGCTATATTCTAAGATACTAACTCATTCCTTAGCAGATAGTAAACACACCAGACCTCTGTTGGTTGTGTCACTGAATGATGGACGATAGAGGCCCCCTGTGTGTAGTGTGACCAAGCAAACTGCTCAGCCAGGACAGTCTTTTTGATTCAAATTTTCTATATTGGACAGAATGGCTGATCTAAAACTAGACATTAATTTTATAAAAGTGATGTAAAATTAATTGCTAATAATGTTTGAAAAGCATTTCTTGTTTAGGTGGATATTGCCAGACAGACTGTCAGATTGGAAGAAAAAGATGGAAAAAAAATAGCACTGCTCCTATTCCTGGATTAGGACTGGAGAGAGTGTTGATTCTCGTTAGATGTTATGGAGACAGCAACGTTTTAAAAAGGCATCTCATAAAATAGTATAAGTATACAATGTTTACATTGTATATCAGGAAAGTAAAGTAAGAGTCCTTCAGTTTCATCAAGACACCAATAAACTAACAACACAATAATAAATAATATGTAAGCCACAATTAAAAAGCAAAATGTAACACTACCCACAGAGGCCCATAAGAGGATATGGCTTAAACCTGATTTTCCAACATTTAACCAGAGTCCAGCTTTAGTGTAGTGAAGTCAATTGTAGCTTCTTCTACTACTTTTTTTATTTTTTGAGTCATAAGGAAGGCAAAAATAGCTAAATTCCCTCAGACCTAGGCAAAGCCATGTGATTAATGCTAACCAATTTGCCATGAGAGGAATTGGCATGAACTTCTAGGCCGAAGCTTGGGGAAGCAGTGATGAGACCACCATGTGCTTCTCTTCCTAGCACATAAGGATGCTGCAAGTTCCATATGGTACAGCTCCTTCATGGGGAAGTCTCTGTTACAATGGGTCCCTGAGCATCTGTATAAAAGAGAACACCTCTACTTCATGAGGTATTCTATGAACTAACCATGTAAGTGAAAAATAAAATGAACTAACTGTGTGAGTGAAAAATAAATCACTGTTATGTAACATTTCAAGGTGTTACCACAGCACAAACTTGTTTATCCTGATCAATACTGGTATAAAAGATGAAATTGATGTGATGAGCTACCCATAGGAGACAGGATGATAATCAACACTCTGACTTCAGTTGACACAGAGGAGCTATAAGGGTACCAAAATGAAAGCCTGTCCTGCATCACCTGAATCCTGTCACTTAATAAAAAGAGGCAGGGAGGTGTCTGAAGTTGTCTGTGGCATTAAAGAAGCAAGGCTGCAACTGACTTCTGGAACTGAAAATCACGTGTATAAAATTGCTCTCCCATAAAACGAACACAAAAATAGACAAAATATCGAAAACAATTTTTTAGAGCTCTGGAAACCAATCCAAGTCACAGAATGAACTAAAATTTTTTATCCAAGATAAAATACTTAATCTGTTTAAGACAGTGTGGTCAGTAGCCTTATAACTTGGGCTAGTCCCACCCACCCCCTCTCTTATCTCAGTGGTGTGATAGCAGGAACAGCCATCAATCTTTTAGCCAAAGAAGATGACCATCCTCTTTTGGAGTTCCATTATAAGCACTCTCCCCAGAGCACACTCATTATTTTGTTCAAACATTCAGAATGCTGTCAAATTTCTATTCTCAGAGTGCTGTGCCTATTTTATTTGACATAGACCTCAGATCAGCAGAATAGGGTGAGACAATTTCCAGATCATTACTGAAACAAAATAAAATCCCTACCTGCAGGCCTGATTTCAGTTGGGTAGATTGGCAAGCATTTCTTGTTTAGGTGGATATTGCCAGACAGACTGGCAATTTAAAAGGAAATTCTGGGGAACCATTTGATAATAAGGAAATTTGGAAAAGTCCACCATATATCTGGGTACCTGAAAGGTTTGCTGTATGCACCAGGCTGTGTGTATACCCAGGAAAAACATAAGAAAGCAAAAGGCTGACATCAACGCACAGCACAAGCAGGCAGTGAAAGTTCAAGCTGTCTTATGACCTCGTTGGAGTTTGAAGGTGTTCTTTTCACAGACCGTTGCATAGGAGAGGAAACCTGTAGGCAAGGTAATTAAATACATCATGTGACTAATCATGGGCTCAACACTAAAGTATACTGATCTGAGTGTGGTCCACAGGAAGTTAGGCCTAGAAGTGAAAACAAGAATTTAACAACAAAAACTACTAGCTAATAAAGAACTCTTGGCCACACACTGCAGGGATTACAGAATCTATAGAATTAGTTTTGGATGGTTGATAAAGATATACAGAGAAATAATAGAGAGTAAAGAGATTAAAACAACACTAGCTAAGTGGCTCAGTTGGTTGTAGCATCATCCCTTACACCAGAAGTTTGTGGATTTGATCCCAGGTGAGAAGCATATGAGAGGCAACTGATTGATGTTTTTCTTTCACATTGATGTCTGTTTGTTTCTCTCTCTCTCTCTCAATCTCTCTCTCCCTAAAATAAATGGACATATACCTGGATGAAGATTATAAAAAAACCCAGTAATGACGAGAGGTTGGGGTTGAGGGAGTTGAGGAATCTGACACCAGTGTTATGTTAGCTAGAATTCCAGTGCTCAAAAAAAAAAAATTGAGACATGAAAAGAAACAAAAATATGCCATATACACGTAGGTAAAAAGGTAAAATATCTCCGAGGAGGCCCAAATTTTTAACCTAGTGGAAAAAAAACTTTAAATACAGTATTATAAACCTGTCCAAAAAACTAAAGACATCCATGTCTAAAGAAAGTATTTTTTTTACAAAACAGACACTACCACTAAAGGGATAAAAATTATAAAAATTAAACATCTGAAAGTCTTCAGGAAAAAGTACAATAACCAAATTATATATTTAGTGGAGTCACTCAACAGTAGATTTCATCTGGCAGAGAAAGAATCCCTGAATGTGAAGATAGCTCAATAGAGATTATCCAACCCGAGAAACAGAGAAAGCTAATTAAAAAAAAACAAAAAAAAACTTAACAGAGCCTCATAAACCTATATGACACCATAAAGCAAATTCGCATATGCATAACAAGAGCTACAAAGAAAAATAGAAAGGGGCAGAAAAAAATCTGAAAAAATAATGGCCCCAAACGTCCAAGATCTGTTAAAAAAAAAAGTTACCTAACACATTAAATAAGCTCAACAAACTCCAAACTGAAGTTATTCAAAGTTATTCACATCTAGACACATGGTCAAATTGACAAAATTAAAGACAAGGGAAAAATGTGAAAGCAAGAGAAAAACACCATACCATGTGTACAACTCATCTTCAATAAGATGCTATGACATGGGGTCGGGAGACAATAAGAGGCCATCATTAAAGTACTGAAAAAAGAGTTCTATCATCCAAGAATTCATTATCCAGCTAAATTCTACCAGAAATGAAGAAATTTAAACACTTTTAGCTAAAAACTGGGAGTATTTGTCATTAGTGGAATGGCCCTAAAAGAAATTCTAAAGAAGTCCTTCATGCTAAAGTAACAATTGCCTTCAATGAGCCAAAATAATTGTTTTCTCTAATTTTATTGTTATTCAAGTACAGTTCTCTGCCTTTTCCCCCCACTGCAGCCTAACCCTCAGCCCTCCCCAACTCCCTACAGTTTCCACCACTGCACCCCACCACCATTATTGTCCATGTGTCCTTTATAATTGTTCCTACAAAACCTTCACCCTTTTTCCCTGAAATGCCCTCCCTTCTCCCCTCTGGTCACTGTTGGCCTTTTCTCAAATACAGTGTCTTTGGTTATATTTTGCTTGTTTGTTTTGTTGATTAGGTTCCTGTTAAAGGAGAGATCATATGGTACTTGTCTTTCATGCCTGGCTTATTTCACTTCACATAATGCTTTCCAGTTCCATTCATGCTGTCACAAAGGGTAGGAGCTCCTTCTTTCCTTCTGCTGCATAGAATTTCATTGTGTAAATGTACCATAGTTTTTTAATCTACTCATTTACTGATGGATACTTAGGTTGCTTCCAGTACTTGGCTATTGTAAATTTTGCTGCTATGAACATTGGGGTGCATAGGTTCTTAGGATATAATCCTAGCAATGGAATTGCCAGGTCAAAAGGCAGATCCATTTTGAGATTTCTGAGGAAATTCCATACTGTCTTCCATAGCGGTTGCACCAGTCTGCAATCCTACCAACAGTGCCCTAGGGATCCCTTTTCTCCACAACCTCACCAACACTTATTGTTTGTTGCTTTGGTTATGATGGCCATTCTGACTGGTGTGAGGTGGTATCTCATTTTGGTTTTAATTTGCATCTCTCTGATGGCTAGTGATGCTGAGCATCCTTTCATATGTCTCTGGGCCCTCTGTATGTCCTCCTTGGAGAAGTGTCTGTTCAAGTCCTTTGCCCGTTTTATAATTGAGTTGTTTGTCTTCTTAGAATGGAGTTGTGTGAGTTCTTTATGTATTTTGGAGATTAAACCCTTGTATGAGGTATCATTGGCAAATATATTTTCCCATACTGTTGGTTCTCTTTTCATTTTAATGCTGTTTTCTTTAGCCATGCAGAAGCTTTTTATTTTAATGAGATCCCATTTGTTTTTCTTTCCTTTATGTCCCTTGCTCTAGGGGACATATCAGTGAAAATACCTCTGTGCGAAATATCTGAGATTTTCCTGCCTATGTTCTCCTCTATGACTTTAATGATGTCATGACTTATATTTAAGTCTTTTATCCACCTTGAATTTATTTTTGTATATGGTGGAAGTTGGTGCTTGAGTTTCATTTTTTTGCATGTAGCTGTCCAACTCTCCCAGCACCATTTGTTGAAGAGGTTATTTTTACTCCATTTTCTACTGCTGCCCCCTTTGTTGAAAATTATTTGACCATAGACATTTTGGGTTATTTTGGGGCTCTCTGTGCTGTTCCATTGGTCTATGTGCCTGTTTTAATGCCAGTACCAGACTGTTTTGATTACAGTGGCCTTTTAATACAGTTTGATATCAGGTATTGTGATCCCTCCTACTTTGCTCTTCTTTCTCAAAATTGCAGCAGCTATTCGGGGTCATTTATGGTTCCGTATAAATTTTTGAAGTGTTTGTTCTATATCTGTGAAATTTGTCATAGGTACTTTAATAAGGATTGCATTGAATCTATAAATTGCTTTGGGTAGTATGAACATTTTGATAATGTTAATTCTTCCAATCCATGAGCATGGTGCATGCTTCCATTTGTTTGTGTCTTCCTTAATTTCTTTATTCAATGTTGTGTAGTTTTCTAAATACAGGTCTTTTACCTCCTTGGTTAGGTTTATTCTTGGTATTTTATTTTTCTGGTCACTATATCAAATGGGATTTTTTTCCTGATTTCTGTTTCTGATGTTTTATTGTTGGTATACAAAACTGCCTTTGATTTCTGAATATTGACTGTGTATCCCACTGTTATGACAAATTTATTTATTAGGTTGAGCAGTTTTTTGGTGGAGTCTATAGGATTTTCTATGTACACTATCATGTCATCTTCAAACAATGACAGTTGTGTTTCCCCCTTTCCAATTTGTATGCCTTTTATTTCCTTTTCTTGTCCGATTGCTGTGGCTGAAACTTCCAATACTATGTTGAGTAGAAGTGGTGAAAGTGGACAATCTTGTCTTGTTCCTGATCTTCGTGGGAAAGATTTTAGTTTTTGCCCAACATCATTGAGTATGATGTTGGCTGTAGGTCTTTCATATATGGCCTTTATTATGTTGAGGAATGCTCCAGGGCCAAAATAATCTTAGGACTGTATAAATGCAACTACTCCTTAACTGTTAAGGAGATGAAATTACATTTGGCAACCATGAGGCTGATGTGGCCCCCAGTGAAAATCAGATTGACACCTCTGCTATAATGGATCTCTCTTAACTGGGTAAAAAGCATCTGTAAAAATCCTATAGTTAACATTATATATGTGTGTTTGAGTGTATACACACATATACACACATACAAATGCACACATATATAGTATATATATACATTTTTATGTATTTATGTATATATGTATATATAAATATCTACATATAATACATATTATATTATTTGTATTACATTATACAATATTATACACACACACAGATATAAAATCAGCATTTCAGAGGCAGTGACAGTGAAATCCTTCTGTATGGACATGGTTTACTTTGATCTAGTAAGAGGAGTTATTCTTTATTAAGACCTTGAATATTTTAAAAAGACTATTCTTTCCCTCATTAAATAGTCCTGAAACTCTTGTTACAAATCAATAGATCATAAATGTGAGGATTATATTACATATAATCAGGATTCCTTTTTACAGTATATTTTACTGATTTACTTATTATTGTTGTCCCATTTTTTTCTCCCCTTTATTCCACTCCACCTTGCACCCCCCTCCCACCAGCATTCACCCACCTTAGTTCATGTCCATGGACTGTACATACAAGTTCTTTGGCTTCTCCATTTCCTATATGATTCTAAACTTCCCCTTGTCTATTTTGTCCCTGCCATTTATGCTTCTTATTCCTTGTAGTTTTTACCCCATTCTCCCCCCTCCCCTCCCCACTGATAACCTTACATGTGTTCTCCATTTCTGTGATTCTGTTCCTGTTCTAGTTGTTTGCTTAGTTTGTTTTTGTTTTGTTTTGCTTTTAGTTTCAGTTACTGATAGTTGTGAGTTTGTTGTCATTGTACTGTTCATAGATTTGATCTTCTTTTTCTTAGATAAGTGTCCTTTTAACATTTCACATAATACGGGCTTGGTGAGGATGAACTCCTTTAACTTGACCTTATCTGGGAAGCACCTTATCTACCCTTGTATTCTAAATGATAGCTTTGCTGAATAGAGTAATCTTGGATGTAGGTCCTTGCCTTTCACAACTTCAAATACTTCTTTCCAGCTCCTTCTTGACTGCAAGGTTTCTTTTGAGAAATCAGCTGATAGTCTTATGGGAAGTCCTGTGTAGGTAACTGTGTCCTTTTCTCTTGCTGCTTCTAAGATTCTCTCCTTCTGTTTAATCTTAGGTAATGTAATTATGTGCCTTGGAGTGTGTTTCCTTGGGTCCAGCTTCTTTGGGACTCTCTGAGCTTCCTGGACTTCCTGGAAGTCTATTTCCTCTGCCAGACTGGGGAAGTTCTTCTTTATTATTTTTTCAAATAAGTTTTCAATTTCTTACTCTTCCTTTTCTCCTTCTGGCACCCCTATGATTCAGATGTTGGGACATTTAAAGCTGTCCTGGAGGTTCCTAAGCCTCTCCTCATTCTTTTGAATTCTTTTTACTTCATCTTGTTCTGGTTGAGTGTTTACTTCTTCCTTCTGCTCCAAATCATTGATTTGAGTCCCAGTTTCCTTCCCTTCACTGTTGGTTCCCTGTATATTTTTCTTTATTTCACTTTGGGTAGCCTTCATATTTTCATTTTGCGATGAGCTCAATCACTTCTGTGAGCATCCTGATTACTAGTGTTTTGAACTCTGCATCAAATAGGTTGTCTATCTCCTCATCGCTCAGCTCTTTCTCTGGAGCTTTGATCTGTTCTTTCATTTGGGTCATATTTCTTTGTCACAGCACACCTTTTATGTTGTAAAGGGTGGCACCTTAGGTATTCAGCAGGGTGAGGGGTAACCGAAGTCACTGTGTTGAAGTGTTGTCTGTGGGGGAGGGGTCAGAGAGGAATCAATGACACTTGTTTGGCTCTCAGCCAGCTTTCACTCACTTCCTAGGCTACCCAGAAGCAAATTGGGCCCTTTTGGTGCTGATTCCCAGGTGTGTCATTTTGTGTATGTTTTAGCACCCTGTGGGCCTCTCCAATGAACTCTCCTGTGAGGCTGGGAATTTCTGTTGCCACAACCCCCACAGATTTTTACAGACAGAGGTTTTGAGGCTTTCCTTTCTCGTGGTGGAACCCTGGCTAGTGTGGTCTCTCTCACTACCCCGTTATTTCTGTCAGTTAAGTTATTCTCATACAAATGTGAGACTGTCCCATCTGCTAGCAACTGCCTTGCCTGCCCAGGTCCACCAGCCTCTTTGCTGCACATCCTCTTGACCTTGGATGCCCATCTCCACCCCTCCTACCAGTCTGAATGAATGTTTCTTCTTTAACTCCTTGGTTGTCAGACTTCCATACAGTTCAATTTTCTGGCAGTTCTGGTTATTTTTTGTTTTTAAATTTGTTGCTGTCCTTCTTTTGGTTGTGAGAGGAGGCAAAGTATATCTACCTATGCCTCCATCTTGGCCAGAAGTTGCATATTTATAATCAGCATTCTGTTGGAGGTTCTCATCAGACAATTAAGCAATAAAAATAAATTAAAAGTATCCATATTTAAAAAGAAAAATTATAACCTTTATTTAAAGGTTTTATATATATATATATATATATATATATATGTATATACACACACACAGACACACACAATCATAAGAAATCTTGGCAATATGGTAGGTTATAAGACAAATATACAACATAATTATATTTCTGTGTAAGTAATAAACTTTTTGAAAACAAATTATTAAGACAGTTAATCTCATTTTTATAGGAGCAAAACAAATAAAATACCTAGGAATAAATTTAACAAAAGAAGTGCCACATTTTTACATTGAAATCTATACAATATTTTTGAAAGAAATAAGATCTATATAAATGGAGAAATACCCTTATTCATCAATTGGAGAATAACATTTTAAAAAAGGGTTTGATCTCCAAAACATATAAAGAACTCACATGACTCCACTCTAGGAAAACAAACAATCCAATTACAAAGTGGCAAAGGACCTGAACATTTGTCCAAGAGGACATACAGAGGACCCAGAGACATGTGAAAGGATGCTCAGCATCACTAGCCATCAGAGATGCAAATTAAAATTACAATGAGATACCACTTCACACCAATCAAAGTGGCTATCATAACCAAATCAATAAAAAACAAATGCTGGCAAGGTTGTGGAGAAAATGGAACTCTAGTGCACTGTTGGTGGGAATGCAGACTGGTGAGGCCACTGTGGAAAACAGTATGGAATTTCCTCAGAAAACTAAAAATGAAACTGCCTTTTGACCCCTGCAATTCCACTGCTTGAATTATACATTAAGAATCTTGAAACACCAATTCAAAATCAGCACTTCAATGTTTATAGCAGCACAATTAACCATTGCCAAGTGCTGGAAGCAGCTTAAGTGCCCATCAGTAAATGAATGGATCAAACTATGGTACATTTACACAATGGAATACAACATAGCAGAAAGGAAGAAGGAGCTCCTACTCTTCATGACAGCATGGATGGAACTGGAGAGCATTATGCTAGGTGAAATAACCCAGATGGTAAAAGACAAATACCATATGATCTCACCTATACATGGAACCCAATCAACAAAACAAAACAAAGAAGCACACAAAATATAACAGGGGCATTGAAGTAAAGAACAAACTGACAGTGACTGAAGAGGATGATGGAGGATGACAGCAGGGGAAAGAAGATGAAGGGGTATCGATGAACATTCAAAAAGGACTCATGGACAAAGACAACTGGCAGTGGGATTCAATGTGGAAGGTGGGGGTGGTAGGGGCACTGGAGAATGGTGGGCAGAAAATGGGGACAACTGAACAAGTTGAATAAGAATAAGAAAAAGAAATATTTTTTTAAATGTGAAAAATGCAAAAAATGAAAAAATGTCAAATTATTTTCAAATTGTATATAATTCTTATTACAATAGCATAATTCTTTATTTGTATGTTTATGTTTTGTTTCCTTTTCTGCAGAAATTGCCAAGCTATCCATAAAGTTCATTTGGTAATGCAAGGGACCCAAAGCAGCAGAAACAATCTTGACCTAGAAGAACAAAGTTGCAGGACTCACATTTCCATCAGTCTTAGAAGTTACTACAAGCTGTAATCAAGATAAAGTGTTATTAGCTTAGCAATAGAAATATAGATCAATGAAGTAGAATGGAGACCCAAAATAAACCTTCACATTTATAATCTATTGATTTGTCACAAGTGTTTCAGGACTATTTAATGAGGGAAAGAACAGTCTTTTTAAAATGTTCAAGATCTTAATAAAGAATAGTTTCTGTTACTAGATCAAAGTAAACCATGACTATACCACAGGATTTCATTGCCACTCCTGACAGAAACATACTTCAGTAGCCCCATTACATGTGGTCACAGACAGGGTAAGAAGAGCAGGAAGAGAAAATTGTTAGTGGTGCTGACAATGCCTGCTGTTACGAAAACAACTTGGTGTCCTGGCTCCTTAGATGTTAGTTTAACCTGGAATCAAGGATTATTTTCCTTTGAAATGCTGAACAATTCACATTCAATCAATGAGAGGAGAAAGACTTCCTATTTTTACACTTTAAAATATCTTGTGCCTAAAAAAGCTACTTAAAAATCCCTAAGAATCAGCATAATAGACTATGAAAAATACAAATTACCCTTTGAGAAGGGTCACATAATATAAGAATTTTATCTTTGTTAGGCAGGCAATGATCCTGTGGTGAGAGGATTTGTCTTCTCTGTCTTTATAGGGTGCATAAAAAAGGGAGGGAATATGATCAATAAAATTTATGGTTCACGTGCTCTTCCTGAGCTATCAAAAATTTATCTTGGAAGAGGCATGCCCTATAATTACTTAAAACACAAATTGATTGCCTCACATTGGACTCACTAATAAAGAAACAGGTGCATACCAAGATAGGAGATCTTGATTTTATTTTATCTCATTACTATTAAAACTCCTACTTTCTTCTAAGAAAACCAACATTTTTTTTTCTGTAACAACAATCTCAAAAAAAAAAATCATCTCATTTCAATGTTGTCTTTTTACCTTTGTATCCCAACTGATGTATTTCTATGTGACTTAAATATTTGAGTTAAATAATTAAATTCATTAGATCTCTAATTTACTTTTTTTTTTCTTGTTCACTCACCCTTGAAACCACTGTATTTTTAGGAGCCTTTGTTTTACTACTGCTCCTGTCGATGTTATGGGTGTTCTGCAGTCAAATGCTCTACCCCTGAGCTATACCCCCAATTATGGGTGTTCTGTAGGTTGCCAAATCAACTGGTCAATTCTCAGTGTTCATTTTACTTGGCATTTGAGCAGAACATGATGTAGTTGATAAATATGACATTGTTGCTCTACTAGATGTGAATCTTTTTTGATTCTTTTCTTACTTTCTCAGTCTTTGGCCAGTTATTCCATAGGTTGATTTTAAAATGCTAGAGCAGTTGGTCTTCAGTCTTTTCATCCCTAAATCCACTCCCTCGGTAAGCATATCTAAACTTACTGCTTTGCATAGCATATGTCATCTGATAACTCTGAAATTTGTATCTTTAATGCTTACCCATTTTCATAACTTCACATTTCTATATCCAATTTCAACATGGCATCTTCACTTGAATGTATTGTAAACATCTGAAAGGTAAGAAATTCAAAACCAAGCTCTTAACAAGCCCTATCCAAACCTAATTAATTTCAGATTTTCCATATTTTAGCAAAAGACAATATCTTATTTCTAACTCTTCTGTCAAAACAATTAGAATTATTATTCAACATTTTTTATCAGAACAACCTATATCTAATTCATCAACAAAAACATTTTCTTATATTTTCAAAATATCTAAAATCCAAATACTTTTCATCGCCACCAATGAATGCTATCACCCTTGCCAGTGCTATTATAACATTTCATGTTTAATATGATAACATTTAATATTCACCCACCTCTATCCTGCCTCCCCTAGAGTCTCTTCTTCTAACATCAGTGAAACTGATATTTCTAAATTATACCGTGTCAAAGTATGGTCTACATTTTCCATCTCATTTAGAATAAAACAGAGGTAATGTACAGGGCTTACAATGCCCTATGTAACTAGCACCTACAGTGTTACATTTTTTTATCTTCTGATGTCCTCTAAATTACTCACTGAATTGCACTTCCATTACTTTTATCACTACATCGCCAATATACAAGCACACTTTAGTCTCAAAGCCCCATCCCTGGCCCTGGAATTATATCCTTCCTCAAATATCCATATAGCTCATGCCATACCTTATAAACAAATCAAAAGTATTTGTTGGGGAGCTTTAACACAGCCCCCCTGTCTGCCATGGATGAAGAGTAAATCTACCAAGACATGATCTGCTTGGGGAAGAGAGGTGGCCCATCTCTCAAAGGAGAAGGGCCCAGAGCCTTTCCCTCCATGGGCTTTTATTAGGTTCATTCACACAGGAATACAGATAAAGCTCATCAATCATTGTCAGGCAGTAAGGGTCAAACAATACATAGCTTACAGAGAACTTTGAGGGCTTATTCTGAGTTACAGCCAATTAGTTAAAGGGCTATAAAACTTTAGGCACCAGACTCATCTCAGGTATGGACCATTATCTTTTTTTTAAATATATTTATTAATTATGCTATTACAGTTGTCCCATTCCCCCCCCACTCCACTCCATCCTGCCCACCCACTCCCTCCCACATACCCCCCCTATAGTTCATGTCCATGGGTCATACTTATAAGTTCTTTGGCTTCTACATTTCCTACACTATTTTTACCCTCCCCGTGTCTATTTTCCACCTATCATCTATGCTACTTATTCTCTGTACCTTTCTCCCCCTCTCCCCCTCCCACTCCCCTATTGACAACCCTCATGTGATCTCCAACTCTATGGTTCAGTTCCTGTTCTAGTTGTTTGCCTAGTTTGCTCTCGTTTTTGTTTTAGGTGTGGTCGTTAATAACTGTGAGTTTGCTGTCATTTTTACTGTTCCTATTTTTGATCTTCTTTTTCTTAGGTAACTCCCTTTAACATTTCATATAATAAGGGCTTGGTGATGATGAACTTCTTTAACTTGACCTTATCTGAAAAGCACTTTATCTTCCCTTCCATTCTAAGTGATAGCTTTGCTGGATACAGTAATCTTGGATGTAGGTCCTTGCGTTTAATCTTGGGTAATGTAATTATGATGTGCCTTGGTGTGTTCCTCCTTGGGTCCAGCTTCTTTGGGACTCTCTGAGCTTCCTGGACTTCCTGGAAGTCTATTTCCTTTGCCAGATTAGGGAAGTTCTCCTTCATTATTTGTTCAAATAAGTTTTCAATTTTTTGTTCTTCCTCTTCTACTTCTGGCACCCCTATAATTCGGATGTTGGAATGTTTCAAGGTGTCCTGGAGGTTCCTTAGCCTCTCCTCATTTTTCCAAGTTCTTGTTTCTTCATTCTTTTCTGGTTGGATGTTTCTTTCTTCCTTATGGTCCACACCATTAATTTGAGTCCCAGTTTCCTTCTCATCACTATTGGTTCCCTGTACATTTTCCTTTGTTTCTCTTAGCATAGGCTTCATTTTTTCATCTGTTTTTTGAACAGATTCAACCAATTCTGTGAGCATCTTGATAACCAGTGCTTTGAACTGTGCATCCGATAGGTTGGCTATCTCTTCCTCACTTAGTTGTATTTTTTCTGGAGCTTTGAAGTGTTCTGTCATTTGGGCCTTTTTTTTTTTTTTTTTTTTTTTGTCTTGGCGAGTCTGTTACTTTAAGGGGCGGAGCCTTAGGCATTCACCCCGAGCACTAGCAGACCCTGCGGCCCCACATTCGCACAGATAAACCCAGAGGGCTGGACTCAGAGTGGTGGAGAACAGGGCAGGCAGAGCGGCTGGTAGCACCCCGCGGCACCACATTTGCTCACAGATAAACCAGACGAACAGAACAGCGGGGAGCGAAGCAGACCGAGCAACCCAGGGCTCCAGCACAGGGAAATAAAGCCTCAAACCTCTGATTGAAAATGCCCATGGGGGTTGGGGCAGCAGCAGGAGAGACTCCCAGCCTAACAGGAGTGGTTGTTGGAGAGACCAACAGGGGCCTAGAGTGTGCACAGGCCCACCCACTCGGTAACCAGCACCAGAGGGGCCCAGTTTGATTGTGGGTACTGGAGTGAAAGATTGAAAGCCGGAGGAGAGTGAGGCGGGTGCCATTGCTTCCTCTTGGCCCCTCCCCCACATATAGCATCACAGTGCAGCAACCAGCATGATGGCGGCATAGGTAGACACACTGCGCCTCCTCGCACAACCAGAACTGACAGAGAATTGAATGGCAAGGGGGACCGGCACCAAGGAAATAGAAAATAAACATTTATCCAGACCGGTAGGAGGGGCGGAGACGGGCACCAGGGTGGAGAGGACTCGCGTGGCTGTGGTGGGACTGAGACTGGCAGAGTGTGGACCATTATCTTTTAAGCTGTAGATACAAATTAAGTAGGTTTCACAGGAATGTATGTATTTTTCTTAGGCTTGATTCCCCAGGGAATCCACCCTTCCCAGCACAGGACTGCATTGCCCTCTGTTATTGCTTCATGCTTAAGTCAGGCAAGGGAAGTAAGGCAGCCAAGAGATTAGGAGACTTCTTGCAGACAGAATGAGGACTCAGGCTATTTCACAGCCGAGGGGCAAAGGTCTATCACCTCCTTTTTCTGTAGTCCCCCGAGTCCTTCCCTGTGAACTTTTCCTGGTGACCATGCCTGTCTTAGGGTGTTCCTCCCTTGAGGAATCTTACCCGTCATTGGCTAAGGGTCAAGCTCAGGGCCAAGCAGGGTGAAGTGGGCAGAGGTGGCACACCTGCCAGGGAGATAAGCTTTGTCTCCTTCATGGTTTATGGTCCCAACTCTGACTCAGCCTTAACCAAGGGGGGTTACAGCCTCTGAAACCAGGCAGAGTGGTTCCCAACAAGTAATTGTTCTTGTTCCAGTTCTCAAAATGTGGTCTAGAAAACATATACAAAAAGAGACCATAGCAGTCATTAAATTATGAAAAGTCTACTCTTTCCTCAAGACTTATGGAGTTAGAATCTCCAGGAGTGTGATCCTGGAAAATGTACATTCAAACATCCTCTGAGTTGATTGTGATACATTACCAAATAGAGAACTACTGATGGAAAGTTGCAGCCAGAGTCAACACAACAAGTATAACAAATAAGCTATTTCCAAATGGCAAAAAAGATCAAGAGGTTCTAAAGCCATATATCCATTCTTTAACCTCAAATTTTTACAATTTGGCAGTAAAAGAGATGCAGGTTATATAAGAAAGGAAAATTATATATGCTGTTGATTAATTGGGCCATAGTTCCAGTGTATAAGGGTAATAGTGTAATATATTCCTTTCAATTTCCAGTTTTCCATGAGATAATACTGATTACCTAAATCTCAAAAAAAAAATAGTAAGTAATGCAAACAAAATGTCTATAGCATAATTAGAAGAGAGAAAAACACTAAACTTCACATACATATAATCTGAACATACACATGTTCAGAGCTCATGCCAAACAGTAAGAGAGAGAGACAATGAAAAGAAGAGTGGGAATCCTAGCATAAGCAAACACATATATAATCACCTTAGAAACAAAGAATCTCAACCTGTGCATCAAATACCAAGAATAAGCCTGAGATCAGGTGGATCAAATCAGTGTCCACTAAACAAGGACTTCAAAGTGAGTGGGACAAGTTGAGGTCATTACAGAAGGCAATGTTTCATAAGGAGAAGAAAATATCTTGAAATAGAATAGATGTCTTGGAGGGCCAATAGTAAATTAAAGAAGGAAGGAAGTTGTAGTTCCAAAGAAACAGAACATCACAAAATTTGAACACTCACACTGAAATAAATAAAACAAAGTGTTATCTATTAATATGAAGCTTTACTGGATGAAAAAGTAATCTGAGGCTTTAGGGACACAGAAATATGGGACAGAATGAGCTTTGACAAAGTTTCTTTAGACATGTTTCTCAGAGTGACATCTAAATTGTCAAAAACTCAGTGAAACCAAAGAAAGTGAACCCCACACATTATTTAGGAAATAACTGTCAGGTCATAATATAAACATTTGTACAAAGAAGAAACCAGTGTTAGGAATGCAGGAAGGTCCCTGGTTATTCCTTCATTTTTCATTGTGAAACTCCAGAAGGTATATTTCTATTCAGAAATAATATTAGTTTCCCAAAAGTTCTCTCAAAGAGAGTACAAAACATTTTAAACTAAATCATAAAAGAAGTTGCATAATTTATCAGGAGTTAGAAATATAAGAGTAATAAAGAAATCAATCCAAGTTACCAAAAAACTGGTTCTAAATATCATCTTTGGAGTTGATTTCATTGGGCCTCAAAGTATGACTATAAAGTCATAAGCATAATAGTTGAAGAGGCTCAAAATCATGTGACATTGAACATTTTCACTCCTTTCAGATTTATCAGAAGTCTTAGTCTTTTAACCCCTGTGTTAGAGGAAAATTCAATGGCATCTTTTGTGTCTCTAATAGTACAAAAGGTTTTCCCAGGTAAGTAGTCATTTGTGATACTCACTTGCTCAATAAAACATCTCTTTTTGATTGATGGTGCCCTTGTGACATTGGGCAAAAGAGTAGACTAACCTTGATTGATGAAAGAGAAGAAACTCTATTATATAAGAATGTTATCCAGAAGAGTGGCTGTGGTTATTGATTCTTGTTATGAAGTTCTATTTTTTATCATGCTAAAATTCCTACAGACATATATCCCAGTAAAAAGGATAAAATGTTTGTGGCTACAGTTGTGTAAAAATATCAGGGTCTTATTAAATCAAAACACACTCTCTACAACATATACATGGAATCTATTTGCATTGTTGGCAGCTTTTAGAGAAAACCTGCATCTTGTCTTCAGTATAACCAGATAAGTTATTATTTATACAAAATAATAAAATCAAATATATGACCCAAATTCACAACCAGAGGGGAGGTGGGAGGGGATAATGAGGGGAAAAGGGGGAAGGGTTTTCAGGAACATACAAAGGACACAAGGACAAAACCAAAGAGGGTTAGGATCAAGGGTGGGGTGTGGGGATGGCTGGATTGGGGGTAGTGGCAGGGGTAGCATGGATACAACTGTACTTGAACAACAATTTAAAAAAAAAGTACAGAGAAACTCCTATAAATAAATGAAACTAGAATTAAAAAAAAGAAAATTCCAATTTTATTTTACTCTCTTACGTTTTAAAGACTCAACAAATTTATTGATTCCCAGCAAACCAACAAAAGCCAAAAACAGATATACCTTGGTATGCTTGGAAAATAAATAGACAATAAGTGCATTCTTGGGTAATATTAATTTAGTAAAGTATCATACACTTATCTTTATCTTAGACATTAATACTGTATATTAGAAATTATTAGTATATTGGATTGAGTACTAGCCTGTGAACCACAGGGTTGCCTGTTGGATTCCTAGTCTAGGTCACACACCTGGGTTGTGGGCCAGGTCCCCAGTAGGGGGTACATGAGAGGCAACCACACATTGATGTTTCTCTCCCTCTCTCTCTCCCTCCCCTCCCCTCTCTCTAAAAATAAATAAATAAAATCTTTAAAAATATACACATGAAGCAAATAAAATACTGTATATCAATTGTACTTTAAAATTAAAAAATAAAAGAAAAAACAAATTATTAGTATTAAGAAAACCTTTAGAAATAATAATACAACATTTCTAATCCACTACTTTACAAATGTGTATGATCAAAGGTCTGAGTGTTCTGTACTGCATCAAACCTACTACATACACATGTTGAGCACTCTACAGACTAGTAATTATTGAAAATCATATTATACTACAATAATTATGTTCCAGAGCTAGTGTGAATCAGAAACTCTGAAGGTAATAGGATTCTGGAAATAGTTAATGATAAAGAATCAATGTCGAATAAGTTATTATCTCCACTCAAATTATGCCATCTGATTCTTGAGAAAAGTATAAAGAAATATTTGGATCTATTCATTTAGATGGTTAAGCAGAATTTACTCAACTAAGGATAATAGTACATAACAGAGGTCCAAGTAATATTTGGAAGCTTGCACAGTGTCTCTTCATTTGTAACATCTTCAGAAATTCCAGTAATTCCATATAAATTAATTAACCGTTCAGTTGATGTAGCCAACAAGTACCATTCACCTTTTGTGTGCTAAGGTGATCTGTAGGTGGTCACTATGCACACATTACACTGGGCCTCAAGGATCTCACTGCTGGTGACAGTTACCTGCACTTACGAATGATGAAGTTCAGAGATCTGGAGTTCCCAATTTGAATGAACATTTTATTTTATCTTTTTTTAATTTTTATTGTTATTCAGTTACAGTTGTCTGCATTTTCTCCCACCCCTCCACCTCACCGCAGCTGAACCCACCTCCCTCCCCCACCTCAAACCTCCCCCTTGATTTTGTCCATGTGTCATTTATAGTGGTTCCTGAAAACCCCTCTCCCCACTATCCCTCCCCACTCCCCTCTGGCTATTGTTAGATTGTTCTTAACTTCAACGTCTCTGGTTATGTTTTGTTTCCTTTTTTCTTTTGTTGATTATGTTGAATGAACACTTTCAACATTATTTTAAATGTAACAGTTTATTGACAATAATAGACAAAAGGCCAGTGGTCAAAAATTATGCTGTATTACAACTAAGTTCTGAAAATTAATGATTAGCTAGTTTCCTATTATCATTATTATGAATTCCATAGGGTTAACATTTAAAAATCTATACAAGGGTCCTAGTGACAAAAGGATATTATACTGAAACTTCTACTCCTTCACTTTCTTATCCTAATTTTAAAAACATTTTAGGATAAGAACAAGATGCTCTATATAGCTGTTTTTGAATTAAATAAAGTGAAAGTCATCAGTAAAGCTCTACTCTGTTATTTACATATTATAATAGTTACTATGCATTGAGTTCTTCCTTATTTGTTATCATATATAAATACTATTAATTCTGACAGTAATGAGAAGTAGGTGCTAATACTTTTGTCATTTAAAACATGAGGAAATTGAAGCAAGCAAGTTAACTAATTTGCCCTAGGTATCAATCTACTAAGTAGGAGGGCCAGTATCCCAATATTGGCAGTTGGACTCCACTGACTGTGTCATAATATTGTCGGGTTTTTTTGTATAGCTGTCGAAGTCTGTGACTTATGTGTATTTATATGGTATTATGTATATTTAAACATTATTTATTCAGCTATACATATGTTTATATATATTTTTATTTTGCTTGGTGAGAAAGCAATAACATGTTGAATAACAGATCATAAAGGTTTGCAAATAAACTTTAAGAGAAAAAAGTTAACAAAACATTTCTGAATATATTTATAAATTAAAATACAGCCATAGCTGATGTGGCTCAGTGGATTGAGCACCAGCCTGCAAACTAAAGGGTCACCGGTTCAATTCCCTGTCAAGGCACATGCCTGGGTTGCAGATGAGGTTCCCAGTAGGGGACAATGTGATAGGCAACCACATATTAATGCTTCTCTTCCTTTCTTTCTCCCTCCCTTCCTCTCTGCTAAAAATAAATAAATAAAACTTTTAAATACATAAATAAATAAAACAATACAAATACTTCCTAAATAGATGACAGTGGAATACCTGAGTAAGGGAACTTCTTACAATGACAAAACAAATAAATAAAAACATCATTATCTATGTAAGTGATTCATTATCACATTCACTTTGATTCCCATGCCTTTATGTTTTTATATGTATAGTTTCTTTTTGTAAAAACCAACGATATTGATGTTTACTTAATGCCTTATGATGTATCTCTTAATCATTTATTTTAAATTATAATTCATTTTTAAAAATTACATTAAATTGGATTTTCTTTCAGATGCTAAGCATTACCAACATTGTCTGTCTGAATTTCTCAGACCTCACAATATGGTAAAATGAGAAGGTAACATATGGTTATATATAAGTACTTTGATTGAAAACAACCTAAAGACTGACCAAGTTAAGAAAGACAAATAGTGTACACAAAATAGTGATATTTTCCAATACTGAGATCAATACATTTCATGTATTGAAAGTGATCCTCATTAAATTATACATCATTTTAATTTCATCTATGTTCATAAAAACTATTAATTATTTTTAGGTTAAAACTGTTCATGGATTGGAAGAATTAACATTATTAAAATGTCCATACTACCCAAAGTAATCTATAGATTCAATGCAATTCTTATTAAAATACCAATGGCATATTTCACAGATCAAAAACAAATATTCCAAAATTTATATGGAACTCATGAATAGCTTCATCAATCTTGAGAAAGAAGAACAAAGATGGAAGGATCACAATACCTGATATCAAAATGTATTACAAGGCCACTGTAATCAAAACAGTCTGGTACTGGCACAATAACAGACCCATAGATCAATGGAAGAGAATAGAGAACCCAGAAATAAACCCATGTCTCTATGGTCAATTAATATTTGACAAAGGGGGCATGAACATACAATGGAGTAAAGACAGTCTCCTCAATATATGATGTTAGGAATATGGGACTGGCACATGAAAAAGAAATGAAACTTGACCACCAACTTACTCCATATGCCCAAATAAAGTCAAGATTGATAAAAGACTTAAGTTGGGATACCATAAAAATCTTAGTGGAAAACATAGACAGTAAAATTTCATATATCTCACATAGCAATATTTTTGCAGTTACATCTCTTAGGGCAAGGGAAATAAAAGAAAAATATAAATAAATGGGACTACATCAAATTAAAAAGCTTCTGCATGGCTAAAGAAAACATAAGCAAAGTGAAAAAGGAACCAACTGTATGGGAGCACATATTTGCCAACAATATACTGGACAAGGATTTAATCTCTAAAATATATAAAAAGCTCACAGGACTCAACACCAGGAAGACAAACAATTCAATTAAAAAAATGGGCAAGGGACCTGAGCAGACACTTCTCCAAGGAGGTCGTACAGAGGGCCCACTGACATATAAAAGGATGCTTGGCATCATTAGCCATCAGGGAGATGCAAATTAAAACCACAATGAGATACCACCTCACACCTGTCAGGACGGATATCATCAATGAATCAGTAAAAAACAAGTGCTGGAGAGGATGTGCAGAAAAGGGAACCTTAGTGCACTGTTGGTGAAAATGCAGACTGGTGCAGCCAGTGTAGAAAACAGTATGGAGATTCCTCAAAAAAACTAAAAATGGAACTGCCTTTTGATGCAGTTTTTCCACTGTTGAGAATATAGACTAAGAATCCTAAAACACCAATTCAAAAGAATCTATGCACCCCTATGTTCATAGCAGCACAATTTATAATAGCCAAGATTTAGAAATAGCCTAAGTGCCCACCAGTAGATGAGTAGATTAAAAATTGTGGTACATTTATCCATGGAATACTATGCAGCAGAAAAAAGGAAAGAATTTCTGCCTTTTGATACAACATGGATGGAACTAGAGATCATTATCCTAAGTGAAATAAGTCAGTCCTGGAAAGACAAATATCATATGATCTCACTTATGACAGGAATCTCATGAACAAAATAAACTAATGAGCAAAATAAAACCAGAGGTATGGAATCGTGGAGCAGACTGACAGCAGTAAGAGGAGAAGGTGGAGGTGGGGAGTGATTGAAAGAAGGTGAAGAGTCGTGAACGAACATGTGTGAAGGACCCAATGACATGGACAGCAATGTGGGGATTGACTGTGGAGGGGGGGGGGCATGCTACTTGGAGGAGCTGAAGGGGAAAAATCAGGACAACTGTAATAATATAAACAATAAAAAAAATAAAAAATATTTTGAAAGCTATGTCTTATTATAAGTATAAAGCTTTCAAGACCAGAAAGCTATTTGATACCATCCAAGCATTTAAGGTTTGCATATTTTTTCCCTTAACCTTTAACGTGTTTTTATGATTTATGCATCACTGCATCCTTCTGAAGGTTGAAAGAAAGTTACACCTATGCATGATACCAAAAAATAGCTCACATTTCTTGTTTTTATCCCATCTTCAAAATAGATTGGTCTCATAGATTTCGATGAAATTTAATTATATTTTTATTTCCCTGAATGCTTTCATTAAACCAAGAAGTTCATAAGTTAATGATTTCATTTTATCTTACAGCTTTCACAGTTCAAGATTGTTATGGTAACATGGAATGGAAATTTCTACTAATAAACACAATTTCTTCTTTTCAGTTCTATTATAAATCAGCACAAAGGCTAGTATCTCAATGCTAAATATTATCTGCTTTAATTTTTCATGTTACTTTCTCAAGAAATACAAAATTTGTGATAGGGACAGCAATAATAATGTATTTTTCTTTTTTCTTTATTTATTCTTGTTCACATATAGTTGCCCCCATTTCTCCCCATCACTCCCCCCACTCCAGCCATCCCCACCTCCTACCCTCAATCACACCCCAATTTGGCTTTGTCCATGTGTTCATTATACATGCTTGTTGACAACCATCCCCCCATTATCCCCTCCCACCTCCCTTCTGGTTACTGTCAGTTCTTAATTTCAATGTCTCTGGTTATATTTTGTTTGCTTGTTTCTTTTGTTGATTAGGTTATACTCTGTTTCAAAATTTAGTTTCACTCTAGTTTGAGGAACTATCTGCATCAACTCTTCCAAGTTATATATAATTTGACCCATTATGTAGTCTTTTTAATTATTATATAATTGGCCTTTACCATAGTACCATCAAAACTTTTTAAAAATGTACATTTCATGTGTTTCCATCATTTGTCTGCTTGACCATTGACCTGTGTAATCCATGAAGCCCTGAATATTCATAATTTTTGATGGATAATCACTTCTTCTTCCATGTGCTTACCTTTCAAACATAGGAACAATATGCAATGCCAGGTTTCACCAACTGATTTTCAGGCTCCAAGGCCAAATTTTTATTAAGCGTGCAAGTTCATTTTTGATGGTAAAATTGAAACAGAGTATAGATAAGGAAAGAGCTACACTTGCAGCACAAAGGCATCTGAACCTGAAGAAAAATGTTGTTTAACACAAAGAAAAAGAAGAAACTATGATCTCTTAATGTACCAGGTTTGTTTGTTTGTTTTCCTTGACACACATAGATGTTGTTTATTTTTTCTAGAATATCTCCTTACACTGGGCCATCAATTTTCCTTCTGGCAATTCTTTAATTCTCATCTTAGATTCCATTTCCTCTGGAAGGATTTCCTTTACTTTCAGTATTAACGTGTTTGTTCATTTCACATTCCCACATAACATTATCCTTTTGCCTGTATGGCCACTCTCTAGACAGATTGTGCACAAGAGAAATTACACATTCTTTTATCTTTTCTGTACAAGTTTATGCTCCAGAAGTTGTATAGTAAATGGGTGATTGACAGATGGGTGGATAAATGGATGGGCAGAAAAAGACCTGTTATGCAGATAAATAAATTGGTGCCTGTGCATCTTCTCCATCTCATTTTACCTTCCAAGTTGTCATTATCCTAGGAAGCAGCAGGTGCTCTCTAGAAATTCTCACGTCTTCCCATTATAGCTTTCTGTTACACTAGGTTCTGCCCTCCATTTCCATTATAAGTAGACACTTAAATGCACTTTCATTAAATTTACTGATTATTCAGCTAAATTGATAAGACATTTCTATTTAAATTGTTAAAAGGCTTTTTTTACATTTTGACTAAGCTTTGGTAAATTCTATTATAGCAGCATAAAAATAGTTATATCAAGGTGGAATATAGATAGATGATAAATGGATGATAGATAGATGATAGATAGATAGATAGATAGATAGATAGATAGATAGATAGATAGATAATCTGTTAGTAATTTTGTAATGCAAGCCCAATGTAAATAAAGGAAAGAAACAAAACAGGCCAAGCTGGGCTGAAAACGATAAAATATTAAGTTGGTTGTCTTCAGTGAAAGTTTATAGTATTCAGGATCAGAATACTAATCTCTAAGAATATTTTTATCCAGTTCCTTTTGTTTTGATCTCTTGATTTCCCTCTTATTACCAAGCTCAAGGAAACATAAAGAAAATCAAGAAAACCTCCGTATTTTTATCCATTCTGTACAAAAAGTATTATTTTGTTTACTTGGTTAAAGCCATCTCAATAATAATGGAGAAGGAAAGTGTTCTTTTTAATATGCCCTTGCTTCCATTTGTCACTTTTCCTGGACATTTTTGTAAGTATTCCTTGCTTCTTTTATTCATTGAATAGACTTTTCTAGAATGGCTAATTAAGACAGTTATCCACTCATACTTTTCAATTCACTATAATTGATTCTCTCCTAAGGCATTCACTTTATTTTTTTATTGTTCAGTTACTTAGTTACAGTTGTAACTCTAAATAAACCCTCCTCTAAATTAGATATTTTAGTAAGTCTGCAAATACATTATAATTGATATAAGTGAAGTAAGTTCTTCTATGAAGTTCGCAGACTGCCCCTGCAGGTGCTGCGCTCCCCCAGGAGGCTGTATTCCATACCATATGGACTAGTTTTTAAACACAAAACTCAAAATAAAATGAGGAAATTTAAAATCATTTGAGGTAATTAAAGAGAAGAATTGCATGTTGAATATAATTTTCACTACAAATACGTTCTCTTACTTGTTTCAATGGGTACGTCAATCTAAGAGTTGATTTTGAAAAATAAGAGAAGAAATCGCTACACCGAAAGACAGCATTGGATTAAGCTAAGATTGTGCTTAATTTTGTTTCTCTTTAAAGTTCCCACTAATGGGGAATATTTGTATCCTTTGAAAACACAGTGTAAGTAAACTGGGCTCAGATCAATTTTGCTTTCAGCCTGCAATAAAACTGTCATAGAGATTTACCAAATAAGATAAAATAATGATACGCCAAGGGGAGCAGGATCAGCAGCTCCGTCAGACTAATAATATTATGAGTCTTACCAGGCTGAAGAGGCAATTTAATGGTAATAATAAAAGTCTGCACTTGTTATTGTGTGTTGACATTCGTGTTTTCTTTTCAAGCTGTAAATTGCAGAATTAAGACTTTTAAGTATTTGTAGGTGAACCAAGAAACATAAGCTTGAATACATCTCCTTGGAGAGAAATCAATAGTTGCAGTTCTCTCTTTTAAGTCAATATTTACACTCTCACATAAAGCAGAGCTGTATCAATATTTTAATATCAGTGTTATACTTGTCCTTATTTAGCCACTTGTCTGTAAGTGTCCTATGATGATAGTAAAAATGTCTGTGATGGTTTCCAAGTAAAGCTTCACAGTAAAAAATAACAGGCCATTAACAGCAACTTAATGAGGACACCTCTGCTTCCTAAACATAGAATTTAATGATCTCTTAATTTTACAAGAATCATCTATCTAACATAAGAAATACCTCTAAATTTATGATGGGAAATGTATCTTTCCCAATAGCTTTTCATCTAATCATAACAGCAATTAAGAATTCAAATTTGTGTTCACATTTTAATCTGATGTAATCATTAAATAACAGTAATATAGAACCATGCTATTTCAGAAATTTGAGTCATACCCCCATGGATACTATAAAGTAAATATGTGCTGAATAGTAGTCAGCCTTTAAAAAAGAAAGAAATCCTCCTATTAGAGACAACATAGATGAAACTGGAGAACATTATATAAACTGAAATAAGCCAGTCACACAAAGACAAATACTGCATGATTTCATTTACATAAGGTATGTAAAATAATTGAACTTCTAAATGCAGAGAATATAATAAGTGGTTGCCATGGACTGAGGGTTGGGGGAAATGTGGAATTTTTATACAATGCATATAAGGCTTTAGTTATGTGAGATGATTACGTTCTAGAGATCTGCTGTATGATGTAGTACCTACAGCTAATGATACCATATTGTTCACTTCAAAAATTGTTGAGATAGATCTCATATTAACTATTCTTACTACAAAAAAAGAAACACACACCCAGAAATACAAAGGTGTTGGGAACCACCCTGCCTGGTTTCAGAGGCTGTAATCCCTCATGATTAAGGCTGAGTCAGAGTTGGTACCGTAAGCCATTAAGGAGACAAAGCTTATCTCCCTGGCAGAGGTGCCATCTCTGCCCACTTCACCCTGCTTGGCCCTGAGCTTGACCCTTAGCCAATGACGGGTAAGATTCCTCAAGGGAGGAACACCCTAAGACAGGCATGGTCACCAGGAAAAGCCCACAGGGAAGGACTCGGGGGGCTGTGGAAAAAGGGGGTGATGGACCCTCGCCCCTTGGCTTTGAAATAGCCTGAGTCCTCATTCTGTCTGCAAAAAGTCTCCTAATCTCTTGGCTTCCTTACTTCCCTTGCCTGACTTAAGCCTGAAGCAATAACAGAGGGCAGTGCAGTCCTGTGCTGGGAGGGGCAGATTCCCTGGAGAATCAGGCCTAAGAAAAATGCATACATTCCTGTGAAACCTACTTAATTTGTACCCTCAGCTTAAAAGATAAGGGTCCAGACCTGAGATGAGTCTGGCGCCCAAGGTTTTATAGCCCTTTAACTAATTGACCATTATTCTGAGTAGAATAAGCCCTCAAAGTTCTCTATAAGTTATGTATTGTTTGACCCTTACTGCCTGACAATGATTGATGTGCTTTATCTGTATTCCTGTGCAAAATGAACCTAATAAAAGCCTATGGAGGTAAAGGCTCAGGGCCCTTCTCCTTTGAGATACTGGCCACCTCTCCTCCTCAAGCAGATCCTGTCTTGGTAGACTTATTCTCATCCGTGTCGGATGCGGGGCTCAGAGACAAAGCTCTAGGACACAAAGGGACACAAGGAAACTCTGGAAGGAGTTGGATACGTCTATAACCTTCATTGTTATAAAGGTATCATGGGTATTTACATATGTCCAAATGCATCGAATTGTAAACATTAAATATGTATAGTTATCTGTATATCAATATACTTTAATAAATTTATTAAAGCTATTAAAATTAAAACTTTTGAAGTAAATACAAATTATTGTAACCCAAGGAAATATTTAGATGGTTTAGCTCATGAAGGATGTATGTGCTAGCTAGCTTTAACATTTGATTAAATTATGCATTGAATAATTTATTGGTAATTGATAATTTTTCATAATTTACTAAGCTGATTATTAAGATTTTTATTGAAGTAAAATGAGCAAAGTGACACAGTCTGAAGATACAGTGGCTCATCATAAAGTCAAGCCAGGACCTCGGTAGCCATTTTATCTTTTTGTTTCTAATGAAACTATTTGGTCTCTCTGTTTTAACTGAATTCTTCTCTGAGTATCTTAAATCAGTTCTGGAATTCCCAGGTATTTGAGTAGCTCAATAGCACCCTTATATTCCTCAAAAGCAAATCACTCTACATTTTAGTGCTATTCTGAGGAAGCTTTCATTTCTGACAATTTGAGTTTCTTACCATTTTAATACCCCAGATACTAATAATATGACTTGGCTTTTGCTAACTAAATTTTGGGTTTTCTTTCTATTTCAAAATTCCTATTCTAGATATCTGCTCACAGTCCTAGATTCTTTTTCTGAAAGGACACAGCTCTACTTTTACTATTTTTATCCTAGAAAGGGAGAAGTGAGCCCTGCTGTACATCCCAATGCCTCAGAGTTTGATATATACAGACAAACCTATTTGATGGTTGTCTGGACTTTATGATCTGCATTCCTATATCTCTTTTAAGGATATTCTTGTTTTGAACTTTAAATCATATCTGGGAGGTGAAATTTAACATGTTCAAAAATTATTCATTGTATTTTGGCCTCTCAATGTAGGACCACCTCAGAAATGATATGCGTTTCTTAAAGCACAGCCACAACCAAGGGCTGAAGCCAGTGAATTCTGGTCTAATGCAAAGTGGCAGATGATGACTCAGGGTTCCTGGTCCACCTCATTCTATAGAGGCAGCCACATGACTCAGGCTTCAGTCCCTGATCACAACAGATATGGAATTATTATCCCACAACACAAATTCTGAAGAAGTGGCAGAACAGGACGGATGCCAGGTTTTCTCCTGAATACCAAATATTTTATTGTGAACACTGTACATGCCAGGCATTGAGATAGTTTTCTCAAATTAGTGTGTGCCAAGTTAATGGAACACAGCTGGGGACCAGATTCCACAATGTTATATGATTGTAACTCTAGGGTAAACTAGTTTTTGTGTCATTTTGTATGAGGTGGCTTTCTGCCACTTCGGAGATAATCTCTGTATAGGCTGGCAGTTGAATACTTTCAGTGACTGGAGTTAAATCTACCTTTGCAAGAAGGTCACACAGGCATATCCCGGTGTTCATCTTATATGTTCCGAATCCATGTTAATTGGGCGCATACCAATTACAAATATTTCTATCTCCCTGATGGATTGAATTCTCATCAATAGGAAATAACCCATTTTCCCAAAAGTAATGATTCTTTCTTAAAAGTCTAGTTTATCTTATATTAATCTAGGTACACCAGTTTTCTCTTATGGATATATACATGGTTTATCTAGTCCATCATTTTACTTTCAATCATTCGGCTTCCTTATATTTAAAGCCTGTCTTTGGAATGAACATTTTAAAATTCCAGTATGCAATATTAATCTTTTAATAAAAATTCTTAATTCACATTTGTTTGATATGAATGATATATATGAATTCAGACCTAGCTTCTCACCATTTCTGTGATATATTTCTTAATCTCCTATGTTATTTCTCCTTCTTGTTAGCTTATTTTTATATGGATTAAAAACTTTATTTTAGTTTAATACTAGGTGTGCATTTTCTAAAACATAAGAAAATAGTTGCTATTTTACTAGATAAATGATTTAAACTATACTCTTTACTCATTATAGTATAATAAAAAGATTAACTTTATCCTGCCTTAGTACAGAACATTGAGTAATATATAGACATTTCTATCTTTCCAAGTTTTGGCATAATTTTATATTATTTTACATATCTTAATACTCCACATAGTTTAACTTCTGAGTGTATTTCAATTATTGTCTTGTAAATAAATATTTATTTATATTTGATGCCATTGTCAATTTTATTTGACCCTCATTTATTCTACATTACCATGATTCTATTGGGAATCATTCTTTTTTTCTGGTTTAATGTGTGGATATCAGTAATTAAGTCCTATAATTTTTATTTCTCTAAAACATACCACTTTTTTATTAATTACTTTTATTAATTACTTTTATAATTTTTCACTTTGTTTTTAATTTAAGACATTAGATGAAATTGGTCACAACCCAACCATACCATGCAATGACATAGAGAAGTCTCAGAATCATTAGGCTGAGATAGGGGAAAAATATCTATGACTTTATATTATCTATCTTTAAAACACTAGAAAATGTGAACTAATCTGTAGTAATGCAAAGGCAAGCATTGTTGGGGCTGGGAGCAAGGAAGAATGAACTATAAAAATGCATAAGTTATCATTGTTGGGTAATGTACATTTATTTTTTTTTAACTTCTATTGGTTTAACCCATTAAAGTTTTCTTTTTTTAAAGAGTTATTTACTTTATTTTTAGACAGAAGCAAAGGGAGTGAGAGAAAGAGAGAGAGAAACATCAATGTATGGTTGCCTCTTGTGCGCCCCTACTGGGGACCTGGCCCACCACCCAGGCATGTGCCCTGACTAGGAATTGAACCAGTGGTCCTGTGGTTTGCAGGCCAGCACTCAATCCACTGATCCACACCAGCCAGTGGAGATATACATTTCTTAATTTTGATTGGGATATTTTGTCATAGGTGACAGTCATAACTCATTGAATTGTATATTTTAAATGCATGTACCTTAGTGTACATTAATTGAATTATCAGTAAATGTTTTTAAAAGAAGATCAAGTTAGGAGGATTAGCTGCCTCAGCCATTAACAATCATTTATGGTAAATATTAAAAAATCTTTCTTTTGACAGAAAGATAAAAAGTCAATAGAAAATAATAGGAAGCCTAGAAATAGTGTAGTTATATAAATGTATGTATTTTAATTGTATATAAATGAATGTTAAGACAGTCATACATAATATATTTTATATGATTATAATATATATCTTATATATGTATAATGCATAATATATTAGATTATATAGGTCATATTATATGATTTTATATATACATATATCAAATGATTTATATACATGTATAACAAAACTTTTCATATTTTATGTTAGAATAATGACATTTAGGTGTATTCAGGATTAGTAATTTTAGTAGATCATAGATTCCAATTATAACCAATAAATTTTTATTTGCATTTGTAAACTTTCTTTTTAAGAGTTTTTAAAAATCATATAATATTTAAGTAAAATTATAAAATGTGAAATATATTATTTTGAATTTAAGCAACTAAGATTCAGCAATAATTAATATCAAATCGAAAAACTGTCAGTACATTTGAACAACACACTTTTTTTTTAATTTTTATTGTTATTCAATTACAGTTGTATGCCTTTTCTCCCCATCCCTCCACCCCACCCCAGCTGAACCCACCTCCCTCCCCCCTCTCCACGCTCCCCCTTCATTTTGTCCATGTGTCCTTTATAGTAGTTCCTGTAATCCCCTCTTCCCACTGTCCCCACCCCACTCCCCCCTGGCTATTGTTAGATTGTTCTTAACTTCAATGTCTCTGGTTATATTTTGTTTGCTTTTTTCTTCTATTGATTATTGAGCAACACACTTTTATATTATCATTTAATATATTTATCAAACCTCACAAATATGTCATAAAATATATGTTAATAGAATAATTTATACTACATATTTCACTATACATTTGTTACTGTAACTATTTCCAAAAGGAAATGGACTATTTCATACAATACTTAAATATTCCTTACATTGAAATTCCAAAACAAGTTATAGTTCAAATATATGTTTACACAGCCTTCCTGAATATTTTCTATTTTCCATTACTTTATCACCTCAGTTTATCAGTTTTTCTCTCTTTCTGTTTTTCTCTCATTTATTTTTCCTTTTTTTTTTTTGAATTCATCCACACAGAAGAGGCAAGCATATTTTGACATACCACTACAAATGGACTCTGACTGGTCCTGGATATGAGGAGTTTGATTATTTCTTGCGGCTTACTTTTAACTGCCCCTCCAACTGATTTCTCATCCCTTTGTTAAAGTACTTTACTTAAAAATTAGTCGTAGAATGAAGGAAAACAATGATTCACACACTCAAGTATATTAACATCCTTTGATGTTTCTTTATAAAATATCAAATAGAAGCACACGAGCATATTCCACCCTTTTTGTTATACACAATGAATCCTCCTGCCCCAAGATTCTTCTTACACTATACACCTTAAGTCAGCCTCACTTTATAAATTTAATGTTTCATTATCATTTGAAAAGAGCAGATATTAGCTATACTTTTAAATGAGGGTGATTTAACTTGGAATTCCAAGCAAGAATTTGGTTTAATGATTAGAACCAGCAGAGACCCGAACTTGTGCTGACACAGATAAATGAGAGTGAGAGAGTGGTGAGATTCTGCTCCGTACACAGGGGAAAAGGGTAGGACATTAAAGTACAGTTGGTCAACCAAGAGGAGGCAAGAAAGATAATTATAATCCTAAAAAGAAAGACAATTTTATTAACAAAGATTATAAATATCTGTAAAACCACAGGTAAAATCAAGCCTCCTACATGGTAATTTTAGTATGTTAATATAATTCATAATTCGGTTTACTGTCAGATTTACCCAATTTTGTTTTCCCAATATCTAATTCTATTTAAAAAATTCAAAGTTCCCTTATATAGTAAGTCTGATCTTGAGTTTTCATAGGCCTTTGACAATATCTTTATTTAGTAGATATTTTAAAAAAGCAAAATATATGCAGTTTATTCAGAAAGCATCCAGCCAGGTAATATGAACAATAGTGACATTTATTAAAGAAGTTACAAGATACAAGAAACATTATACAGAGGACAATGACACCTCAGTTCCCTTAAAAGTAGGCACCTTGGGACCTCACACAGTTCTCCCAATGCCTCTTCCACTTCTTAAAACACTCTGAAAAATCCTGTGCTGGAATTGCCATCAGCTGCCCCTTCATATTTTCCTGAATCTTATCGATGGTCTGAAATCTCTTCCCTTTCAAAGGTGATTTTAGTTTTCATAAAGGCCAGAAGTCACAGGGCACCAAATCTGGTTCATTGGCAGTGGTTTGAATCGAGTTTTTAGCAACTGCAGCACCATGGTCCTTCCACTCTGGTAGCAAAAGCCATGGAACGAATTTTGCCATAAGTTTCATGCGAAGATCCTGCATCAAAATCTTGGACAGTAGATTTTGGAATCCCCAGATCAGCTTCTAGTTCTCACAATGTCAGTGGCCAATATTTCTCAATTGCAGCCTGTCCATTTTTCATTCTCAGGTGTTCTGATTGCGGTAGGCCTTCCAAAATGTGGATCACTCTCAGCAGATCCTTGACCGTCTTTGAAGTGCTGCACCACACTTTTTTCTGTGCTGCACCCATTGCTACCTGTCCAAAGGCTTTCTGAATCGTTTGAACAGTTTCTGGTGAAGAATGTTCAAGCTTAATACAAAATTTGATGCATATTTGTCGCTCTACTCGCTCAGTCATTTTGAATGTGAAGGCTACACAGTGCACATGCTCACCCAGCAGCATCTGCGGCCCCCAGTGACTATTACAGTGAAGTCATCATTGTTCATAACGCACACTCCAGTCAACTCTCCTTGGCTGCCAGGTTACACTGATGTCACACAAACCATTCTCATTATATTAACAATGGCTGGACTTTTTCCAGACAGACTTTGTATGTATATAATGAATTCCACAAACATCAGGTTAATCAAATACAACCATTTTTGAAATAACTATATAATAGATACTAATTAGTGGGTAAAAACTTGGCAATACATTTGATTAAATCATAACTTGTCTGAAAAATTATCCTGCTATAAAACTTCTCTTTAGGTTTAAAAATGCAGACAAACTATCAAACAAGTTGTAGTAATTTCATGTCATTTAGATAATGAGCCATAATTACATCCATTCAATCTCTTTCAGCATATCTTTTATTCTCAAACTTCCAAAATAGAATATGTATTATGAATGGCATTTAAGAGGTATATGGAAGACTACATAGTCAGATAATAAGTACTTCTGTTTTTGTTTTGCTTTTTTAACCAACTACTAGAACTATTTAAACTAAGTATTTGAGCATAAGGATCCCATTAGGAAATAAATATTCAAATATCAATGTGTCAAGCTTTGAAAACAATATAAATTTTATGCATATAAAGTATACTATTTATATTATGATTACACAAAGCATCTGAAATATAAGTGGTATGAATATTGATCAATACAGCTTTTACTGGACCAAGTGAATCAACCATTACAATCATTTAAAATAATAAGCCATATATCTTTTTCTCAGAAATTCTTAACCCCAAATTTCTAATCCTTTTCCCTTTCAAACCTAACCAATGAGCCAAGGCTATTGCTCATGCTTTATACACATATACACACACATTTTTTCACATAAAGTAAATTATCAGTTTAACCACCAAGGCTCTGACTACATGGTCACTGGATAGGCTTTGGTCATACATTTTTTTCTCAATCAAGGCAGAATAGCTGAGACCCCTTGGATCCAATATTTGTGGGCTGGGCACAGTACACCATTTCATTATCCAGTGATCATATGTCTCACCTCAAAGGGCAGAACGGTGGTTGTAGCTGTTGTTTTTACATTGTAATAATGTTTTACTTGTTCATGAGTTATTATGACAGACAAAAAACACAATCTTCAAAATGTCATTTCTTTAGCCTTAATGACTAAAAGAAGATATGATTAACATCCATTAAACCATAAACATTTACTCAAACAGAGAAACAAGAGGCATGCAAAAAAAACAAAAAAAAACAAAAACAAAAAACCAAAATAAAACAAAAAACCCTGTCACTTGAAAAAAAAGTAAAACAAATAACCACAAATTTAAAGTAACTACCATTTGGGGGCCAACAAACATATGTTCAGTTTTACATCCAATCAATTATGTACCAATCACAATTACTCCATGAGGTAATAATCACTGTCTTCATCTTATAAAGAGATAGAACTTTCCAATTGTTCGTGACTAGTAAGTGGCACTAAAACACAGGACATGCTGAAATAACCATTACACTTATATTAAGTGTTCATTAAAGTTAACATCCTACAAACTTAGCATAGAATAAAATTAAGGAAAGATTTATAAGATTTTGGATAAACTCCTTAATTTCAGGCTATGATGGCTCACTAATATAAAATACCAATTTCATCCCCTATTTATAGCAGTTCATTGTCCTTTACTGTAAAATTTTTACTCAAAAATAAATATGCATCCAACTTATGACTGCTAGTGAATCAAAAATGCCAGTGTGAGGTTTTTCTATGTAGCTTATTTTGAAAATTTTTATGATCCTGATTTATTCTTAGCTGAGTATGTCCTACCATAACAGGGGTGTAGCAAAACCTTATGGATTTAGAATCCAAAATGAATGTGGCACACTGACTGAGTCACTGTTGATTATCCAAGTCTGTGACATTTTTGCAGGTCTAATGCGGACACTGCAGGAACTAAAACCAGGATAATGGTGCCATTAGAAATCAGTAGTTCTGCTTAAATAATGCCCCTTGTCCCTGCACTTATAAACCCTGAATATGCTGTTGTCTGTTTATATATATCTTCTTCACAAATCACTTTTGATTTGAAATTTCATGTATCTATTTATCTATACCTCTCTGTATCCATGTATATATCTCATTACTTTGGAAAGGAGTCATTCCTAGTTTCTTTAGAAATTCCCTATTCATTATTTTTTAGAAAGGTGATTATCTTTACAAAAGACCAGTAAATGTCAATTTAATTTATAAGTGTAAGAAAGTAATTATGACAGAGGTTAATTGAAATGAATGGAGCTGCATTGACAAAATTAAACTCTCAGAGAAGCCAGAGAAATTTTTAGAAAATACAATCATCAACTCCCTTTAACTTATATTTATACTACAGACAATAGTCTATTCACACACACAAACATACCATATTCATTTCTGAATGGGTCAATGCTGGGGGTTCTGTCTGTTAATTTTTCATAATGAAAAAGTATATTTTTGTAATAATAATAGAAGTTATGTTTTCAAAAATAATAATTGCTTTTTCCCTTTATAATTGCTCTTACTCCCTAAAGTAGCTGATTTATAATTATTCTGTAATTTTAAGCTTCCACCATGAGACTTTGTTTCAAAACTGACCAGGCACTTATATCTGGGCAGGTCTTATTGTGTTCTAGATATGATTCTTGCTTACTTTCTCAAGATTTAAATTATTGAGGTATTTGTAGAAAAATAATAAGATTTGGGGTATTTGTTTTTAATAACAGCTCGGAGTAGGAGAGAGATGAAGCATAGGAAGTATGGGTGAAACAAGATTAGCCATATGTTGCAAACTTGAAAGCAAGTTAGAAAGATATGGGAGTTTATTGTACTAGTGTTTCTACTTTTATTTATGTATAAATTTTTTTAAATAAAAAATTAAAAATATATATCTTCCTTTAGTTATTCCCATTCTGTCCTACATGCTCAAATAGTCTAAAGAATTTTCTTAGCATTCAAATATGCTCTATTATTAGCAAGCTTAACAAAATAAGCACCCCATGGGTGCCCCAGATGCTCCTTTCTTCTCCATCTACATTGGTCAGCCACTCTTGCAACAATATCTCTCGAATGTGTATATGTCTCCTTTTTGCTTAAATTCAGTATTCAGATGCCTTCTTTCCTTGTTTTTACATCATTTAGATTGCTTTCACATTCTTAATTTTAGAAATTCCAAGTTGATCTCTTATTTCACACATACACACACATACACACAGATTTTCTAATATCACCTTCACCCCCCCCCTATGTTAGCAAATGGTACTAAATTATTTATACTATGTCAGTCAAGAAGGTAAAAGATCATCCTTGGTGTGTTCCTTTCTCTCATTCCACCCCATTCACTCTGTAAGTAAATTGTGTATTTTCTACTTATATAGTACAAACCAAATTCAACTCAACTGTCAATGCTCTGGTCTCAGACATTATTATCTAATACCTAGATTATTTCTACAACTTTTGAATCCATCCCTGATGGCAATCTTGAATCATAATTACACTGCCAATCCATTTTCCTCAGAGTAGCCCCAAATCTGATTTTTTTTATTTAAAGGCAAATCTTTAAAAAAAAAGTTAGGTTAAACAAATCCTTAAAATTATTCAATGGCTTTTTATTTCACATAAACTAAAATACAAATATCTTACTAAGATAATTAGGTTTTGCACATTCTTGTTCATAGCTACCTCTGTGATTTCATGTGCTTTTACTCATTTCTCTTAACAACCAAATTGGGGACATGTGATTTTTGTTTGTTTTCATATTTTCTAATATACAAAACTTTTTTTATTTTAAAATATTTTACATTTTGAGCTCCAACTCCAAGAAAAGCATTTTATCTAACCTATATGTGGTTATGGTTTTATTAATCTTCTCAGTAACAATGCAGATATTTCTCTTGACTACCTTATCTGAAATAGTTTACTTCATAAACTTTTTAAAAATTACTATTTTCTTAACTGCACTTCAGTGTGTAAATAGTTCACTTAGCTTTTTAACTTGGTTTCATATGCCCTCTTTCTAAATTCCTTTTATTGTTGATTTTAGAGAAACAGAAAGGGGGAGAAAGAGAGGGAGAAAGCATCTATGTGAAAGAGAAATGTTGATTGGTTGCCTCTCATCACACCGCAACCAGGGAATGGAACCCACAACAAGGCATGTGCCCTGACTGGGAATCGAACCCACAACCCTCTAGTGTACAGGACTAGGCTCCAACCAACTGAACCACCCAGCTAGGGCCTGTATGCCTCCTTTCTAAACTGTAACCTTTATGAGAGCAAGCCTTTTTTCTTTTAATTCTCATTCAAGAACATGTTCATTGATTGTTAGGGAAAAGGGGAGGGAGGGTGGGAAGGGGAGAGAGAGAGAGAGAAACATTGACTGGTTACCTCCTGTATATACCCCACCAGGACTGAATCCACAACCTAGGCAAATGCCCTGATGGAGAATCCAACTGTTGACGTTTCAGTGTAGGGAATGTCACTTCAACTAACTGAGCCACACCAGCCAGGGCAAGAACAAACTATTTTTTATTTACTGCCTAGTAGCTGGTAAATAATTAGTCATTAATGTATTTGTTGAGTAAATGAGTAAATCATCAATTTAAGTTTCCGAGAACTAAAATATTTAGAGAAATTTTCAACATTAATCTGTATCGAAATTAGTATAAATTTATCTGAGATTATCATAATATCTGTTAAAATAAGAAACATTCTATTTTTAAAATGTTATCTGCAAATCTTAAGTGAAGGTGACATGGTACTTCTTAGAAACTATACCAACAGGCCCTTTAATATTGAAAGAGAATTTTTGGAAATTGGACTTGCAGCATTTTCATGAAAGTACAAATTGTTATTGTGGATATGAAAGCAACACATTATTTAAGAAAATGTGCCCTGCCTGGTGTGGCTCAGTGGGTTGAGCGCATACCTGAGAACCAAAGGGTTGCCGGTTCCATTCCCAGTCAGATCATTTGCCTGGGTTGTGTGCCAGGTCCCCAGTAGGGGCATGTGAGAGGCAACCACACACTGATGTTTCCCTCTTTTTCTCCCTCTTTTCACTTCTCTAGAAATGAGTAAATAAAATCTTTTTTCAAAAAAGAAATGTAGAATGTTTGTAAACATTTAAATTTTCCTATAGAACTACCAAAAGTAATTTTAAATACAAAGTGGTTTTATACACTGTAATTATTTATTCTACCTTATAATCCTGTGATCTGAAAATTATTTTCTTCTTATGGTACAAGAGTTTGACTTTCAAAGAGTTGCAATGGTTTGACCAGGCTCACACAAGTGCTGTGTGAAAGAGATATGTGAGGACAAAATGTGAGTCTTTAAAATGGGCAAAAGATGTCTGGGGGTCTTTTCAATATTATGTTGAACTTTGTCTTATTTTTTGTTATTATCTCACTCTATGGTTCTGTAACTTTCATTTTCTTGGACTCTGTAAGTTGCAGAAAACTCAAGATAGTGCAAGTGGTATTTTTTCACATAAAAATGCATATTTTAAGCATAGATACAACTGTTTTCTACCCATTTGAAAAAGTGATTTCAACATTATATTGTATAGCCCTATATATTTTAAATATTTTGCATCTCTTGGGAAATTCATTTATTACTCCTGATTGTCTTTCTCTGAGTGTGTATTGGTCTTCAGACAATCCTTTAAATTGATTATAATATCTTGTTAGCTCCTTCACTAATTTATGTGTTAAATAAAAGTTTTGACTGTTGATCATTTTATAAAACTCATAATTTTACCTTTTACTATTATTCTTTACAAGCGAGCACATAAATCTTAATGAACTGAGTACAGGTTGTATGTGCTCTTTCTTCTATACCTGGCCAGTGCGAGCTGTTTTTGTAAGAGATGTTGACTGGAAGGTGGAGAACTGCATTTAGGAAGGGTTTGATAAGGCAGGAGAGAGATAGAGGGCATTTCTTCAGACAACTGCAAAACATATTTCCCTGAAGCATCTTTCTGTGTGTAAATAATCCTTCATTAACTAGCAATATGGCCCTTAAACTTAGCACAACCATAATTTGTCAGAATCCTGTCAGCCTATTACTTTGACTGTTTTAACTTCACAGATTTAAAATGTATTGCCAATATTGGCAATTATTTGACTAGTGTCTAGAAATGATTGAAAAATACAGTGTGTCCCACCAAGCAACTTTTAAGGAAGGAACATTTGTGACTCTAGACAACAACAAAAGTCCATTATGCTTAAATACTTAGTTACACATGAGTCTGAAAAGAGGGGTTAACTAGTTCAGATTGAGTCCCAGTTACATGCTCTAATCCCACATGATGACACAGGACTTCCAAATTTCCATGAAAATTTCTCCATTTATCACTTGGAGCTCTTCTATCTGGCATGCTTGAGTTCATGAGCAGACCTCCCTGATTCTTTGAATCCACATCCCATCAACTGTGGGACTGCCTGGGGATCCACTTAGAAGAAATGCTCCACCATTGCCCTGTATGGAGGCTACCATCATAAAATAAGGATTTAGTAGCAATGAAGGGTCTTTTGAGGCACCAAACTACAGATATCTTATAATATATAGAAGGAGTCTTTTTTTTTCACTGTGATTTTTATTGGGCTTAAACTGTGATCATTTGCATGACTAAGGGGACAGAAGCTTCTCTTCTACTCTGTTGTATTTTGTCACATGAACATCCAATTTACACACTCTGAGCACAGTCAGATCTATGATTTAAAGAGAACTTTCATAGGAGCTAATAAAAACTGCTTTCATAAGGTCCTCAGAGGGGGGCGGGGATATGGCAGGTTGCCATTATAAGGACTGAGCAGTAATATGACCATTATTCTATTCTTGCTCTCTCAGTTCTCCCTACCTCGATTCTACCCTTCAAGTCAGAGGCCTCATCTCTTTTCATACCCCTTTTCCTAATGCAAATGAACCCACACAGCATCTGTGCCCAGTGCTCTGCTGTTCAGGGAGGCCCTCCATTCTTCATAAACAGTATGGTCCCCTCCCAAGGAGCCTTGCTCTATTAGTTTTCCATGGTGTGTAACCAATTACCACAGTCTGGTGGTTTAAAGCAATACACATTTGGTGGTTCAAATAAAAACAAATTGATTATCTTACAGTTCTAGAAGCCAGAAGCCAAAAATGGTTCCAATAGGCCAAAGTCAAAGGGGTGGCATAGCCAATCTTCCCTGCATGGTTTAGGGTAGAATCTGTATCTCTGCCGCTTCCAGCCTCTAGAGCTGCATTCCTGGCATTCCTTGGCCCGTGGCTCCTTTCTCCCTGTCCCAAGCCAGAAGCAGCATTGTCAGTCATCTTCTCCTCTTAGGTGTTTGGTCAAATCCCCTTTTATCTCCTTCTTTTGTGACTGTTTTTATGGCCCATTCGATAATGTTGAATAATCGCCCATCTCAAAGCCTTTAACTTGATATCTGTGAAGGCAGTTTGCCAATAACCTGGATATCTTTGGGGACTATTACTCAGCCCATCATACGTGCTCACCTTTTACTACTGCTGCAGCTGTTGCCAAAGCATCAGATAACAAATTACCAACCACTTGTATGGACTTTCATGCAAAAATGTTCAGAGGAAATTAAATGTAAATTTAAGGAAGTAAAAATTTTTTAAAAACTAATAAAATGGAAGTACCACATAATATCAGGAATATATTAATTAAAAATTATCCTGAAATAAAATGATATTTTTTTTGATAATGGAAAATAATACCTCAAAAATAGAATTGTTTCAATTGCTAAAAATGAATTGTTAAATACTATTTTTTAAAAAATCGATATTTAAAAGGTATTTATTTCCAAAATGCTGGGGATGGGGGTTAAGTATGTGAATTATAAATAGCAGATAGTGAAAAAGTTTGACTTGTTATATACAAAGCAAAATTGACCATGGTCCCAAAAATAACTACTGAGTAAGTAGAGGTTCGTATGCAGATTTATATGATATAAGAGCTGAGAAAGGAATTCAGTGAAAAAAAAAAAACAGATGAAGATATGTTAGCACAATAATTATTTAAAAAAATCTTTACTTGGAGACTTGTTCAGAAATAAAATGATATAAGCAGATTACATAAACTTAAATAGACTTGAAACTTGTATATAACATTGAACTATATTTTCCAGTTTTTCTCTTAAATAGGAAAATATTTTCTCTAGATTTCTTCACATCCTTTTCATAAGTCACATTAAAAGCATTTGCTAACATGTATGGAAGACTGACAGGGGGATTCTACTGAGGATAACCCAGCAACTATAACTTTTAAACTTTTATATTTAATATTAAAATAGTTTATTTCATAGCAATTTGTATATACACATTACCATGTTTTAAGTATACCTTGAATTAGTTTCCTGGGGCTGTCATAACAAAGTACCCAAAACTGGATTGCTTAAGCATCAGAAACTTTTTTCACAGACCTGTAATCTGGCAGTCCAAAACCAAGGTTTCAGCAAGACTGGCTCCTTCTGACGGATATGAGAGAGAATCTGCCCCAGGCATCTCTCCCACCTTCTGATTGTTTCAGACGTCTCTTGGCTTGTAGATAATACTCACCTGTTTTCACATGATGTTTCCTCTATGTGATATAATATAAGGCCTTTTAATGTTGACATCTTAACTTGATTATCAGCAAAGATACATTTCAAATTAAGTCACATTCACAGGTACCAAGTTCAGGACTTCAATATATTTTGGGGTGACACAATTTGTTTATTCGTTTGTTTGGATATGGGTAATTTCTTGCTATTAGAGAAAGTAGATAAGTCAACATTTTGATTAAAATTGTGAAGAAAATATTGAAATAAAGAAAGACTATTTCTACTTCCTTAAGAATTAGGATAGGACTAAAATTAATCTGATACAGAGATTTCAACATTTTCCATCTCATGGCACAGGTAAAGTAATTACTAAAATACTGTAGCACATCAAAAAAATATTTTTTGCTATTTGACAAAAAATAGGTTTAATTTTGTTTCATTCATATAAGAAAGCTATTGTATTGACTGTTATCATTTTTTAATTTGACAATCTAAGGGAAAAACAGTCAGTGCCTCTGACTAAATACCAAGTATTAAATGTTTAAAAAATTCTTAAGGCATATACATAATTTCTTATTTTAAGGATTCTATACATTTTGCTTTAAATGTGTTGTTAAAATTTTCTTATGATAATTCTGTTATTTTATTGTACTCTATAATTTCTCCTGCTATATAATTTTATTCATACTTTACAAATTTTACTTCCCAAATTAGTTACCTTACCTAAGTTCAATTAAGAATCCTCAATGTCTTGTCCAGGTGTGGATCTCTGTGTATTTCTATTGTCAGCCCCAAGAATATTACTGCCAAAAAGGATTCCTTACAGTCGATTAGGCTCAAATTCATTACCAGAGTCCTGCAGCCATTATTTACAGAGGTCTCTCGTGCACGCTAGATTTCAGAGAAAAGCCACGGACTGGGCTACCCAGCCTCCTATGGTTCCTTCCACCTGATTTGACCTTTACAAGAAAAACTTAAAGAACAAAATTTGACCAGTAGCACTGGAATTTCCCCATCCAAATTGGAGCTGCACAGCTGTATCCTCATTTGCATATTTACTGGCCAATCAAAGTGGCTACATTTCAACCAACCAGAATATTGCTTTTTGGACCAATCGAACTATAAGTATTTGGAGTCCTATTCTGCTTTAGAACAAACAGATCAGCAACCTGGGCTGGTAACTCTTTATATAAGCCAGCTTCACCTCAGTGGAGCACACTTTTGGTTTCCATCAGAGTCTGTTTCCCTAGCTAACATCGCAGCATCAGCTGGAACTGTAACACCAGAGCTGAGCTGCCAACACTGGAGCTGAGTTTTAATACCGAGCTGTAAAACTGAGGTTGCCTAACCTGAGCCACCTCACCCAAGCTGTTTCACAGCAGTACTGTATTATAATTGAGCTGTATCGCTATTGAGCTTTTTCACAGCACACTATTTCATAATTGAGATGTTTGCACTGAATAAAGTCTCTCTCCCCTAACCACACCACAAATTGGGGACTTCTGTTGGCATGGAATTGGTGACAACAACTGTAGGTTGACACTATGCATTCAATACTTTCTGTTTGCATACATTCTTAGACAACCAATTCCTTATTTTCTGGAGGCATAAATTTATACTATGCAAACCATTAACTTTCAGACACCAATACTTGCAATTGTTTCCTGAAGTTCATTAACTATAGGAAGAATTTCTTATATCATTTTCAGAGCCTACATTTTATATAACAGTTTACCATTAGGTCATGAATTAATTCTATGAATATTTAATTGATGTTTATTAGGTGCATGTTATTAGCTGTGCATTGTACCAGCTGGTGCTATTCCTTGCTTCTGGACAGATGATTAAAAATAAGTGATGTGCACTTAAATCTCAGGATTGTAGCTCCGTGCCTACTTATGATTAATAGCTAGGGTACAGTCGGCTTGTGCAGGTGATCACCTTCATGTACAAGTGAGCTGTTATAAATCAGGAAGTTACATTCAGCATTAAAGTAGATCAGTATATTTTAAGAGCTCACTTGTAAATGGTGGCAATTTAGACATGAATATATCAATTCAAGGATTATAAATTACTTAGTAGGCCACCCTCCTACAACAAAGCAGCATCAATACAAATTGATGTTACTGACACACACAGGTCCTTGGTCAGATCAGAGGAAATGTCCCACAATTACACCATAGTTAAATAAGTCAAAGCACAAAATTGGATGCTAATAATCATTTCATGTTTCTTAGCCTTTCTGAGGAAAAAAATCATAGTTTCACCACTCCTTGCACAACAGTCCTCACAGGGTTTAATAAAATAAACTTCTAGGAACCCTCTATCAGTCAAGGATGGTCACTAGAAGGTAATTGATATTGTATCATTTTACATATCATAAATCCTTTTGCGTACAAGGTTTTTGATCAGCTAATGTGAAGTTATCTCAGAGTTAAATGACAAGGAAACAGTATTTGAACAAAGTTATTTCTAGACTAGTTGCCTTTCACTATAGTGTGAAATGTGGCAGCTATCTGAAATTTTATAATTAAATCCTTAAGTTTGACTTATTTTTTAACTTGTGAATAATCTGTATTTAATTTTGTCTATTCCATATGTATGTTTATCATGAAGAATGCCCACTATCTCTTTAGCACTTGCTGTTATTGTATATAAAATGGGTTGTTAAAACGAGGTAATTGATATTGCTACTAACACTGCAACAGTCAGGGTCTTCCATAAAACGAAACCATTAGAGTGTGTGTGTGTTGTAGATTTACTTTAAGAATCTGTTCACATGATTGTGGGGGCTGACAACCCTGAAATCTGCAGGATAAGCCTGTAGGCTGGAGACCCAGGACAGAGTGAGGTTGCAGCTCAAGTCTGATGGCACTCTGGTGGCAGAATTTCCTCTTCAGGAGACCTAGGGGTTTTTACTTTCACTTTTATTTTTTTCTTAAGTCCTCCTTCAAATGTTTAGATGAGGCCCACACATATTTTGGAATGTAATGTGTTTTACTGAGTCTTTTGATTTAAATGTTAATGCCATCTAAAAAATGCCTTCATAGCAGCACGGAGACTGGTGCTTGACCAAACATCTAGGCATTGTAGCCTAGCAAGTTGACAGATAAAATTAACCATCACATTTGCTTATTCTGTTACAATATATACTTCTACAGAGTAACAATTCTATCTGTGCTTTCTATTTGTAACATTATATTACTATACCTAGTAAATGAAAAGCATACCAAAATTTTTTAATATGTATTTTTATTTTTTATTGTTGTTAAAGTACAATTGTCTCCATTCTCAGCCCACCATGCCCCCCCCATCCATCCCCACCTCCCACCCTTGAACCCACCCCCTTTGGCTTTGTCCATGTGTTCTTGACCGCTCCTCCTATTATCCCCTATTATCCCTCTCCCCCTTCCTCTTTGGTTAGTCAGATTGTTCTTTATTTCAATGCCTCTGGTTGTATTTTTCTTGCTTGTTTGTTTTGTTGATTAGGTCCTTCTTATGGGTGAGATCATATGGCATTCCTCTTTCATTGCCTGGCTTGTTTCACTTAACATAATGCTTTCCATTTCCATCCGGGCTGTCACGACGGGTAGGAGCTCCTTTTTTCTATCTGCTTCACAGTATTCCATTGTGTAAATGTACCACAGTTTTTTGAACCACTTATTTACTGGTGGGCACTTAGGTTGCTTCCAGCACTTGGCTACTATGAATTGTGCTGCTATGAACATTGGCATACATATGTTCTTTTGAATTGGTGTTTCAGGTTTCTTAGAATATAATCCCAGCCATGGAATTGCCAAGCCAAAAGGCAGTTCCATTTTTAGTTTTCCACAGTAGCTGCACCAGTCTGCATTCCCACCAACAGTGCACTAGGGTTCCCTTTTCTCCACAACCTCTCCAACACTTGTTATTTGTTGATTTGTTTATGATGGCCATTCTGGCCAGTGTAAAGTGATATCCCGTTGTGGTTTTAATTTGCATCTCTCTGATAGGTAATGATGTTGAGCATCATTTCCCGTGTCTCTGGACTATGTGTATGTCCTCCTTAGAGAAGTGTCTGTTCAAGTTCTTTGCTCATTTTTTCAGTGGGTTGTTTGTCTTCCTGGAGTGGAGTTATGTGAGTTCTTTATATATTATGGAGATCAACCCTTGTGCGAGCTATCACTGGCAAATATGTTTTCCCATATGGTTTGTTCTGTTTTCATTTTAATGCTGTCTGTATATCAAATCTTATGTAAAAATGTACAATTGAACAATTGTACATCAACAATTGATGTTCACTATTTACTGATATTATATTTGAGACATCTCCTACTTACTGAAATTTATTTGTAACTCCCAAATCAATACTTTGATTTCTTAGTCATCCACAGACATGCATAGAATGACAAAAAAGTAGATTTGTCCAATCGTATCTGTTCCCAGTTAAGGTCTAATAAAACAATGTTTTTCCTTCTTGTTTCAACTCTCATCCTATAAACAACTGTGTTTCTCACAGGTTATCTAGTGTCATTTAAAAATATGTTGTGCTTTTTTGTGATATTACTGTTTAACATGATTCCAAACTGCACTGCTGCAGTGCTAAATGTTCTCTAGTGCAAGACTGTGATAAGCTTTACAGAGACAATGCTTGTGCTACAGTTATTGACTGTGAGTCCAGTGTTAAAAAGTGTCTTAACATAAAAAGATACACAAAACAAGGCTGTGCTTTGATCAGCTGGTTAAAATGTGACCAGAGGCTTTTAGGAATCTTAGCCTCTCTTTCTCGTAGGAGCAATGCTTCAGTAACATTATAGTATATCTACTGTGAATTATTAGAACTGAATATATAATGTCTTTGTGTAATAGCATTAATGTTCTCTTTGTCTAAATGCGTTAATGTTTTTAAACATCCTTACTGCATATTATTGTGGGTTTTAAGAGTAATTTGCTTTAAATACACAGTTGTATTTATTCTGAAGATATATAGATATTGGGTGAATGGATGAATAGGTGGCTGATTGGCTGGCTGGCTGGCTAGATGGATGGATAGATAAATAGAGAGATACATAGAAATGAAGAAATACACAAATACAAACAAACACAAAACAATACCTACACATATACTTATATTTTCTATTTCAATGAAAAGGTGTAGAAGGAACTTCCAGCAACAAGGAGCATATCTAGTACCCAAATCTTGTTTCCCAAATAATTGTTACTACCAAAAGAATTAGGACTCCATGAAGAAATGACTGATTCTGGAGCTGAGGAAATGGAAGAACAAAATTAACCTGTAATATTGTTCCAGAAATTAAAAATGTGCTCAAATGATAGAGATATGTGAGAAAGTTATGGAAGCCACTTTGCCTTAAGGTACTTCCAATAGAGTAATGGGTGACAGCTTGAACATTCCAAAAATCAGCTTAGAATTCATGAGTTAAATTTTATATAAGTAAATACATGAAAAAGAATGAAAACTTCATATTCATGTCTTACTCATTTCTTACTCAGAATACCAATAGAAAAACCTTAAAAATGAAGTTGGAAAATCACCATTTGGCAACCATAATGATAATAATTCAATGAAAATAAATGTATGTAAAGTGATTGAAAGCTGGACAAAGGATACATATTTGTTTTAAAAGCATATCCCCTCATAGTACTTATTAATATAGATAGTAAAAATATCAACTTTTCTGTGGTGAATTCTGACAGATCCTCAAACAAGTAACAAAGTTTATATCATCAGTAAGAGAAAGTAAGCGCCCCCTGATATGACACACAGGGAACATCAAATCACTTCTGTGACTTTCTGCCAAGAATACATGATCAGAATCAGTCATAAGGAATTATCAGGCAACTCCAAATTTGAGGTCATCCTACAAGAATATTCTATATTTGTCAAAAATATAAAGATCATGAAATACAAAGAATGATAAAGGAACTATTCCAGGATAAGAAATAATATTTTTTTCTTCCAATCCATAATAAATAACACCACCAGTTAAATGTCTTACCTTTAAAGTGCTCCAAAATTCATGATTGTTCCCTGTTAGTGTTACTATAAGTTAAAATAAAATATGTCTAATGCTAGAATTTGTGTGAGTCACCAATTAGAAACAGAGACATAGAATAATCCCAATATTACAGGCATACTGTTTCCAAAGATGATGTCAAAAGAAAGTCATGGTGGCTTTAGCAATATCTAAGAAGTGACTTAGAGATATTAAAGACACAGAAATTTGGTAGTTAGAATCTTTTGCAAGACTTGATGGAGCACAGTGTCTGCCCCGACCACTCCCAGGCAAATTAAGTGACATCACAGAAGCGCCAGTTTGAAGAGTTTGGTCTATCTTTTGGAATTTGAAAGACATAGAGATTAGGACCTGGCCTGAAAATCTGAGGGTGAGAAGTGGTGGCTGCAGTGATCTGCAGTAGCAAACAGGGGAGACAGGCCTGGGTTCAAAGAGGTCATATGCTTTCACCAACTACAGAATGAACCAGCCAAGAGTCACCACAAACCATCCCACTCTAGAGGGCTTCATCCTGGGGCAACTTCAGGTATCAGTTGAGGAGTTTGCCCTGTATACAAAGAACCCTCCAAACATCAAAACACCATCCAAATCAAACACACACACATATACACTCCACACATGCAATTGCAAACTTTCACAATCACCAAAGCACATTGGTGATGTGATTATAAAAATGCAAAAACAAGACTAATTATACAGAAACCAAATGGAAAGCTTCAGGTTTCTAAGATTCTTCAAATGTGGGTAAGGAATTTTAAAAAATGGGTAAAGTTTGAATTTAGATTTATGAAAAAATCAAATTACATTACATTTATATTATTAATATACCAATTATCACATTATACCATATAATAAAGTAATATTAATTGATAGTAAATATGTTATAACTCATATCATATATTAACATCAATATAGTAATATATAGTGTTAATATTATATATTAATATTATAATACATTTGTCTTTTCTAAAGTCAGATCATTCAAAAACCTGTGCATCCTAAATACCTGAAAAATTTGTCTCACTTTCAGAACCCTCCATAAAGCCACCTAAATATATTTTCATGAACTTCTAAAACATTATTTTCTTTGATGAAACAGATCTCTATATTACCATAAGCCTATGCAGATCAGCATAATCTCATTGTTAATTTTTTGCTTTTGAGACTTGCTATTATTTCTATTTTGCCTAATGTTTTCTCACTTTTAAGAATCCATGAGTCCCATCACCTTGAAACCATTCAGATTCCTCCAACTTAATACATTGAAAATACGCGTAAACATCATCACATAATTACATTCTTCCCTACTAGACGGTTGTAGGTTAGCCCTGTACATTTCCTTAGAGAATAAATTCTGCGGATGTGAACACCCAGGTCCCCACTTCTGAATGAAATAGTCCTGTGTGCAACTGGAATTTGATATTTATTCAATGATTGTTATTCTAACCAAAAATTCAAAATTATCATAAAGGACATTCAATGAGGAAATACCTTAATAACTTTAAAAGTGTTTTAATGGTTATAGTTTGAAATTTTCACGCATTCAAAGTCCATACAGAATTTATTTTCTAAAAGTATGGATGGAAAGTTTAATACATTAGTAGTCTGAATTTTAAGCTATATATATTTTGCAAAGCAAATTACCCAGAGAAATTCTAAATCCTCCATAATGCACTGGCAGTACAGCCAGTATCTAGGGATATTAATGCATTATTAATAAATTTGCAGAATTTATATATTTATGAAAATTTCTGTATGTCTTTAATACTCTGAGGCAGTACACAGATAGTAAGATAAAGTAAATAAAAAGTATGGAACTACTGATATCAAAATGAATATATTTTAGATGAAATATGGTTACATATGTAAAGTTTACTCAATACAGCAAATACTAAAAAATCAACTTAAAATTCTTATAAAATCTTCGCACTAGCAATAGACTGGTATATGTCAATTGCAAACCTGTTAAATTGTGAATCTGTACTGTATATTTAAAATATAACTGCATATTTGATAGGCAAAGACCTACTACATCTATAAATCTGTAATTCATGTGATCATATTTATCCATTCATTTATTCCTGGAAATATGAATACATAAGTTACTCAGTTTCAGTCTCTTAGGTTACTTGTTAGGCACATGATTGAGACAATAATATGTTTGTTTTTAAAGAAAGAAAACAAATTACTCAATTTTCATGAATCTAATGTTTTTTCTTCTATTACTTATATACATTTGTTCTTTATACATGAATATTTTAATTTGGTAAAACTACAAAAAGTACCCTTATCCCCATGAATAGCCAGCATTCAATGAAAGTATTAAACATTAAAGATTTATATTAAACATTAAAGATTTATGTGTAATAAATATTCTTGTACAAAAATTATAATATTTATACTAGAAAACTAGGAAGAAACATCTTATTCAAGAAATAGAGGAACAAAAATCAAGAAAGGTACATTGAGTTCCTATTACCTGAGTTGAATATCCAGTTCCCATAAATTTGACTAATTTGATGATCTGGAACCTCTTATACTGTAAAACTTTATTCAAAATATACAAGGATTTCAGTAAAAAAAGGATGATAAATAAGAGGGTAGATTATTGCTACATGAAGACAAATGACCTATTTTTTTGTTTATCTTAAAAGCTCTACTTAGGGATAACACAATAGAACATAATTTATTACTATATTTGCTATATTAATGGCCATTTTTAAGGGACAACCTTTCAAGTGAGATCTATAAATTGAGTGCATTCATCTGGAAAAATCTGAATTTGTCTGTGTGCTGACAAATGTAAAATGGAAAAATTCTTTTCTGCATATAAAGGACATAGAGCTGGAACATGCGGAAACCATAGTTACAGAAAAAGAAATTGAAATGGAAGAAATTAAATGATCTCCTGAGACATTCAGTTCAATTTCAATACCTTTGTAACATTACAATAAGGATATTAACAATTTTGATGGTGAAGTACGAGTCACATTGCCACTATTTTATAAACAAAAATGTGTGATCTGCCAATAGAGAAGAAATTCTCTTACGGAAATAAATTAAGATTTTCTAAATGCCTGCCTGCATAAAAAGCCGGTGAGAACTCTGTCACAGGCCAGCGCTGCGCTGGGGGGTGGGTCTGGAAATCACAGATCTATTTCATCAGTGCAAATCTACATTCCCTGACCCGATTTCATAACGTCTAGTGTAAGACTTTCCCAACCTACTGAAGGCACGATATTTGTCATTCCTCTTCTTTTCCAGAATCCTCTTTTATGTTTCTCTATTTGCTCTAAAACTTTGAATATTATAGTTTTAAGGGAAAAGTTATAGACTTTCTTTCATTTTTACAAAATAATTTAAGCATTCTCATGAAGTCCTATACAGCACAGGCATACTTCAGAGGTCCCGCAGGCCCAGGTCCAGACCACCACAATAAAGTGAGTACCTTAGCAAAATGAATCATAATCCTGCTGGTGGAGTCTCTTGCGTTCAATTTGTAAAAAAGCCCTCCTATGAAGCGCAACAAAACAAAGCACAACAAAATGGGATAAGCCTGTAATCTGAAAACTACTCACACTTCCAGGTACACATTATTAAATCAAGTGTACTTACATTGCTGTCTGCATTAGTCTTCATATCCGATGTACAAAACTGACGCAAACTTGGTAATTTAAGCAACACATTTGTCTCATCGAGATAAAATCAAGTGTTAGCAGAGCTGTATTCCTTTCTGGAGGCTTTGTTTTCCTTCTCTTCTTTTTCAGTGTGGAAGGCAGAAAAATACTCTCTACCTTTAAAAAAAAAAACAAAAAATCCCATGTCCTAATCCACAGAACCTGTGACTGTATAATGTTCCATGAGAAGGGAAAATTAGGTTGCAGAGAGAATTAAGATTGCTCATCAGCTGATCTTAAAATGGGAAGATTATCATGGATTATGCTTATGGGGGTGGGAGGAAAATATAATCATAAGTCCCTTATCAATGAAAAAGGGAGGTGGGGGAATCAGTGTGAGAGAGAAGAGACTGGGAGATGCTTAGCTGTTGGTTTTGAAAAGAGAGGAAGGGGCCACCAATCAAGGAATGCAAGCAGCCTCCAGAAGCAGAAAACTCCTAAGGAAATGGGTTGTCAGAGAATCCTTTAGGGTATTTCTCATGTTTCTGAGCCTGTCCCTTTGAAACGGGAAAGGACACCAGCATTCAGGCTGCCTGTCACTACCAAACCCAACAAGCAGAGACAGAGGTTAAATCTTTATAGGTGCTTTATTCCGGTGGCTGGAGATCTGAGAAGATGGCAATTTCATACTCGAACAGACCATTTTACATTTTCTTTCCAGGCCAGACTTTTATAACAGAGAACAAAGTGAGGTGAAGGGTTTTGAAATTCAGGGAGGATTAGGTGAAAGAAACTGCTACATTCTTGTCCTGGGCAGTTAGCTGTCTGTCCTCCCTGAAACACATTGGCCTGGATGCCTGCACTTGTCCCCAGGCGGTAATCTTTAGCAATGGCCAAGGAGGTCCACTGTTTTCCCAGGAGCCAGGATGGGCCTCATCTGTAGTTTCTGAAACAAAAGCTGTAACACATGCATTACTTACTAGGCTTATAACTATTTACCTTAAACTAAAATTTTCCAACTCTTCAGTCCCCTATCACCTTCTCCTGCATGCACAGTGAGTGACTTCTAATTTCCCACATTCATGTGGTTGCTTTTAAATGTCAGTCTTCATCAGCTGGCTCTCAATTGTGGAAAAAAAGAAAAATGAACAGGATAAAAGACGTCAGCCATTTCAATCCCCAGGAAGTTACTTTAGCCTGAGGGTGAAGGACTTGCAGCAATAGCGGAAGTTGCAAAAACAATATCAGGGGCCTCTTTGCATCTCTGTGATTAAAAGCAGCAGTCCACAATCAGAGCACAGATCTTTGACAATGGAAGACAGGGCCCTTTTTCCCAGCCTGCCTCTCTACCTCTGTGTAAACTGCTCTAGTAACGTGTGCACACTGCCTGCTACAGGGCTAAGGGGTGGAGAATAGGTTACTGTTTCTGTGCTGAGACCTGAAATAGACAAAACTGCTAATTTATTGCCCAAGCCTTACCATAGAAATTGCGAGCAATTAATAGACCCCAGAGTCCTGAAATAATTCAATGAGATAGATTCTGCTGATTCACTTGTCTAGATGAGGTAGATTTCTGCTGCTTCCTACTCTCTCCTTACTCTGGGGCCGAGGGTACAGTGGGAGAGGGGTTGACTACAAAGGAACAATACAGGAGAATTTGGGGGTGATGGTGATACCAACAGACAGGCTGTTTGCACCACTGGGAGCAGGCACTGAGCGTGTGGAGTGCAGCCATACAATCCCTTCATGAACTGCCCAAGGTTATGGCCAGGATATTGAGTTTTGCAGCTCGTCTGCATTGAACCAAGTGCATGGTCCCCTGCCCTCAGGCAAAATGGTGGCAGGAGGAAGTCCTTATACTGAGCATGTGCAAGACTAGCAAAATAATTGTAAAGAGACCTCCTACCCACTTGTGGTTCCAGATTGGGGGTGGGACAAGGGGAAGGCAGGCACATACACCATAAAAGTTAAAATGGTGGCAGAAGGAAGTGCTGGAACAAAGAGGGCTATCAGTCTAGCCAGGAAAAAAGAAAAGGATTGGTTGGGAGGTGACTCACCCAAAGAATGCAAAAGTTTAAGAATTAGTCACTTTGAGAAAGAACCTAGTTCATCCCACACCCAAAACTAATAGAAACCCAGGGGAACAGACAAAGCTCTCTCTTGCTCATGGCTGCTGCTCAGGACCTGCACTTGGATAGTGTACTGACATTTCCTCTTCATGGGCCACGTGACTGCAGGAGGTAGTCTCTGTCTTGGTGACCTGGTGAAGCATCATTCACTAGTGCCTTTTACTACTGGTCTCTGGCATGGCGGCATGGGTCCTCACAGCCCTACAAGCTGCATGGCCAATGGTGGCACTGGCTCTATACACAGCATCCAAGAGGGAGCCTGAAGCCAGATAGCAGCTGGGAATAAGTTAAGTTAACTGGATGACTGCTTAGCCACTGCCTGGGGATTCAAAGGATGGTGCTTTAAAATGGAGCAGGAATTCTGGGCACTGCTTTTGGTTTTGGTCTTGCTGAGGATGGCTAGGGTTTTTCTGGGTTTTCTAAAGGATGGCTGAGGTTTGTCTGGGTTTTCTCAAAAATGACTTTTGAGACAGGGAGTCACCCATTTTCACAGATTAGTCAGTATTTGAATAAAATCCCTTTTCTTTCTCACCAGCCTCTGCCTATAGAGTTTCCCTTTTGGTGGTGGCTGAACCCCACTTCGGTTCAGTAATAATGGGATTGTTCTATAACTGACTGTGGTAGTGAGGCAGTAAAGTCAAAATAGGGAACAAAGGCTGCAACTTCTATGTCTCCCCTGCTCTGTCTTGACTAGAGGGACCATCACAAATGAGTCCTTCACTGACCACCTGTTTGCCACCCCACCTCTGCTTCCTCCTTTCTAATTTCCTGTAATTGAGAGGACAAAAAAGAAGAAATTGCTATCTGGAGAGAAGAGACAAGGATACCTACCAGTGTCAGAAAGAGAGGATTACCCTATCCCCACCCTAGCCTGTGTGTGTGTGTGTGTGTGTGTGTGTGTTTTAAAGTCTATCTCCAAATTCCCAGAACTTTCAAATATATAATGTTCCATGAGGAAGTTGCAGATAGAATTAAGTTTGCATCTCCTTCTCTGAGGTTGCCTGCTCATTTTTCGAGTGCATAATATCACTTTAATAAATTTACTATGCTGTGATAAATCTTTCTGTCAGTCATCCTTTCAAACTCTTTCTTATTCTATGACAAGAACCTGGATCAGGTTGAGGCTTCCTTTGGTGTCCCCAGGTGTGACCTGGCAGCAGTGGCGGTTACAGCACTGCATACATTTCTCAGACTGGATGCACTCTATACTGAATATCACCTCAGTATATCACCTCAGCTTAAAAACTATGAATTTTTAAGTTTATTTTTAGAGAGGAGAAAGACAGGGCAAGTAACATCAATGTGTGGTTGCCTCTTGGACACCCTATACTGGGGACCTGGGTGGGAATCGAACCTGTGACCCTTTGGTTAGTAGACCGGCACACAATCCACTGAGCCACACCAGCCAGGACTGAAATTTGATCCATGACTGGATTTTTGGTTATATTAAATAATTATTTTAAGTATTTAAGAAAAGTTGACCACTAGTTTTTTTTCTTTCTCTCTTCAGGGGGCATAAACTGCATTTTATTATGTTGAAATTATATTAATTATTTAAATTTTCAAAAATTCAGAAAGAAAAACAATGTTTTCATTCACTTCCCAGCTTTAAAATTTTTCATCTTTCTCTGTGATAATATATTTTTTTTAAATTACAATTGAACATAATATCCTCTATTTCTTTAAGGCAGTTCTAAGTACCCTTAGCCAAAGCTCTCCAACCCTGGGTCTCTCCCAGTTCTGCGGTCTTCATCGTCTGTTACTTGTTGAATTCTGTTCTCCAAAAAGATATACTGAAATCTTAATCCCCAGCACCTTAGTAGGTAACCTTCTTTGGAATCAAAAATTCACAATCAAGTAGAGTAAGCTCCTAACTTAACACAACTGGCATTCTCATGACAACATATTCACGTGAAGTCAGAGACACAAGGACCACATCATGTGAAGATGGGGGCAGATATTGGGGTAATGCTGATACAAGCCACAAGCTACCACAAGCTAGGAAGGCAAGAAAGAATCCTCCCCTAGAAGCTTCACAGATAGCACCACACAGCTGACATCTTAGTTTGGATTTCTAGCCTCCAGAAATGCTAAAGAAAAATTTCTGTTGCTTTAAGTTTCAATGCAACACACAAGGAAGGTGTCTGACATGATCGATTGCTTTTCCAATAGTATACATCCTTGGTCACTTAGTAACAGGAGCATTAAAACATTGAAATGTGGTTAAACTTCAAAGCTATATAAAAAGGATTTTCATGTTGATAACAAAATTGATCTAGTCCTAAAATAAGGATGCAGTATTCTAGTTAAGCCTTGCCATGGAACACATGTCCCTTTTCTCTTCCAAAATGCCACTAACTGTAAAAAACAATAATGAGATGCTGAGAATGATTATGTCTGGTCTGTGGCCAGTTCTGAGAACTGATTCAAGTGAATTTCCTCCTACATACAAGAAAGTCATCTGACAAGAGCAATTTCAGTGCCGAATTATGTATAGCTTCTATTACCTAGTAACTATGGTATGCAAATAAAAGAAATAGAGACACAGATGATGCAGGTGTTTGAGCATCAGGGGACCTGAGGGTCTGTGACCCAATATGGGTTCTTGGTTTCATGCAGGAAAAAATTCAGATACAGGCCAGCAGGGAGTTTAAAGCGAAAGTGAGTCTATTAGTGAAGCAGTGAAACAGAGAGTGTGCTCTTCCACAGACAGAGCAGAAAAATTTGCTTCCTTTCTTGAGCTGCTTTGCCACATACCCTATCTCAGGTAGACGGATGGATGGATGGATGGATGGATGGATAGATGATGGATCGATAGATAGGGAATGTATTAGATACTTCGGTCTGTCCCCAATGGTAGAAGCAATATTTTCTAATATAGAATATATTTTTATATTCTTGAAACAGCTGTAAATGTTGTATTCATCTGTTTTTCTCTTATTTCTACATTTCAATCTTGAATTGTATTTCAGTTTTGTATAAAAATATGGTGTAATCAAAAAATATCATTATATGACTATATTTTTGAATACCTATAAATTGTATGTAAACATTACAGACAAAATACATAAGATACTATTTATCAAAAAAGTACAAATAGTATATCTGGTATACAGGTATGGATGAAAAATAAAGATCTTATAAAGTAACTTTCTATTGTTATAGAAAATTTACTGCAGAGAATTTGTTTACCTATAAACTTCCAAACTCCCTAATCCTTGAGAACATAATACCAGGTAGCTATTATTGCTACAAGAAGTGCCAAAATTTCTCTTTTCAGGTGTGAAAAGCAACTCTGAAAATTAAAAAGGAAAAAACAGGCATTTTTAGATTCTCGCTGGCCTTTTTGTAACCAGGAACAAGTGTCTGGGAATATTCGTAAAGGATATAAACCACTATTCTATCTCCACATAGCTATGTACAAATCTAAAAATTGAAACAATTCTTGTAGAATGGACATAATTAAAAATAACTGAATATATTACTTTGGTGATTAAATTAAGTGAACGTTAGAAATGTGAAAATATCTGACTTCAGAGAAAAAGGTGGCATTGTGTTTTCAACCATTACAGTTACAGGAATGAGACTGTTGCTAAGCAACATGTCTTCTATAATCTTGTGAGGATTTTGTATCTCAGGAAAATTGAGGCAAAGAAAAGTTTGGAAAGCTAATAAGAAAGAAATGGCTTCAGTGCAAATAGATCAATAGTGCACCTGACCAGAAAAAATCAGCTATTAATGGGGCTACAGGAAGAAAGGCTACTTAAATGTACTTGAGAGCAAATTTATTACCACCAGGCGTGTTTAATTGCCTGCACACTGATTCCCTGCTGTCACTGCGTCTTTCTGTGTACGCCGCCGTACTTTCTCATGTGGAAGTGCAACAAGATGCAGCAGCATTTCTACTCAGTGGGTTTAACAATAACCCTGAACAATGTTTTGATCACTTCATTTTCGGTATCATTTAAGAATTCAATACGCTATAATTGGCCTACTTTCATGCTATGGTTATATGAATGGCACTAAAGTACAATTTGAACTGATTTCTGGGCCTGCAAAAATGTAGTCATGTCATTGACAATACAGTAAATCAAACTCCGAGACTTTCTGTAATAGGAAGTTTGGAGTCTGGAGGTCAAGATATGGATAGCAGTCAACAACAGAGTTTTAGGAAAACTGTATGGTGCTGTCCTAGTTCTGTCTGTAATGACAAAAGGAGGTATGGCCAAATCTGAGTGGCCAAGTCTTTAAGCAGTAGCAGAGCCACACTCCCGACAATTCCAAGCTTAGCGCTTGCTGGAGTTCTGTTGAGTTGAGTTAAAGCACATGACAATTATCAGCACTCTTTTTTCACTGGAGTAGCATAGTGGTCTTAAGCAAACATGATGTCTTTTTGTTTAAGATTTTATTTATTTACATTAAGATAGAGGGGAAGGGAGGGAGAAAGAGTGGGCGAGAGAAACATCAAAAGGAGAGAGCACATCAATTGATTGCCTCTCCTATGAGCCTGACTCAGACCGGGAGCAGGTTGGCAACCCAGGCACGTGCCCTGGCCAGGAATCGAACTGGCAACCCTTCACTTTGTGGGGTGATGCCCAGCCAACTGAGTCAGGGCAACGTGATGTCTTAGGGAATGTGTAAGTACCCTCAAAGATGTTGAGAAATCCTTGGAGGAAAAGATCTTTATAAATCTGTATAATTCACTAAGACACCTTAGAAGGAAGCTTACATTATGGTATTAGGCTATTAAAGAAAATTATGACCTCTGTAGGCTATAGAATTGGAAATACAGAAACTAAATAAAAATAACCTGGAGTCTGGATAGTAACACAATTTGGGGGGTGATACAGAAAACACAAAAGGATGAAAAGCCTGGAAAACACAAAAGCAAAATGAAGCCCCTGAAGAAAAAGTGATGAGGCCTTTTCCCTTTGTCTAATCTCATTAAGGCTTCACTCAAACTCTGAGAGGTACAGGGTGCTGTCTCAAAATGTGCACTGATGCAGACCGCCTCTTAGAATTTAGGTCACATCCAATTTCTCAAATAACTACAAAACTGCCATGTTGGTGTTAATGTAACACTCCAGCTCTGTTTCTTTCCTTCATTTAAATATAATGTTTAATCCTAACAATGCAAGGTCCAGGCGTGTTCACTGCCACACAGACGTATTGCACTAATAGTATTTACCGATGGTTACATTCATCATTTCCTTCTGCCTTACATATAACTTAATTGTTTGAAATAAAAAGAATCCATATATTAAAAAATAAAGTAACATCATTGTTTAATATTTACATTGAAGCCCAGGGAGCTATTTATTCAATTGTTACTGTTTATAGCTGTCTATAAGGTTTATGTAAGCAACTCATTTCGTGAGGAAATGATAAATTTCAAAATAGTTACACTGACATTCCATTGTCTCTAGCTCACGGGTGAAACGGCAGGCTGGCAGCGAGGAAACACACATTTAGGCAGCGGCTTCATTAAGCACATAAGCCCATTCACATTAAAGAAAGATGGCCCATCCTACCCAACAACCCTTCTGCCACAAACACTCCCATTCCAAGGCGTTTGATTACAACTTTGTAAATCATTTCAGAAATTTTACATATTACAAAATGAATACATTTTTTTCACAACCTGGAATAAAACACAGGCCTGAGTTCCATTTCTGTCTATGCCAATGGCTAGTCTGACTTTCTGCAAGTCACTTGTGAAGACTGTTTCCTCCACTGTAAAATGAAGAGCGTGGATTAGTGACTGCAAAAGTCCCTTCAAAATCAAATATTCTGTGACCTTTTGTAATCTAGAACGGTAAAACATAGCCTACGCTAATGTCTAACTTATGCCGTCGCTAATGCAGTTAAAAAAGAATTAATGCTCTAGAAAACAAAAATATTATAAAAAACACTGCATTTCAGTAGACAAAATAAATGACCTTATAATTTTATAAATGTAATTTAATTTGCATAAAGTTTTTAAACTTAAGTATTAGATTTTGTAATAAATATTCACTCCTAAAATATACTTTAAAATTTGTATAATTGGAAGTATAGGCATCAAAAGGACTTTTATATAAGATTTGTCTGTAATATGCAAAAGCTGGCATTTTAAAAAACATAAGAGTAAGCAGTTTAACTAAACTAATAATCAAAGATTTTTGTAAGTATGATTACCATTTCTTTTTATTTCTCTTCAAAGATTTTATTTATTTAATTTTAAAGAGAAGTGAAGGGAGGGAGAAAGCGAGAGAGAGAAACATCATTGTGTGAGAGAGACAGATCAGTTGCCTCGCCCCCAAATGGGGGCTTGGCCCACAACCCAGGCATGTGCCCGACTGGGAACTGAAGCAGTGACCTTTCGGTTCACAGGTCGGGCTCAATCTGCTGAGCCACATCAGCCAGGGCTTCATTACTCCATTTTTAACTGTCTGACAACATTTGTAGAGCTGCTCAGGAAAAATTACCTTTGAGTAATAAGTTTCCTACATATATATGAACTTCTTTAGAAATGTTATATTTTTAAATCTACCACAAAATGAAAATTGGTCAAAATCTTTCATAGTCTGAGATTACATCTATTACCAAAATACTCAGGCAGGCTACAGCTGGATAGTTATCAGTAGTTGATTCTATAGCTCTTTCTAAGGAATAAAAGTTCTCAAACTAAACACAGAGTTACATATTCTCTAAATTAAATTATTATCTTTGTTTGAATTCATATTTTAGGAAGAATAGACAATCACTTATATTTACTAATAAAATTGTGCAACTATTCCAGTCTGGTTTGTAGCTTCATTTTATTGTTACAGTAGCAGTATTTAGTTTTACAACTACAGATGTACACAGTGACTAGAAACTCAATTATTTCAAATTATCATAAATAATTCTGAGAAATACCCTTTGTTATTTCAGTCCTGGTTCGCACTTGCAGCTATTACATGTAATAATTTATTATTACTTGATATTACATAGCAACTTTATTATTGTAAGGAATAGAAATTATTTTAGTCACCCACAAAGGCATAAAAGTGTTTATTAAATTAGTACCACATTAACTTCATATTGTTATAATATTTAACTTATCTTCCAAAGAACCACTCTTACAAGTATTGTTAATATTATCATACAGATGAGGTTAAAGAACTTGTGTGAGTTTGTGCCACAACTTGTAGGAATTTGACATCAACCAAACTGGCAATTGATTTTGAGCTACCATCAAGGTATTCAGCCTCCCCAGTTAATAAGAAAAAATGTATTTTAATTGAAATGTAATTTTCTTTAAATCCTACCACACAGGAAATTGTTTATTTAGGCTCCTTATGCTCCTCCTTCTGTGCAGTTGTGTGTATGATTTCATACACACACACACGCATATACATACACCCATATATTTTTAGTGCAGAACTGGGGACAGGCCCTTTGCAGTGTAGGTCAAACTGGTCATTGTTCATGCTCACATGAGCACATGGGACAGTAGACCCCTCAAAGCCTAGTCTTGCTTGTCCTTGCGTTTGTTTATCTCCTAAAATGGCATCCAATTGTAGGGTATGTGACTGACCACTAAGCTGTACACCTGATACTGGTACAAAATAGTATTGAATGTAAACAGCAATTAATTTTTTAAAGGCACTGAAGACCCATAATTGTTAGTGTTTATTCTCCACTGTTCTCTCCCATCTTCAGGGATCTTGGAGGAAATCCCTTTCTAGTGTGTGAACTGTTGGGAAACTAGATACATCTTTCTCTTTTTATAAACATGCTGTCTTCCTCTTCATCCCATCCCAGTCACCTCTTCAACTCCAAACCTTGGGCTCTATTCCAAATGGGAAAATAGGCCATTATAAATGTTTCTTTTCCATCCCCACCAATAGAGTTAAGTTTTATATACAAAAAGAAAAGGAGAACTTTAATTACTAATGCAATGAAGTATCTTACCACAGCACTTAGAAAAAATGAAAAACATCTTTCATCTAAGAAGCTTTCCCTAAATTAACATAGCTAAGTGAGGTCTTCACTTGTTTCAGAAAAACAAATAAACTAAGCCATTGCTACCAATCCCACGACTGGCTGATGCAAGTTTATAGAGGAAGAATTGTTTATCAGAAGCAGCCATATGACAGTCAAGAAAACTACTTTGCAATTCACTTTCCCTTTCTGGATGCCCTTGAGAGAAATTAATCCTTAGCTTTGGTAATTTGAAAATGCAGAAGAACCAAAAAATAATGGTATATAGTGAGCACTTACAATGTCCAAAATACTGCGGTAAGCCTTTAAAAAGCATATTATCTTCTTAATTAACACATCGTCTCTATTAAGTATATATTCTTCTTACCATCTATTTTTCAGATAAGAGAAAATGAGGGTTAGGGATATTAAGAGACTTACACACTTAACTAGCACAAGACTAAATACATGATAAGTGAAAGAGCTCATATCCAAACCAATATTTGTTGGAATTCAAAGTCCAAAATGTTAAGCCATGTGCTACTCACCTTGCAGAGTTGATATAAAGGCAAAATAAAACCTCAAACATTATTTCATTGTGAACTTTATAAAAATTTATACAGCAGTTTTTTTTTTTAAATTATCATACATTGGCTCCCCAAATATATTATAACTATGTTAATTACAATATTCATGGTTTTTACTTTTTGTTAGTTTTCCTTTGTCAATTCTCTTAACTTAATAAATACACAATAATGCAGTCACACTTACTCACTGATTTTATTATATGATTAAACATTGTGCTTTATAGGATTGTCATTTTAAAGAAGGCAAAAAAAATACAAAATAGTAAAACCTTTATCTGCCACACATTTAGATTAATGTCTAAATGTGGTATTTGCTAAATTGAATCAAGAAACAGATATAATTGAACTGGTCACTATACACATACTTTCTTGTATGTACATTTTTGTTGTTATTGGGTTTTTGGGTTTTTTTGTATAGAGTCACAACTTTGGTTTATTAGCAAAGGCATCAAGATTATGACACTCCTTTTGGTCTGAAATTCTCTACTTCCATGTAATATAAAAGTATTAGTCCTGGCTGGTGTGGCTCAGTGGATTGAGTACCTGCCTGTGAACCAAAGGGTCACCAGTTCAATTCCCAGTCAAGGCCACAAGCCAGCCAGGTACCCAGTGGGGGGCATGCAATGCGAGAGAGGCAACCACACATTGATGATTTTCTCCATGTGTTTCTCCTTCCCTTCCCTCTGTCTAAAATAAATAAATAAATAATATCTTTTTTAAAAAGATATTAAATCTGAATTTTGAGATACCCATTAATTTTTTTAAGTTTCTAGAAATAGAATTTACTTTAAAATTAAACAATTATTACCCTTTATTTTATAAAGTCTCAGCTTCTTTTGGCGTACATTTAAGTCATTTAATTTACATATTATCCTACATGATTTGTGTCCTGGTGATTTTTCACTTTCTAGTATCATATACAATATTCAGTGTAACGAACAAAAATATTTTTTTAAAGTGAATGTGGGTAATGAGGTTGTTGTTAGTCAAGAGTGTTCTAAAATTGTCTTTACCCTTGTACACCAAGATTACACCCTCCCCCCCACACATTGTACATTGACTAGTTATCAGTAAAAAGCTATTTTGGTCATTTTTATTTATAAATATATATTTTACAGTTGGAATTCTCCCTAATAATCAATCTTAAACTTTAGAGAAAAACTGCTTTGGATGCCTCTATTGATGAACCTAAATTTCTTGCTAATAGAGGTTTCCAATACTAATTTTCTTTTTTTTTAATTTTTGTTGTTGTTCAATTACAGTTACCCTCCTTGTCTCCCCATTACTCACCCCTGCCCTGCCAACATTTTTCCAGTTCTTCCTTATCTGTCCAACATTTTCCCAATTCTTCCTTATCTCCAAGGCTCATTCCACCAATAAACTTGAATTTTTTCAGTATAAGAAGTAAAGACAGTCTCCTCAATAAATGGTGTTGGGAAAATTGGACAGGTACTTGCAAAAAATAAAACTAGATCACCAACGTACACCACACAGAAAAATAAACTCAAAATGGATAAAAGACTTAAATATGTCACAAAACCATAAAACTCTCAGAAGAAAACATAGGCAATAAATTTCCGACATCTTGCAAAGCAATATTTTTGTCCATATAGCTCCTAGGACAAGGGGAACAAAGGAAAAAAATAAAACACATGGGACTACATCAAACTAAAAAGTTTCTGCACAAATAAAGAAACCATCAACAAAATGAAAAGGGAACCAACTATATTAGAGAATATACTTGCCAATGATATGGGGTTAATTTCCAGAAATATCTAAAGAACTTATACAAGTCAATGTCAGGAAGACAAACAATCCAATTAAAAATTGGGCAAAGGACCTGAATAGATACTTCACCAAAGAGAACAATCAGATGGCCAATAGACATATGAAAAAATGTTCAACATCACTAATCATCAGAGAAATGCAAATTAAAACCACAATGAGATATCATTTCAACTTGCTAAAATGGCTACCATCAATAAATCAACAAATAACAAGTGCTGGCAGAGATGTGGAGAAAAAGGAACCCTAGTGCACTGTTGGTGGGAATGAAGACTGGTGTAGCTACTGTGGAAAACAGTACGGAATTTCCTCAAAAAATTAAAAATAAAAGATTTTATTTATTTATTTTTAGAGAGAATGGGAGAGAGAAAGAAGGAGAGCGAAATATTAACGTGTTGTTGCCTCTAGTGCACCTCCTACTGGGGACGTGGCCTGTAACCCAGGCATGTGCCCTGACTGGGAAATGAACTAGTCAGGGCACATGACACTTTGGTTCATAGGCCTGCACTCAATCCACTGAGCTACAGCCAGGAATAAAATATTTTTAAAGGAGAATTAAGTCACTCTTTCTACTTTTCTTAATCACATAATCACCTATATCAAAGTTTTCTGGTTACTAGGAAAAAAAATGAAGTACTTTCAGGAGCTATTTAGGTCCTCATTGCATAATAGTAGTTTTTAGTTTTCTTAAATTAAGACAATAAATAAAATGCATTTGACCTCATTTCATTTCTCATAGTGCCTGAATTACAAAGAAAAGCATTGTCTCTATCTTTAGCCTTATTCAGTGTTTTTTTATCAGAACATGAAAATTATTGTAGATACACTTGGTATAAAATTAGTTCTGCTGATGCAAAGAAAAACTTTATTACATATATGCTAGAATTTTTTAAAGAGAGATTTTGAGTTGCAAATGTAAAAAGCTAAAGCAAAATAATGATTTTTTGTAGTCCTTTGCATTTTTTTATAGTGATTGAAAGTGTCACACTCTTTTTCAAAGCTTCCCCCCACCCCCAAAACAAACAGATTGAAAGCCATACTGGACTCAAAGATTTAGCCTTTAACAGAATTTTTGACTTGACTTAGTGAGACAGAAAATAAACACAACTGCTTTGATGATATATTGCTGTAATGCATCATCAGAGTACTGCTCATGTGATAAACTACAATATTAGTATAATTCATCATCAAGAGTGCTGTCACTCTAAAAAAGTATTAGAGCAATACATCAGCAGCCATCACCACAGACTGCCACTTCCAACAATGTTGAAGAAATTGTATTGCGCTACTTATATACCAGGGAGAAAAGAACACTCTTCTAAACATGAGCATAATGGATTAATTTTATTTTAAAATTATCTTTAGAAACCCACTTTTTCTCCACATCTCTCCATCTTTTCAAATTTTATTAGTTCTTGTGCCCCTTCAATTTCTTATTATACCTTATTTACAAATTAAACCATGAAATACAGCATGTAAGAAACTGTCGTTGTATCCCACCTTCATTCTCCAAGTTTTCAGACAGCAGGAAGCCCTCTATTCTTCAATAAGGAGGCCCATGAAGGACAATTAATGGGCACAAGTCTGCTTAGTCTCTAACAAGACGTCTTATTACTGAACTTACTCTTGCCAGGCCATTTTATAACAGTGACCAGGTTTCCATTATAGATTCTCAGGTAAAAAATCCTAGAAACCTCCTTGGGCCCCTCCCATATATGTCACTAAACTTTATTATATGATCCCACCCTCCAATAAACAACTGCCTCTCTAATTACTTCTATCCATTCCCCCTGAAGAGATCAATAACAACTTCCAAGATTTTTACAGTTATTTTCACCAATGGTGGTGAAAATAAGTCTTTTATCTTCTCATTGTCGTCTAATACCCTGAACGATGTGCATCTGTTATGTATTTCTTTTTCAAGCTATTTTTAAGGGTTTTCTCTCGTAGTTGATCATAAGAATGTGTCAGTATGGGTGCTGTGGTAACCAATGTGGGGGGTAGACTCTTATGTGGGCTCTTTTCTTTTACCTCACTCACTGCCCAGCATACACATCTCTACCATCCCAGCTAAGTGACAACGCCTTTGAAATATTAAAAAGAACTGTGTGTTAGTTATTAGGAATATTTATTAATTTCAGGTGTTTGTGGTATGGGATATATTGAGAATACCCTGTCTTTGAGATGTGTAATGAAATTTGGGGGGTTGTGTTAGGACTGTGGCAATTTGTTTTACAATAGGTTAGGGATTAAGATGAGTAGATAGATACACATATAGACTTGGCTAAATTCCAGGAAATAGATTTTCATTGTACTATTTGCTTCTACTTTTCTTTATATATGAAAATTTTCTCAAAATGTTTCACAAAATATAGACTTAAGAAACATAAAAATGATAATATGAAGACCTTATTTGAGACCTAACCTTAACAAACCAAAGGTACAAGTATTTTGTAAATAATTAGTAAAAATTTCAAGTGCATGGAATATTAATTGAATTTTAAAAATCATTTGTTAGTTATGATAATTGCACTGTTTTGGAAATACATTTTGCAAATACATATTAATGTACTTGGAAATTAAATGTGATTTTTGTCATTTATTTTTAAATAAATATGAAGCAGAAGAATATAATATAGTAATTATTTATTATAATCTTTGTTTTTATTAGTGATAAATATTGATATTTGTTGAATATACATATGTGTGTAAATATATATGGGTTAGTTACATTAATTTCCATTGTTTTCTGAATGCTAAAATGTATAAGTTTATACCAAAGAATAACCTAGAGTAACTTTCTTCTGGCTAAATTTCAAAGAAATTAGACCAAGGAGCAACACACCAAGACATATCATAATTAAATTACCCAAGATAAAAAATAAGGAGAGATCTTAAAATCAGCAAGAGAAAAAGAGACAGTTTCCTACAAAGGAGTTCCCATAAGCTGATTACTCAAAAGATATCTTACAGGCAAGAAGGGGCTGGAAAGAAGTATTCAAAGCCATGAAAGGTTACATCCAAGATGACTCTATCCAGCAAAGCTATCATTTAAAATGGAAGGCAAATAAAGTGCTTCCCAGATAAGGTCAAATTAAAGTAGTTCATCATCACTAAGCCCTTATTATATGAAATGTTAAAGGGACTTATTTAAGAAAAAGAAGAAGATCAAAACTATGAACAGTAAAATGACAACAGATTCACAACTATCAATAAGTGAACCCAAAAACCAAAACCAAAAGCAAACCAACCAAACAACTAGAACAGGAATAGAACCACAGAAATAGAGATCACATGGAGGGTTATCAGCAGAGTGGGAGGGGGAGAATAGGGGAGAAGGTACAAGGAATAAGAAGCATAATTGGTAGGTACAAAATAGGCAGGGGGAGGTTAAGAATAGTATGGGAAATGCAGAAGCCAAAGAACTTATATGTACGACCCATGGACATGAACTAAAGGAGGAGAATGTGGGTGGGAGGGAGTTCAGGGTGGAGGTGGATAAAAGGAAGATAAAAATGGGACAACTGTAATAGCATGATCGATAAAATATACTTTAAAAAATAAATGTAAACTAAAAAATGGAGATTTTCCATCATTTATAGCTTTACACTAATTTCTAGATATTTAGATAGTTTCTTTATATTTATATAATTATACATAAAAATGACATGAAAATATATCACCACTCATGTCCCCAAATTAAGTACATGTATTTATATTCATATGTATGTATATATTAATATATATGTATGTATATGATCAGAAAGGTTAAGTAGTGAGTTGGAGTTGACAGCTAGGATGAAGGAAAGATCTCAAGTGGTCAACTCTGTATGTGCTTAATGCCCAGCACATCTGGGCATTATCAGTGTTGATGTAGAGGAAAAGGAACATGACCAGCACTGAGTTAACTCTGAAAGCTTCTGCTCAGAAAAGACATGGTGCCCATCACTCATGTTCACAGTTTTACTGACCAAATTAAGACTCAGGCAAGAGTGTCATCAAAAATTATAGTCGTCTTATATAAAATGTCATAACAAGTCAGAGATGAGGCACATTAGGTATAATAGCACTATTACATTGCACCCATGTTACTGAAAACGTTGAGCATAACTATCACAAACAGTACTGCCTATGTATACAAAATTCATATGGTTTTAATGATAGCATGAAATGTTAAATGGCTTCTTGCTGAGCTATTCACCCTACAGAAATAGGAATTATTATTTTATTATTTTATAATTTATTGCATTAACTTTTGTACGTGAGTCACATGACACTATTTCAAATTTAGAAAGCAAATAACAGGATTTAAAAAGTTTTGGGGATTTAAACCTTTTCTTTAATTATAATCCTCTGAATCCACCTTACTCTCTGTTAAATACCATTTTATTCCATTTGTATTATGCTGAGATATGCATTTTTGCTGAAAAATGTAATGCATGCTATTCCAAATAAACACAATGATGAAATATAATAATTATTTTGAATCAATCTTTTAGATTGAAGAGTGAAAGAATTATAGAAAGTCAGCTGGAAGTTCAGATTCTTTAAAAATATTTTAATATATTTCTCTAGTCATTAGGAATATAAAATTTTTATGTAGCTAATAATGAATTTACAAATAAAATCACTTGCCCTGGCCAGAGTGGCTCAGTTGGAGCATCCTTCCATAGACCAAAGAGTCACAGGTTTGATTCCCCATCAGGGCACTGGCCCGGCTGTGGGTTCAAACCCTGGTCAGGGACCATAGAAGAAAGAGAAGGCAACTGATCAATGATTCTCTGTCTCTTTCTCTGTCTCTGTCTTTCTCTGCCTACCTCCCTTCATCTCTCTCTGAAAGCAATGGAAAGATGTCCTTGGGTTAAGATTACAATAAAATAAATAAAATAAAATAATAAAATAAAATAAATTCATATGAATTTGTAGATTGAAAACAAATTTTGTACCTGACTATAGATGAAATAAGATATGATTACAATTTAATTTATTTGAAAGACTTTGGAAAAATCTGCATTGTCTTCAAGCAATTCACTCTTATCCCACAAATGTGTTCGAAACAGAGAATATAATGATACTAGAAATAAAATTCCATAGATACATTTATTTATTCAGCCCACACTATATGTCACTATTATTGGAATAAAACATTAAGGCATGCACCTGTCTGACACAGATCTCGGCTGCAAGATCTGTTGTGGTTGCAGTATTCCAATACACATACACACGGACTACAGAGGTCCTGTGGGGGAAAAGGGAAGGCGAGGCCACTCTCTCAGAGGAGAGTGCTTCTGAGCGCCTTGGCCACTCCCTCAAGAGGGGAGGGCCTAGACCCTTGCCTTGACAGGCTCTTATTGTTTTTCTAGGCCCCTTACATCAAAGAAGGTCCTCTTTTACTATGCAAAGGTTTGTTTTGGGTGGTTATCTTTTGTAGACAAGGGAGAGGGTGTGGCTGAATACATCAAAGGAGGACATTTGCAATGTAAAGGGGGAAGTGGTCCAAATAGCTAGGTTCCATACCTGGAAGGTCTAGCCCAGATTTTAGGAAGATAAAGATACTCAGTAAACTTTTGCTGCCTCAGGGTGAGGGAGTTTTAGCAAGAGCAAGTCTCATAGCAGTCTAGGTACAATGCAGGCCTGATTTCCCACTGGAGAACTTATCCATGGATGTGGGTCCTGCCCACCAACCTTGCTCCCCACTGGCTTTTCTGAGGGGGGGCTGAGCCACATTTCCCACGCTTGAAACGGTTCCCCACACCTGTCCTTAATTACATGGTATAAAAAAGAATACAATATTATGGTCAGGTTTAATGCATGTGACAAGTACTATGGTACAGGGTACTCGGGAAGGTCTCAAAGCAGAAAGTATTCAACAACAATATTGAATCTTCTGCTAAGGCTCCTGGACCAGATGATACAGAGAAGAAATATGGAATGTGAACAGAAATAATTTCTGTGAAATGAACCAATCTGTCTAAGTCAAATGAGATTGTTCTGTAAAGGCCCCATGTTAAACAAAGTAAGGTATGTTCTGAGACCTTCACTAACACCATATGACTAGAAGGTTGACTGAGTTACTAGGCTGGAATAAAAAAAGGGGAAAATTGAGTCAAATATCCAAAGGCTTTGAAAGTATAATTGGACAAAAAAAAGAAAGAAAGAAAGAAAGAAACATCAGAAGGTGTTAAACAAGAGTAGAAAATGATTATATTTGAAAAAATATTAGATTGAGTTGGTGTTGACATTAGATTTGTGATCATGTGCAAAAAAATGTTAACATGAAAAGAGAAAAAAAATTGTCCTGATAATACTGTCATACTTTCCAAAATAATATTGTCCCTTCCAAGTGATCAATATACTCTTTAACTGATACTTTAATAATGTAGAGAATTACATCAAATATAAAAGTATAACAATTCAGAAGTAAGAAATTTTGCTAGTGATAGCCCAATTTACTAGGCTTTTGAGGTTTTAGTATAGCTTATCATAGTGTTACAGAGCAGAGGGAGGGGGTGGTTCCTTCACGATAAATTATTACAGAAAGGATTCCCCCTTTCTGTCTCTGGAGGTTCCTTCCCCCACGCCCACCTGCTAGGTTTGCAATGCCCGCCGCCAGAGGAAACACGTCTCTCAATGCCAGAGACTGGTGAAAAGGAAAGGAATTGTTTATTTAAAAGTTACACAAACTTAGAGTAATGACTTAATGTCTTCAATAAGATACTAAAGTCCTCTAGAATAACCACAGATGCACAGTCCTTCCCTCTCCCTGTGCCCAGTCCGGGGTACCGTGTCTCAGGAAAAGAAGTAGAAGTCCGTGATTCAGGCTCCCGGCACCATCAGCTGTGTGGCTGCTGCGATCTCCAGTTAATCCAAAGCCATGCGGCACCTTCTCACGGCCCACCAGCAAGAACCCTTTCTCCCCTTTCTCTATGGCTGCAAAGTCTCTCCTGCTGCCTAAGCCGCGTGGCAAAAAGAAGCACTCCAAAACCTCGTGGTCCTCTTCCTTTCCCTCAGAACCGCATGGTCCTTTTCCCCACTTCAGAACCTCGTGGTTCTCCTCTTTTACTTCAGAACCACATGGACCTTTATCTATCTACTTGCTTCAGAATCTCGTGGGTCTACTCTTTCCTTCAGAGCCGCATGGTCTCCTCCCCTTCAGAGCCACATGGTCTCCTCCCCATTTACTTTGGAGCCATGTGGTCTCCTCTTTTCTCCCCCAAAACCTTGTGGTCCTCCCCCTTTACTTTGGAGCCGCGTGGTCTCCTCCTACTCTATGGCTGCAGGGCCTAGGTTTAAATCCCAGCACCCATCTTCCTTTGCAGCCCCATTTCCGACTCCTCCTACAGTCAGTTACACCTGCCAGCATCCCTGTATTCTTCCAGCTTTACTGGGCTGCCATAGTAAGTCTGGGCAGGTGTGACCCTATGGCGTGGAGCCAATCATCTCCACACTCTCACAGGTGCTGTAACCAGGGGGAGTTACTTCCCAGTCCCATCCTGGGTGGAATTTGGTCCCATCCCCCTGGCTCAAAGCATGGCCATAGCTACTTAACACATCCATGAAACCAGTTAAAGGTTATAGATATGTTAAATGACTGTGCCAGGGGTTAGCTGCAAAGCTCTTGCTACCCAAAACAGCTCTGAATGGCCCTGTTCCATGTGTCCCATCCCCCCTGGCTCAGGCCTGTGGGGGTGAGGACATCCTATATACATTTTTCTAATATTTCCTGGACACCCCGAGTCCTGGACCCCATTACAAATCCCTTCTTGGGGCCCTCCTCTTGGCTGCACCCTGCTTCAATAGTAGGTAAAGTTAAAGAAAATTGAAATTTTTAACTTTATGCCTACAAGAAAAATCAAAGAAAAAATTATCATACAAAGTAATAATAGCTTTAAAAGTTAGAAAATACAAAATAATAGTCTAACATATATTAAGTCAATGTAAGGCATTACCTAGTTATTAGATTCCCTCTAGTAGTTCTTACATATATTTTAAGTATGTACAAGTTCACCTCTATTTCCTATGTATCTATATGCAATTATATATTAAATATATACCTAACTGCTTTAAATCCCATTAGGTAATTTCCATTTCTGATATTAAGTAGAGGTTCCTGGCTAATTTAAATTGTACCTTTAAAATAAATGAAACTAAAAGAAGATACATATTTACAAAACATGACAAGAATGCAAATATTTTTAACTAAAAATATTTGGAAATTGTTCTTTATCAGCAATTAGAAATAATTTTATATTTCAATATAGCATTATAACTTTTATAGATATTTTCTTACAATGAAGATATTTCTCTCTTTCCCTCTCTCTCTCTCTTTCTCTCTGCCCTCTTTGCACTCCACCCCCTGTGACAGGAGGTCGTAAGCTTGACTTAGTGGTCATTTTAAAGTTCTTTTCTTCTTTGTGCTGTGATTTCTGAATTTCAGAAGCATATACTGCCATAAAACATGAATGATTTGCTAATTCCCAGTTCAAAAGAGTGTCATTTGAGAAAAAAATGACTTGGGCAGGAAAAAAAAAATCTCTATTAGATGTTAATAAATTTTATACCTAACGGGAGAGTCTCAGTTCAATTTCTTAAGTATATCAATTATTAGACATTGTATGATGATACAGATGGTAATCCTATAAAAATAAACAGCCAATGCTTTTGAAAAGCAGGTGTGTTTAAGACAGTTGGGAGATATATGACAAATACTGTTAGAGTACATTTAGGAAAAAAACTCTTCCATAAGAGGCACACCTGGACACAGACCAGATTACATCAAGATTTCTCCACCATGAGGGGTGATATTGTAATGCAAGTGTGTGCCATTCAGATGGGAGTTCCCTGAAAGAGAAGTTTTCTAAAATTTTACTTTGTAGAGGATGTCTGACAACTTTAATTACTCATCATCTGTTTTCACTTCAGATAACAGAAAATGATTTTTCAATAGGTAATAGTCCTCCTTGAATCATAAAGGCCATCTGGTTTGGGTATACTCACCTTCTTCTACACATTTAACATTGAAAATAGTATCCTGCTAAGCAGAGCACTGTGTCACCTTGCACACAGTGGTTGCTCAAAGATGAACATATCACTTAACATGAGCATACACACCTCACTAATGGGGGTTTTACAAAATTACTGTAATAAGACTATCTCCCGAGACTATGTGTGGTAAAGGTGATGTAGTGTTGAATGTGCTGGGACTGCCATATGTGGCATGAGATAGTGCCAACAGAGAGAAAACTATTGCCAGAGAAGGAACAAAATACAAGAGATGGATATCCTTTGTTATTTTTTGGATCCATTGGGGAAATTTTACCTATTCTATTGCCACAGATGTCCAAGACCAAATTTACTACTGTGCTCCATATCATAACACCTTTGGAGCAAATATCAGCCAGGCTTGAGAGTAGGCTGACTGCAATGATGGTATATCTGGGAAATTGCTGTTGGACTCCACCGGGCAGGGAACACTCAGAATAAGCTGCTGTTTCCTGCAACTTATCCCTGGACTTTCTGCGTCCTCTCTGTTAGGAAGAACCCAATGTCAGTTTCCCAGGTCTACCATCACTCCACCTAGCAGCCCACTTTCAGAACTGGCTCAAAACCATTCGTAAAGGCATTAGGAAAATCAGTACACATAATTAAAGGTAAACAGGATCTCTGGAACAAATGGCAGAGGCCAGTAGGGCCAAACAGTGCTCATAAAATATTAAAGAAAGCTTTTCAAACATGGTCTTTAAACCATTAAGTGGTATTATAAGTAGTAGTCTTCTTTTGAGAACTTCAAAATGCAGGATTTCCTGGTCTTTATCACAGAGATGCTAATTGGTGTGTAGTGACTCTATCCTAGACTAGGACCTTTACCTACATTTAAGTTAGTGGTATAAATTCACCTGGTTTATGTTGGCCATATTCTACCAATCACATCACCTTGAAAGAATCATGAAATAAAGTAACCAGATTTTTGTTACAGGAAACTTCAATAAAAGTTGAAATCAAATCAAGTATAATTTTGTTTCCTAATAATTTCCACTAATATTAAAATGCATTTCTTTTCTGTTTCCTATATTTTATTCAGTATTGGTTATTTCATTGGGCCCTGAGAAATCTGCAGTAAAAAAAGAAAACTAAGCATGTTCAAAGGTTAAATAATGTAACATATTTCATCAGGAAACTTTTTCCTGTTATCTCCAGGAAAGGCTTTCTTTTATCCACAAATTGGGAATTAACTCACCCTAAGATCCAATCAATACCATTATAACTGTCATTTCATCTTCTTTTCATGACTGATTTTGCCCACGTGAAATATGTCAGGTCATTTACTCAATTTTAGCAATTGTACAGCACATATTCTGTTAGTTCTCACTATTAGGATTATATATTGAAAAAATATGGGTCACCTAAAATTTACACTGAGTCATATAAACATCAGATAACATTTTTACTCCCATATTTGTTCCTTTATAACAAAGTAAAATAAAACAAAATGATTTCATTACCCCAAATGACATGCAACAAAATTGACAACTGAATGGAAAAAATAATACCTTCTATTCTCAATTATTTTTCTCTATTTTGTGTACAGTCTCTAATGTTCTTCATGTGTTAGCTGTAGTACATGTATGTAAGTATATAAATATCCATATGTCTATGATTTATGCACATAATTTTCCAACAGAGTAGAGGGAATAAAGCATGGAGAGCATGCTTTACTGAATTATTTGATAAATATTTATTTAATATCTAATATGCACCAATAATATAAATTGAGGTATTGTAGATTAATCAGCTAATATAAAACTAAACAATCAACACAAGATTAAAACATCAAAAATATCTTCATTGAGCTTATAGTCTGGGCATTAGTTAGAAAACTTGTAAAATGAAAATTGGAAATACCTGCCGACTTGCCTTTCTTCCCCACTGAAACACTAGTTTTCTAGGGGAGGGATTGTAAATGTCTTCTACTTTATGCTCAGTACAGTATTTGCCAGTTGATAAATATTTAATACATGGGTTTTTTTCATTATATTGGGCTAAATCTCTGCTTCTCTGCCATTGAAAATCTTGGAACTTTTTTATTTTGTTAACCTTGAATGATTATATGATTTGGGGATGTTTTACTCTGCCAATTTGTGTTTATTTATAAAGGTTCTGTCAGCTATTAACAATTTCTCTTAATTTCTTCTGACCTTAACGGAAGCTTGTTTTCTATTCTTCCCTACCGATCATCTCCATTTCCCCACTTTGGAAAATGCACATTTTTATATCAAAAGTAATTACTCTCTGGACCATAATTTTCACATTCATCTTTTTTACCTATTTGGAAACTTAAAAGAGACTATGCTTACATTTCATTGCATAAACTGTAAACTTCATTTTGGTTATTGTCACTGCAAAATTACTTTGGATGACAGAAATTCTATCATATTGTTCTTTCCTAATTACTTAGAGTAGATTTAGTTTCTGTAATTACATAGTCACTTAATTGAACAGGCAAAAGTTAGTGAATTGTTCTGGAGTGCTTACGAATAATGTGTTCCCAATTACTAGGCAGGATTCTTGAGCTAAAAAAAGAAGAAACTGCCTTTTATTTAGCATTCTACAATGTTTCAGATCTTTCATATATATTTTATCATTTTAGCCTTACCAACTTGATAATAAGACTTGTTATCCCCATGTCTTAGACAAAGAAGCTTGTCTCAGTTCTGGAAGACTCTTGAGACCCCAATAGCCACCTATAACTTTATTCTACATCATAACAAATCAAATATGCAGTTTAAAATTGAATATGACACAAGTGACTTTCAGCTACTTTATTTCACTTTAAAACATACTGATTTTGTTCATCTTGAATTGTTCCATACAACAGATTTCCTCGCACGTCATTAATGGAAAGGTTGGGCCTGAAAGACTGCTTATTTCTTGTGTCCTGAAGAAATAAAGTACTCACTGGTGATTTTAGGACTATAGTTTCATTAAATTTATGTTTTGTGTATTTAACATTTGGCTATTTCTGTAACCTCCCTAGTAATAGAAACTGATTATCATGGATGCCTAATTTTAGGAGCCTGAATCAAAATTTGGCCTTTCTGAATTTCCACTCACATCAATTCTACCTCATTTCCTTGCTCTGTGCAAGTACATAAAGGTGTCAGACAGTGCTGTGACTCAATACATCTGACTAGATTCATAAGTAGCGCATGTAGGGCCTACTGTAATGATTTCATTTCTACAAAGTATATATTTAGTTTTTCCTCTCTATTTATACAAATAACTAATTTGTTTATGTAAAGGCAAAAAGAAATAGACCAACAACAAAATACAAGTGGTCTATTAAGCAATGCAAAGGCAGGATCAGTAATTATGAAATTCAAAGATTGCTATGCAGTTACACAACTGAACTGAAAAGGGGATATATTAATGGCATGTCAATTTCTAAAAGTTGCATTTTTTCTATTGAAGTAATGGAAGATATTTGATTTTGTATGTATAATGTTTATATAACACATTACCTGCAAATCAGAAATGCAAAATGAGATATCTGGATTGACCATGTGACATGTATGCTTTGTGATATTAGGCAATTCAACAAATAAAACAATAAATTAAATGTTATTTACTCTGAAGAAAAATAAAACACCAAAAATCTACTTACATAGTAATATTGTTTTTAACATTCTCTTATTAACTTACCATTTGCTACAGATGAAGATAATATTATTGCAAACTCTTATCACAATAATTGTTTCTCTTACATAGCACCACCTCCTTGGAGCCTCTTTGAATTTGCATAAGATAAACAACTAGCAATCTTTTGTTCAACCATCTGCATCACCACCAGGCCATTGAGTACTGAGCATTTGTTGTCAGTCTTTGTCTCCACCTTTGAAATAAGAGATTTCTAATGGAAAGGACTGTCTGTTATGCAGCAAGAAAAACCCAGGACGTAGCATTGCACCCAGCACAAAATAGCCTTGCTCTTTGAGTGAGATGAAGAGATATACAGCAATGCACATTATAATTACAGTACAAATGTAATATAAAATTAAAAGAGCTCGGTAACTTTGTCTGGCAATACAGACCTGGCATACTAAGGTCTGTAGCTAATAACTTCAAGAGCTCATACTTTTCTAATAGTTGGTCAGTTCCTTTTTCTTCCTCCCAGAAGCACATGCCACAATTCCATCAGTAAATGAACAAAGAACACAACTTCATAAGTTGATTCTTGATCCTACACCCTTGAATGCATGCTGAGACAATAAACTATTGTGAGAGTCATGCTTGTGTTGAACCAGCCTACGTGACCAATGTAAATATACACGTTCCTCCATGAGGTATGGTTTTGCTCATTATGCACTGTTTGAAAATCTCAGGACATAGTTTTCTAGAGGCAAAAGTGAAAAAAGGTTTTGTAAAAATAAAGCATCTGCATAAAGTCATGGGTAAAATATTTTGTTTCTATGTTCCCAATTGCTTGCAGCTGGGGTTCCTTGTTCTAGCAACAGATCATGGTATGTATGACACCAGGCAGGGCTTAGCTTTTCCTTCATATAAATGCTTTCAGCAGTGTCAGCAGACAAGCCAGGTTTTCCTACTAACCTGCATGAAGCTATTTTATTGATTCTGTAATAAACTATGTCAGATTCATTTTCACATATCACACACACAGAGCTTAATGCTATTCAGGGCAATGAGTTTGGCTCTGTTTTCTTTCTTTTTCTACTCTCTCTTTTTTTCTAGGAAGCATTTAAAATACTCAAAAATAAAAGGTAATGTATACTATATATAGGGAGATGGAAATACACACACATATACATATGTTAATTTAATAAAATATAACTGATGATTACTTTCTACTCTGTGATATAAAATTGGTGCCCACATTAAATAAATTTTAAGGATTCTTTTCTGTTGTGGTTGTTAACTCAAATTTGACAATCACTCTAAATTTTAAGACTTAATTTGCAGGCTTCAGAAATCATGGGATACACATTAAATATATTTATTGTATTTGTCAGCTTGGGCTGTCTTAATAAAGTATCATAGACCGGGTAGCTTAAATAACAAAAATGAATTTTCTCACTGTTTGAGGGCTAGAAGTCTGAGATCAGGATGCCAGAATGGTCAGGTTCTGGTGAGAGCTCCCTCTAGGCAGGCAAAAGGCCACCTTCTTACAGGGTGTTCACCTGGTGGAGGGACAGGGACAGAGCAAGGGAGGAAGGGAGGGAGAGAAGAAAGGAGGGAGGGAGAGAAAGTGAGAGAGAGAAATCTCTTCCTCTTCTTAAAATGTCACAGTCCTTTCTGATTAAAGCCTCACTGTTATGATTTCATTTAACCTTTATACATCCTGGAGATCCCTTCTCCCTATATAGTCCTGAAGCAGGATAGTAAGAAGCTAGAAAAATTCCTGGGCAACTAGAACAGGGAACCTGAGAGAAGAAAATTAAACAAAGCCAAACAGTTTGAGCAACTTACAGCCATCAGGTTAACCCTAAACTCTAAGGGTCCCCTGCACCAGGGGAGCCACTCAACCTGGGCTTACCCCCTGATCTTGTCCCCATGGCCTCCTTTTCTCTGACTTCCCAATGAACTGATAGCAGTTCCTCCCTGGCTCACTCCTCTCCTACAACTTTTCTAGGGAGCCAAAGCAGAGCATCACCTAGGCTCTCGGTTACATCTTTCTGTCATCTGCTCTCCATCCATGAATCTGTCTCTATTTTCCTTGTTAGTTCAGTTTTTCATTAGATTCCATATCTGAGTGAAATCATACGATATTTTTTTTTTCTGACTTGCTTCCGTGGGTAAATATTTAAGAGTGGAATTGTTGGCTAGAATGGAAGGTATAGGCATAACATTTTTAAAAATATTCAAATGCTTTTCCAAAATACTTATAACATATACATTTCTGCCAGATGTGTCTGAGGGTTCCAGTTATTCCACACAATCCTGAACACTCCATATGGTCAGTCTTTTTTAATTTAAATAATCCATTAAGTGTGTTGTGGTGTCTCATTATAGTTTTAATTTGCATTTCCCTAAGGACTAATATTGTGCACAGGTTATGTACTTATTTGTCATTCATATAGCTTCTTTGATAAAGTACACTTTTAACTCACTTTCTCTTGTTTTTAGTGATTTTGTTTATTAAAAGTTTGAGAATTTTATAAATATCACAAATATAAGTCTTCTGTCAAACATGACATACAAGTAATTTCTTCCAGACTGGCTTGTCATTTTATTCTTTTAACACTATCTTTTGAAGAGCAGACATTTTTAATTTTGATGAAATCCAATTTAACTTTTTTTGTGCTATTAAATTTGCTTTTTGTCTTTATTTTCTTATTGTTTATGCTATTACAGTTGTTGCCACTTTTTCCCCTTTTCCCATAACGACTCATGCTTATGACATTTTATCAAAGGAGTATTTTCCTATGAGTATCACAAAAATAAAAATATTTCCACATATCATCTTCCATAAGTTTTACAGTTGTAGGTTTTGCATTTAAGTCTATGTTCTATATTGACTGAGTTTTGCATATGGTTCAAGTTATAATGTTCATGTGTGTTTATTAATGTTTATTTATCAAAGTATATTTATCAGAGTATGTGTATTTATCAATGTTTGCCTATGTGTGTATGTATATATATACATATATACCCGTATGTATATATATATACCCCTCCCTCCCTCCCTCCCTCAAATTTATTTTACAGCATTGTTAAAAAGTTAGTCTTGAGTTAATATAAGAGCAATACTGACTTCATAGAAGAAGTTGGGAAGTATTTCTTCAATTTTTTGAAAGAGTTTACATAAAATTAATATTCTTATTTAAAATAACATAGATAGTACCAGTGAAGCTATTTACACCTACCTTTTCAACTACTAACTTGATTTATTTAATACAGACAAGCTTATTCCACTAATCCCTCCCTGAGTAAGCTTTGGATTTGTCATTTTTGAGTAATTTGTCCATTTTATGTCAAATTTGTTGGCATAAAGTTACTGATAATAATCCATAATAACCTTTCAATATCAGTAGAACTTGCAGTGTCACCTCTCATTTCTTATATTAGTAACATGTGTCTTCTTTTTTATTTTTCCTGGTTAATTTGGTTACAAGTTTATCAATCTATACTTCAATCCGGAAGGACATGCTTTTGGTTTCCTTCATTTACTTATTGTTTTTCTATTTTATTGATTTCTATACTGAATTTTGTTATTAACTTTCTACTGCTTACTTAATGTTTTTCTTTTTAATTTCATCTATTTTTTAACCTGTTTTTTTAAAGTGGAGAGTCATTATATGATTTGTAATATAGGCATACAATCCTATAAATTTCACTCAAGGAATTGTTTTACCTGCATCTTACAAATTTTGGTGTGTAGTATATTTGTTTTCACTAGGTTAAAATATTTTCTAATTGCCATTTTGATTATATTTTTAAACTATAGGTTTAAAGGCATATCATTTAGTTTCTAAATATTTGAGAATTTTTAAAATTTATTATTTATTCATTTCTAATTATCATATTTGTGGTTTTAGAACAAATTTTCTGTAACTTGATTCTGTTGGAGCATTGTTTAGATTTTATTTATGGTAGAAAATGGTCCATCTTGGTAAATTTTCTTTTCTACACTTGACAACTATTTGTATTCTGTATTAGTGGAGAGTTCTATAAATGTTAATGAGGTCACAACTGTGTTAGTAGATGACAACACATTTATGAATATTATGTTCCCATGCTAAATTGACTAATCTATCACTACTGAACCTCTTAGACTTGCCAATATTTTTGCTATGAAATCTATTTTGGCTAACATTAATATAATCACCTCAGCTTTCTTTGGTTACTGTTAGCATAGTATGTACTTTTCTTCCTTTTACTGTTCACTTATTTGTGTCTTTAAATTTAAAGTTGTTTTCTTTTTGGCAGCATACCGTTTTAGTTTTGCTTTTTAGCCAGTTGTATAACATCTGCCAAGATCTATAAATTATGTGCTTTAGGATAAATATTGATACAATTGTGCTGTTATGTAGAATCTTGTTTTTCGTTTTATATTTATTCTATCTGTTTGCTCTTATCAAATCTTCCTACCTTCCTTCTTGCTGTAAGGAAGCAAAGAACATGGGTGGCGCTCCTCTAACGTCTTGGACCTTTTCTATTCCATATGCCAGCGTCTTCGCACATGGGGCCAGTGAGACTTGAAGTGGGAAATTCAAATTGAAATATACACCAAGTGTTAAAGGCTTAGAAAATAAAGTAAAATACCTCATTATTTGTACAAGCTTTTTAAAAGGCCAAGAGCAACCTCATTTGGTTTTCAGGCCTACAGTCTCTTTCAGAACGATGCAGCGCTGCCATGGTAGCCTAAAAGCAGACTTCAACAACACTCCATGGTGCATGGGCATGGCTTCACCCCAAAACAACTTTATATGCAAAGTCTGGTGGACAGCAGATTTTGCCTCTGGACCTTGATATGGCAACTCTTTTTTTAGACGGTAACTTTGAGAAATGAAGCCATGTTCAATGCAGAAGCAAGGGATAGAAGGAGAGAAGCCTTGGTCCCTGCTGATATTGAGGGTTGCCATAGTAGCCTTTGACTGACACCATTTAGGTGTGACAAAAATAAATTCATTTAAGCCTATGTTACTTTTTAAATATATATAGTTAAACCTATTTCTAACTATATTCATATTCTAGGATTCCATTATATGATTTTTTTTTTTTTTTTTTTTAAAGACACAACCTACAGCTGTTTACTTGCAATCTATCTGCCCTGTGGGGAGGCGAAGGAGAGCACAGAGGGACCACACCCGTGTCCACACAGCCTCACCCCCACCGCAGGAAACCCCAACCCAGCAAGCGTTAGGAGGTGGTGTCAGAGGGTGAAAGGGGAGCCGTGGGGGTCCCAGGTGACCCACGGCCTCCTACCACCTCTCCTCGGAATCCCGGGCCTCTCGTGCCACCGCAGCCATAGTGCTCCGCAGAAACACCAGAAGCCTAGACTCCAGCCCCGTTATGTGATTTTCCAAGTTTAAAATTTATAATTCCTTAGTTCAAGTCCAATCGTTGCCACTTTTATCTTCACTTTCATCTCTTTAATTAATGTCTAACTTTTCATTTTTATATCAACCAATAACTAGATTTATTTTATATTCAATTTTAATAAGTAGTAGTTAAAGATTATCATGTGCAAAAGAGCATGTATCCTTACAGTTTCTACATCTAAGATATCACTCTTAATAAAAAATGAAAATTAAAGTTTCAGTTATTAAAATAATACTACCAAACATTTAAAAAGTTTATTAATCAAAATTCTGTGTAATTTTTCATAATTATAAACATTATGAAAAATCACTAATTGATATATTTTTCATAGCCTTATTATGATATGAAATATCTTAACTGTCTGAGTCTATTTTTTAACCCTAGTTACCTGTATAAATTATATGGCTTTTTGTTAAATTTGTATCATGTGCCTGTAAACACCAAACGACTTGGCAGTTCTGACCTGTGATTGAATAAAGTCAGGCTCAGCATTTTCTAAATGGTATTGCAGGAAGGTAAAGAGGACTTAAATGACCTGTAAATTACCAAAATTTTGTGTAGAATTCATGCTAATAATAATTCTACTAAACAACAGTAGGGCACCAGAGCCAAAAGATTTGTCTCTGTTCATAAATAAACAAGCTAAAAGAAAAAAATCTTCCTTGTGCCTCACTTTAATGTATAAAATTACAAAAATCTACAATGAGGGAATATTATGGAACCAAGACAATTTATTTTTAATAAGACCCAGAGTATCACTAGGGACTCCACACACTTTGGAAATGATGTCTGTAATAAGAGAGCCACAAATAGGTTAAATAGCATCAAATTTCGTTCATTGCACCATGATTTGCTAAACTCATTCTTCAATTGTCATGACATCCTTCATCCTAAAAAAATTTACCCCACTTCACAGATAAAGAAACAAGTTAAGCAGCATGTCTAGTGTGTCGAGCTAGTACATAGATTTAAATTCAAGTCTGGTTAATGTGAAACTTATACTTTGACAACATGGTCCATGGTAGCAGATGATGGATATGCCTTGCTGTGAGTTACAGTCTCTTGTAGACAAAGGAATTACTTTCAGGTACCAATGAGGAAAGAAGGTATTGTCCAGTTGTTACTGATTGTATGATAACTGTGCCAGTGAACTTATATATTAAAAAGCACCCAATGGATTTTCTCTGCTGTGAGAAGCCAGCTAACACACATGCAAACATGACATCTGTCATGCTTAACTCATTTTTTCTTGTCATGGCATTTTTAATGATTATTTGGAATATTATCAGGGTGATAATGGTTGGAATTGGCTTCATAACCCCAGGAATAAAACTGAGTTTATCTCTTTATTAAAATCTCAATTTCCAATGGCTCCAGGCTTTGTTCCTGGTTGACTCTCACGCACTCCATTGATTTTTCTGATATATCAATCTTCACATATTTTGGAAAAAATACTTAAGGGTATGTTGAGATGCCCAACAAATTCAATAATGGTCAATTGATAACTCAAAATAAATACCATTTATGTTAAAGACAATCTGTAGCTATCATTACCATCAATCTAACTACCTGTTGAATTATAATTAGTGCCATTTGTGACAAGGAGGGATGAACTCAAGGGAATAAATCTCATTTTTGTGCATCAGCTGATGAATATTCTTTTGAGATAAGACCTTCTCTAAACTCCTAGACTTTAAAATCCTCAAGGCTAAGGACCCCAGGTGTCATGCTCTCTCTCTCTTCAGAGCACACCCACTCAAATCTTCCTTTTGAGTAAACTTTCCTAAACTCCAGTGGTCCTCCTTCTGCCTCTGTAGCTTGTTTCCTGAGCCTGCACATACACAACCCAGCTGGCTCACTTCTGCTACCTCTGTAACTTTCTAAACAGTCTCTTATAATTTGAAAAAAAAAAGAGAGATACCTGTAGAAATACTAAAAATTCTCACTGGTAACTGCTCTTTTAATTCACACACACAACACTCTCATGGGAACTAGGTCAGAATGGGTTTTAGAAACATCTATAGTCTCTTTTTTTGGTAACAAAAGAATTCTTTGACACTTAAGTCATAATGCTGAATCCAGTTCTGTCCCTGGACTTCCCCTTCCCTTATAACAGGCTGGGTTCAAGCTCAGAAAATCCGACTGTCCTTTCTTTTGATGAGACATCAATCAACTTTACCCACAGTGCACACCTGCCTTTGTCCATAGAAAACATTTTTTCACATGCTTTAACCATGACTAAATAAGGATTTACTAAATCCTTTTTTACAGACTAGGGGAGTTGCAAGCTACTCTATATGAATTAATAAATTCAGATGTGTACATAGGAAAAATGTGCTGTCCAGTTGCACACAGATTAGATTTAATCCTTAATTTAAATTGATTAGAATGATGCCTACTTCAACACATCAACAAAATAAAAACTTCATCCCTCTGCTCAGCCAAAATATTTCACTCAACGCACCCACAGTGTGTGCATTCTCGCACATGTGTGCGTCCCTAAGCACACTCACACTACAGTGCCTTATTTTTATTTAAATTACTTTTTTAAAAGAGTAGTATTGCTTTCTGAAAGAAAAAAAAGACATAAAGATAAAAGTGTTTAAAATGTTGTGTCTCCTTCAAGTTATCATGAAACACTAATAGGTTGGGAGCCAAATTCTGATGAAGTAAATGCTCAGGAAAGGGGTTTGAATATTTGCTGGGGGAAAGAAAAAGACATTAGTATGTTGGGATTTTGCCAAAGTTCCATGAAATTCTACAGGTGTGTAGTATATCTGAAATTAATACCATACTTAACAGACTAAGGAAGGTGGTGAGCCCCCTGAAAGAGAGCTGTGTCAAATGCAATGTAATTCTGGATTTATGGGATTTTTAAAGATTCACCCAATGGGAAGCCCTTGCAGAGAAGTTTGGCAGTTTTATTTTCTCTTACAGTGGGTTTTATGGTTTGCCTGACAATTAAAATCATGCTTTTGAGTTTCTGTTATATTGGGAAAAGCAGATCAACCTCCAAAATCTCCAAGCAAGCAAAAAGTTTGGCGAAGAGATATCTTACGCCAGTCATGAAAATGGCACATGAAAAACTCTCATGGTGTAAGCAATGACTATTTATACAGTCTTCATCATATTGTCGGCCGTGTGGTGCTCCCACTGACAACACCAGCAGAGGTTTTAAAACAGCCACTTAACCGATTTGAAGCACAGGCACTGATCTGACACAAATACAAGGATGAAAGAATGGGAAGAAAAATTGCAATAAAGGAGAAACAACAGATAAGAACAACAAATACTGCAGTTCCCTGGAGAACCTGATAATAGGGTGGGAGTACATGGAGGGACTTCAGAATGCTTCACCCTTTATGAGCTCTGCATGATCTTGCTATTTCAAAACATCATTTCTGCTAGGTAGTTGAGGTGGCTAAGAAAGGACCTGGAGCCAGAGAAGTCCAGTTAAGGGCCTTTATTAGAGGGCACACCTGTGATCAGGTGGGCTGAGTCCAAACAGAATGCAGTCCCAAGGGAATGAATGGGTAGAGGGGTTTTCAAGGGCATGGGTGAGTCACTCTGCTGGTCTGTTCCAGGTGTCCATGGTGTAGTGTTTGTGAAACAACAATGTCACTGGTTAGGGATGGCTGGTTTGGCAACAGAATGTCTGGGAGATTTATGGGCCTTGTTTCTGGGGAATGCTCAAGGGAGAGGGGGAGGGGCATGGGGGTTCAACTGGCTTTCAGCAGGTTGCTGGCAGCTATGTCTCAGTTGCCTCTGATAATAGGGAACCTAACGATCAGGTACATAGCTGGTGGTGCAAACCCTCTGTTTCAGCACAGGCAGTGGCTCAGGTCCTCCAAGTCCCAGTACATTCTAACAATTTCAATATCTGATGAGTCATCCTGTGAAAACTGAATATTTAAACAGTAGAAATTATTGGGACTTTGCAGGACTCTTTGAGATTTATTAAAACATAAAAGTCTATTTACCAGACAAAACTGTACAGAGTAAGCCTAGGCTGTGAAATACATATAATGTTTCACAATATCTGGATAACACATACATAAAAATTAATTTCTAATAGCATTCCTCCATTACTATAGGCTAGATGCATTTTATTAAATTACAATTTTTGTGGCCAATTATAAGAATTAGGATGGGTATTTTTCTTTTATGTTAACTTCAAGACATAGGTGTGATTTAGGACTGTGGACTGGTCATTTAATAGCACTTATTAAGTTATTTCAACCATCTGTGACTTTGTTTTATTTTCTGTAAAAAAGGTATAAATACCTATTTCAGGCAATTATCAAAGGATTAAAGGAGATAGTAGCAAACACGTAGCACTCACTGTATGCCAATCACTCTTCATGTGTTAACTTATTAAATCATCATAGCAACTGTATGAGATAGGTTTTATTATCCTCATGAACAGATAATGCAATTGAGGCACAGAAAAGTTAAATTTTCCAAAGTGCCATGTTATGTAATAAAGCTTAGGCTAGTTCCAGGCAGCCTAGTTCCAAACTGTATATCTTCAGACACTGTGCATGTTTTTTCTATCGAATAGGACATATATATGATTAGCAAATGTCTGTTGCAAAGTAAGCTTGCAAGTGATATCCATTTTTATGAAAAACAAATCCAGTGTCATATATAATTTAGTATAAGTTTTTGAGAAGCAAAATTTCAATATAACTTCTGGTTTCATCTCCAACATATAAAGAGCTTGGAAGTCATCACTCCTATCCTTACACTAAGGAAGAGAAGCAAAGGGAAATGTCACTGAAAATCAATGACTTTCCTTAGACACATCAGAGGATTGAGGTCACCACAGGGCAAACCATGCCCCGAGATCTAGAGAGACGGGCAAATCCAGAGTCACAGCTGAGATCTGTTTACCAGAGTGGAAACCTCTGGAGAGTTCCTGGAGGTTAGTATGTACTGACTGAGAGCAAGAAACTTTGGGGGCTTTATGGAGGCTCCCACATTCTTCAGCCTTTTATTTCCAGGGGCTCCACTAGGTTCACAAAGTGAAAAGCCAGGAAAGATTTCCTAATCACAGTGATAGGGCCAGAGGAAAGTAACCATTGAAATACGCCCAGATTGTTCTCCACAACAAAAGCCTACTCTCCAGGGGAACTGATTTTACTGGGGTCTTTTCCCACCTGTAAGAAATGTGTTTTTCCATCTCTAGCCCCCTCCAGCCTTCCCATTAAACCTAAGGGATGGGAGCTAAAAGGCACTTGTGAAGGCCACATTTTAGGAATACAAATCAGCCCACTTAAAAAACAAACAAACAAACAAACAAAAAACACCTGACATTTAAAAATAAGATTTTAGAATGCTTCCCTTTCTCTACACCAGTGGTCCCAACCTCTTGGCACCAGGGACCAGTTTCAGGGAAGACAATTTTTACAGGGACAGGTGTGGGGAGAAATATTTTGGAATGATTAGAGCGCATTACATTCAAGCTCACCTCCTACTGTGCAGCCCCCTTCCTAAAGGCCTAATGGGTACAGCCTGGAGGTTGGTGACCCCTGCTCTACATCTTACAACTACATCAGCAGGACTCTACTCTAGTGCAATAACAGTGGCTGAAAAACCTGCAAGACACAGGGTCTACCTGAGGAGCAGTTGATAAGGAAGCCTAAAGCCTACAGGAGAGGCAAAAATAAGAACAGTTGTATATAAAGCTTCGGGCACCTACAGATACAGCAAACATTAAATACAATCCATCGCTCAGAAAGATTGTATAAAACCTCACAGTAAAGGCATATTTTTACCTTTACCCGGTTTCAACAATAAATTATAAAACATGTTAAATGTCAAGGAAATAAAAGTCTAAAGAGAAAAGCAGAATCATAACAAGACTCAGATAAGATACAAGAATTCAAATGACCAGATAAGAAATTTAAAATTACTATAGTTATTCCCTGGCTCACGTAGCTCAGTGGATTGAGTGCGGGCCTGCAAATCAAAGGGTCACAGGTTCAATCCCCAGTCAGGGCACATACCTGGGTTGCAGGCCAGGTCCCCGTAGGGAGTGCACAAGAGGCAACCACACATTGATGTTTCTCTCCCTCTCTTTCTCTCTCCCTTCCCTGCTCTCTAAAAATAAATAAATAAAATCTTTAAAAAAATAAAATAAAATAAAATTAGTATAGTTAATATGTTAAGGATTCCTAAAAAAAAGTATACAACATGCAAGAACAGAGGAGTCTATAAGCAGAGGCAGAAACTTCAAGAAGAAAAAAAAATGCTAGAAATTTTTAAAAATTTGTACAAAAACAAGGAATGAATTTGATAGGTTCAATAGTAGATTGAACACAGCTGAAAAAATCAGTGAGCTTGAAACTATGTCAATGGAACCTGCAATCAGACATGCAAAGAGGAAATCAAAATAATTAAGAACAGAAAATGCAAAAACTGTAAGACAAGTTCAAAAAATATAATATACACATAATAGAAATGACAAAAGAAATACAAAATATTTGAAATATCAATGCCTGATAACTTTCCAAAATTGATATGTGGATGAAAAACAAGCTCTGGGGAGGCCTGCTTTGTGGTCTTAAAAACTCAGAGACCCAAGTAACCACATAGGATGGTCTGAAATGAAAACTTTCTAACTAGAAGCAGTTCATGGCAGGTGCTCATGTCTGGCCAGTATCTTTCCTGACAAAGGTCAATCTTTACCTTAACTGAGCCTTATTGTCTTGTTTTCATCTCCGATAACTCACCTTAACATATCAGGGTAACTGGAATGTCAGGGTAATTTTCTTTTCTTAGACCCCTCAGGGCACAATCTCCCACCAGAGCAGAGACCATAGAGCGCCCCCTCGTTTGTTGTTGTTATTATGTTAATTGTTAACTGTTAATTATCCTGTACATCTCTGTGTAAAAGAAGTAGGTGTCTATTCATTTGTTTTAGTTTTATCTAACCCCAGGGATTCCTCCCCCCTTTGCTTTCTCCCACTTCTCTAATCTATCACCAACAAATTTTAAGTAACCCCTTTATACATCCCTATGTGATTGTAATGTATAAAATAAGGTACAAAACTGCCTTTCTCTGGGGAATTTTCTCAATCCTTTGAGATTTTGCTTCTTGCAATAGTCATCAGTTGGGCTCAAATAAACTAAAAAAATTTTCTACAGGTTTGAAAGTTTCTCATGGTGACAAATAAGACACCATCCCAATGGTACAAAAAGTTCAGAGGACACCAAGAGAAATAAATACAAAAATATATACACCTTGCATATCATATTCAAGTAAAACCTTGAAAGAAGGCAGAGAGATGGAAAACATCTTGCTTATAGAGGGACAAAGATAAGATTTACATTGGACTTCTCTTTAGGACGAAGGTAGGGAAAAGGGAGTATTGAAAGAAAAATTGTAATACAGAAGATATTTACTATCTAAGTACTCATTATGCAGACTTATGAAGCAAAAATAATCATAATATGAGCATATTTACTAAGAATCTCAGCATTCATAATATTACTGCCTGTTATAAATAGTTTCCTCTGAATTCATGTAGTGAAATCCTAACCACCAATGTGATCATATTTTGAGATAAGACCTTTAAGAAGTAATTAAGGTTATATGAGGTTATAGAGGTGGAGCCCTAATCCTTTGGGAAACAAACACCAAAGACCTGACTCTCCATACATGCACAGAGAAATGGCCCTGTGAGGACACACTGAGAAGGCAGCAATCTATAAGCCAGGAAGAGAGGTCTCGCCAGAAATCAACACTGCTGGGACCTTGACCTTGAATTTGCAGCCTCCAAAACTGTGACAAAATAAATTTCTATTATGCAAACCACGCAGTCTGTGTTTACAGACTGCTGCCCAAGGTGACTAACACTGGATTGGTCAAAAAGTTTGTGTGTTTTTTCCATAAAGTAAAGGACTCATTTTTCATTTTCACCAATCACTTTATTGATTTGGATATTTTAAATATGTTATCTACCTCCCACATGGTAAAACGTTGATTGTTCTCAATGTCTCAATTTGATGGCTGTCAACTTCAACTGTTCTGACTATGGAGCATTATCCAGTCAGAAATCTCTAGCACAGAACTTTGCAAACCTCTATGACACAATTGATCAGGCACAGCACCTTCTCCATGCATTACACAAATCATTTTTCATGTTTCATTTGTGTTTTTACCTTTCTTGAAATAATAAAGCATAATATGCCAAAAATGTTGTGTATTTTCTTCCATCTTCAGTATTAAAATGGCTACACAAAATTCACCAATTTTGATAAGTTTTTTTAATGCACAGTGAGATTGCTGTTGCTATCAACAATAAAATTTAACAAATTTGTTTTGAATGAAGTTAGAGACAACTAAGCGTGACTAGAGCCATCGAATGGAAAAAAAAAAAAGAACTATTTGGCCAACTCAATACATTCTTCCCTAAATCAGCCTTTCCTATTTTATACTAATATCCATTGCTGCCTGGTTGGCCAGTATAATTTTTCAGTATAGTAAATTTTCCATTGAAAAATAATGGAAATAAAATAAATACAAATCACTTAGCAAGTGAAAAGGCAAATTTTGTCTAACATACAAGATTTCAGGAAGTTGATGAAAATGGTATTACAGAACCTCTGGAATTACATGCAAAATCATTATCTAACAGAGCAACACCTTTAAAACTGGAAGGACGAGATATTCTTTTCAAGAGAGGTTTTCATTATTAAGATATTTATGATAGGATAATCAAAATTTGATAATACCTTAATGTTTTACTAAATCACTTTCTTTATATTATCCGATTGCATTTTAATGATAAATTTGTCAAAAATCTTTCAGGAAAAGTAGAAAATATTTAATTTTACAAAGATGTTTGTATGTTTTAATCAGTTGCTAATCTGAGGTTAGTAATTAAAATATGTATTGTGGTACTTTAATAAAGTGTTATTCCCTGTCTTAAAAAATTAACCAAGAAGAATCTTACTGAGATTTTATCTAGAACCCTTTGTTTAATTAGCATTAGAATTTCTAAATTTGAAATATTAAAATTATAGGGGTATTCTTTCTTATATTATGTAAGTGTTTGTGGGGATAGTATGAAAAATATACATAGTTGAATATACTCTTTAATTTACACATTAAACACACATAAAACCAGAGGCAGATTTTACATGTACAAAATGAACCTTAAGCTTCAGGGCCCTTTACTTACACAGCCTCTTCCAAAGATAATGATGGGGGAGCTCAAAGTTAGAAAATTTTAGTTTAGGGTAATAGTTAATAAGCTTAGTAGTAAATGCATATAAAAAGTTATTGTTTCAGAAACTGAATGTGTGGCCCACCTTGACTTTTCCACCTTTGTCCCCCAAGAAGACTCCAACCAATCAAAATGTTATCTGAGCCATTGTATTTCAGGTAGAGACAGCCCTCCACCTAGGACATGAAGAAAATCACCCAGGACACAGGACACAGATAGAAAATAACTAGTCAACAGATGAAAGAATGTTAGGGAAATTGCCAGACTGCAGCTTTTATGTGATCAACTCTGTCTTGAATTCCAAGTCCCTTACCTACACTTTTTCCCCCTTATGAAAAAGGCTGGTTGAAAAGAAATGTAAGATGGTCTGTTAGGGTACATACCTGCTGTCCTCTCAGATTGCTGGCCATTTGAATAAAGTGCCCATAAAGACCCAATCCCTGTCTCTGCTTATTGGGTCTGGTAGGTGACAGGGAGCATGAACCACGGTTTTTCTGATTTCAGTAACACCCTAGCAACTGCTTCACATTGTTCTATGATAATGTTAAATTTAAACAATTAAAATATGTAAACCACAGCCACTTAAGACTGATAATCTCCTCAAACAGCCGGTATTTGTTGTATAATTTGTTGTATATTAAAGAGATTATCCAAACATTTTTATACACATGATTAACTTCTATTTTACCTCTATTTTGCCTTATCCTGTGTCAGAAAGCATTATATCAGCCATGGGCAGTTTTGCTACCTGAGTAGCAGCAGTTAAGTTGGAGAAATACAAAATTTGTATTTGGTAGATGAAGTCCCTTTCATGAATGAATACTTTGTATAGGAATTGAGATACTACTGAGGGCCACTGTGCTGAATCACCTTCATGATGTCACAAAGGCTTAGGGCCATACATAGAACATGATGATGTGTAAATGTGTCCCATGATACTTAACAATAGATATATGTAAGTAATGGACGTATGAAAAGTACAAACTCAAAAGGTTTATTTGTTGGAATATTCTTGCAGCCATAAGATATATAAAGTTGCAGTAGGACTATTTATTTCTCATCAGCGTCTAAGCATAACAGAATATTTCACTCAGGCATGCACTTACTTATGTATATGATGATGAAGGAATCATGTATTTGTTAAAAATAAGAATTACATGAAATGGTATTTATTAAAATTATTGTGTTTATAAACACAGATCTGCTGCAATACTATAGAGAATACATCTGAAATATCTTAAAACAAAAGAAACGTGATGAAAATTTCCCAAATTTAAAAATAATCTTTAAAGTCCCCATGAAATAATACTTATCTATTAAAATGAAAGAACCTTTTTCTAAACCATCATTATTAATTTTAGAATGATAAACCTTGCTAATGGAAAGTCTCAATGATCTTTCCATTCTCTCTAAAGAAAATATTAATTCATCTTGGCCAGGGCTTCTGGCCAAGATGGAGGCAAAGGTAGACATGCTTTGCTTCCTCATACAACCAAAAGAAGGATAACAACCAATTTAAACAAGCACACACACACACACACACACACAAAAAAAAAACAACCAGAACTGCCAGAAAATTGAACTATGTGGAAGTCTAACAACCAAGGAGTTAAAGAAACATTCATGGAGACTGGTAGGAGGGATGGAGACAGGCAGCCAGGGCAGAGAGTATGCATGGTAAGAAGGGGATGACAGACAGGCAGTCCAACATTTGCATGTGGATAAGCCAGGAGGAACAACTGGGGAGTGAGACAGACAGCACAACCTGGGATTCAAGCACAGGACACTAAAGCCTCAAAACTTGTCCTCTTAAAATATGTGGGGGTTGCAGAAGTGAGAGAAACTTCCAGTCTCACAGGAGAGTTTGTTGGAGGGGCCTGGGGGTCCTAGAATGTACACAAGCCCACCCACCCAGAATCAGCACCCAAAGGGGGCCAATCCATTTGTTGGAAGTAGGGAAGTGATTGAAAGCAGGACGAGAGCCAAGCAAGCAACATTGTTCCCTCTCTGACCCCTCCCCCACATACAGCCCCACAATGTAGCAACATGGGTTGTGCCACCCTGGTGAATACCTAAGGCTCAATGTAACAGGTGAGCTGAGACAAATAAATATAGACCAGATGAAGGAACAGATCAAAGCTCCAGAAAAGGAACTAAGTGATGAGGAGATAGACAACCTATCAGATGCACAGTTCAAAACAATAGTGATCCAGATGCTCACAGAAATGATTGAGTACAGTCGCAAAATTGAGGAAGAAGTAAAGTCTACACGAAGTGAAATAAATAAAAATATACAGGGAACCAACAGTGAAAGGAAGGAAACTGGGAATCAAATCAAATATTTGGAACAGAAGGAAGTAACAAACATTAAACCAGAGCAGAATGAAGAAACACGAATTCAAAAAAAAAAAAAAATGAGAAGCAGCTTAGGAACCTCTGGGACAACTTTAAATGTTCCAACATCCAAATCATAGGGGTGCCAGAAGGAGAAGAGGAAGAACAAAAAATTGAAAACTTATTTGAAAAAATAAAGAAGGGCAATTTCTCCAATCTGGCAAAGGAAATAGACTTCCAGGAAGTCCAGGAAGCTCAGAGAGTCCCAAAGAAGTTGGATCCAAGGAGAAAGACACTAAGACACATCACAACTACATTACCCAAGATTAAAGATGAGGAGAGAATCTTAAAAGCAGCAAAAGAAAAGGAGAGAGTTACCTACAAAGGAATTCCCATAAGACTATGAGCTGATTTCTCAAAAGAAACCTTACAGGCAAGAAGGAGCTGGAAGGAAGTATTCAAAGTCATGACAAGCAAGGACTTACAACCTAGATTTCTCTATCTGGCAAAGCTATCATTTAGAATAGAAGGGCAGATAAAATGCTTCCCAGATAAGATCAAGTTAAAGGAGTTCATCATCACCAGGCCCTTATTACATGAAATGTTAAAGGGACTTATCTAAGAAAAAGAAGATCAAAGCTATGGACAGTAAAATGACAACAAACTGAACCTGAAAAACAAAAATAAACTAAGCAAACAACTAAACATGAACAGAATCACAGAAATGGAGATCACATGGAGGGGTATCAACAAAGAGTCAGAGGGGAGAATGGGGGAAAAAGGTACAGGGAATAAGAAACATAATTGGTAGGCCAAAATAGACAGGGTAATGGCAAGAATAGTATAGGGACTGGAGAAGCAAAGGAACTTATATGTACGACCCATGGATGTGAACTAAGAGGGGTGATGTTGCAAGGAGGGGTGGTGTGGTGCAGAGGAAGATAAAGGGGAGAAAAAAAATGGGACAACTGTGATAGTATAATCAATAAAATATACTTAAAAATTAAATTAAAAAGTGTTATAAAGAAGTGATCAGAGAATATACAGACAAGCTAAAGCAAAAAACAACAAAGGATGTATCAGGAATTAATTTTTAAAAAGAATTTAGATTTTACCGTGTATGTGAATTTCGTCAGCTTCTTCAAATGTATATTTCTTTGTTAATTCTAAATAAATATTCACATCATTTGTATCTTGTTTTTTTTTCCTCTAAAAAAGCACTCCCAAAAGTTTAGCTTTAGGTTTCTCAAAACTTGGATCTACCCCTATATGAGGCAGATATAATTTTATTATTACTGATACCAAACCTCAGAAAAATTAAGTACCCTATCCTATTACCAGGACAAAAGTATTGAGATTGGAATTTTAATCCAAGGTTAAACCATCCCAAAGCCCACACTAGTGCCACCACTTTTCCTGACACTTGTCAGTTGGGGTGAGAGGAATAATGGCTCTCTAAAGAGAAGATGGAAACACTGGCAGGTCTAGCTCTGAGCCCTCAGCCAGTAGCCCAGCAGCACCAAATGTCCCCAAGGCCAGCACACTGGAGGACATTCTAATAGAAAGTGTTCTACTGGGGACTTTGTTCCTTTGAATAATAGGTCACAGCATGTGAAAATCCTTCCATCTGATGCACATCAAGGCTTGAGAAGCAGGTAAGCTATAAGCTTCTTTTTTTTTTTTAAAGGCATCCACAATGTTAAGAATGAATGGAACTTTAATTAAAGCACTCAAATATGCTTTCTGTTTCATTATATGGAAAGTATTTTGAACACAATGACTGTCAATTATAGTATAGTCTAAATGTATTCTGCTCACACCTCTTAAGGTAAGCTGTGTCATGATCCAATACTATAGTAATTGCTTTAATTAAGCAGTCAATGCTATCCGAGTATTGCATCTTAATTATATATACAGAATGGTAGACTTATTTTACATATGTAAACTAATTAGTTGTCAAAACAAATGCAGATAGTATTCTGCAAGTAAAGGCTTTAATTTTCTTTCTAAAATTTCTAGGAATATTCTTTAAATGAAATCAATATTCGAACTGAAGCTTTTAGTTAAAAAATGAATGCAGATTAAACTTTCATTGTATCTTAGACTCAATCAAGAATACAGCTATGATATGTCCTTGATTTTATCTAAAACAGTGGAATTCCTACTGCAGTTGACCTGCAAACTGAAATACTTCTGAGATAGGGAAGAATACTGCATTTAAAATCAGAAATCCTGGGTTTTTATATGAATGCGTCATACATTTATCGGATGTTGTAAGAACTCAGCTGTTCTAAATTTTACATGCACCAATCATAAAATGGGTATAATGAGTCTGTACCAGTTCTAATGCCTTATCTATTGGAAAAAAATTTTGTATGATATAAGTGAAAGAAAGCAGAGTGTAAACTCATTTCTAGGCCACCTTTGACCAGTTTTATAATACAGAAGCATACACTATTGTTTCTTTTTACAAGATTGAAATCAAAGCAAACATCAAAAAAGGCTTATATTATTGATGCATTTTGTCAGAATCATACGAATATAAATGTACAAACAAAAGGTAAATGATGAACACTTCTTTAGAAAGAAATTAAGCCCTCTCCTTTTCTTGCTTGCCAAAGAATCGCAGTATTCCAAACTATTTTATATACATAATTAACTTCTACTCTATCTGGAAGTTAACTTTTTGCTGTTTTTACTGTTTTAAATAAAATGATTCTGGCTCTCTAGTCTTCCCACAACCAAACAGTCTTCCTAAACCACTCCAAGGTCACTTAGAACTCCCTACGTGTATTTTGTGCAATAGTACACTTGAACACTCTACCAATTCAACATACATTTCATTTCTCCATGGCTTGGCTTCATTTGGGGAAATATATTTCCTGTTTCAGTGAATCTCCCAATTTTCCATTGAGTTGTCCCAACAAGAACCTTGGGACTTTATCTTTTGCTTTTTTCCTTTCTCAATTACAAAGTTTTGTTTCTTTTACCACTTTAAAGTTTGCTGGCCTTCCTTCTTTCTCTATATCCTTTTGCCACTAACCCCCTATAATCTTACAGATTTTGAAACAGATTTTAGCCAACAATTCTAAATTACACATTTGTCTTTCTTTATTATCATTAGCCACTAAAGTGAAAGTGCTCCTAAAATATTGTCTCCACCTCCTACCAAGATTTACCCACAGGAATGGGATTACTTTCACACCTTAAACCACCAGAAAACACAGAAATACATATAACAATGATTTTCAGACACGGACACAGAGGTAGCATAGGATTGTGATTAGATGGAAAAGCGGGGAGAGAGAGAGACAGAGAGAGAGAGCAAATGCTTTGGAGATTTGCAGAAGGGTATCTTCAAGTCTTTCATGAATGCTTGTACGATGTGTCAGGGAACAGTGAGACCAAGGAAAGAACCACTGGAGAGGAGCAGCAGGATAATTTCCAGAGTTTGTAGTCACAACCCCCAGAGTAGAAAGATCTTGAAATACATGAGCCATCAAATAGAATCTACATGAGAATATTGTCTACATGATGAGGAGAAATTCACCATAACCTAAAGGTCACTCTGTCCCTACCTTAATAAAGCTTCTTCCAGCTCCTCCATTAATTCTACACAAGCAAACAGGTAACTTTGAAGTCCTGAGTGTAGCAATAATTAAAGTCAAATCAAGAGCAGATGGAGCTCAAACAGGGAAACGTGGGGTAACACAAGGAACAGCGGAAAGCTGAGGCACACAGAGCCGAGTAGTGCTGAGTAAGTACCATATTCGTCTCAAACTGCAGCCTTTCTCTGAAACTCAACCATATGCTTCCAGACTTCTATCTGAGACACTTTCCATTTCTCTTTGTCAACTCTTTCTGTTCAGAAGACAGATACTGTTTCAGCTTCTAGTTTAAGGCTTTATACAAAAAGACATATTACCTGGAATCGTAGGTCAGTCACGATCTTGACTCAGAAAATCCCTTGGGCCTGAAATGGTGGGTACTGGATCCAGCACACCAGTTAAAATTCCTTTTATCCCACAGCAGTCATTTGATTTTTATTTGATGTTCTTGTAGACACTGTGATTTAGAAACTTTGTTGCCTGTTGCTCAACTACAGATCTCAATGACATTCAATTTTCCATGTCAACAGTTTTGTCCCTGGCCCTAGCATTCTCAATGATATGCAAAGAAACAAGAATACATGACTTATCATGAAGAAAAAAATCGTTCAGCTGAAACCAACCAGAACTGATGCAGGTGTTAATATTAGTTGATAAGGACATTAAAACAACTTTAGTAACTGCATTTCATATGTTAAAATACTTAATAGGAGCCATTGAAAATGTCCCAAATCAAATTTTCATGAGACAAAAATGACAATGTCTGGATAAAGACTGCAATTGAATACAATGGTATTCATGGCAGATTTAGACACTATAGAACAACGATTACTGAAGTTGAAGATAGAGAAATACAAATGATCTAAAAGGATACACAGAAAGACAAAAATTGTAAAAACTGTGAGATGGCTCACATAGCCAAAGACAGACAATTGGAATCCCTGAAAAAAAGTAAAAAGATGGGTTTGAGCTATCACAGTGGCAAAGTTAGGAAGATAGGGAGGAGAATCCAATGGAAGAAAAACTCAATGTGGAAACTGATGAGTTGTAAGTAAGAAGAAGGAAGATGTGGAAGATTTTGATGTTTGTTGAAATTAGACCTAACCAGAAAAAAAAAGTCAAAATACTAAATGAAACCCAGAGGTAAATTAAATCTAATAATGAGAAAAACTAAATTATTTAATAATTTAAACGATAGAGGATTGGAGGGTTGGTGGAAATTCAAATAGATCTATCTTGGCTCTTTTCTATACTCAGAGTTTAATTCTTTCTATTCACTAGTGCTTCATGATGATCCCTTTGCAAATAAAACACTTTACCTCTGTGGTTAAATGACGTGAATAAAATACAACAAAATATTTTTAAAATGTCCCCAGGGATATTCAGATTGTGATCTTATATTGTTGGTTAATCTGACTGATGCTATTTTTTTTCTCCTGGTTATATAAAATCTAATATTAATAATCACTTTCAGAAAAATAAAAATGTATCATATACATTTTTTATTTAGATATAATACATAAATCATCTGTCATGGTTACAGACCTACCTTTTCTAAGTATTTACATGACCATTGCAACAATAAAGAGATTTTCGCAGTTAGCCTAAATCTGTGAAACTTCAGTTATCTTCCTTAGTTTAAAAAAAAAAAAAAAAACATACGGGGAGAACCAAGATGGCGGCGTAGGTAGACACACTGCGTCTCCTCGCACAACAAGAACTGACAGGAAATCCAACGGCAAGGAAGTCCGACACCAAGGAAATAAAAAATAAACATTCATCCAGACAGGTAGGAGGGGCAGAGACTGGCACCCTGGGCGGAGAGGATTCACATTGCCTTGCCGAGACTGGCGGAGTGTGGGACAAACAGGGCAGGCAGTCTGACCACCAGCAGACCCTGTGGCCCCACATTCGCGCACAGATAAACCGGACAAACTGCAGGGAGCAAAGCAGACTGCGCAAACCAGGGCTCCAGCACAGGGAAATAAAGCCTCAAACCTCTGATTGAAAACACCTGTGGGGGTTGGGGCAGCAGCAGGAGAGACTCCCAGCCTCACAGGAGAGGTTGTTGGAGAGACCCACAGGGGCCTGGGGCATGCACAAGCCCACCCACTCGGGAACCAGCACCAGAGGGGCCCAATTTGATTGTGGGTAGAAGAGAGAGTGACTGAAATCCGGTGGAGAGGGGAGCGGGCGCCATTACTCCCTCTCGACCCCTCCCCCATGTACAGCGTCACAGCTCAGCAACCAGCGTTACCCCTCCCCAGTGAACACCTAAGGCTCTGCCGCTTTAAGTAACAGACACGCCAAGACAAAAAAAAAAAAAAAAAGGCCCAAATGACAGAACACTTCAAAGCTCCAGAAAAAATACAACTAAGTGAGGAAGAGATAGCCAACCTATCGGATGCACAGTTCAAAACACTGGTTATTAAGACGCTCACAGAATTGGTTGAATTTGTTCGAAAACCAGATGAAAAAATGAAGCCTATGCTAAGAGAAACAAAGGAAAATGTACAGGGAACCAATAGTGATGCGAAGGAAACTGGGACTCAAATCAAGGGTGTGGACCAGAAGGAAGAAAGAAACATCCAACCAGAAAAGAATGAAGAAACAAGAATTCGGAAAAATGAGGAGAGGCTTAGGAAACTCCAGGACATCTTCAAACATTCCAACATCCGAATTATAGGGGTGCCAGAAGGAGAAGAGGAAGAACAAAAAATTGAAAACTTATTTGAACAAATAATGAAGGAGAACTTCCCTAATCTGGCAAAGGAAATAGACTTCCAGGAAGAAGTCTATTTCCTCAGAGACTCCCAAAGAAGCTGGACCCAAGGAGGAACACACCAAGGCACATCATCATTACATTACTCAAGATTAAAGAGAAGGAGAGAACCTTAAAAGCAGCAAGAGCAAAGGAGACAGTTACCTACAAAGGGGTTCCCATAAGACTGTCAGCTGATTTCTCAAAAGAGACCTTACAGGCAAGAAGGGGCTGGCAAGAAGTATTCAAAGGCATGAAAGTCTAGAACCTACATCCAAGATTACTGTATCCAGCAAAGCTATCATTTAGAATGGAAGGGAAGATAAAGTGCTTCTCAGATAAGGTCAAGTTAAAGAAGTTCATCATCACCAAGCCCTTATTATATGAAATGTTAAAGGGAGTTACCTAAGAAAAAGAAGATCAAAAATAGGAACAGTAAAAATGACAGCAAACTCACAGTTATTAACGACCACACCTAAAACAAAAACAAGAGCAAACTAAGCAAACAACTAGAACAGGAACAGAACCATAGAGATGGAGATCACATGGAGGGTTGTCAATAGGGGAGTGGGAAGGGGAGAAGGGGGGAAAGGTACAGAGAATAAGTAGCATAGATGATAGGTGGAAAATAGACAGGGGGAGGATAAGAATAGTGTAGGAAATGTAGAAGGCAAAGAACTTATAAGTATGACCCATGGACATGAACTATAGAGGGGGAATGTGGGAGGGAGGGGGTGGGCAGGATGGAGTGGAGTGAGTGGGGGGAAATGGGACAACTGTAATAGCATAATCAATAAATATATTTTTTAAAAAGATACATTCATGTACACAGAATTATAAACTTGTCCAACAAATATATTTTCTATACATAGTGGATTTCCTGACTAGATAATAATGCCTACAATTTGCTGAACACTTTAAGCATTAGTGTTTATAACAAGCAGCCATAATAATGTAAACAAAAACAGTGGCAGAAAATTTACTTTTATAATATGGATGAATACATTGGAAAACATTTTCCTAAGAATACATAACCTCAAATTTTTATTATTTACTATATAAAATAGTGCGTTGTAATATTATTATTTATGTGAGAATTCCATTTTATAATATGAACATACTTATATTTAATTTATAACATTGTAATTAAAATTTATATTAGAATTTTTGATAAATTACTATAATGAGTGATCTTGAGAAAAATGGTCAATTGCTAACCTTAGTTTGTTGACACAAATATAATCAATATTAACTTGATACATATTCCTCTAGGGTTTTATTTCTTTTTCTCTCTCATACATACAGATTTAAAAATACATCATGGACATCTTTATGAGGTCAGAAATTACAAATGCATCATCATTCTTAATAATTATGTACTATTTATTGAATTACCGTAATATTAATAGAGATTTAAATTATATCTTCTGTGTCACTATTATAAGTATCCCTTTCATGAATATTACCACATAGATATTTTTGCATGTATTCTGCTATTCATTTACACACATAACTGTTGTCTACATTTTGGCCCACATCCTTTTTCAGTAAATCCTGATTATAGTAATATGGCTTCTGCTCCTGCCAACAGAGAGAGCCAATGCACAGGTTTAATGTGGGGACAGTCTAGGAATCTATTAGTTGAAACAATCCCATAAACAAGTGATGATATACTAAAACAGTGAGCAAAAAAGGGACAGAAGAAAAAACTCTGAGAGTCGCTTCTGACAATGATTCTCTAGAGCAGCAATTTTTAACCTTTTTAATCTCATGGCACACATAAACAAATTACTAAATTCTGTGGCACTCCCAAAAATATATTCCTTGCCAATCTGACAAAAATATGTATAATTTTTATTCATTCACACTGAAAAGTCTTCTGATGTGTTGGTTATTGTTTTATTTGACAATCTAAGGAAAAAGAGGTCAGCATCCCTGACTAAATTGTCAGGTATTGCATTTTTTTTAAATCTTGCTGTGTACCAGTGTGCCTCTTGTGGTATACACATTGAAATTGCTGGTTTAGAGTAAGATCTCCTTGAGGAAGGAGACTTTGGCTAATTCTTGTCCATTCCCAGTGCTTATCACAATAACTGGCATATACTAAAGGGATGATAAAATGAAAAAAAAGAGATGGACTTAATAAAAAGAGTTTACAACAATGGGTGTTGAATTGTGTGGACACTGAATGAGAGTGAGAAAGTAAAGACAACTGTTTTTATTTCTTTGTTTGAGTGTCTCTGTTGTGGAAAATAGGAGGCATGCTTACATTGCAATAGCGACTTCAAAAGCCATTTTTTAAAAATCATAGCATGGATGTATGAAAACACTTTCAAAGAATCTCTGTTTTTCAAATCATTACTCTAGGAAACATTTTTTTTCTCTTCCAAAAATGATAAACATTTGCTAGTAAGTTGTACTCTGTGGTTTAGTGATATATTTTATTTCCTCTACTTGATGTCAATGTATTTGACAAATACCTTGTATTTTTCATACTTAAATCTCCCACACTGCCTAGTGGAATACCTTGCATGCTTTATTTTAAATTTTGTAAATAAAAGGAAAAACATGTTGTGTAGCTGTATTCTATATATTATCAAAATTATTACTCGTGTTGTATATTTTTAAATAAATGAGTCTAGTTTATTTATTTTTTAATTATTATAATTTGTCAGTCAGAGAACTGTGTTTTTCAAGCATTCACCTGATGTTTGATTTATGGACCGCTGACTCACACTGACACTTCCCACTATCCATGTTCAGGCACCCCTATAATTGACTCACTAATCAATCTTATTTAGAAGCTAAGAAGTAATAATAAAGTGTGTAAGAGAAAAGACAGGAAACAAAAGTCTACCAAAGAAGACATTTTAATGACTTTCAACATGATTTTTGTTAATAAATATTCATCTTTTCAATATACTCCCTAAATGTTTCACTGAATACTTTACATATTTCACCATGGAGGAAAGCATAACAATTAATATCCTTTGAATAACATATTGGAAAGTTATATATTGACTTCACAGGCTAGGACAGACATCTTCTTTAAATAGTTACTAACACTTTATAATAATGTAAATTTTCTTTTGATAATTTCCATTTAAGGTAATTATTTTAGAATCTGATAAAATATAGTGCTAAAAGAATATTCATCCTATTAATGAATTATTCCCACAAAAAGCCAAAAATCCTGATCTTTGGATGTAAGTTGGGACTGTAATCAGAATGCATTTCTTGGCTCTTAGCTCTGTTATTTCACTAGGTGTAGGTCCATGGGCAAGTTATATTATCCTTGGGTGAAAATTTTTACAAATCTGTTCACAGAGATAGTAATCTTAACTAACAGCATGGTTGTAGAGATTAAAATAAATAAAATAGTGGATGTTCTCACACTGTCTGCACATAGAAAGTGATGAATAAATATTACTTTTTCTATTTATCAATGGTACTGAGTTAAGGATTCTTGCCACAGATTTTGACATATCTGATTGTATAAATACACATCTTTTCTGTACTCACCACTGCTTGACTGCTTGACACACTGGAGTATTTCTTAATCCTGAAGCTATTGTACCTCAGATATGACCTTTATTAAATGGATTGCATTACTTAATTATAGCTCTTGTTTGAGAATGCTCTCATAGCACAACAGAAAATAAATAGATAATTATTTAAGAGGCCATTGCAGATTCTTCTCATGGACAGAAATACCTTTGTATAGAAAAATTTCCAACAGATGTGGATAAGTATAATAATAACATTCTCTAGGTTTGGCCTGAATGGGGCAACAAAAAGGAAAAGCAAGCCCACAGAAATTGTGAAACACATGGCTGAGGGTTTTTTTAAGAATGAATGATATTTTATATTATACTTTTTATTCATATACTATGGTTTATATTTTCTCTCAAATCTAGAATTATACTAGAAAATTTGTATAATATCTTTAATAAATATTGGAAGAAGGAATATGTTTCACATTTAGCAAAACATAAGACATAGAGGAGGCTCTAGGCATCATTGGAAGTGCAAATATTATCAAAATAAGAACAAGAAATTGATTAGTGGGGAACTTTGACAAGAGACTGTTAGCCACTAGTAGACATCTCATACTGGGTATTAGATATTTCACAGCACATAGATATGAGTTCAAGCCAATTTTATTTAAATTGAATATGTAAATGTCAAGGTGACACCAGATCATATATCTTCTTATTAGCATATAAATCACTGGATATTATAATATTCAGAAGAACACCTTTTAATTTAAACATGTGCCAATTTAATATATATCATTCTTTTCAGTAGATCAATAACATTGATGTAGAAAATATATTGCATACCCTTCTGAGGAGGCTTATGGAATGCTCATTGCTACATTTCCTTCTCATGGATATGTATTTCATATCTTTGTGGTAATTATTATATTAAAACAATTTAAAATATGTTTTCCACAAAGGCAATATTGTACAATACTTGAACTGGGTGTTATTACATACACTTTCATGGGGGTTAATCTTTCCCAGTTCACTTACATGCCCGTACTGTGAAGAGTCATATTATGGTAACCAGCTTGTCTCTTCTGTACATTTCTTTGATAGTACATTTCTTAGATACTGTCAAGAGCAAAGCTAACCTGGAGAGGGCTGAGCTGCCAGGTGTGGACTAGTCAATTAAAATAGCAAGCCAAAATGAAAGTAAGAGCTCAGCCTTTAATCACTTACTGCTATAGTGTAAATAAGAGGCTAAATCTAGAGAGAGGAACAGTTCCTCCACTGTTCGTTTTTTTGTACAGAACTGCTGGGGTCAGGTGGAACAACACAGATGTGGAGATACTCTCAAGAAGGACCTTCAGATAAAAGGTTCTGCCATTTTACAGCCCCAGGAACTGGAGAGAGTCGAGAGAGGAAGGGCTAGGAATGAAAATATCCCTCAAACCGAGGCTGATAGGAGAAAAGTTTCTTCAAGCTTCCCCAAATGAGAAGACTTCCCAATGAAGTCACATCAACTAAGAGTGCAGATATGCAGAAGAAAATCAATGTCCAGGAGGGCCTGAGCCCTTTACTGTAACTTCTGGGAGGGAGTACAATGACTTAGCTCTGCACCAGGGATGCTGTGGGTCAACATTTCCCCATGAGGCACTGCCATGTAAAACTTGCTCTCTATCTATGAGCCTGTGTCTATTTTGCTTGTTAGTTCAGTTTGTTCATTAGATTCCACATATGAGTGAAATTGCATGATATTTCTCTTTCTCTGACTGGCTTATTCACTTAACATAAAAATCTCTAGGTCCATTCATACTGTCACAAAAGGTAAAAATGTCTTATCTTTTATGGCCAAGTAGTATTCCATCATGTAAATGTACTAATTGTTTTTATCCACTCATCTCCTGTTGGACACTTGGGCTGCTTCAAAATCTTGGCAATTATAACTAATGTTGCAATGAACATAGGGGCACTTATATTCTTTTCAATTAGTGTTTCAGATGTCTTCAGATAAATTCCCAGCAGTAGAATTTCTGGGTAAAATACCTAGGAATAAATCTAACCAAGGATGTAAAAACCTGTACTTTGAAAGTTGTAAGATGCTGAAGAATAAGTGGAAGCTCATATAGTGTTCATAGATAGGCAGAATTAATTAAAATAGACATTTTAATGATTAATTAAAACACTCATTCCACCCAAAGCAATCTATAGATTCAATGCAATTCCTATCAAGATGCCAATGACATATTTCACAGAACCAGAACAAATATTTCAAAAATTTGTGTGGGACTATGAAAGTCCCCAAATAGCAACAGCAACCTTGAGAAAGAAGAGCAAAGCTGGAGGAATCAAGCTATCTAATATCAAACTACACTGTAAGGCTGTAGTAATCAAAATAGCATGGTACTGACATAAAGTGCTTTTGTCATTTAAAACCAAGAGCCCCAGCAAACACAAATGGTACAATAAAAGAAAACCCACATAGTAATGCCTCTTTGAAATTATTGAAACATGCATATCCAGTTCTTGAAAATTTTTCTGAGAACTCACTATTTAGCAAAGCTAATTATCATACATATAGATTGAATCTACAGACATTTTTTTGTTTTTAAAAAGTGCTCAAATCTGTCTCCTGAAAATTTGTCCTATATGTCTTCATTTAGTCCTCATGCAATGGCTGTTTAATAATAATAATAATCCCCAAAGAGCTAGGTTTAATAGTCTTTTATCAATTCACTTGGCATCCTGATATGGTACTACACTATATCAGAGAAGAAATTTTAAAATTTTGTTTATGTCTTTCTTCTCCCCACAGACATATTTTATAAATTCAGACTACCATTAACTGAGTATAGTCTTTTGGGAAGGGTAAACAAGCAAAGTAATATCAGCTTGGAATGTCTTAGAAAGGGAGCAGCCTCCTCATAATGCTGGCTGTGCTGATTGCATGTAGTCTCTGGAAAGTATCCTGAGATGAATGGAGAATTAGCCTCATTGGTTAAAAAAAGTGGATAATTAGACATTCTGTGTAGATGTAAAGACTATTAAAAGATAGATAACCCCTAGGTTGGTTGGTGAAATGATACTGGTAGGTCTTTGAAAGACAGGAAGACACTTTCATGAGTCCATAATTCTGAGAATTGCTAAAGTATGAAATTATTTTTCATAGAATCAAATTTCTTCAATGGTGATATCTTATACAGCTGTAACACCATGCTGATACCAATACTAGAAAATTGGCCTCAATGCGATTTAAGTAGACTACTGACCATATTCAGTTTCTTGAATTGTTTTTACATGCATTTGTGTGTGTGTATATGTACATAGTTCTAAGAAAGTATATTATATATATGAACTCTTCCATTAACACAAGGGAACTCCTTCACACTATCCGTTTACAGTCACAAGCCTATACCTAGTTCCTGTTTCCTGACAACTACTAATATTTTTCTACAATTATAGCTTTAAGGATGCTATATAAATCTTGCAGTACTTGAACTTCAGAAATTGAGATTTTCACCAATAATTATGTCCCAGAAATCTAGCTGGATTATTGCATGTATTAATATTGTGTTTAGCCCTGGCTGTTGTGGCTCAATGGATTGAGTGTGGGCCTGCACCCAAAGAGGTGACAGTTCTATTCCCAATCAGGGCACATGTCTAGATTGTGGGCCAGGTCCCCAGTAGGGGGCACATGAAAGGCAACCACACATTGATGTTTCTATCCCTCTCTCTCTCCCTCCCTTCCACTCTCTCCAGAAATAAATAAAATCTTTTTTTAAATTTGTATTTTTCTTCTTCTTTCTTTCTTTACTTTTTTCTTTTTCTTTCTTTCTTTCGTCATTCTTTCCTTTCTTTCCTTCCTTCCTTCCTTCCTTCCTTCCTTCCTTCCTTCCTTCCTTCCTTCCTTCCTTCCTTCATTTTTTGTTCAGTAGAATTCCATGGTGTGGATGTACCATAGTTATTTACACATTTACCAATTGAAAGGCATTCAGGTGTTTCCAGTTTTGGTTACTACAAAAATCTGGTATAAACATTCACGTACCAGTTTTAATGAGAATGTAAGCTTTCATTTCCCTGGGGTAACTGCCCAAGAATGTGATTACTACTGAGTTATATCATTGATATATATATAAATTTATAAGAAACTGCAAAATTATTCTCCAGAGTGGCTGTGTTACAGAACAGACTGGAGGGGGGGTGAATGATATACTATTACTGAATGGCCCCACCCTTGTGCTCCAGGGGCCCCTCCCCCCCATACAAGGTTCACCTTGACCGTCCCCAGGGAAAGACATTTCTCGATGCCAGAGATTGGTGAAAAGGGTAAGGATTATTTATTTAAAATGTTATATAGACTTAGAGTAATGACTTAATGTCTTCATTAAAAATACTGAAGTCCTTTAGAATACCCACAACTGCACAGTCCTTCCTTCTCCCCTTTGCCCAGTCCAGGGTACTATATCTCAGAAAAAGAAGTAGAAGTCAGTGGTTCAGGACCCTCGGTTCTGACACCATCAGCTGTGTCACCGCTGCAATCTCCAGTTAATCTAAAACCACATGGCACCTTCTCATGGCCCATCAGCAAGAGTCCTTTAACCCCTTTTCTTCCAGGGGTCTCTCCTGCTTCCTAAGCCACATGACAAAAAGGGCGCACCCAAAAGCTGCACGATCCTAACTTTCACCAAAGCTGCATGGTCCCTAAAATCCCCAGCATGGCTGCTGCACCTGGGTTTAAATCCCAGTGCCAATCTTCCTTGGTAGCACCATTTCCAACTCCTCCCACAATCAGCTACACCTGCCAGGATTCCCATATTGTTCCAGCTTTACTGGGCTGTCATAGTAAGTCCCCGCAGGCGTGGCCCCATGGTGTGGAGCCAATTATCTCCAAGCTCTCACACAGGCAGCGTAAGCAGGGTGAGTTGCCCCCCCCCCCCCCCCCCCCCCCCCCCCCCCGTTCATCATGGGTTGAAGTCACTCCCATCCCCCTGGCTCAAAGCCCAGCCACAGCTATTTAACATATCTATGAAACCAGTTAAAGGTTATAGGTATGTTAAACAACCATTCTAGAGGTTATTTGCAAAACTGTTGCTATTCAAAACAGCTTTTAAGGGCCCTGCTGCACTTGGTCAATCCCCCAGCTCAGACTTGTGGGAGTGAGGACATCCTATGTACACATATTTTTCTAATATTTCCTGGACACCCTGAGTTCTGGACCCCATTACAAATCCCCATTTGGGGCCCTCTCTTGGCTGTACTCTGTTACAGCTACACATTTCATATTATTGCCAAAATGTATAAAAGATCTAGTCTATCCACATTCTCATCAGCATTTTGTTTTGTCATAATTTCAAAAAAAATTAGATATTTGAATACATGCACAGTGATTGTGTTATATATGTACATATATTATTTAATTTGCATATCCTTAATGGTAAATGATATTGAACATTTCATATGTTTATTTGCCATCTAGATCTTCTACACATGAAGATGTATATATAGAAATATATATAGAAATATCTCCTGTATATAGAAATATCTATACATGACTTTTGCTGATTTTCTAATTGGATTTTTTAAACTTTGCTTTTTGAGAATTCTTTTCATATGCTAGATATAAAATCTTTATCAGATATGTGATTTGCAATATTTTATCCCAGTCCATAGTTTTGCTTTTACAGCCTCTCTATTGGGTCTTTCACAGTTCCTTTTAGTAGACCAGAGTTTTGTCAAGGTTATAAATAGGAAAAGTAAAAGAAAGCAAATATAATTATTTTACCCTGAATTTGTGGAGCTATTTACTAAGTAACATAACCACAATTTATTATATTACACAATGAAAAGTATATTCCAATTTTCAAATAACTGATTTACATATCATTATTTAGAATACAACCCACTCATAAGTGGGAGACTTCCTTTTACATGAACTAAGTTGCTGAAAAAACTAGTTATTTTCTTTTCTAAACACAAATATTTTGACTTTCACACTTTAGGTCAATTAAAATAAAATGAAATTAATGCCCAAAATGCCTTTTCATATATATTTTTTCTTTGGGTAAATATTTTGACATTTTTATGTCATATTCAACTAGAAGTAGTTTTCTATTTCAATTAAGATGCAATAATAATGTGGAGATCTTTCTAGTAACATTTAAACATTGTTTTTATTTTTAACTTAGTTTTAATAAGGCTGATTTTTTTAGAGGTAATAAAGAAAAGGTGACATATTCACTTAAAATAATCTACAAATTATTTCTGGTATTACCCTTGATGTTATTATCAATTGTTCTTTCCTTATACACAGAAGAAAATATTAAACTTTTATATTTTGGGCATATATTTGGTTATAAGTTCACTTTAATCATAAAATAAATTTTTTCATATTGCTTTGCCATTTTATGATATATCATCTTAGATAAAATGATAAGAATTTATTTATATGACACATGATAAATGATGGTGTTATACATCCTTAATAAGTTTTAGTTACATAAAGTTTTAAAAAGTTTGAAGCTACATTGGTAGCAACTTTTTTGGGTTAAATTAAATTAATGACTATGTATTGTCACTTCTCAACCAACCATAAAAATATTTTCTCCAATTTATCACACATGTTTTTATTTAATACTTTGAAAGATGAGGAAAGAGTTAGAATATAGAAATGAACATATCATGTGATAACTTGCAATTATGCTAAGGTTGAAAATATGAATAATTTATATTTCTGTACTACTGGGAAAATAAAGCATAAATCAGGCCCTATCAGATTATGAAGATTTGGGTTAGCAGATCACAACACAAATATTAAAAAATACTTAGGAAGCTCAAATGAGTTAGTAGGAGATGAAAGAAAAACAAAACTGTTTTAGTTTTTGACAAAATTTAATTTTATAGTAACATTAAATAACATGAGACTTTCTATTAGTTTTCCTTCACATGTCAGTTTATTTGTAATTTTTAAAGAGAAATATATATATATACATACATATACACACTATACACACACACACATACATACATACATACACACAACATTAGATAGAACACCTACAATAAATATCTTGTCACAGATTTTTAAAAGTCTAAATAGCATAGCCTATTAGAGAAAAAAATTAGACTTTGCAAATCTAAAAATAAAGATTTGAAATACTGGGTGTTTACATTTAATGAGTATTTAAATTCTTTATTGGTAGTTGTATTGGGAGCAAACACTTTGTGGAAAACAAAACCCAAATAAAGCAACGAAGAGAGCTACAGCCCTTAATGAGCAAACACATATTTGAATGAATATTTATTAATAAACTTGGGCTATGTTATGGTGCATTAGAAATAATCCCCCAAATCTCAGTGGTTGACATCAAACACTTAGTTTGTTCATGTGCTACATTGCAAACCAGAAGAAGGAGAAATGTCTCTAGGAGGGAAGGGTCCTGGGCAGAGAGATAAATGCAGTAGCAGGACTTTTAATTTTTAAATGATTCCCAGAGCTTCTGATCTACAGCACCACCCATCTAATCTACTCTCATTCATGGTCAAAGCAAATCACATGGTCAAGCTCAATGTTCGAAGAGTGGGTAAAAACAAATCTCAGTGCAGGGAAGAGCAGTTAACTGGAAGTATTAAGTCAATCAACTACAGATGAGTCAGAAAAACTTCATCATCCATGTAAAAAAATATTCAAAGTAAAAAAATACGTGTTTCACAGAAGGAACTATTCAGTGACCAAACTAAGTAAGAAGTGGTTCAAAATCTTTATTATTAAAACAAAGACACATTAAAATGATGAGGCATTCATTTTTAATTATGAGATTATTAGAGTTTAAACGTGTAGCTAAATCTAGAGTTGGAGATATTATGAGGAAAGAGATATTTTATCATCTTTTCTTCAGACTATTAATTATAATATTCAATATTGGGGTTATTTTGGAAATTAGTATTAAATTATAAATATACTTGATTTAGCAATAAAAGTTTGAAGAATTGATATTAAGCAACCTAAGTGCCCATCAGCAAATGAGTGGATCAAAAACTTATGGTACATTTACACAATGGAATTCTACGCAGCAGAGAGAAAGAAGGAGCTTATACCCTTTGCAATGGCATGGATGGAACTGGAGAGCATTATGCTAAGTGAAATAAGCCAGATGGTGAGGGACATATACCATATGATCTCACCTTTAACTGCAACATAATCAACAAAAGAAAAAAGCAAACAAAATATAACCAGAGACATTGAAATTAAGAACATTGTAATAATAGCCAAATGGGAGTGGGGAGGGGATAGTGGGGTCTACAGGAGCTACTATAAAGGACACAAGGACAAAATCAAGGGGGAGGGTAAAGGTGGGGGAGGGAGGTGGGACTGGCTGGGATGGGGTGGAAGGATAGGGAGAAAATGCAGACAATTGTAACTGAATAAAAATAAATAAATAAATTTAAATAAATAAATAAAAAAGAAAAGAATTACACAAGTGAAGAGATATACTTGCACAAATACTTAATTTCATTATTGTTTATAGCTGACTGAAATTGGAAATATAAACATTTTCTATCAGTAACAGCCAGGTTAAACAGTTTACACATAAAATGCATTTCTGTACTGGGGAGTCACTTAAAGGTAGTAATAAATTTGCCTCTCTATCTCTCTATCTATTTAATCTGTATCTAACTCCATAATATGTTTTGTTCATTAAAGGTTTAAAAACAGCAGGATGTCATGTTTATAAGTGTGTGTGTGTGTGTGTGTATAGATAGATAGATATAAATATAGATATACATAGATATACACATTTACATTATATATATCCATTTACTATATGTATATAACTTCCAGGAGTAAGCAAAAGGAAATAATTGGAACAAATATCACCAAAAATCTCATGTAAGTGTTTATAGATAATAAATACTATACATTAGTGAAAAATGTAATGTCTTAATTGAAAACTGAAGATATGCAGAGAAAATTATAGTAAGGAATACTAAATATAAAAACCCAGTAAAATAAAAGCCAACACACACAATTTATATTTAACAACTATATTTCAAACCTCAGATCATGATTGCTAAATTTTTTAAATAAAGCCCCCTTTTCCCAAATTAGTAAGTAATTAGTTAACATGGCTGTTTGCTATTGTCTCTGTAGATTCTACAAGTTGAAAATGAAAGGTATATAGCAGCAGAAGACAAAACACAAAGAAAAACAAAGAATAAGATTAATTGATCATCTTAATCATCACCATAATTTCTATTTTTCCTATTAGTAATTTCTTCTTGTAAAACAGTTAGCAAATTGAAAACAAAAAATACAATTAAGGCATTTGGCCTGCTAGATTTTCTCCTTCACTGAGCCAAATACATTTGATAAATGAATTAAACTCAAAATATTATTAATTGAAAACTAGAGAAAATACTTCCACACATTTATCTCATTTGTGGTTAGATTACTTCCTTCTGGGCATATAAAAATCAAGAATTGGGAAAATATGAAACATAATGTTTTGCACTAGATATGCACAATCTCAATAAATAACCGTTTAATGACATAAAGTCTTTAACACTAAGGGAAGAATTATGTTCTTTCCATAGTTGAACCACAGCCAGACTATTTCTCACCTATTTTAGGTACTTACCTCCTATTTGTTTCATCTTCGGTAAGTACACACATGGAAGATTTATACATGTTGATTCACACATAAGTCAAACACATGGCGATAAGCATATTTTACATATTTTAATTGGAAAGAAACTGTATTACTAAAAGAATGTTTATTGCCACCATATATACAGATATCAACTTAGAAAAAGCATCAAGAACAAATTAGAAATTACTTTTTACAATACCTAAAAGTATTTTTCTGCATATTAACCAAGATGCTATTTTCTTTCAAATTTTGGGTTGCAATTAAACTGATAATTTTAGTCTATGGAGAACATAGGGAAAGAAAGACAATACAGGAAAGAAAATATAAGCTATATGAAAATGTGAAGACTACAGACATCTGTGATCTAAAGATTAAAAGGGTTTTCCCTTGGCTTTTAATAACGATCTATTCCACACAACAAGAATTTATGATAGAAATATCCATAATAATTATTAACATTTATTATATGGTTGGAAACTGTCCAGAACCATGCTCTTCATTCAAAGGTTATTGTCATTTCATAGACATACACACACACACGAGGAAAGTATTCTTGTTTTACTTAGGTGGTATATATAAATCATAATTCACATATGTAAGGAACTCTCTACTACTTCCTCTCCAAGCCTAAATTTAAATTTCAGGGATAATTTCAAGGGTGAGAATGTCCACATTTCTCTCTCCACCCCCAAGCTTTTCTTTGCCCAGTGAACATGTTGTTGTTGTTGTCATTCATAGTAGGTGCTCATGAGCTATGAGTAATCAAAAGACATTAACAAACAACAAACCAGGGGATAGAGAAGTTTGGTATCTATTTAAAAACAATAAAAAAAAAACCAACCCTCCCTGAAAACACAAATAAAATGACAAGAAAACACCCTTTAAATAAGGAAAATGTTCCATATTGTCACTTCTTATCTGTCACATAAAACAATGCAGTTTGACACCAGAGTTGAAATTTGTTAGCATAGCAAATTGAAGATGAGGTAATAATTGCTTAATATATACACACTAGAAAATCAGACTGGTCAGCTACAGTTTCTAACGTCACCATGTATTAGCTCTGTGACCTTTAAAATTTGTCTGTTGCAGTTTTCTTGTAAAAGATTGATAATTACTTTACTGGTAGAAATTGTCTTTTTGGTTTGTTGCGACAATTTAATGAAATGATATACGCGAAGAACTGATAGCCATCCGTGAATCATAGTCAGTCCTCTGAAAATATTAGCCTACTGTTCTGGTGACAATACACACTTGCCCTGACCCTGTGACTTCCCTCTACTTTGCTCACATAAGCCTTGACCCCTGATGCGGACTAACTCAGACATTTGTGTTTGTCAGGCTTTGATTTGGGGAAGCGGTACTGGAGGGAGTGGGGAGGACAGGTTTTGAAGAAATATCAACTGCTACTTTAAATCTGTGTGATTTGGAATAGGGTACTCAAACCTTCAACATCGTATCATTCACTAGTATAACTGAAAATTATAATACTTATTGGGGTTTCTGTGAGAGTAAGTAGTATAACAAAGAACTTTTCTCAGGTCAGGATATTACTGCTATTGCCACTACTACTACTAACACATCAGTGACAGCAGCCACAATTTGGTGAGCATTTTATATGTTCCATATATTTTTGAGTCATTTTATAAAAATCATTCTATTAAACCCTCAAATTATTTGCTTAGGGAGTTATTAATATTCACATTTTAAAATAAAAATTCTGAGCCTCAAAGAGCCATTCCACAGCTTAAGTGACTTATCCAAAGGATGATCTACTCACGAGGACCTTGCAATAATGATATTATGAAGTCCATATTCAAACATCACATAGTTATAAAATTCAAGCTGGTGGTCCCTCACCCTGAAGTTCAAGATGATGCTGGGCTTTGTTCAGTAAAACCTGCAATTAACTGTTACCACTGAAAGCAAGGCTTCTGTCTATCACCATAGATGTTGCCTGCATATTGATCTTTTCTGAATATTCCTGCTACCTCGCCTCAGAAGAGCACAGGAAGCCAGCTATGCTTCTCTCTGCCTGGGGAGTCAGCATTCATAATATGTGAAATTCACCATGTCTAGGAAAACCTCAGAACATGCCAAGAGGTCAAGATGAAATTCTAGAACACCTATAAATCTTCAAATCTGGTTGTTATTATATTCCAGGATAATTTTTGGAGTTGGTCTCTACCTCTGTTTTTTATAATTACATCATTTCTATAAGATTTATATTTGCCACTGCCTCTTACAGTAAAAATTGCTGAATAAATTATTGAATTAATGAATGAATGATCAAATCATTGTATTTATAAAATCACTTGTGTTAACAGATGTTTATAGGCTATGTCATAAATTGACATTAAAAAACTGAGGGATACTCTTTTGGTAATAATATAACCACGTGTACATCTGTTTACATTACCACTACTCTTCCTGCCTAAATCCAGAGTCCTGCTCATGCCTGAATAAGGCTGTGTTCTGCATTGGTATTGTTCTAGGTCATGCTCAAAAAATAAAAAATACTTAAGGTTTCAAAACATATTTTATCTCATTAAAAGTAATTGCCTTACATTTAAGTCTTTCATTCATTTTGAGTTTATTTTTATATTAATATATGGTAGAAGAATGGTCCAGTTTTATTTTTCTGTATGTAACTGTCCGGTTTTCACAACACCACTTGTTGAACAGACTGTTGTTTCTTCATTGTATATTCATTGCAGCATTACTTACAATAGGTAAGACATGGAAAAAGCCTTGTTGTCCATTGATAGATCGATGGATAAAGAAGACACAATGAAATTGTATACAGCAATAAAAAAAAAAAACAATGAAATCCTGCCTTCTGTGACAACATAGATGAACCAAGAGGGTGTTCAGTGAGTGAAATAAGTCAGACAGTGAAATAAAAATACCATATGTTTCACTTATATCTGGAAGCTGAAAAATATTAAATAAAAAAAGCAGACTCATAGAGTCAGAGACAAAAAGGATGGTTGCCAGTAGGAAGGGATAAGGATGGATAAAAAAAGTGTGAAAGGGAATATAGTCAATAATATTGTGATAAGTTTACACAGTGACAAATGATTTGATTACTAGAATTAATGGGGTGATCACATTGTAATGTATAAAAAATGACAAATCACTATATTTGTACAGAATCACTGCCTTTCCCCAGAGCAACTAATACCAGGTGTTTAGAAGCAACCACAAGACTTGCCATGGTGGATTGATTTCCTTGCCAAAAGCTGAGATCCATGAAGGAGTACAGCTTTAAAGGGTGAGAGTCTAGAAGGGAAATGTCTCCTTTCTTGGTGCACTGAGTAATCACTGAAAATGTCTGCTTTCACTTTTACATTAAGAAACAAACTGTCAAATGCTAGAGCCCCTGCGTGGCAGAAATCAAACTTCATCACTGTCTCTGAAAATTTTTATTTACTTGTTAGCAAAGAACTACCCAAAGTTCTGTACTCATCATGTGATTCAATTATCATTTTAATAGGTCAGCACAATGACTGAGTAGTAGAAGGACTTTGATGAAAAACAGAAAAAGGATGTTTTCTTTTGAGCTTCCTGAAGATGTAATTTTCTATAAAGGACACATGGACAAAATCAAGGGGGAGGGTGGATATGGGGGAGGGAGGTGGGTTCAGCTGGGGTGGGGTGGAGGGATGGAGAGAAAAGGCATAGAACTATAATTGAATAACAATAAAAATTTTTTTAAAAGATGTAATTTTCTTGGGAAAACTATTAAAATAAAAAATAATTACCCCTCCTACTAGTTCATCAAAAATAGCCAAGAAACCCATAATTCCATTCAGTTGAATTTTACAGTGCTCCAGCTCACCATAGAGTAGTCACCATTGCAATTTACCACTAGATTTTAAAATTCCAGTTATACTGTACAGTGTATCAGACTATGAACACAACAGCAGAACAATTCTGGTATGTCTGCTTTTTTATTCAATAGTCTTGGGAAATCCCCACTTTCCAACAAAAACTGATATTGATATTAAAGGCATAAAATTAATTTAAACATAGTAATATCAATAATTTATGGAATGCTTACTTTATACCTAGCACAACTCTAAGCCCTTTGTACCTATTCTTGTGCATATCAATTCCCTGAGGTTGGTATGATTATCGTTATTTTAAAGATGAGAGCAAAAAACAAATAAACAAAAATAAGTCCCAGGGCACCAAGAGGTTGTGAAAATCGCCAGTGGGTACATGGTAATTAGTTGTGAAGCTCCTAAAACTCTATGGATTAATTTTAGTTTTTTCAAATATTTTTGGAATGTGAACAAAATATTTGAAAAATGTTGAGAGGAATATACACAAATGTGTAAAATTTGGTTCTTAATTTTGGCTTTTATTAAATTTACAATTAGTGGTGGAAGTTTTATGTGGAGACATAGACCCCTATTTATCTCAGTAACATGCTCATATGATAGAAATAAATTATTTGCAGTCAAGTAGATGAGCTAAGTCTTCAGAGATAAATATTTGCCAGGCAGAGAAATGGAGGTAAATGAAGAGGTTCTGAGGAAATGTTCAGGACTGTAAATTATGAGACCATAAAAATAAAAATATGGTTTTTAGTATGATGGTATTAGAGTGGTCTAAGGTTGATGGTAAGGATTTGGGAAGTGATTAGGAAATATAACTTGAGAAATTCCCTGAGGCTATTTAGAAAAGTAATTTGAATTCTGTATTTTAAGCATTCTGAAGGGATTATTTAAGCAGTGAGAAGGATGACCAGATATTTAGACAGAACATTTTCGTTTTGACTCTAATAGTATTTTAACAACTTTTTTAAGACCAAGTTTAATACCTAAAAATATATAACACTTTTAAATATCTATTAAAAAAGCTATAAAACCATTTTCATTTATTGTTTTTATTTATTACACTTAAACACTGTTATTAAAATGTAAATAATTTTTCTGTAAACATTTTTAAATTTTTACTTTATGTATCATGTTTTTTACTTTCAAATTTTTCTTGTTTGTAAATATAATTGTTTTTTATCCTCACCCAAGGATGTGCTTAATGGTTTTAGAGAGAGTGGGAAGGAGAGAGAGAGAAAGAGAGAGAAACAATGATGTGACAGAGAACCATGGATTGGTTGCCTCTCATACACACCCTGCCCCGGGACCAAATCCACAACATAGGTTTCTGCCCTGACCAGGAATTGAACCACCCACAACATTTCAGTTTGCTGGACAACACTCTAACCAACTGAGTCACAACAGCCAGCCAATTTTACTCTTTATAGATTCTGCCATTGTAAGAGTGCATGTGTGTATGTTGTATGTGCTATGCCTGTCTGATGGTTAAGGGTAAAAATATTGCAGAACTAATTTTTATAATGAGAAGTTTTAATCATTGTTCACTCATTTTATTTTTTATTAAAGATAGGTACTATTTATTGTGAGTGAGCTGGTGAGTGTTTCTTCCCTACTTAACCAATGAGAAAAATATAGCAAATTGCCTTCAGCTGCTCTAAGGCATGTTTCCACTGACTAGGTCTGTGTCGTGTCACACTCTGTTCTTCACTAGCCTTCCCATTGCTTTGCACGTGGTCATTTCAGTTTTGCCACCAGAAGCAGAGCAAAGATGAAACAGAGGGCCAAGCTGAGAAGTCACATTGCCCTTGAGTATAACAATGAAAAGGTCAACACATTTTGCTATGGAGTGATCCATCACAGTTGCTTAAAAAGAGATATGTGGTTTAAAACTTTAAGAAAGATAGTTGGTGGCAAAGGCTTAGAGTATGGAGAGGCTAAAAATAGTAAGACAAAGTTGTGATGACAGCTAAAACAATTGAATCTGAATTTTCCTCAAGGAATAAAGTCAAACATATGAGGAAAAGGCATCTGCAGAAACACAAAAAATCTACAAAAACGAAGTCCAGCAAGATGTTCATAGGGGATGGAGTTAAGCAATAGATATTGCAGTTTTCAAGTGGCTTAAAATTATAACAATGAAATTCCAACAAAATATAACTTGACAATTAAAATAAAACTACCTTTCATATACTTGACAAATATTAAGTGCAGAAAAGTAGAATTCAATTGATACTGATTTTGTCCAGATCACAATTGTGTTTCCCATTGTTCCTTATATTCCTAAGTATTTCCATGGGTTTATAATTTCCATGATTGCTATGTCCTCTGATTTCCTGATTCTATTCCCTTGTAATTTTCCACCCCAATTAAGCCTCATGTATCTATGATTATTCTCTTGTTTAGACTCACTCAATTGTTTCTTTCATTTGTACACAACTATACACACATATCCTGAGAGGGAGAAGGATTTTATGTCAATGATTTAAGAAATTGTGTATTAAGCATCTTTTCTTACCATTCATTTAGTTGTTTAGTTAGTTTAGTTACATCACTGACCCTAGAAATTCCTAACTCCATTTTTCAATTACTAAATCTCTCTAGGTCCTTCCTCTCTTTCTTGTGTCTCCCTCATCCTTTCTCCTAAATTCCTGTCATGTTTATAATGTAAATTTCCTTAGCTATTCTGTTTGATCTCTCTCTAACCCATGACTAAAATAAGTAGGACCTACCTATGACACCAAACATTAAGTATTCCTACTTCGACAATTCTATTCCTGAGAAGGATTTTTATTTCACTTTGACTATTTAGATATATTTCCAAAATCTACTTTATACTGTCACACTTTGTCCTATGCTGACTTTTGCATGTTATATTTCTACTTTAGAATTTGATTGGGTGTTTAGCTTCTCTGTTGTAAAGACAAAGATGTCTCCATATATTCAAATGTTAACTTCCTCATTTCATTTCATTTTCAATCTGTTTTGCCAATCACCTAAAGAAAGTTTATTAGTGATAGTTTAACAAGGGCCAGCAAGAATCATTAATATTTCTGCAGACAGTGAATGCCATCCTAATGAAGGTGAGTGAACCTGCCTTTTCTACACAATTCAGTGCTTTGTTGTTTAAAATATTATTTTAAGTAAGTTTTTAGTTATTATTCATTCAAGTGAGAATATAGTCAATCTCAATAATGCTGCTGCTCCTATAGAATCTATTTTAAAAAAAGAAATCCTCAAAAATCTCCCCCACTAGCATAACATAACTGCAATTTTTAGCTCACGTGTCCTGTGAAACTAACTCAAATAGAGAAAGTGATTTAAACCCGGCAATGCTAATGCTTAGTTCAGGAATCTTTGTAGTTTATTTGAGCTGCAATCCCAAAAAGGCCCTAGGTGACCATGATTCTGATCACACTGAAGATAAATGACCAAGTTTTCAAACTGCTGCATCCATGAGGGCCAGAAAAACAGGAACTAATAATTGCCCTCTTCACAAAGAAATTAGATAATTCACTCAGTCAGGTAACACTGCAAAGCCTTGGGAACTAGAAGTTTGAGATTAAACGGTATGTTTCTGAATAAATCACATATTAGGTCTACATATCAAAACTCTGAGGTTGTTTTTATTTGACCCTCGCATTTATCATGGGTGCGTGGTGAGACTGAATAAGACAGGGTAAAATATTGGTTTTGAATTTACTAAAATAAACATCCTATACCTACCCTAGAAACTATTTCAAGAGACAGATTTCAAAACCTAGAATCTTAAATTGCCTGCTGTGTGAAATGCTGCAGAATAATGTCTTGGATTCTTCCCTTTGCCAGGGGGCAGCATATCGCCCAATATTTTTTCAAGCTGTGACACAGTTATGAACTTCTGGGAGCATATTGTAAAAACAAATAGAACTTCTCAGAGTTCCTTCAACATTAAGAGAAATTATATTTATAGATCCTCTACCATGCAAGATGCATCAGGTAAAGCTTGTTACATATAACATTTCCCACAATTCTATGCAACAGGAGTTACTTTAGAGCAAACCAGGATACAGTGTACTTTAATTGCCAAACTAGTTTTCAGTTACCAGTTCTACTAGAATAAGAAAAAATAACCTAACTTGTACTAATGTGAGGCTTAAGATGCTTTACCATCTGTCATATTGATGCTAAGTGCTTTCTCCCTTCATTCTTCAATTATCGATATGTATTCTTAAGAGGCCAATCTTCCCAGAATGAGATTGGTCTTTAATCAAGAATTGGTTAAGGTAAATAATTGGCTAGAACTTCCAAGCAGGATCTCAAGATCCATTTCTAGGATATATGTTAAATTTTAGTTTCTATGTTTCCAAAGCTCTGGTTATCATGAAGCTATTCTGGACTTAAATCAAATCATATATGTAAATCTGCATGATAAAATTAAAATATTATACAAATATAACATCTTGAACAGTCATTACCACAAATTACAGAGCAAAAAGTGAGTTAGGGAGAAAATAAAGCAAAGAAATATTGGGGAAAAAGAAAAATTGCATATAGATATGCAAGTGAAACATTGACATATAACAATTCTGACCACAAGTTTACAGTCAAGGACATCAGTCAGCATAGTCTTGTTATGCACAGGATCACGGACTTGGACTTGAACAAACCTACATGTTGCCAATCTTTCTGTCATATCGCCAAATCCAATGTGACTACCCAATGAACTAATTAAGACTTATGAAGGCTGGGACAGTCAGTTTTGTATAATTTGATTTAACACAGGGTTTATTTAGCATTCCTCCTCCAAAATCTGCAGATATATGGGTTATCATAAAAGTTTCATAAAACAAGATGTTCTATCTATATATGTATATAGAGATATAATATATAAAATACGTTAATGGATATTGTTGATTCTTCCTTATTGATTAACTGTAGATTTATAAAACAATAATCTTCATTGAACAGCCACAGCATGTTATGATGTTTAAGTGATTATTGTACACAGTGTGCTATCCTGGTAAGATAGAAATCATGTGAGGTTGAATAATAATTATCCAATCAAGTAGTTAGTGGGCTGAGGCTGTGATAAATGCTTTAAGTCATTATTAAGTATAATGCTTATAATGCTTCAGTGAGGCAGGTATTAGTAGAGTACCAAATTTTATCTGTGTTGTCATATACACTGTATAGTCAGCAACAGAACAGCTGTTTGAAACAATATGTATCTATTTGAGCCACTGTTTTAACACTAAAAACAAAAACAAAAACAAAAACACATTTTGGGACCATATTCACAAACTATATTCAAAAACAATGTACTCTGTCTAAAAACACTTCTTTTAAACACTGTTATATTTATTTTTTGCTTGTTATAATTCAAGGTTTTATGTTTAATGAAATTTGGTTTGAACAAAATGTTCCATAAACATCAAGATGTTCCCTAATTTTGTCTATCTCTTCCTTTATATCACACCTATTATGTTATATGACATTCCTAAAACATGAAAAAATATTTAAGTAAGAAACAGTAAAAAACAGATATTATATAAACTTAAAATATAGATTAATTTAAACTTCTAAATGGAATTTCTTCAAGTTAAAGTTAACATAATGCTATTTCTCTTGTTTAAATAGATATTAATTTTAACTGATTAAAAATTGAATATTTTATAAATATATACAGAATTATGTGGAGTTAACTACTGACATTACAAAACTCAAGTTCATAACTGAGTCACAGTATTTAATGTAAAAATGATTAATGTTTAAAATTCAAGAGATTTTCTTGTTATAACAAAATTATTTGGTATATGGAAAGATGGTTAAACACATGTTTATCAGGGATATTGGTCTGTAGTTTCCTTTTTTTTTACTATCTTTGTCTGGTTTTGGAATTAAGATAATGCTGGCTTGATAAAATGAGCTTCTCTTGAATTTTTCAAGATTCTTTGAAAAGCAGAGGTATTGGTTCTTCCCTGAATGTTTGGTAAAGTTCTTCTGTGAAACCATCTGGTCTAGGGCTTTTGTTTGTTGGGAGTTGTTTGATTACTGTTTCAATTCCAGTAACTGCAATCTGTCTATTCAGATTCTCTACTTCTTCCTATATTAGTTGTGGAAGATATTATGTTTCTAGGAATTTATCCATTTCATCCAGGTTGATCAATTTTGGGCATATATGTGTTCATAATATTTTCTTAAAACCCTTTGTATTTCTTTGGTGTCAGTTGTTATTTCTCTTTTTCATTTCTTATTTTATTTATTTGGGTCCTTTCTCTTTCTTTCTTGATGAGTCTGGTTAAAGGTTTGTCAATCTTTATCTTTTCAAAGAACCAGCTCTTGGATTCATTGATCTTTTGTATCATTTTTAGACTCTATTTTGTTTATTTTTGTTCTGATATTTATTTTATTTACTTACTTTAAGCTTTATTTGTTGTTCTTTATTAAGTTCCTTTAAGTGGAAAGTTAGATCATCTATTTGAGTGGCTTTTTTTCTTGTTTTTGAGAAAGGCCTGTAATGTCATGAATTTCCCTCTTAGGATTGCTTTCCCCGCATCCCACAGATTTTGGATTGCTGTGTTCTCATTTTCATTTCAAGGTAACTTTTGATTTCTCCCTTGATCTCTTTGTTGACCCATTCATTATTTAAAAAGAGGTTATTGGCTTCTGGGCCTTTGTGCATTTTTCAGTGTTTCTTGTGATTGATTGATTGTATAGTCTGTCCTAGAATGTGTTCCATGTACACTTGAAAAGTATGTATATTCTGCTGTTTTGGGGTGAAATGCTCTAAAGATATCATTAAATCCGTTTGATCTACTGTGTCATTTAAGGCCGCTGACTCCTTGTTGATATTCTATCTGGAGTATCTGTCCATTGATGTCAACGGGATGTTAAAATCCCCTACTATAACTGTATCTCTATTGATCTCTCCTTTTGTATCCATCAAGATTTGCTTTACTTATTTGGGTGTTCCTGTTTTGGGTATATAAATATTTACTAGGGTTTTATCCTCTTGCTGGATTGTTCCCTTTATTGTTATGTAGTGTCCTTCTGTGTCTCTTACTACAGCCTTGGTTTTAAAGTCTATTTTGCCTGATATACATATTTCTACCCCAACTTTTTTCTTCCTTTCCATTTGCATAAAATATCTTTTTCTATCCCTTTACATTTAGTCTGTGTATATCTTTTAACCAGAGGTGCGTCTCTTGGAGATAGTATATAAATGGGTCTTTTTTTGTTTTCCATTCAGCTACACTATGTCTTTTTTGGAGCATTTAAGCCATTTACATTTAATGTGATTTTTGATAGATATGTACTTAGTGCCATTGTATTATTAGACTATTTTTCTCTTTTGTTTTCTTTACTTTTCTCCTTATTTTTCTCCTTTTGCTTCTCTTTCTCCTTCTTCTTCAAGCAAGCCCATTAACATTTGTTGCAGTACTGGTTGCTGTTAAGAAACTCCTTTAGCTTTTTCTTGTCTGGGAAGCTTTGCTGGATGAAGTAACCTTGGTTATAGGTCCCTGATCTTCATTACCTTGAATATTTCACACCACTCCCTTCTGGCTTAAAATGTTTCTGTTGAGAAATCAGATGACAATCTAATTGGAGCTCCCTTGTTAATAACTACTTGATTTTCTCTTGCAGCTTTTAAGATTTTCTCCTTGTTTTTAAGCTTTGACGTGTTAATTATGATATGTCTTGGTATAGGTCTCTTTGGGTACATCTTGTTTGGGTCTTTATGTGACTTCTGGACTTGTGTGTCTTTTTCTTTTACCAGATGAGGGAAGTTTTCAGTCATTATGTCTTCAAATAGGTACTCAAACCGTAGCTCACTCCATTCTCCTTTTGGTATTCCCATGATGTGGATGTGATTATGCTTCATGTTATCCCAAAGATTTCTTAAGCTCTCTTCACTTTTCCATTTTTTTTTCTGCTTTGCTTGGATTTTTTTTCCTACCTTGCCTCCCAAATTGCTTATTTCATCCTCCACTTCATCTAACCTCCTGTTTATTCTTTCCAGTGTATTATTTATTTCAGATATTGCATTCTTTATTTCTGACTGGTCCTTTTCATGGCTTCTATGTCTTTTCTCACGTTCTTGTGTTCTATGTTTTTTTTCATGTTCATGTTCTTTCATGTATCCTTATAATCATTACTCTAAACTCTATATCTGATAAATTGCTTGCCTCCCTTTCATTTAATTCTTCTTCTGGAGGATCCTCTTGTTCTTTCATTTGGAGCCTATTTCTTTGTCTTCTAATTTTGGCTGCCTTTTTGTGTTTGTTTCTATGTATTAAGTAGGTCTGCAAAGACTCTGGTCCATACCAATGTCAGAGACTACCTGTGACTTGCCCTGGGCAACCTGTTTAGAGCTATCAGTGATCCACAGCTTGTGGTTCCCCATGCTGGACCTGTTTGTGTGCAGAAAGACTAGGCTTCACACTAAGGCTGGCTTTATTATCACCAGGATTGGGGAGGATCAGCTAAAGTCTTAGAGCTTCCGGAGATCTGCCTTACTTGTTAAACTTAATTAGTAAGATAACCTCCAGCAGTACTCCTCAGCAACCAAACTTAAGCTCCACAGGGTAGGGAACTGTAATTTCTGTGGGCAGGGAAATTGCTTCCCCTCAGGCTGATGACACTTAGAGGGGAGCTATCTGCCTGAGAAACATGGCTTCTACAGTATGGGGAATAACTCAGCACAGGGATCCGAGGGTGTTTCTTCAGGTCTCTCCCCAGAGCTATGAGGACAAAACTGTCCTCAACATCTCTCATACACTCTGGCCTCCCTTGCCAGAGTACAAGGTAAGTGGCTGCAAATGGAATTTTTTGTGTTAGCCCATTAAGAAGCTCTCTTCATCTTTATTCATTTTTTCCTGGTAGACAGAAGCTGCTCTGTTTTTCATAGCTGGATGTTATCTAGGTTCCTTTGTGGCTCTGGTGCTATAGGCAGGGGAGCTTGGCTTGGGCTTTAGGCCCCACACTTCTCAGGGGGAAATGCTGCAATGTCCATCTAAAACTTCAGCTGTTACCCATGGGAACCTATGAAGAATGAAAAACACATGATATTACCAATAGATGCAAAAAAGCATGTGATAAAATCCAGTAAACTCTTAGCAAAGTAGAAATAGGGTGATCATAGTTAAACATAATAATGGTCATATAGGACAACCCCACTGTCAGCATCACACTCAATGGTCAAAAAATACCAGCTTTCCCCTTAAGATCAGGAACAAGATGGGGATGTCCATTTTCAACTCTTGTTCAACATAGTACTGCAACTCCTAGCCATAGCAATCTGATAAGAAGAAGAAAAAAGAAGCATCCAAATTAGAAAGGAAGAAGTAAAACTGTCTTTATTTGCAGATGACAGGATACTGTATATAGAGAACCCCAAAGATTCCACCAAAAAAAAACTATTAGAATTTATAAATGAATTCAGCAAAGTAGCAGAATGCAAAATTAATATTTAGAAATCTGTTGCATTTTTATTGCCATTATTGAACTAAGAGAAAGGGAAATTAAGAAAACAATCCCATTCACAATTGCTTAAAAAATAATAAAATACCTAGGAATAAATCAAATCAAAGATATGAAAAACCTGTACTCAGAAAAGTATAAGATACTGAATAAAGAAATTAAAGAAGACATAAATAAGTGGAAGCACATGCTGTGTTCATGGATAGGAAGAATTAACATCATTAAAATGTATATGCTACCCAAAGAAATCTATAGATTCAACACAAGTTCTATCAAAATTCCCATCATATTTCACAGAACTAGAACAAATATTTCAAAAATTTATATGGAAGCACAAAAGTCCCCACATAGCAACAGGGATCCTGAGAAAGAAGAACAAATTTGAAGGAATCGTGCTGCTTAATATCAAACTATACTACAAGGCCATAGTAATCAAAACAGCATGGTAATGGCATAAACATAGACATCTAGATCGATGGAAGAGAATAGAGAGTCCAGAAATAACCACAAATTAATAATCAATTAATATTTGGCAAAGGAAGAAAGCATAGACAATGGGCTAAAGACAACTTATTCAATAAATGGGAAAATTGGACAGATACGTGCATAAAAATGAAAGTAGACCACCTTCTTACAAACAAGAATAAATTCAAAGTGGGTTAAAGACTTAAATGGTAGAACCAAAACTATAAAATTCTAGAAGAAAACAGGCAGTAAATCTTGGACTTTGCTCATAGCAATATTTTATGTGATATGTATCCCCAGGCAAGGGAAATGAAAGCAAAAATAAAAAAAAAAAATGAGACTACATCAAACTGAAAAAGTTTTGTACAGCAAGGGGAACTATTAACAGAATAAAAAACAACCCACAGAATGGGAGAGCATATTTGCCAATACATCTGATAAAGGATTGATATCCTAAATTTATAAAGAACTTACAAACTCAACACCAAAATACAAACAACCCAATTTAAAAAAGTGGGCAAAGGACCTGGATAGTCAATTCTCAGAAGAACATATACAGATTGTCCACAGACATATGAAAATATGCTCAATATCACTAGCTATCAGGGAGATGTAAACTAAAACCACAATGAGATATCACCTTATACCCATAAGAATGGCTGTCATCAATAAATCAATAAACAATAAGTGTTGCTGAAGGTGTGGAGAAAAGGGAACTCTTTACACTGTTGCTGGGAATCCAGACTGGTATTTCACTGTGGAAATCAGTATGCAGATACCTCCAAAAATTAAAAATGCATGTCTTTTGACCCAGAGATCCCACTTCTGTGAATACATACAAAGAAATTCGAAAGACTAATTCAAAAGAACACAATCTCCTCTATGTTCACTGCAATGTTATTTACAATCAAGATATGGAAGCAGCCCAAGTGTCCATCAGTAGATGAGTAGACAAAACAACTATGACACATTTACATAACAGAAGTACTATTTGGCCATAAAAAAGAATAAAATTTTACCCTTTGCAACAACATGGATAAACCTGGAGAACACATGCTATGTGCAATAAGCTAGTCAGAGTGAGACAAATGCCACATGATTTCACTTATATGTTGAATCTAATGAACACACTGAACTAAAAAGCAAAATAAAGATGGACAGACTCAGAGATTGAGAACAGGTTGACAGCTATTGTGGGCAGGGAGTTTGGGAGAGGGACTGAGCCAAAAGGAAAAAGGGCTCATGGACATGGACAACAGTGTGGTGATTGCAGTGGGGAGAGGTTTGTAAGGGTTAAATGATAATGGAAAAAACACAACAGAAAATTTAAAAAACTAAAAATAAAAAAAAGAAATATGGCAAATAGCACTAACCATCAGGAAAATACAAATCAAAACCCCAATGAGATATCACCTCTCACATCTGTTAGGTTGGCTATTATCAAGGAGAGAGAGAGAGAGAGAGAGAGAGAGAGAGAGAGAGAGAGAGAGAGAGAAACAAAAGGAAGAAAAGAAAAGAAAAAAGAATTACTGAGTTGGTAAGGCTTTGGATAAATTGGAACCTTTATACACTGTTAATGGGAATATAAAATTGTAAAAAATATGGTAGAGCTGCTATGGAAAACAGTATGTAGGTTCCTCAAATTTTTTTTTAAAAAATAGAACTACAACATGATCCAGCAATCCCACTTCAGGGTATTTATTCAAAATAACTGAAATCAGGATCTCAAAGAAATATCTGCATGCCTATGTTCATGGAAGTACAATAGACAAGAAGAGAAAACAACATAAATGTCCACAAACAAGGAGTGCATAAAGAAAATGTCATATATGCAGATAATAAAATAATATTCAGTATGATTCCACTTATATGATTTATACAAAATAATCAAAATTGTACAAGCAGAAAGTAGGATGGTAATTGCCAGAGGCTGCATGGAGGGGTAATAGGGAGTTGATGTTCAGTGGGTATAAAATTTGTTGTACACAGTGACTAAGTTCTAGCGATCTGCTCTACACCATAGTGCCTAGAGTTAACAAGACAGTACTGGGCACTGCCAAAGATCTCATGGTAAGTGTTCTTATTGCACATGTGCACAAGAAGAGGGACACAAACTCTGGGAAGTGTTGGCTACATCTATTATGTCGATTGCATAATGGTACCCCAGTTGTTTGTCTATGTGCAAACACATTAAATATGTATAGACTTGTATACAAAATTTCAATAGAACTGTTTTTAATTTTAAAAAGAAAGGTTAAATCAAGCAATCAATCAAAAAGTGAACACCCTCTGAAAAATAAAAGCCTAAAGAAAAAGTAGAGACAACTTTTGAACAGAAATGTAAGATTATGCATTACTTTCTAGACCATTTTAAGGATTTTGACATTTTCTTTTTGGGTATTTGGAATAAATTAGAGTCTTGAGCGAGAGAGAATGGTGTAACATTATAACATTTGCTTTTTGAAGTGATAAATAATCACTGTGACTGCTATAAGGAGAGCTGATTGAACAGAAGCAAAACTTGACACAGAGAAACTTGTCCAGAGGTTATATAAACACTATAGAGGACAGCTGAATAGGCCCTCGAATAGAGAATAATAAACAAAATGTGGAAAAGAAAATAGAGTAAATGTATAACAGTAGAATGCCTGGAAGTTGAGAAATGAATTAGACCTGAAAAATTAGAGCAAAAAAAGGTATCCAAATAGATTCTTATATTTTGATCTGAACAACTATATGGATGATGTTGCCAATCATTTAGAAAATGGATATAGAAGAAAATCCAGGTATAGAGTGAATGATCTCCCTTTCTTTTCACATAGTTGAATTTAAAGAAACACTGAAGTTTCCAAAAATAGATTTTGAAGAGGTACAAGGGTCTAGAGTTCAAAGGAGATAGTGGGTCATTTGTATTTTTAAAAATTAATTGAAGAATGAAAGAGTTGTACTTTGGAAGAAAAAGATTATATGTATATTGAAAAGAGAGCTGAGGATCAACTCTTAAAGACCTCCCATGTGTAAGAGTTATGTAGATGAGAAAGAGGGAGAGTCCATAAGAAAAAGAAGTAATAGCTAGATAGAAGTGAGGATACCAAGGGGGTGTAGTGTTGCTAAAGGTAAGTGAATATGTTATTTTGAGAAGGAGAAGGAAATCAATGAATGTTACCTAGCAGTGAAGAAAGAATAAAAAAATTTAAAAAGCTTATATTGATGACCTCAGAGAGATCATAATGTGTCACAAGCAAAACTGAAATGAAATGAGCAGTGAATAAGAAAGGATAAAATAAAGAGCCAGTAAAGGCAATTTGTTTGAGTTTTCTTCAGGAAGATTAAGAATGAGAAAAGGTGAAATTGAAAGTAAATTCATTTGTTTAGTAGAGGGACACTAATAGAAATCATGCTTACTGTCCCATTCGTTGCTCTTTAAGTGTCCTAGGTGAAGAAGATGACATTATTAATTCTGTGAGGGGAAATTTCAGGCAGTAGGAATTTGGGGAGTAAAGAATTAGTTGCAGTGGACAGGGTGAGAGTGGGTTGAAAAAGAGAAATAATAAGGGCTTCAGTTTTGTGATAATATATTTAAGTGGTAAGAAATATATATTTCTCTCCCAAAGAAGTCAACTACTTAGACAGACATATGGTTAAAATGAATCCTTGGTTTGATTCATGTTTTAATAAGGGTGGCATATTATTTTTGAATGAACAAAGGACTTATGGTTTTGCTAAAAATGTGTAATTTTAGATAAATAAATCTAAATATTAAAATAAATAAGTAAAAATAACAGTTGTAAATAAATACATACAAATACTATACTATACTATATTTACATACCTATTTGACCAACTGTATAATTTATAGTAATAAATGCTTATATATAAATTATATATCTGTTTACTTCTACCAATCAAAATTTAAGTAACTTACTTACATTAGTCATTCCACCATCATCAAAACCTTAAAAAATAAGTACTATAGTTGAGAACACTAAGAAACAGAAATTTAAGTACAAAGTTAACCATCTAGGAAGTTTCAGGAACGCGATTTGATCCCAGAATTTGTGGATGCAGAGTCCATGCTTTTAATGAAGTACTATCATGTTTCTTGAAATGAAGAAGAACATAGTAAGATTATGAGTAAGATGGATAAGATGGACTTAAAGACCTGAATAATGTATTTGAGTAGGTAGAGGGATATTAAGTTACAAGTTTCAGTAAGGCTGTAAAAGACTAAAGTGGAATTAATTAGACAAGGAAACTGGAAAAAAGTTGTAATAGCAGGATATAAAGCTTGATGAAGAGATTTTTAGTGATGATTACTGTACTCAGATATTAAAATCATCCAACATGATTCCAGGTTTAGTAAAGAGAAACCTTGTGAATAACACCAAAACCTTTGCTGAATCAAGATAAATGGCAGGGTGATTGATAGATGTTAAGATGGACAGAGGACATTTAATGAGTCAAATGCTAAACATTTTAAGATAGAAAATAATAACCAAGGAGGTACAGTATAGTAAGAATATTCACATTCTAATCTTGAGGTTTAAGGAATATGAGTACATAGCTATTTCTTTTGGAGAAGCCTTGAGGAAAAGCAATTCCTTGGAAAAAGTGGATTATGTATATGCTGAGACAGTATAGGGGTAACACTGTCTTTAGGGGACTCCATCTTTTCCTAAAGAACTCCATCTTAGAGGCCTGACTGTAACTCTTTGTTTTCAAAAAAATTCTGTAGTAGAAATTAGCCTAACAACATCCTTTAAAGAAAGAATGTACAACAATAACATCTCTTCTTAACAGTATGTTCTGCAAGAGTTATTTTGTCAGTTAAATGATGAGCAGAATATTTGCACAAAGCATCATTTTACAGGCCCTTTGAGTGGTCCTCTGACCCTGGAGGACATCTCGTATGACCCCAGGATCAACCAATGATCATAGGACAACTGACCTCCTCCTCATTTCCAAGCCTGGCATGCACCCCCAGTGCCGCTCTGTAAGTCATCCACAAGAACCACTCCAGGGGTCGACTGCTCTTTTCTAATTGACTCCGTGTTCACAAGCTCTTTTAAGTAAACTCTATCTGCCTGATCTTGTCCTGAGTTCAGCTCACATTTCTATGACATTGGGACTCAAGAACCTGGCATTCAAGGTCTGGTAACACTAAGGCAAGGAGATAGAAGATACAGCTGGAGAGGAACTTGAAATTGAGGAGTATTGAGACTAGGTATTTTTTTTTAAAAAGATTTTCCGGGTTTTACACTAAACTTATTTTGTGTGTGGAGAACTCCATTATGGGTAGGCTTCTGAACCTTTCTGATGTGTTCTTTCAAGGTAAGGGCAGGCATCGGAGAGGTTCTGTTATTGAAATGAACTAGCAAGAAATCAGCCAGCCATACTGACTGAAGTATCACTTGTGATGTTCAAGGACCCACTGGTATGAAGGTCTTAAGGAAGATCACTTTATAGTTTGGACAAACATTACATGTATTAATAATTTCCAATTGCCAAGAGGTTGATCTTACTCCTTACCCAGTCGGTTAACTTTCTGGGAGTCTTCAAGGTATAGTTAATCTTCATACCAGCTAATCGTAAGGGTCACTATTGTTCTGTCATCATTTGTGATTCATTTCTCTTCCTTTGCCTGTCTCCATATCTCCAGAGCTTTGAATCTCTTCTTGATGCTCAACTACCAATGAGGTAAGTTTTGCCACATTTTTCCTATTGTTGCTGCTTCATGCTTTGTTTTTCTTGAAATTTTGTTGCTTTGTAACTCATTCCTTTTTTTCTCCTGCAGGCAAGCACCCCTCTTTCCTCAAATGAAACATTTTTAAGTGTTGGGGAGGAGTGGGATACTATACCCAAGGTACTGAGGTCCTTCATTTTTAAGTCTAACAGCTCTTTCCTCCTCAGAGCAAGCAGACATCAGCTCGTTCACAACTCTCAGAGCCTCTGCTGCTGCCGGGTCTCTGGAACTTGCTAGCATAATTTTTCACTATGTTGCCTCATTCTCCTTGACTGGATGGTACCTCCTTCTCTGGATGGTACCTTCCTGAACTCCACTCCTGAGGGAAAAAAAGAATATGCAACTCCTTATTTCACATAGGTGAGATTTTATCTGACCAGGATTCAAGTTCTTGACCATTGGATTCCTGGCCCCTGTATAAACCAAGAAATTTGAGCTGGCAACTTTTTAACAACCATTAAACATTGTGAGTGTTATAGAGAATTTTATCTCTTGCTGTAGATAGCCTTATTTAGATAGTCTTTAAAAATAAGTATTGTGTTTAACCTAGAATAATCTTTAAACAATTTTAGTAAGTTTTACTGCTGTTATAAAACAGGATACTATTAAAATAGTAGTGTACAGTTGCAAAATGCTTCCATTAGGTAATTTGATCAAGTTTTTCATAAAGTGTTTTTTGGGGGGTCAGAGGGCAGCTGACCCTTCAGTGGTCCTGAGAAATTGGATCAGCTTAAGTGCCTTCACATGACTTCGTGCAATTTTGGTGTTTTATAACAAATCCCTAACCCCATAATGTTTCATTTCCTTTTCTAAAATGGCTAAAGTCACCATTTTCCTTTCATGTCTGTGCTACAGCTTTGATTTAGCATCAGCACAAACATGTGGATAAGCTAAAATAGATAGAAAGCTAAAACCCAACATCAACAGATCGAGATGAAAACACATATACACGGAATATTTGTTATCAGCTTCACCTGAGCAGAGCAGAATGCAACATTAACTTCCACCTCCTCACCTCACTGATTCTGAACTAAAGCTTTCAAATGCTGTGTTGATTTTGAACTCCATTAGTCTTTTATGCTTAGGCTGTGAGAAGATTCATTCTCATGCAAATCCCAGAACTGGATGCTAATGAAATACTACCCTGACAAATAAATGGACTGTAATATAACTTGCATCGAGGCAGTGAAATCTCAACCACTCAAGTATGGTCTGTAGCAAAGCAATATTCAGTGATTCCCACAGAATGTTACTCTATCTCTTTGCTTGTCCCAAATCCCCCCATTACTGAAACTAAAACAATGCATCATCTGCCACAAAACTTCAATGTTCTCCTGTGATTTCTAAGATAAACTCAAACAGAATAGCTATTACATTTAATACAAAACTCCTCCTAGAGAGGTATTCACAAAATTTTATTTTTTTATTTATCAGCATGATAAAGATTGAATCAGGAATAAATTAGGATCTCTTTAAGCCAAAACACTTGAAATTTTTTTCTTTCATTTTTATGTGTGAACCAAAATAAAATAATAGCTCCATTGAAGCAGGTGGTCATATCTATTTATCCAAACTTTATGATTATAATTTACCAAACTATTGTTAGGTCAGAGTCATTCAAGAAACCTGATGGACACAGAGAGCTAAGGAGAGCAGGGTTTATTAGCAGGGAATAAGAGGGAAAGTGGGGCCAACCGAGGGAGGTTGGGGAGCCAACCAAGGGAAGATGGGACTCCTGGGGGGAAAATGGAGCCAACCAAGGGAGGTTGGAACTTGTTCAGTTTTTCTTAGATCAGGGTTTTTAAGTGCAAAAACATGCAGTTGGAGTATCAGAGTCTGATTGGCTAGAGCTGGTTGCTGAGTGAAAGCCACATCCTGTTATGTCGGATAGGCCGACCCCAGACCCTAATCTTCATCTGTTTTTCCTGGGTAGGGTCTGCAGGCACCTTCCCATGGTGCCATTTTATTGCCTGGTGATTTTCATTCCTCCTAGCCTCCCCAGATCTAACAAGTGTGAAATACGTAGAGAAATGTGATGTAGGTATGTAAAAGTGACTATGCTGCCAGAGGGAAGCTAAGAGGATTTATAAGGTATACCGAAAGAATTTTCTTCCCTGCTTTCCTCTCAGTGGTACTGTGAGAATCAAATGTGATACTGTCAGTGAGATTGTGTTACATATTGTAAAGCAATAGACAAAATAGAATATGGTCAGTTTTTAATAGACATACTCATTTACTAAATTTCTTCTTGGCTATAAATCCGACACCACAAAATATAATAGTATTACAGAAGGAAAAAGAGTCTCAACAAATATTTTATTGTTTAGGGAATTTACAGAGCTCCTCATGGGTATAATGAGAATATTTATATTTCATCTGGGAAACCTTTCTGAATAACTCGATTGATATCCATCACTGGTAAGCTGTTTTCTCTTGTTTTTATTACAATAAGGAATCTCAGGGACAATCTTACCATAATTTCACTGTTTGCCTCAGTTCTGGACATGGATTCAGTTTAGAATTGTGTGATTTCATGTTTTCTTCACAGAAAGGTACAGATGAATTTGGCCCAGTCGCTGGCACATCATCGACAGAGCAGAGCATCATGAAGCATAGACTCACAGAGAGAGAGCAGAGAGAACCTTAACAGAGGAGGATGTGAAGAAGCAGGAGGGTCAGTTAAGATAGGCTTTCTGGAGGAGTGCAGCCATGGGGAAAAAGAAATTGGTGGGCTGGGGAGGAACAGGGCCAAGGACATGACAGGGAGAGATAACACGATAACATGCATAAGCTGTTATTTGAGATCTATATAAGGTCACCAGCCACTTTGTATCATAGCTGCAAACGTACATGAAACACAAAGTGACTGCTGAAAGGTGAAGTTGTAGAGCTTATTCAAAGGTTAGTATTTCAAAACCTTTTGAAGAAAAACAAAAATTGTACTTTAGTTTGATTTAAACATAGATCACTTAACATCTCCGGTGATGGCGTTCTCAGCTACAACATGAAGATAATGACTGCAGTTAGGGTCACCATGAGGTGCTTGCTCACTGGATAGTAGCTCACTAGTTACTGACAATCATTGAATAAAAAGTGAAACGGTGATACAATATTTGGGAAAGATAAAGATTATTTAGAAAATAAATGTCTTTCATTTTCTGCCAAATATCAAGTTTCTCAACTGTCTTTGAGTCACATATAAATCATAGGTCACGGTGGTCATTTTACTAAGAAGTTTTCCAAGGATAAAAATATCATCTATCATTGGATATTAGAAAGAAAAGGACTTAATCATTCCAGAAATGTTTTTAAGTCAAGGACTATTATTTATTCTGTGTTTTTATACAAAGTGGTTCTTTTTTGTATTGTAAATTATATAGTTGTATTTGTAACTAGTGTACACCATGGGGACTATAGTTAAGATACTGTTTTGAAAAATAAAAGAAGCTGTGTGGCCCATAATTTTACCAATATGAACATTTAACTTGAGGTCCAGTGAATATTAAATGTAGACTAAAATTCTAAAATAATTCAGTAGCCCCATCAATGAAAACTCTTTTGCCTTGTTCAAGCAGAAAAGAAAATAATGTACTTCAGACATGTATTAGACTGAAAGTTTGGGGTCATTCAATGTTTGGCAGCATTACAAAATGTAATATTCCTGAGTCTCTTAGCGTAGATTTTTGGAGGAGAGTTGGAGAACAATAAAAAAGTACCTTACATGAGATCCTTTGTTCTCCGCTCTCTCCGACAACATTTAGGTGATATTTTTTCTGAGAAAAGCAATCAGTCAGTAATGCTCTGCACAAGAGACAGGAATTAATCCCAAATGTTATCAAATTACAACCTGAAATAATTAAAACCATTTCTTGTTTTTGATAAAAATACTTCATAACATAGGATTAATGCTTTATTTAGAACAATCATGCTAACTGGGTGAGAATACAAGGGAAATTATATAATTGGTAATATGTAAATATTATGACCAAAATGTGCTGAAAGTATTACACATACCTTAAAATGAAGCACCCATAGCCTCAAAGATTGGTGCTTTGTCAGCACCTGATGTGGGGGTGAGTGCCACTCAGCTTTAACTTAGTTGCTAATTACTTATTTATTATTTATTAACTCACACAGTCAGTTCAATCATAACCTTCAGTCATTCAGTTTCTTAGACTGTGAGCTCCTTAAAGGTCACACTGTGCCTTCATTCATTTAGCATTGAGTTCTCCCTCTGTGCTCAGTGAAAGAGTGAATTCGCCAACACATAGGAGCTGACTCTTCCATAAATCTTGGATTAAGAAATGCATTTCCCGAGCGTGTAAGTAAACTATAAACTGGCTGCAGAGATTAGGCACACACATGCTATGAGAGGGAACAAGGCAGTGATCAAATCTGAAACTATAGTCATATAGCTCTCTGGTTGCAAAATGCCATATTTTAATTAATCCTGGTTAGTGGATTTTTGCATATGAAACCCTAAATTATACACCAGATTTTGATTTTCAAATTCCTTTAATTTTTCATTTATAGTTTACCATTTAATACTATTTTGTATTAGTTTAAGGTATACTGCATAGTTATTAGACAATCTTGCATTGAGGTTTCACAAGTACCAATAGCATACACACACGCCAGTTGTAACTGAGGCATGTTCTCTTGCATTGACTAAGGATCAACCTTCAGAGCCAATGCAAAATGGATCCTGACTCATGCACTCACTCATTTCTTCATTTGACAGGATTCTAACAGATAATAAGCTGTAGGATCAAATGTTATATAAGAAAAGGGTTTAGAACAGCCCTGACCACTGTGGCTCAGTTGGTTGGGTGTTGTCCACAAAGCAAAAGGTCACTGGTTTGATTCCCGGGCAGGGCACGTGTCTGAGCTGTGGGCTGTCCTGGTTGGGGCGCACGCAGTGGCAGTGGATGATGATCCTCTCACACACCGATGCTTCTCTCCTTCTCTTTCTCCCTCCTTTCCCCTCTAAGAACAACTAAAATCTTTTTAAGAATTCTTTTTAAAAAAGGGTTAGAGCAGTAATCCCTAACTTACTTACCAACATATATGCTTTAATATTTCTCTTCATTCAGTTCTGTACCATTAAACATCATGCCACTAATTGGCATTGATTTAATAATAAGTAATTTATTTTCCTATTTATTTAAATGCAAAACATATGTGCTGTCCTAGCAGAAGTTGTGCCATTAGATATGTATAACATTTGTTAACACATCAAGGGGAAATAATTTCTGCTAATAAATTGAGGATTTCTTAGTGTTCTGTAGGCTTTTTGCAAGAGTAGACAGCACTTGTGTACCTCCCCCACCCATCCCCAGCTGGTAGCTTCTGAGTTGCCCAGGATGCATGACCTTGCTCTGAGTGGTCTGGCTTATACTTTATAGACCGAACAAGGACTAATTTGGAAGTAAGAACATAGGGACAGCCTTTAAAGGAGGTGTTGTAGCACTGACACTTCCAAACTCTCAAAGTTTATAGGCACAGGACTACGAGGAAATGAATATTTATATAGCATGTCTTCAAAAGATGACCTATTATTTGTCTAGTAAATTTTGGAAACCACTACCATGTGTGTTATTCTAACTCAAACAGGGAGTTCATTGTAAACACATTATTTTCATCACCTGTAGAAAGACGGGAAACAACCACTTCTTTGTTTGGGTGGAAAATTTGGTCACTGTTCTTGTGTTAAAACCTTTGTAATGTAGACTTTAACATACAACCAGGTAGTAATTGCATTTGAGAAAGCCTAATTAGGTACTCAGTTAACTATTGAAGGATAATCTCTGTTCACTGCATTTATCATATTAAATGCCAGTATTATAATGAGAATACTATTTTAATTTTTAAAGCATATTTCAAACCAGTTGTAGAAGAATAAAGCTCCAACATTATTCTACTATACTATTCTAATATCTAGTTATATGCATATTTATATAAATATGAGATTTAGGAACCAAGAATCATTTTTATGTGCTGCTATTTACATTTATTCAATATATTCCAAGTAAATAGTAGAATACAATGCCTGTGATAAAGGGGTTCATTCTCATAAAGGAAACTTCCATCAGCCCCACAGCCTCCTTTGCAGATAACACTAGAGTATACGTTCCAGTGGAATGGCCTTGCTCTCCAGCTGATTCTTCTAACATTCTTCTCTAGTACAAACTGAACATAGAATCAAGGATGAAAACTGAATTTTCCTAGAGAAAACACAATGCAGGAAATATTCTTTATGGCTTTTCCAGTATAGATTCAGTGACAATGAATTCTGCATGAAATAATAAAAAGGGTGAGACCAGAAGCCTAGACGTCCGTAAATGTTAGATTCTTAGTATCATGGATAACACACCACCAGTCCATCCCAACTATCTCAGTGCCCTTGAGCAAAATACTTAAATACTCTGCACCTCTGTTCATCTTCATAATGAGTTGCAACCCTTCTAGATCAAACATTCTATGCTGGCCTACCTCATCACATTATAATCACTTTCATTCACCCTTTTCTTTTTGCACTCAGGAGGTAGCAGAACATTTTCTTTCTAAAAGACGTGTTGCCACCTAAGTTAGAGAAAAAGATGGTTCATCATCATGAAAGAAAATAAATCCCATAGGAGTATATTTCTGCCTGGAGTGGATCAGACAACACCCCACTTTAAAAAATGCTCTGTTACTTTACCATCTTCCCAGTTGAAAAGTACCTGGTTTTGCAGTGATGTGATTAGTCCCTGTGACTTGTGTCCAACAGTTTTTTCTAAATGCTTTAAAATCACACCACAACCAATGATTAATGAGCATTTATTGAATATCTTTGATTTAAAGCTAGTGCTGATTAATACACTCTCACAAGTCACAGGAGGCAAAAGTGAAGCAAACTGAGACTGTACCTTCTGCTCTGGGTCCTCACTCTAGGTATTGGATGAAAGTTGTCTTTTCTTTCTTTCATGGTTGACATACTGGATAAAACATGCTCTTTGATAGCACAGTCTCACTCTGTGTTCACTTCACCTATGTAAATATAGAGACTGTGAAAGCGAGCTCAGAAGTAAATCTGAAATCTATCATTCTTTTAGCATCTCTAACAGATGAATATAGCTCCCTGGCTGGGAGCTATTTCAATTTTCTTTTTGAGGCTCCCGCTCCCCTAAGATTATGTGCACATGACCCAGGCTGGGAAGTGTTATGAAAGGACCATGGAAAGAGGTATTTCAAGAATGTTTCGAGGATCAGTTGCAAAGATATTAAAATCATCTTTCTCACTGTGCTTGTTGTGATGTTTGCATCCTTTTCCCTCAAGCTGGAGAATAGAATGTAAATAGGAAAGCATTCTTTATGCTGTGGTATGCAAGGAGCTGGCAGTCAGCACAGAAGTAATGAACTTGGGACACACTCCACAGCAAAGGTATTACTGCAGCTTTGGCATCCCAGGAATTTGATTTGCTTTTTGAGAGAAAACAAAGCAAAAGACTCTTCATTTCATATCTTTTTATGGTACAAAAACAAATGATTTCATCAAATGATGAATTTTAACCACGTGGTAAAATTTAATATTTTACTTTTTCAAGGATATACCCCTCATAAAACTCCAATTTCATTTGAAGAAATGAGCTATAAGTGCCCCCCACCTAAGTTGTGCTGCTGTGTTTTAATAAAGCTATAATGGATCCCTGTAAGCCAGATGTTTTAATGATAAAAATACAGTGACAACTCTGATAAGCATCACCAAAAACTGAAAAGCATGGGCATTGCTGGTGTGCCATAGAAATGTAATGGGCATGGCTGTTCTTTCAGTTAAGCTTCTATAAATATGAATTATTTAACCTTCATCTCAAAAGAACCATCTGAGAAATTTAGCAGGTGTTATGAGCAACAATGTCATCAGTATCCTGTAAACAGGTCTGTATTTGATCAGATATCATATATCAAAGTTCTATCTTTAAAATAGCTTATCATTAAAAAAAAGGAGGGTGAAATTGTAAAAAAGTTGGTGCCAGAGTGAGAAAAATATATACTGTTAGAAATCAGAAAGGAAAAGAACCCTTCATCAACAAAGTTCGAATCAGGAATAGACTTCATGTTCCGGAGGGCTCCAGTGAGAACTTAACAAAATAATGGAGTTAACAAAGTCGCAGGAACAGCAACATACACTGAAATCAAACACTTGAGTAATTTAATCTCAAAATTGACCTTTACCTTCAAGCAATAGAATGACTTGTTTTGTTAACAATATAGAAGCCTAATTCTACCAGGCAAATCTCAGCCCAGAATGCCCTGTGGCCTTGCCAGCAGCATTCTGCCTTTCTGCAAGTATCTTCCCATCATTTTCACAACGAAGGACCACATCTGCAGTCACTGAAGTGTCCTATATCACTTACTTGGAATTCTCACTTTTCACAAATGAGCTAGTGCCACACCAAACCTTGAAATGAGTTGCAGATATGCATACCTGTTGATTTTATTTTTATCTTAAAATTATTTTTACAGAAAAATAAAAACTTAAAATGTATAAAAGACATAAGCGAAAGACCTGATAGCCACCAAACCCCATTTGAAGTTTTATCATATTCCCTTTTAAGAAAAAACCCTTACTTTAATGTTTTCATGGTTACAGATACACACTTGTGCAGCCTTTACTTGATTATACTTTTCTATATTTGCCATGGTAATCACAGCCTTAATTCTAATGGTTTCTATGTAATATTAACAGTAATGTTTTATGAATTAAGGAGAGTTCTAACTGTTATGTTAAGACTATTATGAGACCGCGCGAACAGAGCCTGCAGGCAGCAGTGGGTCAGCGTGAGGGGCTCCAGGGTTTTGGGCAGGGCCAATGGCGTCTTGGGCAGCCAGCGAGGTGCGGGCACAGACAGCAGCGACTTCCAGCACTGGGAGCATGTGGCCATGCACTGCCAGATGAGTGTGAACCTCAAGTATGAAATCAAGAGGCTGATCTACGTGCATCTGGTCATATGGCTGCTGCTGGTTGCCAAGATGAGTGTGGGACACCTAAGGCTCTTGTCGCATGATCAGGTGGCCATACCCTATCAATGGAAGTACCCGTATTTGCTGAGCATTGTGCCATCTCTCTTGGGCCTCCTCTCCTTCCCTGCAACAACATTAGCTACCTGGTGCTGTCCATGATCAGCATGGGGCTCTTTTCCATCGTTCCCCTCATTTATGGCAGCATGGAGATGTTCCCTGCGGCACAGCAGCTCTATTGCCACAGCAAGGCCTACCACTTCCTCTTCGGTTTTTCTGCGGTGTCCGTCATGTACCTGGTGTTGGTGCTGGCAGTTCAAGTGCATGCTTGGCAGTTATACGACAGCAAGAAGCTCCTAGACTCTGGGTTCACCAGCACACAGGAGAAGAAGCGTAAATGAAGCCTGCCTGATGGACTGATCTCTAGGGTGAAGCCTAGCCCTCCCATTGAGAGGGTAGAGGACCTGTTCTAAAATCTTTGGTAATTTTAGCAGCTGTGATGCTGACAACTAGTGCAAATGAGGCCCAAGTTCTGGAAAGCTGCTACTATTGTCATCAGCTGAGGTGGCAAAACTATATTTAACTTATTCCTGGTTGGCTGGAACTGGGTGAAGAACAGCTGTAAATCAAACTTCAGCTAGTTTAAGTTGAAGCCCTTCAGGATTTTTTCTTAAGACTGAGTCTTGGCCCTGGCTAGTGTAGCTCAGTGGATTGAATGCAGGCCTGTGAACCAAAGCATCCCTGGTTTGATTCCCAGTCAGGGCACATGCCTGGGTTGCAGGCCATATCCCCAGTGTGGGGTGTGCTAGAGGCAACCATACATTGATGTTTCACTCCCTCTTTCTCCCTCCCTTCTCCACCCCTCTAAATATAAATAAATAAAATCTTAATTTAAAAATGACTATTATGTTCTCTGATGTAATAATTCCAAAACTGTTGACATATTAGGTAGTTTTTAGTTTTTCTCTATTGTACAACACATTGATATGAATTTTTGCTTTATACAGTGCTTATATTAACTCTCAAACACAGAGTATAGTTTTTCTCACCATACCAGACATGTCCAGATTTTAAAAAATTATAATTAAATACATGAAAATTATATTTTATTTTTAAATTTGCATTTTTTCAGTTATTTCTTAATCTTACTATGACATCTCATGGCTATTGGTCATTTACCTTATATTTTTATTATTTTTACTTATTGTATTTTATTAGAATTAAGGCCAATTATTTTCTATTTTATAAGACCCTCTGTCTTAAAGCTATTAATCTTTATGGTAAATATGCCCTCAATGTCATTTGCTTTTTAATTTTGTTTAACAATATTTCCCTTTACCTCTTGTGCATGAGTCACCTTCCCAAAGCAGGAAAAAAGGTTATTATTCTTGGGTTCATAAAACAATGACATTTTCACAACATTTAACATGTTTTTATTCAGACACTGGTAAGCTGATTCTTATGTGGTTTGGAATTCTTCACATATGAAGATGCTATGGACACTTCAGTAACAGGTAGGCTCCTATGGTGAACTTAGGGAAGGAAAAGCATCATCCCCCAGACAGCAACAGGCTGACTTTGTTTCTACAGTAACTCTTCTTATAACCTCCTTACAATTAGACTGCAAATTCCTAACTAAAAACACCAGCTATCATAATGATTATGCTGCTCCATTTACTTTATAATGAGATACACATGCATGCTTCTGTTAAAACACTTAAAAATACTGCCTGTGATTATTTCCATAGGTATATTTCCCAAAAAATTGTGAACTATGGAGTAACATATATTTTTTACTCTGATATTATGCCTAGTACAGAATAGTTCTCCAATTAATATTAAATGATAGCACAATTACCTGAATAGTTAAATGATAAGAAGCAATTAGAGAGTGAAATATAAAGGGACAACAGTAGAGAGGAAATACATAAGTATGTAATGTTGCCTGTTATGCTGTGGGAGGACTTGCAAATCATGACACTGGCAGACAAAGAGAAACCAGTCTGTGTCACTTGGTCACCTTTTCATACAGAAAGAAGACTGACTAGGCCTGGAGCAGCCTGTGCATTGTTTACCCAAGGCTTTGATTTTCTGTGTGAGATGTTATCATCACAATAGTCCTGCTACCAGTCAGCTTCTTCATAGCAGTGCTTTGGCTTTGCCCTCTTTGGAACCACGCACCCTTTCAAATATGCTTTCTCATATTTCTGATATGTTAATGACAAACAAAACAGCAGTATGTAACTCAGCGGAGTGCAATTCTATTAGCTATGTAAAGACCCCATTGCGATGCCTCCTGTTCTATGTGGCAGCTCACTCATCTCCTGCAAAGAGTGGTCTGTGGTAAGATCAGCTTCTTTTAAAGAGTGTTAGGGAAACTGCAACACGTGGATGATATTAAGAGAAATCACAGGAAACAGAAATTAAATCAAGGAATACAACAGATAAACTGAAGTAAAATATTGTGATAAGCAAACAAAACAGAACAATGTTCTTCAGTGAAAAAAACATTAAATCTTAAAACAACCAAAAGCCAGGTCAAAATATTCTGGATTGGTGATTAATTCATGTCAAAATTCTCTCAATTTATGTCCTTTGCATGAGTTCTGAAAGTAAGTTCATATATTTTTCAGGTTGCATGCAGAGTCAGACATGAGTCACTGCAATTCTTGTGGTTTCCCCTGTTAGGTAAAAACTGAGTTGCCTGTTTTCCTAAAAGAGTTTACTGAGACCATATTCGTAATATTAATAGGAGACAGTATCACCTCATTCAATCATCACAACATTCCTATGTAGTAGCACTGATTTTTTCACCCTTGTTTAGAGGATAAAACAGAATGGTCAAGATGTTTACTTGTACTTTGATCACATCCATTCAGCTAATGTGCAGCAGATTCAAGATTCCAGCCGTCCAGTGTGAAGCTGCTATATAATAGCTTCAAGTCTTCCTGTTTTCTCTGGTATTATTTCACACTCCTAGATCCTTGAGACCCTATGGCCTGACATAGGGAAAGCAAAGGGACCAGGAAAAAGAGGTCTGGAGGTCTGGAGAAATCATTCATGCACCTAAGTCAGAATAAAACATGCATACTAAGAAGTGGGAAGAGAAGATTTAGCTTTGAGAGGGAAAAAAGTTCCTTAACAACTGGGACAGGAATAAAAGTACAAAAAATAATAGAGTACTTTGTCACCCAATCAAACAAAGAAGATTCTAAAATCATTAAATGACAAGACAGAGGCACTTTTCATACCATCCCACAAACAAAATTCCCACACCCTCTACTTTTTCCACATCAGATGCATGCACCACAAAGATATTGTTCACTCTCTGTTATTAAAATAAATATATCCAGTGCACATTCTGTTAACTGAAAGGGTAGAATTAACTTTCTATTCCTGCAGGCTTTAAACATATTCTAAATTCTTTATTCCCTTTTAATACAGTACCTAGTATTTGACATTTGCTAAATAAATGTGTAATTTGATGTGATTAGTGTATATGCATTTGTAGTACAAGTTCCACAATTTAGCTATATTACAAATATAAGAAGTAAAAAATATGGATTGGTACTTTGGAAACTTGAACACATCTAATTTATTCAGAAGGCTTTTATAGTTTGTTTCTGATCCAGCTGATGTTATGAAAATCTGATGTGGGTGATGACATACTAAATATCCATTCTGTTATGTAGATACATTTATATATATAATATACATATATATATATTTGTAATGTTATACACATTGAGATAACTCTATATTACACATAGTTTTTTTTCATTCCAGTACCAACAGATTTACACCAAACAGAAGGAAATATTCTCATATGAAAGAGATAGAAACTGGATGACTAAAGAATAGCATTTTATGAGTTATTTAAATCAGTGCTATAGATTTTTATGTATAAAATAATATTTTGAAGTACACAAATCTTAATTTATTGAAAGTAGTGATCTGGGCATTGCAATATTGAAGGGTTATAGTCTGTCTAAGCAACCACGCCAAATATGCAGACTAAGAAAAATGACAAGAAAAAAAAGCAATAAAAATTAGTTTGCAATGTTTTCTTACTCTAGACATTTCAATCAGTCAGTGCTAATTGAGGCCTTAAAAATCAATATCATTAGACAAATCAGAAGTTATAGTCTGTTAACATATTTGTGAATATCTCTGGTCTCAGTGGTTTTCCCAAACCTGCTTTTCTTTCACAGTCAGGAGAGAATCAAGCCTTCTGCAATAATTTTCAGATTACCTCAGGCACTTGAGTAGGACAGTATTTAGATGCCCTTAAGTCTGTTATCAGAGGAACAGAGCGAACAGCCAACAGTATTCCAGCATATATGAAGATCGGAGACCAAAGATAGAGGACATTGAAAGATCAGACGGTAAGAAGAGTGCTTAAGGACAATAAGGTCCCTGGGACCAGGGCAGGGGGACCAGGGCGGCTGAAGCCCCCTGCCGGGTCGCAGGGTTTGCTGCAGGATTCTTAGGAGAGAGCCGGGCTGGGCTGTCTGAGAGGCCGGGTGCTTGTTTGGACCAGGGGGGCTTGAATAGGAGGAATTTCTCCAAAAAAAAAAAAAAAAAAAGAGAAAATAGAGGCACTCAGCAGCTATTTAGAGAACTCTCCACAGCAGCCATGGCCTCTTGCACCCACACCCCCTCAGCCCCTGGACTGTGAACACCAGATAAGCAGCCCCAGCACACACCTGAAGCAAGGTTGGCGCACACCCAGATCAGCGAACCAGGCACCCACAACTGAAACCCCTGGTGGGCGCACACCCTGATCAGCAGCCCGGCTGCCCGGACACACAGGCCCAAAGCCAGGTATCAGTGTGCACCCAATCAGCAGACCAGCTGCCTGAGTGCACAAACCCAAAGTGCCTGAGTGGGTTCGTACCCCAATCAATGTCCTGGGGCCCACACCTGAAACCCCGAGTGGGCACCCACACCTGAAACCTTGGGTGGGTGCGCACCCTGATCAGCAGCTTGGCTGCCCGGGTGTACAGACCAAAAGCTGGGGATCTATGTGCAACCTGATCAATGGCCTGGCTGCCCAAGGGCGACCACACATGAAGCACCAGTTCTGAAAAACTCCCACCTAGTCCCTGTGCATAGAGCCCTGCAGGGCCTACTCACCCTCTAGGAGGAAGGCTGAAAGCCCAGCAGAGGGGAGCTACAGGGCTAGGGGAGACTGCAATGCCCAGAAAGACTTGACCCAGGAGGGGGCTGAACTACCCTGAAGGAGCACTGAGCGCCCCTAGCATCTAAGACAGCAAAGAGCAAGAAGGTAGAGTGTGAGTTGCCCCTAATTGGTGCACCTCAACAACAACACAACTGGTGACCTAAAGGCTTAGGGGGGAGCAGAAGGACCCTGAGGAACTGGACTGGACAACAACGAAGAGTGTGGCTCAGGAAGGGAGAAAAGTGAAACCAATCGCTCCACCCACCACCTCCACTTTCAAAGACAGGAAGACCACCAGAAACAACCTGACTGGTTTAAAGCCAGCAGAAAAACTTTTTTTTCCTTTCCCCCTAAATTCCTTCTTCCTTTCTGTCCTTCTTTCTTTTTTTATTCCTTTTTCCTTCCATCCTTTACTTTTTTGTTCCTTCTTCCTGCCTTCTTTTATTTATTTATTTTATTTTGTTAAAATTCCTTCTTCTTATCTTTCCTTTTATTTTTTTAATCCTTCTTCCTTTCTCCTTCCTTCTTTCCATTCCTTTTCTATTTCTTTTGCCCCCCTTCCTTTCACCTTTCTTTTTTCTTCCTTCTCCTTTTCCCACAGGTGAGACAATAAAACCTGGAGCTCTGAAAAGACCAGAGCTAGACCTGTTAGATGCATAAACATCAGCTCAAGACCAGTGAGCTAGGGAGATTAAGGAGATGGCACCACTGAATCCCACTAGAAGTTCATACCATAATCCCAGGGAGTCAGAACAGATCAATTTAAGAAGCAGAGACTAACAAGAAGTCTCTCGCAAACAATGGGAAGACAAAGAAACAATCCCCAAATGAAAGGAAAGGAGGAAGCCTCAGAAAGAATGCGAAATGAAATAGAGGAAAGTCAAATATCAGATACTGAGTTCAAAGGAATGGTTATCAGGAAGCTCACTGAGCTCACACAGAACTACCAGAAACTAAAGGGAAAGGACAATGAACTCACTGCAAACAATATTAACATGAAAGAGGAAATAGAAACTATCAACAAGGTCCAAGAGGAAATGAAGAATACAACTTCTGAACTGAAGAACACAGAGGAAGGAATCAAAATCAGACGTGATGAAGCAGAGGATCGGATCAGCGAACTGGAAGACAAAGTAGATAAAAACAGCCAGAAAGAGCAAGAAAAGGAAAAGAAGCTCAGAAAGAATGAAGGGGGATTAAGGGAAATGCAGGACAATATGAAACGTAATAATATCCACATAATAGGGATGCCAGAAGGAGAAGGACAAGATCAAGGGATACAAAACCTGTTTGAAAAAGTAATGATGGAAAATTTCCCTAATCTGAGGAGAGAAAAAGTCACCCAAATCCAGGAAACACAGAGAGTCCCAAGCAAGAGGAAGCCAAAGAGGCCCACTGCAAGACACACCATAGTTAAAATCACAAAATTCCAAGACAAAGAAAGAATCTTAAAGGCAGAAAGAGAGAAACAGGAAGTAATATACAAGGGAGCCCCAATAAGGTTAGCAACTGACTTCTCAATGGAAACCCTTCAAGCCAGAAGAGAATGGCAAAAAATATTCCAGCTAATGAGAATCAGAGGCCTGAAACCAAGGCTACTTTACCCAGCAAGGCTCTCAATCAAGATAGAAGGCCAAATAAAGAGCTTCCCACACAAAAGAAGTCTAAAAGAATACACTTACACCAAACCAGCTCTGCAAGAGATGCTAAAGGGACTACATTAGGGAAAGGAAGGAAAAGAGAAAGAGAGGACAACATAGTCATGAAAACATGGCAATGGAACTACCTATCAATACTAACTTTAAATGTAAATGGAATAATTGCTACAATCAAAAGACATAGACTAGCTAAATGGATAAGAAAACATGACCCATACATATGCTGCCTACAAGAGACCCACCTCAGGACAAAAGACCTACACAGACTGAAAGTGAAGGGCTGAACACAAATTTTCCAAGCAAACAGACAGGAAAAAAAAAAAAAGCAGGGGTAGTAATACCCATATCAGACAAAACAGACTTCAAAAAAAGGGCCATAAAGAGAGACCCAGAAGGTCACTTCATAATACTCAAAGGAAGAATCCGCCAAGAAGACATGAACATTGTAAATACATATGCACTCAACATAGCAGCACCCAAATACATAAAGAAAATCTTGGAGGACTTCAAGAAAGATATTGACAGCAACACAATCATAGTAGGGGACTTTAATACCCCACTGTCAAAAATGGACAGATCTTCCAAACAAAATATCAGCAAGTATATTGTGTCACTGAACAGTACCCTACATGAAATGGAATTAAGTGATATATATGGAGCTTTTCATGCCAAAGAAGCAAAATACACATTCATTTCAAGTGCACATGGAACATTTTCAAAGATAGATCACATGATAGGACACAAAGAAAACCTCAAGAGATTCAAGAAAATTGAGATCATATCAAGCATTTTCTCTGACCACAAGGGACTGAAACTAGAAACCAACCCCAAAGGACAAAACCCAAAATACTCAAAAGCATGGAGACTGAATACCATGCTATTAAACAATGAATGGTTCAAGAAAGAGATGAGGGAAGAAATCAAAAACTTTCTGGAAACAAATAAAAACGAACTCAAAACAATCCAAAGCCTATGGGACACAGCAAAGGCAATCCTGAGAGGGAAGTTCATAGCAATACAGGCCTACCTTAAAAAGATAGAAACATCTCAAACAAACAACCTAACCCTACGCCTACAAGAACTCGAAGAACAACAAAAAACACAGCCCAGAGCAAGCAGAAGGAAAGAAATAACCAAGATCAGAGCAGAGTTGAATAACATAGAGACTAAAACTACAATTGTAAGGATCAATGAATCCAGGAGCTGGTTCTTTGAAAAGATAAACAAAATCAACAAGCCTTTAAGTAGGCTCATCAAGAAGAAAAGAGAGAGGATCCAAATAAACACAATTAGAAATGAAAGAGGAGAGATAACTACTGATACCACAGAAATACAAAGGATTGTAAGAAATTACTATGAAGAACTGTATGCCAAGAAATTTGAAAACCTAGGTGAAATGGACACATTTCTAGAAAAATGTAATATTCCATAACTGAATGAAGAAGAAGCAGAAAACCTGAACAGACCAATAACAGCAGACGAAATTGAAGCAGTAATCAAAAACTCCCAACACACAAAAGCCCTGGACCAGATGGTTTCACAGGAGAATTCTACAAAGCATTTAAGGAAGAACTAACTGCTATCTATCACAGACTATTTGAAATAATCCAAATTGATGGAAGACTCCCAAACTCCTTATATGAAGTAATCCCAAAACCAGATAAAGACACAATGAAGAAAGAAAACTTCAGGCCAATATCACTGATGAACATAGACGCTAAAATTCTCAACAAAAAAATCGTCAAACCGCATTTAGCAATACATTAAAAGATCATAAACCATAACGAAATGGGATTCATCCCACGGATGCAAGTATGGTACAATATTCACATACCAAACATAATACATCACATAAACAACAGCAAAGATCACATGATCTTATCAATAGATGTGGGAAAAGCATTTGATAAGATACAGCACCCATCTCTGATAAAAACCTTCAACAAAGTGGGAATAGAGGGAGCATTCCTCAACATAATATAGACAACATTGCCATGTTGTCTATATGAGAGACCTACAGACAACATCATACTCAATGGACAAAAACTTAGAGCTTTCCCACTAAGATCAGGAACAAGACAAGGATGTCCTCTCTCACCAGTCCTATTCAACATAGTATTGGAAGTCCTAGACACAGCAATCAGACAAGAAAAAGAAATAAAAGGCATCCAAATTGGAAAGGAGGAAATGAAATTGTCAGTGTTTGCAAATGACATGATAGTGTACATGGAAAATCCTATAGACCCCACCAAAAAACTATTTGACCTAATAAATGAATTTGGAAAATCAGCTGGATACAAAGTCAATACTCAGAAATCAAAGGCATTCCTGTATACCAACAATGAATCTGCAGAAACAGAAATCAGGAAAAAAAGTCCCATTTGATATAGCAACGAGAAAAATTAAGTACTTTGGAATAAACCTAACCAAGGAGGTAAAAGACCTGTTCTTAGAAAACTACACAACACTGAAGAAAGAAATTAAGGAAGACACAAACAAATGGAAGCATGTACCATGCTCATGGATTGGAAGAATTAACATTATCAAAATAGCCATACTACCCAAAGCGATTCATAGATTCAATGCAATCCCTATTAAAGTACCCATGACATATTTCACAGATATAGAACAAACATTTCAGACATTTATATGGAACCATAAATGACCCCAAGTAGCTGCAGTAATTTTAAGAAAGAAGAACAAAGCAGGATGGATCACAATACCTGATATCAAACTGTATTACAAGGCCACTGTAATCCAAACAGCCAGGTACTGGCATAAAAACAGGTAAATAGACCAATGGAACAGAATAGATAGCCCAGAAATAAACTCAAGTCTTTACGGTCAATTAATATTTGACAAAGGAGGCAGGAGCATAAAATGGAGCAAAAACAGCCTCTTCAACAAATGGTGTTGGAGATCTGGACAGATATATGCAAATAAATGAAACTCGATCACCAACTTACGCCATACACAAAAATAAATTCAAGGTGGATAAAAGAGTCAAATATAAGTCATAACACCATAAAAGTCCTAGTGGAAAACATTGGCAGGAAAATCTCAGACATTCCACGCAGCAACATCCTCACAGACACGTCCCCTAAAGCAAGGGACATTAAGGAAAGAATAAACAAATGGGACCTCATCAAAATAAAAAGCTTCCACTTGGCTAAAGAACACAGCATTAAAATGAAAAGAGAACCAACAGTATGGGAAAACATATTTGCCAATGATACCTCAGACAAGGGCCTGACCTCCAAAATATATAAAGAAGTCACAGGACTCCACTCCAGGAAGACAAACAACCCAATTAAAAAACGGGCAAAGGACTTGAACAGAGACTTCTCCAAGGAAGACATACAGAGTGCCCAGAGACATATGAAACGATGCTCAGCATCACTAGCCATCAGAAAGCTGCAAATTAAAGCCACAATGAGGTACCATCTCACACCAGTTAGAGTGGCCAACATAAACAGATCCACAAACAAATGTTGGAGAGGATGAGGAGAAAAGGGAACCCTAGTGCACTGTTGGTGGGAATGCAGACTGGTGAGGCCACTGTGGAAAACAATATGGAATTTCCTCAGAAAACTAAAAATGGAACTGCCCTTTGACCCAGCAATTCCGCTGCTGGGATTATACCCTAAGAGCACTGAAACACCAATCCAAAAGAACCTCTGCACCCCAATGTTCATAGCAGCACAATTTTCAGTAGCCAAGTGCTGGAAGCAATCTAAGTGCCCATTAGCAAGTGAGTGGATCATTAAACTATGGTATATTTACACAATGGAATTCTATGCAGCAGAGAGAAAGAAGGAGCTTATACCCTTTGCAACAAACAGCATGGATGGAACTGGAGAGCTTTACGCTAAGTGAAATAAGCCAGATGGTGAGGGACAAATACCATATTATTTCACTTTTAACTGGAATATAATCAACATAAGAACAAAGCAAACAAAATATAACCAGAGACATTGAAGTTAAGAACAATCTAACAATAACCAGAAAGGAGTGGGGAGGGGACAGTGAGGAGAGGGAATTACAGGAACTACTGTAAAGGACACATGGACAAAATGAAGGGGGAGGGTGTAGGTGGGGGTGGGAGGTGGGTTCAGCTGGTGTTGGGTGGACAGATGGGGAGAAAATACATACAACTGTAATTGAATAACAATAAAAATTTTAAAATGTATGTTATCAATAATAATTTTGACAAAATAATGACTATTTGCTACATATTCATCTAAGCCTTATACATTACATTTAACAGTTATTGAATCAACTACAGTCCAGACACTGGGCTACGTATTTTACATTTATTAACATATTTAATCTTAGAACCACATTCTAAATAAATTACTATTATTATATTTTAGTGTCAGAAACCACAGTTAGGAGATTTCTAAGCCACAATCATCTTTTGCTTCATAATTTCTCCTATCCTTTTCTCTTTATTTACTTCCCTCTTTCATTTGACACCTAACATCTTGTTTTATGTATTTTGTATGATGTATTTGTGGTCACTCTCTTCCCTTTCATCATAACAAAGTAAAATTTAGGTCTTCAAGAGAAGGATGAGGTTTGATTACATAGAAGAAAAAATTTTAGTGTATGTTTTTTCTGGCCAAAAAGACAATGAGTTCAATCCCTGCAGTTAGAAGCTTTCAATTTTGTAGTCACACTGGATTTAAATAAATCCATTAACTTGAGAATTTTATATGAGGCTTTCTATAAATTACTCATTTATTCAATTTATAAACATTTATTGAGCATAGCTTTATTCAAGGAAATTCATCAAGAGTATAGAAAAACAAGTTTAAATATGACAACATTTTTGCCTTGAAAGATTTTATAGGATGTAGAAAAGTAGATTGTGTCATTAGATTCTCATTTGAAATGTATCTGTTAATTCAATATTCCACAAATGTTTATTGAATATCTATTTTCCAGGCACAGTTCTATTGCTAGACATAGAGACTTGAATAAAAGAGACACACTTCTGTGATTTCATGAGCTTATATTCCACTGGAGGTATACAAACAGTAACAGTTAATGTACTACACCAGATGGAAAAATACCATATTTTGCTGTGTAGAGTGCATACTTTTTGGCCCAAAGTTTTGAGGGAAAAATAAGGATGTGCATTATATATGGGGAGTACTAGTACTAATTCCATATCTATATATCCACATAAATGCTTTTAATTCTTTTATTTATGGTTATGCATTGAAAGTATAATTCTAGAAAGCAATAATATATTTGTATGCAAAAAGTAATACCCTGGAATATGATAATAGGTTTTGTTTCTAAATATAAATAAATTTTAAAAATGGAATTAAAAGTTAAAAACTCTAGTCCACTCCATTGATTGATGTGTCTGTTTTGTGCCATTATCATATTATTTTGAATACTATAGCTTTATGGTATAGTTTGAAAGCAGGGAGGGTGAGGCCTCCAGTTTTGTTCTTAATTTCTCAAGATTGCATTGGCTATTTGGGGTCTTTTGTTGTTCTATATAATTTGAGGATTCTTTGTTCTAGTTCTGTGAAATATGCCATTTGTATGCTGATAAAGATTGGATTGAATCTGTGTATTGCCCTGGGTAGTGAGAACATTTTAGCAATATTATTTCTTCCAATCTATGAGCATGGTATATCCTTCTATTTATTTGTGTCACCTTCAATTTCTTTCAACAATGTCTTATAATTTTTAGAGTACAGGCCTTTTACCTCCTTGGTTAAATTTGTTCCAAGGTATTTGATTGCCTTTGATGCAGTTTCAAATAGGATCATTTTCTTTTATTGGTTGTTAGTGGAGTCTTTAGTGTATTCTATATATAGTATCAGGTCATCTGCAAATAGTGAAAGTTTTACTTTTTCCTTTCCCTTTTAGGTGCATTTTTATTTTAAAATATCTCAAATTATAAATTTAATCATACAGGTAGATAAGGTGTTTATCCTCAAAGGAAGGGCAAACACTAGATCAGTTTTTCTCTAATATTTTATGGTCAAGTCTTCTGATTTTTTTCATTTTATAATGTTCTGTGGCAACCAGAAATTAGGCAGTACTTGTTGTTAGCTCTTTTAATTACAACATAAAGTGATTGACACCAAAAGCAATTAAGATTTTATTGTCAATTTAGCTCGAGTATCTTCCATGTTCCAATCCATAATTTGTCTCTTGCCAAGTCCAAGAACAAGGAAATGTTCACTATTGATCATAAGAATAGTGGGAGGAAGTTGTAGTTTTACTCCAACTTAGAAAGAAAAACAAAATAGTTCAAGTTACAATATTAATATTATTTCTGGTTATTTATATGTACTTTTCTACCAGAACAGGTTGTGAATAGTCACTGCTACTAACAATTTTTTAAAAAACTCATAGAACCAAACTACCATTTCAAAATACTTCTCCATGAGCATGACTGCTTAATTTTGACTTATATACCAATAAGGGTATAGCAGTAAACTTAATGGCATAGCAAATTTAAACTAGAATGTTTCCTTGCATCTTTTCTAATATTAAATATCCTAAAGACACTGTCCTGTGAATCAAAGTCTAGAATACCAATGCAATGTTAATCCCTTTTCCCTTTTATTTTTCAGTGTTACGATTAAGGAATTGTATATATATTTCAGTGGGTTTTATATTATTTTGGTTATTTCTAAACAGGTGATAATTCATCTTTCCCTACACCCACTCCCAATTTTCAAAAAGCACATGAAAAATAATAAACAGTGAAAAGAATATATAAATAAAAATTCCCCCACTACAGGCTTCATTTTCACAGCACAGATGTTCCCAGAATCACCAAAATATGCAAAATTTTATACATTGTTTATGAATATACATGTCTATGTACACAGGTTTTTGCTCTATGTAGGTGTGTTTATTCATAAATTTTGTCCAGAAATAAAAGGATATATTATACATTGTTATTCAATTGGGGTTTTGTCCACTCAAGCTTAACTTCCATTTCTTTTTTATTCATTTTTATTGTTGTTCAATTGCATTTGTCCCCATTTCCCCCCATATCTCTCCCCTGCCCTGCCCACTCCCCACTTTCCCCATTCAATTCTTGCCCTCCCCCCCCCCCCCGTTGTCTTTGTTCATACTGCAACATCTGTCACCCAATTGATCACCAGGGTTTAGTCAGCTGATCTGGCTGCCTAGGCAGGTGTCTCATCCTCCCTCACCAATCCACGTGCATCCCTCCCGAAGCTGTGCACTTGGTGGAAGAGGACGACCTTCCCAGCTAGAGGAGAGGACCAGTCTTCAGTCAAGGGTATACAAGCTGCGCTCCCCTGCTAGAACCTCCAAATAAGCTCTCAAGGTTGTTTATAAATAGTAAATACTTTTGGTTCTGCTTCATTCTTTGATGGATGCAGACTATTCCATTTCATGGTTGCTGTAATAATTTATGCAACTCTGCTGTAATGACTAATTCTGATAGACATTATATAAGTTTTCACACAGATTTCTATTACAAAGCTGTCTCGTGCATGTGATTTTTGCCTTATGTGTCAGTATATGTAGGATACATTTGTAGAGGTAAAGCTGGTGTGATCTTTATTAATTTGTTCTTGTTTTGTATAGCATGAAGTAGTGAAAAGTAAAAGAAACTTGTGAGATATATAAAATTTTAACTATTTAAAATAGATGGTTAATATGAGAATTGTGCTAACACCTTTATATATTCTGTGTCATATCCACTCTTACCTTCAGGTTAGCTAGCTATTAAAATGAAAAATTGGTATTTGATCTCTAAATTTCATTTTATTTGCAAAAGCCTTTTGATTAAATAATGTCTACTGAATGTTAAGTAAGGATATGATCCTACTAAACTATATTTAATTTTGATTTCATCTCTTAAGAAATAAAAATAGAAAATAAATGTTATCTACCCCTTCTACCCTTGATTACATATTCTAAGACAGCAAGTATAGTAATAATTGTCTCATTATTGTTTCTATATAATGTAGCACAGTGATTGGTAGGCTCAGTAATTGTCTCCTGAGTTAAACACAATGCATTGCTTTCCCAAAGAGACCTTAAATTAAGAGATGGAAAATAACATGTCCTATAAGAACAAGGACCATCCACTCTACATCTTGTTAACTGCTGTGCTTTGTACAATATTGAGGTAGCAAGAACATCAACCTGAAATCTATGTATGGATTTATTGTTTCTTCTTTCAAGATTTAAGAATGTAACATTGCATTTAAATAATAATGGGATATCTTACATTATAACTTTATATATTTATCATTTTTCTAAGTTTTTGGAGGGCACAATTAATAAATAGGTATAAATCAATGGTAAAGAAAAAAGGTAGAAGAGTTTATAAGAAATTAAAGAATAATTTAACAATATTAATATAATAATAATTGTTTCAAACATTTTTACATGTTACATTTGCAGTATATGTTTATGCAAAAAGAAAGACAGGTCTCTCAAAGGCATGTACAAAGCAATTAATTGCCTGGGTGAGCCAAACTCCACTTTTAATACTTGTGAGAATTAAACAAGTAAGATATGAATGTTATTATTTAAAAGTGAATAATTTTTGATAAAATTTTATGTGGCAGTTGGATAATGGATTCAGTGAAGTCTTAAGATATTATGTCTCATACGCCAGTAAGGGTTAATAGAGTTATTGCTACCCATTAATGAAAAGATAAAAATCATTGACTGTAACAAGTAAAAACTAGACACAAAAAGATGTCTCAGAAGATTTCTGCTGTCTTCTGCTGTGGCTCACAAGAATCAAATAGCTGGTTCAAAAACAACTGTTCTATGAAGTTCAACCTAAAAAGTTTGAAAAAAGGTAAAATAAGACAAAGAAAAAATGATTGTTTGAAGATGTTAAGAAGCTTCAGGGCAGTCAGGAATTGAAGGGCCAAGATCCAAAAAATAAGGGAAGCCCAGAGAAGAGACTCTAACATTTGGTGTAGCACCTACTCTTGAGAAATCTAAAGACTGAGAAGTGGCAAAGAAAGTGCCACTTTCTTTAAAAGCTAAAGGATTTTAAAGTGGAGGATTAAAAACTAAAAAATAACCAGAACTTTAAATTATCTCTTAGACCTGGAAAAATATTTTGAGCTCAGGGTCCTCTTAGCAAGAGAACTTTTAGGCTTTTAGCTGAAACTTCCAGAATGCTAAAACCCAAGGGATTAAAGGAAACTAGAAATTGGATCAACCCCCAATAAACAAATGCTAGAAAATTCACTGTCAACCTTTAACTGTACATTAAGTGAAAATATTTAAAAATTGGAGACAGAACAAATGTATAGTTAGACCCCCACCCCCATGAAAACCTGAGAGAATTGATTATCCATAGGCCAAAACCGAAGGCAGTACCGAAGAGTGATCATCAGGCAGAAGAAAAATGATTCAAGATGGGAGCATGGTGAAATCTGAGAAATAATTAGCAAAGGAAAGGGAAAGGATAAATATTTAAAGAAGTCCAAATGAACACTGAATTTACATACTAAGAATAACAGTGAGTTGTGTGGCTTAAGATAGAAATATAAATAAAATACATAGTAATAGTAACTTAAATGGCAAGAGGCACTGGGTAAATTTGAAATGTTAAAAAATTCATTAATTTATGATAGATTTTAATAGTTGATTATTTACATTTTAGTTTCTATAATACAATAATATAATACAATTTAGTATAAATTTCTAAAGGAGTATATAATGAGAAAGTTAATAGAGGAGCAAAATAAATAATCAAACTAATTTAAAGAAGTAAAAATCATATAGTACAAATAGAACAAACATAAAACAAATAGCAAAGATATAGACTTACCTACATTAGTACTTACATTAAGTACAAGTGGCTTGAAAAGGTTGCTTAAATTTACATATAAAATATTTCATCATGAGATTTCTTGCAATTGATTCTTAAGAGCACCAGGAAAAGGATCAATCAGAATTCAATAAAAACTAGAATGAACCTGGCTGGTGTAGCTCAGTGTATTGAGCACAGGCCTGCAAACCAAAAGGTTCCATTTCCATTCCCAGTCAGGGCACATGCCTGAACTGCAATCCAGTAGGGGGCACACAAGAAGCAACTACACATTGATGTTTCTCTCCCTCTCTTTCTCTATCCCTTCCCCTCTCTCTAAAAATAAATAAATAAAATGTTAAAAAAGTAGAATGAAGAGAATGGAAAGGAAAATATAACTTCGGAAAAAGAAAAAAACAAAAAAGGCAATGAGAGGTAGAAAAATGGGAGAAGATAACTAGACATGGCAATGTAGATGGGGAAAAAATGACACAACATGTAAAACTAAGATGTGAGCAATAAATAGTATAAATTTAACTTCAATTCTAAAGAGAAAAGCAAATACTTAAAAGAAGCTAACATTCTTATTAGCATTTTTAGATTTTATTTACGAAAATCTAGAAATATTAATAATTGTAAAGTTTTTATTTGCCTTGTATTTTAAAACTAATTGAAATAATTCTCAAAAAGAGATGAAGAAATATTCCCTTAGTCCAGAAAACTCTTTTTAAAAATGTGCTTAACATTATGTAACATTCAAGGTTTTATATATAGTAATAATCTATATAACATTTTCTGGAACATTTTGATAACTTATCCATCTTCTTGAAGAGAATAATGTATCTTTCTGCTTTTGATGCATCTACTCTAAGTGCCCACTTTTTTAGTTTCACCAGTTATATGGTACATGAAGAAATGTTATATGCAGGTATAAAATGTAGATAATATCTTTCCTCTCGCTAGATAGTGTTGACTTGCTCAAGAGACCTTGAGAGAATCAACTTAGAATTTTACTTCCTTAACTGGCCTAAATAGTCTGAAGTAGAGTGAACTTGGAGTAAAAGAGAAAGTCAATTCTCATAGCATAGTTGATTTAGCTGCTATATCAAGGATGGCCAAATAACTTAAATTATAGACTTTTTAGATCTAGAAAAAAAATTTATTGATTATCTATGGTAACTCATTACTTGAATGTTAAACAAAATTTATTTAATGCTTACTTTTTATCAGGTGCTTTGTTAGGTGCTGGAAATTACAAATGAAAATATATCTATCAGTTCTCGATACTTTTGTGAAATTAAATAGTCTAATATAGTATAGAAATGTGTACATAGTACAACTGAGTGAAAAAACATGCCCACAGCATTTGCATTAAACTTTCATGGTCAGTGACAATGAAGATGGTGTCTGTCAGTGGGTTTCATGCCCATTTTACCAATGTAATACTAACAAAACCCTTTTCCAGTATCTAATGTGATCACTTTGGAAGATAAATTATCTAGTCAACCTAATTTTGTTTTCCATTTGTACTTTCACTTTATTTGTTGTAAAGTGATTACAACAAATTCACTTTACAACAAAAGAAAAAATTCTTTTTCTTTTTTTAAGGTTTTATTTTATTTATTTATTTATAATTAATTAATTTATTTTTATTCAGTTACAATTGTCTGCATTTTCTCCCCTTCCCTCCACCCCACCCCAGCCAGTCCCACCTCCCTCCCCCACCTCTATCCTCCCCCTTGATTTTGTCCTTGTGTCCTTTATAGTAGCTCCTACAGACCCCTCTCCCCATTATCCCCTCCCCACTCCCCTGTGGCTATTGTTACAATGTTCTTAATTAATTTTTATGTCTCTGAATTTCTTTGAATCTTATCAGCTCCTTATATTTAAGCTATGGCTCTCTCGTGTCACTGTCTAGCAATTCCTTGTGTATTCTTTATATCAGGAAAAGGGTGTGTGTGTGTGTGTTAAAGTCTAGGGAGTTGTTTAGAGGAATGAAAATACATTATTTCAGTTTTATTCCTACATTTATGTCATTGTTTATCTTAAAGGAGAAGATAACCTGTTGTAGTGATCAAACTCCAGAAGAAAATTCTGTAACAGATAGGTAATAGAGAACATCAATTTTTATCAAGTTAACACTGGCTAAATATTTAATAACATCTTATGAAAATTACTCATATTCACTTTTATAGTAGGTGAATTGTATTTGTGAAACTAAATGGATGAAATTCAAAATTCATTTTAGCTTCCAGTGGTTTGGATAACATGACGGCAATTTAAATGTTAAAGATTTATGTAGTAAAATGTTAATAACAGGGTTTGAATACATGCAAAAAATGTCTTGCCTTATAATAAAAGCAGTTACGTAAAAAATAGTGTAACTATCCTCTTGATCATGTCTCATTGGCTGATAAGCATATTAATAGTAAAGGATGTTCCAGAACTGAGTTCTCAATAGTCCTTCAACATAAATTGTGTACAATCATTTTCACAATTAGTTTTTAAAGCACATGCTATTGTAATTAAAATACACATAGAGAACCAAAATGGCAGCAGAGTATGTAGAAGATATATTAACCTCCTCCCAGGACCAAACTAGAATTACAACTAAATTATAGTAAATCATCCTGAATAGCCAACTGAACACTAGCCTTATAACCAACGATTTATGAAAAAAAAAAATCACCACAATGAGACTGTTCAGGACTACAGGGCTGTAAAAAGGCTGGCAGGGCTCGGCTCTCATGTGCAGCATGTGAAGGGCTGGAGGGATATTTCAGTGGCCAAGGCAGGGTGGTTCCTCCTGAGAAGTGTGTGGTATAAACCCCAAGCTCACCTCCACAGCATAAAACATCAGAACCAGAAAAGGAACCCAAGTAACACTGAACTATAAAAAGCAGTGGGGTTTCCATCCACCAGAGGTAGATGGCTAGAGACACAACAAGCTTCTTCAAGAGCCAATGCACAGCAATTTGTTTGCAACCACTTACCTTAGATGTGGGCAGAGGGAGGTCAGAGTGGACTAGAGACATGTGAGGAGAATCTGGGTTGGTGGTTCTGGCAAGAGAGCTGAATGGTCAGCCACCAGGATCATGGTGCTGGGACATTTCCCATACTGCAGAAGCCCTCGTTCTCAGGCAGAGCATTCCCCACCAAGTGACATCAGCCTGAGGGGAAGCAGTAGCCTCACCCACAGGAATCACTATTGCCCCACCCTTTAGAGTTTAAGCCAGTCTGCTAAGGGATACAGTTTAAGGGCATTTCAGAGACAAAGCCTAACAGAAAGCCAATAGGCCAAGGCAGAACTCTGGGAGCTCTTAGATTTTAGTTGACTCTTCCCCTCCCCTGGATCTGGTACTGATAAAAGCCAGCCTTGGTTAAGACACAAAGATAGTCTCAATAACTTAAGAATTGAAATCATATCAAGAATTCTCTGACCACAATTGTATGAAACTAGATAGAAATCAATCACAAGAAGAACACTGAAAAATACACAAAAACATATGATCTCACTTATAAGTAGAACCTAATCAACAAAACAAGCAAACAAAATAGAACCAGACACATGGAAATAAAGAACAAACTGACAGTGACCAGAGGGGAGGGCTGAGGAAGATAATGTGGGAAATAAAGGGAAGGGTCAAGTCAAGGAATATGTATAAAGGACCCATGGATATGGACAGTGGAGGGAGGAAGAGTGAATGTGGGAGAAGGGGAGTAAGCAGGGCAGGGGAGACCAATGGGGGGAAAATGGGAACAGCTATAATTGAACAACAATAAAAAATTTTAAAGAAAACAATGAATGGATCAACAAGGAGATCAAGGAAAAAATTTAAAAAATACCTTGAAACAAATGAAAATTAGATCACAACAACCCAAAGTCTGTGGGACACAAGGAAAGCAATCCTAAGAGGGAAAGTCATAGCATTACAGGCCTATCTTTAAAAAAAAGAAAAGAAAAAGCTCAATTAAACAATATTTACACTTTAAAGGAACTTTAAAATAACAGCAGGCAAAGCCCAAAGCAAGTAGAAAGAAGGAAATAGTAAGAATCAGAGCAGATAGAAATGAAGTAGAGTCTAAAAAAATGATGCAAAAGATCAATGTATCCAAGAGGTTTTTTGTGTTTTCTTTTTGGAAAGATAAAAAAGATTGACAAACATTTAACCAGAATAATCAAGAAAAAAAAGAGAAAGGACCCAAATAAATAAATCAGAAATGAAATAGGAGAAATACAAAGGAGCGTAAGAAAATATCATGAACAAACTATATGCCAAAAAATTGGACAACCTGGATGAAATGTGTAAATTCTTAGAAACATACAAACTTCAAAAACTAAATCAGGAAGAAGCAGAGAATCTGAATAGACAGATCACACCTAGTAAAATTGAAGCAGTGATCAGAAGTCTCCCAACAAAAGCCCTGGACTGGAAGACTTTACAGATGAATTTTACCAAACAGTACTAGGAAACCTAACACCTCTCCATCTCAAACTACTTCATAAAATTCAAGAGAATAGAAGGTTCCCAAGCTCATTCTATGAAGCCAGCATTATCCTAATTCCAAAAGCAGATAAAAATGCTACAAAGAAAGAAAATTTTAGGCCAATATCCTTTATAAACATAGGTGCTAAAATCCTCAACAAAACATTAACAAACTGAATATAGCAATGCATCAAAAAGATCATGCACCATCATCAAGTAGGATATATTCTGGAAATGCAAGGTTCATACATTTTCAAATTCATAAATGTGATACACCATATAAACAACATGAAGAATAAGAACCATATGATCATATCAATAGATGCAGAAAAAACATTTGATAAAATCCAGAACCCATTTATGATAAAAACTCTCATCAAAGTGGAAATAGAGGGAATATACCTAAACACAATACAGGCCATATACAGCAAACCCACTGTCAGCATCTTACTCAAGGGCAAAACCTGCAAGCATTTCCATTTAGATCAGAAACAAGACAGGAATGTACGTTAGCATCTCTCATATTCAACATAGTACCAGAAGTCCTAGCCACAGAAATCAGACAAGAAGAAAAAATAAAAGGCATCCAAATGGGAAAGTAAGATATAAAATTATCTTTGTTTAGAGATGACATGATACTTAGAGAGATAACACAAAGATTCCACAAATAAACTATTATAAGTGATAAATAAATTCAGTAAAGCAGCAGGATACAAAATTAAGACCCAGAAATCAGTTTTCTTTGTATACACCAATCTGAACTATCAGAAAGGAAAATTAAGAAAGCAATCCCATTCGTGATGGATTCGAAAGGAATAATGTAAGAATAAATCTAACCAAGGATGTTAATTACCTAATGCAGAAAATAATAAGACACTGAAGAAAGAAACTGAAGAAGATACAAATAAGTGGAAACACACACCATGTTCATGGATAAGAAGAATTAACATCATTTAAATGTCCATACTATCCAAAGCAATCTATAGATTCAATGCAATTCCTATCAAGATACAAATGAAGTATTTCACAAACCTAGAACAAACATTTCAAAAATGTATATAGAATCACAAAAGGCCCCACAAAACAACAGTGATCCTGAGAAAGAAGAACAAAGTTGGAGGAATCAAACTGTCTAATTTTATATAGTACTTTAAGGCCATAATAATCAAAACAACATGGTGCTAGTATAAAAACAGACACTTAGATCAATGGAATAGAATGTAGAGCCCAGAAATAAACCCACAGCTTTATAGTCAATTAACATTTCACAGAGGAAGTAAGTACATACAATTGACTAAAGATAGTTTGTTTAATAAATGGTGTTGGAAAAAATGGACAGATATGTGCAGAAAAATGAAATTAGACCACATTGTTATACCACACACATTGATGAATTCAAAATGGATTCAAGACTTAAATGTTAGATCAGAAATGCAACCTAAGTGCCCATCAGTAAATGAATGCATCAAAAAACTATGGTACCCTCAAACAATGAAATTCTATGCAGCAGAAAGAAAGAAGGAGCTCCTACCCTTCGCAACAGCATGAATGAAACTGGAGAGCATTATTCTAAGTGAAATAAGCCAGGATGTGAAAGACAAATACCATATGACCTTTTCAACAAAAATGAAAAAGCAAGCAAAATATGACCAAAGACACTGAATTGAGAACAGGCTGACAGTGACCAGAGGAGAGAGGGGAGGGAATTATAGGGGAAAAGGGTGAAGGCTTTGCAGGAACAATTATAAAGGACACATGGACAATAACAAGGGGGGGTAACAGGGGAGGGAGGTGGGGAGAACTGGGGTGGAGGGGAGGGGTGGGGGAAAAGGCAGAAAACTTTACTTGAACAACAATTTTAAAAATGTTAAAAAGAAAAAGAAAAAAAGAAATCATAAAAGTCCTAGAAAAATAACACAGGCAGCAAAATCTCAGACATTGCTTGTAGCAATAGTTTACCTCATATACCTCCTTAGGCAAGGGAGACAAAAGAAAAAATAAACAACTGGGACTTCATCAAACTCAATGGTTTTTGCACAGCAAAGGAAACCATCAGTAAAATAAAAAGACAGTTCACTGGCCCTGGCTGGTGTGGCTGACTGGGTTGAGTGCTGGACTGCAAAGCAAAGGGTCACTGGTTCCATTTTCAGTCAGGGCACATGCTTGGGTTGCAGGTCAGGTCCCCAGTAGGAGGTGCGCAAAAGGCAAAAACACACTGATGTTTCTCTCCCTCTCTTTCTTCTTCCCTTCCCCTCTCTCTAAAAATAAATAAATAAAAATTTTAGGCAGTTCCATTTTTAGTTTTCTGAAGAAATTCCATACTGTTTTCCATAGTAGCTGCATCAGTCTGCATTTGCACCAACAATGTACTAGGGTTCTCTTTTCTCAGTATGCTTTCCAACACTTGTTTGTTTATGTTGGCCATTCTGACTGGTGTCAGATGGCATCTCATTGTGGTTTTAATTTGCATCTCTCTGATGACTAGTGATGCTGAGCATCTTTTCATGTGTCTCTGGGCCCTCTGTATGTCCTCCTTGAAAACTGTCTGTTCAAGTCCTTTGCCCATTTTTCAGTTGGGTTGTTTGTTTTCCTGGAGTGGAGTTGTGTGAGTTTTTTATATATTTTGGAGCAATTCCACTGCTGGGATTATACCCTAAGAGCCCCGAAACACCAATTCAAAAGAACCTACGCACTCCAATGTTCATAGCAGCACAATTTACAATAGCCAAGTACTGGAAGCAACCTAAGTGCCCATCAGCAAATGAGTGGATCCAGAAACTATGGTATATTTACACAATGGAATTCTACGCAGCAGAGAGAAAGAAGGAGCTTATACCCTTTGCAACAGCATGGATGGAACTGGAGAGCATTATGCTAAGTGAAATAAGCCAGGCGGTGAGTGACAAATACCATATGATCTCACCTTTAACTGGAACATAATCAACAAAAGAAAAAAAGCAAACAAAATATAACCAGAGTCATTGAAGTTAAGAGTAATCTAATAATAGCAAGAGGGGAGAGGGGAGAGGACAGTGGGGAGAGGGGTTTTCAGGAACTACTATAAAGGACACATGGACAAGACCAAGGGGGAGGATGGAAGTAAGGGAAGGAGGTGGGTTTGGATGGGATCGGGGGGAGAGGTGAGGAGAAAATTCAGACAACTGTAATTGAACAACAATAAAATAAGTTAAAAAAGAAATTTAAAAAAGACGGTCTACTGAATGGGAGAGCATATTCACCAATACATCTAATAAGTGGTTAATATCCAAAATTTATAAAGAACTTATAAAACTCAACACCAAAAAATCCAGACAATCGAATTAAAAAATGGGCAAATGACCTGAATAGACACTTCCCCAAAGAGTACATATGGAAGGCCAATAAACATATGAAAAGATGCTCACATCAATAATCATCAGAGAACCACATGGTGATTCTCTGGTGAGGACAGGGAGAAAGGAGAACACTTTTGCACTGTTGATGGGAATGCAGAATGGTGCACTGCTGTGGAAAGCAGTATAAGAGATACATAAAAAGAATGGAACTAAGTTATGATTACTGATTCTACCTCTGGATATATATCTGAGGAAACCTGAAACACTAATTCAAAAGAACATAAACTCCTCTATGTTCAATGCAGCATTATTTACAGTTGCCAGATATGGAAGCAGCCCAAGTGTCCACCAGTAGATGAGTGGATAAAACAACTATGGGACATATACACCATGAAATACTACTCAGCTATAAAAAAGAACATTTTAGCCTTTGCTACAGCATGGATGGATTTGGAGATTATACTATATAAAATAAGTCAATCAGAGAAAGACAAATACCATATGATTTAACTCATATGTGGAATCTAATGAGCAAACTGAACTAACAAGCAAAATAGAGACAGATTCAAATAGAGCTCAGGCTGGCAGCTCTGCGGGGGGGTAAGAGTTGGAGATCAAGCAAAAAGGAAAAATAACTTATGGAAATGGACAACAGTGGTGATTGTGGTGGAGAGGGGGTATAAGGAGGATAAGTGGTAATGAAAAAATACAATACAAATTTTTAAAAATATATAGATGCATGGATTTCCCCATGTTTTGAAGGGTTTATTAATTTTTGTTTAGAAACCATATCAATTTAATTTTTTCATTGCAATGATCTTACTTTAGAGTACTGGCTCAATCAAATTTTTCAGAATCACTAACCAAAGAATGAATTCTAATAACTCAAGGATGTGTGAAATGACCATGTTAGGAAAAAGTATAGTGCAATGATTTTCCTATACAAAACATAACTAATTGTTATATAAGTATACGATACAATGGAAATTAAATTTAATGAAACATACACAACCAAGTAAACTAAAAATGATATAATTTTCAGGTACCAGGTGTCATATATATATTGGTAATAGTTTGAGAGTGAACTTAGTGAACTAAGTGTTTTGGCTAGAGACTTTAGGCTAGAGACTTAAGACTTCTCTAAAGTAATCACATGCCATCAACAACTTTGTAATGGTCATAGTTGTATTAAAATTAAAGATCAGTATCTGTTAAGGTACAAAGTTTTATGAGGAAAGAGAATTTTCAACTTCAAATTTCTTACATGAAATAATCTGTTGATTACATTTCTTAAGAAAATTCTCACTCGTGAGTGATAGCTGAATAAGGTGATCATAAAGTAACCTAAGTGCTTAAGTGAAGTAATAGATTTTAACATTTGTAGAGAAAGTTATTGCAACTATTAAAGATTTTAAAAACATATATTGCCTATTCACATTTTATTTTACATATATTTATATACACTACATATACACATATATTTGTATACATTCTATATATGTACATATACATGCACATATATATAATGTATTTATAATCATTTATTTTTGTTAATATTTTATCAAAGAATTAAAAAGTATAATATCAGCTATGTCTAACTGTTGTTCAACAATTCATATCACTGCATATCTTAAAGGTTAAATTTGAATCCTTTCAAAATCACCCATCGAATCCCTTAAATCCCTGGAATAGTTTTAATGACTTTTGAAGAGTTATGCTACCTCTACTGGAATTGAACATGATAACATTTAAGAAACAAAACCATCAGGTCAACACTTATTAAGACACCTTATTACTGCTGGATGTCTTCAATTCCCAGGCCAAAATATATTCAGAACTCCCATGTGTTAGATGTGTCTACAGTATTTAAATATCAGTGGATATATTTGGGATTATGATGAAAATGAAAGTCCCAACTACTACCACAGGGAAACAGTAAATATCACTGCTCTGTAATCAGAATGAATGTGCATGTTGCTGAACACGATATTTCAAATACAAATATAAAAATGAAAGTCAGCCTGACATTGAAGGCCAGGTCTTCAATTACATTTACTTCTCAGGCTCACATTTACTTGCCATGTTTATTTGGAGATGAATAAAAAACATTACATAGTAGAAAATTACAAAATATACTTCAAGGAGGTAGGCTTTTCAAAAGAACATTGGGTTATTGAGTTAACACACCTAAAAGTTAGAAATCATCCTCATGAAAGGGAATTTTCACTCTCACACAAAAAATCATTTCATGTCATGATCTAGATAAATAAAATTGTATGGATAATTTTAGAAATTACCGCTAAGGACTATTATAATTAGGAATGCCTTGTTATCTAGAAATTCCAAAAGTCAAAATATATAACACTGTTTAAACTTTGCTTAGTATAATGGGAACTTGATTCTTTTGGATATAAACATAAATCATATTATTAATTTTGGTCAAGTTAATATATAAAATCAAATTGATAAACAGTGTCCTTAAGATTAAGAGTTTATTAAAATTACCGTATCAAAAGGGAACAATGGTGCTTCATCAGCTCTCTGCCGGTTTTCAGTCACTTCCCCCACTACCCACAAGTTAATTGAGCCCTTCTGGTGCTGATTCCCAGAGAGAAAGGAAGGGAGAAAGGAAAGGAGTGAAAGAAATACTGATGTGAGAGATAAGCATTGATTGGTTGTCTCCCACAAGTTCCAGGTACAGATATGGTACACACTCGGACCAAGGATCATACGTGCCTGGAATGGAGAGCAAACCTGTAACTTAGATTCTCTTTGTCAAGAGGAAAGATAGCGATGAGATAGGTGGGAGCAGACTCCACTTCCCCCTGCACACTGGTGAAACACCTAGCCGATCTACTGAGGAACAAAGCGAACAGCCAACAGTACTCCAGCGTTTATGAAGATAGGAGACCAAAAAGTATAAAGGACACTGAAAAAACAGACGGTAAGGGGGTTGCTTCAGGACAGAAAGGTCCCTGGGACCAGCTCAGGGACCAGGGCGAATGCAGCCCCAGGCCAGCACCCACTGAGCCTGCCACAGGACTCCTGGGAGAGCCAAGTTAACAGCTCCCTCCCCTGCCAAACAAGGCTTGAGCTGCACCAAGAGAGACCTGTTTGATTGAGGTCGCAGGAAGGGGAATAAGGACAAAGTGGTAAACCCACGGAGACCGCGGGCACCCACTGGGGAGAGTTGAGAGTTGGGCTGTGTGGGGCCCAACAGTCCCTGGTCTAGCTAGAGAGGTGGGCTGTGCAAAAGGACAGGCCCTTCCTTGTATGGAGCAGCAGGATTGAGCAGGAGGATTTTCTCAAAAAGAAAAAGACCCTCGGGGCACTTTGGGGAATTCTCCTGCAGCAACAGCTCCAGTCTTCTCTCCACCTGGCTGCCCGGCCCTCCACGGGGCAGTGGGGGACATCAAGCCCAAATCCTAAGCACCAGAGGGAGAGTGCACACCCAAGACCACAGGCACTGACCGGGGAGAGTGCAACTCAGAGAAACGTGAGACCACAGGCACCAGGGAGAGTGTGAATCAAGGAAGGCCTTACGTGTGTGCATACCCATAGCTTGGAGAAGAGTGAGTGCCTGAACCTGTGGGTCCAGGGACCACTGGAGAGGTGGGCTGGAGGCTGCCCAAGTGCTGGTCAGGATGGAAAAGAGCTAGGCTAGGCTGCCAGAGTTGACTACAGCCAAAAAGACCAGCAAAACTGGCTTGGCCACTGGCTTGGCCAGCAGGCTTGATTTTTTTTTTTTTTTACAGTAATTCTTTACTATTTTTTTATTATTTTTTTCTTTCTTTTAACATGTTCTTCCTCTCTTTACTTCTTTCTTGCTCTACTCCTTCTTTCTCTCCCTTTATATATCTCCTTCTCTCCATCTTTTTTATTTTTTTTAATAAATCCCCACAAGGGAGACAATAAAACCTGGAACTGAAAAGACCAAAGTTGGACCCAAACAGGGGACATCCCAACAGCTGAAACAGTGAAACAAATTTCACTCTGCTACTCCAGAGAACTTGCAAGATATCGTGTATTTGTATTATTATTGTTTTTCATTATTCTTACATCACCCATTATATTACTATTTTTGTATCTCTCTTCTTTCTGTTTAGTCTTCTTCACTTGACTAGTTAATTTTCATTGTTTAACTGGTTTCCCCTTGTTCTCTCTTTCACAGTGTATTGTTAATTAACTGTCTTTCACTTCACTTGGGTTCCATTGGCACACTACTTTAGTGTCCGGGAGCTTTAACACAGCCCCCCGGTCCGCCACGGATGAAGAATAAGACTACCAAGACATGATCTGCTTGGGGAGGAAAGGTGGCCAATCTCTCAAAGGAGAAGGGCCTTGATCCTTTCCCTCCATGGGCTTTTATTAGGTTCATTCCCATAGGAATGCAGATAAAGCTCATCAATCATTGTCAGCCAGTAAGGGTTAAACAATACAGGATTTACAGGGAACCTTGAAGGCTCATTCTGAGTTACAGCCAATTAGTTAGAGGGCCATAAAACTTTAGGCGCCAGACTCATCTCAGGTCTGGACCCTTATCTTTTAAGCTGAGGGTACAGATTAAGTAGGTTTCACAGGAATGTCCGTATTTTTGTTAGGCCTGATTCCCCAGGGAATCCGCCCCTTCCAGCACAGGACTGCACTGCCCTCTGTTATCCCTTCAGGCTTAAGTAAAGCAAGGGAAGTAAAGCAGCCAAGAGATTAGGAGACTTCTTGCAGACAGAATGAGGACTCAGGCTATTTCAAAGCCAAGGGGCGAGGGTCCATCAACCCCTTTTGCCACAGCCCCCCAGAGTCCTTCCCTGCGAGCTTATCCCTGGTGACCAGAGCCTGTCTTAGGTTGATCCTCCCTTGAGGATTCTTACCCGTCATTGGCTAACTGGCCAAGCTCAGGGCCAAGCAGGGTGAAGTGGGCAGAAGTGGTACTCCTGCCAGGGAGATAAGCTTTGTCTCCTTAGTGGCTTATGGTCCCAACTCTGACTCAGCCTTAACCATGGGGGGTTACAGCCTCTGAAACCAGGCAGGGTGGTTCCCAACATCTCCCCCTTTTTTGTTTGTGAAATCATTTGTGGTGGTTAAGCCTGTGAAACCTACCATTGGCTGTTTCCGGACGCAATCTCGAGAAAACAACCTCCAAATACATCATAAGGCACAGATAAGGATTAAGACAAGGATGCACACAAGGGCTGCCATGACCCAAACTTGTAAATTCAGTCCATCAAACCAGTTCTTAGGGTTCAGCCATTGTAGATTGTCGGGGAGGGTCTGGAACACTTTCTGTTCAGTTAAGCGTTTGATGTCACAGAGTTGCTGGTGGAGCTCAAGCTGGAGCTGATCAATTTGTCCTTTGAGATTGGTAGAGAACGCGCCCTGCAGGTGATGATGAATATCTGCCCAGGAATGCTGACTGGAATTCCACCTTAATGGAGTAACACAGAGTTTAGAAAAACCAGGATCACAAGTAAGTTGTTGCCTTAGTGCAAGAGCATCTTGCAGCTCTCCAAGCCAGACAATAGCAGATTCTGTGGTAGAGAGTCGAGTAAGAATTTCCTGATCAATCTGACTCTGCTGGATCATTTGCTGAGTAACATTAGTGAGAAGAATATCAACCGCATGAGCGGTTTGAATGGATTCAGTAAGGGCCACAGACACAGTAGTCGCAGCTCCAATTATTACAATAGCAGAAACTATGGAGGCAATAAGCATGCCTATAAACCGGCGGGTCCTGATACGGGCAAGGGCCTTATTGAGAGCACTTATTCCTCCTGGATCGGCCCACTCCCGAGTAAGATTAACAGGAACCCAGGCCTGAGCCTGTTGATGAATGACAAATATGGTGGTAAAATTCAACTGAGTGACATTCGCATGGGTTAAGCAGCTAGTATATATAGTGCTGGGGTAGTAACAAAAGTATATACAGTAGCAGTCTTGTTATACATAAGCTGAGGTGTACCAGGAACAGCTACAAACAGATAAGGATGAGAAGTACATACAGGAACCCAAGTACGATTAATATTCCAAATGTTAAAGTAACCAAAGGCATCATCTCCCCTTTGAATGAGTTGAAATTGTCCTGTCCTGTCCGGTCAATAAAGGGGAGCCCCATCTTCCAAGTAGAAGTATGCGATGAGCTGGTATGATTGAGATTTCTTATTCTGAGAATAGGGGCTCCTGCTCCTCTACCATGCCAACTAAGTTTGTTATATATTTGGAAGGGCATTAGGTTATCTATTATCAAACCTGCTATGGCATATACCTTCCATTTAGCACCCAGTTTTCTGCTACTAAAGGGGTGTTAGTGATACTGATTAATGATGGCACTTGATCATGACACAACTTCCAAGTGACTAGTTTGGCTGATCCACCATCTATTTGACATAATGGAAAATTGGGTGGTTTGGTACTTTTCCCTGGCCTTTCTCCTTTAAATCCTATTGCTCCAACTGAGGAAAGATTTACTGCAGGCAAAGACTGTTGAATGGTAAAATTAGTCATTGCATAAGCATACCACTTAGACATAATAGGTAAACAGAGGGTATTGGTTAACACAGAAAAGCAAGCAGGCAAATGGTTAGAGACATATACAGTGCCTTCTGGAGCAAACAGCCAATGATGTTTTTCCTCTAGCGGTCCATCTGGAGGGAGCCAGGTGCCTCCGGTCCACTCAGTATCCTTACTAGACAAAGGAGGCTCAGGATTCCACCAAGTATGAAGCTTAAACATAGGTGGGTCTATAACATGGCTCCAATATATATGATTAGTTTCAAAGGCTAAGCCTAGCCTCTGAGGCAGGTGAGCAGGCCCAAGATTAGGGCCACCTTGGTGAGGTTAGAAGAACTAACTGACAAATAAGCTGAGACTCTTAATTGTTGGGCATACTGTTCTGCCCTTGTATTAAGAGTTTTTAGGTCACCCCAAATTACTCCCTGAGGTTGATCTGGGGATTTGCTCCTCTGAGTCTGTGTCTTCTGGTGGTGACATTCTTCTACCTTGGTCCTTGGGGACATCTGTTCCATCTGGCCCAGCCGTAGAATCCTGACAAATGGCCACATCTGTTGTTGGGGCGGGTCTGTTATGATATGGCTTCACTCTTTTTGCTGGGAGCCACAGTGGGTCTGTGGGAATCGAAACACAGGCATACCCTCTTCCCATGTTAACAGTTCAACTGGGCCCTCCCACTTTCCTTCCCCTAAGGGGTCTTTGTACAAAACCAAAGGGTGTGGGCCAGCAGGCCTGTTTTGCACAAAGTGTTTGTCTATGGGTGACTCTAAATTATCATCACAATTCCAAAAATTGTACATATATATGGATAGCATGGTTAAATTCCTGGGGGATATTTCCTGACTCCCCCTTTTTTGTTTGTTTAATAATGTCTTAAAAGTCTGGTGAGCTCTTTCAATAATTGCTTGGCCCGTAGGGTTATAGGGGATACCTGTTTTATGCCGAATTCTGTATTTTTCTAAGAAAGCCTGAGTGGCTTGTACAATGTATTCTGGGCCTTTATCAGTCTTGATTTCTTGTGGATGGCCTAGGTGGCTGAAAGACTGGAGCCAATGAGCTCTAATATGCTTTGCTGACTCCCCAGTGAGGGGAGTGACGTGTAGAGCACCCGAGTAAGTGTCTACAGATATATGTAAATATTTCAATCTTCCAAAAGGCTGGTAGTGAGTGACATCTGTCTGCCAAATCATTCGAGGTCGCAACCCTCTAGGGTCAATCCCAAGAGTAGGGGGCGCTTTTGCAAGCGCTTGACAATCTGGACATTTTAGGCCAGTAGGCGTCCCCAGTGTGGGGAAGCAAAAAAGTATGATAGGTAATTATCTGTTTACCCTAGTGAGCTACCTGGAAGAAAGGTATTGGTTACTGAGAAGGCAAATCTCTCGTGGTCCCTTTCTGCTAGGGGAATGATAAACAGTCCTTCAGCTTTTTCCTATTTGGTCCTAGGGGCCTCATTTTCTGATCCTCGCCCTGATGGGAGGGCTCCTCTCGGCTTTAAGGCCTTAAACTTTGGCTTCCTGGTTCACAATGGGAAGGAGGCTCTAAGTGGCTGCTGAAAAAATAGCTTCAGTTTTAAAAGTGCCTCTCCTTTCTTTGTAAAAGCCTAAAGTGGGGCTTGACCCCACAACCCTGGGATTAAGAGTCCTATGCTCTACTGACTGAGCTAGCTGGGACACCTGGGTGAAGATCAGGAATCATAATCTCTAGACCCTGTGGGAAAGATGGGGGTGGAGGTACTTTGCTTAAATATGTTTTAGAAAAGAGCAGTTACACGCCAAGGGCCTTTTGTGACTTGATCAACTAACCGTTCCCTCAGGGAGAATAGCCTGTTCTTCCCTAAGAAAACGTTCAGTGTTTACAGGTACTGAGTAAAAAAAACAGTGCGTATCTTCCCAGGAGAAGGGCTAGTTCTCCCTGGGAGACTGTACACCTATATTTCATTTTTTACAATAAAAAGTCATGGCTCCGGCATAAACAAGGAGGATTCTTAATACTTTTTTGATATGTCGCACTCCCTATTCCACTTGTAACATGCTTTAGATTGACAAATTCATAACCTTCAGAAACAGTTTTTCTCTACTGGCAAGTACACTTACTTATTTACTTTAAACAATTTAAATTCTTTCTGAGTAGAATCCTTATGATGGAACAACATTAGAGATCTCATTCTGTTTACCAGAGGTTTAGAACAATATTTTGAGATTGAGCTATTCAGAAACAAAAATAAAATTTAAGCAAACCAGTATTTTCAAATTAAATCCTTTAAAGGAGGGAGTGAGACACTAGCCTTAGAATCTTATCTCACACCACCTGGTGTTATTCCAATTTCTGCCCAACTTGTTCCTAAGTAACTAAATCTAAAGATCCCATACTAGGGAGACATTCAGCAGCCTTAAAAAGCTGCTGGATTAGCTTAAAACATTGCTCTTGTTCCTTAGAGAGCCCGTTCCCTACCGTTGAGGAGTTTTAGAGACTTTTAAAGAAATTCCTTAACAATTAAAAGAAACTTTTCTGAAATTCCTCCCGCCACAAGCACGGTAATTAGAAAACCAGTTCCAGTTTCACTCCCTCTGTAAGAAATTTCTTAACAATTAAAAGAACCTTTTCTGAAATTCGTCCTGCCGCAAGCACGGCGGTTACAAAACCAATTTCACTTTCAATCCATCTGCACCCTCAGACCCTGTTTCTTGCTAGGGAAGAGAATGTAGTGGGTCGAAATGTGCTATTGGTGGAACACAGACAGGGCGGGCTACCCGATGTTTTGGGTACCAAAACTCCGCTTATGGGTCTCGGTTTCTCTTCCCAGCTGTCTAAGTCAGCTGGAAGGGCTTGGAAATGCTGGGTGACCAACCCTTATATTACATTTCCCCGGCCGAGCCAAAAGTTAAATTACATGAGATGGAATTCCCTATGAGGCCTCTGCACGTCTCAGGAATTCGACCCTAGACACCTCCGCGAGGCCCCCACTCATGTAGGGGCACCCAAGATCTCGAGCCCGAGGGAGGAAGTGCCTCATTTCTTCGTGCTCAGCAAGAAGATGAGACGCTCATAAATACCTCACTATGAAAGCTAATAAAAGGGAAAGTCTTTGCTTTCTCCTCCCTAAGCCCAAACCTCAGCAAATGCTTGGGAGAGAGAAAGCAAGACTCCTATTCACGGAAGAGGGTGCAGGGGAGAGAAATGAGAAGAAAACCGCTCAAGGGCAGCCTGACAGAAACCTTTCCTCTTACCTGTAACGCGCCTGAGGGCCTTACCGTGCAGTGCCCCTGTCCCTAGGGGGATGAAAGCATTAATTTCCATCCTCTTAGGCGTGCCGTCCATGGCGATGGTGGCTCGAAGCCTCTGGTCCGTGCAGGTCCCGAAAATCCTCAGGCCCCTGTCCAGGTGCCAGATGTTGGGGGGCTGCGTTAAAGCCCCCCAACACTCTAGGACCTATACTCCCTATTCTAGTTATCCAGATCACATAGATTCTGTCATATGATTGTTGCTGTATTACTATTGTAAGTAATAGCTGTTCCATATATTTGTAAATACTACACAGCACCCTCCCAGATCTTATCCCACTTCATTGTTTCCTAAACTTTATTACTTGTGTGGTGAAATCTATTCTCTCACACATTACACTTAATTTCTATACTTTACTCTCACTTTACTCATAATCTTACATCTCACAAGCTCACAGCTTTCTAGATCCAACTGACAATCCTTCCCCACCACACCAAGAGTCTTACCTTCTTTTCACCCTTTCTAAAAAGTGGCTAAGTAGGTGAAACATCACTGATAACAGTATATATATCCAAAGGATCTCCTATCTCTTCTCTAAGGGCTGGTACTTTAAATATCATATAATACACTCCTGTTCTCTTAAACAATTTTGCCTTCCCCTTACAACCTACCATAAAAAAGAATAGGTAGAAGCCGTGACCACAAGAATACCCCCTGGAAGAGGAAACCCACCAACAAAGGAAACACCAAGAGCTAAGAACAGGAGAAGGTGAAGGAGGGAGGGGAAGTCACACTAACTCAACCCAGGACATTTCTGGAAATACAAATAAATAGTGAAGAAATTACTAAGAACAAACAACTGAAAAAGAACAAGAGAAAAGCCTCAAAACCTTGTACATACAGAAAACAGCTCCAACACAACCTGCCTACACCTGCAAAACAGAAAACAAGAGGTGGGGGAAAATGTGACCCTCAGACAAACAACTTGTAGGAAAGAAACACCCAACAAGAACCAAAAACCAAAGACATACACGGAGCCAAAATAAACCACAGTCAAAGATCACTAAGACCATGAGATCAAGGACACTGTACCACTGAATCTCACAAGTATTCTACCACAGAAGCTTACACCATAAACCCAGGGGGAAAGAAGAGAGCAATTTAAGAAGCAGAGGCAAACAGGAAGGGTCTCACAAACAATGGGAAGACAAAGAAACAAGTCACAAATGAAAGGAAAGGAGGAAGTCTCAGAAACAATGTTAAATGAAAAAAAAAAAGACAGCTTTTGTTAGTCAACTATGAATAGTTTATAGTCTATAGTCAACAATCAACTATTTGATAGTTTAGTCAACTATCAAACAATTGGTTTTAAGGAAGCTTAATGAACTCACACAGATTTACCAAAAACTACAGGGAAACTACAATGAACTCACTGCAAACTATATCAACATGAAAAAGGAAATAGAAATGAACAACAAGGGCCAAGAGGAATTGAAGAATACAATTTCTGAACTGAAGAACACAGTAGAAGGAATCAGAAGCAGGCTCGATGAAGCAGAGGATCTGATCAGCAAACTGCAGGACAAGGTAGAAAAAAAAACCAGAATGAGCAAGAAAAGGAAAAGAGGCTCAAAAAGAATGAAGAGGGGTTAATGGAAATACAGGACAACATGAAATGAAATAATATCCATATAACAGGGATACCAGAAGGAGAAGAAAACCAAGAGACAGAAAAACTGTTTGAAAAAGTAATGATGGAAAATTTACCTAAATTGATGAGAGAAAATGTCACACAAATCCAGGAATCACAGAGTCCCAATCAAGAGGAACCCAAAGAAGCCCACTAAAAGACACACCATAGTTAAAATGGCAAAATTCCAAGACAAAGAAAGAATCTTAAAGGCAGCAAGGGAGAAACAGGAAGTAACATACAAGGGAGACCCAATAAGGTTAGCAACTGACTTCGCAATGGAAACGCTCCAATCCAGAAGAGAATGGCAAAATATATTCCAAGTAATGAGAACCAGAGGCCTGCAAACAAGACTACTTTACCCAGCACGGCTCTCCATCAAGATAGAAGGCCAAATAAGGAGTTTCCCAGAAAAACGAAGTCTAAAAGAATACAACTCCACCAAACCAGCTCTGCAAGAGATGCTAAACAGACTGCTTCAAGGAAAGAAAGGAAAAGAGAGAGAGAGAGAGAGAGGAACATAGGTACAAAAAATCCACAATGAATAAGTACCTATAAATAATGACCTTAAACATAAATGGATTAAATGCTCCATCAAAACACATAGAATAGCTGAATGGATAAGAAAGCATGACCCACACGTATGCTGCCTACAAGAGACCCACCTCAGAAGAGAAGACCTACACAGACTGAAACTGAAGGGATGGAAACAAATTTTCCAAGCACATGGACAGGAAAAAAAATCTGAGGTCGCAATACTCATATCAGACATAATAGACTTCAAAAAAAGGGCCATAAAAAGAGACCCACAAGGACACTTCATAATACTCAAAGGAAGAATCCACCAAGAAGACAACCATTGTAAATATATATGCCCTCAATATACAAGCACCCAAATACATAAGAGAGTCTTGGAGGAGGACTTCAAGAAGATATTGACAGCAACACAATTATAGTAGGGGATTTTAACACCCCACTGATGTTAAAGATGGGCAAATCTTCAAAACAAAATATCAACAAAGATATTGTGTCACTGAAAAATACCCTAGATGATATGGAATTTATTGATATATATACAGCCTTTCATTCCAAAGAAGCAAAATACACATTCTTTTCTAATGAACATGGAATATTTTCAAAGATATATGACATGATAGGACACAAAACAAGCCTCAACAAATTCAAGAAAATTGAAATCATATCAGGCATTTTCTCTGACCACAAGGGACTGACACTAGAAACAAATCTCAAGGAAAAATAACCCAAACACTCAAAACCATGGAAATTGAATAGCATGCTGTTATACAATGAATGGGTCAAGAATGAGATTAGAGAAGAAATTAAAAGCTTTCTGGAAACAAATAAAAATGAACTCAAAACAATCCAAAACCTATGGGACACAGCAAAGGCAGTCCTGAGAGGGGAGTTCATAGTGATACAGGCCTTTCTGAAAAGAATAGAAACATTTCAAATAAACAGTCTAACCATAAACCTACAAGAACTGGAGGAACAACAACAAAGGCAACCCAGAGCAAGTAGAAGGAAGGAAATAACCAAGATCAGAGCAGAATTAAATGACATAGAGACTAAAAGCACAATTGTAAGGATCAACAAATCCAGGAGCTGGTTCTTTGAAAAGATAAACAAAATAGACAAGCCCTTAAGCAGGCTCATCAAGAAAAAAAGCACAATAAACACAATCAGAAATGAAAGAGGAGAAACTACAACTGATACCACTGAAATACAAAGGATTATAAGAAATTACTATGAAGAACTATATGCCAATAAATGTGAAAACCTAGGTGAAATGGAGAATTTTCTAGAAAAAATATAACCTTCCAAAACTCAATGAAGAAGAAGCAGACTGCCTGAATAGACCAATAACACCTGATGATATTAAAACCATAATCAAAAAGCTTCCAACACACAAAAGCCATGGACCAGATGGTTTCACAGGAGACTTCTACAAAGCATTTAAGGAAGAGCTAACCCCCACCCTCCACAGATTTTTTCAAAAATTCAAGAAGATGGGAGACTCACAAACTCGTTTTATGAAGCAAAAATCATTCTAATACCAAAACCAGATAAATACACAACAAAGAAAGAAAACTTCAAGCCAAAATCACTGATGAACATAGATGCTAAAATCCTCAACAAAATATTGGCAAACTGCATCCAGCAATACATTAAAAAGATCATACACCATGATCAAGTGGGATTCATTCCAGGGATGCAAGGATGGTACAATATTTGCAAATCAATAAACATAATACACCACATAAAAAAAAGCAAAGACAAAAACCACTTGATCATACCAATAGATGCAGAAAAAGCATTTGATAAGATATAGTACCCATTTCCGATAAAAACACTCAGCAAAGTGGGAATAGAGGGAGCATTCCTCGACATAATAAAGGCCATATATGAGAGACCTACAGCCAACATCATACTCAATGGACAAAACTTAGAGCTTTCCCACTAAGATCAGGAACAAGACAAGGATGCCCTCTCTCACCACTCCTATTCAACATAGTATTGGAAGTCCTAGACACAGCAATCAGACAAGCAAAAGAAATAAAAGGCAACCAAATTGGAAAGGAGGGAATGAAACTGTCAGTGTTTGCAGATGACATGATAGTGTACATGGAACATCCTATAGACTCCACCAAAAAACTATTTGACCTAATAAATGAATTTGGAAAATCAGCTGGATAGAAAGTCAATACTCAGAAATCAAAGGCATTCTTGTATACCAACAATGAAACATCAGAAACAGAAATGAGGAAAAAATCCCATTTGGTCTAGCAACGAGAAAACTGAAGTACCTAGGAGTAAACCTAACCAAGGAGGTAAAAGACCTGTTCTCACAAAACTACACAACACAGAAGAAAGAAATTAAGGAAGACACAAACAAATGGAAGCATGTACCATGCTCATGGATTGGAAGAATTAACATCATCAAAATGGCCATACCATCCAAAATGATTTATAGATTCAATGCAATCCCTATTAAAGTACCCATGACACATTTCACAGATATAGGACAGACATTTCCGAAATTTATATAGAACCATAAATAGCTGCAGTAATTTTAAGAAAGAAGAACAAAGTAAGAGGGATCACAATACTTGATATTAAACTGTATTACAAGGCCACTCTAATCAAAATGGCCTGGTACTGGCATAAAAACAGGCATATAGACCAATGGAACAGAACAGAGAGCCCAGAAATAAACCCAAGTCTTTATGGTCAATTAATATTTGACAAAGGAGGCAGGAGCATAAAATGGAGCAAAAAGCCTCTGCAATAAATATTGTTGGGAGATCTGGACAGCTGCATGAAAAAAAATGAAACTCGATCATCAACTTACACTATATACAAAAATAAATTCAAGGTGGATAAAAGACTTAAATATAAGTCATAACACCACAAAAGTCCTAGAGGAAAACATTGGCAGGAAAATCTCGGACATTCCACGCAGCAGCATTCTCACAGACACGTCCCCTAAAGTAAGGGACATAAAGGAAAGAAAACAAATGGGACCTCATCAAAATAAAAAGATTCTGCATGTCTAAAGAACACAGCATTAAAATGAAAAGAGAACCAACAGTATGGGAAAACATACTTGCCAAGATACATCAGACAAGGGTCTGATCTGCAAAATATATAAAGAACTCACAGGACTGTACTCCAGGAAGACAAACAATCCAATTAAAAATGGGCAAAGGACTTGAACAGACACTTCTCCAAGGAGGACATACAGAGGGCCCAGAGACATATGAAAAGTTGCTCAGCATCACTAGCCATCAGAGTGATACAAATTAAAACCACAATGAGGTACCACCTCACACCAGTCGAGTGGCCAACCTAAACAAATCAACAAACAAAAGTTGGAGAGGATGCATAGAAAAGGGAACCCTAGTACATTCTTGGTGGAAATCAGACTGCTGAGGCCACTGTGGAAAACAGTATGGAATTTTCCCAGAAAGCTAAAAATGGAACTGCCTTGTGCCCCAGTAATTCCACTGCTAGGATTATACCCTAAGAACCCTGAAATACCAATCCAAAAGAACCTATGCACCCCAATGTTCATAGCAGCACAATTTACAATAGCCAAGTACTGGAAGCAACCTAAGTGTCCATCAGCAATGAGTGGATCCAAAAACTATGGTACATTTACACAATGGAATTCTACGCAGCAGAGAGAAAGAAGGAGCTTATACCCTTTGCAACAGCATGGATGGAACTGGAGGGTATTATGCTAAGTGAAATAAGCCAGACAGTGAGGGACAAATTCCATATGATCTCACCTTTAATTGGAACCTAATCAACAAAAGAAAAAAGCAAACAAAATATAACCAGAGTCATTGAAGTTAAGAGCAATCTAGCAATAGCCAGAGGGGAGTGGGGAGGGGAAAATGGGGAGAGGGGTTTTCAGGAACTACTATAAAGGAGACATGGACAAAAATGAGGGGGGAGGGGGGAGGCAGGGGATTGGGGTGGGTTTGGCTGGGGTATGGTGGAGGAATGGGGAGAAAATGCAGACAACTGTAATCGAACAACAATAAAAAAATTAAAAATACAAAATTAAAAATTACAATATTATAATTGTCACACCAGAAATGCACACATGTATACAGACACAATCACCCTGAATGAATAGCTTATTGTTTCCATAATCCAATGAATGATGTCATTGTAGTTTAAGTGAAGCAAACAAAATTAAGAAAGGATCCCACCATTTCTGGTGATGTTTTGGAAAAAGTCAAAGCTGTTCACTAAACTTTTTTCTTTATTTCAATCTGACTTTGCACAGCCAGGACTTTCTAAGCGTTGAGGCAAGTATTTCCTTTATCTTCCTTGTCATCTTAGTCTGTTTGGTTCTGGTGAGGTGAGGCAAAAATGCCTTTTATCATAGTCCTTTTGATCTGAAGGGAACACACCTATCAGGTTATTAACTCTTCAGAGAGGACTGCTTTCTAGTAAAGTAATGAAAGTGTAAGCTTCAGAAAACCTTTGTAAGCCTTTCATTCTACCTTTTGCTTTGTTCCCTGGTAAGGAAAATGATAAATTTAATTACCTAATGTTTATTCAATAATCCATTATTTGTTACTATGTTTTTACTAATATAATGAGTTTTGTGAAAAGTTTTACTATCTTGGTGTATAAAAATATATAATGAATTTATTTTCTCCAATCATTACTTTCAACTAGGAATTTTCAACTATGAATTTTCAACTATGAAAATTCTCTTTTTCTATATCTTAGCAACAGCTTAATTAGGTCTCATAAATTGTCAATAATTTTTAATTATTAAACTTTTGCAAACTTTTTATCTTCCATCTCAAGACAAATTCAAAATTGTCCTCTCCCTCAGTATATGTTTAATGTGTGGTTGAGGCTTTGGGAGTTGGTACTGGAACATAGCCTTCCCTTTACATACATTACTCACCTACATACTTTAAGCTCTGGAAATTTTCCACTACTGTGTGAAGAGGGAGAGAAAAAAAAGGCAAATTTACAAACTGGCTGGAGTGGCAATAGTTTGATTTTTGTTTGTCTTGTTCTAGTTTGTTTTCTACTTCTCTAATGCACTGTCCCTAGCCATGGAAGCTATATTGCAGGTGTTCAAGACTAACTTTCTTCTGTGCATAAATATGGGTTCTCTGGAGTACTTTGAAAGACCTCCTCATTGCAAAGTTCTCTGTTATGGGAAGTATGTCTTAAAATCACTTTTCTATGTCTCCCCTCATAAATTATAGGGAATAGTGCATTGTGCAACATTTATTGTTAACGTGTTGTGCAAAAATGACTAGATCACTAAAGCTTAGTTACCTTTTTGGTGGACACTCAGTCTACAGAAATTTTACTAATTCTTGACAAGCCAAAAGTATCAATCTTCATGCTATTTCACTGCTAATCCTCCTCTCATCCCACCTCTCTTCAATTCTGCTGTATTTGTTCAGGTAACAAACCAAAAATATGAGAATGTATAATGCCTAATCAGATGCCCAGACTGGGAAAAAATGCCAGTCCACACCTCTCTCAGACATTTCTCCAACTTTTGTGAGTACTTTTTCTCACTTGGCTCTTGGAAAAGGAAATTAATTATTCTTTGTTTCCTTGGGAAAACTTTCACCAAAAGATGATCATTCAATTATCTCTCAATTCACCCTTGTCTTAAATATATACAGAAAAGAGATTTGTTAGGGTGGTTAGGTCGAGTCACACATGGCAGAGAATATGCTACTTGTGAAATCCTAGAACCTGGTGGTTTGATTTCTTGAAAACATGAAGATATAAGGCCCTTTAGGCCTTAGCCATATTTCCAGGACAATTTTTACTCATCCTAATATTGCAATGATTTTTTTTTCAAATTCTCTACTCATATGATTCTTGACTTTCATATGGTAGATATCCCTTCAAGCATATTATACTCCAAAAGCATTGGCTCAAATTTTATTTCTACATTTGATATTAAAATTCCCATCCAGTAAATTTTCCAAGATTCACAATTATTAGACAGCTCCTTGGCATATTGTTTTAAGTTGATTCATTATCAGTGGAAGTGTCAATATTCAACCTAAAGAAATTTCACCCTCTAAAAACAATTTTATGATTCAAACTAGTATTTAGGTGAAATAAAAGAGATGAATAAAAACTCAGATAGAAAAATTATATAGCCTGTGAATTGTCTGTGTATATAAAATTATGTGTGGCTACCATAGTGTCTTTTTTTTCACGTGAAACCTTTTACTTACCTTTCTCCTAATTTTAAGGAAAATTCTCTATATGTATATCATCAACAAAAATACAAACTATACTTGACTATTATGTCTATGCAATTTGTAAATGAAGAAAAGATAAAAACAATAAGAAGGAATATCAGAAAGATACAGTAAATAAAGGCTCAAGATTTATTAAGAAAAAGACCTGCTAGTCTTTCTTGGTTTTATGTAGTACATCTCACCTGAATATCTATGTCCAATCATGATTTCATTGTTACCCATTCATTGTTTAATAGCATGTCATTCCATCTCCACGTCCCCGTGAATGAATGTTTTTGAGGTTTTTTTCCTTGAGTTTGGTTTCTAGTTTCAAGTCATTGTCATCCAAGAAAATACTTGATATGATTTCAATTTGCTTTAATTGTTGAGGCTTGTTTTGTGGCCTATCAGTTGGTTTATTTTTAAAAATGTCCCATGCACATTTAAAAAGAATGTATACTTTAGCCCTGGCTGGTGTAGCTCACTAGAAAAGAATGTATACTTCGTTCTTTGGGTGAAAGGTTCTGTATATATCAATTATATCAATTTGATCTTGAGTGGCATTCAATGTCACAATATTTTTGTCGATTCTTTGGAAGATTTATCCATTTTTGACAGTGGGGTGTTAAAATCCCCTACCATGGTTGTGTTGCTATCAATGTCTTTCTTAAAGTCCTCCAAGATTCCTTATATATTTAGGTGCTCCTGTGTTGGGTGCATATATGTTTACAAGGGTTTCATCCTCTTGTTGGACCATTCCCTTAAGTATTGTGTAGTGACTTTCTTTGTCTCTGATTATGGATTTTGTTTTGAAGTCTATTTTGTCTGATATAAATATTGCTACCCCAGATTTTCTTTCATGTCCATTTGCTTGGAAAAAATTTTCCAATCCCTTCACTTTAAGTCTGTGTAGATCTTTTGTTCTGAGGTAGTTTTTATGTACAAAGCAAATATTAGGTCATGTTTTCTCATCTATTCATATACCCTATGTCTTTTGATTGAAGCATGTAATCCATTTACCTTTAAGGTTATTTTAGATAGGTACTTATTCTTTACCATTTTTTCTTTTGTACCTGTATTTCTCTCTTCTCTCTCTCTTTCTTCATCTTCTTAAAACAGTCCCTTTAGCATCTCTTGCAATGCTGGTTTGGTGAAGATATACTCTTTTAGCCTTTTTTTTTCCTCTGGGAATCTCTTTATTTCACCTTCCATTTTAAATGAGAACCTTGTTGGGTAGAGTAGTCTTGGTTGCAGGCCTTTGCTTTTCATTACTTGGTATATCTAGTGCCATTCCATTCTGGCATGTAGTGTTTCTGTTGATAAATCTGCTGACAGCCTTATTGGACCTCTCTTGTGTGTTACTAGCTGTTTCTCCCTTGCTGCCTTTAAGATTCTCTCTGTGTCTTTAATTTTTGCCATTTGAATTATGATGCATCTTGGAGCAGACTTCCTTTAATTCATCTTGTTTGGGACTCTCTGTACTTCCAGAGCTTCTGTGACTTTTTCCCTCACTAAGTTAAGGAAGTTTTCTCTCATTACTTTTTCTAACAGGTTTTCTATCCCTTGCTCCTTTTCTTCTCTTCTGGTAACTGTATGATATGAATATTATGTTCCATGTTGTACTGCAGCTTCCTTAAATTATATTTGTTTCTTTTGAATCTTCTTTTCATTTTTTTGCTCTGTTTTTGGTGGGGGTTTTTCTACCTCTCCCTCCAACTTGATGAATCTATTCTCTACTTCATCTAATCTGCTTTTATTTCCCTCTAGTGCAGGCTTCATTCTGAATATTGTATTCTACATGCTCTCCTGGCTCTCATTCATCGTTTCTATGTCCTTTCTCATGCTATGTGTTTCACAGTAAGTTCTTTATAGCTTCTATAGGGTTCCTTGTAGTTCTCAGTGAGGTCATCGAGCTTCCTTACAACCATCGTTTTGAAGTCTGATAGATTGCTTGCCTCAATTTCATTTAGTACTGTTTCTGGGGATTCCTCCTTTCCTTTCTACTGGGGGTTGTTTTTTCTGTCTCTCTATTTTAGGTGACTCTTTTGTTTCTTTCTGCTCATTAGGTTTATCTGCTTTCCCTGCCCTCATGCGGTGCCCTTCTGTGGCAGGAGAACATTGAGACTCCTTGATCTCCTGAGCTGCATGCTTTTCAGATGTTCTTTATGCCAGTTATATGAGCTGTCCTGTTGTGATTGGGTTTGGGTTTTCGCTGGGTCATCCTTTGGTGGGTTCTTCTCTCTCGCTGGCTGACTCAGAGTCACACTGCCCGCCAGATGTTGTATGCCATTGTACAGGTGCTGCCAGAACAACAAAAAAATCCAAAAAATAATATCAATACCTGAATAAATAATTCTAAACAAGGCCCACATTATCAACAGTACATTAACAAATGTTTTTTTTGTTATTTATTTATTTATTTATTTATTTATTTATTTTTTATTCAGTTACAATTATCTGCACTTTCTCCCGATTCCTCCAACCCACCCTAGCCAGTCCCACCTCCCTCCCCCACCTCTATCCTCCTCCTTGATTTTGTCCTTCTGCCCTTTATAGTAGCTCTTATAGACCCCTAAACCCAATATCCCTTCCCCACTCCACTCTACCTGTTGTTACACTGTTCTTAATTTCAATGTCTCTGGTTATAATTTGTTTGCTTTTTTCTTTTGTTGATTAGGTTCCAGTTAAAGGTGAGATCATATGGTATTTGTCCCTCACCACCTGGCTTATTCCACTTAGCATAATGCTCTCCAGTTCCATCCATGCCATTGAAAAGGGTATAAGCTCCTTCTATCTCTCTGCTGTGTAGAATTCCATTGTGTAAATATGCCATAGTTTTTGGATCCACTCATTGCTGATGGGCACTTAGGTTGCTTCCCGTACTTGGCTATTGTAAATTGTGCTGCTATGAACATTGGGGTGCATAGGTTCTTTAGGATTGCTGTTTCAGGGTTCTTAGGGTATAATCCAAGTAGCGGAATTGCTGGGTCAAAGGGCAGTTCCATTTTTAGTTTTCTGAGGAAAGTCCATACTGTTTTCCACAGTGGCCTCAGCAGTCTGATTTCCACCAACAATGTACTAGGGTTCCCTTTTCTCCGCATCCTCTCCAATATTTGTTTGTTGATTTGAGTATGTTGGCCACTCTGACTGGTGTGAGATGGTACCACATTGTGGTTTTAATTTGTATCTCTCTGATGGCTAATGATGCTGACCATCTTTTCATATGTTTCTGGGACTTCTGTATGTCTTCCTTGGAGAAGTGTCTGTTCAAGTCCTTTGCCCATTTTTTTAATTGGATTGTTTGTCTTCCTGGAGTACAGTCGTGTGAGTTCTTTATATATTTTGGAGATCAGGCCCTTGTCTGAGGTATCATTGGCAAATATGTTTTCCCATACTGTTGGTTCTCTTTGTATTTTAATGCTGTTTTCTCTAGCCATGCAGAAGCTTTTTGTTTTGATGAGGTCCCATTTGTTTATTCTTCCCTTTATGTCCCTTGCTTTAGGGGATATGTCTGTAAGGATGTTGCTGCGTGGAATGTCTGAAATTGTCCTGCCAATGTTTTCCTCTAGGACTTTTATGGTGTTACGACTTATATTTAAGTCTTTTATCCACCTTGAGTTTATTTTTGTGTATGGTGTAAGTTGGTGATCGAGTTTCATTTTTTTGCAGGTAGCTGTCCAGATCTCCCAACACCATTTGTTGAAGAGGCTATTTTTACTCCATTTTATGCTCCTGCCTCCTTTGTCAAATATTAATTGACCATAAAGACCTGGGTTTATTTCTGGGCTATCTGTTCTCTTCCATTGGTCTATGTGCCTGTTTTTATGCCAGTACCAGGCCATTTTGATTAGAGTGGCCTTGTAATACAGTTTGATACCAAGTATTGTGATCCCTCCTGCTTTGTTCTTCCTTCTCAAAATTGCTTCAGCTATTCTGGGTTGTTTATGGTTCCATATAAATTTCTGACCTGTTTGTCCTATATCTGTGAAATATGTCATGGGTACTTTAATAGGGATTGCATTGAATCTATAAATCGCTTTGGGTAGTATGGCCATTTTGATGATGTTAATTCTTCCAATCCATGAGCATGGTACCTGCTTCCATTATCTTGTGTCTTCCTTAATTACTTTCTTCACTGCTGTGTAGTTTTGTGAGAACAGGTCTTTTACCTCCTTGGTTAGGTTTATTCCTAGGTACTTCATTTTCCTTGTTGCTATAGCAAATGAAATTTTTGTCCTGATTTCTGTTTCTGATGTTTCATTATTGGTATACAGGAATGTCTTTGATTTCTTAGTATTGATTTGTATCCCATTATAATGCCAAATTCATTTATTGAGTCAAGTAGTTTTTCGGTGGAGTCTATAGGATTTTCTATGTACACTATCATGTCATCTGCAAACACTGACAATTTCATTCCCTCCTTTCCAATTTGGATGCCTTTTATTACTTTTGCTTGTCTGATTGCTGTGTCTAGGACTTCCAATACTATGTTGAATAGGAGTGGTGAGAGAGGGCATCCTTGTCCTGTTCCTGATAATAGTGGGAAAGCTCTAAGTTTTTGTCCATTGATTATGATGTTGGCTGTAGGTCTCTCATATATGGCCTTTATTATGTCGAGGAATGCTCCCTCTATTCCCACTTTGCTGAGTGTTTTTATCGGAAATGGGTACTATATCTTATCAAATGCTTTTTCTGCATCTATTGGTATGATCAAGTGGTTTTTGTCTTTGCTTTTTTTTATGTGGTGTATTATGTTTATTGATTTGCAAATATTGTACCATCCTTGCATCCCTGGAATGAATCCCACTTGATCATGGTGTATGATCTTTTTAATGTATTGCTGGATGCAGTTTGCCAATATTTTGTTGTGGATTTTAGCATGTATGTTCATCAGCGATATTGGCCTGAAGTTTTCTTTCTTGGTTGTGTCTTTATCTGGTTTGGGGTTTAGGATGATTTTGGCTTCATAAAACGAGTTTGTGAGTCTTCCACCATCTTGAATTTTTTGAAATAATCTGTGGAGGATGGGGGTTAGCTCCCCCTTAAATGCTCTGTAGAATTCTCCTATGAAACCCTCTGGTCCAATGCTTTTGTGTGTTGGAAGCTTTTTGATTACTGTTTCAATTCCATCAGGTGTTTCTGGTCTCTTCAGGCTTTCTGCTTCTTCTTCATTGAGTTTTGGAAGGTTATACTTTTCTAGAAATTTGTCCATTTCATCTAGGTTTTCAAGTTTTTTGGCATACAGTTCTTCATGGTAATTTTTTACAATCCTTTGTATTTCAGTGGTATCAGTTGCAATCTCTCGTCTTTCAATTCTGATTGTGTTTATTTGGGTCCTCTCTCTTTTTTTCTTGATGAGCCTACTTAAGGGTTTGTCGATTTTTTAATCTTTTCAAAGAACCAGCTCCTGGATTCGTTGATCCTTACAATTGTGCTTTTAGTCTCTATGTCATTTAATTCTGTTCTGATCTTGGTTATTTCCTTCCTTCTACTTGCTCTGGGTTGTCTTTGTTGTTCTTCCTTGAGTTCTTGTAGTTGTATGCTTAGGTTGTTTATTTGAGCTGTTTCTATTTTTTTAGTTAGGCCTGTATCACTATACACTTCTCGCTCAGGACTTCCTTTGCTGTGTCCTATAGGTTTTTGATTGTTGTGAGTTCATTTTGTTTGTTTCCAGATAGTTTTTGATTTCTTCTTTAATCTCATTTTTCACCCATACATTGTTTAATAGCATGATATTCAATCTCCATGTGTTTTAGTGTTTTGGGGTTTTTTCCTTGTGATTTGTTTCTAGTTTCAGTCCCTTATGGTCAGAGAAAATACTTGATATGATTTCAATTTTCTTGAATTTGTTGAGGCTTGCTTTGTGTCCTACCATGTTGTCTATCTTTGAAAATGTTCCATGTGAATTTGAAAAGAGTGTGTATTTTGCTTCTCTGGGATGAAAGGCTCTATATATATCAGTTAAGTCCATTTCATCCAAGGCCTTGTTCAATGCCACAATATATTTTTTGATATTTTGTTTAGAAGATCTGTCCATCTTTGACAGTGGGGTGTTAAAATCCCCTACTATAATTGTGTTACTGTCAATATATTTCTTGAAGTCCTCCAAGATTTTCTTTATGTATTTGGGTGCTCCTATGTTGGGAGCATATATATTTACAATATTAGGTCCTCTTGGTGGATTCTTCCTTTGAGTATTATGAAGTGACCATCTTGGTCCCTTTATGGCCCTTTTTTGAAGTCTATTTTATCTGATATGAGTATTGCTACCCCTGCTTTTTTTTTCCTGTCCTTTTGCTTGGAAAATTTGTTTCCAGCCCTTCACTTTCAGTCTGTGTAAGTCTTTTGTCCTGAGGTGGGTCTCTTTGAGGCAGCATATGTGTGGGTCATGTTTTATTATCCATTCAGCTATTCTATGTCTTTTGATGGGAGCATTTAATCCATTTACTTTTAAGGTTATTATTGGTAGGTATTTATTCATTGCCAATTCTTTGGACCTTTGTTCTTACCTCTTTCTCTTTTTTCCTTCCTTTCCTTACAGCAGCCCCTTTAGCATCTCTTGCAGAGCTGGTTTGGTGGAGGTATATTCTGTTAGACTTCTTTTGTCTGGGAAACTCCTTATTAGGCCTTCTATCTTGATTGAGTGCCTTGCTGGGTAAAGTAGTCTTGGTTGCAGGCCTCTGGTTCTCATTACTTGGAATATTTTTTGCCATTCTCTTCTGGCTTTGATGGTTTCCATCGAGAAGTCTGTTGCTAATCTTATTGGGACTCCCTTGTATGTTTCTTCCTTTTTTTTTTTCCTTTGCTGCCTTTAAGATTCTTTCTTTGTCTTAGAATTTTGCCATTTTAATGATGATGTGTCTTGTAGTGGGCCTCTTTGGGTTCCTCTTGATTGGGACTCTCTGTGATTCCTGGATTTGTGTGACTTTTTCTCCCATCAAATTAGTGAAATTTTCCATCATTACTTTTTCAAACAGGTTTTCTATCCCTTGCTCTTCCTCTTCTCCTTCAGGTATCCCTATTATACGGATATTATTATGTTTCATGTCGTCCTGCATTTCCCTTAACCCCTCTTCATTGTTTTTGAGACTCTTTTCCTTTTCTTCCTCATCCTGGGTGTTTTTTTCTACCTTGTCCTCCAGCTCGCTGATATGCTTCATCGAGCCTGGTTTTGATTTCTTCTACTGTGTTCTTCAGTTCAGAAATTGTATTCTTCTTTTCCTCTTGGCCCTTGTTGATAGTTTCTATTTCTTTTTTCATGTTGATATAGTTTGCAGTGAGTTCATTGTTGTTTTCCTATAGTTTTTGGTAATTCTGTGTTAGCTCATTAAGCTTCCTCATAACCAATTCCTTGAACTCATTATCTGATAGTTGACTTGCCTTTTTTTCATTGAGCATTGTTTCTGAGAATTCACCCTTTCTTTTCATTTGGGGATTGTTTCTTAGTCTTCCCATTGTTTGTGAGACTCTTCCTGTTAGCCTCTGCTTCTGAAGTTGCTCTGTTTTGATCCCCTGGGTTTTTGGTGTAAACTTCTGTGATAGAATACCTGTGAGATTTAGTGTATAGTCTCCTTGATCTCCCGATCTTACTGATCTTGGGCTGTGGTTTATGTTGGCTCTGTGTATGTGTTTGGTTTTTGGTTCTTGTTGGGTCTTTCTTTGGCGGGTCTTTCCCACCAGCTGGTTATCTTAGAGTCAGTCTGTCCCCCACCTCTTGTCTTCTGTTTTGCAGGTGTGGGCAGGTTGTGTTGGAGCTGGTTCTTCTGTGTGTATAAGGTTTTGAGGCTTTCCTCTTTCTCTTGTTCAGTTGTTTGTTCTCAGTAATTTCTTCACTATTCGTATTTTCGGATAGGTCCTGGATTGACTTCGTGTGCTTTCCCCTCCTTCCTTCACCTTCTTCTCTTCTTATCTGTTGGTGTTTCCTTTGTTGGTGGGTTTCGTCTTCAAGGAGGAATCCTGGTGTTCCCAGCTTCTACCCACTCTTTTTTTATGGTAGGCCTTCTCCGGGCTCTGGGAGTGCATGCAAAGCCTTCCTTATTTAGCACTCTCCCTGGTGCCTGTGGTCCCAGTTCCCTCAGAGATGAGGTGCAGACACTCCCCGGTTGGTGGGCACACTCCCGGTGGGTGGGCACACTCCTGGTCACTGGGCACGCTTCCCTGGTTGGTGCCTGTAGTCTCAGCTCCCTCCCACATGAGGTGCGGGAGCTCTCCAGTGGATGGATTGACTCCCCCGTTGCTGGGCACACTCCCCGGTCACTGGGCACACTCCCCCAGGTGGTGCCTGTAGTCTCACCTCCCTCTGAAATGAGGTGCAGACACTCCCTGGTGGATGGGCACACTCCCCGGTCGCTGGGTGCACTCCTGGTCGCCGGGCACCCTCCCGCGGGTGAGGCCTGCAGTCAAAGCTCCCTCCTAGTTGAGGTGCGCACAGTCCCATGAAGGTGGAGGGGTGGAGAAGAGACTGGAGCTGTTGCTGCAGGAGAATTCCCCAAAGTGCCCCAGAGGGTCTTTTTCTTTTTGGGAAAAATCCTCCTGCTCACTCCTGTGGCTCCCTCCATGCAAGGAAGGGCCTGTGCTCTCACACAGCCTACCTCTCCAGCTAGGCCGGGGGCTGTCAGAGTCTGGATAGCGCGCGACCGACTTTCAACTCTCCTCAGCCAGCACCCACGATCTCCCTGGGTTTTCCACTTTGTCCTTATTCTCCTCCCTGAGACTTCAGGCAACCAGGTCTCTCACAGTGTTGCTCAGGCCTTGTTTGGCAGGGGAGGGGACCGTTAACCCCACTCTCTCCCAGGAGTCCTGTGACAGGCCTGGCAGGGGTGGGCCTGGGGCTGCAGCTGCCCTGGTCCCCGTGCTAGTCCCAGGGATCTTTTTGTCCTGAAGCAATCCCCTTACCTTCTGTTTTCTCAGTGTCCTCTGTACTTTTTGGTCCCCTATCTTCATAAACGCTGGGCTGCTTTTGGCTGTTCGCTTTGTTTCTCAGTAGAATGGGCATGTGTTTCACCCAGGTGCAGGGGGAAGTTAACTCTGCTCCCACCTATCGCGCCGCCATCTTCCAAATTCCAAGAAATGTTAATAAAGGTGAAAGTAAAAACAAATATGAGATGACTAATGGAAAGAAAAATGATTTTGATAAGGTATAGGGAAGATAAAAATAAGGGTATGGAATGGAAACAAGAATAAGAATATGAATAACAAGAATAAGAGAAATAAGAGTATGGAAAGAAGGAAAGCAATTAAAATTTTCATCATAAGATAAAAGGAAGGGAAGAAGGCAAAATAGAATAAGAAAATGGAAGAGTATAATATGAGGCTTAAAAATTAAAAAGTAGTGAAAACAATAGGAACAGAATTTAAGAAAAACATTCACCACAGCAATATCAATGACAAATGAGCAAAGATTAATATAGGTGGAAGGGGAATATGAAGGAAAAAAGAAAGAAAGAAGATTGTGTGATGTCTAAAGGAAAGAAAGTGATTTTGAGGGAAAATAGAGAGAATACATAATTAGAATAAGGAATGAAAACTGGTCTAAGGGAGAGAAAAGTATAAAATAAAATTTAAAATAGACAAAGAAAGGACAGGAGGAAGGCAAAATTGAGCGCAAGAGGGTAACACTAGAATTTGAGATTAAAATACAAAAATAGTGAACATCTAAGAGTAAAATTGAAGAAATGCAACAACAACCACCACATCAACAGCCAACAAACAAAAATTAATAAAGGTAGAGAGAAAATAAGAATATTATAACAAAGGGGAAAAATATAGGATGACTACATTTTGGCAAGAAAATAGCAAGAAAAGTGGTTTTGAGAGGCTGGAGGTAGGATAAATAGTAATAATGCAGCATAGAAATAAGTCATAGCAAGAGAAAAAATAAGAAGAGGAAGGAAAAAGGCAAAATGGAGTAACAGAAGGGACAAGTACAATATGAGATTTGAAATGAACTGAAATAAAGAAAAATAATGAATAGGAACAAATGAAGAAAAAAAGAAAATGTTAAAACTCTGCAAAAGAAAAATAATGCAAATAATGAAGACAGTGGTGGCATTCACCTCTGAAGAGTCTAACGTTTGTCACTGTCTTCTCTTTCTGGATCCACCACTGGTAATGTCAGATGATGTCGTAGTCTACCCTTAAACAGCCTGTTTGAGACTACAAGTGATCTGCAGTCTGTGGCTGCCTCCTAGCATGACACTTTCTGTTCTTCCTGTGCAGCTGGACTCAGTGGGATCAAACTGCGCTTTCACTCTTGTTCCTTTGTTGGCAGAGGCACTGAATACACCCATGAGCACAGGGTCCCTGCCAAGTCTTGCCTCAACTCATCTTTTAAAGGATCTCTGATTTCTGTTTCTGCAGTTTCGTTGTTGGTATACAGGAATGCCCTTGATTTCTGAGTATTGACTTTGTATCCAGCTGATTTGCCAAAATCATTTATTAGGTCAAGTAGTTTTTTGGTGGAGTCTATAGGATTTTCCATGTATACTATCATGTCATCTGCAAACAGTGACAGTTTCATTTCCTCCTTTCCAATTTGGATGCCTTTTATTTCTTTTTCTTGTCTGATTGCTGTGGCTAGGACTTCCAATACTATGTTGAATAGGAGTGGTGAGAGAGGGCATCCTTGTCCTGTTCCTGATCTTAATGTGGGAAAGTTCTAAGTTTTTGTCCATTGAGTATGATGTTGTCTGCAGGTCTCTCATACATGGCCTTTATGATGTTGAGGAATGTTCCCTCTATTCCCACTTTGTTGAGGGGTTCTATTATAAATGGGTGATGTACCTTATCAAATGCTTTTTCCACATCTATTGATAAGATCAAGTGGTTTTTGTCTTTGCTGTTGTTTATGTGGTATATTATGTTTATTGATTTGCAAATATTGTACCATTCTTGCATCCCTGGGATGAATCCCACTTGGTCATGGTGTATGATCTTTTTAATGTATTGCTGGATGCGGTATGCCAATATTTTGTTGAGAATTTTAGCATCTATGTTCATCAGCGATATTGGCCTGAAGTTTTCTTTCTTTATTGTGTCTTTATCTGGTTTTGGGTTTAGAATGATGCTGGATTCATAAAAAGCATTTGGGAGTCTTCCATCAGTATGGATTTTTTCGAATAGTCTGTGATAGATAGGGGTTAGCTCTTCCTTAAATGCTTTGTAGAATTCTCCTGTGAAACCATCTGGTCCAGGGCTTTTGTGTGATGGGAGATTTTTGATGACTGCTTCGATTTCGTCTGCTGTTATTGGTCTGTTCAGGCTTTCTGCTTCTTCTTCATTCAGTTTTGGAAGATTATATTTTTCTAGAAATGTGTCCATTTCACCTAGGTTTTCAAATTTCTTGGCATACAGTTCTTCGTAGTAATTTCTTACAATCCTTTGTATTGCTGTGGTATCAGTTGTAATCTCTCCTCTTTCATTTCTAATTGTGTTTATTTGGATCCTCTCTCTTTTCTTCTTGATCAGCCTACTTAAAGGCTTGTTGATTTTGTTTATCTTTTCAAAGAACCAGCTCCTGGATTCATTGATCCTTTGAATTGTTCTTTTAGTCTCTCTGCTGTTTAACTCTGCTCTGATCTTGGTTATTTCCTTCCTTCTACTTGCTCTGGGCTGTCTTTGTTGTTGTTCCTTGAGTTCTTGTAGGTGTAGGGTTAAGTTGTTTGTTTGAAATGTTTCTATCTTTTTAAGGTAGGCCTGTATTGCTATGAACTTCCCTCTCAGGACTGCCTTTGCTGTGTCCCATAAGTTTTGGGTTGTGGTAAGTTCATTTCCTTTTGTTTCCAGAAAGTTTTTAATTTCTTCCCTAATCTCATTCTTGACCCATTCATTGTTTAATAGCATGCTATTCAGTCTCCATAATTTTGAGTGTTTTGTGTTTTTTCCTTTGGGGTTGGTTTCTAGTTTCAGTCCCTTGTGGTCAGAGAAAATGCTTGATACGATTTCAATTTTTTTGTATTTGTTGAGGCTTGCTTTGTGTCCTATCATGTGGTTTATCTTTTAAAATGTTCCATGTACACATGAAAAGAATGTGTATTTTGCTTCTTTGGGATGTAAAGCTCTATATATATCAATTAAGTCCATTTCATCTAGGGTATTGTTAAGTGACACCATATCCTTCTTGATATTTTGTTTGGAAGACCTGTCCATTTTTGACAGTGAGGTGTTAAAGTCCCCTACTATAATTGTGTTGCTGTCAATATCTTTCTTGAAGTCCTCCAAGATTTTCTTTATGTATTTGGGTGCTCCTATTTTGGGTGCATATATATTTACAAAGTTTATGTCTTCTTGGTGAATTCTTCCTTTGTGTATTATGAAGTGACCTTCTGGGTCTCTCTTTATGGCCCTTCTTTGGAAGTCTATTTTGTCTGATATGAGTATTGCTACCCCTGCTTTTTTTTCCTGTCCGTTTGCTTGGAAAATTTGTGTTCAGCCCTTCACTTTCAGTCTGTGTAAGTCTTTTGTCCTGAGGTGGGTCTCTTGTAGGCAGCATATGTATGGGTCATGTTTTCTTATCCATTCAGCTATTGCATGTCTTTTGATTGGAGCATTTAATCCATTTACATTTAAGGTTATTATGGATAGGTAGTTATTCATTGCCATTTTTTCCTACCTGTGTTCCTCTCTCTTTGTCTTTTCCTTCCTTTCCTTAAAGCAGTCCCTTTAGCATCTCTTGCAGAGCTGGTTTGGTGGAAGTGTATTCTTTTAGACTTCTTTTGTCTGGGAAACTCTTTATTTGGCCTTCTATCTTGATTGAGAGCCTTGCTGGGTAAAGTAGTCTTGGTTGCAGCCCTCTGGTTCTCATTACCTGGAATATTTTTTGCCATTCTCCTCTTGCTTGGAGCATTTCCTTGAGAAGTTAGTTGCTAACCTTATTGGGGCTCCCTTGTATGTTACTTCCTGTTTCTCCCTTGCTGCCTTTAAGATCCTCTCTTTGTCTTGGAATTTTGCCATTTTAATGATGATGTGTCTTGCAGTGGGCCTCTTTGGCTTCCTCTTGCTTGGGACTCTCTGTGTTTCCTGGATTTGGGTGACTTTTTCTCTCCTCAGATTAGGGAAATTTTCCATCATTACTTTTTCAAACAGGTTTTCTACCCCTTGCTCTTCTTCTTCTCCTTCTGGTATTCCTATTATATGGATATTGTTACGTTCATGTTGTCCTGCATTTCCCTTAATCCCTCTTTATTCTTTCTAAGCCTCTTTTCCTTCTCTTGCTCTTTCTGGGTGTTTTTTTCTACCTTGTCCTGCAGTTCGTTGATCCGATCCTCTGCTTCATCAAGTCTGGTTTTCATTCCTTCTACTGTGTTCTTCAATTCAGAAATTGTATTCTTCATTTCCTCTTGGCCCTTGTTGATAGTTTCTATTTCCTTTTTCATGTTGATATAGTTTGCAGTGAGTTCATTGTAGTTTCCCTTTAGTTTCTTGTAGTTCTCTGTGAGCTCAGAGAGCTCAGTGAGCTTCCTGATAACCATTGCTTTGAACTCAGTATCTGATAGTTGAGTTGCCTCTTTTTCAGTTAGCATTCTTTCTGAGGCTTCCTCCTTTCCTTTCATTTGGGAATTGTTTCTTTGTCTTCCCACTGTTTGTGAGACTGTTCTTGTTAGCCTCTGCTTCTTAAATTGATGTATTCTGACTTCCTGGGTTTATGGTATGAACTTCTATGGTAGAATGCCAATGGGATTCAGTGGTGCTGTCTCCTTAATCTCCTGTGCTCCTGGTCTTGAGCTGATGTTTATGGTTGTAACACGGTCTAACTTTAGTCTTTTCAGCACTGCAGGTTTTCTTGTCTCACCTGTGGGAAAAAGAGAAAGCCGGGGGAGGGGGGGAGAAGAAAAAAAAAAAGAAGGGGAGGAGGGAAAACGGGAATAGAAAATGAAAAGAAGGAAGGAAGAAGGAATAAAGAAAGATCAGAGGCAAGATAAAAAGGAATTTTAACAAAAATTAAAACAAAAGTATAAATAAAAGAAGGCAGGAATAAAGAATAAAAAAGCTAAAGGATGGAAGGAAGAAGGAATAAAAAAAGAAAGGACAGAAAGGAAGAAGGAATTCAGGGGGAAAGGAGGAAAGAAAAAAAAAAATCTTCTGCTGGCTTTAAACCAGTCAGGTTAGTTCTGCTGGTCTTCCTGTCTGTGGAACGGGAGGGGGTAGTTGGAAGGATTGGTTTCACTTTTCTCTCTTCCTGAGCCACACTCTTCACTGTTGTTCAGCCTTCAGTCCAGTTCTTCAGGGTCCTTCTGCTCCCCACTAGGCCTTTAGTTCACCAGTTGTGCTGTCCTTGAGTTGCATCAGTTAGGGGTAACTCACACTCCTTCTTCTTGCTTGTTGCTGTCTTAGATGCTAGGGGCTCTTGGTGCTGCTATGGGGTAGTTCAGCCCCCTACTGGGTCGAGTCTTTCCAGGGAATGCAGTCTCCTCTAGCCCTGCAGCTCCCCTCTGCTGGGTGTTCTGCCTTAGTCCTGGAGAGCCAGTAGGCCCTGCAGGGCTCTCTAAGCAGGGGCTAGGTAGGAGTTGTTCAGAACCGGTGCTTTTAGGTGTGGTCCCTCGCAGTCAGCCAGGCCGCTGATCAGCCAATCTGCTGCTTTAGGCCTGAATCGTGCTCGGCCGCTCTGGGCCTCAGTTGTGCAGCAGGTCTGTCCTCAGCCCTGGGCCTGAGTTGCACGGGGCCTGCCGGTCTGCTGCCTGGAGCCTGTGTGTGGGACAGCTACCCTCTGCTCCTGGTGCGCACCCACCCGAGGTTTCAGGTGTGGGCGCCTCGCTGGGGTTTCAGGTGTGGGCCCCTCTCCGCTAATATGGGTGAGCACAACCCGGCTTCAGGTGAGCGCTGGGGCTGCTTTTCCCACGTTCACAGTCCAGGGGCTGAGGGGGGAGGGGCGCCAGAGGGTGTGGCTGCTGCCAAGAGTTCTCTAACTAGCCTCTGAGTACCTCTATTTTCTTTTTCTTTTTGAGAAATTCTTCCTATTCAAGCCCTCCTGGTCCAAACAAGCACCTGGCTGCTCACACAGCTCAACCTGGCTCTCTCCCAAGAATCCTGCAGCAGACCCTGCGCCTGGGCAGGGGCTTCAGCTGCCCTGGTGCCCGAGCTGGTCCCAGGGACCTTATCGTCCTTAAGCACTCTTCTTACCGTCAGATCTTTCAATGTCCTCTATCTTTGGTCTCTGATCTTCATATATGGTGGAATACTGTTGGCTGTTTGCTCTGCTCCTCAGATCAGCTAGGTGTTTTACTGGTGTTGCGGGAAAGTGGACTCCACTCCCACCTATCTCTCCGCCATCTCACACCATGCACAGCGTGGAAGCTCCAGCCTCTGAACGGGTCTATTCTGAACACAGACGGAGGCCAGGGGTAGATCCCGGAACCCTGGATCAGGACTAATGTTTTTCAATAATACTTCCTTGCTTTTGGTGTCATCCTGCAGAATTTTTTAAAAATGTATGTTTTCTAGAAATTCTCATGAATAAAAGAATTAATAAAATCTCTACATACAGAAAAATATATAACCAAGAAAAGCTAGGAGTTTATGTTTTCAAAGGCTTTTGTCTAAACATTTATTCATCTTGCCTTGTATCAGATAATTAGGCAAAAGTATAGAAGGATTAATTGGTTTAATAAATATTAATCAAGTATTTACTATGTGTGAAGCTCTGTTTCTAGACTGTGGAAATACAGACATGAAGAAAACCAAGACCAACTATCACAAAATTTAAGTTGCAGGGCAGAAGGGAGATAATTTACAAATGAGATAAATGGATAGTTAATTTCTAGTGGTGATAAAAATCTATGAAAAAAATGAAGACAAGTGAGGCCGGGAAGAGTAATAAGGTTTTACACAGATGATTAGGGAAGGCATACCTAAAGAGGTAACATCTGAAAAGAGACCTGAAGCATGTGAAACTACCAGGGGGCAAGATACCTGTGAGAAAAATTTTGACATTAGAAACTACAATAGCAAAGACAGAGAGAGAAGAACTAGGTGGCAGGTTTAAAAATAACAAGGAGGTCAATGTGGCTAGAGCAAAGTGAGCATGAAGAAGATAATTAAGACATGAAGTTGGCAAGGTAGTCAGGTTTTGGATCATGGATATTCTTAGTTTACACAGCAAAATTAGATTATCAGTTTTCCTCTAAAAATATCTCTCCAGATGTAGTGTGGGTAAAAGACACAATGGGTGTAGAGGTGACAGTTAGGTAATTAATCAGGAAGACATGACAATGTTATAGGAAATTGATTTAAGGTAGGCTTATAGCAGTCATATCTGAGAAACACTTTTAATATAGAGAAAGCATGACATAGTGATGAATTGGATGTGAGGTGGAGAACAAAGAAAAAGACCAAGGACAGTTCTATAAGACTTCCTAGTACAGCTGTTTAAAAAGCAGTGGAATATATGGATCCAGAGCTCAGTTAATAAGAACCCTATATGTAAAATTTAGTTGTGTACCTGTGATATTAAAAACCTCATACCTTAATGAAATCATCTTGCATATGATATAAATAGGAAAAAAAAGAAGACAAAGGGATGTTCCCAAAAATTTCTCACATGTTTTCGACAAGGAATTTCAGAAAAGGAGAACTGGAAGGGGTAGCCATGAGGTAAGATGAAAATATGAAGAGTGGAATCCCAGAAGCCAGGAGTTAAGAGGCAGATACTGCTAAAAAGATACTATGACAACAAAATGAGATTTGATTTTTCTAGTTGGCAAGAGTTGTCCTTGATGATCTTGATTAAAATTATAGTTTTTAAAAAAATTTTGTTAGAGGAAGATTTGTGAAATGTGGGAAGTAGATACACTTAATATAGACACTATTTTTGGCAAACTATCTTGTAAAAGTTAAGAAAATTGAGCAAAAGATACAGGAGAACTTGAAGGAAAGATCCTTTCAACTTTATAGTGGGAAATGCAATGCATTTTTATTATGATGGTAATTAATTAAAATGAAAGTATTTATTATAGAGATGAAAAAGAAAATAATTGCAGAGGTAAAGTATGAATGGAAAAGATGGGTTGGAATCTGGGTCACTGATAGGAGAGTTGGACTGAAACAGGTATAGGAACTGTACCTATATCCAATATTCCGTTGGATAATGATTTTCAAAATCCATTGACAACACACTGCAATATGAGACAATGGTAAGGAATTGAAGTGTTTAAAAATTAAGGATACAAATGTGGTGTTATTATTTGTGAATACTGAATTAAAGTTATAAAAGGGATTATTAAATGGGAAGGAAAAGACATGTTTGGAGGTGAGGTGGTCAAGGACAATGAATAAGAATATGGGTAGTGTTTGTAGCTAGTAGAGTCTCCAGCAATGATACCAGGAATAAAGTAGAGAGGAAGACAGTATATAAAGGGTTAACATATTAGAAAAAATACAGGATGGGGCAAAAGTTTGCAGTTTGTATGGAAAATAATACAATAATTAACACATAATAACATAAGAATAAACTGTGTTTTGTGTACTCACAATTATAAACCTACTCTTGCCCCACCCTGTATATAACTGGAAGGTCAGTAAAAACTGCAACAAATGTGGACATCAAATACAGAAATCTACCATATACATTTCAAATAGTGATTTTTTATATATAGGGGCCATGAACCATGATTACAAGCCACAATATGGAACAAGGTAGACACCTCCAAATCCCAAGGCATGGAGACAGTGAGAGCAAAAACATACACTCTTTTAAAAGACAGGAAAATCAGCTCCCATAAAGGTTCCTTTTTATCATTTTTTAATTTTTTAATTTTTAAAATGTGTTTTATTGTTGTTCAAGTACAGTTGTCTCCATTTTTACTCCACCAAGCCACCCTGCCCAGCCATCCCTACCTCTCGCCCTCAATGATTCTTTTTTAAAATTTTTTTAACGTGCCTGGGCTGGGTGGGTCAGTTGGTTGGAGCATCCTCATGTACACGGGGGGGGGGGGGTGGGGGGGGAGGGGGTTGATCCCTGATCAGGGTGTATATTAATGTTTTTCTCTGACCTGTATCTCTCTCTCTCTTCCTCTATCTCTAAAATCAATTTAAAAAAAAACATATCCTTGTGTGAGGATTTAAAGAAAAGTATTTACAAAAACAAAAAAATTTTAAAGGTAAATGAATAATCAATTATAAATTAGAATTACTTCATCTTGAACTCATATTCAGAGATGTCATAATAATATGCATGCAAAAATGTTTGTTAAATGAATGAGACAATTTCTTTATCCTCAGCCATGTGACAGTTGTCAATCTGATTTTCTTGAGCATTTTTGAGAGATGATTGGGAGACACCAATTCACAAGATGCAGCAAGCTTTATTTTTCAATTTTGTAAGTTTTCCTGTTAGCCCCAAATCTGTAGAATATGTGAGAAAATATATTAGTTATTTCATTCATAGTATGTGGACTTGTTAGAAGAACAGAAATGCATTCTAAATTTCTAAGTTGAGATAAATGTTTAAATACAATTAATGTGGAAAATAAGATAAACTTGATCTTCCCTTTCCAAAAGCAAAAGCTGAACAGAAAAAACAAAATCCATATAACTTAAATGAAAAGAAATATCAGTTCTGTGGTCCTTAAGCCAACTATAAATGTTCACCCAAAGGCCAGATACAGCCATACATCAAAAGGAAGATTAAAAAATAAGTGAAATATAAATAAACATATATATATATATATTTATTTATTTGTCCTTAAGTCTACTCTATAATCTCTTGACTTTGGTCAAGCATACTGATTGCTCTTCCTTAGACTAGGATGAAACTTTGATCTTCTGAAGTATTAGATGTCTAGCTCAAGAAAAACATGAATTGCACCCTGGGGATCAAAAAATAAGCTTATGCAGCCAAGGAAGTTAAAGGAATTCAAAATTAGGTCTAATTGTGCTTCTGCATGTATAGAATTTTCTGACTTCTGAACAATACCCCCAGAATACTGAGTATGTTCCAGCTCTTAGAATTAAAATAAAGAATGGCAATATGATATTTATTTTATTAAAAATTTTCTCTGCTCAGTAAGGAATATAATAGATGGATAAATACAAATTAGTTTCAAGAAATAAATTTTGCTTGAATCACTATTTCATTTTCTGTATTCTGCAGAGACTATCCATTTAAAATACTATTAAGTTTTTCATAATCCTTTCATTTTTCTTACATTAAAATTTGAATATTAGATTGTAAATGAAGCAGTGGGGAAAGAAAAGATACAAGTGCAAAGTGTCAAACTGTCCCTACAGAGTCATTTTATTTCATTTGAGAATATACATGATTTTTTACATCTGGGTGTCCTTTAAATATTTGACTTTATTCAAAGAACTATCACTGGAAGTTGGTTTGTGTGAATCCCAATGTGCAACTAGAATGTATGGTGGTTTACAAACCTATTTGATAAAAAAAATACTGAAATAACGTGATGTCCAAGAACATGTGGTGATTAAAACATGAAAGGAATGCTACATTGGTCTCCTTCAGGAGAAAAAACTTCGGCAATATTTTTCACAGATAAGTTCAGTACTTTTTCAGCTTAAAATTATGGTAGGCAATGTTTTCAGTAACAAAGTAATTACCTTAAACTCTATTACCACATCTAATACAATTTAATACCACCATTTCTATACCTGTTATTAGAAGAATGTATGAAAAGTTTTTCTTTCCCAAACCTAAAATAATATTCTGCTTAGACAAAATATTTAGAATGTTGAAGTCTTGTTTATTTTAATGACATATTTATGGTTCTCATGGGAAATTTTTGTTTTAAAAATTTTAGTTTCTAGCAGTTTTAAACTTGATGAGTTTATTTTTATTTACTTGTTAAAAAAAAGACCAAAAGATTAAAGTGAAATATTTACTCCCACTTCCAGTCTCCATCTAACCTATTACTATTGGTTAATAATAATAAAGTCCCATTTGTTTATTGTTTCCTTTATGTCCCTTGCTCTAGGAGACATATTCATGATATTGCTGCATAGAATGTCTGAAAATTTCCTGCCTATGTTCCTCTCTAGAACTTTCATGGTGTTGCAACTTATATTTAAGTCTTTCATCTTTAAGTTTGTTTTGGTGTACGGTATAAATTGGTGGTCAAGTTTCATTTTTTTCATGTTGCTGTTCAGATCTCCCAAAACCATTTGTTGAAGAGACTATTTTTGCTTTATTTTATGCTTCTGCCCACTTTGTCAAATATTAATTGACCATAGAGACTTGGGTTTATATCTGGGATCTCTATTCTGTTTCAATGATCTATGTGTCTATCCTTGTACCAGTAACAGACTATTTTGATTACTATGACTTTGTAATATAGATTTATGCCAGGTATGGTGATGCCTCTTATTTTGTTCTTTCTTTTTCAAAATTGTTGAAGCTATTTGGAATTGTTTATGGTTCCATATAATTTTTTTTAAATGTTTGCTTTATATCTGTGAAATATGTCATTGGTATTTTCATAGGGATTGCATTGAACTTATAAAGGGTTTTGGGTAGTATGGACATTTTGATGATGTTAATTCTTTCAATCAATGAATATGGTATATGCTCCATTTATTTGTGTCTTTCTTAATTTCTTTCTTCAGAGTTGCATGGTTTTCTCAGTATAGGTCTTTCACCTCCTTTGTTAGGTTCATTCCTAGGTATTTTATTTTTCTTGTTGCTTTAGCAAATAGTTTTTTTTTTCCCTGATTTCTGTTACTGATATTTCATTACTGGTTTACAAAACTGCCTTCGATTTCTGAATATTGACTTTGTATCCTCCTGCTTTGTCAAATTCACTTATTAGGTCAAGTAGGTTTTGGATGGAGTCTATAGGGTTTTCTACATATATTATCGTGTCATCTGCAAACAGTTATGTTTGTACTTCCTCCTTTCCAATTTGGATGCCTTTTATTTCTTTTTCTTGTCTGATTTCTGTGGCTAGGTCTTCCAATACTATGTTGATTAGAAGTGGTGAAAGTGGAAATCCTTGTCTTGTTCATGATCTTAGTGGGAAAGATTCTAGATTTTACCTATTGAGTATGATGTTGTCTGTTGGGTTTTCATATATGGCCTTTATTAATATGAGGTATGCTTCCTCTACTTCCACTTTCCTGAGTGTTTTTATCATAAATGGGTGCTGTACCTTATCAAATGCTGTTTCCACATCTCTTGATATGATCATGTAATTTTTGTCTTTCCTGTTTATGTGATATGTTTATTAATTTGCAAATAGTGTACCATACTTGCATCTTGGGGACGAATCCCACTTGATCATGGTGTATGATCACTTTAATGTATTGTTGAATGCAGTTTGCCAATGTTTTGTTGAGAACTTCAGCATCTAAGTTTATCACTGATATTGACCTGTAGTTTTCTTTCTTTGTGTCTTTGTCTGGTTTGGGGATTAGGATGATGCTGGCCTCATAAAAAGGGTTTGGGAGTCTCCCCTATTCTTGGATTTTTTTTTAAAGTCTGTGAAGGATAGGGATTAGCTCTTCCTTAATTATTTTGTAATATTTGCCTGTGAGACCATCCAGTCCAGGGCTTTTATGTTGCAGGAGTTTTTTGATTACGGCTTCAATTTTACCACCTCTTATCAGGCTGTTCAGGCTTTCTGCTTCTTCCTAATTCAGTTTTGGAAGATTATATTTTTCTAGAAATTTTTCCTTTTCACCTAAGTTTTCAAATTTCTTCGCATGTAGTTCTTCGTAGTAATTTCTTACAATCCTTTGTATGCTTGTGGTATCAATTGTAATCTCTCCTCTTTTATTTCTGATTTTATTTATTTGGGTTCTCTCTCATTTTTTCTTGATGAGTCTACTTAAAGGCTTGTCAATTTTGTTTATCTTTTCAAAGAACCAGTTCCTGGATATACTCATCCTTTAAATTGTTCTTTTAGTCTCTATGTTATTTAATTCTGCTCTGATCTTGATAGTTTCCTTCCTCCTACTCAATTTGGGCTGTGTTTGTTGCTCCTCCAGTTCTTGTAGATATAGAATTAGTTGTATATTTGAAATGTTTCTATCTTTTTTAGGTAGACCTCTATTGCTACTAAGTTCCCTCTCAAGACTGCCTCCCTTGTGTCCCATAGTTTTTGGACTGTTATGTGTTCATTTTCATTTGTTTCAGGAACTATTTGATTTCTTCCTTGATCTCATTATTAACCCATTTGTTGTGTAATAGCATGCTATTCAGTCTCCTTGAGTTTGAATATTTTTGAATTTTTTCCTTGAGATTGGTTTGTTGTTCCAAGCCTTTGTGGTCTTGGAAAATGCTTGATATGATTTCAATTTTCTTGAATTTGTTGAGGCTTGTTTTGTGTCCTATCGCGTGGTCTATCTTTGAAATTGTTCCATGTGCATTTGAAAAGAATGTGTATTTTGCTTCTTTGGAATGAAAGGTTATATATATACATATACATATATATATATGTATATATATATATATGTTAATTCATTTTTAAAAAAATTTTATTGTTATTCATTTACAGTTGTATGCCTTTCTCACCACCCCTCCACCCCACCACAGCTGAACCCACATCCCTACCCCACCTCCACCCTCCCCCTTGATTTTGTCCATGTGTCCTTTATAGTAGTTCCTGTAATCCCCTCTCCTCACTGTCCCCTCCCCACTCCCCCTGACCATTGTTAGATTGTTCTTAACTTCAATGTCTCTGGTTATATTTTGTTTCCTTTTTTTCTTCTATTGATTATGTTAATTCCTTTTGATCTAAGGCATTGTTCAGTTCCACAGCATCCTTTTTGATATTTTTTTTGGAAGATCTATCCATTGTTGACAGTGGGGTGTTAAAATCCCCTACTACAATTGTTTTGCTGTTTATATCTTTCTTGAAGTCCTCCAAGATTTTCCTTTCATATTTAGGTGCTCCTATGTTGGGTATATATATATATACACACACACACATATATTTACAATATTTATGTTTTCTTGATGGATTCTTCCCTTGAGTAGTATGAAGTGTCCTTCTGTGTCTCTTTTTATGGCCTTTGTTTTGAAGTCTACCTTGTCTGATATAAATATTCCTACCCTGACTTTTTTTCCTGTCCATTTGCTTGGAATATTTTTATTCCAATCAAACAGTTTCAGTTTCTGAAGGTCTTTAGTTCTGAGGAGGGTCTCTTGTAGACAGCATATGTGTGTGTCATGTTTTCTTATCCATTAAGCTACCCTGTGTGTTTTGATTGGAGCATTTAATCCATTTACACTTAAGGTTATTATTGTTAGATACATAGTCATAGCCATTTTATTCCCTTTGTACCTGTGTTCTTCTCTCTCTCACTCTTTTTTTCATCTTCCTAAGGCAGTCCCTTTAGCATCTCTTGCAATGCTGGTTTGGTGGAGGTGTATTCTTTTGTCCAAGAAGCTCCTTCTTTCACCTTCCACTTTAATTGAGAGCCTTGCTTGGTTGAGTAGTCTTGGTTGCAGGCCTTTGTTTTTCATTACTTGGAATATTTTTTGCCATTCCCTTCTTGGGAATGGGCTTGGAGCATTTCCATGGAGAAGTCAGTTGCTAGCCTTATTGGGTCTCCCTTATATGTTACTTCCTGTTTCTCCCTCATTGCCTTTAAGATTCTCTCTTTGTCTTTGAACGTTGTCATTTTATTTATGATGTGTCTTGGAGTGATCTTCTTTGGGTTCCTCTTGATTGGAGCTCTCTGTGCTTCCTGGACTTGTTAGACATTTTCTATCATTACTTTTTCAAACAGTTTTTCTCTTCATTGCTCCTCTTCTTTTCTTTCTGGTACCCCAATATATGATATTATATTTCATATTGTCCTGCCATTTTTTAACCCATCTTCATTCTTTTTTAGTCTTTTTTCCTTTTCTTGCTTTTCCTGGAAAATTTTTTCTACCTTGTCCTCCAGCTCACTGGTTTGATACTCACCCTCCTCTAGACTGTTTTTAATACCTTCTACTGTGAAGAATTCAATTCAGAAATTGTATTCTTCCTTTCATCTTGGCCATTGTTAATTGTTTCTATGTACTTTTTCATGCTGATATAGTATGTAGTAAGTTCCTCATAGTTTCCCTGTAGTTTTTGGTAATTTACACTGAGCTTATTGAGCTTCCTTATAACCATTGTTTTGGACTCAATATATGATAGTTGACTTGTCTCTATTTCATTTAGCACTCTTTCTGAGGATTCCTCCTTTCCTTTTGATTGGGGTTGTTTCTTTGTCCTCCTGTTGTTTCTGAGACTCTTCTTGTTTGCCTCTGCTTCTTAAATTGATCTCTTTTGATTCCCTTAGTCTGTGGTGTGAACTTCTGTGGTAGGAGACCTGTGAGATTCAGTGTGCAGTCTCCTTATTCTGAAGTTTATGCTCTTGGGATGCCCTTTATGCTGTTCATGTTGACTCTGTGGATGTAATTGGGTTTTGGTTGTTGTTGGGTCATTCTTTGATGGGTCCTTCCCTCCAGGTGGTTGACTGAGAGTCACTCTACCATTTCTTGTATGCTCTTGTACAGGGACTGCTAGAAGAAAACCACAAAGCCCAGGAAACAAAGCCACACCCATAAAAATAACTCCACCCCACAATCCCACTATCAACAGTAAATGAACCAGTGTGAATAAAAGTATAAAGAGATTAAGACTATTATAAAAAAGGAGAGTGACTATGAGATGACCTATTGAAATAAAAATTATTTTGAGAGGGTAGGGGAAGGAGCACTATTAAGAATTGGGACCCAGAGCAATGCAAAAAGTGGAAGTAAAATTTATATCATGAATAAAAAAAGGAATGAAGAATGTGGAATGGAGTATGAGAAGGGAAGCGTATAGTATTATGACTAAACAGAAAATAAATAAAATAAAATAAAATAAAATAAAATAAAAGAGAGAGAAAGAAAAAGGAAGAAAAAAGTGATAAATAATAAAAAATATAGGAGCCAAACTGGAGAGAAAGATCCACCACAGCACTATCAACAATAAATGAGCTAAAAGTATTATAGGTTGTGTGGGCATAAGAGGGAAAAAGGAAATAAATAAAAGCTTAAGAGATGTCTAGAGGAATGGAAAAAGATTTTGAAATGATAGAGGGAGAGGGAATACTGAGTGAGGAACAAATACCAGTCTAAGACAGGGAAAAAATAAAATTTGAGATGAAAGGAAAAAGAAAAATAAAGGAGAATAAAGTAAAATAAAAGATCAGGGATGATAAGAAGTAAAAGAGATAAAAAAGAAAAAAGTAGACTAAGACAGGGCAGAATTCAAAATTTGAGACAATAAAAGAGTAGGACACCAGTAAAATTTAAAATTTCAAAAACAACATTACTGAAGATTCAGAGATAAAATTGAAAAAAAGTGCAGCAACAACTTCCCTACTCACATCCAACTAGCAATGACTGCTAAAGGTGGAGACAGAATGTGGGTATTTTAAGAGTGGGGAAAAAGGATGTGAGATGGCTATTGATGAGAAAATTAGTTTTGTGTGTCTGGAGGGGGGAGAAGTAGTAAGAGTGTGTAATGGCAACAAGTTGTAGCAAGAGAGAAAACAAAATTTAAAATGAAAATAATGAGAGGAAAGAAGGTAAAATGGTGTAAAAGAAGGGAGGGGCAAAATATGTGAATTGAAATAAAGTGTAGTATAAAATCTAGATACTTAATATGCACAGACTTGCTAGACAAGAAATGAATGTTGAAAAGCTATGCAGGAAAGAAAATATCACAAATCATGGAGAAGACCACAGTAGATTTCACCTAAGTAGCCTCTAATATTTGCCACTGTTTTTTTTTTTTTTTTTTCTTTCTGGATCCCCCTCTGGTGATGTCAGATGTTGACCCCATCTGACCTTGGGCAGCCAGTTAGAGACTTCTAGGTATCTACTGTCTGTGGCTGTCTGTTTCAGTCGTTGATCTAGTCACTCTGCACTCAGCAGTCAGGTTTAAGCACTGTAAGGTGGGACAGAATCCCTCCTGGGGTCAGGGCCATAGTTTCCCCTCAGGCTGCTATGGCTCAGGGGAGTGGTCTGCCTGACCACAATGGCTGCTGCCCTATGAGAGATGATTCAGCACCAGAATCCTGGTGTCTACTCTCTCAGTTCTCTCCCCAAAGCTTCTGTCCCCAGTTTCTACTCAGGCATCTCCAGCCCACTTTGCCCCAGCCTTTGCTGGAGCCCAGGATAAGTTGCTGCTAATGAAAATGTTAATGTTGGCCCTTTAAACAGCTCTTTGCGTCTCTGGCCATCCATCCCTGGCAACCATCAACCCTGCCACTTTTCGCCGCTGTTTGTTATCTGTGTACTTTGGACTCTGGTGCTCTATGCTGGGAATCCTAGTTTAAGGTTAAGACCTCATTCTTCTCAGGAGGATCCAACTGGCCACTTAATTGTCCCAGGCACTGCTGCCTGTTGGTGCCCAACCAGCCCTCTCGAGTCTCTTCTGTGTTCCTCACCAGATAGGTTGTGCTGAAGCTGATTCTTCTGTCTGCCTGAGATTACAAGGCCTCTCTCTCACTATTGCTCATTTCCTTGTTCTGGGTGATTTCTCCACAGTTTAGTTGTAATTCCAGACTGGCCCAGCAAGGGGGTTAGTGTGACTTCCATTCATTCCTCCACCATCTTCCCCCAAACTCTAATGAAATCTATTCTTGATAACAAAATTATTAGTGGCTCTCCAAGGGTACTGAGCCATCCTACCTGTAGATAGAGGGTTTATGATGGCCTCACTCATATGTCCAGATCTGGGTGAAGGCTGTCACTGGTCTCCCCACATAATCTCCCCATGTGGTAGTAGAGCTACAGGTTCCTTACATGGTTACAGGAATGTTTCAAGTGATCAAATCCCCATGCTCAGAAACTTATTAAGTTTCTGTTTGTATCATGTTTTCTGATGCCCCATTGACAAAAGCAATGATACATGGCAAAGGCCACAGTCATATGAGTGAAACCTACATAAGAGCCTAGACACTAGCCATGTGGGACTTGTAACGTGATGATCTATCACTGTGTTCTTCATAGTTTATTCTAGGACGGCAATGAATTCTAAGGAGTTAAAACCATGTAGCTGTTTTTTCTGAGTGATTCTTTCACATTTGAAACTAATTTCATTACTAGTTATTAGTAAATGTCATTGATTTATTATATAAATAGTCTTCCATTCTATTTCACAGATATAATTTAAAATTATTCTTTGCCTTATTTGAGGTAAATTCTATTATCTAAGATTATAGGAAAGGCTGGAACTTTTCTCAACCGTTTCATGCGAAGTAGGTTTCCACAGTTAATCATTTGAAGAGCTGAATAGTTTTTTATTTCTTTATTTTTTTATTGTTGTTTAAGTACAGTTGTCTCCATCTTCCCACCATCACTTTCCCCTCCCCTACCTACCCTCACCTCCCACCCTCAATCCTTCCCCCCTTTGGCTTTGTTCATGGGTCCTTTATACATGTTCCTTGATGACCCTTCCCTTTCCTCCATTATCCCCCTTCCTCTTCCCCTCTGGTTAATGTTAATTTGTTCTTTATTTCAATGTCTCTGGTTATATTTTGCTTGCTTACTTGTTTTGTTGATTAGGTTCCACTTATAGGTGAGATTATGCCATATTTGTCCTTCACCAACTTGCTTATTTCACTTAGCATAGTGCTCTCCATTTCCATCCATGCTGTTGGTGAAGGATTGGAGCTCTTTCTTTCTGTTGTGTAATATTCCATTGTGTAAATGTACCACAGTTTTTTGATCCATGGTTCAAACTATTCTAATAGCAAATACTAGGTCAAAGATATTATTATATATCAAAATAATTTCAAGTCCTTAGATTTAAAAGTGAATAGTTAACAAATTTCACAGACAATGTGATTTAAAAAATAAGCCAGATACCTTTGTAGTGTTTACAAAGATATCACTAGGAAGAGTTGATAATGGCAAAAGAAATAAAAATAACCATGTAGTTTTTTCATTTGTTCAGCTAGCTACATTTGGAATCATGATAATGAACCTAGGTCCTATTGACTATGTTTGTTAAAACATCTGCTCTATTTTTAAACTGAAATTAATGATTTGCTATGTATAATGGTCCACAATGAGTCAAGCTAAAATCAAGGTGTTGGTAGGGTTGGTGCATTCTGGAGACTCTATGGGAAAATCAATTTCTTTCTTGTCCCATCTCCTAGTGGCTGTCAACATTCTTTGGCTTGTGTATATATTACTCCAATCTCTAGTACAGCAGTCACATTGTCTCCTTTTCTGTAGTCAAATCTTCCTCTGCCTCTCTGTTACAAGGACACATGATTTCATTTAGGACCCAGCAGGTAGCCAGTATAATTTCCCCCTCTTAAAAGCTGTAACTCAATCACATCTGAAAAGTCCTTTTTCATATCAATACAGGATCTTGGAATTAGAAAGTGGATATACACATTTGAGAACCTTTAGTCAGTCTACCTAACTCCATAATCATATCAAAATGCCATCAAAATACAAATATTTTCAAATCACAGAAATGACCAAAGATTTCCAATTATAGCTTTAGCATCACAGTTATGTTCCCTCCTTCTAGATAAGATTTATCAAGTTACCCATAGAATTACCCCTCCTTCCTGACAGAATCCAGTCCAGAACATAGCTCATTCCTGAAACTCTCCCCAAAACCATCTAACAAAAATCTGCACCCTATGATAAAACTTTTCTGTCACTCTTTTTCTGACATCTCTTGGTTCCATTGGTGTGGATTATCCACTGCAGTGAGCAATGGATAAGCAAACTTACTCAACTACTGTTGTGTTCCTCATGGTTGTTGGATGGAGGGCTTTGACAAATGAAAAGCCACAAAACATCAGAAGATACTTAAATCATAATAATTGAAAAATATTAGAAGTAGAATCCTGAATATATACTTAAAAATTGCTACAATACATAAGAAAGAGGATAATAATCTAATGTAAATATTGACAAAGGACTTGACTTTCACACATACACACACACAAACCATAATGCTGAACAGAACATAAGGAGATATATGAATTCAACAGCAACTAAGGAAATATAAATTGAGACCAGCACAAAAAGTTTCAGATTTCCTCCCACTTGACTAGAGGAATTAAGTCTGGCAGCATCAAACTTTGAATTTTTTTATAAATTGAAACAACTAGCATTACTGGTGAGAATGAGATTGGTTAATCACATTACATCACAATGGAAACAGATTGAAATTATATTGTACAGTTGACCAGCAATGTTCCCAATACTTAAGAAAAAAAAAAAAAAGAAAACCTCAAATGCCCACTGGAGTAGAATATTCTTTTTTAAATTGCAGGCTTTCTATTCCATATAGTATTATGGTAGTAAAAGCCAATAAACATTAGCTACAAAATGGATGGGTAGAAGTAAAGGAGAAGCAATGATCTGAGGACTAGATATAGTACCAGTTTTATAAAGCTCAGAACAGCAAAATTACTGATATATTTTAAAATGTCTTATATGTATCATAAACATATACAAAATCTTCAGAAAAATGCAGAGTGTATAACATTTTTATAAACTCCAAATAGTAAAAAATTGCATGTGTTAAATTATTTTTATATGTGGTAAAAGTATAAGTATTATATATAATATATATCGCATTCCCATATATTATACATATATAATATTCATATATATATACATATATGGGAATTATAAAATCCATACAAAGGAGGAGTACAATGATGTTTTTCTTTTTTAAAATATATTTTATTGATAATGCTATTACAGTTGTCCCATTTTTTCACCCCTTTATTCCCCTCCACCCTATATTACCCCCATCATCATTCCCCCACCTTAGTTCGTGTCCATGGGTTGTACATGAGTCCTTTGGCTTCTCCATTTCCCTTACTATTCTTAACCTCCCCCTATCTATTTTGCACCTACCATTTATGCTACTTATTCCCTGTACCTTTTCTCACATTCACTCCTCTCCTACCCCACTGATAACCATCTATGTGATCTGTATTTCTGTGACTCTGTTCCTGTGCTAGTTGTTTAGTTTATTTTTGTTTTTGTTTTGTATTTGTTGTTTTTTTTTAGGTTTGGTTGTGGATAGTTGTGAATTTGCTGTCATTTTACTGTTCATATTTTTATCTACTTCTTTGTCTTAGATAAGTCCCTTTAACATTTCATATAGTAAGGGCTTCCTGATGATGAACTCTTTTAACCTGACCTTATCTGGGAAGCACTTTATCTGCCCTTCCATTCTAAATGATAGCTTTGCTGGATAGAGTAATCTTGGATGTAGTTCCTTGCCTTTCATGACTTGGAATACTTCTTTCCAGCCCCTTCTTTCCTGCAAGGTTTCTTTTGAGAAATCAGCTGACAATCTTATGGGCACTCCTTTGTAGGTAACAGTCTCCTTCTCTCTTGCTGCTTTTAAGATTCTCCTCTTATCTTTAATCTTGGCTAATGTAGTTATAATGTGCCTTGCTGTGTTCTTCCTCCGGTCCAACTTTTTTGGGACTGTCTGAGCTCCTTGGACTTCCTGGAAGTCTATTTGCTTTACCAGATTGGGAAGTTCTCCTGCATTATGTTTTCAAATAAGTTTTCAGTTTCTTGCTCTTTCTCTTCTCCTTCTGTCACCCCTATGATTTGGATGTTGGAACATTTAACATTGTCCTGGAGGTTCCCAAGCCTCTTCTAATTTTTTTTTTTTTTTGAATTCTTGTGTCTTCATCCTGTTCTGGTCAAATGTCTATTTCTTCCTTCTGCTCCAAACTGTTGATTTGAGTCTCAGTTTCCTTCCCATCACTATTGGTTCCTTTTATTTCACTTTTCATAGTCTTCACTTTTTCCTCTATTTTGCAACCATACTCAATCATTTCTGTGAGCATCCTGATTACCAGTGTTTTGAACTCTGCATCTGATTGGGTGGCTATATCTTCATCGCTTAGTTGTGTTTTTTCTGGAGCTCTGATCTGTTCTTTCATTTGTGGCATATTTTTGTTGTCTCAGTGCACCTGTTACATAGTAAGGGGTGGAGCCTTATGTATTTGCCAGGGTGGGGCAACCCACATGGCTGGGTTGTGGTACCATATGTGGGAGAGGGGTCTGAGAGGGAAAAATGTGGATTGCTTAGCTCTCTACTGGCTTTCAATCACTTCTTCCGCTGCCCACAAGCAAATTGGGCCCTTCTGGTGTTGATTCCTGGCTGGGTGGGCTCTAGGACCCTGTGGGTCTCTGCAATGAACTCTCCTGTGAGGCTTGCAGTTTCTCCTGCTGCCTCAACTCCCATAGGTTTTTTCAGTCAGAGGCTTTGAGGCTTTATTTCTCCAGGCTGGAAACCTGGGTTGTGCAGTCTGTCTCACTCCCCATTTGTTCCTCCTGGTTTATCCAAACATAAATGCAGGACCATCTGCTCCACCAGCTGCTGCTGCCTCATTCGCTCCAGTCCTCCAGCACCCACCTTGTTGTAAGTCCTCTCCACCCCAGCTGCCCATCGCCATCCCTCCTACCAGTCTGGATGAATGTTTCTTCTTTAAGTCCTAGGTTGTCGGACTTCCATACAGTTGAATTTTCTGGCAGTTCTCATTATTTTTTGTTTTTAAATTTGTTTTGTCCTTCTTTTGGTTGTCCAGGGAGGCAAAGTATATCTACCTATACCTCCACCTTGGCCAGACTTGTCCACAATGGTCCACACTGATAATTTTAATTGTCCTCATTATATCCTATTTTCTGTTGGGGATGGAGTTTGCTTAGCTAGTTATATTTTATTATATACACACAGGTAAAGATATATATATATATATATGACATATAATTTAATTATATGTACAAATATTATGTGATTTAAAACATACTATAATTTGGAGCCAGACTTCTCCTTAGCTAACATTTTAAGTAACATCAGTGCTGAGAAGCCTTTCTTTAACTCTGATTCTTTCTTGTTCAAAATTTAAAACCATTGACATTAATTCAGTGTTGCCATTTCCTGATCCCAGTATTTCTACTTGCCAAGGTCTCTCCAAATTTTCCCTATAGGCTTAACCTCTTGCAAAAGGAGCAGATCATTTGTCTAGCTGTTCTTGTATTTGCTTTAGCCTTTCTCTCCTTCCTGACTTACTTGATTGAGGATTGTGGCCTCAGATACAAGCAATGTGACTAAGATAACTTACCAGATAGTTTAACTCTCAGACTTGTCAATTATTTTACTCTTATGGGAAATTGTTGTATTTCCTGGTTCACAATTTTACCTTTATTCTTTTCATTCTTTTTTTCCCCATATAACCAAGAGTCCATATGTTTTGAATGGATATTTTGATACTTAGGCATTTTTTTAAAAGCTTTCTGATTTTTCAGTATATCTTAATTGTCATGCTCCCTTTCTTAAATTATAGTCTTTTGTTCTGATCTGTGTCTTCTACTGAATATTATCTACTGTATGACACCTATCCCTTTATGATATATCCCTAGGTTATTATTAAATAATTCATTTTGATGTGTGTCATCAATACATAATGACAATTTAATTCTGCCAAAACCCATTTTGGTTTCAATATTAACATCCCCTCAAATTAAGAAAATTACTGTCCTGACTTTCAAGTTACTAAGATTTAAATAAAGTCACTCTACTGAACCAATACAAATATGTCCATAAATGAATGTGTTAAATATTTTTGCAATATATTTAGAGATTTTTACAGCAGCTCTATTTTTAAAAGATGAAACATACATTGCCCAAGATAAAATTTAAAAAATCAAAGTAGCATGTGTCATTTAAATTATCTTACTGGCACATAAAAGCTGATATATATATACACATACATACACATTAGAATAATGATTTTCAAACTTTCATGATAAAAATACCTGTTAACCTTATCATTATTTGTTTAAAAATTGAATTATTTTAGTGAGAAGAAAATGAACAGCCTTAATAAGCTTAATGGGATGCTAGATTAATCAGAAATAATTATAGCAGTCAATTCAAACATTTCAATTTTCAAAGGTCTATGGAGACATATGAAAGAAAAACAAGCATAGGAAAAATAAAACAGCAAAGAAACTGAAGAAATGGCAGAAATAAAATACAATTTTTGCAGTTTTACCTTGCCCCAAACTGCTTTAGATATTGCCATATGTTGTTCTGACACATAGCTATTTCAAAGTTAAGAGATAAATTTTAAAAAAGATATGAAGTGGACCAAGTGTTTAGAAAAACATAAAACAGAAAACAACTATGATCCTAACAGTTTCTGGATAATCAACAGAAATCAAGAACTAAAATACAGGAATCTAGTCTGAACTTCTGTGCACCTACCTGGTACCCAACCATACACTAGTGTTCTTTCAGTGACTCTCTAGTGTTTCTTAGAGAATCATCTGATGTTTTTGAAAAATACTGTTCCCTTCTTGCCTATGACCAATTGTGAATAAAACATGGTAATAAAATAAAGACAGGGCATTAAGTATCTGCCAGATATAGAAGTAAATAACACCAAATGAAATTATTCTAGGTTTGGATATATGGACACTCATTTCTCTGTCTAAACATTATTCCTGAGCAATTTTATTCATTTCATGTGGGCAGTTATATCTGCATATTGATGAATCTCAAGTCTTTATTGTACCTATCTGCTAAACTTCAGACCCATGTGGCTTAGTAATATTATATTTTTTACTTAGACTTATAGGTACCTCAATTTCAAATCTATCCAAGTTAAACTAATCATATTTATTCCCAGATAGCATCAGTTCTTGATGATTATCTTGGCATCTGAACAGGCCATTTGCTATGTTTCTGAAACCATTAACCAGGTCATGACACCTTTTTACCCTCACATTCTGACCTTCACCCGGATCATTCTATTCTGAATATTGCAATGCACCATCAAGTTAGCTCTTCAGGACTGAAGGATCTAGAGCACAGGTGGCAAACACAAAGGCTGAGGGCAGAATCTGGCCCTCTGACTTGTTTTATCTGGCTGGGCACCTTGTTTCTACTCAACGGCAGTGCCTCTCACTTAACTGTTAAGGAGTAGTTACATTTATACAGTCCTAAAATTACACTAGGCCCTTTGAAGGCAACCACGAGGCTGATGTGGCCCCCCCATGAAAATGAGTTTGACACCCCCAATGTAGAGTCTAGAAGAGCTGCCAGTTGACAGTCATCACTTGTAATCAATAGCTCTCCTCAGAGATTGCTCCCAGCTGAGATCTTCCCCACTCATCCCTTCCTAGGGCATCCTGCATTAGAGACTACTCAGTGCAGAGATATGAAGGCCAGGCACTTGCACTCTAGCCCAGGACCACTCTGAATGCTCAACTCAGTTACAGTTAAAGCATTTCTTGATGCTGGATTACAGCCTAACTTCACTCTCTGCTCAAACTTTACCCTTGCCATGTCTTTCTCTAACATCACATGTGTTATTTATTCTCAGAAACACTCCCTAATCAACTGAGTATTCATTGCCATCTCAGAGAAAGCTTGCTGAGAAAGTCAGTCAGCACTCCCTTCCTATTCAATATCCCAACTAAATTTCAAGTATATCCAGTTAACTCCCAATCAACTACCATCAACCAAGTATATCACATTCATCTCTTACCTCCATCTTGGCTCTAACTTCTCACCTCCTCCAATCAATGCTAATTTCTCAAAATAAGAATTTTCAAAAATGTTAATCTAATGACCTTAGCTCCATTACAACTTTTCAGTTTTCTATTGCATTTAAGATAATGTCCAACTCTCTAATATGGCTTGTCAATATCTGTTCACCAATTACGTTTCAAGGGTATTCTGAATATTCTCCTTATTCCATAGACCCTCATGCCCACTTTTGAACCCTTCCTATATCTTTGTTCCAGATATTATAAACTTTTAATTTATTTTATAAAGTGATATAATATAGAAACATAATATAATAGAGTGTAATGTTTAAGGACCCTGATGCCAGAGGCTTTCAGATGTGAGTTTCACACCTAACTAAACAACTTAATCTTCATGACTTCAAGCAAGTTAATTACCTCCCTATACCACACCATCTGTATTTCTAAAATGGCAATGATAAAAATTACTTCAAAAAGTTATTGATTATTATATTTAATTAGAAATATCAATTAAAAATACAATTATTAAGTTGAATGTCAGTTAAGTGCTTGGCAAACTGCCCAACACAAATTCAATAGCAAATACATGTCAGCTTCATCATCATCATCATCTACAAGAATTGACTTTCCCAACTCAGAAAGGTAATAACCTTTGTTTGCTACATTCATATAAGGTGCTAAACTCTGTTTATGTGGCAATTATCTGGGGAAAATTTCTTGGCTCATGTAAGTTAGTTTTAGTTAATATGTGCTCACATTTCATGTTTTCCTAATGTTAACAGTTAAAATTGTTCATTAAATAATCTTCCTAGTTCCACATCTGCTTTTGCTTTGTGGATATAAGAGCTAACATATGCCTGTTGTATAGCTAACATTATAACACTAATGATATGTAATGAATGATATTCATTTTAAACTACAGTGCTAGTTTTTAAACAAAAAATATAACACATATTAAAGAAAATCATGGGAACAAAGAAGACATATCTATTGAGTAAGATAAATGTTTTGTAATCCAGATCACTAAGATGGTGATTCTCAACTGGGAGGATGGGGAAAGTGGAAGTTGCCCAGCCAGAGGACACCTGATGAAGTCTGGAAACATTTTTGGTGGTCATAACTTTGGAAGGGAGCAGATTCCACTGGTATTTAGTGGGCAGAGTCCAGGCATGATGCTAAAGAGCCTACAATAAGCAGAACATCCCCTTACAACAAAGAACTCTCTGGCCCAAAACATCAATAGTACTAAGGTTGAACAACTCTGCACTAGAGTAAAGAAGACAGCATTTTAAGAAAGACAGCATAAAAATTCAAAATTTCCAGAGTGTGTTACGAAGTGACAGGCTTTGTAATGAGATAGTTTAAAAACTGGGGTGGTCAACCTCTTTCTGAGTGGCTGAAGAAAAGGGCTTGTGCCTTGATTTAAGGACATTGCTTATTGACCTTGGAAAAGGAATTCTGATATCTAATTTTAAAATTAAATTAAATGTGAAAGTTAATGTATATGCATGCATTCAAAGATGAAAAGCATGAGTAAAATTATTAAGTTATAATAACTGACAAGGCAAGTGAGTAAATGTGGTCATACTATATATTAAACATTACTGTTCTTACAAGACACACTCCTATGAATCATCAAATGTCTTACCTAGTCTTAACTGGGAGAGTAAACTATTGCTACCATATCATTTCAGAGAAAGTACTGCAAAGTAATACAATGGCAGGGCAATTTTCTCAATGGAGTAATTGCAAAGAAAATTTAAAAATGTAAAGAGATGGGCTATTTCTATTTTTTAGAAAGTTCTTTAATAAAACTGACTATAGCCAGATTGAACAAATGTTTGTGTAGGTGGACAGCTGACAAGAAATCCTGTATTAGGTAGCAGAAGCATTGTTTCAAGACTTTAGTGTTTGCCCACCCATCTCAATGAATAATTCACATTAGGCTCTTTTTTGGATCATTGACACATCACATGACTTAGTTAAGCCCAAATGAAATGGAGAATTAATAAAATAGAGCTGTGTACAAGTTGAACGAAACAAGATTTTCACTATCAAAGCAAAGTGAATGTTTGATGCAACTATGAGAAATTTTCATATATATATATGCACATGTATGTGATATATATATATTAATGTAAATTGTTTATTTATTACCAAATTATCATATCTAGCTTCAGCATTCAAGTTACTCAATGTCTTTGAATATTTGTTTCTCAAATGTAAAATATGTATTAATATATTTTATAACCATCTTTTTGTTTTGTTTAAAATGTATAGAAACTTAGTGCTTCCTAATGATGTAGATGATCAGTAAAAGCTAAAATTTATAGACCCAGCTGGTGTAGTTCAGTGGATTGAGCGCAGGCCTGAGAACCAAAGGGTTGATGGTTCAATTCCCAGTCAGGCTACATGCCTGGGTTGTGGGCCATGTGAGAGGCAACCACACATTGATGTTTCTCTCCCTCCCTTCCCCTTGCTCTAAAAATAAAATAAATAAACTCTTTAAAAAAGCTAAAACTTATAGGACCTATTGGAGTACTCTCAAGTGCTTAAAATTAAAGGTTAGCACTTATACTTGTGTCTCGTACTTATATAACCATTAGGCTTTTATAAATTATAAAAATTCCCCCTGATTAATCAGTAGAAAAATCTAAGTACTTAACTTACAGAACAGGAAATATATAATTTTTATTGAGACACATGAAGATTTGTTGCCATACCTTTCAGCAGAACTATCCAAACCAGTTCACATTTATTCCTTCTTTTTCTTCTTCTCCACATCCTTCTTCCCTTCTTTTTCCTTTTTTTCTTTCTTCTTTCTTTCTTTCTTTTACATTTCTGAAACATCTGAGGGCTCTTAGATGTCTTAGTCCATTTGGACTGCTGTAACAAAATACTACAGACTCGGTGGCTTGCAAACAACAGAAATTATTCCTTATAGTTGTGGATTCTAGAAGTCCAAGATCAGAGCACCTGCAGATGCTGAATCTAATAAGAGTTCACTTTCTGGTTCATAGATGGTGGCTTCTTGCAGTGTCTTCGCATGGTGGAAGAAGGCTAGAGATCTCTCTGCATTCTCTCTTATAAGGGCACCAATCCAATTATTGAGGACTTCACCCTCATGACTCATGCACCTGTGAAAATCGCACCTCCTAACACCATTATCTTTGGGGATTAGAATTTCAGTGTATGGATTTTGTGAGGACACAAACATTCACACAATAGCATGTGTACACAGTCTAAATAGAATTTTCTTAATAAAAAGATAAAATAACAGGGTTTTTGTATTCATTTTACTTTAGAAGGACTCAACCGAGAAAGCGAATTGTGTTTTGGAGAAGCAGCCAGAATCGATGTTGGCAAACCTAGGCCACAGGGACTTTTTCATAGTCTCATTAAGTCTAGTCTGGTACACCACAGAATCTTTAGAGTTGTTACTGTTGTATGTCCCTCCTCCTGATTTTCTGCTTCAGTTGACCTCTGGTTTTCACATCATCACTTACCATCAAACTCTTTAGATACTATCTCTGTTACTTGTATTGGATCCTGCAGTTTTTGAATGACTCAAATACTTCAGCTAGGTACCACTACTCTTTCTCCTCAATTCAACTCAACTGCCTAGGTATCACTGTTTATGCTCAATAGTGTTACCTTCTTAAGCAGCATCATCTCACCCAGGTCCCTCTGTCAATCATCTTTTCTGCTACACTGCTGCTTGCACTTAATTTCTGCCAGTGACTCCTTGCAAACTTTGTAGTTTTATGGCTCTTCTCTGCACTATAATGAAGTTGGACAAATATCTCTGTCTTTCCCTACCTGTTTTAATTTTGTTTTACTTCGTATTAGGGAGTAACATGATAAAACTTCCGTGTATCCAAAATTAGTGAAACTACATTTTCCACGTTTAAAAACAAATCCTTCCAACCATAGAATAATTGCCTCTCAAGACCTAGACATGGGTTCCTTGGATGTTAAACAAGAGGCACATGATTGTTAGATCTCAAGTGGTGACCCAGTTTACATAGTAACATGTAGCATGCCTATATGGCAAAGCATGCCTCTTGCCTGCACATCAGGCACTTTGCTGGGCAGGGGCAATCCTGCTGAATTGCTTTTTCCTGTGTCTCCAGAAATGAATTAAATGACCCTTTTAATTTTAGAAAAATGCTTTACTTGCTTTTTTCAAACATTGATGAATGTGGTGTAAAGAAAGAAGATGGAGTGTTACCTTGTCTCTGAAATTTTCTTTTTTTTTTTTACTTTTTATTGAATTTACTGGGGTGACATGAGTTAATACAATTATGTTTGTTTCAGGGATACAATTCTGTAATACATCATCTATATATTGTATTGTGTGTTCACAACCCAAGTCAAATCTCCTTATATCACCATTCATCCCCCCTTTACCTTCTTTTACCTTCCCCCAAATCCAAAAAAAACTATGCAAACTTATCTCCTGGGCTAGACCATGACACTGAGTCCCTTTTACCTACCATCTCTGGAAAGGAAGCAGAATCACAGCAGAGCCTTCCTGAACTTAGATATCCTGATATTCACCATTCTGCCTCTCTACTAACATACTCTCAATGGGAAGAATGATAAAATGAGACACCTAGGCTTTTGAGATTTAATACATCAGGTTTTAAGGCTCCTGGGATTTAGGCAGGGTCTCAAAGTTAAGTGGCCTTCATATTTCCATTGCCCCACTAAAATTTTTTTATGTCTCATGTATAGGGACAGATTTTGATTACTAGGTCATGCTTATTACCTGACTTTTTCTTTAGGATGAATTTTCTCCCTGTTTCTTTAGGATATTTTTATTTACAAGCTCAAAGCTAATCTCTGAGATCTACTTAAGTCAGAATTCTGTGAGTATGACCATTAAAGATAAGTAATTGTTCTAGTGCTGTTTATGCTTCTCTATTACAGAAAAGAAATAAATAAATAAAATCCATGAATAAATTTGACTGAGAGTGTTTCAAATTGACTAGAAGATGAATTCTTCAGTAGGATTTTCTTATCTCTTTAGCAAACCTGCTTAGAAAGGAAGATCATAGAAGACCTGAAATGTCAACTCAACTGGGACGTATGATAGAGAACTGTAACTGTGGTGAGATTAGCCATATTTTCAAATAGAAAAACTAAAGCTTCCGGATATGATATACTGTTCTTATTTAAAATTGACAGTTACCTATTGAATCTTGTGCATTTTTGAAATGATATAGATTGGCTCATTTTACACTAGGAAGTCAATGTTTGTTAAATTATTAAGAAAAGACATCATATATTGATATGGGTCAACTTTCTTTATAAAATGTATTTACAATGAAAAGTTCACCACAATGAATATATTTTAAAGGCACAATTCATCAAGTATAAAGCTTTGGGGTAAAAAAAATCAAGAAACTGGTAAATCAACATGACAAAAACTTTTAACAGACTGCTAAAAAGTCTCACCATATGTAATTTTTATTTTCACCTTTATTAACCTTTGTTTGAACCTAAAAGTATAGTATATAAAACAGACCTTAAGCAAAACACTCTTACCTTTCTGAAAATTAAACTAATCATACTGTCTTATTGCCCAATTAATTAAATCATTTTTATCATAGTATTATGATGGAATTATCACCTCTTTAAAAATGTCAGGAAGAAAATCCACAGCTGAAACACTTCCTCCAAACTAAGGGATATCAGCCTCAAACTGAAAATATCTATTCCAGTACATCTTTGATACTCTATAAATAAACTTTCAAGAGATTATGCATGAAATTGAAATATTACGTATTTTAAAAGCTGTCATCTTAAATCTAGACATTTTACTTGATATCCACATGTAACTTTGAAATAGCACATATTTCATTGGAATGTATGCATTTAAAATTTCACAACACTGAAGAATGATGTGCATGCCCTGACTTGTATGACTCAGTTGTTCAGGAGTCATCCCACAAAGCAAAATATCTCTGGGTTGATTGTTAATTAGGGCATGTTCCTGGGTTGCAGGTTCAGTTCCAGGTCAGAGTATGTACAGGAGGCAGCTAATTGATTTTCTCTCTTACGTCAATGTTTCTTTTCCTTTCTTTCTCTCTCCTCTCCTCTCTCTCTAAAAATAAGTAAAATCTGTAAAAATTTTTAAAGAATGATGATCTTGATAATTTCTGTATTGAGGCTCTGCAGTGCTCACTTTGATCAAACATTAGCTGAGGTTTGGAGACATAACAAAACTTATGACATAAAATATTTCAAGAAGCATTAGGTTCATTCAACACAGCATGGATGATACACCTACATAGCAGTGATCTCATGACTCCTGGGTACCATTTTTCACATCCCAGCCCCTCTGTATGCAAGACAGTGGTGGAGATGAGAGATGGGAATGAATGAGCATGGATCAACTCAACACAGAAAAGCCATTAGCTCAGGGGTTCCCCAGGAAGACATGATTTACTCCCATTCTCTGATGCAGGTTTTTCACAAAAATCCTGGTTACTCTTCACTTAATAAATAGTAACTATCGTAAAATAATGTGGCTTGGCTCAGTACATGGTCCTTAGCCAGAATCTCATTTATCTCAAAGTCCATGTACTCTCATATATTTCTTGAAATAGGCGTACAAGGTGGTTTCACCAAGTTATCGGCCCATTAGCCAGGAGAGGGGAGGGAAACAAATCTCAAAAGGTTCATGCTGCCTGGTTCACAACAAACCCCTGCACCACTCTTCAAACTAGATGGAGGAGTGGGCCACTTCTGCATTCTTAGATACCTCAGATTAAATAATTTCAGATGGATAAACTCAGATATCCTTGTCTCATGTCTAGAGATTTTTCTTCTCTAATCTGGGTGCTTTCCTGACCATGGCAGACATGTCAGGATTGAGAATGTAATTGTAACAGTAGAAAATTGTAATAGTGGGAAATTGTAACCCATCCCTCCACTCTTTTGACATTGTTTCTGTATGTGCTGACTCATGACTAATATGTAGCATATAGATAAACAGCATGTTTGTATAAGAATCTTAGGTACTAACTTCAGATGATACAGACTGACTTTCAAGTGTCCCAGTTCTGGGAGATGTGCTGATTTTAACCATGGAGCCAGGATGACTAGATTTGAGATGACTAAACCAGGATGAGTCATACCAGACCATCACTTGCTCTATCAGAATGGGCTGTGCTTGTCTGCACATAGAGAACATTTCAACCCCCTCCCTTGATCTCTTTGTTATGTTCCTCTCTCCCTCATTATAAAAACCTCTGCCTCCAGAAATGTGGAGATGGGCTTCGTGACATGACTGCCCCATCTTCCCAGGAGATGGGCTTTATGACATGGGTTCCCCATTTTTCCAAGAGTTGAACTTTGAGACATGAGTCCCCCATCTTCCAGATGGCCAGCATAGGCAAATAAGTAGTTTTCATTTACATCAGCACCCGCCTCTTGAGTACTGGCTTCCATAGCAGCAGGCAGCCAGACTTGCTTTGGGTTACATAATGCTTGTTGGAGCTTTTATACACTTATGTTTAAGTTCTGAACTGCTAAGCTTTCCTTGATCTCCAGCATAGGGGTGTTCTGATCTCTATAAATATCCCCCAAGAAGGTCCATTGGCTTCCACCTTAAACTTTTAATTGATGATTAATCAATATCTATTTTTATCATCTTTCTTCAGACCATCAATTGTCCCATCAATAGACATACTGCTCATTTTCTTTTTCTGTATCTCCTAAATGTTTCAAATGTTACTACACTGAGTAAATTACTAGACTGTTAGCCTAACATAATAGTCAGCTCATGACCAGTGAAAGTTTAAGCAATCACCTTTCTACATTGGGTTATTGTCTATTTATGCTCAAAACAACCATCAATGATTGGATTCTCATTGCCAGCATCTGGCTGGTGACACAGTTCCAAAACCTTAGCCTGAAGAGTTGCTTATTTTCTTAATGTTTAGTTTTAAGATTTCTTTGCAGATCTTGGATTTTGTTATATTTTCTATACAATTTTAACTTTGAATTCTTTTGGAAGCACTTTTTCTACAAATTTTAATTTAAAACAAAACTAAGTTACTGAGAATCCCATCACCATAAAGGACTACATTTATATATTTTTCTTACCAGAAGGGTCACAAAAAGAAAGATTAATAAAATCCTAAAAATAGAATTTCTGGACTAACCACTTGGCATATATACTACAAAGAAGTTGATGAAACAAAGAAGCACATTGATTAACTTAGTGACCCAAATAGTTCCACCTAATGTATGAAAATATAAGCTACATTGATGGTATTAAATTTTTAATCCTTTCCTTCCTTTTTCTCCATATATTTCCCCCAAAGTCCCTTCTTTTTCTGCAGAATTAACAACAATGCCACCCAACTTCAACTGTGGTATATTGAAAATTCCACCTTATTCTGTCTGGATGACTTATACCTGATTTCCTCCCCTCTGTTTCGTTATTCTTCCATGTGCACATCAGTAAGAATAACAGAGTTTTGAATTCCAAAGAACGCTTCTGATTGCCATAGATCCGAGAAGCTTCCTTGGTTTGATTTTTACATTAAGCATTCAAGTCAGAATTACCAACAAAGATTAACTGCTGCTTGGAAGCGAGGTCAAGCAAGAGGTCCTCATCGGACACAGAAAAACTATATTTGTTTGAAACATTTGTAGTGGTTCTAAATATTATTTTTTTAATGTGTAAATAAACTGCATGTCTTATATAATTGGATTTCAAGATCAGTAGTTATTTCTACAAAGTATATTGAACTGTCAAAGACCTCATGATGGCCTTAGAAATGACTGAAATTGTGTTCTTGGATCTCGGCTGAAATTAAATAAAATCCACCTATTATCATGCAAAAGTTTGCTTAGTACATTGAAGCCATTATATAGAAAAAAATAATAAAGAATCAGCTTATCAAGAAGCATTGGAGATAGCCCAGAAATGTGTTGATTTTTTTAGTAAGGTAAAAATAAAGAATAATCATAATGATATGTAAATAGATTTATAATGATATTGAAATAAATTTTTATAATATATCTTTGTTGCAGTATATGTACAAATTATGACTTTGAAAACATTTCAAAAACTGCTATATGAAACACTGGTGTAAGTCATTATGTAGTTGTATATAGTTTATTATTCAAAGAGCAAGTGAACATGTTTTATGAAAACATTTCACTGCATCACAAATTTAGTCAACATTAAAAATTGCTATGAGATCAAGAATTGGCTTAACTATTTTAAAATATGATAATTATACTATGTTAAGAAATGTAAATTATTGACTATCTTTTGTTATATTAGATATTGAAAATCAATTAAAACATTTTAATAATTTACCATTAAGTATCATGTAAAATAGACTTCTGCAGATATATTTTCCCCTGTTCTTTCCCACTAAATACAACTAAAAGCCCTTGATATTAAATATAAGACAATTATAACTCTGAAACATGGAAAGAAGAAGGCAGATTGGCTAGGAAACAACAACACAGTGGTAAGTTCCCTACATTTCTTTTTTTTTAAGTTTTTAAATTTATTTTTATTTCACATTGACAGTTGACCTCTGTGTTTCTTTTTTGCCTCAGGTATCTCAGACACGCTGCTGGAAAAGACAGTACCTGGAAACCACAAATGAAACAGTCAAAAAAAGTCCCCCCAAAGTTTTTTTCTTTCTTGTTAAGACACCATGAAAATCGCAGTGTAGTCTTAAAACAGAAAAGTTTTAGTCAATAACTGCTCTATTCTAGCCAAACACTAAAAACAAGCAAACAAACAATCACTTTAACCTATTCATGTCACCTAAGGTTCCCAAGACTTCCACGATCGCCATCTTTTATGTAGGTATTCCCACCTCCACTTTCTCCACGAAGTTGGTCAGAGAAGGCTAAGGAGGCAGGCAGAACTTAGGTTTGGTCAGTTGGTAAAAAGCTTTGTCCCATCTGTGTCATCAGTGGAGACTGCATGGGGAGTCTGCATTTCCAGACCCGACTGGCAGTAATGAGAACATAGATTACACAATGTTATATATGAAACAATTACACATTTTTTTAAAGCCATAGGAGAAATTCTTTGGGATTTCCAATTAGGCAGAAATTTTGCAGGCTTGAAACCAAATGCACAAATCTAGAAAATAAAATATGTATATATAAATTATACATCATCAAAATTTAAAACATTTGCTCTGTGAAATGCTCTGTTGAGGCTAAAATACAAGCTAAACAGTAAGGGAAAATTATTTGTAAAATACACGTCTGAAAAAGAACTTGTATGTAGAATATATAAAGAATACTCCAAGCACGACGGCAAAAGAAAAAAAAAAAATCTGACTAGAAAATTGGCAAAAGACACTTCACAGATGAGGACATCCAGGTGGCAAATGACCAATAGAAGATATGTCCAAAACTATTTGTCCTTAGGAAAATGTGAGTTATAATGAAATAAAATATAAGTACATATCTATCAGAATGTCTAAAATTTAAAATAGTGGCAAAACCAAATGCTGAAAATGGTACAGAGAAACTGTACCACCACTCATGACTAGCTGGTATGTTAAATGGTTCAAACACTCTTATAAAAGCACAGACATTTTCAAAAATACTTTTCAAAGTGTTTTGAAAAGCTATATGTAGATTTATTATTTGACCCAGCAATTTTAAAGTTGACTATTTATACTAAGGAATAAAAACTTATTGATGCCAAAACTCACACATGAGTGTACAAATCAGCTTTGTTCATTAGTGCCAAAACCTAGAAATAATTTTGTCTACAGCAATGGGTGAATGGTTAAACAAACTGTTGACATTCACAACATAGAATACTACTCGATAATAAAATGAACAAACTCTTGATATGCACAATGACTTGGTAGATCCCCTGGAAAAAGCTAATCTTAAAAGAATTCATACTATAGGATTCAATTTATATAAAATTATTGAAATAACAGAACTAAAAAAAAATGAAGACTAGATTAGTGGTTGGCAGGGTTTAAGAATTTAGGAGGGTAGCTCCAGTTCAATATATTGACCTAGAAGGATCCTGACCTCACCTCCTCTCATAGCCTCAATCAATCTGAAGCTATGGAGCCACTTCCTCTGAAAAAATTTAAAAGATGTCAGAGCAACTTCTACACATCTGACAAATGAGAGAAGGCCCACATCTGAGTGGGTAGGAGAGGCTGGGACACAATGGCAGTGGAAACCCTCCTCCCCACTCACACGTCACAACCCACAGTTGGAAGGAAACACAGAACGCAGAGCTTCACCCTGAGGAGCAAAGGGTTTGAACCCTACATTGGGCACCTCAACTTTTAAGACCTGCTCCTGAGAGAAGAGCCCTCAAAATATCTACCATTGAAAACCAATGAAAGGCTCATGCCTGGGAGACTCACAAAGCTAATTTAAATGAAGAAACATCTCTTAAAGGACCGCCCATGAACCCACCTGTGCCAGGGCTCAGCTCTGAAGAATCCAATGGAGAAGTGCTGGGATTTTGTGAGGTCAGTTCATTTGCTGGTCTAGAAGCATCAGCTTGAGGGGAGGCATCTGGTTTGTCAGGCATGTAGAGGCCTGCTGGCTGGAGGGCACCATCTTTACACTCTCCACCTACCTCCATTAAGCTGAAGGCATTACCTTTGTGCCCTCCTGCTGCCTCCTCTAGATCTGCAGCATCTCCCCTGGAGAAGCCCTGGTGTTCACAGCTGCTGTACTGCCCTTTGATAGCCTGGTATAGGCAGCAACTGTGTTGTCCTGTAGTCTTTAACTATTTCATAATAGGATAAATTAATTGAAGTTGATTTAGAGCTGGGGACAAGTTATGTAGATTTACTTTTAAACATTTATTTCTGTGAAAGTATTTTTTCAACTTTTATTGGTTTTTGAGAGAGAGAGAGATTGATTGATTGATTTGTTGTTCCACTTATTTATGCATTTATTTGTTGCTTCTTCTGTGTACCCTGACCAAAGACAGAACCCCCAGCCTTGTATCTGGATGATGCTAACCAACTAAGCTACCCAGTTAGGGTCTGAAAGTGTTTCTTAACTGCAAAGTGGTAAGTGGGCATGAACACATGATTTTAACCCAGTTTTCAACCTGCTTTAATCAACTGATGAAAAGCCTCAATGTGGAACAAAAAAGAAACATACATGACACAAAATTTAATTGCTAAAAATGATTATAATTTTATTATACCTGTGGTTTTAGTTAAATATATATATAGATTGAATCTAAGATATTGTGAATACACCATAGATTTAATTTTTTTCTTTTAATAAACACACAGACATTCATGAAAAGAAGATTCTGTCATCATTTTATAGAAACCAGAAGAAAATAACTATCACAAAGGAGTTGAGAAAGCTGTCCTTCATCAGCCTCACAGCACACGGGCTTTTGATCTTTGTCTCTTCTGAAACCATTACCAAAATGATGAATCAGCAGGAGAGAGTGCATTATTCTCCCAATTTATTTGAAACAATCTTGTGAGTTGACTAAGAAGTGAAAACAATTGAGAGAATTCACCTAGTCCTGTAAGCACTAGCTTCAGTATTATCTACAGCAGAATCTATAGACATATAAATCCTAAATTATACAAACAAAAATCACAACAAAAAGATTCTCAATGCTACTCTCAGAAACACATTAAAATGATAGTTCCTTTCTAATTGTTACATAAAATATCAAGGATGTAATAAGATTAAAAACTCTAATGGTGAATTGATATGGATATCAAAAATTATTAATAAAAGCTTTGTGAAAAGTAAAAAGAAATTATTAATTCATCTATGCAGCAGAAAGAAGGAGCTCCTACCCTTTGTGACAGTATGGATGGAACTGGAGATCCTTATGCTAAGTGAAATAAGCCAGGCAGTGAAAGATAAACACCATATGATCTCACTTTTAACTGGAACCTAATCAACAAAACACACAAATAAGCAAAATATAATCAAAGACACTAAAATTGAGAATAAGCTGACAGTGACCAGAGGGGCGAGGGGAGGGAATTTCAGGGGAAAAGGGTGAAGAGTTTTCAGGAACAATTATAAAGGACACATGGACAATTAAAGGGGGATTGGGGGGTAGAAATGGGAGGGAGGTGGGGAGGGCTGGAGCGTTGAGCTGGGGTGGGGGGGAAGGCAGAAAACTGTATTTGAATAACAATAAAAATTATTAATTCAGTCATTCTTTTGCCTATTGTGATTTTTTTAAAACTTGAGTTCATAAAAATTGGAAAATTAAAAACAGATTGCTGCATTTAAAAACATGCATTTTTAGGGATATCAGTAGGTTGAAATATAATCCATATTGTTTTTCTAAAAACAAAAAATTAAAATATGTGTGCAATTGTCCCATAAAAACTATGTTTTCCTTTATATTTTTGATTCCTTCAAAAAGCTGTACTCTGCTTTTTTCTTTCATCTCCAGGTGGCCATTTAATCAGAATAGTCTACACTTTTATGTTTGTTTTCCCTGGAATTCCATGTATAGAGTCAGTGGTTTCTAAGTGTCTGTCTGCCAATGTCTCCTGAAAGGTTAGTTAAAAATGCATGTTCCCAAACACCCAAGTGTATATCCAGAATCCTGTAAGTGGAACCTGAAAATCTAAATTTTTAAAAAATTTCTCCAGGTTCCATATAAATGTGGAAATACAAATCAAAGACTGAACTTTCCATAGGGGACATTTCTGTGTGCTGCTGGCCTTCTTGTGAGGAGACAACATGGGAGGGAAGAGACGCATGACAGACCCAGCTCCCAGTCTTCCTGAAAACTGGTTTTCATGCCCCTTTATGTGCACTAGCTGAGTGCATGATCACAGAGGCATTTCCATTCCTGAAAACCTTTCTTTTTTATTGTCTTTCCTTCAAGAATTTCTTTTGAACAAAGGAATAGCCTGTGGACACGAAATGAGTGCTCTGGGCACTTCTGGGGTGGGGATACTCATGTACATTCAGATACCAGAATTTGCTAAATATTCACATTGGTTATTTTTTCCTTTACTTAAGTTACGTGGAGATTCAGATTTACCTTTCGCTTGCCTCCACTTTCACTCTAGAGGCACCAGTATGTATGAACAAGTTTTTATAGTCATACATCCAACCATCACTATTTAAGGACCTGTCTACTCCAGGACACAGTGTTTGAGTAGGTTTCAGATATTGTCATTAATAGAAATTTCAACCTTCAGTTTAACTGTGTATCTCCAAAGAACCCATCCAACCTCCCAATACTCAATTCTGTTCCTGAAAAAGATATACTTACGTAATCCTCAGACCCACAAGATCTATGCTCTCACACCTTTTAGGTAATCTAATCTACTCCCTTTGATGGACCTCAAATTTAAAATACCCAAAGATTTCCTCAGGGTTGTGTCCTATGCCAACTTGTCTCACCCCCAACTTGGTAAATTCTCCTCACTCTTTGAGACACACATTCACACACAGAGATGCACACAGAAACTCACCACATCTTGTGGAGTTGAAGAGTATGGAGAAGAAAAACTAAGTGGAAAAGCATATGTATTCATTTTCCCCCCATAAATCTATGGCAGGAAGTTCACATGTACTCGTGCATGCATGTGCCCACGAAGAGTCTCTCAATAATGTACTCCTGCACTCCATTGTACTAATGTATGCTAATTGTAGGTCTTGGCACAAATCGAGGACTGAAACTCTAAGACATGTTTATCATAGTCCACAGAAGTAAAACTATAACATGACAGAGCTCTAGCAAGCTATGAACGAGGCAATATAGTGTGGCCATCATTCTTCATTCTGTCAGCATGAGTTTCTGTCCTCACTCTCCTTTGAAGACAAGTCACCGATTCCTACTTCTTCACTCTTTTATTTCAGTACCCAGTTCCAGCTGCCTCTCTGTCAGCTATTATTTCCTGCTAGGAGGAGAGGGATTAATAACTGCTGATATTCCAGAATATAAACATTTTAAATGGAGACACTTTAAAGACATGTATATGTTTGGCGAAAGGCCAAACCAGACAACTTCTTAGATAATGTACTTTCCCCACCCACTTTTTGCAGTACTTTCTTCTTTGGGCAAAACTGGGCTCTCTTACATGTGCACCTGACTGCTAACTAACACCTAATACAAAAAGAATCTTCACCTCTCTCATGCTCATGAGACTGTGAACCTATCAAATTTGCTGTGGTCTGGTACATACGCAGGCCACTGTCAAAGCAGTGTCTATCAGGTAAGCAGTGAACACAAATACTGCTACTGACTGGCTGTGATCGAACAGAGGAAACACACTATTTTCATTAAGACTCGCTCTGTAAGGGATGACAGAGCGTTCCATGTAAAATTGTTCCATGTAAAATTGAATTTATTTGTTCAAATAACTAAGATTTATATGGGTATCTATCTTTGTGTTTAGCTTATTTGAATTTATGTAATCAGAAATTAGTTTTGTTTTAGTTTTTTCATTCTTCTTACCAGTTGGATTTATTCTAGGATTCTATGGATCATTTTTTGTAGCTATAGGCTCATATTCTAACAAGTTTATTTTATGCAGAAAGATAATAAACTTCTCTTTTAAAAAGCCAAGCTAAAATATAAGCAGGTCTTACTGTCTGTCATCTACTAGGTCAAATGCCCATGCCTGACTGATCTCCAGTACCAGAGGAAATTGTGTTCTGTTTCTTTTATCAAGCTCATGGTCTTTGCCAATTTTTGGAGTTTGGAATTTGAGTCAACTGTACAGAAAACTCATGAATTAAATATGGAGGATGAGGTGGTAGGCACAGAAGAATCCACATACTGTTTACTAGAGAAAGAGAAAATGAATGTTGAACAACAAAATTAATAGCATCCATGCTAGCACTAGCCCAGATTCATCCATGGCAATTTTATTAATCTTAAACCCATCCCTATTGTACTTGCAGTCTGTCTCATAATTCTCCTCAACACACTCTCCAGGAAACAATCAGCAGTTCATCAGAGCAACTTATGTGACACCCTTTGTTCTGCTACATGATACTATCATTTCTGACTGCAAATAGAACTCTGAATATGTGTTGATCCCTCATCCTCGAATATATTGAAATCCTTCTTGAGTCTACTTATATTTTTGACTTTTTCACCTATTACAATAATTAAGTATCTTCATGCCTCTATTTCTAGAGGCATATCAAGTACTTCAGTCTGGTGACTTTTACACCTGCCTTTATATCTTAAATTTAAGATTGAATTTTCAGTTCAATAATGGAAGCATTCAGATGTTAATGAGCCAAGTGTCAGAAAGATGCAGGCAAAAATGGAAACTTAATTTTGATCTCTAATGATATGTGACTAATCAAAAAAAGGCAAAGCTGATATGTGTTTAGCTACATATATAACAGAAAAATTTTATCTCACACGATAGAAAATGATATCTAAATAATATTTGAATTGTTGCACACATCTTATATTAACACACACATCCATGTAATTTAACTTTTCAACTTTAAGAAGTTAAAATGTCAACCGCTGACTTAGAAGAATGTATTTGAAAATTGAAATGTATGTGCTTTATTCCAAATGAAGGAGGTATACATGCATCTCTACTCTCATTGAAACACAAAATTGTTATAAAACATCACAACTTGCTCTAAAATTGTAAGAGTTGATTTATTGGAATACATCCCAAATAAAGTTTACATCAAATAAATTCTGTTGTTAGTAGTAGAAAAAATATAAAATGACCAACTGCTTTAACAAGCTTCAGATTTAAAAAATATATAATTATATAAGTCAAGCCATTAAGTTTCTCTCTTGGGTAGCGTGTGTGTGTGCACGTGTACTGTATATACATATAGAGAATGCAAGAGAAAAAATTATTAAATTTGTTAGCTAGATTTCTTATGTAAGTTTATAACGGACATGAAGACAGTAATAGTGCAGTAAATGTGACAAGAATCATTTTATGGCAATGTTTGGCATTAAGTGTTACTAGTAACAGCTATAAATATATTGCAAATCTCTAATAAAATGTTATGACTTGTTTTTGATTACAGTTAGTTTTTATATATCTTTATACTTTTACATATCTTTATACATAGTTGACTATAGCTTTACATACAGGTCTGGGCAACAGTAAGTTTGTAGTTGTGAGTACAAGAAATAAAGGTTATTCTTGCATTATTTATTTATTAAATATTTTACTATTTATTTGAATTATTTACATTATTATTACTTAATATTCCTATGATTTTTCTTTTAAATAATGATGGCTGGCAATTGAACCTACCTTCGTTCACCACTGTACAGGATCAGGTACCTCAATAACATTACTCGTTTATTAAAATTACCTATCATTTTCCGGTTAGAAACCACAGTATAATAGCTATCAGACAATGAACAGTTCAATATTTAAAATTAGCAAATGCACAAAAGACTATTATATTCCCTTCAGGCAAGAGACTATTATTCTTTTTAACAATTTTGTCAAAAGTAGTAAGTATCCAGGTCCTGGCCAGGTAGATCAGTCAGAGAAGCAATTCCCAACCTTTTTGGCACCAGGGACTGTTTTTGTGGAAGAAAGTGGTGGGGTGGGGGCACAGGAGGCAGAGCTCAGATGAGCAGCCATTTTTTAACAGGCCACAGACCAGTACCAGCCAGGCCCCTGGGGGTTGGGGACCCTTGGGATAGAGCGATGTCCAAACATGCCAAGGTTTGGGCACATACAAGAATCAACCACTGAATACGTAGATAATGGGAATAATAAATCAGTGTCTCTCTCTCTCCCTTTCTCCCCCTTCCTCTCTTCCTAAAATCAATAAACATAAATAAAAAATTTAAAAAATGAAGTAGTAAGTACCCAAATAACAAATATAAGGAGAATTTGATTCTATATAAAAGTGTCAGCTTTTTTCTGACGTCCCCAGACAAAATCAATGACTCAACATCTACATTGTTGTAATAATTTAAAAAAAAATTATACAGGAACCTCATAAGATATTAACTTAGTTTATGGCACATGTACACATTTATGTGTGTATTCACCCAATATCTTTTTTCACAATTTTTATTGTATTTTTTCCATTATCATTTAGTCCCCTTATATACCCCTCTGCAACACCACACTGTTGTCCATGTCCATGAGTACTTTTCCCTTTTTGCTCTTTCCCCCACCCCCTAGGCTCCCCACTCATGGATGTCGTCCTGTTCTCCATCTATGAATCTGTCTCTGTTGTGCTTGTTAGTTCAGTTTCCCTTTTATCCTCTTCTTTATTCTCAGCATGATTCGGGCCATAACAGATTTTCAAATAACATTTTACACTTGATTTGAAAATTTTAAAATAGGGTGTTTTGAACAAATTTGACAATAAATAGCGTTGTAAACAAAAACATTCCAAATAAAACTGACCAGTTATAGCCAGAATTTATCCTCGAAAATCTAAATTATGGTGCATGGCATGAAGGTCTCAGTTCTCTATGGATAAAAGCTTAGCGTTAGCCTTCACTATTTCAACCCCTTCATCCATTCCCAATATCTCACTACATTCAGTTTTGCTTTCCTTTATAACATTTGTCAAATTTGGCCTTTTCAAGTGAAATTTTATTTTTGGCTCCATAATTCAATATCAATTATAACACATTAGTTTGGCTTCATCTAAATGTCATCTGCAAACTTTTATGACTACATACTACTATTATCAAATATTTTATTGATCAACCATTTCATATATGTACACTTATTTATAAAATATAAACATATACCGATCAATTAATATGTAACATGCATTCAAAAGAAAGGTAATTATCAAAAGTTTGAAAATAAAATACATATAATAACATTTTTCTGATTCTAATGAATTGAAATATGCACCTCATGGGCATGTTACATAGTTTACAAGATAACTATTTAAAAACAATTTCTTTTTTTTAAGTATTTTTATTTTTATTTATTTTTCTTTACCATTTATCCCCTTTATACTCCCCTCCCCACTACAATCACTGTTGGCCATGTGCATGAGCCCCTTTTTCTTTTTGCTCAATTCTTCCACCCAACCCCACTCCCCATAGCTGTTTTCTGCTCTGAGTATGAGTCTATCTCTATTTTGTGTTTTAGTTCAGTTTCTTCATTAGATTCTACATATGAGTGAAATCATATGATATGTCTCTTTCTCTGGCTTATTTCCCTTAGCATAATGTTCTCCAGGTTCATCCACACTGTCACAAAGGGTAAAATTTTCTTCTTTTTTATGGCTGAGTAGTATTCCAAGTAGTGTGTACCAAGATATGGAAGCAGCCCAAGTGTACATTGGTAAATGAGTTGATATCTTCTTAACATACTGTTTTCTGCATGATAGTGTACTGATCAGAAATCTATAATGGTTAAGTTTAATGATTAAGCTTAATTTAAACTCATCAGAGTGCCCATTTAAGTATTTCTATATCTAAGTCTTTCTTTGTTAATCAAAATTTATTTACTGTTCCACACTCCCTAGCAATGCACATATTACCACTATATTACTCAGTACCCCTATTTATTATCTTTCTCACGTGGTTTGCTCATTTTCTCCACTGTGCTTTTACCTATACCATTTCTCTTGTCTATGTCAAAATACTCACAACAGCCCTACCCCAGTCTATATGCTTCTGATCAATTTTACCCATTCCAAAAGCCCAATTTTAGAAGCAGTTGTTCAATGAAGTTTTCCTCAGGTAAACTGATGCAATTCAATCATGCTTTTAAAATAAGGGTGCCTTAGGGATCTATCTTATCACAGACAGATACATCCTTCTTTTTTTATAAATACATCTACCAGAGTCAAACACCAAGACATAATTTTGTAAGTCTCAGATAGCAGTGATATCAGAGCAAGATTATATCTGTTATACTTAGCTCTTACATCAATGAACCTACACACAGATCTTCCATAAATGTTTGTTCTTAGTGATGACATTTAATTTCCTAGTATATACCCCTGTTTCCAACTTCATTACAACTCTAGTAGAGCCTTACACAAAGATCCTCAAAGTACTACATTATCTGTAAATTTGTGCCAATCAAGTTTCCCATTGTATAATAAACAAAAAATCCTATAATTTTTGGTCATCGAATCACCTGTACACAGCCAAATGATGTTATCTGGAAACATTTTAATGCTTTGTAGGGACTCTATACATTCTGAAATACTCATAGACACACATTGATATCAGAAGGAATCCCCAGTATTTGTTTTTGTAGTATGTTGTAGACAAGTATAGAATTAGTTAAATTTCCTTTTGAATATCAATGGCAATAAGAAAAGACCAGATCTTTTCAATATTAAAACACATAAACTTACTCTGGAGTTTAATGACTAATTTTATATTAAGTTGAAACAGGTGGGTAAAATAGGCAAACATTCTTCTGGCTTATAATCACACATGAAAAGGTAATTTTTAAATTATTTATCTGAATTTTATTTTTAGTGAGAATATCATGTCGGTTGGCATGACTTCCCAATTTTTATTTTTCAAGGGGTGGTCTTGTTGGAAAATGTAATTATTAGTGTGCCTGCTTTTAAAATGGATCAAGAAATTAACACTTTAGAAATTTCTAAAGCATTTTGTTAAATAATTCCTTTCGCTAATGTCACCAATCTGCTTATTCAAGGTGTCAACACCTAAGAACCTGTTCCTTTGCTCTACAACTTTCAGAAACCTGTCCAGGATCTTAGCCTTCTAGCAAAGCTCTTAAGCACCCTTGCTCAAAATAGGCGTCTCTCCGGGAGTCGCTCTGATGTCTCTTGACTTGATTCACACTGCTACTTGGCTTCTTTTATTGAGATTATCATTGACTTCCAGTTGGAATCTCAGATTTGGCCTTGTCACAGGACACTATCTTTATTTTTTCTGTTAGGATTATTTATTTAAATATTCATTTTAATTTTTAAACTTTTAGCCAATGTCAGAGAACTGCCCATTACAGGATCATCTTGAATCTTGGTTCACAAAGCAATCATTAGGTCTCTGCTTGTGGAAGAAGGGAGTTGGGCTTTAATCCAGAGAGTTTTCATCAAGTCAATTAATTATAAACAATTTTTAAAAGTTTCTATTACTGATTTCCTCATTTTAATACTTCTTTTTCATCATTATAAACAAAACTTGTGACATATTTCTATGCCTATTAGTTTTCAAGTATTATTTCATTATACTACATTTTGATAGTCCTCATATGAGTCTAGGACCACATTCAAGAGGTTACTAAAGTTAAATCTCTGTATCATAATTGTATGAAGATAATATTTCCTATTTTTACTCATTTTTTAAAATTGTACAAATTTTCCAAAGGCTAAATAATATATAATATTAGAGCAGATTGAATGCATAAGTTCACATGATAATAAAGAAAAGAAATATCAAACAATGACATTCTGTTTACTAAATTTCTTATTTTACTGAGTATATAAAAGAGCTGTGGTACATTTACACAGTGGAATACTACTTTCCAACCATAAAAAAGAAGGAAATATTATCTTTTGTGACAGTGTGAATGGATCTGGATACTATTGTTAAGTGAAATAAACCAGTGAGAAAAAGACAAATATCATATGATCTCACTTACATGTGGAATGTAATGAACAAAATAAACTGACCAACAAAATGAAAACAGAGGTATGGACACATGAAACAGACTGGCAGTTGTCAGAGGAGAAGGGGGAGGCAGGAACTGGATGAAAGAAGGTGAAGGGATTAGCCAAAGAACATATGTGTATGACTATAAACCTCAGACAACAGTGTGGTGACGGCCTGAGGGAAGAGGAGTGGGGGCTGCGGGGAGGTGGCCAAGAGAGGGGGAAATTCGGACATCTGTAATATTGTCGACAATAAAAATAATGTTAAAAATAGAGGGATAGGTGGGATAGGGGAGAAAAATGAGGGAAAAACTGAGACAACTGTAATAGAACTACAATAAAAAGTAAAATAAAAAATAAAATGAATAAAATATATTTAATAAAAATTGTATGTTTGTTAATATATAATAAATTTATCATGTTATTTAAAATAAAGTATTACAAATTATAAATATTTTTAATTTTTCTAGTTTTAATTTTGACTAGAGTAAATAATAATAGATATAACACCTATAAGTGAATCTCGGGCTTTCAATAACTTTTAAAATTGTAAAATTGTTCTGAAAGTGAAAATTTGAGCACAGTTTTTCTTGTCTATAAATAATCTAAATTACATCCCAATTTGATATATACATCTATTAATTAATATTTATTTCTTGAAAATGACTGGTGTTCAGTTGACGTGTAACCCCGGCATACTAATCCCAGCTTAGATCTTTGCCCCAGTAGATAGATCACAATGGATCCGTAACGGGTACACATTATAGTTTACTAAAGAAAGAATAGCATGAAAATTAGTCTAGGTATGTAATCTTGGAAGATTCCACTGTCAAGCAGGTAATCAAAAAGAGTTAGAATAAAAGATAAATTATCTTCAGTATCATCTGTGTGAGAAAAGTTGATCTACATGACTAGATCCAGTTCTTTAAGAAACAAATAGTTTCATATTGAAGACATCTAGACATAAGTGAATCTATTGGGTTTGGCTGAATATACTGCTTACTTTAAAAACATGCTCATTTAGGAGTCTGCTAATCCAGGTAACTCATACTTGTTTTCAGAGTATAGCAAAACTATTTTAAACTCAATTAGCATATTTTATTTATTTTATATCTATGACAATGCAGTCAATAATCAACTTCTTATAAATACATTAGTCTGATTTTCCCAACAGTCTCAGCCTGAAGCTCAGTTTGGGGACACGGAGACTCCTAAGCCAGTATAGGTGGCCAGTCTTACACATGTCATTACTATAGTAGGAATATCTCTTGTAAACCTGAAATGAAATTTCTGTATTTATAAAAATCAGGTATTTACAAAGAAAATACATGATGCCTGGAGAACAAACAGGTGTTTATTCATAAAAAATTAAGGCAGTTATAAATAGAATTAAAAGAAACAGCTCATATTTTTATTTTCCACAGATAAACCATCATTTCATGTGTCTTAATTCTCATGTGCATAATGCACTAGACATTTGTGAGCAGTTTGCATTAGTCATATTTTTAAAACATCTCAATAATGCAGCAAGAGCTGAAAATATAATGAAAAATTTTAAAGTTAGATAAAAATGTATATATATAATATGGCTATCATTCAATATGATTTATATGCAAGGGAATATGAAAACAGTAATAGGAGTTGTTTAGAAAGACCAAATAGGTCTGAGGCATTGGTGGAAATTACATTTGTGTTTTTTAAAAAATGCAGTTCTGGAAGGACCTCATCAAATGTAGAGCTTGATGCTTTGGATTGAATATATATGGGAATTTGATTATTTTAGGTGAAACTCTCAGGTCTATCATGTTTAGAAGTTGGGTAACCTATAATCACATATTATTTATTATGACTATTTCCTTCTTTCCTTCCTTCCTTCCTTCCCCTATTCTTTCTTCTTTCACTTTAACTGTATAATGTTACACTAATTTATCCTTCTCATCCTCATTTCCTTGATTTGTTAAAATCAAAATACTAACATCTACTTTATTGAACTGCTATGAATATTTTATTGACTAGTGAAATGAAAATTTCATTAAGTGGAAATTTGCTTCCTACCTTCTTGTAAACTGCCTGATGTGACAGGGACAAGTGTCAGAGCTGGCAGACTTGGGTGCTGTGAGTGAGATTACAGTTCTCTCTGCCACCTTTGCAGTGCATCACTGGTCATTGATCAAGCTGTAATAGCCAATTTGTTTAGGTCCTTTTAAATTTAATAGCAAAACAATTGTACTTGGGGGAAGATGGCAAAAATAAAATCTAGAATAAGAATATATATATATATTTTTTTGCCCAACTAGATATCTGTTTCCCATTAGCCACTTATGTCCATGATATAAAGCAGTTGCCTGATATCATTCTTTAAATTATCACAAAATTCAAATTATCATGGCTTGCATTATTATAATAAATACATAGATTATCTACATTTAAGGGGAAATCAACATAAAGATACAATGAATATTATATATGTTGCAATAGGGACTTATCATGGACCAAAGTAGTCATTTGATTATTTTTATATTCTTGAAAGATATCTAGGTATGGTTTTTCATCATGTTATTTAATGTTTCATGGAGACTTTAAAAAATTAACCTCAGAGTTTATCAGTATACAAATTGCAATCTGATGTGACTAGCATTTCCCCCCTTATGCCTTGGCCACTGCTCTGCTCTGCGTGCTGGTAGGAGCATCATTGCCAGCCCCCAACTTGCCATCATCACGTCTCCTTTCTCCTGACTGCGCCAGCAGCAGTAAGCTGTGCAAGCAGCGAAGCAGAGAATAGCCACCCTCACCCTCCAGCCCTAGGGAGGTGCGAACAATGTAGGACGCTTTCACTGAGCACAGGTTCCTCTACTTCCCTTCTATTTAAATGGTTATTAATCGCCTACTTGGACAAGATTAGTAGAAGAATTTGAAATGCAAAGCACCTGAAAGTAGTTTTACTGAATATAAATTAATTTAGAAATGTTCAGCAATAGCAAGTCTCAATGACTGAAATACAATCTGTGGATATTGTGACTGGGGATGGGAAAAAAGAATTATCTGCAAATGGGGCAGGGGACTTTCTGCGTTGAGGGACATGTTCTAAAACCTACTGTGGTGATGACTGTACAGCTGGATACATTTACTAAAATAATTAAATCACACACTTAAACTGGGTGAATTTAATGACATAATTTTTTTGATATTTGGATAAAGTTTTGTTATTACATGAAAGTAATTATATGTATTTTTGTGATTTTTTAATTTATTGGAGTGACATTGGTTAATAAGCTTACATAGGGTTCAAGTGTGCTATTCTATGATGCATCATCTGTATGTTGCATTGTATGCTCATTACCCAAAGTCAAATCTTCTTTCATCACCATATAGTTGACTCCCTTCACCTTTTACTACTGCCCTACCCCCTTCCCTCTAGTAACCACCATACTGTTTTCTGTGTCTATGAGATTTTGTTTGTTTTTCTTGTTTGTTCATTTGTTGTTTTCAATTTTATATCCCACATATGAGTGAAAGCATGTGATTCTTAGCTTTTTATGTCTAACATTTCACCTAGCATGATATCCTCAAGATCTACCTATGTTGTTGCAAATGGAATTTTTTCATCTTTTCTTATGGTTTATTAATGTTCCATTGTATATTCTTATTACATCTTATTTAAGGAGTCCTCATTCAATGCTGGTGTGAATGTAAACTGGTACAGCAACAATGGAAACAGTATGGAGGTTCTTCAAAAAAATTAAGACTAGAGTAACATATGACCCTGCAACCCCTCGTCTGGGTGTCTACATGAAAAATTGGAAAACATTTATTGGCAAAGATGTATGCACCCCTATGTTTATTACAGTATTATTCACAGTGGTCAAGGCTTAGAAACAACCAAAGTGTCCCTCAATAGGTAAGTGGATAAATTATTTTAATAAGTAATAAATAACTGAAAGACTCAAGTATTAAAAAAAACTATAAAGCAAATAGCCCTATAAATATGAATTTGAAAAATAGTATACTGGGAAAATATTTTAAATATATGTGATAAAAAATAGAAAGTATACTTAATGTATAAAGTATGTGATATGTGATAAAAGTATAAAATATGTGATAGCCAAGATATAAATATATGTAGAGGTAATAACTGAATAGCGTTATCTGTTTTTAGTATGTAAATAGATGAAATCATAACATTTTATTTTTTATTGTTGTTTGGTTACAGTTGTCCCACCTTTTTCCTCCTTGCTCTCCCCTACTCCTTCTCCCTGCAACTCCCACTGTCAATTGGCCCCCCTATTGTCCATGCCCATCCAAATAGTTATCCTATAGATCCAAGGAGATAGGAAACCTCGAGCATTGTTCTCTTTCACCTTTTCCTCTTCTTTGTTTTTCTGCCTGGAATCCAATGTGAATTGAATTTAGTCAACTGCATTTAATAAATCCCCTTATGCATCAGACCATATTATAGATACTTAGGATAGAAAAATAGCAAAATATAAAGAGACCATTCTCTAGAAAAAATTACATTTTTGTTTCATGTGTTGTCAACAGACACAATAAATAAATGTCTCAATAAAAAAAAGATACTTTCAGATATTAACTGATGTTGCAAAAGTCAATAGGATAATGTTATGGAAAGTCACTAGATATATTGCTTTTAAGCAGAGTGGTTAGGAAAGATCTCAGTGGAAGAGAATACTAAAATTGAGGGGCAGTGTCGTATGTGGAGGGGTGAGATTTCCAAACAGAAGAAAAGTGAATGCAAAGCTCTTTAGAAAGAACTGAGTTTGCTGATGCTCAAGTGTCTCTGAAATAACTGAATGAGGGGTAGAATGAAGGAGGTGACTAGGAGCACACATGTGAATGGCAACACACGTTTATAAGCTAATGAGACTGTTGAAAGAGATTTTATTTTGCTTTTTTTAAGGGACTCAAAGAAAACTATCAAAATATTGAAGTATCTTTTGACTCCATAGTTAAAAGTCTTTTTCTTTCCTTTCCTTCCTTATTATCTAAGTAAGTGTCATTCACTAAAGTAACATCAGAAAAAAGTTATAAAGTTCTGTTTAGCTCCTAGTCATCAGGGACATTGATTGGAAAAGGATTTAGGATTTTGAATGTTGGCATTGGTATACAAAATATATATGTGGTCTGTGTGGGAAAAAGTCCAGTCATTGTTAACGTAACGAGAATGGTTTGCACAAAATTGATGTAACCTGGCAGCCAAGGAGAGTAGACTAGAATGTGCATGTGGGAAAATGATGACTTCACTGTACTAGTCAATGGGGGCAGTAGACATCATTGTGTGAGCATATGCACTATGTGTCCATCTCATTCAAAATGACTGAGCAAGTAGAGCAATGAATCTCTATCAAATTTTGCATTAAACTTGAACATTCCTCCACAGAAACTATTTGGATGAATCAGAAGGCCACAGCTATGGAGAACTTGTGATTGGCAGCTTCATCATAACAACACACCTGCTCATGTATTACATCTGGTGCAGGTTTTTGGCAAAACATCAAATTACTCAGGTGACTAATCTCCCCTACGCCCCATATTTGACATCCTGAGACTTCTGGCTTTTCCCAAAACTAAAATCATCTTTGAGAGGGAAGAGATTTCAGACCAGTGATGAGATTCACTGGTCTGAAAATATGACAGGGAAGCTGATGGTAATTGAGAGATCCCAACGTGCCAACTTAAAAGGGGACTGAGGCATCATTGTCCTATGTACAATGTTTCCTGTATCTTGTACCTTCAATAAATGTCTATTTGTCATAGTACATGGCTGTATACTTTCTGGGCAGACCTTGTAAATATGGAGGATATATATGCAAGATAAACACACACATAGATATAAATATAGTGACACAATGGTCAATTTTCATAGCATGAAATACAGCTTCCTGACTCCCTCTCTGTGCCTTGTACTTTATACGAAAATTATAATGAATTTAAATTAACTTCTATGATGCATGCACTATGCTACTATGGGCCTGTATGACCTTCATATTCTTGTGCTATAAGCTAAATAGATTGGCTATCCACCTGCTGCTGCTCCTAGCACTCAGCCATCCTTTAAGATTAAACTCAGACACTACCTAGAAGATGCTTTCATTGATATCCTTGCCTATGCAAACCCTTGTTTTAGAGTTCTTGTGATTCCATGTCTAGTTATTGTACTTATTACTGTGAAAACTTCTGGTTATTATTGGTTATTCTTCCATTTTAAAAAGAGCAATTTGTATTTTTTCTCTTTGCATTCCCACTGCTCCAACTCCTGACACATTGGAGCTGCCTCCTCAATGTTGGATAGATAAGAAACTGAATGAATACATACGGGAATAATTCCAGAGCATGGATAAATCAACAGGCAATGGGAAATGGCATTTCTATATGAAAGAAGGAAAGTGATCTGCAGTCTCAAGAAAACCAAATGTTATAATCATACCTGCATTCATTTCTGAAGAGAGTCATTTACATTTCTATAGACATGAGAAAGTTAGCAAACTGACCCAGAAAGACAATTCTGTGCTTTGACAAAATGTGTCAAAACTCAATTACAAACTCTTTTATTTTCTCTCAGATATACACCAAATTTAATGTAAGTATACAAATAATAAATACAAATATATTTGGGCCTCAAGCATTTGTATTTTTTCCCACATGGTAGTTAAATACAACAAAACTGGAAAATTCCCATATTTTCAAGAGGAAAAAATATTGCCATTACCTAATTATTTTATTTATTCAGTCCTCCCATACCAAAAATTATTAACACTCTCAAAAACTAAGAGAAAAAGAAACAAAATTAAACACTAATAGAAAAAGAAATCTGCCATGATATTTTCTAATTTGAATCTCTAGATATTAAATTGGGCTTGATGGAAATCTGTCAACAATAAAATTATAAAATAGTAAAATCATAAATAATAAAAAATATAGCAATATCATGATCTATTAACTTTATTGCACATCCACTACAACTTTCAGTACAGTGATGGGAAAATCATATTCATGTATTCTCTGGGGTGTATAAAGCAAATACCACATTTTATTTAAACAATAAACACTTCCTTCATTTTTAATACTTGAAGCAATTTATTCACAGAATATTAACAATGAAAAGCAATCATCAAATGCATTTTTTAAAACAACACTTTAATCTTTTAGGCTCAAACTTGCATTTTGCATTAAATATTAAAAATGTAATGCCACAATTACTTGAGTAATAGTATTATAAGTTTACACATACATATGGATCAACTATTTTCATATAATGTGTAGTTTTTCATTTTATATCATCAAGTCCTCTGACTTTTCCACACCCATGAATTAATATGTTAAATTGAATTCTTTTTTTGTTTGTTTGTTTTTTGTTACTTCATTTTTTGTGGGTTTATTCATGTGGGGGGTGGGTGTGAGAATAGCCCTTTTTATGTCTCTGCCCTTCCTACCAGTCTCAATGTGGCTTCTTCTAAATCAAATTCTTAATATGTTAAATGAAAATTACCTGAATTAAAAAAATCTATGCTTCTCACACAGAGCATTAGTTTCAAAAACTCATTTTGTTCAGGTTATGGGCTATAATAATTTTCTGCCCCATAGTGCCAGAAAAAAAGATCTCTCTCTATATATCTTTTTATTGTATTTTTTCCATTACCATTTATTTCATTATACCCCCCTAACACCCTGTAGTCAGCACACTGTTGTTCATGTCCATGAATCTTATTTTCCTTTTTGCTAGATTCCTCCACCCCTAACCCCCCCCACCATAGCTGTCATCCTGATATATATGAATCTGTCTCTGTTTTGCTTGTTAGTTCATTAGATGCTCATATATGGATATGAGTGAGATCAAATGGTATTTGTATTTCTTTGCCTGGCTTATTTCACTTAGTATAATACTCTCCAGGTCCATTTATGCTATCACAAAGGGTTAAATTTTCTTTTTTATGGGTGAGTAGTATTCTGTTTTGTATATGTACCATAGTTGTTTAATTCACTCATCTACTGATGGACACTTGGGCTGCTTTCATATCATAGCAATTATAAATAACATTGCAATGAACAAAGAAGTGCTTATGTTCTTCCAAATTAGTGTTTTGGGTTTCTTCAGATATATTCCCAGAAGTGGAATCGATGGGTCATATAGCAGATCCATTTTTAATTTTTTGACATATCTCCATATTGCTTTCCACAGTGACTGCACCAATCTGCTTCCCCACCAATAGTGCAAAAGGGTTCTCCTTTCTCAACATCCTTGTCAGCACATGCTGTTTGCTTATTTACTGATGATAGCCATTCTGACTGGTGTGAGGTGGTATCTCATTGTGGTTTCAATTTGTATTTATCTGATAATTGGTGACATTGAGCATCTTTTCATATATCTATTGGCCCTTTGTATGTCCTCTTTGTAGATGAGTCTATTCAGGGCCAACACACAAAGTTTCATTTGCAGCTACTTACATGAGGCTCAGGCAGAAAAAGGGCACAGTAGATTAGAGACATGTGAGGAGAGCCTGGGGTTGGTGGCTCTGGGGATAGAGCTGAACAATCACCCGCCAGAATCCCTGTGCTGTGTCACTCCCCATACTTCAGAAGCCATTTTCCTCAGTCAGAGCACTCCCCTCCAAGTGGCATCAGCCTAAGGGGGAGCAATAGTGTCACCTATGAAAATCATTCTCATCCCACCCTGTGAAACTTAACCCAGACTTGCTGAGTACAACTGAAGGCTATATCAGGGAATAAGTCACATTCACTATAATCAGTGAAGGTGAATGTCAGGGTGCTCTGAGACTTTTGCTGACTCTCCCCAAGGCATGGAGCTGGTAAAAGCCAGACTGGGTGCACAGCCTGGTCTTTATGCACATACCCAGGCCCAGCAGAGAGATCCACAAGCTGTGTATTCCTGATAGCTCCTACAGGTTGTCCAGGGCCAGTCACAGGCAGCATCTGTCATAGGGCTGCATCATAGTTTTTGCAGATCTACCTAATATTTAAAAACAAATACAAAGAAACAGCCAAAATGGGAAGATAAAGAAATAGGCCACAAACGAAAGAACAAGAGATCTCTCCAGAAAAGGAACTAAATGAAATGGAGGCAAACAATTTATCAAATATAGAGTTTAGATTAATGATTATAAGGATATTCAACAGCATGGAAAAATACATATAAACCATAAAAAAGGACCAGTCAGAAATAAGGAATGCAATATCTGAAATAAGTAATACACTGGAAAGAATAAACTGTAGGTTACATGAAGCAGAGGATTGAATAAGCAATTTGGAAGACAAGGTAAACAACAACAACAAAAACCTAAGAAAAGCAGGAAAAAAAAACTTAAATGAGAAGATCTTAAGAAACCTTTAGGACAACATGAAGTGTAACAACATCCAAATCATGAGAATACCAGAAGCAAATGAGAGTGAGAAAAAGATCAAGAACATATTTGAAGAAATAATGACTGAAAACTTCCCTAATTTGATGAAGACAAAAGACACATAAGTCCAGGAAGTGCAGAGTCACACACAAGATGATCCCAAAGAGACCTACTCCAAGACACATCATAGTTAAAATGGCAAATCTCAAAGACAAGGCTAGAATTCTAAAAGCTGCAAGAGTAAAGCAGTTAATTACCTAAAGGGAGCTTCAAGTAGACTGCTATCTGATTTCTCAATAGAAACATTTCAGGTCTGAAGGGATTGACATGAAATATTCAAGGTGATGAAAAGCAAGCTCCTACAACCAAAGCTACCTCACCCAGCAACTCTATCATTTAAAGTTGAAAGAGAAATGAAGTGCTTCCCACACAAGAAAATGATATAGGTGTTTGTTAACACCAAACCACTACTGTGACAAAGGTTAATGGGCTTGCTAGAAGAAGTCCCTGGCTGGTGTGGCTCACTGGACTGAGTGCCAGCCTGCAAACCAAAGGGTTACCAGTTCAATTCCAAATCACGGCACATGGTTGGGTTGCAGTCCAGGTCCCCAGTGTGGGGCATGCAAGAGGCAACCACACATTGGTGTTTCTCTTTCTGCTTCCCTTCCCCTCCCTTTTAAAAAAGAAGTTAAAGAAAAATAGTTAAAAATAAAATGGCAATAAATACATATCAATCAATAGGCTTAATATGTACTTAGATTCAAACAGATTAAAGAAAAAACTTTGTTCTATTTAGAATTTTTATTTTCCATGTAACTAAAAATGATGGCTCACATTTGCAGAAAAACTGGAAGAAACATGATCTAAGTGAGAAATAGAAATACATGTTCTATTTTCTTTTCTTTATTTTTCTTTATTCATTTTTAGAAAGATGGGAAGGGAGGGAAAAGAGAGGGAAAGAAACATCGATGTGTGATTGCCTCTTGTGTCCCCTACTGGACTGGGCCTGCAACCCAGGAATGTGCCCTGCCTGGGAATTGAACCAGTAACCCTTTGATTCACAGGACACTTAATTTACTGAGTGACACCAGCCAGAGCATGTTCCATTTCCTTAAGATCCTGGTTATTCTTAAAAATATTTCATTGATTAAACTAATCAATATTAACAGTTACAGAGTGATATATTGTAAAAAATCTAGAAAGTATTACTGGATTAAAAAAGCAACAATTTGAATAGATATTTGGGAAACAGCTTTGTCTAATTTATTATCATCTTCCCCTCTATCTTCTAGAAATACAAGGAGATGTTTCTCTAATATTCACTGTGAGAACCAAGTCTAGCTCTTGGTGGCAAAATTCACAAAAATGTGAGATACCCCTAGTCATGACTGGGTTCCCCTGTAGTCTTGAACTCTCAGAGAAGGCCACAGTAAGCCTTCAGCAGTTCCTCAATTATGGTTCATACTTCCTTATCGTGACACTTGTTCTTGCAGAGGGACTTCACTCCTGGGAGCTGTAATTCTCTGTATTAGCTATAGTCCTCTCCAAGGTAGGGGCAACTCCCTTTGCACTATGACTTCACTTCTCTTACAAATATCAGAAGTTGTCGATTTCTCAGTTTGCTTAGTTTTTCACTTATTAGGGTACAGTGGCAACTTCCAAGGGTCTCTTACATGCCTGACCAGAAACTGGAAGTCCCATTGTCCTGCTTTGAGTTAAAAAAATTTACTGAAAGTGTTTAAGATGGTACTCCATTTACCCATTCTTATATATTTTTTGGAGTTTCTCCTGAGATGTTTTAATTCTATACTTTTGTGTATTTAACATTTAACTCTTGCTGTTTTGTGTTTTACAAGCACACACAAAAAACATAGTCTAAAAAATTGAAAAAATATACTTGTACATGTATTGTCTAAATTTCAGTTAAGCAGTAAAAATAGATGCTATTGGATCTATGTAAAAATATACTCCATTGGATTGACAAAGTAAACCAAGAAGAAAAGGAAGATTCCAGAAACAATAATGTAACACATAATACAGCCTGATTAAACATCCATATTGCCAATTGTACAGTGGCTAGAGAGGCATCCATCCAAAATGTAGCAGAGGAACACAGAGAAATAAGGAGTCAGTATATTACCTGACTCACTTTTCCATGTGGAAAGTTATATTGAGAACCATTTTAAAAAGTTATTAGACAAATAAAGAAGAAAACTTGAGGTTCAAGGAAATGAGATTATAAAGAAAAACAAGCACTAATGGCATTTACATAAACTAAATATATATATATATATAAACACAAGAAAGCATAATCATACTAAACGTTTTTTAGCAGTAATCAATACTTATCAAATCAGTATTTACTTACTGAATATTTATCATGTCATATTGGGAAGATGGGGAGGAAAAGAGAAGAGGAAATGCAAGATAAATAGGTTTAATGGATAAATAGGTTTAAAATTTTATGTACAATAATATAAATATCTAATATCTAAAACTGATAAAAATTTCAGTATATGCACATGAAAATGTGAAGAAACCTACTAAAAGTAATAGCTAGCATTATTAAAAGTGTTACCTCCGGGGAGCAGGATGGATTGGACAGTTAGAAGCTTACTGAGTTTGGTTTAGCCTAGCAGCAATAGTAGTATGAAATGTTTGTCTACATGTATATTGATTAAAATAATTATTAAAAGATAACCCCCAGATAGCTAAGTGAAGAATTACTCACTGTAACCTAAATAAAACACCTTATCTCAGTGTGGATATTGTCATACCTCTCCTGCTAAAACTTGATCCCCATAATTCTCAATCCCAATCACCATTTTTTTTTTCACTTTTCTCCAGATTTCTGCAACTAAATTTTCCTTAGGTTTTATATCTGCTTCCTTGATTCTGAACAGGCAGGGTGTTGACCCCATTACTATTTCTTTGATATTTATGTAGATCTTTCCTTTTTATAAAAGAATATTTATTTATCAATATTTTCCTTTTTTATTGTTGTTCAAGTACAGTTGTCTCCATTTCTCAACCACCACCTCCCCACTCCACCCATCCCCACCTCCCCACCTCATTCCTACCCACCATTGGCTTTGTCCATATATCCCTTATACATGTTCCTTGATAACCCTTCCCTTTTATCCCCCTATTATCCCCTCCCCCTTCCTTCTGGGTATTGTCAATTTGTTATGTCCATATCTCTGGTTATATTTTTCTTGCTTATTTGTTTTTTTGATTAGGCTCCACATATAGGTGAGATCATATGGTATTTGTCTTTCACCACCTGGCTTATTGCACTTAGCATACTGTTCTCCAGATCCATCCATGCTGTCACAAAGGGTAGGAGCTCCTTCTTTCTTTCTGTTGCGTAGTATTTCATTGTGTAAATGTACCATAGTTTTTTGATCCATTCATATACTGATGGGCACTTAGGTTGCATCCAGCACTTGGCTATTATAATTTGTGCTGCTATGAACATTGGGGGACATAGGTTCTTTTGAATTGGTGTTTCAATATTCTTAGGGTATAGTCCTAGCAGTGGAATTGCCAGGTCAAAGGCAGTTCCATTTTTAGTTTTTTGAAGAAATTCCATACTGTTTTCCACAGTGGCTGCACCAGTCTGCATTCCCAACAGTGTACTAGCGTTTCCTTTCTCCACAATTTTGCCAACACTTGTTGTTTTTTCATTTGTTTTTTTGTTTGTTTTTTTTATATTTATTGATTATGCTATTACAGTTGTCCCATTCCCCCCCCAACTCCACTCCATCCTGCCCACCCCCTCCCTCCCACATCCCCCCCCCCCTATAGTTCATGTCCATGGGTCATGTATATAAGTTCTTTGGCTTCTACATTTCCTACACTATTCTTACCCTCCCCCTGTCTATTTTCTACCTACCATTTATGCTACTTATTCTCTGTACCTTTCCCCCCTCTCCCCCTCCCACTCCCCTATTGACAACCCTCCATGTGATCTCCATTTCTGTGGTTCTGTTTCTGTTCTAGTTGTTTATGATGGCCATTCTCACCAGTCCCATCATCTTTATATGTATATTTGTTCCTACTTCATCTTTCTATTTTAGAACCCTATGTGACTAAACAAGGAGCCCTGTAAGAATTGATTTTGCCACAGCATTCATACCTGGGTATTACCTGTGATCATTTTTAAATCACTGGAAGGTTGAATCATTCAGGGAATGTTTATGATGGGATTTGGTTAATAGGGTAATCAAATAGTGAAACAAAGCAAGACATTTTAAAAAAATTTTGTAACGACCTTTCTACTGTCAATAAAAATTCCACATTGCATTTGGTATTCATTTTATTTAGCATTTCACTTGGAAGTATTATTGATAGTATCACATCAAAGTCCAAAAGAGAAATTATCATCAGATAGACCAAATTACCCACTCTAAATTTAAAATAAATTATTGACTACAAGTACTATCACATGACAATTTTATAATCAGCTGAATTTCTGTAGGATAGATATTAAGAGCTATAAAAAATGTTACTAACCTATTTGAAAGTAGTTACTTTATAATGTCAACATAAAGTTCAAAATCTTGGGATAAGTGATCCCAAGACACTCTTGAAATAGAATATGAACAATCAGAATTTTTTATAAGTATATGAAAATTAACAGCAAAACTACATATATCTGGGAATGAGAAATGTCTCTAAAGTCTAATAAGAACTTGCTTTCTGTCAGTTGACTCCTTCTTTCTCTATATGTCTACTTCATTTTTCTCTTTTTCCTTATCTACTTTTTTTTTTCAGACCACGTGGTCAAAGAGACTGTCACTATTTCTAAATTGTGCCAGTTACAAAAATGAAAACTATCGGAAAACTAATCGGTTTAATTTTAGCATCAAATTCAACTAACTGTGTGAATGGTGCAGAGAACATAGGAGTATTACACTTAAAAAAAAAAGGTCAGGGCAGATTAAATTAATGGAAAGACAAAACACCAGTTATACACCAATGTATTACTAGGGACCACCTTTTAGCCATGACCTCTAACCTTATTTGTCATCTCTACTATCTTCTCCAGGCAACCCATGGCTGCCAACAAAAATCCTACCTTCTATAATTTAAGACAAAGATATAATTAGTACTGAATCTGTCCATTGTGTTTGACCTTACTTTTAAAGCACTAAGTTTCTTGTCCAAAAGTATCTCCCTTCTTTAAGGCACAGTAACCTGGAAGATATTAAAATGTCACTTCTATAGTCACAGGATTTGGTGACTCATCTAGTGCAACACATAGGTCAACATCTTTTAAACAAAACATAGCAGAGACATTTCCAAGATTCCATGACTTGAATTGCTACTCACTGAGTTCATCATCCAAATATACTGGAAAATGAATCAAAACAAAGATTTAACCCTATGCAAATCTTTATGTACATTTGTAGAGTCCCTTCTGGTGGCTTTTACCATTGCTCTGAATATGTCCTTCACTGAAGGTCCAGAATGACCTTTCCTTATACAAAGCTCCTTCACATACTTACGTATCTTTAAAACATGAAGGTAATATCTTTCTAGGTTTATGAATGTAATTAATGTCTGGAATATATAAGCAGTGTTTTGGTGAAGGGACTCAGGTGGTGTCAGGAGAACTGGAGGAAGTTTCTAAAGGGCTTAGCCAATGGAGAATCAGAAAGCGATCTAATTGAAGATGTTAGTCTTTATCTTAATTTTTTTATGTTTCATTAATCACATATACACAAATAAAAATAAGTATTTTAGGATTTCCATTAAGATTTCATGAAGGATTAATACAATGTCAAATCCCCAAAAGCATGAAGGCTATTAAATCAAATGTGCTTGCCATAAAGCCTCTCTGAAGTGACTGATGCCATCAACATATGTAAATCCAGTACTACCAGTTACCAGGTCTGCTCTGGACATCACTATATACACAGTATCTGGCCTGGACTCTGATAATTAGAAGACATTTAATAAAATCTGTTGATCCAATACATTGGTAAATGAAAGACATAAGACATAATGAGAAAGAACAGTGACTCTGAAGAATACACTCATTAATTGGAAAGTTTCTTCATAATTATGGTCCCCGGAGCTATTCTCTTGAAGGGTAGTTTCCTGAGACAGAGGCAGAAGAAAATATGGTTTACTTGAAAAAGCAAATCTAGAGATTTTTCTGAGATTTCCTGGGGCACACAACATTGACACTGGGAACATTCTGGACTGGAATCTCAGGAACTATCTTTTGGCTCTCCCTAGGGTATGAACTAGAGATGTAAGTCTGCCAGTGGTTTTGATTTCAAGAAAACAAAAAGCCATATTGAGGTGTAAAATAAAATGCATGATCTTAATACTATTGTTGAGTCATGAATGATTTATTAATAAACCCAAGGTTGCTGTGGTGAGTCAGTGTTTTAATGTTATTATAAAGGCAGTATGATGCATGATGGTCTGAAATTCTCCACAAAGGAAGGTTTTTTTTTTTTTTCTTTATCCATTTTTACTGCATTTTTTCCATTACCATGTAGTCCCCTTCCCCTGCAATCACCACACTGTTGTTCATGTCCATGTGTCCTAGGAAGATTTTTAAATGTGACTCAGTTGGCAAGTTAGTGGTTGTTTCCCAACACCATTGTGGCAGATGAAAGTGAGGATGCAGAGACAAAATGAATAGCTTTATAAGAATCATAAAAAAGCAAAGATGAGTAAGAAATACAGTGAATTAATTAAATCCCATTAGTCCTTTTCAATTCTAATTCTATCAAAACATAGTATTTAACAAAAGTAATGGAAACACTCTTACTTATGTATTTGGTTGTTTGCTAAGTTAATTTATTTGTCTTATTATTTAATCTTAACAACTCTGCTTTCCAACTATTATCAGTGGTATATCTACAGTAGTATAATTCAATATGTTTTGACCCACACTTGTTTTTGTATTTATGAAATACTAATGACGACTGAGTGTTTTGAACCCAGATCACTTATTTAAGTGCCAATACTTTCTTCCAACTGTGATGTTGGATTTATAGCCTTGACAACTTAGCGACCTCTAAAGGATAATTATCTTTTCACAAACAGGCCCTTAATGTATCTTTACACATTTTCTAACCTTATTTAGTCAAAGACTTTCAAAATTTGCTTCATTTGTGTTACAAATACATTTATTTACAGTTCAAAGATCTTATACAAAAAAAGATGAAGAAAGCAAATTGTCAATTTAATTTGCATGGCCTCTACCAGTGGTCCGGTCTATTTTGTTTTGTTTTATTTTAATTTGGTATGACAGCTATATAATATTTACAAACTGTTCTTACTAGGGCTACTTAGTGTTGCATAGTTTCCATAGGGAGTTACTTTTTAATATAACCAGTATGAAATATTATGTGGACTCTTCCTAAGGAATAGAATTAAATATTATTTAAAATATCTGTAAGATGCAGAGTTATCTATAGAGATAGTACATACCTGTTGGTTGAATTCTAAACTTCCCATTCCTCATACTGTAGCTAATTTTACTCACTTAAAACTGGTTATACTCAAGCTCCAAATTTTAGTCCATGTGAATTTGGATGAGATTGTCTGTCAACAAGTTCCATTTCCCTGGTTCATGTGATTTATTTAGGGCTAGAAGTGTGACTTTGCCAGTGCAATTGCAGTAAATGCCAGGACCTTGTGTAAGGGTTACATCCATGTAAGCAACCTCAATTTATGTGACACATGCATAACTTGTGAGCAAAAGCATCTGAACTGATTTAGAATTTGGTGCAGGGAAATAAGGACCGATAGTAACAGGTCCTGAAATTTGAACTAACTAAACTAAGGAGACAGGACAAAGGGTAGCTGGGACTTCTCCTCCTCTTCAACAGTACAGGCTGGTATCCTTCTGTGTTAGTGAAACTGCTTTGAATCTGTGGTCTATTGTATGTGGGAACTCAGGTGTCTTATCTGAGCCTGCAAAATTAGGATTGAGGGAGAAAAATTTCATAATGTATGAATGTATTGGCCAATTATGCAGTATTAGGTACAGTTTTGAAAATACAAGTTTTGTTTTGTTTTGTTTCCCTGATGACAGTCCACCTGAAAGGAAAAAAAAATTTGAAAATTGATAAATAGAGCTTTGCTAAAACAAGCTCCTTTTGTTTATGGATGAAATAAAGAAGGAATGACCAAAATTCTGGATATTTTCACCTTCATTGGGTTCAAAAAAGCAAATTTTATACATGAAACAAAAGTTAGGCCAAATGCCTAAAGATAGCTTTCAGTAAGAGAAGATTTGACAGGCAGTGAGTTGAGAGCCTGTGGGAGACCTGACACCCCTTCTTCCCTACACACACACACACACACACACTTCTTTAGAATTATTAAAAAATGAGAGGGAGACAGAGAAGGGAGAGAGCCCTCATCAAAGAAATTTGAGTAACATTGTATATACTTCATTTTGTGTGTGTGTGTGTGTGTGTGTAGCATCATCATTCTTAATCTGTTAAATCTGGTGAGAAGTCTTAATTTTTTTAAATATCAAATTTCAATAAGTTGTAAATATGTTTTAAGTCTTCATTAAAATTTCTTTGTTGACTATTGAGTTACTTAGAAGTATATTCTTTTATGTTTCCAAATTACAAGCTATAGATACAGAGGTGTAAATATAGATAAGAAGTGGAAAAGATTATCATAAATCATGCACTCATAAAAGATCACCATTCTTAAAAATATAAAGATTGAAGAAGAGAAATATACCATATAATATCTAACTTAAAATATAAAGTAATAATAACACATAATTTAAAAATAAAATGTTCCACAAGTAGAATTGTGAGTTACAATTTAAATATATGAATTAATGTTATTTAGTATAATTTATCAATTAGAACTATTTGCTAATATAAAGTAATGTGAGCTTCACTTAGACTTCTGAAATAAATTTACATGGGATACTTTCCTTAGTGTAAAAAACTCATTTTCTCTGCAAATTTGAATACTGAGACATCTTTCTTATCTTTTAATATTTTATAGTAACCTACACTTAAAGTGAAAGATAATGTATAAAACAGCTAGGGTTGTTGGGGAAACCTCCTCAACTATGCTCAATGGTGAATTTTTTTCTTTTCTATCTAATCTACTACGGTACACACAAAAACAGTCATTTTAAAAGAGGACTTTTATAGCAGATATCCACTTTTGTAAAATCTTACCTCTTGTAATCCCCAAGTCATGTGTTTGGTATTAATAAGTAGCAATAGAAAGATTTTTAACCTTAGAAACACTTATGGTTATCACTATAAAGGTTAAAATTTTAAAATACTAGGCTTCAATGGCTAGAATGACCTATTTAGTAAGTCATGCCTTACTTGAAAAATAATGACCAATTTAATCATTGATTAGTACAGAAACAGTTGCCGTGGTGGAAAATCATCCACATCATAAACCTAAATGAGGTTAATCATAATTTAAGAAAGGGATTTGGTGGTTTATGGCAGACTTTGCTCAAGTTTATATATATTTAGAGAGAGAGAGAGAGCGAAAAGCTTCATGTGAACACCTCTTATTGCTTTCCTATTTAGATCTAATACTTATGTCTAAAATCAATCAGTATTAAGATAATTTAAAATGTATCTTCCTTCGCAACACTATTGGTTCCCTGTACATTTTCCTTTGTTTCTCTTAGCATAGGCTTCATTTTTTCATCTGGTTTTCGAACAGATTCAACCAATTCTGTGAGCATCTTGATAACCAGTGGTTTGAACTGTGCATCCGATAGGTTGGCTATCTCTTCCTCACTTAGTTGTATTTTTTCTGGAGCTTTGAAGTGTTCTGTCATTTGGGCCATTTTTTTTTTTTTTTTTGTCTTGGTGCCTCTGTTACTTTAAGGGGCGGAGCCTTAGGTGTTCCCCGGGGCGGGGTAATGCTGGTCTCTGCGCTGTGAAGCTGTACGTGGGGGAGGGGCCGAGAGGGAGCAATGGGCTTGCTCCACTCTCCACTGAACCTCAATCTTTCACTCCGCTACCTACAATCAATTTCAAATCAACGGTGTGGACCAGAAGGAAGAAAGAAACATCCAACCAGAAAAGAATGAAGAAACAAGAACTCAGAAAAATGAGGAGAGGCATAGGACCCTCCAGGACACCTTGAAACATTCCAACATCCGAATTATAGGGGTGCCAGAAGGAGAAGAGGAAGAACGAAAAATTGAAAACTTATTTGAACAAATAATGAAGGAGAACTTCCCTCATCTGGCAAAGGAAATAGACTTCTGGGAAGTCCAGAAAGCTCAGAGAGTCCCAAAGAAGCTGGACCCAAGGAGGAACACACCAAGGCACATCATAATTACATTACCCAAGATTAAACGCAAGGACCTACATCCAAGATTACTGTATCCAGAAAAGCTATCATTTAGAATGGAAGGGAAGATAAAGTGCTTCTCAGATAAGGTCAAGTTAAAGAAGTTCATCATCACCAAGCCCTTATTATATGAAATGTTGGGGGGAGTTACCTAAGAAAAAGAAGATCAAAAATAGGAACAGTAAAAATGACAGCAAACTCACAGTTATGAACGACCACACCTAAAACAAAAACAAGAGCAAACTAGGCAAATAACTAGAACAGGAACAGAACCATAGAGATGGAGATCACATGAGGGTTGTCAATAGGGGAGTGGGAGGGGGAGAGGGGGGGAAAGGTACAGAGAATAAGTAGCATAGATGATAGGTGGAAAATAGACAGGGAGAGGGTAAAAATAATGTAGGAAATGTAGAAGCCAAAGAACTTGTAAGTATGAGCCATGGACGTGAACTATAGGGGGGAATGTGGGAGGGAGGGGGGTGGGCAGGATGGAGTGGAGTGGGGGGGGAATGGGACAACTGTAATAGCATAATCAATAAATATATTTTTTAAAAAACAATTTAAAAAAATGTCCTAAAGGTAATAAAAATTAAAAAAATAAAATGTGAGTATCTACTGGACAATAATCTATTAATAAATTATTTAATTTTATTTTAGCATTTCTAATTCTAAATAACTAAATAAAAAAGTAGAAAAAAAACAATGAATGTCCCATTAAAAAAAATAAGAGATTTGGGTGCTCTGTGAAGTAAATGTCTGTTATGGGGATAAGATCACATTAATGTGCAAATGTAAAGGAAAGGAAACTTATTGGACAAACATCGAGAGAAACACAAAAATTCCAAAGTCAGAGTTATAATGGAATACTATTGACGAATTGACTTGTCTGGGGAATAACACCAACTCTGTAGAAGGCGAGGGGCTGATGAAATTCTTATTTCAATGATGGACTATAGAGGCCATAACATTCTCATACAAAGCGAATTTGCTGAGAGCAATATGTTTGACTTTATTTCCTTAGGAACTTCCAAATCAATCAGATTGAGGTCTGCCTCAATACTTCAATTCCTTCTCTATGTATAAAACACATTGTGTCAGAAGTAATTAAAAAAAAAAAAAACCTAAGATTGGTTTAAGAAATGATCATTTTATTTCACTTGCTGTCTCTTGGGTCAAACGCACCACAATCCTAAGTCATGAGTAATTAGAAGAATCATGCCTCCCTCTGTAGTACTGAAGAACATAGACAGTTCGAAGTCTTTCATGATATCTGTTAACTACTTCATTTCGATTAATAGTTCTTTGCACTAGTTATCCACAATGCTACTCATATTAACCAAACAAAAAAGTCAGTGCAAGTGTTAAGATTTGTCACTCAAAGTAATCCTTAATACATCAATATAAATTAATTGTAGAGTATTTGTTATTTTATATTTTGTATGAGTCATTCTCAGGTAATGGCATTTGTTTTTCCATATGACCCCACACTCTCTGATATTAAATTTAGTTTTAAATCTTTTATCATTTAAGGAATCTAGTTTCATTTTTCTGTATATAGTGAGCTGATATCATCAATACCATCTAATATAAAACTCTTCTGTTTCTACCATGTCACCATTATGATCTCACCTATAAGTGGAACCTAATCAACAAAACAAACAAGCAAGGAAAATATAACCAGAGGCATGGAGATAAAGAACAAACTGACAGTAACCAGAGGGGACGGGGGAGATGGATAATGGGGGAGAAGAGGGAAAGGGCTATCAAGGAACATGTAAAAAGGACACATGAACAGAGCCAAAGGGGGTATTAGGCAGGGTGGGAGGCAGGGAAGGGTGGGGTAGAGGAGTGTGGTGGGGAGAAGATGGAGAAAACTGTACTCGAACAATTAAAAAAAAAAGTATGGCATAATATATCTGTGACCTACAAGTAGCAAATTACTCCTTTTTTAATTTAATCTTTATTTCAAGATATTTTGTGAGTTCTTCCTTGTTCTTATTGTTGACCTATTCATTGTTTAATAACATGTTATTTAGATTCCATGTCTTTGTGTATTTTTCAGTATTCTTCTTATAACTTATTTCTAGTTTCATAGCATTGTGGTCAGAGCAAATACTTGATAATTTTAATGCAAGTGTGATGTTAGTATCTACCTCTTACAACTGCAACATGCCTGCATCAACTTCATCTGCTCCATGTAATTCTGGCTTTCTGCTTGTGAGCTTTTCTGGTCCAGCAATTTGGGACACCTCTGGAAACTCATCCTAACTAACACAGGCACAAAGTAGGGAGTGGTGCAAAGGAAATGGGAGGTTTCTTTCTTTTATGAATAGAAGATAGGAACTGGTGTTGAAAAAACTCTCCTCAGGCCCTCACATGCGCCATTTGAATTATCTGCTCTATAGCTCTTTAGAAGTTCTTTTTTAAATTTTTTTTGTTTAAGTACAGTTTTCTGCCTTTCCCCCAACCCTTCCCCACCACCCCAGTCCTCCCCACCTCCCTCCCCTGTTTCCACCCCTCCTTATTATTGTCCATGTGTTCTTTATAATTGTTCCCATAAGCCCTTCACACTTTTCCCTCATTATCCTCTCACCTCTCCCCTCTGGTTACTGTCAGCCTGTTCTCAATTTCAGTGTGTTTGGTTATATTTTGCTTTCTTGTTCATTTTGTTGATTAGGTTCCCGTTAAAGGTGAGATCATATGGTATTTGTCTTTCACTGCCTGGTTTGTTTCACTTAACATAATGCTCCCCAATTCCATCCATGCTCTTACAAAGAGTAGGAGCTCCTCCTTTCTTTCTGCTGCATATAATTCCATTGTGTAAATGTATCATAGTTTTGTGATCCATTCCTTTACTGATGGGCACTTAGGTTGCTTCCAGTACTTGGCGATTGTAAATTGTGCTGCTATGAACATTGCGGTGCATAGATTATTTTAGATTGGTGTTTCAGGGTTCTTGGAATATAACCCGAGGAGTGGAATTGCCAGGTCAAAATGCAGTTCCATTTTCAGTTTTCTGAGGAAATTCCATACTGTTTTCCACAGTGGCTGCACCAGTCTGCAATCCCATCAACAGTGCACTAGGGTTCCCTTTTCTCCACACCTTCACCAACACTTGTTCTTTGTTGTTTGTTTATGATGGAAATTCTCACTGGTATGAAATGGTATCTCATTGTGGTTTTAATTTGCATCTCTCTGGTGGCTAGTGATACTGAACATCTTTTCATATGTCTCTGGGTCCTCTTTATGTCCTCCTTGGAGAAGTGTCTGTTCAACTCCTTTGCCCATTTCTTAATTGGGTTTTTTGTCTTCATAGAGTGGAGTCATGTGAGTTCTTTGTATATTTTGTACAGCAAACCCTTGTCCAAGGTATCTTTGGCAAATATGTCTTCCTATATTGTTGGGTCTCTTCATTTTAATGCTGTTTTCTTTAGCTGTGCAGAAGCTTTTTATTTTGATGAAGTTCCATTTGTTTATTCTTTCTTTTATGTCCCTTGCTTTAGGGGATTTATCAGTGAAAATATTTCTGCATGGAGTATCTGAGATTTTCCTCCCAATGTTCTCCTCTAGGACTTTTATGGTGTCATGACTTATATTTAAGTCTTTTATCCACTCATCCTAATCCCAAAACCAGAAAAAGATACAACAAAGAAAGAACATTACAGGACAATATTGCTGAGGATCATAGAAGTTTTTAATTTGATGAAGTCCCATTTGTTTATTTTTTTCCTTTATTTCTCTTTCCCTAGAGAAAATATTGCTGCATGAGATATCTGAAATTTTACTGCCAATATTTTCCTCTAGGACTTCATGATATCACAACTTAGGTTTGTCCATTTTGAGTTTATTCTAATGTATGGTATAATTTGGTGGTGTAGTTTCATTTTTTTAATGTACCTGTCCATATTTCCCAGCAGCATTTGTTGAATAGACTATTTTTACTCCAGTTTAGGCTCCTGCCCCCTCTGTCAAATATCAATTGACCATAGAGACTTGAGTTTATTTCTGGGCTCTCTATTCTGTTCCATTGATCTATGTGTCTGTTCTTATGTCAGTACCAGATTGTTTTGATTACATTAGCCTTGTACTATAATTTGATATAAAATATTGTATTCCCTCCTACTTTGTTCTTTTTTAAAAAAATATTTTATTGTTGTTCTATTACAGTTGTCTGCATTTAACCCTCATGAATCCCCCCAATCCCAGCCATCCCCATCTCCCTCCCCTGTTTCCACCCCCCCCCCTTGGTTTTGTCCATGTGTCCTTTATAGTTGTTACTGAAAACCCTTACACCATTATCCCCTCCTTTTCCCCTCTGGTTACTGTCAGATTGATCTTAATTTCAATGTCTCTGGTTATATTTTGCTTGCTTATTTGTTTTCTTGAATATGTTCCACTTAAAGGTGAGATCATATGGTATTTGTCCCTCACCACCTGGCTTATTTCACTTAGCATAATGCTCTCCAATTCCATCCATGCTGCTGCAAAGTGTAGGAGCTCCTTCTTTCTTTCTACTGCATAGAATTCCATTATGTGAATGCACCATAGTTTTTTGATTTACTGCTGGGCACCTAGGTTGCTTCCAGCACTTGGCTATTGTAAATCATCCTGCTTTCAACATTGGGGTGCATAGGTTCTTTTGGATTGGTGTTTCAGGGTTCTTAGGGTATAATCTACCATTGTTTTGTTCTTCTTTTTCAAGATGCTAAGGCTATTTGAGGTCATTTTGTTTCCATATAATATATGAAATATTTGTTCTAGAACTGTGAAATATGTCATTGGTATTTTAATAGGGATTGTGCTCACTCTATAGTTTGCTGTGGGTAGTATGGATATTTTAGTGACGTTGATTTTCCCAATCCATGAACACTACATGCTTCTGTTTGTTTGTAAATTCCTTAATTTCTTTCTTCAGTGTTCTGTAGTTTTCCGAATACAGGTCTTTTATCACCTTCGTTAAGTTTATTTCTAGATATTTTATTTTTCTGGTTGCTATAGTAAATGGGATATATTTCTTAGTTCTTGTTTCTTCATTGTTGGTGTATGAAAATGCCTTCAATTTGTGAATATTGACTTTGTTTCCGGCTATTTTGCCAAACTCACTTACTAGATAAAGATGTTTATTGGTGGAGCTTATAAGATTTTCTATGTACACTGTCACGTCATCTACAAACAATGACAGTTTTCTTCCTCCTTTCCAATTGATGCTTTTTATTTCTTTTTCTTGCTTGATCACTGTGACTAGAACTTTCAATATTATGTTGAATAAAAGTGGTGAAAGCAGACATCCTTGTATTGTACCTGACCTTAAGGGAAAAGATTTCACTTTTTCTCCTTTGACTATGATATTGGATATAGATTTCTCATATATGGCCTTTGTTATCTTGGGGCATTTTCTCTTTATTTCCACTTTCTGAGCATTTTTATCATATATGTGTACTGAATTTATCAAATGCTTTTTCTGCATCTATTGGTATGATCATGTGATTTTTGTCTTTCTTTTGTTTATGTGATGTATTACGCTTATTGATTTGTGAATATTGCACCATCTTTGCATTCCTGGGATAAATCCCACTTGAACATGGTATATGATCTTTTTAATGTATTGCTGGATGTGGTTTGCCAATATTTTGTTGAGGATTTTATCATCTATGTTCATCAGTGATATTGGCATGAAGTTTTTTGTTGTTGTTGTTGTTGTGTCTTTCTCTGCTTTGGGGATTAGGATGATGCTGGCCTCATAAAAAGTTTGGGAATTTTTCATCTTCTTGAAATTTTTGGAACTGTTTCATAAGGATATGAGTTAGTTCCTCCTAAATATTTGGTAAAATTTGCCTGTGAAACTATCTGGTCCAAGGCTTTAGTGTGCTGGGTGTGTTTTGATTATTTCTTTAATTTCACTAATTGTTACAGGTTTCTTCAGGCTATGTGTTTCTTCTTGGTTTAGTTTTGGAAGATTATATGCTCCTAGAAATTTGTCCAGTTTGCCCAGGTTTTCAAATTTTGGAATATATTTGTGCATAGTAATTTCCAATAATCCTTTATATTTCTGTGGTGTCAGTTATAATTTCTCCTCTTTCATTTTTGATTCCATTTATTAGGTCCCTCTCTCTTTGTTATCCTTAGTTGTTTTTTTTAACTTTTATTGTTATTGAATTACAGTTGTCTGCATTTCTCCCCATTACTCCACCCCATCGGAGCCAAATCCACCTCCCTCGCTCACCTCTACCCTCCCCCTTGATTTTGTCCAAGTGTCCTTTATAGTAGTTCCTGTGATCCCCCTACCCACTGTCCCCTCTCCACTACCCTCTGATTATTGTTAGATTGTTCTTACTTCAATGTCTCTGGTTATATTTTGTTTGCATTTTTCTTTCGTTCATTATGTTCCAGTTAATGGTGAGATAATATGGTATTTGTCCCTCACTGCCAGGCTTATTTCACTTAGCATAATGCTCTCCAGTTCCATCCATGCTGTTGCAAAGGGTATAAGCTCCTTCATTCTCTCTGCTGCGTAGAATTCCCTTGAGTAAATCTACCACAGTTTTTTGATCCACTCATTGACTGATGGACACTTAGGTTGCTTCCAGTACTTGGCTATTGTAAATTGTGCTGCTATGAACATTGGGGTGCATAGGTTCTTTTGGATTGGTATTTCAGTGTTCTTAGGGTATAATCCCAGCTGCAGAATTGCTGGGTCAAAAGGGAGTTCCATTTTTAGTTTTCTAAGGAAATTCCATACTGTTTTCCACAGTGGCCTACCAGTCTGCATTCCAACCAACAGTGCACTAGGGTTCCCTTTTCGCCGCATCCTCCCCAATGTTTGTTTGTTGATTTGTTTATGTTGGTTACTCTGGTGTGAGATGGTAACTCACTGTGGTTTTAATTTGCATCTCTCTGATGGCTAGTGATGCTGAGCATCCTTTCACATGTCTCTGGGCCCTCTGTATGACTTCCTTGGAGAAGTGTCTGTTCAAGTCCTTCGCCCATTTTTTAATTGGGTTTTTTGTCTTCCTGAGTAGAGTCATGTGAGTTCTTTATATATTTTGGAGATCAGGCCCTTGTCTGAGGTATCATTGGCAAATATGTTTTCCTATATTGTTGGTTCTCTTTTTATTTTAGTGCTGTTTTCTTTAGCTATCCAGAAGATTTTATTTTGATGAGGTCCCATTTGTTTATTCTTTCCTTTATGCCCCTTGCTTTAGGGGACGTGTCTGTGAGGATGTTGCTGCGTGGAATGTCTGAGATTTTCCTCTAAATCCTTTCCTTTAGGACTTTTATGGTGTTATCACTTATATTTAAGTCTTTTGTAAACCTTGAATTTATTTTTGTGTATGGTGTAAGTTGGTGATGATCTAGTTTCATTTCTTTGCACATAGCAGTCCAGATCTCCCAACACCATTAGTTGAAGAGTCTATTTCTGCTCCATTTTATACTCCTGCCTACTTTGTCAAATATTAATAGACCATAAAGACTTGGGTTTATATCTGGGCTCTCGGCTGTGTTCCAATGGTCTATGAGCCTGTTTTTATGCCAATACCAGGCTGTTTTGATTACAGTGGCGTTGTAATACAGTTTGATATCAAGTATTGTGATCCTTCCTACTTTGTTCTTCTTTCTCAAAATTGCTGCAGCTATTCGGGGTCGTTTATGGTTCCATATGAATTTCTGAAGTGTTTGTCCTATATCTATGAAATATATCATGGGTAATCTAATGGGGATTGCATTGAATCTATAAATCACTTTGGGTAGTATGGCCATTTTGATAATGTTAATTCTTCCCATCCATGAGCATGGTATATGCTTCCATTTGTTTGTGTCTTCCCTAATTTCTTTCTTCAGTGTTGTGTAGTTTTCTGAGTACAGGTCGTTTGCATCCATGGTTAGGTTTATTCCTAAGTACTTTATTTTTCTTGTTACTATATCAAATGGGATTTTTTTCCTGATTTCTGTTTCTGATGTTTCATTGTTTGTATACAGAAATGCCTTTGATTTCTGAGTATTGACTTTGTATCCAGCTGATTTGCCAAATTCATTTATTAGGGCAAATCATTTTTGGTGGAGTCTTTAGGATTTTCCATGTACACTATCATGTCATCTGCAAACAGTGACAGTTTTGTTTCCTCCTTTCCAATTTGGATGCCTTTTATTTCTTTTTCTTGTCTGATTACTGTGGCTATGACTTCCAATACTATGTTGAATACGAGTGATGAGAGAGGGCATCCTTGTCTTGTTCCTAATCTTAGTGGGAAAGCTCTATGTTGTTGTCCATTGAGTATGATGTTGGCTGTAGGTCTCTCATATATGGCCTTTATTATGTTCAGGAATGCTCTCTCTATTGCCACTTTGCTGAGTGTTCTTATCATAAATGGGTGCTGTATCTTACAAATGCTTTTTCCGCATCTATTGATATGATCATGTGATTTTTGTTTTTGCTGTTGTTGATGTGATGTATTATGTTTATTGATTTGCAAATATTGTACCATCCTTGCATCCCTGGGATGCATTACACTTGATCATGGTGTATGATCTTTTTAATATATTGCTGGATGCAGTTTGCCAATATTTTGTTGACAATTTTAGCATTTATGTTCATCAGCGACATTGGCCTGAAGTTTTCTTTCTTCGTTGTGTCTTTATCTGGTTTTGGGATTAGGATGATGCTGGCTACATAAAAGGAGATTGGGAGTCTTCCATCATTTTGAATTTGTTCAAATAGTCTGTGAAGGATAGGGGTTAGCTCTTCCTTAAATGCTTTGTAGAATTCTCCTGTGAAAGCATGTGGTACAGGGCTTTTGTGTGTTGGGAGTTTTTTGATGACTACTTCGATTTCATCTACTGTTATTGATCTGTTCAGGTTTTCTGCTTCTTCTTCATTCAGTTTTTGAAGATTAAATTTTTCTAGAAATATGTCCATTTCACCTAGGTTTTCAAATTTCTTGGCATACAGTTCTTCATAGTAATTTCTTGCAGTCCTTTGTATTTCTGTGGTATCAGTTGTAATCTCTCCTCTTTCATTTCTAATTGTGTTTATTTGGATCTTCTCTCTTTTTTTCTTGATGAGCCTACTTAAAGGCTTGTCGATTTTGTTTATCTTTTCAAAGAACCAGCTCCTGGATTCATTGATCCTTAGAATTGTGTTTTTAGTCTCTATGTCATTTAACTCTGCTCTGATCTTGGTTATTTCCTTTCTTGTACTTGCTCTGGGCTGTGTTTGTTGTTGTTCCTCGAGTTCTTGTAGGCATAGGGTTAGGTGGCTTGTTTGAAATGTTTCCGTATTTTCAAGGTAGGTCTGTATTACTATGAAATTCCCTCTTCGGACTGCCTTGGTTGTGTCCCATAGGTTTTGAGTTGTTGTGAGTTTGTTTTCATTTGTTTCCAGAAAGCTTTTGATTTCTTCCCTAATCTCATTCTTGACCCATTCATTGTTTAATAGTATGCCGCTCAGTCTCCATGATTTTGAGTGTTTTGGGTTTTGTCCTTTGGGGTTGGTTTCTAGTTTCAGTCCCTTGTGGTCAGAGAAAATGCTTGATATGATCTCAGTTTTCTTGAATTTGTTGAGGCTTGCTTTTTTTCCTATCATGTGGTCTATCTTTGAAAATTTTCCATGTACACTTCAAAAGTATGTGTATTTTGCCTCTTTGGGATGAAAAGCTCTATATATATCAGTTAAGTCTATTTCATCTATGATATTATTCAGTGACACAGTATCCTTCTTGATATTTTGTTTGGAAGACCTGTCCTGTTTTGACAGTTTAGTGGTAAAGTCCCCTACTGTAATTGTGTTGCTGTTAATATCTTTCTTAAAGTCCTCCAAGATTTTCTTTATGTATTTGGGTGCTCCTATGTTGGGTACATATATATTTACAATGTTTATGTCTTCTTGGTGGATTCTCCCTTTGAGTATTATGAAGTTACCTTCTGGTTCTCTCTTTATGGCTCTTCTTTTGAAGTCTATTTTGTCTGATATCAGTATTGAAATCCCTGATTTTTTTTCCTGTTTGCTTGTAAAATTTGTTTCCAGCCCTTCGCTTTCAGTCTGTGTAGGTCTTCTCTCCTGAGGTGGGTCTTTTGTAGGCAGCATATGTATGGGTCATGTTTTCTTATCCATTCAGCTATTCTATGTCTTTTGATTGGAGCATTTAATCCATTTTCATTTAAGGTTATTATTGATAGGTATTTATTCATTGCCATTTTTTTCCTACCTGTGTTCCTCTGTCTTTCTCTTTTCCTTCCTTTCCTTAAAGCAGTCCCTTTAGCATCTCTTGCAGAGCTACTTTGGTGGAGGTGTATTCTTTTAGACTTCTTTTGTCTGGGAAGCTTATTATTTGACCTTCTATCTTGATTGAGAGCCTTGCTGGGTAAAGTAGTCTTGGTTGCAAGCCTCTGGTTCTCATTACTTGGAATATTTTTGCCAAGTAATGGCTTGGAGGATTCCCATTGGGAAGTCAGATGACAAACTTATTGGGGCTCCCTTTTATGTTACTTCCTATTTCTCCCTTGCTGGCTTTAAGATCCTCTCTTTGTCTTGGAATTTTGCCATTGTAATTATGATGTGTCTTGCAGTGGGCATCTTTGTGTTCTACTTGATTGGGACTCTCTGTGTTTCCTGGATTTGTGTGACTTTTTCTCTCATCAGATTAGGGAAATTTTACATCATTACTTTTTCAAACAGGTCTTCTATCGGTTGCTTTTCTTCTTCTCCTTCTGGTATCCCTATTATATGGATATTATTGTGTTTCATGTTGTCCTGCATTTCCTTTAATCCCTCTGCATTCTTTCTGAGCCTTGTTTCCTTTTCTTACTCTTTCGGGGTGGTTTTTCCTACCTTGTCCTCAAGCTCGCTGATCTGATCCTCTGCTTCATCAGTCTGCTTTTGATTCCTTCTACAGTGTTCTTCAGTTCAGAAATTGTATTCTTCATTTCCTCTTGGCCCTTGTTGATAGTTTCTTTTTCCTTTTTCACGTAGATATAATTTGCAGTTAGTTCATTGTAGTTTCCTTGTAGTTTCTGGTTGTTCTCTGTGAGCTCAGTGAGCTTCCTGATAACCACTGCTTTGAATTCAATTTCTGATAGTTTACTTGACTCTATTTCAATTAGCATTCTCTCTGAGGCTTCTTCCTTTCCTTTCATTTGGTGTTGTGTCTTTGCCTTCCCTTTGTTTGTGAGACTCTTCTTGTTAGCCTCTGCTTCTTAAATTGATCTTTTCTGACTCCCTGGATTTATGGTATGAACTTTTATGTTAGAATGCCAGTGGGATTCAGTGGTGCCGTCTCCTTAATCTCCTGAGCTCACTGTCTCGGGCTGATGTTTATGGGTCTAACAGGTTCTAACTCTGGTCTTTTCAGAGCTCCTGGTTTTATTGTCTTACCTGTGGGAAAAGGAGAAAATAAAGACAAAAAGAAGGAGAAGGGAAGGAAGGAAAAATAATGGAAAAGGAAAGGAAGAATGGAAGGAAGGAAGGATGGAAGGAAGGAAGGAAGGAAGGAAGGAAGGAAGGAAGGAAGGAAGGAAGGAAAAAGATGGGGATAAAGATAAGAAGTAATTTTAACAGAAATTAAAATAAAAATATAAATAAAAGAAGGCTGGAAGAAGGAATAAAAAGTAAAGGATGGAAGGAAGAAGGAATAAAAAAAGAAAGAAGGACAGAAAGGAAGTAGGAATTTAGGGGGTGGGGGGAGTCTTCTGCTGGCTTTAAACCCGTCAAGTCAGTTCTGGTGGTCTTCCTGTTTGTGAAATGGGAGGGGTGGGTGGAGGGATTGGTTTCACTTTTTTCCCTTCCCAAACCACACTCTTCACTATTGTCCAGCCTCCAGTCCAGTTCTTCAGGGTCCTTCTCCTCCCCTCTAGGCCTTTAGTCCACCAGTGCTGCTGTCCTTGAGTTGCACCAGTTAGGGGCAACTCAAACTCCACCTTCTTGCTCTTTGCTGTCTTAGATGCTAGGGGCTCTCAGTGATCCTTCAGGGTAGTTCAGCCCCCTACTGGGTGAAGTCTTTCTGGGGATTGCAGTCTCCCCTAGCCCTGCAGCTCCCCTCTGCTGGGTGTTCTGCCTTCCTCCTAGAGAGTGAGGAGGCCCTGCAGGGCTCTGTGTACAGGGGATAGGTGGAAAGTGTTCAGTCCCTGGTTCTTCAGGTGTGGAGCCCATGGGCAGCCAGGTCATTGATCAGGTTGCACACTGATCCCAGGCTTTGGGCCTGTGAGCCTGGGCAGCTGGGCCATTGATCAGAGTGCTCAAACACCGAAGGTTTCAGGTGTGGGCACCTAGGCCACTGATTGGGGTGTGAATCCACCCAGGGGCTTTGGGCCTGTGCGCTCGTGCAGATGGGCCACTGATCAGAGTATGCACCCACCAGGGTTTCAGGTGTGGGCGCCCAGTCTGCTGATCTGGGTGTGCACCAACTGGGCTTCAGGTGTGTGCCAGGGTTGCTTGTCTGGTGTTCACAGTCCAGGTGCTGAGGGGGTGGGGATGCAAGAGGCCACAGCTGCTGAGGAGAGTTCTCTAAACAGCTGCTGAGTGCCTCTAGTTTCTCTTTTTTTTTTTTTTTTTGAGAAATTCCTCATATTCAAGACCCCTGGTCCAAACCAACACCTGGCCTCTCACACAGGCCAGCCTAGCTTTCTGCTAAGAATCCTGCAGCAGACCCTGTGCCCTGGCTGGGGGCTTCAGCCACCCTGGTCCCCATGCTGGTCCTAGGGACCTTATTGTCCTTAAGCACTCTTTTTACTATCTGATCTTTCAATGTCCTCTACAATCTTTGGTCTCTAATCTTAATATATGCTGGAATACAGTTGGCTGTTTGCTCTGTTCCTCAGATCAGCTAGGTGTTTCACTGGTGCCGAGGGGAAGTGAACTCTACTCCCACCTATCTCACTGCCATCTCAGATATCTTTTATTTTCAGAAGTTCTCATCCTTGACTAAAATGTACTTGATATAAAAATATGTATATACATGTATAGCCCCTCAAATTTTTAATAGTAGAATTAAAGATTCAATGTATTTGCTTCTTGATCTTTTTGCTCAATTTTGATATATAGAAAACATTTCAAGGACAATTGAGTAATGAGTAATGTGAATAGTGATGACCATAAATATGTTTTTTCTAAAACTATCAAGTAACAATGATCCTTGCTGGATAAGGTGACTCCAAGAAGTATGTCAATATTCCTTTCTAATGTTACTAAAAGCATTAAAACAAGCACTTTAAATGTTGAGAGATTTATCGCTATGTGTACACTAGTCTCCAGTTTCTCTATGTGGTTATTAGGTAATCATAAAAAACGGGACAGGTTATGAACTAAACACATAAATTATAGTGCAAAATTCAATGTGGTATTATTGAGCTGTTATAAAAATAAATCTAGGTTATACCTTTAAATCAGCCAGGGAAAGATATTCAACACTACATGAAGATAGAATTAATAATGTGAATGGTAATACATATGGAACACCATAAAGTTAATATTCATACATTAGGGTTAAAAGTTTCATTAATCTTTACCCTTTCTTGAAATGTGAAAAAATACTAAAATTACAATAGACTGTCAGAATCTGGTTTCTTCACTGTTGATGGGAATGCAGACTGGTGCCAACCACTCTGCAAAACAGTATGGTGTTTCCCCTAAAAATTAAAAATGGAGCTGCCTTTTACCCAATGATTCCACTTCTGGGAATATATACTAAGAATCCTGAAACACCAGTTCAAAAGAATGTATGCACCCCTATGTTTGCAGCACCATTATTTACAATAGCTAAGATATGGAAAAAGTGTAAGTGCCCATCAGTAGATGAATGGATAAAAAAGCAGTGGTACATTTACACGATGGAGTACTACACAGCAGTAAAAAATTAAAAAAGAATTCTTACCTTTTGCGACAGCATGGATGTAAGTAGAGACTATTATGCTAGGTGAAATAAGCCATTTAATGAAAGACATACCATATAATCTCACTTTACATGGATCTAATGAAAAAAATAAACTATTGAGCAAAATAAAGTCAAAGGCATAGAAACATGGAACAGACTGACAGCTATAAGAGGGGATAAGGAGATGGGTACTGGTTGAAAGAAGGTGAAAGGATTAGTCAAAGAATATATATATATATATATATATATATATATATATATGTATGACCTATGGACATGGACAGTGGTGAGGGGATTGACTGTGGGAATTGGAGTGGGGGCTGGGAAGAGGGAGCAAAAGGGGAAAATTGGAACAACTGTAATAACATAAACAATAAAATATTTAAAAGATAAAACCTGGTATTTTTAAATTGTCCCCTTTTAAACTACCATCTACTTACATGTGTAAATTATTATTATTATTTATTTTGAATGATTTGCTACCTTCTTGAAGAAAAATGGCATTATGTGTACTGCCATTTTACTCCAATTATTAATTTTTAAAAATGGATTTGTGGCAAAAACAAAATCACTTCCAGAAGCAGTTTATCTGTGACTCTCATTCTCATCAAGCCACAGACCCAGTTATTTATGGTAATTTCCCATGTAACACACTCAGTGTCCTTGTCTAATAACAACTGTTGCCAACCCAGTTCAATTGTTGTTTTATTGACACTTGTCCTATGCATTGCAAAGCTGCAATTTTTCTGGTAAACAAAGTCTACATAATTCCAGTCCCTTCTATTTGGTCAACTTAAAAACTGAAAGAAAGTTTTTAATTTTTAGGGGAAAAACTAAAAAGAAAGTACTACAAGAAAAAAAAAATACTTCTCTAAGATGGAAGTTGGGGTCTATGATGAAAAACCATTGAATTAAAGTTTTCACAGGCTTATTGAAGAAAAGCACAGCTTTGTTAAGGCCATTACTCTGCTTCAGAGTAGCCTTCAGTGAGATAATTCTGCTGACTTTCAAGGCAATGAGTAAGGGAGAATGATTAGGAAAACAGATGTCTATGTATACACACATAAAGTCAGATATTTTTTGACCTTGTAAACTGTGAATTGTACTCTTTCAGGAGCTTTTCTCGAGGGTATTGTGACTAATTACAAAGAGAAAACTCTCCTATGGCTATAACTATTCAAGAAGTACATATATAAGGAAATTATAGAAGTGTTGCATGGTTTTATTACCACAAAGATGCCCCCACCTTTGATAGGAGGATGGATGAGATGTCAAGTAAGGCTGAAACATTTTTCTTTAACATCTACATCTTTCAAAATATATTTTTAAATATATTTTAATTCTGACTTTTTTTTTAAAAAAAAAAGAAAAGAGAATCAAGTAAATATCGACTCAAAGCAGGAGGTCTGGTTGGTTTGCAGGCTTGACCTAGGTTACATAACTTCAAGTTTTTTGACTTTCTTTTATTGAATGTCTAAATCAAAAGTATCAGTCCATTGGTGTGCCTCTACCCCATTACCAAACATTATCACTCTTACAAATGGAGCTAAACCAACTCTGATTCTGGTTACTGTATGAACTCTATCCATACAGGTCTTCCTATCCACACAGGTCTTCAGAAAATCTCAGTAGGTCTCACTGCTTTCCAGTTTATGCCAGATGCCCTGCTGGTAAACTACAAGAAGGCTATTTTGAATCCCTAGGTACAATGAGGGTGAATAAATTCTCTACAAAAATAGCTGCCTGCCTTCTTCAGTTTCAGCATGGAACATGTAGGGCAGTCAAGAGTAATTTCTTCACATACATATAAAATACTTATGAAACACCCACTGAAGTAAGTTTTGATTGAACTCTAAGTCAAGAGCTAAGCACAGGGTGCTCTGCCGCTGCCCGACGGCCGGTCCGGGGCGCGAGCGTCCCGGCGGCGCCGTCTGGGTGGCCTCTGGAGCGGGAGCGCCGCGAACCAGAGGTGCGACCTGAGAGGGGCCGCGGGCTCCGTCACAGGGGCACGAGCTCGACGAATCCGAGGAGGAGGCCGGGGACGTGGAGTCTGAGTGTCCGGCCCAGCCCCAGGGCTGGGGTCTGACTCGGAGGCGAAGGGCCTCAGGGGGGCTGGCGACGGTGGAGCTCTGGCCACAGAGATGGATGGGTGAATGTCCACCGGAGGAAGGCCCCTCGTGCTGTGTCCCCGGCTCTGCTCCCAGGCTTGTCAAGGGCAGTGGCTTGAAGAAAGGAACTGATCGAATGTCGGGTAAGATCCAAACCCAACAACAGCGGGAGAACCAAGATGGCGGCGTAGGTAGACACACTGCGCCTCCTCGCACAACCAGAACTGACAGAGAATCGAACAGCAAGGGGGACCAACACCAAGGAAATAGAAAATAAACATTCATCCAGACTGGTAGGAGGGGCGGAGACGGGCACCGGGGTGGAGAGGACTCGCGTGGCTGTGGCGGGACTGAGACTGGCGGAGTGTGGGACAAATGGCGCAGGCAGTCTGAGCACTAGCAGACCCTGCGGCCCCACATTTGCACAGATAAACCGAGAGGGCCGGACTCAGAGTGGCGGAGAACGGGGCAGGCTGAGCAGGGGGTAGCACCCTGCGACCCCACATTCGAACAGAGATAAACCGGGCGAACTGTGGGGAGCGAAGCAGACCGCGCAATCCAGGGCTCCAGCTCGGGGAAATAAAGCCTCAAACCTCTGATTGAAAACGCCCGTGGGGGTTGGGGCGGCAGCAGGAGAGACTCCCAGCCTCACAGGAGAGGTTGTTGGAGAGACCCACAGGGGCCTAGAGTGTGCACAGGCCCACTTACTTGGGAACCAGCACCAGAGGGGCCCAGTTTGATTGTGGGTAGCGGAGTGAAAGATTGAAAGCCGGAGGAGAGTGAGGCGGGCACCATTGCTCCCACTCGGCCCCGCCCCCACGTACAGCTTCACAGCGCAGAGACCAGCGTTACCCCGCCCCGGTGAACACCTAAGGCTCCGCCCCTTAAAGTAACAGACGCGCCAAGACAGACAAACAAAAAAAAAATGGCCCAAATGACAGAACACTTCAAAGCTCCTGAAAAAATACAACTAAGCGACGAAGAGATAGCCAACCTATCGGATGCACAGTTCAAAGCACTGGTTATCAATATGCTCACAGACTTGGTTGAATCTATTCGAAAAACAGATGAAAAAATGAAGCCTGTGCTAAGAGAAACAAAGGAAAATGTACAGGGAACCAATAGTGATGAGAAGGAAACTGGGACTCAAATCAATGGTATGGACCAGAAGGAAGAAAGGAACATCCAACCAGAAAAGAATGAAGAAACAAGAACTTGGAAAAATGAGAGGCTTAGGAACCTCCTGGACGCCTTGAAACATTCCAACATCCGAATTATAGGGGTGCCAGAAGGAGAAGAGGAAGAACAAAAAATTGAAAACTTAATTGAACAAATAATGAAGGAGAACTTCCCTAATCTGGCAAAGGAAATAGACTTCCGGGAAGTCCAGGAAGCTCAGAGAGTCCCAAAGAAGCTGGACCCAAGGAGGAACACACCAAGGCACATCATCATTACATTACCCAAGATTAAACGCAAGGACCTACATCCAAGATTACTGTATCCAGCAAAGCTATCATTTAGAATGGAAGGGAAGATAAAGTGCTTCTCAGATAAGGTCAAGTTAAAGAAGCTCATCATCACCAAGCCCTTATTATATGAAATGTTAAAGGGAGTTACCTAAGAAAAAGAAGATCAAAAATAGGAACAGTAAAAATGACAGCAAACTCACAGTTATTAACGACCACACATAAAACAAAAACGAGAGCAAACTAGGCAAACAACTAGAACATGAGGGTTGCCAATAGGGGAGTGGGAGGGGGAGAGGGGGGGGAAAGGTACAGAGAATAAGTAGCATAGATGATAGGTGGAAAATAGACAGGGGGAGGGTAAAAATAGTGTAGGAAATGTAGAAGCCAAAGAACTTATAAGTATGACCTATGGACATGAACTATAGGGGGGGAATGTGGGAGGGAGGGGGGTGGGCAGGATGGAGTGGAGTGGGGGGGAAATGGGACAACTGTAATAGCATAATCAATAAATATATTAAAAAAAAAAAAAAAAAAAAGAGCTAAGCACAAAAATAACCAAAACAATAGCACTTAAAGAAATGCTCACTTAAATTAAAACAATAACAATTATTAATGCATTCCTTTAAGAAGAACAAGGTAAATCCTCATGTTAATGAGTCAGTTTATTAAATTTTCTTTAGTGAATATTGTCATATTAACATAACATGCTGGTTGTTTGTATTATGCACCATAGATATATTGGAAAATAAAAATTGCATAGAAACATGAGTATTGCTACCATTATTTCTTAAATAATCTATGTTTTAAAATAAGAAAAAAATAATAATGGTATCTGGTTTGGTCATAATGACTGATAGAGAAATTTCATTTAAGCAATGATATATGTGGAGTAACAAAGAAGAAATAAAGTAAAATGACAACCTAGACAAAACTGACCAGATGCTGAAAGCAGATGGAAAACTTAAAGTGAAGTATTAAAAGAGCAGGTTTATGATGCTACAGCTGGTGATTAAAATATCTCACTATCTAATCAGGCAACAGCATCTGGCTCACTGTTATTCAGAGGTTTGCAAACAGTAAGAGCCACAATATAATTTAATAATCAAAATTAAATTTGCAAAGCTAGACAACAAATAGGAACTCTGAAGACCCTGCCACAGTATCTCTCAACTTTTCAAAACAGGAAAAATAAAATACTAAAACTTGCCTTTTGATAATTAAACTTCATTTATTTGGAACTGAAGTTGGGTAAAAGTTTAATCAAACTCAGTGGGTGCCATTAAAAGGGCAATAAACATATGATTGTATAAGTAACAAATTTCAGCTCCCCTCTAATTATATAAGGCAAAACAAACAAAGACAAAGCATCACTTGGGTAATTGGCAACAACATAGAGCAGTAAAAAATTATTATATTTAATTTTTAAAACTTATTGTGGCCATAATTTCTCCTAATTTGTTTAAATTTATTTATTAATCTTCTATTAATTTTAATATGAAATGTGAAGATATATGAGAGCTAATGACTCAGTAATCATTAGCATGAGGGAGATCAACATACAAACACATTTATTTTGGAAAATCAAAATTAATTATTTCACTAATATTATATCCTTAATTATGAGAAAATAATATCATAAAAAGTATATTGCATCTCTTCTTAAATCTTGCTATAGTTCTCAGTTGATTCAAACCTTATATTTAATGACTTAAGTGTTACATAAAAATCCTTTGGTTGCCACCTTAATAACTACCTTAACAACTAACACATCCTCCCATGATTTCTAAATCTGACATGCATTAAAGTAGTTATAATTGTATAAAAATAAAATCACCTTCTTCTTATTCATACTACTATTCACAACATCTAAGCTTTTCCCATCTCTGCCGGAGTTATGATCTCCTCTACTCTTCCTGATATAAGCCCAAATTTATTTCCTCAGAAAATCCCAGATGGGCTCAATGATTCTCTATTTAGTTGTTTTCCATTCCTTCACTTACCCCAAATCATTCACCTCATTTAAATGCATATTTGTTTTAGAGATTGTTGAAACCTGAGTAATTTGTAAATTTGTATGAACTGGAAATCTTTCAAAAACCTAGTGCATGGCCTTATATTCACTATGTTTACAATGAGAAAATGAATTAAATAAATAATGTTATTATAAGGTCAACTTGCATAAAAGAATATGCTAGAGATATTTCTGACCAACTAAAATTCTTTCTGTATTTGGCATAAAAACAAGTTTTAGTGTGAATGTATTCAATAAACTTCATGTGTTTTGTTTCTTTGTATTACTGCATCTGAGATACATACCCATTATCTGCTAACACAGAAAATTAACTTCTTAAAAATAATAGTAGAAGTTTACAATTATGTTACTTTTTACAATTTCTTTTTAAATGTATGGCTAAAACCTGATTTTTCCAGAAATATTTTTTTTGGGGGGAGATGAATTTCTTGCATGTAATTGAATGAAATTATAGCCAGATATAGTAAATTGTTCACTTTACAAAAGTGATAATCATCACCTTTTCTGAATCAAAAACTCTCTCCTTTCTGATTTGTAATTGACTCATCTGAAAGTCAGCTCTGTATCCCTGTCACATGAAGAAAAAGAAACCATACTGACTTGCAAACAGGACGCTGATGAAAGTTGCTGCAATGTCTCTGACACTCAGTCATCTTCAAGCTTTTTTTTCAACAAAAGTTTAGTCCCTGTGTCTACATTAATCTAAGTAATATTGAGGTGTTTCCAGTGTACTGCTAGATAGTAGCTATTTTTTCATGACCTATATAGATGTTATCTGGACTTCTATGCTTCAGAAAATACTAAAGGAAAAGTGAGATCTATAAGTATGTATGACAGAAACTAAAAATGCCAATTAAGTGACAACTTTCAAGCTATACATGAAGAAAATTAAAACAATCAGAAAATCTGTAATATCAACAGTAAAATTCTCTGCATTTTAAGATGGCCTATCTCCAAGAAACTTAAAAACTTCACTTTCTAAGATTTTGGTGTATCAATACTTCACCTTGGTCCAGTGGCTCAATTAGCTGGAGCATCATCCAGTACCCAAAAAGGCTGAGTTTCTATCCCAGATCAGGACACACACTTAGGTTGTGGGTTCCATGCCCAGTTGGGTGCATACAGGAGTCAGTCAACCAAACAACAACATTTCCCTCCCGTTTCTCTCCTCTCTCTCTCTCTCTCTCTCTCTCTCCTTGTCTCTCAGTCTCACTCTCTTCCTCTCCTTCTCCATTCCTATCATCCTAAAACCAATTTCAAAAAAGTAATATTCTTGAGCAAGGATTTAAAAAAGATTTTATTGTACTTCAAAGAGATTTCTGCTATGTAAAAGTAATGTTTAATTTTGACTGAAGAAAATAAAACTTGAATGATCAACACATACTCCATTGGATATCTTATTTTCCTAGAAAGATAAAATTTTCACCATATTCCAGTTAGAGGAAAGTTGCTATATTCTCCATATATGAATATTAATGTGACATCATTAAGTTTTAAGGAGCAGTTGTAGGGCTATCTGGACATAAACCTTTTTTTCTAATGGCAATCTCTCTATCAGCCAGTACCACTACCACCCCAGATATACACAGTGATGCTCCAATGGTCTTCCTCGCTAAAATTAAAGCTCAGCATGATAAAATGAATCAGGGTCAGTATGTCTCTCCACAGAAAAGTTCCTTTTTAATGATAGTATATATAGATACAAGCTTGTGCATGTGTATGGCCAGTTAGGCCCACAGTGAGATAGAGACTAAAACACAGATTTAAGCAGAAATTGGAAAAACAGACTGTTTACAGTTCAAGTATGCCCAATACCTAAGAGAAGCTATGTTCAATCCCTTTTTATTTTTTTATCTTAAGTATGTTTTATTGATTATGCTACCACAGTTGTCCCATTTTTTTCTTCCCTTATCCCCTCTGCCCTGCATCCTCTCTTCCTCTAAGCCTCCCCCTCCTTAGTTCATGCCCATGGGTCCTACATATAAGTTCTTTGGCTTGTCCATTTCCCATTCTATTCTTAACCTGCCCCTATTTTGTACCTACCATCTGTGCTTCTTATTCCCTGTACCTTTTCCCCAGTCCTCCCCTCTTCCTCTCTCCACTGATCACCCTCCATGTGATCTCCATTTCTGTGATTGTGTTCCTGTTCTAGTTGTTTGCTGTTTGCTTTTTTCTTTCTTTTAAAGTTTAGTTGTTGATAGGTTTGATCTTCTTTTTCTTGGATAAATCCCTTTAACATTTCATATAATAAGGGCTTGATGATTGTGAACTCCTTTATCTTGACCTTATCTGGGAAGCACTTTATCTACCCTTCCATTCTAAATGATAGTTTTTCTGGATAGAGTAACGTTGGATGTAGGTCCTTGCTTTTCATGACTTTGAGTACTTCTTTCCAGCCCTTTTTTGCCTACAAGGTTTCTTTTGGGAAATCAGCTGATAGTCTTATGGGAACTCCTTTGAGGGTAACTCTCTTCTCCTGCTGCCTATAATATTTTCTCCTTATCTTTAATCTTGGGTATGTTAATTATGATGTGCCTTGGTATGTTCCTCCTTGGGTCCAACTTTTTTGGGACTCTCTGAGCTTCCTGGACTTGCATATCCATTCCCTTCACCACATAAGGGAAGTTTTCTTTCATTATTTTTTCAAATAAGTTTTCAATTTCTTGTTTTTCCTATTCTCCTACTGGCACTCCTATGATTCAGATGTTGGACCAATTAAAGTTGTCCCAGAGGTTCCTAAGCTTCTTCTCATTTTTTTGAATTCTTGTTTCTTCATTCTGTTCCAATTGAACATTTATTTCTTCCTTCTGTTCCAAATTGTTTATATGAGTCCCAGTTTCCTTCCCTTCAGTGTTGGTTCCCTCTATATTTTCTTTAACTTCACTTTTCATAGTCTTCACTTTTTCCTCTGTTCTCAACCATTTCTGTGAGCAACCTGTTTACCAGTGTTTTGAACTCTGCATATGATAGGTTGGCTATCTCCTTGTCAATTGGTTCTCTTTCTGGAGTTTTAATCTATTCTTTCATTTGGCCCATATTTCTTTGTTTTGGCACACCTGTTATGTTGTAAGGGGTGAAGGCTTAGGTATTCTCTAGGACAAGACAACCCACTTCACTGCATTGTGGTGCTGTCTGTGGGAGAGGGGTCAGAGAGGGAACAATGACACTTGCTTGGCTCTTGCTTCCCTTTTAGTCACTTCCCCCACTGCCCATGAGTGAATTGGGCCCTTGTGGTGCTGATTCCTGGGTGGATGAGTTTGTGTACAGGACCCCATGGGTCCCTCCAGTGGACTCTTCTGTGAGACTGGCTGTTTATCCCGCTGCCACAACCCCCCACAGATTTTTAGAGCCAGAGGTTTTAAGGGTTTATTTTCCTTTACTGGCACCTTGGGTTTTACAGGCTGTCTTGCTCCACAGCTGTTCCTCCTGGTTTGTCTTCACATGAATGTGGAATCTCCCAGTCTACCAGCCACCACCTTGCTGAGCACCCTCTCTGCCCTGGCTTCCCACCTCGGCCCCAGCTACTAGTCTGGGTGAATGTTTCTTCTTTTACTCATTGGTTGTCAGACTTCCATACAGTTCAATTTCTTGGCTGTTCTGGTTGTTCTTTGTTTTTAAATTGGTTGTTGCCCGTCTTTTGGTTGTATAAGGGAGCAAAGCTTATCTACCTACACCTGTATCTTGGTGGGAAGTTCCCCAAGTCCTTTTTAGATTTCATGAATCAGTTAATTCTCCTTATAGGCTAACTGTGTTTGAGTAAAATTTCTGTCACTGACTTGCAAGGTAACACAGAAACAGATTTGTATTACCAATATCTTCTCTCTGCCAAGGAGAAATAGAGAACAGATTTACATTCCCATGTAAAAAGAAATGAAAAAGTCTATAAAATAAAAATCCTCATGACATTGGATATCAATGAAAAACTGGAGGTGATAACTGTGATTGCTTCCAGAATACAGCCTAGAGAGAGTTTCCAGGCCAAAGTGTAAGGAGAGGAAACAAGACAAAACCAGGCAACCCCTGTGAACTGAAAGGATAGATCAGAAGCTGAGAGCTTCAGACACTGAATTTATAGGGCAGAATACTGGAAGCAACTCTGGAGATCTATGAAAGTTTCTCTTTGATTATTAAGTGAGTACTGATCAAGATATGAAGAGTTTAAGGAAACTATATGAAGCCTGGGAAATAGCCACTGAAAGGGATTAGAAAGAAAAATCAGCAGAGCTCACACAGGAAAGGGATTAGTGCCTATTCCCACAAACCAGAGACAAAAACATCATCTGGGAGATTACTCAAAAATGGAGAAAAATTAACATGCGGTCTGTACACTATGATAAAGCCACTTAACAAAATTTAAAAAGCAAGTTCTCAAAAGATCAAATTGTTTTCAAGTAACTTAACCTCATCACAGAATAAGCCTCAAAGATATTAACAGAAATTTGACAATATCAAGCACCCAGTAAGAGAAACATCATAATGGCTTCTATTTGAAACCAATTAAACATGACATAAACAGTAATGCAAAGAATGAAAAGACAAATAAGAATGAGGAGAAAATATAAATCAATTGAAAGTGATACAAAAGAATAAAGAGAAAATGTAAGTAACTAGTATGAAAAGTGAAAGAGGAGCCATCACTACTGACCCTGTGGGCACTAAAAGTATAATAATAAATATTATAAACAACTATATGCCCAGAAATTTAATAACATAGACATAATGCACCATTTTTTAAAATAGAGCTGCCAAAACTCACACAAAGTTGTATACTAAACTGCATTGATCTACATTGATTAAACAAAATGAATCAGTAATGAATAAGCTTGTAAAGTAGAAAAGAAAGTATCAGGCCCAGATGAGCTCTCTGGTGAATTCAAACAAATGTTAAAGGAAGAAATTATTTACTATCTCTTTCAGAAAATGGAGGCTGAGTACTTCCTAACTAATTCTATGAGCCAGGATTACCCTAATACCAAATCCAGAGACAGACATTACAGTATAGGGAAACTACAGACTAACATCTCACTTGAACATAGATGCAAATAGCCTTAACAAAATAATAGAAAATAGAACCCAATGTATTCCATTTTTATATTATTATAATAGAATACAATATATTTGATGTATTCTATAAATAATGTATAATTCACAACCAAGTGGGATATATTCTAGGGATGCAAGTTTAGTTTAACATTCAAAAATCAATTTATGTAATCCATCACATCAACAAGCTAAAGACAAAAAGTCACAATTATACACATTGATGCAGAAAAATTATTTGACAAAGTCCAACACCCACTCATAATAATAATGAAAGTAAACCTCTCAGCAAACTGGGAATAGAGAAGTCCCTTGACGATAGAGAACATCTATTAAATACATAGAGCTGGCATCCTATTTAATATGAGAAACTAAATGCTTTCCCAAGAAGGTCAGAAACAGGCAAATATGTGTGTTTTCACACATAATATTTAGCACCGTGCTAGAAGTCTTAGATAATATAAGAAGACAGTAAAAATAAATAAGAAACATACAGATTGAAAAGGAAGAAATAAAATGACTTTCATTCATAGGTGACATTATTGTTTATGTTGAAAACTCACAGAATCAACAAAAACATTCATTTAGTTAATAAGCAACTGTGGTAAGTTTGCAGGATTTGAGATTAATATACAAAAGTCAACCACTTTATTACAGCAATAAAAAATGGTATTTGAAAAAAACCACAATATCATTAGTACCAAACAATATTACATACTTTATTATAAATCTAAGAAAAAGCATATAGTTGTATATGATCTGTATGAGAATTAAAGACATTCTAGAGATAATCTAAGGCTTAGGTTATTGAAAGCCTTATTATTATTAAAATGTCAGTTTTTCCCAAACTGATATATAGATTTGACACAATACCAATCAAAATCCCATCAAGTTATTTTGTGAGTATCAACAAACTGATTCTGAAGTTTACAAGGAGAGAAAAAAGATTCATCAAAGTCAGCACATGATTGAGGAAGAAGAAAGAGGACTGACTCTAACTGACTTCAAGCCGCAGTAACACTACAGTAATCCAGGCTCTGTGAAATTGGCAAGAAGAGAGACAATGGGTCCATGGAACAGAATATGGACTACAGAAATAGGTGCACAGATACATGTTGTCTTTTGATTATCTACAAAGGGGCAAAGCCAATTTGATGGAGAAGGGCATGTCAATAAATTGTTCCGAAACAACTGGATATCCATATGACCCCACACCCTAAGGAAAAGTAACTCAAAAGGATTATTAAACTAAATGTAAACCTAAAAACATAAAATTTCTATAATAAAGCAGGATGAAATATTTATAATTTTGAGTGATGCAGACCCTGGCCAGCAGGGTCCATGTGTTATGGCTGAGACGAACAAATTCACAAGGACTACAAAAATCCTGTGGAGAAAAGGGACAGCACAGCTGCTCTCTAAGTGAGAGAGAGCCCCAGCCCCTGCCTGGACAGGCTTTTATTGCTTTTCTGGGTACATTACATTGAGGATGGTCCTCATTTACTGTGCACAGGTTCACTATAGGTGATTACCTTTTACAGATAACAAAGGAAAGAATGTTGCTAATTACTTCAAAGAGAAGGATGTTACAGATCAAGGGGAAAAGTGGTTGAACTGGTTATACTTCATACTTGGGAGGTTTAGCACAGACTTTAGGAAGTTAAAGATATGCTGTAAACATTTGCTGCCCTCAATCCAGGGTGAGGGAGTTTTAGCAAAAGCAAGCCTCATAGCAGTCTAGGTACAATGCAGGCCTGATTCTACATGGGAAAACCTATCCATGGGTGTGTGTCCTGTGTGCTTGACCTTGATCCCCACTGGCCTTTCTAAGTGGGGGCTGGGCTACATTCCCCACACCATGTGAAATGGTTCCCTATACTTGAATTAGGCAAAGATTTCTTAGATAAGTGACCAAAACAATGTATAAAAGGAAAAAAATGTTACATTGAAATTCTCAAAATTAGAAATCCATGCTTGTTGAAAATAAAAAGACAAATGCCAGAATAGGAAAAAAGCATCCACAAATCAAATATTTTGTAACACAGTGGTATCCAGAAATCAAACAGTTCAGTAGAAATGGTCAAACTATCTGTACAGATACCGCACCAAAGATAATTAAATGAAGAACAATCACATAAAACAATGTTCAACACTATTAGTCATGGAGAAACACTATTTCACTTATGTATTAATCGAATGCATATTATAGCTCATCTGTTATGTGCCAATAATTATGTTACAGAAGGTCAGATCCGAGAGAGGTAAGATGCCGCCCTACAGTTCAATGGAAGCACTAATACAAATTTAAATGACTTGATGTGATAAAAAATGGAATCTTCAAGATGCGAATAATGATGCACAGAAGCAAACAAATGAACAGACTAAAAAACCTATTCATGGAGGACATGGTTTAATCTGGGAGGGTGTGCAAGGTATGCTAGGGAGTATCTTTATGCTAAGAACACATAGTAAAGATGTAAACATGTAGGTTTTCTATGTTCTGTGTTGGATATAGTAAGGGTCTAAAATTGTGGAGATAAATTCTCAGAAGAAAGTACAAGAATTGAAAGACTTTATATTGTTTTCTTATGTTCTCTAATATCTACAGTCTTAAAAAAGACTCCCATTCTCGTTTCTTTCTCATTCCTTCACATTACCCCTCCCCCCACAGATTACTGTGTGTTTCAATAAAATAAATACATTTCAATTTTAAGAGTGCCACATACTCATTAGAGGGAGTTTGAACAATGCAGACAAGTTTATAGAAGAAATAATCGCATCAATTTTTCATTTAGAGATAAACACCATTGTATTTGAGTGTTTTCACATTCAGTTTATTAAAATCTAAGTTTTATTAGTTTGGGGATTTATTCTGTACAGTTTTAAATATTTTATGTGCTATGATTTCTATGTATTTTTCCATTAAAATTAAAATTGTACATAAAAGAGCTATTTTTAAAATTATTATGGCCCTGCTAAATACATGTTTAATTTTTAAATAATCCTATGATTTAGGTGTTATTGACTTCATATTAGAAAAATTGAACCAGAGTTTAGTATCTTTTATGGCACAGTTTCAAAACCAGGTCTTTCATGATTGTGATGCTAACATTTCAAAATGCAATCATACATTCTAAATATTTTTACATTATTACATAATTTAATTTTATATATAAATAACACTGTAATATTTGAAGATAAACTGGTATTTCAGAGTCATGTGACAAAAGATGACACTGAAACCTCTAAGTAGTAAAATCATATATTTTATACATTTTTTCATACACAACAAATCATGCTTTAAAGGAGTGTATTTTCCCAGCCAAATAACATTACATAGATATGAATGTATTAAATAAAGGAAATGAAACTTCAAATTGAAAGAAATATAAGCTTCCACACAAAGAAAAATATTGCTTCAACACAAATATTTTATCATGATCTCTGTCATGATCTCATAAGCAGAATCATAAAGCTGTTTGACAATTATTATTGGAGTCTCCATAGTGAATTGGCTGATTCTCTCACCAACTGTGATTTATCATTCTTTAAATAGTTTTCATTTGGTTTAAATTTGGATAATCTGCTCAAATACAATGATAAAGAATATGAAAATAATATAATAAAGAACACAACATGCACTAAAATCCCATTATACTGAATTCTACTGTAGCATATTTTTATTTTATATTAAATATTATATCAACATTTTAAATTTTATATCAACAATTTCTCACATATTTTAATAATATTTTAATAGGAGTAATTGCAATTCTATATATTAGAATATCACAATATGTTATATATTCTGTGAATTTTGTACAATATATTTTTATAAATTCTAATTAATTGGGTTGGACTTAAAAATGCAAGTAATGTTAACAAATAGTTGCTCCTTCAAATCTTTTCCTGTCTGCATTAAAATAGCTAGGAACTGATGATAAATAATGACCTATGATGTCATTGGTAAAAAAAAATTACTAAAGTTTTGAGGATAGTTGGCTTTTAGCCACAAATATATAAAATCAGATTATACATATGTTGAATTTCATCCTGATAAAACTTTAGAAAAGGTGTATTTTTTTGTATTGTTCTTGGAGCTTGAATATGATTTAAATCAGTTTTAATCTAGCTTTAAAATTATAGCATACAGTTTTTATATGCTATAATTTAGATATTGATGTATATTTATTACATGCACATGTGTACATGCATAATATGTGTCTAAATATTTTCATATATTAGAGTTTTATTATTGTTTGAAATTTTATATAATATATATATAATTTTGGCAAGGTCTCTTTTCTAATTTTGACTAAAATTTACTTTCTGATATTGTCATATAGTTTTCAGGCCTTATTTGTACCAATAATTTCTAGTTAAAATGCTTGTACGTTCCGATGAATCCTAATACAATGCATAAGATATTCATCAATGTAGTTTTACTATAGATAGGAAAAGATATAAATAGCAGAAAGTGAGAAATTCCATTTGTATGATGAATTTCTCATACAAGAGGAATATGATACCTGCAAGATACTTGCATGTGTATGCTAGTAGCAAGTGATCAGATGATGATGAACATATCAGATGGGGCAATAAAATAAACGCTGCATTCATCACTATATATATATATGTATATATATATGTTTCATAAACACTTTATCAAGAATACTGAATTCTATCATATATATATATATTTATTTAGCTCTGTTGAAGTAAACATATAATTTACTTTTGACCACCAAATAATATATGAAAAATACATATGGATTCTAAGTATTTAATAATTATTGAATTATGGCTGAAAATTCTACTTGACTATAGTGTAGTATTATTTCTTATAATGGAGCAATTTTTAAATAATATTTCATATAGAATTTTATTGTTGATATTAATATAAAATATTGGACTATAATTTTGCATTCATATATTCTAATTTGTTCTGGTTTTGAATTAGTGGTCACAGATTTTTTCAAATAGCTTTTCTTACATCTCTCATTAAAAACTTACTTTAATTTTTTATCTCTTTGGTCTCCTTTGGTTCCATGCTTTAATTGCTATACTTGGTTCTCTTCTAGATATTCAAGATTTTCTGTATATATTTGCTGACTCTTGATTACTTGCTGTGCCCAAACACTCTAAAGCAATTTGCATTGTGAAATGTGAACTACTGTATTTTTCAGACTATAAGACACGCCTTTGTCCCCCAAATTTAGGAGGAAAATGGGGGTACGTCTTGTAGTCCGAATGTAGCTTACCTGGCTCAGGGGAGTGAGGGTCAGCAGTGGAGCCAGGGTTTTTTTTCCTATTTTCCCCCTCTAAAACTTAGGTGTGTCTTATGGTCTGGTGCATTTTATAGCCCCAAAAATATGGTATATTATGCTGCATGTGTAAAATAGTATATTATGTAAACCTCACAGAACATACATCGATAATAATTTAATAATATGTCAAAATTCTTATATTATAAGTATAAATGAAAATTTTTAAACTGCATGAAGAGTGACAGAGATTTGGTTGAAATTTGTTTTAATTACTGGGGTTTTTATGTGTATATATGTATTTGAGGGAAAAAATAATCAACCACAAATAAAGATTATCTCTGGACATGTCAATGATATTGATTTTTTTTATAACACAGTCTACCATGTGTTGACTTCATTGTGTGAAGACATTTCTAAGTATCCAAGTTAATACTTTTTTAATATTATAATTACTTATTTAAAGTAAAACATCATTTTTGTTATTTCAAATAATACTTGATAATAAATATGACTTTCTCTTTGAAGTCATCAGGCCAGTGCCAATGGCTTTAAGAGTAGCTGCTTAGCCCAGATATTCATATCAGTCCCTTTTCTGAGTACTTTTTGTGAAATTTGTCATTTAATCCATATAACAAATTGTGAAAGAGGCATTTTCAAAGTACAGTTTATTAGGAATCAGTTTGATTCAGTTGATGGAATTTCAAACAGTACTGAGATTTTATACCGTGACACTAAAGTCCATGCTTTACACCATATATCTCACCATTCTTTGTTCTTTTTATATAAAAATAAAATATTTTCTCCATTTAATATGAATAAAATATGGTGCTAAGTAGCAGATAATAGAGTGTTATCTTTGTGCTTCCTCCCATTGATGATATGAAGGTTTTGCTACTAATTATCTTCTATTATTACTATTATTACTACTATTCCTACAGTCAATAGATCTTAGAGACTCTAAGGAGGATTAAAAGTAAAACTAATTGGTTACTGATGTGCTATTATCCCAACAGCTTAGGCCACAAGTTTGACTTCTCTTGCAAAGGCAAATGCTTTTGGAATATGGAATGACATGTGTCAAAAGGTTATTGTGACTATTCAATGCCTCAACTGCAGCCTTTAAAATATTATCTGGATTTTATGATTGCTCTTTTGTTATCCTTCCTGTTTCTTTCATAGTTTTTCATTAGATCTGCCCCAGAGGTGATCCACAGTGATTAAAAATTAAGATACTCCATTTTCATAATAGGGACTCATTTCAGATCCAAAACTGAAAGAGTCTGAATGAATAGAAATATTCTCAGTGAAATGAATTCCATCAAAGAAGAATGCTTTACAAATCTGAGCTGACAGTTAAACCACAAACAAAGAAATTTCTAAGTGGCTCATATTCTGACCATGATTTGTATGCTTTGAAATTTAATTATCTTTATGCAGAAATACTGTTTTCAGATTTCTTCATGTCCTGAAGTCCTTGGCTTGTACATTCTTTTACTTACAAATGAGACAAAACCGTCTCCCATTGCATCTTAAATGGCTGGGAGTGCTTCCTGATATGTAAGAGGCAGATAAGAGAATGATTGTACAAATCCTAGTTTTACTCAGCTATAGGTCCTAAAAGATTGAAGCCAGAATCAGATTCAGATCTTTCTCATTTATGAACAATAAAAATTAAATTTCCATGAATTATAGAAAGTCTCTTCTCCTTAATTCAAATAAGAATGTTTTGAACTATCTTGCCTTTGAACTTTCTAATTCAAATAAGAATGTTTTGAATATTGAGAGATTCTGTAACTGCAGGTGAAGCTGTAGCTTTCCTCTCTCTGACATCTCATGCTGCACTGTGTGTACACAATCTTGAACATTTTTAATAGTTTTCTTGACTTGGAAGGTAAATTCAGTGATATTATTTTGAACCCTAGCTGGTGTGGCTCAGTGAACTGAGGGCCGGCCTGTGAACCAAGGGGTCACTGGTTGGATTCCCAGTCAGAGCACATGCCTGGATTGCAGACCAGTCTCAAGTAGGGAGGGCTCAAGAGGCAATGAAACATTAATGTTTCTCTTCCTCCCTCCCTCTCCCTCTCTAAAAATAAATAAATAAAATCTTTTTAAAAAATGATGTTATTTTGGGGAGGTTGAGTAGTGTCGTGATAACAAGTAGTTTCCAGTGAAACATAATGTGAGGTAACAACAACATTGGTGTTACTGTATGACTTTGACAATTAACATATATTTTGAAAGGATAATTTCCTCCTGTGTAAAATTAAAGTTGTTTTAACATTTAGTTATAAGATTTTTGTAAAGATGTACATATATTACTACATGGTATGATAGTTAGAAATGTGCCTGACTCATAGTAGGTGTTTAACATAGGAGTGGTGGTTTTAAAATATGCACTGTCAGACAGAAAAAGTTAAGGAACATATGATTACACTCATATGTGGGATATAAAATTGAAAGCAACACATAAAGAACAATAATAACAAACAGAAACTCGTAGACATGGACAACAGTATGGTGGTTAGCAGAGGGAAGGGGTGGAGGTTAGATGGTAAAGGGTAAAGGTGGTAAAATATATGTTTATGGAAGATGATTTGACTTTAGGTGGGGGACAATTCTGGCTTCTTACATCAAGATATAGGAGAGATTGCAGTTAACTTTCTTTAACTTTTAATTATTTTTATTTTTTAACATTTTTATATTATTGTTCAATTACAGTTGTCTGCATTTTCTCCCCACCGCTCCACTCCACCCCAGCCAAACCCACTTCCCTCCCCCACACTCACCCTCCCCCTTGGTGTTGTACATGTGTCCTTTATAGTAGTTCCTGAAAACCGCTCTCCCAACTATCCCCTCCCCATTCCCTTCTGGCTATTATTAGATTGCTCTTAACTTCAATGCCTCTGGTTATTTTTGTTTCCTTTTTCCTTTTGCATATTAGGTTCCTGTTAAAGGTGAGATCAAATGGTATTTGTCCCTCACCACCTGGCTTATTTCACTTAGCATAATGCTCTCCAGTTCAATCCATGCTGTTGCAAAGGGTATAAGATCCTTCTTTCTCTCTGTTGCATAGAATTCCATTGTGTAAATATACCATAGTATTTTGATCCACTCATTTGCTGATGGGCACTTAGGTTGCTTCCACCACTTGGCTATTGTAAATTGTGCTGCTGTGAACATTGGGGTACATAGGTTTTTTTAGATTGGTGTTATAGGCTTCTTAGGGTATAATCCCAGCAGTGGAATTGCTGGGTCAAAGGGCAGTTCCATTTTTAGTTTTCTGAGGAAATTCCACACTGTTTTCCACAGTGGCTGTACCAGTCTGCATTCCCAGTAAGAGTGCACTAGGGTTCCCTTTTCTCCACAGCCTGGCCAGCACTTGTTGTTTGTTGATTTGTTTATGGTGGCCATTCTGACCAGTGTGAGATGGTAGCTCATTGTGGTTTTAATTTGCATCTCTCTGATGGCTAGTGATTCTGTGCATCCTTTCATATGTCTCTGGGCCCTCTGTATGTCTTGCTTGGAGAAGTGTCTGCTCAAGACCTTTGCCCATTTTTTAATTGGGTTGTTAGTCTTCCTGGAGTGGAGTCAGGTGAGTTCTTTGTATATTTTGGAGATCAGACCCTTGTCTGAGGTATAATTGGCAAATATGTTTTCCCATACTCTTGGTTCTTTTTTTATTTTAATGCTGTTTTCTTTAGCCATGTGGAAGCTTTTTATTTTGATGAGGTCCCATTTGTTTATTCTTTCCTTTATGTCCCTTGCTTTAGGGGACGTGTCTGTGAGGATGTTGCTGTGTGCAATGTCTGAGATTTTCCTGCCAATGGTCTCCTCTAGGACTTTTATGGTGTTACAACTTATATTTAAGTCTTTTATCCACTTTGAATTTATTTTTGTATATAGCGTAAGTTGGTCCTCCAGTTTCATTTTTTTACACATAGCTGTCCAGATCTGCCAACGCCATTTGTTGAAGAATCTATTTTTGCTCCATTTTATGCTCCTGCCTCCTTTGTCAAATATTAATTGACCATAAAGACTTGGATTTATTTCTTGGCTCTCAGTTCTGTTCCATTGGTCTATGTGCCTGTTTTTATGACAATACCAGGCTCTTTTGATTACAGTGCCATGTAATACAGTTTGATATCAGGTATTGTGATCTTTACTGCTTTGTTCTTCTTTATCAAAATTGCTGCAGCTATTCGGGGTCATTTATGGTTCCATATGAATTTCTGAAATGTTTGTTCTATATCTGTGAAATATGTCATGGGTACTTTAATAAGGATTGCATTGAAACTATGAATTGCTTTGGGTAGTATGGACATTTTGATGATGTTAATTCTTCCAATCCATGAGCATGGTACATGCTTCCATTTGTTTGTGTGTTCCTTAATTTCTTTCTTCAGTGTTGTGTAGTTTTCTGAGTACAGGTCATTTACCTCCATGGTTAACTTTATTCCTAGGTGCTTTATTTTTCTTGTGGCTATATCAAATGGGATATTTTTCCCTGATTTCTGTTTCTAATATTTCACTGTTAGTGTACAAGAATGCCTTTGATTTCTGAGTATTGACGTTGTATCCCGCTGTTTTGACAATTTCATTTACTAGGTCGAGTAGTTTTTTGGTGGGGTCTATAGGATTTTCCATCTACACTATCATGTCATCTGCAAACAATGACAGTTTTGTTTCCTCCTTTCCAATTGGAATGCCTTTTATACATTTTTCTTGTCTGATTGCTGTGGCTAGGACTTCCAATACTATGTTGAATAGGAGTGGTGAGTGAGGGCATCCTTGCCTTGTTTCTGATCTTAGTAGGATAGCTCTAAGTTTTTGTCCATTGAGTACAATGTTGGCTGTAGGACTCTCCTATATGGCCTTTGTTATACTCAGGAATGCTCCCTCTATTCCTACTTGCTGAGTGTTTTTATCATAAATGGGTGATGTACCTTATCAAATGCTTTTTCCACATCTATTGATATGATCATTTGATTTTTGTCTTTCCTTTTGTTTAGGTGGCATATTATGTTTATTGATTTGTGAATATTGTATCATCCTTGCATCCCTTGGATTGAATCCCACTTGACCATGATGTATGATCTTTTTAATGTGTTGCTGGATGTGGTTTGCCAATATTTTTTTGAGGATTTAAGCATCTATGTTCATCAGTGATATTGGCCTGAAGTTTTCTTTCTTCGTTGTGTCTTTATCTGGTTTTGGGATTAGGATGATGTTGGCTTCATAAAATGAATTTGGGAGTCTTCCATCTTCTTGAATTTTTTTGAAATAATCTGTGGAGGATGGGGGTTAGCTCTCCTTTAAATGCTCTGTAGAATTCTCCTGTGAAACCATCTGGTCCAGGGTTTTTGTGTGTTGGAAGCTTTTTGATTACTGTTTCAATTTCATCAGCTGTTATTGGTCTGTTCAGGCTTTCTGCTTCTTCTTCATTGAGTTTTGGAAGGTTATACTTTTCTAGAAATTTGTCCATTTCATCTATGTTTTCACATTTCTTGGCATATAGTTCTTAATTGTAATTTCTCCTAATCCTTTGTATTTCAGTGGTATCAGTTGTAGTCTCTCCTCTTTCATTTCTGACTGTGTTTATTTGGGTCCTCTCTCTTTTTTTCTTGATGAGCCTGTTTAAAGGCTTGTTGATTTTATTTATCTTTTGAAAAAAACAGCTCCTGCATTCATTGATCATTAGAATTGTGCTTTTAGTCTCTATGTCATTTAACTATGCTCTGATATTGCTTATTTCCTTCCTTGTACTTGCTCTGGATCGTCTTTGTTGTTGTTCCTCAAGTTCTTATAGGTGTAGGGTTAAGCTGTTTATTTGAAATGTTTCTATTCTTTTTTAGATAGGCCTGTATTGCTATGAAATTCCCTCTCAGGACTGCCTTTGCTGTGTCCCATAGGTTTTGGGTTGTTGTGATTGATGTCATTTTCATTTGTTTCCAGAAAACTTTTGATTTATTCTCTAATCTCATTCTTCACCCATTCATTGTTTAATAGCATGATATTCAATCTCCATGTGTTTTAGTGTTTTGGGTTTTTTTCCTTGAGATTTCTTTGTAGTTTCAGTCCCTTGTGGTCAGAAAATGCTTGATATGATTTCAATTTTCTTGAATTTGTTGAGGATTGCTTTGTGTCCTATCATGTGGTCTATCTTTGAAAATATTCCATGTGCATTTGAAAAGAATATGTATTTTGCTTCTTTGGGATGAAAGGCTCTATATATATCAGTTAAGTCCATTTCATCTTGGGTATCATTCGATGCCACAATATCTGTGTTGATATTTTATTTAGAAGATCTGTCCATCTTTGACAGTGGGGTGTTAAAATCCCCTACTATAATTGTTTTGCTGTCAATATCTTTCTTGAAGTCCTCCAAGATTTTCTTTATGTATTTGCGTGCTCCTATGTTGGATGCATATATATTTACAATGTTAATGTCTTCTTGGTGTATTCTTCCTTTGAGTATTATGAAGTGGCCTTCTGGGTCTCTCTTTATGGCCCTTTTTTTGAAGCCTATTTTGTCTGATATGAGTATTGCAATCCCTGCTTTTTTTTCTCCTTTCCATTTGCTTGGAAAATTTGTTTCCACTCCTTTATTTTTATCTGTGTAGGTCTTCTATCCTGAGATGGGTCTCTTGTAGGCAGCATATGTGTGGGTCATGCTTTCTTATCCATTCAGCTATTCTATATCTTTTGATTGGAGCATTTAATCCATTTACATTTATGGTAATTATGGTTATTATTGATAGGTACTTATTGCTGCTTTTTTGTACCTATTTGCCTCTCTCTCTCTCTCTCTGTCTCTCTCTCTCTCTCTCTCTCTCTCTCTTTTTTCCTTGTTTTCCTTAAAGCAGTTCCTTTAGCATCTCTTGCAGAGCTGGTTTGGTGGAGGTGTATTCTTTTAGACTTCTTTTGTCTGGGAAATTCCTTATTTGGCCTTTATCTTGATTGAGAGCCTTGCTGGGTAAAGTAGTCTTGGTTGCAGGCCTCTGGTTCTCATTACTTGGAATATATATTGCCATTCTCTTCTGGCTTGGAGTGTTTCCATTCAGAAGTCAGTTGCTATACTTATTGGGGCTCCCTTGTATGTTACTTCCTGTTTCTCCCTTGCTGCTTTTAAGATTCTTTCTTTGTCTTAGAATTTTGCCATTTTAATTTTGATGTGTGTTGAAGTGGGCCTCTTTGGGTTCCTCATGATTGGGACTCTGTGATTCCTGGATTTCTGTGAATTTTTCTCTCATCAGATTAGGAAAATTTTCCATCATTATTTTTTCAAACAGGTTTTCTATCCCTTGTTCTTCCTCTTCTCCTTCTGGTATCCCTATTATACAGATATTATTATGTTTCCCGTTGTCCTGCATTTCTCTTAACCCTCTTCATTCTTCCTGAGCCTCTTTTCCTTTTCTTGCTCCTTCTGGTTTTATTTTTCTACCTTGTCCTCCAGCTCACTGATCTGATCCTCTGCTTCATCAAACCTGCTTTTGATTCTTTCTACACTGTTCTTCAATTCAGAAACTGTATTCTTCATTTCTTCTCGGCCTTTGTCGATAGTTTCTATTTCCTTTTTCATGTTGATATAATTTGCAGTGAGTTCATTGTAGTTTCCCTGTAGTTTCTGGTAGTTCTCTGTGAGCTCAGTGAGCTTCCTGATAACCATTGCTTTGAACTCAGTATCTGATAGTTGACTTGCCTCTTTTTCATTTAGCATTGTTTCTGATACTTCCTCCTTTCCTTTCATTTGGGGTTTGTTTCTTTGTCTTCCCATTGTTTTTGAGACTCTTCCTGTTAACTTCCGCTCCTTAGGTTGTTCTGTTCTGTCTTCCTCGGTTTATGGTGTGAACTTCTGTGGTAGAATACCTGTGAGATTCAGTGGTACAGTGTCCTTGATCTCACGATCTTAGTGATCTTGGGCTGTGGTTTCTCTTGGCTCTCTGTATGTCTTTGTTTTTTGGTTCTTGTTGAGGCTTCCTTTCGTTAGTCTTTCCCACCAGCTTGTTATCTGAGGGTCAGTCTTTTCCCCATCTCCTGTTTTCTGTTGTGCAGGTGTGGGCAGGTTGTGTTGGTGCTGGTTCTTCTCTATGTATGAGATTTTGAAGCTTTTCTCTTGCTCTCGTTCAGTTGTTTGTTCTTAGTAATTTCTTCACTATTTAGTTGTATTTCCAGAAAGGTCTGGGGTTGAGTTAGTGTGACTTCCACTCCCTCCTTCATCTCCTCCTGTTCTTATCTGTTGGCATTTCCTTTGTTGGTGGTTTTCCTCTTCCAGGAGGTATCCTGGTGTTTCCGGTTAATACCTACTCTTTTTATGGTTGGTTGGAAGAGGATAGCGAAATGGTTTAAGAGAGCAGGAGTGTATTATATGATATTTAAAGTACCAGCCCTTAGAGAAGACATAGGAGATCCTTTGGATATATATAGTGTTAACCATGATATTTCACCTACCTAACCACTTTTTAGAAAGGGTGGAAAGAAGATAAGACTCTTGCTGTGGGGAGGAAGGATTGTGAGTTGGATCTAGAAAGCTGGGAGCTTGTGGAAGGTCAAATAATGAGGTAAAGTGAGAGTAAAGGGTAGAAAATAGGAGTAATGTGTGAGAGAATAGATTTTACCACACCAGTAATAAAGTTCAAGAAACATTGAAGTGGGCTGAGATCTGGGAGAGGTTCTGTGTAATATTTACAGACATATGGAACAGCTATTATTTACAATAGTAATGGAGCAACAGTCATATGACAGAATCTATGTGATCTGGATAACTAGAATAGGAAGTATAGGTCCTAGAATAGTGTGCCAATGGAACCCAAGTGAAGTGAAAGACAGTTAATTAACAATACACTGTGAAAGAGAGAACAAGGGGAAACCAATCAAGCAATGCAAATTAACTAGTCAAGTGAAGAAGACTAAACAGAAAGAAGAGAGATACAAAAAGAGTTATAAAATGGGTGATGTAAGAATAATGAAAAAATAATAATACAAATATACAATATCTTGCAAGTTCTCTGGAGTAGCAAAGTGAAATTTGCTTCACTGTCTCAGCTGTTGGGATGCCCCCTCTTTGGGTCCAGCTTTGGTCTTTTCACAATTCCAGGTTTTATCATCTCCCTTGTGGGGATTTATTAAAAAAAATAAAAAAGATGGACAGAAGGAGATATATAAAGGGAGAGAACGTAGAACAAGAAAGAAGAGGGGAAGAACGTGTTAAAAGAAAGAAAAAATAATAGTAAAAAATTACTTAAAAAAAAAACCCAAAACCAACAACATTAAACAAGCCTCCTGGCCAAGCCCGTTTTGCTGGGGTTTTTTGGCTGTAGCCAACTCAGGCAACCTCGCCCAGTTCTTCTCCATTCCAACTAGCACTGGGGCAACCTCTGTCCCAGCTCTCCAGCAGCCCCTGAACCCACAGTTCTAGCGCTCACCCTTCTCCAAGCTATGGGTGTGCACACATGCAAGGCCTTCCTTGATTCGCACTCTCCCTGGTGCCTGTGGTCTCATGCCTCTCTGAGTTGCACTCTCCCCGGTCAGTGCCTGTGGTCATGGGTGTGCACTCTCCCCCTGGTGCTTAGGATTTAAGCTTGATGTGCCCCACTGACCTGTGAGAGTGCCGGACAGCCAGGTGGAGAGAAGACTGGAGCTGTTGCTGCACGAGAATTCCCCAAAGTGACCCCAAGGGTCTTTTTCTTCTTGAGAAAAACCTCCTGCTCAATCCTGCTGCTCCATACAAAGAAGGGCCTGTCCTCTCACACAGCCCACCTCTCCAACTAGACTGGGGACTGTCCCGGTCAGGGCCCCACACAGCCCAGCTCTCAACTCTCCCAGGTGGGTGCCCACAGTCTCTGTGGGTTTACCACTTTGGCCTTATTCCCCTCCCTGCGACCTCAAGCAACCAGGTCTCTCTGGGTGCTGCTCAAACCTTGTTTGTCAGGGGAGGGAGCCGTTAACCCGACTCTCTCCCAGGAGCACTGCTGCAGGCCCAGCAGGCTAGGGCCTGGGGCTGCAGTTGCCCTGGTCCCCGAGCTGGTCCCAGGGACCTTTTTGTCCTGAAGCAACCCCCTTACCAACTGTTTTTTCAGTGTCCTCTTTACTTTCTGGTCTCCTATCTTCATAAACACTGGGGTGCTGTTGGCTGTTCGCTTTATTCCTCAATAGATTGGTTAGGTGTTTCACCCACGTGCAGGGGGAAGTGGAATCCGCTCCCACTTATCTCACCACCATCTGAGATTGCAGTTTTCATCTTTGTCTGTTTTGGATCACTTGTTCTCTGGAAAGCCAGCTGCTGTGTTATGTGGATACTTAGGCAGCCATATAGAAAGATCGAAATCTCAAGGCACTAAAACATCTTGTCAGCACTGAATAAGGATATGGAACTGAGGCACCCTGTCCATGTCTAATGGGAGTCAGCCTTACATACATAGAGCCAAACTGTTTATGAACTTCTGATTGACAAAAAACGTGAGACAATTAAAGTTTATTGTTTTAAGTAACTAAATTTGGGGCGTCCTCTATTATGCAGCAATAGATAATTGAATGTCTTAGCCATTACTGGTACTGTATTCCATCTAACATTTCTCAAGTAGCCTAAGAACACTTTTTTTTCTCTTTTTTAGCAATGGTTTCATGCATATTTGCACAAAGATAACCCAGATGACTTAATTGGTAAATTCTACCAAACTTTATAAAAGCATTGACATCAGTTCTTCACAGATTATTTAATAACACAAAAGAGGTGAAAATAACTCCTAACTGTTTGTTTGGGACCATAATTACCCCAAGACCAAAGCAAGACATCATAAAAATAAAACAAAAGTGCAGAACAATATCCTTATGCACATAGGTTAGAAACATATTTTTTAAAATAGAAAAAAAAGCCAGCAATTTTTTTTTTAAAAGGGGGTTTATGAAACCATACCAAGTGGGATTTATCTCAGAAACAATCATTGACTTAATATACACCAAAAAATCAATGCAGTATACCTTATAAATACAACAAAGCAAAAACAAACAGGCAAACATGGTCATCTGAAAAAAATGAAGAAAGAGAATTAAGGAAAATAATAAGCTTTCAAGATAAACACACTAAAAGATTATGAATAGAAATGGGCTTTCTCAACTTGAATAGGAGCATCTACAAAACAGAAACAAAACCAAAAACAATGCACAGCTAACATAATACTTAATGGTGAAATATTTTCCCCAGAGGATCAGGAAAACTACAAAGATACACGTGTTCTTGACATTTCTGTTCAACATTGTGCCAGAAACTGTAGCAAAGGAATAAGAAAAAGTCAAGTAATAAAGAAGAAACATCAGAAAAAATGAAAATTTAAAATTATCTTTTTCCATTGAGGCCATCATTTTTTACATAGAAAATACAAAGGAATTCACTAAAATAATTTTTAAAATTTAATAAAGAAGTTCTGCAGGGTTATAAGGTATAAGATTATATGCAAAAATAAGTTATATTTACATACACTCACATATAATAACCTGAAAATAAAGGTAAAAAATGTCATTCAAATATTTGCAAATGATACCACAGACAAGGGTTTGATCTCCAAAATATATAAAGAGCTCACATGACTCCACTCCAGGAAGACAAAAAATTCAACTAAAAAATGAGCAAAGGACCTGAACAGACATTTCTCCAAGGAGGATAAAGAGGGCCCAGAGACATATGAAAAGATGCTCAGCATCACTAGCCATCAGAGAGATGTAAATTAAAACCAAAATGAGATACCACTTCATACCAGTGAGAATGGCCACCGTAACCAAATCAACAAACAACAAGTGCTGGCCAGGTTGTGGAGAAAAGGGAACCCTAGTACAGTGTTTATGGAAATGCAGACTGGTACAGCCACTGTGAAAAACAGAATGGAATTTGCTCAGAAAACTGAAAACGGAACTGCCTTTTGACCCAGTAATTCCACTGCTAGGATTATATCCTAAGAACCCTGAAACACCAATCCAAAAGAACCTATGCACCCCGATGTTCATAGCAGCACAATTTAAAATAGCCAAGTGGTAGAAGCAACCTAAGTGCCCGTCAGCAAATGAGTGGATCAAAAAAACTATGGTACATTTACACAATGGAATTCTATGCAACAGAGAGAAAGAACAAGCTCCTATCCTTTGCAACAGCGTGGATGGAACTGGAGAGCATTATGCTAAGTGAAATAAGCCACATGGTGAAAGAGAAATACCATGTGATCTCACCTGTAAGTGAAACCTAATCAACAAAACAAACAAGCAAGCAAGATATAACCAGAGACATTGAAATTAAGAACAAACTGACAGTAACCAGAGGGGAGGTAGGAGGGGATAATGGTAGTAAAAGAGGGAAGTGTTTTCTGGAACATGTATAAAGGACACATGGACAAAACCAAAGGGGGGTAGAATCAAGAGTGGGAGGTGGAGATGGCTGGGGTGGAGGGGGCATGTGGGGGGAAAATGCAGACAACTGTACTTGAACAGAAATAAAAAAATGTGAAAAAAGAAAACAATGGATTTTAAAGTATTAAAATAAAAAAAGATCAACTAAAAAACTGTAATTTAATTATAAAAATAAAAAAAGTTAAATTAAAAAAATAGTTTGGCAGTTCCACAAAATGTTATGCATAGTTACCTTATGACTCACCAATAACCACCCTAGATATCTTGCACAAGAGAAATGAACAAATGTCTACAGAAGCACCATTCATAATAAACAAGAATGTAAACAACAAAAATGACTATTTGGACAAAAAGAACATGGATGTCCTATAAGAAAATATTTGGTGAGAAAAATGACTGACAGACTGATGATATATGTTACAGCATGGATCAATCTTGAAAGGATAATGCTAAGTGGAAGAAGATACTCACGTTATACAAAGGATGTATAATGCATGATTTAATTGATATTAATTATCCTGAATTAGCAAATACAGAGAAACAGAAAATAGATTAGTCATTACCTGGAGCTAGAGTAAAGGAAAAATAGGGGGTGAATGCCAATGAATATGGTATTTCTTTTAGGAGTGATGATGATGTTCTATAATTAGATAGAAGTGATGGCTTTGTAAATCTTTAAATATACTAAAACTCACTGAGATTCACCTTTTAAATGTTTGAATACTATGGCATGTGAATTATATATTAATAAAGCTATAATTTCAAGAAAAAGAGAGCTTATAATGTAAAGCCCTAAAACATGGATTATTATATGTATATGAGATATATACATTATATATGATATACATATACAATTCCTGTACTAAATAATATGTATTATATGTGATATATACACACATGTGTGATGTCTGTCCAGAAAAAGCCCAGCCATTGTTAATACAATGAGAACAATTTGTACAACATCAATGTAACCTGGAAGCCAGGAGAGTGGACTGGAATGCACATGTGTGAACAATAATGACTTCACTGTACTTGTTAGTGGGGGCAGTAGACGCAATTGCATGAGCACATGCACTGTGTGGCCATTGCATTCAAAATGACTGAGCAGGTAGAGCAACAAACCTTCAAGTCTGCATTAAATTTTGCATTAAGTTTGAATATTCCTCCACAGAAACTATTCAGATGATTCAAAAGGCCACAGCTTTGGGCAACTGGTGATTGGCAGCTTTGTCACAATAACGCACCTGCTTATGCATCATGTCTCATGTAAAAGTTTTTGGTGAAACATCCAATCATCCAGGTGACTCAGCCCAGCCTACAGCCTGGATTTGGTACCCTGAGACATCTGACTTTTCCCAGAACTAAAATCACCTTTGAAAGGGAAGAGATTTCAGACTGTCAACAAGATTCAGAAAAATACGACAGGGCAGCTGATGGTGACTGGGTCTGGACTATTCAGAAAAAGTTACAAAGCAATATCAAAAAACATAAAGAAAGCCAATGAATAAGTAGATGTTATATATTCATGGATGGAAGGATACAGTATCTAAAATATATTAATTATTTAAAAAATTAATCTAGAGTTTTCATGAAACCCAGAACAATGGAGAGAATCCCTTTTTAGCTTCCAAGTTTATAATAAAACTTTAGGAATAAACATTGTTCAATACTGCACTTAGACTAAGACAAATTAACATAAAAACACAAACAGATACAATAATATATAATAATTTGTTATATGACAAAATCTTTGTCAATAAAGGGATGGTAAATAGACTGCTGAATACCAAAGTAGGAAAAACAAACACAACTTTTAAGAGACATCACAACAAAATAGTATAACATTAAAATTACTAACTTATCTTCTTAAACATAACATAGACACAAATATGAATAATAATACCACAATGCAAATGAATAATAAAGATCAAATATCCAACATATCTATTTAAAAAGGAAAACCCCTACAAATTTTGAAGAATCAGCACAAGAAATGAATAATAACCAATTACAGTGTAGAAAGCCTAAGTGACCAATAAATGTAAGAAAATGTGTTCCTTTTTAGTAGTCATATGTGAAATCAACTTAAAAGCACATTAAAATAATATTCCCCACATGAGATCAACTACTGTCAAGTATCCTTAGAATCTACAATATAGATAATGGTGTGGAGATAAAAAAAAATTCATTCACTTGGGTACAATGTTGCTAACTTAACAAAATTGGAGATGATCTGTTTCAAGTGGAAGAAGCCATGGAAATTTATCCATAGGTTGTGCCATTTTTGATAGGCCTAGATAGTGGAGATTGAAATGTTTAGGGAACACCCTTGCTGGGTAGCTCAACTGGCTAGAGCTTAGTCCTGATATGCCAACGTTGTGGGTTTGAACCCCAGCCAGGGCACATACAAAAACAACCAATGAGTGCATAAATAAATGGAATAATGAATTGATGTCTCTGTCTCCCCTCCTCTCTCTCTTCCTTCCCCATCTCTCAGGGAATACCAGGAGAGTGCTTTACAGAGAGATAAAAAGCCAGAGAAATATTACAGGAATGACTGCTCCTCAACCAGGTATCCTTGGTGTGGACCCCTTGGACTATGTGGAGACTCTCAAGTGGAGAAAGACATACATTAAAATTATTTTTATAAACTTGGTTATGTGACTTTTCCTCATTACAGAACAAGGTGAAACAATGGTATCTGAGGTCCTTTCTAGAGGCATCATTTGCTATAGACCACTGTCAATAGAGAAGAGTTTTACTTTAAGGAGTGGAGAATATAGCATTATTCATTAACAAACTAGGTCCTTCAGATGGGAGTTGAAGGAACATTCTAGGAAGCAGCGGGCTGAAAAGGTTTTTGATCTGTGTGTATCTGAGCTTCATGGGCCCTAAGAACATGACTCCTGAGTACATTGCAGGCACACAGTGCCGAGGTGACGTGATATCCAAAGCTCATGAATCTCCAATGGACTTTGACTTCAGATGTTTGGCTTCCATCTGTTTTATATATTAGATTTCAATGTGTCATTTTATTTTAACATAGGACTGCAATGTAAACAACTTTGATAGCCACCTGTTCATATTTCTATAATGCCAAAAAGAAGATACTTTGGCTTAAGGTCTCTGAGCCAGATGATTGAATGGCTGAAAGTAGAGAGATCGCTGCCTGATTTTCAGCCCCACATTTATTGTAGGAAAAAAATGTGTGAAAAAATCAGTGAGCTGTAGAATGGAATGAGCCAATGTGCCTTACTTGTGGCTCTCCGCTCCATATGTATTTGATCCTGAAAATGTAGATGTAGGTGGAAGGTGCTGTAAAAGAACCATACCTGGTTAAGGCTGCAGACTGATCTTGTGTATTAGCTGTGACTAATGTCAGCTAAAGTGAAAGTTCTGAAAAACATGGAGCAGAAATGAATCTCGGCAAAATGGTTTCTAGTATTTTTACTTCACAAATTTCAACCTGTGATGTAGAGCTGTCAGGCTTATGGCTAATGTCCTTTCATCACTATCCCATCTTTACTTGGTCAGAGCCCTGTACTTATGGAGCTCAAATTTGTCATTCAATTCGAGGCTTCTTTCTCCATAAGGTATCTCTGCTGCCTGGGATTGTTTTACTAGGCTGACTTCCCCATTAAACTAACTCCTATCCATTCATTTTTAAAGTGAACTTAATGGGGTGACATTGGTTAATAAATTATATATGTTTCAAGAGTACAATTCTATAAGATATCATATGTTTATTGCATTATGTGTTTAAATCCTAGAATCAAATCTCCTTCCGTCACCATATATTTGACCCCAATTACCTTTTAGTACCTTCCCTGACTCCCTTGCCCTCTGGTAACCACCATACTATTGTCTGTGTCTATGAGTTTTTGTTTGTTTGCTTTGTTTGTCTTATTTGTTCATTGGCTGCCTTTGGTTTTATATCTCACATAGGTAAAATCATATGTTCCTTGACTTTTTCCACCTGGCTTGTTTTGCTTAGCGTGATATTCTCAAGGTCCATCCATGTGGCCGTAAATGGCAGTATTTCATCTTTTCTTATGGCTGGGTTGTATTCCATTGTATATTTGTACCACGTCTTTATTCATTCATTTATCAAAGACCCTTCAGTCATTTCCATGTCTTGGCTACCGTGAATACTGATGCAATGAATATAGGGACGCATATATCTTTACAAATAAATGTGTTCAAACTTTTTGTGTAGATACTCAGAAGAGAGTTTGCTGGATCGTATGGTAATTATTATTAATTTTTGGAGTAACTTATATACTGTTTTCTATAGTCACTGTACCAGTTTATATTCCTATCTGCAGTGAATGAAGCTTCCTTCTTCTCCACAACCTCTCCAACACTTGTTATTTGTCTTATTAATAAAAGCAATTCTAACAGGTATGAGGTAGTATCTTATTGTGGTTTTGATTTACATTTCCCTAACAGCTCATGAAGTTGAGCATCTTTTCATATGTCTGTTGATCACTTGTATGTCTTTTGGGAGAAGTGTCTGTTCAGGTCCTCTGCCCAATTTTAATTGGTTTGTTTTATTGCTGTTGAGTGGTATTACTTTCCTTCTATATTTTGAATATAAAACCCTTACAGAAATATCTTCTCCCATTCAGGTGGTTGTCTTTTTGTTTTGTTGGTGGTTTCTTTTGCTATACAGGAGCTTTTTAGTTTCATATAGTCCCATTCTTGTATTTCCCTCCTATAAACTCATTCAGAAAAAAGGTTAAGGGCTTCTTTTTAGAAAACTCTACCCAGTCTTACTCAGAAATTCATTTATTTATCTTAAAGCAAAAAGAAATTATTAACATTTTCATGTCTTTTACTAGGCAGAATTAAGGGAAATTCCTGCAACCATATGGGATTTTGTGTGCATGTAGCAAACGTTTTAAAATGAATATATAGAAAGAAGGTAAAGATAGTGTGAATGATGAAATGGGTGATCTTTAAAGAAAGTTGTTATTTATGTAACAAGAAAATTAAACAGGGTGTTGACTAAGTTTAAAAGATAATGTAAAATCAGTTTCAGTCTTGTCATAAAAAGTAATCAAGTAACAGAGACTTAAAAACATATATTTTTATCAGAAAATGTGCTATTATATGAAGTAAACACACTATAGAAGCATACAAGAAAATTATATAGATATGAATTCATCTCTATATAAAATTATGATAACCAATTGAATCAAAATATGTGGAGATGGGCCCAAACCTTAGGTTTCCCCAGCTCAATTCAGTCACTGACCACACTATTCTAATTTATGGATGGTATGCAATTAACAATAAAATTTTCAGCATGAGTCAAGAAAAGATTATACAAATAGATTTCTTTATTATAACAATGTAACAGGTGGTGTGTACTAGCATCACTGACAGCCTCCTCCCTTCACTATTTCTCTACTCCAGACCCTTGGTGACATTTCTACTAGATTAAACATATTTAGCTGATAGCAGTTCTAGGATCATTTTAACCCACGGAGAGAAGTTTTATTTTCCTTTCCCTTAAAAATAAGTGTACAGTGAGTTTTCCATATCCAAAATAAATTCTTGGAGAATATGACTTTAAGTGAAACAAAGTATAAGGAAATAGGATCATAGATCTAAACAAGAGTTAAGATCCTATGGCATATTCCTGGTCATAAAAATATTACCAAACTTCTAGATAAGGGTCCAACACACTTATATTAAACATCAAAATAATGTGATCTCTACATATACTTAAGAAAGGTTAATTAAAACAAGATAAAGGTTTTCCAACCTGCTTATTTCAGTTAAGGGTCTAAGATGGCCAGAACTTCTCCCAGCAGCTCAGGGTGCAAGGCGAGACCCCAATGATGGACAGGTCATCCTTCCATGACAGGGTGCATCATGCTCACACCCACACTCACTTAGACTGGGACAATCTAGATACAGCATGTTACTTCACATGCACATCTTTGGAATGTGAGAGGAAACTCTGTACCCAGAGAAAATTCACGTAGACCCTTCAGGAACATTCAAACTCCACAGACAGTGGTTCCAGCCAAGAACTGATTTTTTTCCATCAATATTACAATGAAATGATGTTGAAGGAAATGGCATAATTTGAGGATATACTGTGTCTTTGACCATTATTTCTAAAGATGAATTACTTAAATTGCATTACTGTCTAAGCACATTTTGTCTTGAGCCTTTCATAGACTAGGTAAATTTAATTCTCATCTTAAATTCAATTATTTGTATTTCTCTCCCCAACTGTGAGAAAAACCTCCTGTATATACTTATTCATATTTCTTTATAGTTAACTCTATTAAAGTTACAGATTTCTCTAAAGCCATGTTCAATAGGATGACCAGGTAACCTCACATTCAGACATAATATGGGTCATTGCTCACAAAAGCAATTGAATTTACATGGATGCTTTGCATGTTTCCCCAGAGAGATGGTCATGCCCTAGCAGTTGCCCTGAAGAAGTACATCTAGTTGGTCGTGCACTGCTGCACTTTTTTTTTTTTTCATGGAATTCTATAATTCTCTCTGTGGGATCTTGGATTTAAGTTTGCATATATTTAGCTAATAATCGTTTGGGTTGTAGAATTCCGCAGAAGTAAACTAGTTTTCTTAATCAACCAACACCTAGATTGCTAGTCTAGTTGCTTATGGTTTTTGAGTTGATTCTTCAGCATTGTCAAAAGAAAAATATAAAAGATAATAATTATTATGATAATGGCCTTAGAACACATTATCTCTTCTGTTGATTTACAGAAATCAAATATATTTGAGAAATGTAATTGCCTCTTGCTCCTATTATAATTTTTCATGTTTCCTATTAGCAACCTAAGTATATCATACATGTGTCAAAAATTATACTTGATTTTATACCCTTTTATAAAACATACACAACTAGGGTCATAGTTATAAAGGGTTAAATATTATTATACTTGACATATTAGATAAATGAGAATATGACTTATAGATCACATGTGGCATCTAAAATTCTGGTTTTAACTAGATGAAGAGCATATCAGCCCATAGAAATCTAAAAATATTGAATGTTTAATTTCCCCAGGTCACACAGGACTTTTATAGTCACAGTGATGTATGGAAAATAAGTATAATGACAGGCATAAAAACAGATATTTGTGCATATGTCTCAGAGCTTTATGTCTGAGCCCCTTGTCTGCCAGGGATGAAGAATAAGTCTACCAAGACATGATCTGCTTGGGAAGGAAAAGTGGTCGATCTCTCAGAGGAGAAGGGCCTAGAGCTTTTTCCTCTATGGGCTTTTATTAGGTTCATTTGCACAGGAATACAGATAAAGCTCATCAATCAATGTCAGGCAGTAAGGGTTAAACAATACATAACTTATAGAGAACTTTGAGGGCTTATTCTGAGTTATGGTCAATTAGTTAAAGGGCTATAAAACTTTGGGTGGCCAGACTCATCTCAGGTCTGGACCCTTATCTTTTAAGCTGAGGGTATAAATAAAGCAGGTTTCACAGGAATGTATGTATTTTTCTTAGGCCTGATTCTCCAGGGAATCCGCCCCTCCCAGCACAGGACTGTACCGTCCTCTGTTATTGCTTCAGGCTTAAGTCAGGCAAGGGAAGTAAGGCAGCCAATAAATTAGGAGACTTCTTGCAGGCAGAATGAGGACTCAGTCTATTTAAAAGCCGTGGGGCGAGGGTCCATCACCCCTTTTTTCCACAGCCCCCCGAGTCCTTCCCTGTGGGCTTATTCCTGGTGACCAATGCCTGTCTTAGATTGTTCCTTCCTTGAGGAATCTTACCCGTCATTGGCTAAGTGGTCAAGCTCAGGGCCAAGCAGGGTGACGTGGGCAGAGATGGCACACCTGCCAGGGAGATAAGCTTTGTCTCCTTAATGGCTTATGGTCCCAATTCTGACTCAGCCCTAACCATGGGGGGTTACAGCTTCTGAAACCAGGCAGGGAGGTTCCCAATATGCATATACTTTAACACAACTATTTCTAAACTTATCTAGTCCATGTAGCAATGCAAGATTGGTAAACCCTGAGCATAAAGCAAGTGAGTGCCAATAAGTAGGGCAGAGATGTATGTCTAGAAAACAGATCTTGTCCAAACAAATGCCATTTCTCTATGGATAAATTGTTATTGTACAATACCTATGAAAATTTAATATGTTAATGTTTACTGGGAGGAACCTAATGTGAAGAAAGACATAAAAGCCAAATTTTCTAAACTTATTTGATTTTTGGTGTTCCATTTTCAAGGACCAGAGTTCCATGAAACATATGTTGACATAATTATTTAATAATGTAAGTGGCTCTATGACCAAGTCTGGTTAGAAATGTGCAAGGTTTTAAATCAACATCTTCATAACTTACATGAAAATCATATATATTGTAGTTGGTTGAGTGTAGACCTATTCAGGGCTTTATATACAGGGACAATGACAGAAAATAGAGTCAATGATGGGGTTGAATTGGAGAATAAGACAAGGCAAGAGAATTAGAGACACAAGCTTGATGGAAGAGAAAGTGGAACCAAAGGAATCATGTGATCCAAAATGAATGTTAAAGGTATGATGGACAGCACAATAAAAGCAGACACATAGGTTAGCATACAGGCTTCATAACTGGCTCTAACAAGGAAAACAAACTCTCTGACCTCCATTTCCTTGGAGATAGAACAGAATTATATCACAAAGATTAAATAAAATCATAAAAGCCATAGTTTACCACATGGTTGTTGGCCAATAAATTTTCTATTATATATCTATATAGTGTGCAGTATTAAAAGGCAGTGATTATTTTCTGACTTAAGAACACCTATTATTTTTAATTAATCCAAAGCATGCATTTTTAAAAAATGTATTGGGGTGACATTGGTTAATATGATCATATTCTTAAAACTGAAACTACAGCCCTAGCTGGTGTGGCTCAGGAGAGAGAGTGCCAGCTTGCAAACCAAAAAGTCACAGGTTCGATTCCCAGTCAGTGCACACACCTGGATTGTGGGCCAGGTCCCCAATCATCTGTCTCATTCATCAATGTTTCTCTCCCTCTTTCTCCCTTCCTTACCCTCTCTCTAAATAAGTAAGTAAAATCTTAAAAAAAAAAAAAAAACCCAAAACTGAAACTACATACCCAGAGAAGAGCAAAAGATGGTAGATAGAGGAAGGCCTCCCCGAGTTCTGTAAAAATTGCATTCTTTTCTGGACATGACTATCATTATGTATTTAATAGAAAAGGGAACATCGTGACAAAGCACAGACATAGTCAAATGTGGTTTTGTTAAAGGACTAAGCTGCTTCAATTTTATCTGCTCTCTCAATAATTCAGTGCTTTACTAATGGTCTTTAATTAGAAGTAAATAAACCAACTTTATATGATTGCAATAAATAATATGGAAATTCAAAAGAAAAAAGTAATATGAATGACACTATCACATAGACACAAAGTAAGGCTCCCAAGAACGTCTATTTCATCTGAGGAATTAATAGCTCAGAGCTGCTGTTCCTGTAGATCTCCTGCTATCCTCTCTTAATTTCTTTAATGCTTATTTTATGTGATGATTTTGCATCTCTAATTTTATCTTTCTCTCACTATTTTTGCAGAGGTTTAAATATAGTAGTTGACATATTCAGAAATCAAAACTTTTTTTAAAAAAATGAGATAATTAACATACAGATTATTCATTTTGCTTAAAGCATCATTTTCCTTTGCAAACCTCCTGAGCTTCAAAGAAGACTGTTACACTATGATTTTTTATTGTTTTTTATGCATAAAGATGTCAATCAGCCATGGTCAAAAAGTCAATGCACTGCTTAAATCCCTACATAATTTCCTTAAAAAAAAAAAAAGAAAGAAAATCCTTTCCATGGACAACAACTGTGTCAAGCTGACCCCTTCCACATTCCCTTTTCCTGGTGCCCTCTTCCATGTGTTCCAGCTATGTTATCCATCTTATTGAGGTCCATTTCCTTAAAAATACTTTCCCTGTAACCAATTGTACACCTGTTCCCACTTTGTTGTTCATTGCACCCCATATTTAGCCTTCATAATATGGATTACAGTGCATAACTATTTCTGAGATCATTTGATTACTGTTTCACTAAAATATGTCTCATAATAGTAGATGAGGACAAATAACAGTCAATGACATAGTTTAGAATACGCTGTAATAATCTTACAATAGATTGGCAATTTCTATATGTCTTTGAAGATTTCAGAAATTTTATAATGTTGAAAATAGGAAATAAAACAAAAGTATATTTAACTTATCATTTTAAAGAATCCATAATTTGAACATAATTAGTCATAGTTTCATAATTCTTGGTCTTTTTGCCTTATTTCTTTAAGGTTCTGACTCCATTAAAACTAAAAATTTCAGAGGGAGGTGGGGAAAGTTGGGGGGTGGGGAGGGGTGAGGAGAAAAGGCAGAAGACTGTACTTGAACAACAATTTTTAAAAAACCTAGAAATTTCAGATTCATGCAATGCATTTGACACCATTAATGAAAAGAGACCATGAAGGAGGACTTCTTAAAAGTGCTAAGGATATGACCTTTGTTTATATAAAAAGTTTCACTTTCATCTCAAGGTCTCCAAGGCTTGACAGAAATATTCTCTACCTGTCACTTACCTCTCTCTCTTATGTAAATTAAGTTATTGCTGTGGTGGCTGAGTACTGTCATCTTTTCTTCTTTATAAGCATGTGTCAGATCAAGATTTTTAAAACCTGATTTTGTTTGACCTTCCAGGTAGATGATATATTTGAAGAAGTCCTTGTGTAGAGAGGCACAGAATTCTACATGCTATTGAGTTCATATGAAAGATTGATATTGGCTCTCCTGCTTTATGTTAAAATAGACTGATTTTTAAAGTTACATTTACAAAATATTTTAAAGAGTGTGAAGATAGGTAAAACTTGCATATTATCATATCAGAATATTATTCTTTTATTTTGCAATTCATAATGAATTGTGAAGCTTTCACTGACATTGAAAAAGTATTTCTGTGAGTAAAACAATTAAGCTCTAGCAAGGAAAGTATTTTTTTAATTTTATTTTATTTTTATTAAATTTATTGGGGTGATATTAGTTAATAAAATTATATAGGTGTCAAGGGAAAGTAAAATTTAAGAAAACATTTTTCAATTTCTCTCTTCAACCATACACACAGAGCAAGTGAGTTCTATATGTATATACATAGTTTCATATTTATTTACATTAATGCATACATGAAAAAATACATAATGCTTATATAATATGTAACTACATATATATGTGTGTATACATATATAAATACATTCCTTGATAATCTAATTCATATATATACACAATATTTTATATGCATAAATATCTATGCTGTCAATGTTTTGGTTCAGGTATTTAGAAGTATGTGAAAGATTAATATATCAATTGTTTACCTGAGTGGAGGTTATAGAGAAAAGGATAGGAATAGGGATGGAGGAGCAGCACACATCTGAGTAGGAAAGGGGCCACCAATGACAGAGAAGGTAATTAAAATATTTCTCCATGTCTTTGGTATTATCTTTGGATTATAGCCACTTGACTGAGCGTTTACTGGTATTTAACTTGGTTTTAATTTTCATTTCCTTAATAATGAAGACTATTTTTTAACTTATTTTATAGTCAGTCTTCCACAATAGAATGTTAGCTCTTTGAGTGCAGGGAACAGGACTGTTGTTATCTAGTAGGTCGCTGTGTACAGAAGACACTAAATTCAGTGATTAAGTACATCTCTATAGTATGTAGGAATGAAAGTCATTCCTATGAGTAATGTTAGATTCCCTTAATGTTTTTATGTTATATTCATCAAGTAAAAAGAGGTCATAAAATATGAGAAGTCTCATTTTATTTATAATTTCTGAAATATATAACATATCTAAATTAAAATGTTAATGATATGTCTGTATCATATGCTATTTGTAGTTTGTCCTATATGTAATTTATAAAGTAAAAGGCCTAAAAATAAATATCTAACATTTATCCAGTCCAGAAATATCCTCATCTGACTCTCCATTGACAGAGCTCATCATTTACTACTTACCCATATCACACATGTTGTTGAACTCCTTTTCAGGGTACTAAAATTTGACTCCTTAGCAGAGGGGAGGGGGGAGGGGATAATGGGGGGAAAGAGTGAAGGGTTTACAGGAACAATGATAAAGGACACATGAACAATAACAAGTGGGAGGTGGAAATGAGGGAGGGAGGCAGGGAGGGCTGGGTTGGAGGGGAAGGGTGGGGGAAAAGGCAGAGAGAAAGAATAAATAAATAAATAAATAAATAAATAAATAAATAAATAAGTAGAAGTTCCTCTGTTCTTATACCTATCTTCCAATAAGATAGGATTCTACATTTACACAAAGAGACTTTCTGACATGAGTCTGTATTTCTCCAAGTCCAACTTTACCAGTTTCTTTATCATTCATCTGAAACGGTTCCCAAATATCTCACCCTGTTTGCCACCTCAAAACTCTTCTTACATTATCAATTTTCGAATTTAACAACCATTTCTGGAAACTATACTCTTAGGACATATCAAGACAAATAAAACAATAACTGCCACTTTTAGAAGTTTATTCATCACAGTGTATTGCTAACTGTATGCAATACACTGTGCTGAATAATTTAGAAACACATGTTTTACAGCAATTACTTTCTTATTTTTCCCATTTTACAAATGAAAACACTGAGGTATGGGGAAGCAAGAAAATCACATAAGATCTAATAATTAGTAAGTAAAAGCATTTGAATTTTTATTCAAGTGTGTCTGATTCCAAAGTTCTTCTTGTTCTTCTCTTGACCTGAACACTAGGCTTGTGTTCTACTCTTATGAATGCGTATGATTTTAAGATACAGACCTCAGTTGAGCTAAAGTAAAATAGCCTCATTATAGATTAGGATTTTTTGCCAGATAACCAGGTCCCTGTTTATAGCCTTCTTACCAAAATCTTCAAAGATAAAACATGTTACTAAGAAAGAAATTTTAGAGTAATTTGAATCTTCCTTAACCTATGACCAGTACTCTGATACCTCTAACACTTAAGAGAATTGGTTCTCACAAAACTCAGTAATAGTGATTTTTGTTGTGTTCAGAGTTGGGTAAATTTTCCCTTCTTTCTAACTGTCTCAGATTTGCCTCTCTCACAGATGTGCTATTCCCAAGCTCATATTCTGGGCCTGACTGGACCCAGAGGCTACCCTGTGGCCTTTTCATGCTGAAATAACTGGCTGCCCTTTACCCATTTGGGGACATATGGCCTTCTCTCCAAGGAAAGCAACATGTCTTCCTTTCTGGCTCTAGGCAACCAAACACACACTTGGGAACATAAAATACAATCCCCCTTCTGCTTTTGATTATGCAAGAGCTCTCACATCTGAGGCTTAATGCAGTGGGACACCAAAGAAAGGGGATCTTTGAAGCCTTGGCAAGCCTGAAGGCTCAGAGGTCTGTTACACAAGGCTGCCTTTTCCACACTTTTGTGTTCCAGATACATTCTGACCTGTAGGCCTCAATTTCCTTGAGGATATAAAAATCCTCAAATTTCATGGGAAAACACGTATAAAGCAGGCAAACCTCTAAGTGATTAATCTCTCAGAAATCCTCAAAGACTCTGAAAGATGCATAAAGGACAAGTCAGAGGCTTTTCTTTTTCACAAGGGGGCTCATGATTGCCGCAGAGCAAAGCACTCATGGAAAGAAAAGACATTATCTAGTCCTTTCCTTTCTGCTGTCAGTGACTGTTTCGCATAACACTGTCAGAGTTGGGACAAAAGTGTAAGATTAAGGAATTACATGTATTTTCATGTGCAACCTGAATTCCACATGGGCATCAGCTGATCACAAATTATCTCTCTTCATGCATTGACACAGCTGACATTTTCAGGGAACCTGCTTTAATTCTGAGATCCCAAGAAATATTTAGTTAGATCAAATATTCTCAGAAATAATTTCCTTGAGCAGCTGTAAACTTCTCTAGGGCACTAGTTCCATATTTTTCCTAGATAACAGAAATCTGTAAGAAGGCCAGTGACTCAATACTTTTCCAGGAAATGCCTGGCTGGCTGGCTGGGCATTTCTAACCTACAGCAGGAGCCACAGTCTGGACTGAAATCAGATATGTAAACAGGCTTGGATTTCCCATTTCAGAAGGGATTACAAACTGTCCAGCAATCGTGGCTTCTCCTCTGCCGCTGGTTTAGCTCTTCAGCTTCTCTTTGCTTCTCTATAACTTCTCTTCTGGGCTTTGGCATTATCCATTCACTACCATTTCTTTTCCTATGCATGTATTATCTGAGGAGAGAGAACATACCTTTTTACTTTCATTTTCTCATCCATAGAAATGACATTGGACAGAGAGCTTTCTTCTACCAAGATCTTAGCAGAGGCCTGCCTGCACCAGCTTTACATACTAGACCCAGTACTACTTCCATCAGCTGTTGTGAGGGCCTGACCTCTGTTTGGTCTGTGCTGCAACTCAATTCTGCCCTACCTCTCCTCCAGACTGTCCCTGCTCCTCTCTCCTAGAACCTCCCACCTTTCTCTTACCTCTGCTTCGCCCTTTCACCTTCCTTCTCCTCCTTCTGTTCCTTAGTTACATTAGTGCTTTCCACTAATCCTGCTTTTCCTTCAGAGTGATGATTCCTGGGCATCTATACATGAACATTACTACTCTAATCCTTTGTTAATATCTCTTCCCTTATTATTTCTCTATGCAGCTGGTGTCCCTGGGTAATGCAAATAGAAACCACTATATCAAGCCAGGGACCAGAGAACAAATGGGAAAAAAGCCTCAGCTGATATGTACCTAAAATAAATTCTTAGGTTTAATTTCAGATAAGTAATCCTTAGCCTCTAGCAAAATGACTGCAAAAATGTGTGCAGCTCTATATACAATAAGTATCACACAGCCTAATTAGAAACTTTTTCTATTTTGCCTTTTAAGTTTGGCCTTTATGCTACCATTTTTTTTTTGAGGAGGGGATGTAGAAAATTATTAAGTATTTAATAATTGCCAGGGAGTAACCAGAGTGACTTGCCCTAAACCCCAAACCTGTTATAGGTGTGAGAAATAGCTTCCTGAGAGACTGTTTGGGGAGCCAAGGGGCTCCACACTTAATTCCTGAGTGACATTTTATCCTGTGTTTACTTCGGCTTCCTTTATGAGGCACAGATTTACATGAAGAATTTACCTATTCAGAGTCTTATTTGTAAATCATAGCCATGTTTTCCATTCTCCTTAATCCCCATATAATCCATAAATCTTCTGATTCCCTTTGTCAAGCATTCTAGTATCCTCCTCTGATAGTTCATTGTTTACATCTCCTGCTTATTAGCATTCTCTATTTGCTCTCCTGGTATAATGCAAAACAGTAAATAATAAGATTCAGGGTTAGATATACTTTAATAAGTTTTTGAAATGTTTCTATCTGGAGAAAAACCATATTCCTAGTAATTCACATGAAAACTCTAGAATTCCAAGAAACCAGTAAAGGCAAGCTGAGACTTCCTTTATTTGGCTGCGCCCAAACATGATAACATCTCTACTGGAAGCATCAAGTTTTCTGAACCCAGTTCAAAGTTTCCCTCTTAATCCTCAAGCCCTTACCGTGTTTTACAATGAGAGCTGCCTACTTTTTCCTCCCTGTACACCCCTCTCCAAATTTCAGATGGGGATGTTGACAGTGACTCCAACCATATGAAACTACTCTTCTTTCTTTCTTCGAAACTTTGAGCTGAGAGTAGCTGATAATATGCTGTAGGGTGAGAGCATTTCCACCTATGCCCTTTGCTGGACATCTTCCTTTTCCACATAGGTCTCATTTTGGGAGCTGATGATGTGCAGCCCACATGACTGGCAGAAGGAAGGGGAATGACCCTTAGGACACCAAGAACCTCTCACCTCTTTTCTGGAGTGTAAAATCCCACCTCTAACTCATGTTAATACTCTTTGTCATGTAAACCTGCATACAATACATTTTTAGGCAACTCCTCCCTTTAATGTTTGGTGAGAGCAAAAGTAAAGGAATCACAGGAGATAAAAAGAAGAATCATGTCTACAATTATGGTGTTTTTAATCTGGCTACCTCCAGAAGGTACAGTGTTGGGGTTATGGTGTAGTAGGATAAGCTAAGAAGGAAAAAAAAAGGAAAAACAAATTAAATTTAATGATTTTTTTCATTAAATTCTCTTATTCAAGCACATTAGGATATTGCACATTTACAAATTACTAGGCACTCTGCTAGAGGCTTCCGCATGTAGACACCAGCATTGATGAAAGCCTGGGGACAGAGATGTTTTCCTTTTTTTGTTCTCCATCCCCAGCCTCCACTTCTAGGAAACCCACCAGAAGCATAGGGCCCTGCTAGCCAGACCATGCTCCACATTAGGTTGGAAATGGTAGGGCTTCTTCATGAGAGCAGTTGTTACCCCTGGAACCCAGCACTCCCCATTCTTTTACCTTCCCAGCACTTTCAGTTCCCTGGTCCGGCAGTTATTTTTGTCTCTTACAGTTGACTACTCAATCACTTCTGCTTCCAGCAAGACCCCTGGTCCCCACAGTTTCATACACTCCCCAAATCAGTGTGTCTTTCTTTCACACCTTATTCTATCACATCTCCTCAATAGAGTGATTCCTCTGTTAAAGGATTTTTGTTCCCTCTGAGGAAAAAAAAACTCATAATCTTGATATGATCCCATACCTGAATATCATGTATCTATCCATCTATCTAATCTATAATTCCTCTTCTGTGAAATATAATTTCAGGTTTTATCATACAGGTTCTCACTGAGTGTTGATATCCATGTTTGCATCAGTCTAGTTCCTTAAAATTTAAAGGGAATTCTAGTCTCACTCAGACAATAACTTTCTAGATTGCATTTTCCTCTTTGTTAGGTTATATATATTTCTCCTTCTACCCTTCACTTTCCAGATTTTGACAAACTGGCAAAGGTGAGAAAGAAAATAAACCCACATGGACAGCAGCAGCCATCACCCAGGCAGACAGTAAATGCATGACACGGTTTCATCATGGAAACTGTGGTGGACTTGAGGGTCCTGCAGAGCAGTGGGGGTGGTTCTTTGTAGCTTCTTTTTCCTCAAACATAATCTCCTGTGGAAAGAAGATGATAACATCAGCCTTCCTCTACTGTGTGACTTGGGTTTTCTTTGCTCCCTTCCTCCTCATAGGAACCTTATCTCAATCATCCCTCATCCTTGTCTGACAGGGAATGCCTAAAATGAAGGCAGCTCCTCTGATATCCTGAACTTCCAAATATTTTTCCATTCAAAAGTGTTTCATTGGAACTAGCTTTTTGAGACAGGGACATTGACCCTGTAGCTAATCTGTTTATGGTACTCAGATTACTTGCCTGACCATAACCCTCTTCCAAACCCTTCAAGACATCATGGATGTCCAACATCCAATATCCCTTTATTTTAGATGGCTGTTAGGGTTGGAATACTGCCCAAGTTTCTGGAGCCTTCCATATTTTGTCAGTCACTCCCTTGGTTTCTGTGGTCCCAAATTAAATTCATATTTATCAACTTCCTCCCAAGGATAATTTCTTTTATTCAAAGGAAAGGCTTTCACTAACCCACTTGAATCACAGGTAACTACATCTACATTTGGATATACAAGAATGTTTAGCTAAAGAGAAATTACCTCCTGTTCGGAAATACACTAAACCTTTTTGTCCTCCAGAATGTAACTTCAGGGAACAATTCTTTTTTTTCTTTATTAAATTTTTATTGTTATTCAATTACAGTTGTGTGCCTTTTCTCCCCATCCCTCCACCCCACCCCAGCCAAATCCCCCTCCTTCGCCAACCTCCAGCCTCCCCCTGGATTTCATCCATATGTCATTTATAGTAGTTTCTGTAATCCCCTCTCCTCACTGTCCCCTCCCCACTCCCCCCTGTCCATTGTTAGATTGTTCTTAACTTTAATGTCTCTGATTATATTTTGTTTCCTTTTTTTTTCTATTTATTATGTTCCAGTTAAAAGTGAGATCATATGGTATTGGTTCCTCACCGTCTGGCTTATTTCACTTAACATAATGCTCTCCAGTTCCATCCATGCTGTTGCAAAGGGTATAAGCTCCTTCTTTCTCTCTGCTGCATAGAATTCCATTGTGTAAATATACCATAGTTTTTGGATCCACTCATTTGCTGATGGGCACTTAGGTTGCTTCCAGTACTTGGCTATTGTAAATTGTGCTGCTATGAACATTGAGGTGCACAGGTTCTTTTGGATTGGTGTTTCAGGGTTCTTAGGGTATAATCCCAGCAGCAGAATTGCTGGGTCAAAGGGCAGTTCCATTTTTAGTTTTCTGAGGAAATTCCATACTGTTTTCCACAGTGGCCTCACCAGACTGCATTCCCACCAGCAGTGTACTAGGGTTCCATTTTCTCCACATCCTCTCCAACATTTGTTTGTGGATTTGTTTATGCTGGCCACTCTGACTGGTGTGAGATGGTAGCTCATTGTGGTTTTAATTTGCATCTCTCTGATGGCTAGTGATGCTGACAATCTTTTCATATGTCTCTGGACCCTCTCTATGTCTTCCTTGGAGAAGTGTCTGTTCAAGTCCTTTGCCCATTTTTTAATTAGGTTGTTTGTCTTCCTGGAGTGGAGTCGTGTGACTTCTTTATATATTTTGGAGATCAGGTCTTTGTTTGAGGTATCATTGGCAAATATGTTTTCCTATACTGTTGGTTCTCTTTTTATTTTAATGCTGTTTTCTTTAGCCTTACAAAAGCTTTTTATTTTGATGAGGTCCCATATGTTTATTCTTTCCTTTATGTCCCTTGCTTTAGGGGACGTGTCTGTGAGGATGTTGCTGTGTGGAATGTCTGAGATTTTCCTGCCAATGTTTTTCTCTAGGATTTTTATGGTGTTACAACTTATATTTAAGTGGCCTTGTAATACAGTTTGATATGAGGTATTGTGATCCCTCCTGCTTTGTTCTTCCTTCTCAAAATTGCTGCAGCTATTCGGGGTCTTTATGATTCCATGTAAATTTCTGAAATGCTTGTTCTATATCTGTGAAATATGTCATGAGTACTCTAATAAGGATTGCATTGAATCTATAAATTGCTTTGGGTAGGATGGCCATTTTGATGATGTTATCTTCACTCTATGATGTCATTCTTCAACTCCATGAGCATGGTACATGCTTCCATTTGTTTGTGTCTTCCTTAATTTCTTTCTTCAGTGTTGTGTAGTTTTCTGAGTACAGGTCTTTTACCTCCTTGTTTAGGTTTATTCCTATGTATTTATTTCTCTTGTTGCTATATCAAATGGGATTTTTTTCCTGATTTCTGTTTCTGCAGTTTTGTTGTTGGTATACAGGAATGCCTTTGATTTCTGAGTACTGACTTTGTATCTAGCTGTTTTGCCAAATTCATTTATTAGGTTGAGTAGTTTTTTGGCGGAGTCTATGGGATTTTCCATGTACACTATCATATCATCTGCATACAGTGACAATTTCATTTCCCCCTTTCCAATTTGGATGCCTTTTATTTCTTTTTCTGGTCTGATTACTGTGGCTAGGACTTCCAGTACTATGTTGAATAAGAGTGGTGAGAGAGGGCATCCTTGTCTTGTTCCTGATCTTAGTGGGAAAGCTCTAAGTTTTTGTCCATTGAGTGTGATGTTGGCTGTAGGTCTCTCATATATGGCCTTTATTATGTTGAGGAATGTTCCCTCTATTCCCACTTTGCTGAGTGTTTTTATCAGAAATGGGTGCTGTATCTTATCAAATGCTTTTTCCATATCTATTGATATGATCATGTGATTTTTGTCTTTGCTGTTGTTTATGTGGTGTATTACTTTTGTTGATTTGCGAATATGTACCATCCTTGCATCCCTGGGATAAATCCCACTTGGTCATGGTGTATGATCTTTTTAATGTATTGCCGGATGCGGTTTGCCAATATTTTGATGAGAATTTAAGCGTCTATGTTCATTAGTGATATTGGCCTGAAGTTTTCTTTCTTCGTTGTGTCTTTATCTGGTTTTGGGATTAGGATGATGCTGGCTTCATAAAAAGAGTTTGGGAGTCTTCCATCAGTTTGGATTTTTTCGAATAGTCTGTGAAGGATAAGTGATAGCTCTTCCTTAAATGCTGTGTAGAATTCTCCTGTGAAACCATCTGGTCCAGGGCTTTTGTGTGTTGGGAGTTTTTTGATGACTGCTTCAATTGAGTCTGCTGTTATTGGTCTGTTCAGGTTTTCTGCTTCTTCTTCATTCAGTTTTGGAAGATTACATTTTTCTAGAAATGTGTCCATTTCACCTAGGTTTTCAAAGTTCTTGGCATACAGTTCTTCATAGTAGTTTCTTACAATCGTTCGTATTTCTGTGGTATCAGTTGTAATCTCTCCTCTTTCATATCTAATTGTGCTTATTTGGATCCTCTCTCTTTTTGTCTTGATGAGCCTACTTAAAGGCTTGTGGATTTTATCTTTTCAAAGAACCAGCTCCTGGATTCATTGATCCTTTGAATTGTGCTTTAGTCTCTATTTCGTTTAACTGCTCTGATCTTGGTTATTTCCTTCCTTCTGCTTGCTCTGGGCTGTCTTTGTTGTTGTTCCTCCAGTTCTTGTAGGCATAGGGTTAGGTTGTTTGTTTGAACTGTGTCTAACTTCTTAAGGTAGGCCAGTATTGCTATGAACTTCCCTCTCAGGACTGCCTTTGCTGGGTCCCATAGGTTTTAGGTTTTTGTGAATTCATTTTTGTTTGTTTCCAGAAAGTTTTTGATTTCTTCCCTAATCTCGTTCTTGACCCATTCATTGTTTAATAGCATGCTATTCAGTCTCCATGATTTTGAGTGTTTTGGGTTTTTCCCTTTGGGGTTGGTTTCTAATTTCAGTGTCTTGTGGTCAGAGAAAATGCTTGATATGATTTCAGTTTTCTAAATTTGTTGAGGCTTGTTTTGGGTCCTATCATGTGGTCTACCTTTGAAAATGTTCCATGTACACTTGAAAGGAATGTGTATTTTGCTTCTTTGGGTTGAAAAGCTCTCTCTATATATCAGTTAATTCCATTTCATATAGGGTATTGTTATGTTGCACAATATGCTTGTTGATATTTTTTTTGGAAGATCTGTCCATTTTTGACAGGTGGGTGTTAAAGTCCCCTACTATAATTGTGTTACTGTCAATATCTTTCTTGAAGTCCTCCAAGATTTTCTTTATGTATTTGGGTGCTCCTATGTTGGGTGCGTATATATTTACAATGTCTATGTCTTCTTGGTGGATTCTTCCTTTGAGTATTGTGAAGTGACCTTCTGGGTCTCTCTTTATGGCCCTTCTTTGGAAGTCTATTTTGTCTAATATGAGTATTGCTACACCTGCTTTTTTTTTCTGTCTGTTTGCTTGGAAATTTTGTTTCTAGCCCTTCAGTTTCAGTCTGTGTAGGTCTTTTGTCCTAAGATGGGTGTCTTGTAGGCAGCATATGTGTGGGTCAAGCTTTCTTATCCATTCAGCTATTCTATATCTTTTGATTGGAGAATTAAATCCATTTATGTTTAAGGTTATTATTGATAGGTAGTTATTCATTGCCATTTTTTTCCTACCTGTGTTCCTCTCTCTTTCTCTTTTCCTTCCTCTCCTTAAAGCAGTCCCTTTAGCATCTCTTGCAGAGCTGGTTTGGTTAAGGCATATTCTTTTAGACTTCTCTTCTCTGGGAAACTCTTTATTTGGCCTTCTATCTTAATCGAGAGCCTTGCTGGGTAAAGTAGTCTTGGTTGCAGGCCCCTGGTTCTCATTACTTGGAATATTTTTTGCCATTCTCTTCTGGCTTGGAGTGTTTCCATTGAGAAGTCAGTTTCTAACCTTATTGGGGCTCCCTTGTATGTTACTTCCTGTTTCTCCCTTGCTGCCTTTAAGATCCTCTCTTTGTCTTGGAAATTTGCCATTTTAATTATGATGTGTCTTGCAGTGGGTCTCTTTGGGTTCCTCTTGCTTGGGACTCTCTGTGATTCCTGGATTTGGGTGACTTTTTCTCTCCTCAGATTAGGGAAATTTTCCATCATTACTTTTTCAAACAGGTTTTCTATCCCTTGCTCTTCTTCTTCTCCTTCTGGTATTCCTATTATATGGATATTGTTACGTTTCATGTTGTCCTGCATTTCCCTTATTGCCTCTTCATTCTTTCTGAGCTTCTTTTCCTTTTCTTGCTCTTTCTGTGTGCTTTTTTCTACTTTGTCCTCCAGCTCACTGATCCGATCCTCTGCTTCATCAAGTCTGCTTTTCATTCCTTCTACTGTGTTCTTCAATTCAGAAATTGTATTCTTCATTTCCTCTTGGCCTTTGTTGATAGTTTCTATTTCCTTTTTCATGTTGATATAGTTTGCAGTGAGTTCATTGTAGTTTCCCTGTAGTTTCTGGTAGTTCTCTTTGAGCTCAGAGAACTCAGTAGCTTCCTGATAACCATTGCTTTGAACTCAATATCTGATAGTTGAGTTGCCTCTTTTTCAGTTAGCATTCTTTCTGAGGCTTCCTCCTTTCCTTTCATTTGGGGATTGTTTCTTTGTCTTCCCATTGTTTGTGAGACTCTTCTTGTTAGCCTCTGCTTCTTAAATTGATCTGTTCTGACTCCCTGGGTTTATGGTATGAACTTCTATGGTAGAATGCCAATGGGATTCAGTGGTTCTTTCTCCTTAATCTCCTGTGCTCACTGGTCTTGAACTGACATTTATAGGTGTAACACGGTCTAACTCTGGTCTTTTCAGCACTTCAGGTTTTCTTGTCTCTCCTGTGGGAAAAAGAGAAAGGGGGGGAAAGAGAAAAAAAAAAGAAGGGAAGGAGGGAAAATGGGAATAGAAAAGGAAAGGAAGGAAGGAAGAAGGAATAAAGAAAGATCGGAGGCAAGATAAGGAAATTTTAACAAAAATTAAAACAAAAGAATAAATAAAAGAAGGCAGGAAGAAGGAATAAAAAAGTAACGAATAGAAGGAAGAAGGAATAAGAAAGATTGGAGGCAAGATAAGGAAATTTTAACAAAAATTAAAACAAAAGAATAAATAAAAGAAGGCAGGAAGAAGGAATAAAAAAGTAAAGAATGGAAGGAAGAAGGAATAAAAAAAAGACAGAAGGACAGAAAGGAAGAAGGAATTCAGGGGGAAAGGAGGAAAGAAAAAAAAAAGTCTTCTGCTGGCTTTAAACAGGTCAGATTAATTCTGCTGGTGTTCCTGTCTGTGGAAGGGGGGGGGGGGGAGGGATTGAAAGGATTGGTTTCACTTTTCTCCCTTCCTGAGCCACACTCTTTGCTGTTGTTCAGCCTGCAGTCCAGTTCCTCAGGGTCCTTCTGCTCCTCACTATGCCTTCAGTTCACCAGTTGTGCTGTCCTTGAGTTGCACCAATTAGGGGCAACTCACACTCCACCTTCTTGCTCTTTGCTGTCTTAGATGCTTGGGGCTCTTGGTGCTGCTGTGGGGTGGTTCAGCCCCCTACTGGGTCGAGTCTTTCCGGGGAATGCAGTCTCCCCTAGCCCTGCAGCTCCCCTTTGCTGGGTGTTCTGCCTTCGTCCTAGCGAACCAGTAGGCCCTGCAGGGCTCTGTGCACAGGGGCTAGGTAGGAGTTGTAGGTGTTGTCCCTCGCAAGCAGCCAGGCCGTTGATCAGCTAGTCTGCTGCTTTGGGCCTGAGTCTGGCACTGCCAGCCAATCCAGCCACTTTGGGTCTGAGTAGTGCGCATCCTGAGGTCTAGCCGCTTTGGGCCTGTGGGTGGGGCAGCTAGCCTCTGCCCCCGGTGCGCACCCACCCACCCGAGGTTTCAGGTGTGGGCTCACCGCTGGGGTTTCAGGTGTGGGCCCCCAGTCCACTAATCTGGGTGCGGCAACCCGGCTTCAGGTGAGTGCTGAGGCTGCTTATCCCGCGTTCACAGTCCTGGGGCTGAGGGGGGAGGGGCACCAGAGGCCGAGGCTGCTGAGGAGAGTTCTCTAATTAGCCTCTGAGTGCCTCTGTTTTCTTTTTCTTTTTGAGAAATTCTTCCTATTCAAGCGCCCCTGGTCCAAACAAGTACCTGGCTGTTCACACAGCCCAGCCTGGCTCTCTCCCAAGAATCCTGCAGCAGACCTTGCACAGGGGCCGGGGCTTCAGCCAGCCTGGTCCCCTCGCAGGTCCTGGGGACCTTGTTGTCCTTAAGCACTCTTCTTACCATCAGATCTTTCAATGTCCTGTATCTTTGGTCTCCAATCTTCATATATGCTGGAATACCGTTGACTGTTTGCTCTGCTCCTCAGATCAGCTAGGTATTTTACTGGTGTTGAGGGGAAGTGAACTCTACTCCCACCTATCTCACTGCCATCTTCCCGGAACCTAAATCAGAACAATTCTTCAATGACTAAAATAACTTCCTCAGTCATCAAATTGAGAAAAGTAACTTTTTTTTTTCATTTTATATAGTTACAGTAATACAAGATTTCATTTTAAGTTGTATAAACACTACTATATAATTGTATATAGTTCTTTATTAGCATGTATGAAATTTAGACCTTCATTTCTTAATTATATTACATTTTAGGTCATAACAATATTCTAAATTTCAGTTGATTTTAATGAGAGAATTATTTTATACGAGAAACATTATAATATCTTGCATGTAATTTTTCCTTTTCTCACACTATATGTTTGTCACTCCATTCTTAGAAGTTAGGTCATGCAATTAGAGTTTGAACATTTTAATAACCTTAAATATCTTACTTACCCATCCAAAGATGTACTATTTTTTTATTTCCCGCAACCAGCAGAATATTGGTATGACAGTTCTTTTCATGAGCTCCTGTTTCACTTAACCTTAATGTCATTTGTGCATAGGCAACACTAAACTGACAAAAACAGCAGAATTAGGAGAAATGGAAGGAACATAGAAAGAGAAAGGGAAAAGAGATTTTTTCTTTTCCTGATTAAAAATTGACTGATGTGAAGTAGTGGCACCAGGAAAAGTAATGGGCTAAGTTATGACTTTCTTTACTTGCTTTGTTATTTACATAGTTGTATCTAGGATTCCTCCAAGGGAAATCATTTGTTCAGAGACAGCAGTAAAAAAATTCTAAAGGTATTTGTCTAAACAGACACATCAGGGCCAATGCTGAATGCAAGATGAGGATTAGAAATATAGAAATAAGAAACTTGAACTAATCTTTGAAAACTTGAATTTCAAAGTGGAAAATTTGGTTGAAATTTCATTGGTTATATTCATGTGTCTACTTCTGAATATTGTTTTGTGATTTGAACTTGGTTTATTCCTGTCTATGATGGGTGATATGGTAAATAACAATAAAATTCAATTTTAAAGTGTATTTCTGAATTTTGAAATTACTTACGTACATGGTTTAAAGGAAATTGCAGAAAGTCAAAGACAGCAAATATTATTTCAATCGCGCAGTAAGTAGATTCATGTCACTCAAGGAATAAGGGTCATGCATGTGAAAATGAAGAGAGAATGAAAAAATAAACGGAAAAAGAAATGAAGAGAAGAAAGAAAAAGAAATTTAGGTTTTTCCTTATACTATTTTCAGCATAGCTTAAAGCAACATGCCCAGGCTTTGAAATTTCATAGACCTGTAAATGTTTTTTCCTTTTTTTTATTGTTCACTTCTTTGTATAAAGGCTTTTCAAAATATACATTATTGTCAGTATCTGTGTCCTTTTTTAAAAACATGAAAATTCTTTGTAATTGTCTATGTTCATTTCATGTACAATTTCTCTAGATATCCATAACTATGTTTATAAACTGTGTACTTATTTTCTTACCTCATTCATTTCTTTTATTTCTTCATTACATTTCTTTTTTTTAATTGTTGTTCAAGTACAGTTGTCTCCATTTTTTCCCCACACTCTCACTCACCCACCAACCCCTACCTACCACCCTCAAGTCTCCCTACCTTTGGCTTTGTCCATGGGTCCTTTATATGTGTTCCTTGATGAGCCTTTCTCTTCTTTCCCATTAGCTCCTTCACCCCTGATTCATTTCCTTTTTTATTATTTTTATTACCACTCCCTTGTACAAACAAAGATATAACTGAATTTCTCAGAATTTTTAATATTCAGGAAGGAAGGACTCACCAACTTGCTCTTATTGGGCAATTTAATGATCATAATTTTCTCTTTAGTTGAAATGTATATTTAAGTTTTAAAATAGAAATTAGCCCAACTGCCTGGGAAAAATGGTTATTTAGATTTAGTTATCAACAACACCAATTGGATGGCCAGAACTGTACCTGTGTCATTACTATAGAAATTTTTCGAGTGTGTTGTAGTCACCCCAGAGAAGCAGGATGGGTCCCCAAATTGGTGTGGATGTTGAGACTGAAGTTACCACACATACACCAAGAAAATAAGAAAACATTTTCTGCCAAGAATGTCCAAATATGGTTTGTGAGAATGGAGGGGTGACTGGCTAGGGTTTTTATGGTGATTGAGGGAACATCAGGGTTGATATTTCTGACATGTACCTGCGTATTTGGAACTTCTCACTGGTGTCGTAGGACAGAACACTCAATTTTTCTTATCAGATTTCCCAGGTACAATAGGAAAGAGGAGAGATGAGGCTTGAAAGCTGTCAGCAGGTGACACATCAAAAATAGAACCAGAATCTTTATTACAAGTGATAAGGTAGATAGTAAGAGACTACTGAAATGGAAGAAGTTATAGAAATTTATGAACAAATGGAATGAATTAGCTTTGAGTTTAATGGTTATGTGTGATTGATTACATTTTGCCTTTAAAATGTTTAATAATTGTCTTTTTATATATTTAAAATGTGGAAGTGAAGGTAATTGAACTGCCCTGGCACCTCTACTCTATTAACTTTCAGGGTTCATTAACTCATCTGGCTGCTTAGATAGTCATCTTTTTACTCACTTATCACTCTGTGATCAACGAGAATAAAATACTCAGAGGAAAAAATTCAGTTGAAATATATGCAATACTAAAATACAAATCATTTCTGCTTAAAAGGCTCTCCTTATAGTAGATAATAATCTTGTAATAGTAAGAGGTCATATTAATCAAGTTAGCAAAAATTAGTAAATTAAAAGTGCTAGAAGTATTGGTTAGAAGTTGAAAGGGGAAAAACTCTTTATATTTTCACCTCATACTAATGCTGACAATGATTCCAGATTTAATATGAACATAGTAACTTTTTAAAGCTCCAAAGCTGAGAATATTCAGCAAACATCCGTAGAAAATATGTCTTTCCAGCTTACAAATCAGCACACTGGATGATTGACAGATTTGACCACATGAAAACACTGCTTGGGCTGCTAATAGTAGTGGCGATAACAATAAGAGCAATAAATCCCATGTCAAGATGAAATCATGATTAAAAAAACAAATTTAAAAAAAGTATACAATTAACATTGTATTTAGAGCTTAAAATCTTTGACTTTAATAGAGAATTAAAAAACTATAAACAGACTATTGTAAATTAAGAAAACAAAAATAGTAGAAGACATAATAATCCTAATTCAGAAAACAGAAATGCACAAAGAGAGAGGAAACTGGGATGGATAGCAGTTGCTAACTACAGAAATTAGAAATTAAGTGTATAAAACTCTATCCAGACCAGTGTAAGATAAAAGGGACACTGCATATGCTGCTGTTAGAAACATGAACAGGGAATTTGGATATACAACTTATCAAAATAAGTTCACAGACTCAAAACAGATATTCACTTAGTCTTACTGATTCAACTTCTGGTATATTTTAGGATTAAAATATAAGTCTAAAATAAAATTATATGAACAAATATGCAATTTATTTCTAATATCATTATTATTAAATATATGTATAACATTCAGTATTGGATAAGATGATTCTTTTTATCATATGAATTGTGTGGAATGCAATATAAGTATTTTAAAAAGTCATTGTGAAATTATGTAATAACATAAAAATTCCTATCATACTTTTTTTAAATAAAGCAAAGGATGAAGGATTTTGTTGTCGTTGTTATCATTGTAGATTACTGCTATAACCCTGTCTCATGAAATGGCCTGGCAACCAACCTGGCAGTCAATAAATATTACAGTACAACCTTGGTTCTCAAACTTAATTTTGTCCATAAAACCATTCAAAAAGTGATTTGTTTGAAAATGAAAATTTTCTTTATTGCCTGAGAGACATGTGACTGATCATACAGGCGTGAAAGTGTTGTCAGGTAGAGAATCAAGATCCAAAATTTTGTTAGACAAACAAGATAATTTGGGGTTGAGAACCAAATTGTTCGAGAACAAAGGTTTGACTGTAATTTAGTTAATTACAAAGATATACTGCGTTGCTTTAGCCTATAGAAATAGACTAAAATATTAACTATAATCATGAATGTGTTGAGATTATGGACATTGTCTTCTTCATACCTAGATTTTTAAAACTTTTAAATTGATTTGTGAAAATAAAATAGCTATGAAAATACTGATATTTTACTATAGTTAATGGTTCATTATAAAAAGCAACCATATTTTATTATTAAAAATAAAATAACTAAAAACTTTATTCACAATCTCAATTATCATTACTTCAATGAAGTGTTTTTAAATCTCATTTATGGTCATGTGCCATCTGGTATTACACATAGCTCATACAATTTTTACCTTTAGAGTAATCATTACTCCTTAGATAGCACAAATTCTTGTGCCTACATAGTATTCATAAGTATCATTGTTAATGGATGTTGAGTATTTCTTAAAATAAATAGTTATTGTCTAAGTAACCTTCATTGTTGGGTATGATAGTTAACTTTATGTGTCAGTTTTATTGAGCCACAGGGTCCCAGATATTTGATCAAGCATTATTCTAAGTGTTTCTATAAGGGTGATGTTAGATGAGATTAACATTTAAATTAGTAGACTGAATATAGCAGATTGCCCTCCTCAATGTGGTTGTGCCTAGTCCAATCAGTTGAAAGACTAAATAGAACAAAAAGTCTGACCTTTGTTAGAGTAAAAGAGAATTCCCCCACCGTGACTCCATTTGAACTGGGACAGTAGTTTCTTCCTGCCTTCTGACTTGAATTGAAACACTGGCTCACACACACACACACACAAACTCACACACACACAAACACATGCAGACATTACAGGATCTTCTAGGATCTTATACCCAGCAAAAACATCATTCATGGTGATGGAGAATTTAGGATATTCTTAGACTAAGAAAATAACGAGATGCTGTCACCATCTTGACTACCCTAAAAAAAAAAAAAGACTAAAGGAAAGTCTTTAAATTGAGAGGAAAGAAAAAGAGTAGTCATCTTGGGACATCAGGAAAGAGAAATAACTTATTCTGTGTAACATGGATAAATGGAACAGGCATGGCACTTCCTCTTGACTTTTTAAATTGTGTTTTATGGTTGAAGCAAAGACTGCAATGCCAAATGTGATTTAAATTATATAGAGAGGATCTTCAGATAAATGATCAGAAATGGAATTGCTGGGTTATATGACAGTTCACTTTTAATTTTTTGAAGTATCTCCATACTGTTTTCCACAGTGGATGAACCAATTTTCACTCCCACCAACAGTGTAAAAGGGTTCCCCTTTTTCCACATCCTTGCCAGCACTTGTTGTGTGTTGATTTATTGACGCTAGTTATTCTGGCCACTGTGAGGTAATATCTCATTGTGGTTTTAATTTGCATTTCTCTCCTGATTAGTGATGTTGAGCATCGTTTCATATGTTTATTGACCATCTGTGTGTCCTTTGGAGAAATGTCTATTCAAGTCCTTTGCCCAATTTTTAAATTAGATTGTTTGTTTTTTTAGTTGTTGCATTTTATAAGTTCTTTATAAATTTTGTATATTAACAGATGTATCAGCAAATATGTTCTCCCATTCAGTGGGTTTTCCTGAAACCCTAACTTGAAACTATTTAAGCACCCCTATGTTCATTGCAGTGTTACATACAATCACCAAGATCTGGAAGTAACTCGAGTGTCCATCAGCAGATGAGTGGATAAAGCAACTATGGTACATACACATAATAGAATACTACTCAGCCATAAAATAGAAGAAAATTTTACCCTTTGCAACAGCATGGATGGACCTGGAGAACATTATGCTATGTGAAATAAGCCAGTCAGAGAAAGATAAATACCATATTATCTCACTTACATGCAGGATCTAATTAACAAACTGAACTAACAAACAAAATAGAGACAAAGTCATGATAGAGGGCAGGCTGACAGCTCTGGCGGTGGTTAGGGAGTAGAGGGATCAAGCAAAAATGAAAAAGGACTCATGAACACAGACAACAGTGTGGTGATTGTGGGAGAGTATAATGGGGAATAAATGGTAAAGGAAAAATACAATAAAAGATAAAAAAATAGAGAGAGAGTAAAATGTAAGGTGATTACAAATGAGGAGAGGAATGGAACATAAAGCATAAAAGGATTTCTACTCTTCCTTCAAATTGCTTAAGTGATAACACTAGTAGACTGTGATAAGTTATGTACCTAGAGAACCCAACTAAAATACCACGCATAGAAATACACTAAAAAATACTATATATAAATCAAACACAATTCTGGAGTTGTTTAAGAAACCTATAAGAAATAAGAAGAAAATAAAACTTAAAAGTGTAAAACAGAAAAAAGAAAGAAAACAAAAAGTAAAATAGCATACTTAAGATCCAACTTACCAATAATTATATTAAACATAAATTTTCTAAATATACCAAAAAGTATGGCAGATTGGATTAAAAAAAACATGACCCAACCAAATGCTGTCTACAAAATACTCATTTCAAATGTGAAACTATAACTATAATAATAGTAAAACAAATCACAATATAAACAGGTTGAAATTAAAAAGATAGAAAATACAGTATACACCCTATAATATTAATTAAAGAAAGCAAAAGTATCATTCTGAATACAAAATTAATATGATTTAAAATCAAATAATATTTCCAGAAACATTATATAAAGATTAAAAAAGGACAATCCACCAATTAGACACAGAATCCTAAGTGAGCATATATCAGGCAATAATGTGACAAATTATAAAATAGAACTGAAAGGAGATATATACAAATCCACAAATTCGGTTGAAGACTTCCTTGCACCTTCTATTAGCAATTGATAGAACACCAGAGAATAAATCTGCAAGGATATAAAAGAAGTCAACAACAACATAAAACAACAGACTTAATTGACATTTAAGGAATACTTCACACAACAAAAGCATTGCATCCTGATCAACTGCCCAAGGTATATATTCCAATATATACCACTAGGTGGAACATAAAACAACCCATAGAAAATTTAAAAGACTTGAACCTATATAGAGTGTGTTCTTTGATCACAATAGAAACAAACTAGAAATTAATCATTGAAAGATAGCAAACCAATCTCCCAAACACTTGGAAACTAAAAAACAACAACAATGACAACAAAACAGAAAAAAACACTTTTAAATAATGCAGCTGTCAAAGAGGAAGTATAAGGGAAATAAAAATTTCATTGAAATTAATGAAAGTGAAATAAAACATCAAAATTTGTGGAACATAACCATAGTAGTGCCAAGAGGGACATTTATATCTAATTATACATCTTACAAAACAGAAAACAACTCAAATCAACACTTGAGTTCCCATGTCAAGAACCAAAAAGAAGAGCAAACAGAAAAAAAGTGTATTAAACATGAAAGTAGACATAATTTACAATATTCAAAAAATAAAGAAATAAATAAAAATCAATAAAACAAAGAGCTGGTACCTGAAAAAATTAATAAAATTGACAAATCCCTAGCAAAAATAATGAATAGAAGAAAGAGAAGACTCAAATTACCAATATCAGAAATTAAATACAAGATATCACTATACACCCTGAAGATACCAAAAGAATAGTAAGGAAGTGATGCCAACATCTCTACACACATACATTTGACAACTTTGATGAAATGACCCACTTTCTCAAAAAAAAAAAATACACAAATGAAAAATAAAGCATCACAATTTTACCCAGTATAAAATAAATTATTTCAATAGCCCTGCAATACTTAATAAAATTTAATTAATCATCATTAAAAAAATTCCTCCAAATAAATATCTAACTCCAAAGTTTTCACTAGAGGATTCTATCAACCACTTAAGAAATTACTAGCACTAATTCTACAATCTCTTCCAGAAAATAAAATAGGAGGTAATACTCCTCAATTAGTATCATGAAGCTCATATTACTCTGATACCAAAACAAGATGAAGGCACTGCAAAAAGAAAAGGCCAATGAGAGTTCTCATTAAAATGATGCAAGATCCTTTACAAAAATATTAGTAAATAATATTCAGCAATATATAAAGGGACTTTTTGTGATTCAGAAAAGTATTTTTTAAATTTTTGACAATACTCAATAACATTTCATGACAGAAACTCAGACAAAAATAGAAATAGAGGAGAATATTCTCAACATGATAAAGAGCATCTACAAAATCAACTACCATTAACATTTATACTTAATGGTGAAACACTAAGTGATTTCTCCTAGGATGAGAAACAAGGTAAGGATGTCCATTCTTGCCATTATTAAAAATAGTAATAGAAGTTCTAGCCAATGCAATAAGTCAAAACAAAGACAAGGAAAACAGATTGGAAAGTGGGAAAAATTGTCTGTATATGCAGATGGCTTAATTGGATATGAATAAAATCCCCAGGAATCAATTACACATTTTGAGAACAAATAAATGAGTTTTATAAGTTACAGGATATATAATAAATATATGGAAACCAACTGTACTTGAATATACTAGCAACAGATACAAATTTAAAATACAATATATTTTAATCACTGAAAAATAGTTGTAAATCTACAAAATATGTATACAGTCTATTCATAAAACTAGAAAATATTAATGAAAAGAAGTCAAAGAGGATCTTTAAAAATGGAGAGGTATATGATAATCAAGAATTAAAAGCCTCACCTAGTCTGTCTGATCTTAGATGTAGATCTTAGCTGAGTAATGTCAGTGAAACTTTGTTCTGCAGCCTTTCTGGACCTAAATTACCTTAGTGATACTAAAACCTGATGTACTACATTCATTTCTGAACACCACAGTAAGGAAGGGATAAAAGCAAAGCTGACACTGTGACCTGAGACCATACCTATAAGGGGTCTTTACAGGAAATAAGGTTGTTTACTTAATTACTCCATGTTTACTCAGTTATCAGTGATAGGTATTCCACAATATGATTTGAAAGAGCAAATAATCTGATTCTGGTTGATGCTTCAAGAAGATAACTATTGGTTTATCATTGGAAGATTTTCTTATAAAACAATGTAGGATTGATATCTAAGGAATTATTATTAGGTACCTTTGAAATGCGAAATCTTGGTTGCTCCCTGTACCATTCAGATTTACACTGAGGATTTCCCTTAAGAGTTTAAATGCTTGATTAGAGTGAATGAATGTTACAAGTTAAACTAAGAGTAAAAATAAAGTGATTAAAACATTTTCACTAATAAAAAAATAAGTAAATGTCACTTTTACCATTTTAAAAAAATGTATATTTTTAACTTTTTCTTTAGTGTTGTTCAAGTACAGTTGTCTCCATTTTGCCCCCACTCCAGCCATCCCCAGTTCTCTCCCTTGATCCTGCCCCTCTTTGGTTTTGTCCATGTGTCCTTTGTACATGCTTCTGAAAACCCTTCCCCCTTGTCCCCCTTTATCCCCTCCCACTCCCCTCTGGTTAATGTCAGTTTGTTCTTAATTTCAATGTCTCTGGTTATTTTTTCTTGCTTGTTTGTTTTGTTGATTAAGTTCCACTTAAACATGAGAGATCATACGGTATTTCTCTTTCACCACCTGGCTTATTTCACTTAGCATAATGCTCTCCAGTTCCATCCATGCTGTCGCAAAAGGTAGGAACTCCTAAGAGAAATATTTTTAAAATATACTTTAATCTTTAGAACACTTTTAGACTTACAGAAAAATTTGAACATTAATACAGAGTCCCCATTCCCATATAATTAACCCCTCGTATTAGCATGGTGCATTTGTTACAATTAATGAACTGATATTAAAGCAACAAGTGAACAAACAAGAAAAGCAAACAACACAAAAAATATAGACACAGAAAATAGTAAGGTGTCTACCAGAGGGTAGGGGGTTGTAAAGGGTAAAGGGGATCAAAAATATGGTGATGGAAGATTTGGCTTTGGGTGATGGGCAAATAATGCAATAAACACATGAAGTATCATAGGATTGTAGAGTGGAAACCTATATAATGTTATTATCCAATGTCCCCCAAGAAATTTAATTTTTTAAAAAATGTAAAAATGTATTCAATGTAATTTAATTTGAAAAAAAATGTAAAAGCTATTCTCAACAAGAAGGAAGGCCAACACAAAAATGGCCAAGGGTCACACTATGCTACCCTCTGATATAGATGGAATTCCATAGATTTCTATGCAAATAATAACATAACAGTCAGAAAAATATTTTTTAAATATTGAATTAAAATACTTTAGTCATCTCTGAAATTCTGGTGCAGTCTTGAGGCTTTGGCATGAGTTTTATTTCCCTAAAGAAGATGAGTGTGATTTCTTTGGGGACAAAGTGATAAATGTAGGATTATGTCTCAAAGTTGAGTTTTTTGACTATGCTAGCTAGATGATGTTTTAAAAACTGGATGTTATGAATAATGATAAGATTTCTAAATTTTATACTTTTCCCTTTCACAAATTAGAGTCATACCTGGAGGTCAATTGAGAGAATTTTAATAATTGTGAGGATATCTATAGATGAAGCAATACACTGATTCTGGGGAAGTGAATTATAGGAAAGAAAAAAAAAAAGGACTAAGGTAGGAGAAGGGAGTGGTGGGACTCATGTGCCTCACCTTCTCTCTCTAAGCCAAATTCTGGAGGTTTGGATGGGTTGAGAGGAATGCCAAACATACAAGAGCAATTTCCATGGGTTGCCATAAGGAAACAGAATGTGCATTGCATTAGCTCTCATCTTCCTTACATACCAAATTCCAAAAATGTGACCCTAACAATCCCGCCTGAGCAGATAACAGCCAGTGCAGACCCAAATACAGATGTCCGGAAAGTGCAAGGGACCACTTCAATCCCCATTAACATGAAACAAGTTAGTACTACTCCCATTTGAGAATGGAATAAAGAGAGAGAGATGTAGCAGAAATCTGGGAAACTGAGTCACCCAACAGTGGCCTGAAAATATAATCATAGTGTACTGTGTTTACTGGATTGGGAAACCCAATGTCTAATTGTAATGCCCTGCTAACTTATGGATTAAGGTTTTATAAGAAAAATATGATTATTTACAGAAAAAATAAAGACATTTTATTCACAATTGTTAATATAATGTGAGAGAACCTCTGATCCTGCTATACAATAGGCATGTTTTTGTCATATAATTCCAATAATTCCAACTACATACACCTATGAAAGACACCTCTACATATAAGAAAGTGCTGTTTTTGAAAGTCTAATATAAGAGAGAAGGATGAAGTATTGAGTTTGTAGCTGGCTGATGGACAGAGAGACTATGGCAATCAGGTCTCATTGGTGAGAGGACATGATCATTGATCATATTACTGCAGCTGGCCTTCCTCCATGCCTGAGTTTGGATTATATGCATAGATACTACATACCAGGCTTCCTTTTTGTAAATCCTCACATTAGGCTATTGATTTTTTATATATATAGAGGAAGGGAGAAAGGGGGATGAGAGAGAAAGAGAGGGGGAGGTGAGAGAGAGGGAGAGAAAGAGTGAGAAATAGCAACGTGAGAAAGAAACATTGATCAGTTGCCTCCCATACATTCCATGACCAGGGACTGAATGCACAACCTGGGCATGTGCCCTGACCAGAACCAAACCCCCAACCTTTTGGTGGACAAGATGATGCTCCAACCAACTGGGCAGCCAGGCCAGGGCCCAGGCTTCCTTTTTGATGTTTGGGCTAAATAAGCTTATAATTTTTGAGAGATGCTGACATTATTGATTTGACTCTTCTCTTACCCTAAATAATGAGTCCAGATTTATCAGAGGGAATGATCTGTAAGCTCCATATTTTTAAAAGGAGGCATGGACCATTGTAAGAAAGGATGAGTCACCTCCTTTGTGAAGTACTGAAGAATGGACTACACAAAATCTTAGCGGAAATGCGCAAGGGATTCATGCATAAATGGTGCAGTTACATGAAAATTAATGTGACTCTGTGAGTCTATATTTATGTCCTATGTGGCTTTGTTTAGAGTTTAGACTTTCAAATTAAAAATTTTTAAAGAAATAAGCTTCAGCATTAAAATATTATAGGTGACTTGGATCTGACAAAATAATATATATGTCACAGTGTGACAAATTATATATATTATTGAATATATAATATATATTATATATTATTGGTCATTTTAATCATGCTAAGCTTAGTGTAGATAACTTTAAATGTCAAAACAAGGAATCCTAATGGTTAGACTGCAAGATCTTTCCATGTGAAGATTTTTTTTTTATTCCATAGAACTTAACAAAATGCTTGGTATGATTTAGTTAATATTTATAACTAAATTAATAAATGAATAACAATATACATATTGAAAGTTTTGACTCCTTAATTTCATATATTCATTTGTGTTTAGTTATGCATATTTTTTTATTGTATAAAATATTTCAAAAAAATCACCCCTTTTCTGAATAGCTCCATTGTCTTGGTTTTCTCTCAAGACTAAATAATGAATTAATTGTGCCAATACTTATTAAATAGTCATACTTTCTCCTTAATGTATATTGTACTTTTTCTCAATCAATATTATTCAATATAATTCCATTCAACATGCAGAGACTCCAGGATTATTAAGTCAGAGTCGTTCTTCCCCTTTTTCAGAATCTTACCTTTTCATATGTATGTTAACAATTTTATACTTAAAACAGTAAGTAATTAATAAAATTATTTAACACAGGCATGATATGAAGAGTGTTGTCTGTTGTGAAACAGAAGAGGTTCCATTTTTCCTTTTGGAGAATGGATGATATGTAAATGTGTACTGGAAAATGAAGAGATCCTTGAATGGCCACTTGAAGAATCTACAATTACTTGACAAGTGATGAGTAGTAGGCTGTGAAAATTTTAGATCAGGGAAAAATGTGGAACCTACAGAAGGTTGATGTAAATTTACTTGAGAAAGCTTGGTGGAAAGGAATCCGATGAGAATTCTCTGCAGCAGTAGTTCAGACATAAGCTTATTATTTGATTAAAAACTAAGCTAGGATCTTAAAATAGGACAAGGAAAGAAACTGACTTGATGAAGAAAAGAGTAAGCAAGAGTTGTGGAACTATTTGATTCCTTAAGAAAGAAAGAACTGAACATAACATTTCGGTTGAGAGACAGAAGTTTCATTTTAGAACTACTAATTTTCATGCTGATGGAAATGCTCTTTAGAAATAGATACTATATGCTTCTTATTGCTGCTATAATATATATCCACAAACTTAGTGTTTTAAAACAATACAAAATTTTTATCTCATAGTTCTGAAAGTCAAAAGTCCAAAGTGACTCTCATTGAGCTATAAAGCCGAAGTTTTGGCAAAGCTGATTCCCTCTGAAGGCAATGAGAAGAGATCTGTTTCCACAGTCCTTTCAGCTTTTGAAGTCACTTCACCATTCCTTGGCTGGGGTACCTTCCTCGTGTCACTCCAAATTATTGTTTCTGTTGTTATATCTCCTATTCCTGCTTCCCTTTTTTAAGAACCTTGTGATTACAATGGGCCTATCTCAATAATACAGTATCATATTCCTATGTTAAGATCCTTAATTTATATCTGCAACATCTCTTTTGTCATATAAGGTACATATTCACAGGTTCTGAGGGTTAGGGCCTAGACAGTTATGGAGGACTCTGTTTGGGAGCAGGTGAGGCTTGAGATAAAGACTTGAATAACCTGAAACACATGTACAAAAGATATATGCACCTCTATGTTTATAGCAGGGCTGTTTACAATAGCCAGGATTTGGAAATAGCTTAAGTGTCTATCAGTAGACAAGTAGATAAAAAAGCTGTGGTACCCAATGGAATACTATGTAGCAGATGAAAAGAAGAAACTTAAATTTTGCAACAGCATGGATGGACCTGGAGAAAAATACACTAAGTGAATTAAGCCAGTTAATAAAATAAAAATACTACATGATCTCACTTATATGTGGAATCTAATGAACACAGTAAACCAATGAAATAAATAGTAACAGAATCTTAGACACATAAAATAGACCGACAGCTACCAGAAAGAAGGGGGGTGCGGAGGATGAAATATGGTGAAGGGATTAATCAAAGAATATTTATGTACAACCCAAGAACAGGGACAACATTATAGGGATGGGCTTGGAGTGGGAATAGGGTGGAGCTGGGTGGAGGTGGAGAAAGGCAGAAAGGGCAGAAACTGTAACAGCATAAACAATAAAATTAAAACTAAAAGAGAGAGAGAGAGAGGCTTGAAAGTCATCAACTTGGTCTGAGAGTTGAAATCTCTAAAGTACTAAGGAAAAGGGAATGGGAAAAGGGGCATTGAAATGCCTAAAATTAGTAGGAAAAGAAATCAGGACTTGGCGTCATGGAAACATCAAAGTGGAGTCTGAAGCCTGATACTGTTCAAGGGAATTTTATGAAATGATCTGATCAACTTTGCCAGTCAATGAAAAATTAAGGGGAGAGAGCTGATAAAATCTTATTGAATTTACCCTAAGAAGTTCTGTTTTGAACTACAGTGGTAGGGAAGACATGGGAATCAGATCGATTAACATCATGTTATAAAGTTGAGACTGTGGGTTTTTACATGATCTTGAATTATAATGAATGATAATTTTTTAGTTAGTTTATAATCAGCAATAATTTCTCTGAATCTGACACAAAACGGAAATAATGGTACCTGTCTTTCAGGATTGTTGTGGGAATAGGAAGTGATGATTATGCAAATGTTTAGTACATTGTCGTTCAATAGAAATTTGCCACTGGAAAGACTGGCATTATGGATTTTTAAAAGATTTACCCTTTAAGATTCCTGGCAGGTTCAGAGACAGGAATGTTTTAGCACAGAGAATATTAACAGAGGAAATGACACAGGAAAGTGCATTATTAAAATAAATTCAGCAGAAAATCTGGCATGGGTTTATGGTGGATATCATTGAGTATGCCCATTTTGTATAGGAGGGTGAGGAAGCTGAGTGCAGCCAAGATTACTCCTGGGAGGACATAGTAATGAGAAGTACTAGTAAACCATTCTCCTGCTGCTAGAGGAGCTAAATGTGATATATATATATATTGAAGAAAAACATCCTAGGAAAGAATAATTTAATGTCCTGGAACTGACTATAAATTTTAAGATTTATGAAAATGGGGATTAAAGGAACATGAAGTGTGAGAGCTTTTGTGGATCATCAACAGAGATTACAATATAGACTGGAAAGAAGGAGCATGTGTATTATAAAAGGGTCTTTCTTATTAACCACATACTCTACATTAAGCAATCTGCTACTTTTAGGAATGTTATTGCATTTTCAACACAAATCTTTAAGTTAGACATTTTTCACTGCCATTACATGTGCATTTAGTAAAAGGGCCTAAAATAATGCATGTCCAAAGTCACAAGACAAAATGACAAAGCCAAAATTTGTGTGGTTTGCTGAAATTCCACACTTCCGCTCCATTCTCAATCAAGTGCTAAAACCATGTAGAACATTGAAAGTGTAAACAAAATATAAAATTCTTTTATCTAGGGCATGGGGAAATCATAAGCAACCATAGAAGGATGAGAAGTAAAAATAATGGTTTTCATTACTTAAAGTCAGAAGTTATTTAGGTTATCTGAAAAGATATTTTGATTTTAAATTTCATGAATGATAGTTATTGAAGAACTCCTTCCAAGAACATCCAAATCCTACACTATATTTTGGTCTGGTTAACAATTCAAAATGGATAATATTTGACCCTTAAGTAATTTATCTGTATCTGTGAAAGGTATTACTAGAAAATGATTAAAGTCAAATAACTCAATTATTGACATTTTCGCTCCAGGATTCCAGTGATAATTTTACTTTGGGAAAACTATCAATAGGACATTTTAGACTATGGAAAGACATGAAAGATGTTAAGTTGTATCTTATATTTAATGTTAAATCAGTTTTTATATAACTGTATTTTATAATCTTATTCTTCCACTCCCCCAGAACTATAGAGTTAATTAGTAGGTTATTAATAATACCATTTAGTTACTTGTATGATAGTCCATACTCTTTAGTGTTCCAAACAGGGTATGTCAAGTTATGTTGCCTTCCCGGGGAAACCTTAAGGGCCTTACTTCATTGCAGTGTTCACACCTCTGTCCTCGCAGTGAGGAGTTCTGTTCATAGCAGCTGCCATTCTTGGTATTATGCAATGTTGCCATCGTATGCAAGACTGATGGCATCACTGACAAACTTTTGACCCAAAAGTTAATGTCAGTGGGTTTATGTGGAGGCAGATATAAGGAGTGTCTAAATCACCAAGTAGCTGAGCATTAGAATAGTAGCAGTATGTTCACGGCTCCAACGTGTTGCAATATTGGGGCCAGTTTAATAGCGTCTGAAAAACCTGTAAGGCTGTCATTCAAACTAACCTCTAGTAGCCTACCCATTTGTCCAATGCAAGCGTATGTTAAAGAGCACCAACTTCCTTACAAGCAAGCTTATATGGATTAGAACAACAATACCTGTATTTATATAAAAGTATCAGAAAGAGCTTGGCTTTGCTCAGCCTGTAAAAATTTGCTGTGATTGTGAGCATGAACATGACAATTTTTAAAACATCTACTTGCCTTTCGATTAGTGGAAAATATTGGTTTACAGAAAAAAAATAAATAAATAAAAAGCATCCCTTTTCCTCTTTCTAAGACTGCTGAATCTCAGTAATGATTTAGGCGGAGAGCCAGGCTCAGTTCTCTACTACCAATGGAAGGAAAAGGGGTTTTCAGGAACATGTATAAAGGACACATGGACAAAATCAAAGGTGGGTAAGATCAAAGGTAGGAAGCGGGGATGGCTGGGGTGGGGGGGGGAGTGGAGATAACTCTAAGCAACCTCAACAATAAGAAATGTGGGGGTGGGGAAAGGATAACTTGTGAAAAATGCATATAGGCATAACATCCTAGACATTCAAAATTTCAAATGCCAGGTTTTATGAGCTGATAGTATGCCACGTTTCACTGCCCTTCCTCCACACACATGTATTGGGCAGTCCTAACCTCCAGTGTCTCAGAATATCATCTTATTTGGACACAGGGTCTTTGCAGATATAATTAAGTTAAAATGAGGTCATTAGAGTGGGCTCCAATCCAATATGCCTAGCGTCTTTATAAAACGTGGAAATTTGAATGAAGATACTCAGATGAAGGGGGTAACATTATGAAGACACAGGGAGTATGCCATCTCCAAACAAGGAACACGTGAAGCTACCAGAAGCTCGGAGATGGCCGCAGAATAGATTCTCAGTCACAGCCCTCAGAAGAAACATACACTGTAGACATCTTAATTTTGGACTTCTAGCCTCTAGAACTGTGAGAAAATACATTTTTGTTGTTTACAGCCACCTAGTTTGTGGCCCTTTGTTACAACAGCCCTAGGAAGTTAATCCACTAGGTTATTGTGTTTTAAGTCTGGGTGTGTGTTGCACTTCCTGCCTCACGCAGGGCTTCTTGAGTGGTCTTGGGACTGGAACATTTCCCTGTTGGGAGATCAAGACTCCTCACAGCCTTACAGGCTTGCTGCCTTGCAAGGGAAGATACATCCTTATTTTGGGCTTTGCATATACTGCTTTGTTTTGCCTAAGCATGTGCACATCAATGACCCACCCCAGCTTTCTGTATTTCGGGCTTAATGGGGGAGAGATCAGGATGCTTAGACTGCAGCACTAGGTGTAGTGTATGTAGCTACATGACCCCAGTTAGCTTCAGAGTGGATCTGCTGGCCATGGGGGACAAAAGGGTTGCAAATGTCTGGATCTTGTACACTCTTTTTCTCCTCTTGGTCTAACTAAATGCTTTACCACCTGGGCCTTTTTATCAGAAATTATACCACTTAGGTATTTTATTAGCAAATGTCCAAAGCTACCCCCCTGGTGGAATGAGCAGTGAGGGTTAGAGGAAATCTGTGGGGGATGCTGAGATCAAGTAATCTGATTGACAAAAGCAAGAAGGAAACTAGGTCCATGACAGGGGGAATCTAAAAAGGCAATCAATACCAATGACTCAAAAGGAGAAAGAAAGAGCTGGGTTTGAAACAACAACAACAAAAAAAATACAGAGCACAGGAAATAAGTGGGAAGCATAAAATTGAGGTCACAGTTCCCAAATCTAATCTCCCATTAGAACCCAGAGTAATTTTGAAAGCAGCTAATGCTTAGGCCACTCCCAGAAATAATTAAATCAGACTATTTGTAGGTGGGGCTTATGTGGCACACTTAAAATTCCCCAGATGATTCTAACATATACCTGGGGTAGAGAATCACTGAGCTAGCTAAAGCAAGTACAAAATTTTCATGGGCAATTATTTAGAAAAAAAAGTGATACTATTATATGACTTATGACTTCTTGGCTGAAGCCGAAGTGCCAGCAATAAAAGTCTGAGACAACTGGCCACATTTCAGAGTCTAGGAAATGTGCTGTTTTCAATTTTAATACTCATGTTAATAAATCTACAGATTTTTTCTCTCAAAGTTAATCAAGCTGTTATTTATGTGTAAAAATTTCTCTACTTATTGAATCAAACAGAACATAATTTTACATATAACCTGAATTTAATTGATTTTGATTCTTACCATTAAGTTTCCTGTCCTCTAACATCACTATTCTTTTTCAGTCATAAATATATTTAAACATAAGAGCTTTTAAGAAAAATACAATTCATGTAGCCACAATTATTTTAAGAAATAAAAGCATTACTAACACTAGTGAAGATTCTTCTGTACCATGTCTCAATCTCTTTCTCCAAACCCTATAAATACAATCACTAGACTGAAAGTAGTGTTTATCATTCCCATCTGTTTTAACTTGCCTTCTCTTTTAAATACTCTGTTTTAAAATTCATTGCTGTTAGCATACAAACTCCAGCATATTTATTTTTAAATATTCCATTTTATAGTTGTGATAATAATTCATTCCCCCATTGATGGTATTTAAGTTGTTTCCAGTTGTTATTTTAAATAGGTTTTGAGATATAATACCCAGATCATAGATTCACCTTTTAAAACTGTATGACTTAGAATTTTTTAGTTTATTCAAAGTTTCAAAGTCATCACAACTCTATAACCTTCCAACATTTCTGTCACCCCTCAAAAAAAAACCATATTCCTTAGAAATCACCTCCATTGCTCTCATTCCTAACATGCTTGGTAACCACTAATCTAGATTCTGTTTCTGTGAATTTGCTTATTCTGAGTATTTCATGTAAATAAAATCATACAAATATGGTCTTTAATGACTGGCTTCTTTCAATTAGTTTTCAATTAGTTTTAATTTAGTTCAGTTAAAGTTTTCAAGGTCCATACATGTTTTAGCATGTACCAGCACTTTATGTTTTTCTGTTTTTAAATAATATTCCATTGTACTGCTAGCCCACATTGAATTTAACATTCATCACTTGATGGACATCTGGGTTTTTTCCACTTCTTGACTCTAATGACTAATACTGCTATAAATAGACATGAACAATTTTGGGGGGATATATGCTCTCGCTTATCTCTGATATATATGAGGTCTGTCCAGAAAGTATCCAGCCACGCACTATGAAAAAATAGAGACATTTATTGAAGAAGAAGAAACAAGATACAAGAAACATTGTACATAGGACAATGACATCTCAGTCCCTTTCAAAACAGGCACGTTGGGACCTCACACAGTTCTCTCAATTGCCATCAGCTGCCCTGTCGTTTTTTCTGAATCTCAATGGTCTGAAATCTCTTCCCTTTCAAAGGTAATTTTAGTTTTGGGAAACACCAGAAGTTGCAGGGCACCAAATCTGAGCTATAGGGGTGCTGACTCACCTGGGTGATTTGATGTTTCCCCAAAAAACTTTGCATGTGATGCATGATCAGGCATGTTGTCATGATAAAGCTGCCAATCACCAGTTGCCCATGGCTGTGGTCTTCAGAATCATCTGAATAGTTTCTGTACAGGAATGTTCAAGCTTAATGCAAAATTGAATGCAGATTCATTACTCTACTCTCTCAGTCATTTTGAATATGATGGGCACATAGTACACATGCTCACTCAACTGCCTCTACCACCCCCACTGACTAGCACAGTAAAGTTGTCATTGTTCCTGCATGTGCATTCCAGTCCACTCTCCTGGCTGCCAAGTTACATTGATATTGTGCAATTGTTCTCATTACATTAACAATGCTTGGACTTTTTCCAGACAGACCTCATATACCTAGGAATAATATTTTGCTGGAAAATTAGATAACTCTCTTCTTAGTAGTGTGAGAAACTGCAAAGTTATTTTATAAAGCAGCTTTACCATTACAACACCACCAGAAATATATGATTTTCCAATTTCATAATACCCTCAACATATTTACCGTGTTTTAAGCCTTCCAAGTGAGTGTGCAGTGTTTTGGTGTTTGTTTTTAGATTTTCATTTCCATAATGATTACTGGTGTTGAGTAATCTTTCATGTACTATTGGCTATTTGTGTGCCTTGTTTTTCTTTTCTTTTTTTTTTTTCTTGACTAGACCCTTCTCCTTAGTTCTCCTATTTCCCCCTTCCCCTTCCCCTCTGACCACTGTCAATTTGTTCTTTATTTCCATGTCTCTGGTTCTATTTTGCTCTTTGTTTTGTTCAAGTTTATTCAAATATTTTTCACACTTTTTAATAGATTATTTGTCATTTTAGACAATGCAAGTTACACAGTAAGAGTTACAATATAAATCCTGTAAAGACTCATATTCATGACATTTAAACAGTACTTACAAACCAATAAAAAAGAAGATGCTTCAAGAGAAAATAAGTCACCTTCTACAAAAGACACTTTACATAAGTGACTATCCAAATGACGAATCAACTTAATAAAAATAATCAAATACATTACTCATTAAGGAAATGAAAGTTAAAGCCACAATAAGATGTCAATGCATGGTGAAATACCACTATATAGCTGCCATAAAAACACAGAATATAGCCAACGTTACCTATGCCATAATGAAATCTGAACTCTCATGTGCTGATATTACAACTGTTTTGGAAAATTGTTTGGCAAGTTTGTGAAACCCATTGTGCTTCATGACCTAAACATTTCACTCCAAGTAAATACATGCCCAACAGAAATGGGTATAGAACTTTTTCTCTCAAAAATGTGTACTTGTACTAGGCCTATTACTAATATCTAAAAGCAGTAAACAATTCAAAAATGCCCAACAGCAACACACTACAAAGTGTGGTATATATGTCCATGAAATACTATTCATAAATGAAAATAAGTAAACTATAACTTCACATAATAATATTGACCAATCTCAAAAATATAAGGCTGTATGGAAATTGGCGGCGAGATAGGTGGGAGCAGAGTCCACTTCCACTATGCATCAGTGAAATGCCTAGCTGACCCGAGGAACAGAGTGAACAGCCAACAGTATTCCAGCATATATGAAGATCGGAGACCAAAGATAGAGGACATTGAAAGATCAGATGACAGGAAGACCAGCAAAACTGACCTGACCAGTTTAAAACCAGCAGAAGACTTTTTTCCCCTTTTCCCCTAAATTCTTTCTTCCTTTCTGTCCTTCTTTCTTTTTTTATTCCTTCTTCCATCCATCCTTTACTTTTTTATTCCTTCTTCCTGCCTTCTTTTACTTATTTTTTATTTTAATTTCTGTTAAAATTTCTTCTTCTTATCTTTCCTCCGATCTTTTTTTAATACTTCTCCCTTCCTTCCATTCCTTTTTTATTCCTCAACGCTTCCTTCATTCTCATTTTTTTTCTATTATTTCTCCTTTTCGAACAGGTGAGAAAATAAAACATGCAGCTCAGAAAAGACTAGAGTTAGACACTGTTAGACCATAAACATCAGCTCAAGACCAGTGAGCTCAGGAAATTAAGGAGACAGCACCACTAAATCCTACTGGCATTTTACCATAGAAATTCATACCATAAACCCAGGGAGTCAGAACAGATCAATTTAAGAAGCAGAGGCTAACAAGAAGAGTCTCACAACAAATGGGAAGACAAAAAAACAATACCCAAAAGAAAAAAAAGGAGGAAGCCTCAGAAAGAATGCTAAATGAAATAGAGGCAAGTCAACTATCACATACTGAGTTCAAAGCAATGGTTATCAGGAAACTCACTGCGATCACAGAGAACTACCAGAAACTACAGGGAAACTACAATAAACTCACTGCAAACTATATCAACATGAAAATGGAAATAGAAACTATCAACAAGGGCCATGAGGAAATGAAGAATACAATTTCTGAACTGAAGAACAGAGTACAAGGAATCAAAAGCAGACTTGACAAAGCAGAGGATCAAATCAGTGAGCTGGAGGACAAAGTAGAAAAAAACACACAGAAAGAGCAAGAAAAGGAAAAGAGGCTCAGAAAGAATGAAGAGGGATTAAGGGAAATGTAGGACAACATGAAACATAACAATATCCACATAATAGGGATATCAGAAGGACAAGAAGATGAGCAAGGGATAGAAAACCTATTTGAAAAAGTAATGATGTAAAATTTCCCTAATCTGAGGAGAGAAAAAGTCACCCAAATCCAGGAAACACATAGAGTCCCAAACAAGAGGAACCCAAAGAGGCCCACTGTAAGACATATCATAATTAAAATGGCAAATTCCAAGACAAAGAGAGGATCTTAAAGGCAACAAGGGAGAAACAGCAAGCAACATACAAGGGTATGTTAACCAATAAGGTTAGCAACTGACTTCTCAATGGAAACCCTCCAAGCCAGAAGAGAATGGCAAAAAATGTTCCAAGTTATGAGAACCAGAGGACTGCAACAAAGGCTACGTTACACAGCAAGGCTCTCAATCAAGATAGAAGGCCAAATAAAGAGCTTCCCAGACAAAAGTCTAAAAAAATACACTTCCACCAAACCAGCTCTTCAAGAGATGCTAAAGGGACTGCTTTAAGGAAAGGAAGGAAAAGAGAAAGAGAGAGGAACACAGGTAGGAAAAAAATGGCAATGAATAAATACCTATCAATAATAACCTTAAATGAAAATGGATTAAATGCTCCAATCAAAAGACATAGAATAGCTGAATGGATAAGAAAACATGACCCATACATATGTTGCCTACAAAAGACCCACCACAGAACAAAAGACGTACACAGACTGAAAGTGAAGGGCTGAAAACAAATTTTCCAAGCAAATGCACAGGAAAAAAAGCTGGGGTAACAATACTCATATCAGACAAAATAGACTTCCAAAGAAGGGCCATAAAGAGAGACCCAGAAGGTCACTTCATAATACTCAAAGGAAGAATAAACCAAGAAGACAAAAACATTGTAAATATATATGCTCCCAACATAGGAGGACCCAAATACATAAAGAAAATCTTGGAGGACTTCAAGAAAGATATTGACAGCAACACAATTATAGTAGGGGATTTTAAGAACCCACTGTCAAAAATGGACAGGTCTTCCAAAAAAAAATAGCAACAAGCATATTGTGCAACATAACAATACCCTAGATGAAATGGAATTAACTGATATATATAGAGCTTTTGAACCCAAAGAAGCAAAATACACATTATTTTTAAGTGTACATGGAATATTTTCAAAGATAGACCACATGATAGGACACAAAACAAGCCTCAACAAATTTAGAAAACTGAAATCATACCAAGCATTTTCTCTGACCACAAGGGACTGAAACTAGAAACCAACCCCAAAGGGAAAAACCCAAAACACTCAGAATCATGGAGACTGAACAGCATGCTATTAAACAATGAATGGGTCAAGAACGAGATTAGGGAAGAAATCAAAAACTTTCTGGAAACAAACAAAAACGAACTCACAACAACCCAAAACCTATGGGACACAGCAAAGGCAGTCCTGAGAGGGAAGTTCATAGTAATACAGGCCTTCCTTAAAAAGACAGAAATATTTCAAACAAACAACCTAACCCTATGCCTACAAGAACTCGAGGGACAACAACAAAGACAGACCAGAGCAAGTACAAGGAAGGAAATAACCAAGATCAGAGCAGAATTCAGTGACATAGAGACTAAAACCACAATTCTAAGGATCGATGAATCCAGGAGCTGGTTCTTTGAAAAGATAAACAAAATTGACAAAACTTTAAGTAGGCTCATGAAGACAAAAAGAGAGAGGATTCAAATAAACACAATTAGAAATTAAAGAGGAGAGATTACAACTGATACCACAGAAATACGAAGGATTGTAAGAAATTACTACGAAGAACTATATGCCAAGAAATTTGAAAACCTAGGTGAAATGGACACATTTCTAGAAAAATGTAATCTTCCAAAACTGAATGAAGAAGAAGCAGAAAACCTGAACAGACCAATAACAGCTGATGAAATTGAAGCAGTAATCAAAAATCTTCCAACACACAAAAGCCCTGGACCAGATGGTTTCACAGGAGAATTCTACAAAGCATTTAAGGAAGAGCTAACCCCTATCATTCACACACTATTCGAAAAAATCCATACTGATGGAAGTCTCCCAAATGCTTTTTATGAATCCAGCATCATCCTAATCCCAAAACCAGATAAAGACACAACGAAGAAAGAAAACTTCAGGCCAATATCACTGATGAACATAGACGCTTAAATTCTCATCAAAATATTGGCAAACTGCATCTAGCAATACATTAAAAAGATAATACACCTTGACCAAGTGGGATTTATCCCAGGGATGCAAGGATGGTACAATATTCGCAAATCAATAAACATATACACCACATAAACAACAGCAAAGACAAAAATCACATGATCATATCAATAGATATGGAAAAAGCATTTGATAAGATACTGCACCCATTGATGATAAAAGCACTCAGCAAAGTGGGAATAGAAGGAGCATTCCTCAACATCATAAAGGCCATATATGAGAGACCTACAGCCAACATCATACTCAATGGACAAAAACTTAGAGCTTTCCCACTAAGATCAGTAACAAGACAAGGATACCTTCTCTCACCACTCCTATTCAACATAGTATTGGAAGTCCTAGCCATAGCAATCAGACAAGAAAAAGAAATAAAAGGCATCTAAATTGGAAAGGAGGAAATGAAACTGTCACTGTTTGCAGATGACATGACAGTGTACATGGAAAACCCTACAGAATCCACCAAAAAATTACTTGACCTAATAAGTGAATTTGGCAAAACAGCTGGATATAAAGTCAATACTCGGAAATCAAAGGCATTCCTATATACCAACAATGAAAGTGCAGAAACAGAAATCAGGAAAAGAATCCCATTTGATACAGCAACAAGAAAATTATAGTACCTAGGAATAAACCTAACCAAGGAGGTAAAAGACCTGTACTCAGAAAACTACACAACACTGAAGAAAGAAATTAAGGAAGACACAAACAAATGGAAGCATGTACCATGCTCATGGATTGGAAGAATTAACATTATCAAAATGGCGATACTACCCAAAGTGATTTGTAGATTCAATGCAATCCCTATTAAAGTACCCATGATACATTTCACAGATATAGAACATACATTTCATAAATTCATATGGAACCATAAATGACCCCGAATAGCTGCAGCAATTTTGAGAAAGAAGAACAAAGCAAGAGGGATCACAATACCTGATATCAAACTGTATTACAAGGCAACTGTAATCAAAACAGCCTGGTACTGGCATAAAAATAGGCACATAGACCAACGGAATAGAAAAGAGAGGCCAGAAATAAACCCAAGTTTTTACGTTCAATTAATATTTGACAAAGGAGGCAGGAGCATAAAATAGAGCAAAAATAGCCTCTTCAACAGATGGTGTTGGGAGATCTGGACAGCTATGTGCAAAAAATGAAATGATCACCACATTATACCATACACAAAAATAAATTCAAAGTGGATAAAAGACTTAAATATAAGTTGTAACACCATAAAAGTCCTAGAGTACAACATTGGCAGGAAAATCTCAGACGTTCCATGCAGCCATATCTTCACAGATATATCCACTGAAGCAAAGGACGTAAAGGAAAGAATAAACAAATGGGACCTCATCAAAATAAAGAACTTCTGCATTGCTAAAGAAAACAGCATTAAAATAAAAATAGAACCAACAGTATGGGAAAGCATATTTGCCAATGAACTCCAAAATATATAAAGAACTCACATGACTCCACTCCAGGAAGACAAACAACCCAATTAAAAAATGAGCAAAGGACTTGAACAGACGCTTCTCCAAGGAAGACATAAAGAGGGCCCAGAGACATATGAAAAGATGCTCAGCATCACTAGCCATCAGAGAGATGCAAATTAAAACCACAATGAGGTACCATCTCACACCAGTCAGAGTGGCTAACATAAACAAATCAACAAACAAATGTTGGATAGGATGCAGAGAAAAGGGAACCCTAGTGCACTGTTAGTGGGAATGCAATCTGATGAGGCCACTGTGGAAAACAGTATGGAATTTCCTCGGAAAACTAAAAATGGAACTGCCCTTTGACCCAGGAATTCCGCTGCTGGGATTATACCCTAAGCACCCTGAAACACCAATCCAAAAGGACCTATGCACACCAATGTTCATAGCAGCACAATTTACAATTCCCAAGTACTGGAATCAACCTAAGTGCCCATCAGCAAATGAGTGGCTCAAAAAACTATGGTACATTTACACAATCAATTCTACACAACAGAGAAAAAGGAGCTTATACCCTTTGCAACAGCATGGCTGGAACTGGAGAGCATTATTCTAAGTGAAAGAAGCTAGGCAGTGTGAGACAAATACCATATGATCTCACATTTAACTGGAATATAATCAACAAAAGAAAAAAAGCAAACAAAATATTACCAGAGACATTGAAGTTAAGAACAATCTAACAATGGCCAGAGTGGAGTGGTGAGGAGATAGTGGGGAGAAGGGATTACAGGAACTACTATAAAGGACACATGGACAAAATCAAGGGGGAGGGTGGAGGTGGGGGAGGGAGGTGGGTTCAGCTGAGGTGGGGTGGAGGGATGGGGAGAAAATGCATAAAACTGTAATTGAATAACAATAAAAAAAATTTAAAACATAAGGCTGAGCAGAAAATGGCACACATAAAATAGTAATTCTGCATAAATATATATAGTTTGACAGGGTTTCAAAAGTCATGCTAGTGCCCTGGCTGGTGTAGCTCAGTAGACTGAGCATAGGCTATGAATCAAAGGGTTGCCAGTTGGATTCCCAGGCAGGGCACATGCCTGGGTTGTGGGCCTGATCCCTCGTGGGGGCCATGTGAGAGGAAGTCACACATTGATGTTTCTCTCCTTCTTTCTCTCCCTCCCTTCCCCTCTGTCTAAAACTAAATAAATAAAACCCTTAAAAAATTCATACCAGTAATTATCTCTTGATCCAGATATTAGAGATATGGTTGTGCTTACTCTATAAAAATCGAATTGAGAGGCACAGTTATTATCTGTGTGCTTTAGGTATGTATGTATTGATGCATATATATGCATGCATATATGTTTTTTCTTTGTACACATTTGTTCCTCTTTTTTTATAACCTTTCTGTTTCAAGTTCCTTCTTCCCTCCTACTTAAAATAGTAACTTTCTAAAGACTTGGTCCTTTTTCCTTTATTCTCTTCATTGGAGAAACTGGAGCCATGAATAGCTAGTGGGAAACAAATTTGGCTTAAAAAAGTATAATGTGCAGTAGTATTAGATTCAGGGTGATAGCAGAGGATTTTTAAAAGAAAACAATCAGGAGAGGGAAGAAAACTCTAGTAAAGTATGATGAAATAAGTGAGGAATAAAAGAGAAAACTGGATCAAAACAAAGTGTTTTCATCCGAAGGTCCTGGATAGATGCACGCAAATTGTATTAAAAAATAGATAAGTCCAGGCCTGAATAAATGCATATAAATTCCTACCTCATTATTATAGAACTCTGTTTACATGGTGAATGTGGAAGAAATTCTCATTATGGGTTCACTCAAGATTCATACGCACATTTCTTACAATATACCTGCTGTTAAATGTTTACTAACTAAAGAGTCCTAATAAAATCAAAAATAAACCAACCAGAGTTCATGGAAATATTTGTCTTGAGAATACATGTGACTCCAAGTACCAAAATAGCATCTATATCTATGCGTTAGGTAGTTAGTATGCTATATATAAAGGTCTAGGTAAGCATATGTGATGACAGATTATATATTTAGTTATTGGCTATTACAAAGCAAGGAAAATATAATGCTAAAGTGGCTTTCCCAACAATGGTGTGCATTTTATCATGCACTTATATATCCTTTCTAAAAGACAGGAGAGTAGAAGTGAGGCTAACAGATAGAGGAAGAATGCATTGGAGAGATATCCCAATCATCCTTTATGCTAAAAGTCTGCTCTGCCTCTGATTTGATTTTTAGCAAAGTGCATGTTATAGTCTCAGTGATGCACTTACAGATTTGAAGCAGATACATTAGTTATATTTCTGAAAACTGTACTGAAAACTAAGAACAGTGTTATTTCAAGATACATCTTTCTTTATGTATAGATGTGCATATGTTCATTACGTGATTTCATCTATCTCTTCATGTTGTTCTTTGTTTTGATAAAGAAGCCATGTGCTATTATCACCAGAATGGCCATGGATGTATCACATATTGCAGGTAATGAGGCAATTATGAAATTCATTCAGGGCTTGTGAAAAGAGGAAACAACAATATATTTACCACACAGCAGATGGCAAATGGATATCATGTTTATTTTATATTTTTATGCTAAAATCTTCTGTGCAATGTGCATTTCATTCATCAAGGTGGGTTTTGAAAAAATATAGTATGCTTGTTTTTAAAGGTGTCTGCAATTTCTGAAAATGTATATAGTCATATCTGTAGAATTAGATATATTTTAAACAAATTTATTTAAGTTGCCTTATTTGGTAATAATGTATTCAATAGATATCTTAGAAAAGGCTTCTTGCATGTGTACCTATTGTCTTATTTAACCTCAAATTATGGGTATTGTTTCTTTAATAATATGATCAGGAATAAGTATTTTGTAAGGTCAGTTTATGTTCATTAACAGGTTTAGTTCTGATTTCCCAAGAGACATTTCAGCATGTCTCAGGCTATCTTCTTAGGCTAAGTAAGCTTTTAGAACACTGCTAAAGAATAATCTTTTAAGAAATGGTTCTGGAACAACTGGATATCCGCATGCAAAAGAATGAAATTGTGCACCCCTAGGTTAGATAATACAATAAAGTAACTCCAAAATGGTAACAGAGCCAAATGTAAAAGTTAAAGTTATAAAACTCTATCAGAAAAGTAAAAAGAACCCTGGCTGGTATGGCTCAGTGGATTGAGCACAGGCCTGTAAACTGAGGGGTTGCCAGTTTCATTCCCAAGCAGGGCACATGCCTGGGTTGCGGGCCAGGTCCCCCATAGGGGGCATGTGAGAGGCAACCACACATTGATTTTTCTCTCCCTCTCTTTCTCCCTCCCTTCCCTTCTCTCTAAAAATAAATAAATAAAATCTTTTTTAAAAGAAAGTGAAAAGATAAGTTATAGGAGAAAATATTTTTAAATAAAATATCTAACAAGGGCATAGTACCCAGAATATATAAAGAAGTCTTACAACTCAATGATAAAATGACAAATGACTCACTTAAAAATAATCAAAAGATTCGTATAGACAGTTTTCCAAAGAATATATACAAATGGCCAAAAGGTACAAGAAAGATATTAAATATCATTAATCATTATCTAAATATAAGTTAAAACCACAGCGAGTTACCACCATACACCCACTAGGATGATTAATAATCAAAAAGACAGATAATATAATGAACATTAGTGAGAATGAAAAGAAATTGAAACTCTATATATTGTAAAATTATGAAGCCACTTTGGAAAAAGTATTTAGCAGTTCCTCAGAATGTTAAACAAAGAGATAACATGTGATCCAGAAATTCCACTCTTAAGTATAACCCAGAAAATTGAATACATATGTCCACAAATAAACTTCTACATGAATGTCATAGCAGAATTATTCAAAGTAACTGAAAATTGGAGACAACATAAATACCCACCCAGTGATTAATGGATAAACTAAATGTAGTATCAGCAAACATGGAATATTATTTGGAAATAAAAAGGAATGAAGCACTTATACATGCTACAACACAGATGAACCTTGAAAATGTTACACTAAATTAAAGAAAGTCACAACATAAGATATCATATATTCAATTTATATTAAGTGCTCAAAATGGGAAAAACTCACAAAGACACAAAGCAGACTAATTGTTGCCAAGGGCTGGAGTAATGAGGAAACAGGGAGCAACAACTAATGAATATGGGGTTCTTTCTGGGGTAATAAAAATATTCTGTGGTTAGATAGTGGTGATGGTCTCACAACTCAGGATACTAAAAGGCACTGAAGTGAACATTATAAAAGGATGAATTTTATATAATGTGAATATTATCTCAATAAAGCTCTGATTTAGTAAAACAACAAGGAATCTTTCTATATATACTGCCATTGAATGAGTATGCTAGAATATATTAAATTATAAAAACGTTAGAGAAAAGTACATATAATATGCAGCTGTTTATCTAAAAGAAGGAAAAGGATATGACTACACATACATATTTCCTTATTTTTAATAGAGAAACAAATAAAAATTAAATTAAAAATAATGGTCACCTCTAGGGGGAAGAAAAAAATTCAAGCTTGAGGGTACAGGGATGGAAACTAGAATTCCATAAAAATATTTGTTTTACAGATTTGGCATCAGAATCTTGTAAATGTTTTACATATTTATGTAACAAAATTATTAAAAGTAGTTCCTAAATATTGAAAATGATATTAAACAAAGGAACCTGGGTATTAATTTAGTGTTGTAACCACAGGTAAAAGTATTTCATGTTGAAAACATTAAGATACAATGCATCCCCAGTGCATTGCATCCCCATGCATCCCCAGTAGAATAGGCCCTAAGAATACAAATATTGAAAGGAACAATCTTTAACTCTTTTCAGTACTTCTTTTGTTGGTGGTAGTGTTTGTATTTTTACACTGATGCTGCTGTATGTTTATTCTGGGATGAAGTGAGTGAGTCTTTACCCTGGGGACACTGAGAACTTAAATTTTTTGTGTAAAAGAAGAAAATACAAATGAAAGATTATCAAGGTTAAGTAAAACCTCTGAATTCCTGGGTGGAAATACCAAAGTGAGCAATTCATGGTACATTTTATCTTAAAATAAATTTGTACCTCTATTCATCTATTGGGAAATTTGAAGAAGCATCCACTGTCAAACTATTTTGAGTTTGTCTCAAACTTCATCCAAACTGAATGATTTGGATAAACTAATAGTGACTGTGAAACCACATTATAGTCGTTGCAACAGAAGCCATTCTTGGTGCCTGCTTCCCCTTGCATGTGTCTCCATTCCCAAGCATCTCTGAGAATTACTGGTCTTTAACATTGCCCACCACAGAGATTCTTACTAAGGAATAAAAATGCTTATTCCTCTTCACACAAATATAGAGGCACAGTAGTACAGATGTTGTAAAGCAATTGCCTCAGTTCTTCTGACCTGTTATAGGAGAAAAACCTTGGTTCAATCTATCTCCCGTGTGGCTCTTCCCTGTGTCTCTCACACCATACCCCTCTCACACGCAGCACTTCAATTCTGATGCTTCTAGTCACCAAATGTGTGGAGGTTTTCCCCCACACCAAGCAACTCACTGAGACACCAGCTGGGGGTCCTACAATTCAGCTCGCATCTGACTTCTCTCTACCCAGAGATAGCACCAGATTCCACAGGTTAAGGATTCAATCCTCCAAGACCGCCACCACCCCACCCACCCCACTCCACAGCAGATGCCAGACACAAATTCAGGTTATTGTCTGAGCTTCTGACTAACTGGCTACACATTGGAGGTTCCCACAACCTCCTGATTGTATTCTACTAATTTGATACAGCAGCTCACAGAACACAGGGGAACACATATACTAGATTGTTTTAAAAGCATATAATAAAGGGTAGAGAGGAACATCAGGAAGGAAGAGATGCATAGGACAAGTATGTATGAGGGGGCATGGAACGCCCCTGCCCTCTCTGGGAGTGCCACTCTGTCAGGACCTCTACCTGTTCAGCAACTGGAAGCTCTCTGAATCCAGTCCTTTCAAGTTGTTATGGTGGCTTCATTACACAAGTACAATTAATTAAATCATTGACCATAGTCAATTGATTTAACTCCCAGCCCTCTCCTCTCCCCAGAGATTGAGGAGGGGAGGCGGTACTGAATGTTCCAACTCACTAATCATATTGTTGGTTCTCCTGGCAACCAGCTCCTCACTTTATGTGCTTTCTAAAAGTCACTTCATTGACATGCAAAAGATACCTGTGTATGTTTCTCATTACTTAGGAAACCCTGAGGGTTCAGAAGCTCTGTGCCAGAAGCAGAGAGGAAGACCAACTACATATTTCTTAGTATATCACAATATCACAGATGCATACTGTGAGTTCCTTATGCATCAGTATAATCAAGAAAAGTGTGCTGAAGGAAAAAACAGGCCCATGCATCAGAAGAAATGAGCTTTAGCATCTGTCATTTTGCAGACATTTTACTCTGAAAATCTCTTTCATGTATGCAGGCCACAGTTCCATCATTAATAAAATATAAGACGTGAAATAATAGTGCCTAAGGCATTCTTTGCCTCTAAATTCCATTATTTTATATAGTTATCTTGATTTGTGAAAGGATATCAGATACCTCTCACCAGAAATCCCTTCTTAGCAACAGAGAAGGCTTGCCAAGACAGAGATGGATATGAGGTTCAAACACAATGATTATTACATCATGACAGTCACTATGGCCTAGGTATTATCATGGTGGAGATAACTTCAAATTATTTATTGATATTTCTGTGTACTGTGGATGAACATGGGGCCACATACTAAACCTGACAAGCTCAAGGGAAGCCAACATGGCAGGCCTTAAAAACTCAGAGACCAAAAGTAATGAACACATAGGATGGTGTGAACCGAAAATTCCTAAAATAAAAGGAGGTCATGAGGTATAGTCACATCCTGGGCCTGTAATGGTGGGAAATGGTAACCCACCCCACCACTCTTTTGACATTGTTTCTTCTAAGTGCTGACTCTGATTAATACATAGCTTGTAGATAAATAGGATGTATGAGAATCCTAGGAATGATTTCAGAAAATACAGACTCTGATCTTCAGATGTCCTACCTCCTGGAGATTTGCTGACCATCGACTGTGGAGCCACGACGATGTGCAAACAGGATGACGAGTGAAGATGATGTAAATCCAAGATGACTAAACCAGGGTAACACTCACTGGACCGTCATCACTTGGCCTATCAAAATGGACTGTGCTTGTCTCCACATAGAGAACTTTTTAACCCCTTTCCCTTGATCACTTTGCTCTGTTCCCCTTTCCCTCCTTATAAATATGTCTGTTTCCTTTTCTCCGCATCCTCTCCAACATTTGTTTGTTGAATTTCTTTATGTTGGCCACTCTGACTGGTGTGAGATGGTACCTCATTGTGGTTTTAACTTTCATCTCTCTGATGGCTAATGATGCTGAGCATCTTTTCATATGTTCCTGGGCCCTCTGTATGACTTCCTTGGAGAAGTGGGGAGAGGGGTTTTCAGGAACTACTATAAAGGACATATGGACAAAACCAAGGGGGAGTGTGGAGGCAGGGGAGGGAGGTGGGTTTGGCTGGGGTGGGGTGGAGGGATGGGGAGAAAATGCAGTCAACTGTAATTGAACAACAATAAAAAATTAATTAATTAATTTAAAAAATATGTCTGTTTCCACCAAGATGTGGAGATGAGCTTTGAAATGTGAGTACCCCATCTTCCAAGTGGCCAGCATCTGAATAAACCATTTTCCCTTACATCAGCACCTGTCTTTCCACTGGCTTTTGTAGTGGCAGGCAGCCAGACCAGCATTGGGTTACACAGGGCTGTGGCTTCCTTGACAAAGGTCAATTTTTACCTGATGTGAGCCTGTCTATTGTCTTTTGCATCTAAAATAATATACCTTTGAAATGTCAGAGGAATCTTGTCCAGACTTGTCAGGACACAACTCCAGCACCAGAGCAGGAGACCACAGAGGCCCTCATTGTTATCTTGTTTCCTGAATACCTCCAACTCTACTGCTATAAATGTTAATTATTAACTATCCTGTACCAACCAATGTAAAAGAAGTATGGGTATCTCAGTTTTAGTTTTTATTCAATCTCAGAAATGTCTCACTTTGTTTTCTCCTGCCCCCTTAATCTACCACCAATAGATTTCACATAACCCTCCTTAAATTTCCTCCTTTGATTCTAATGTATAATAAAATAAGCTGCAAAATTGTCATTCTTGGGAGCATTTTCTCAATTTGTTGCGATTTTCCTTCCCGGCAACTGTCAGTTTGGCTCAAATAAACTCATAAAAATCCCCTACAGTCTTGGACATTTCTTACATCGACAATATTTAAATGAGAAAATATGAATGCATCTGTAGTGACAAATTCCTGCTTACCATATTTATTGCTAAAAGCAATTTGTCACATGCGGTAGAAGTAGAGGCTTTCTCTTATTCCTAGATTTATATAAGATTGTTTATATTTGATAAATGATTGGTTAAATGGTGGTTTCTATTTGCCAGAGATGACAATAAAGATATACTCAAACTCATTAGTCAATCATCGGCTCCCCTGATTTGCCACTAGGAGCCTATAATAAAATCTTATGTTTTATCTTACTTTTGATTCTTTGAAAATATTTAGTGAGACTTGCTCTGTAAGTAATCAACTCATAATTATTTATTGATTAGCTTGAATTTGTTACTCTTTCACTTGTAAAAGTGAAGGGGACCAAAGTTTTGCCAACCTAAATATGTGCCTTTTGTGATATTGATTTTAAGCTGGTTACTAGGCAACAATAGACTCAGAGGGAACCAATGACCCCATCCCCCTTCCCTGCTTACTCAGATGGATCAGCCTGCTCGAGGAGAGAATCTTAGCTTATTCACCTTAGACTAATTTTGAATTAAGTATTATAGATAGGTATACTACAGGCAGTAACCTTGGAGCTACATCCCACCCCTTTACCACCTACACCCCTTTCCCATCCTGTTGTTTCTGCCTTGCCTAAAAAGAATTTACCTGACATATGTGTTCCCCTCTTCCTCAGCTATCTGTAAATCGCCTATTTCCTTGGAAATCTCAGACCCCTACCCCTTTCCTCCTTTGTTCATAATGACATATAAACCTCAGACACCCAACGTGGTTTAGCGTCTCATATCTTATGACGCCCCCCAGCATATACATCTCTAATAAACTTTGGATGTTTAATAAAAGTTTCTGCTGTTACTCTGTCTTTGTTAGTTTGATTATTAGCCCAGCTAAAAGAAATTAAAAGGTGAAAAGATAAGTATTTTTTTAGCTCCCACAAAAGCAATAAAATTTATGTTTTACATAAAAAACATTCTTAAAATGAGTAGCACTTCAAAAGTGAGTCTGTAAATGTCAAAAATTTTCAATTTATTATTTTAAATTTGATCTAAAAATTTATTTGTTTTTAATTTGAGATAATATAAACTTAGTTTAAATAGCATAATACTAAGAAGAATACACTAGGTATTTTGCAACATGGGAACCGCCCTGCCTGGTTTCAGAAGCTTTAACCCCCCATTGTTAAGGCTGAGTCAGAGACCTTGGGACCATAAGCCAATAAGGAGACAAAGCTTATCTCCCTGGTAGGGGCACCACCTCTGTACACTTTACTTTACCCTGCTGGGCCCTGAGCCTGACAAGTTAGCCAATGACAGGTAAGATTCCTCAAGAGAGGGACAACCTAAGACAAGCGTGGTCACGAAGAGGCCCACAGGGAAGGACTTGGGAGGCTACAGAAAAATGGAGTGATGGACCCTCGCCCCTCAGCTTTGACATAGCCTGAGTCCTCATTCTGTCTGCAAGAAGTCTCTTAATCTCTTGGCTGCCTTACTTCCCCTGCATGACTTATGCCAGAAACAATGACAGAGGTGGGTGTGGCTCTGTGCTGGAAAGGGCAGGTTCCCTGGGGAGGTCAGACCTAAGAAAGAATACATAAAATCCTGTGAAATCTGCTTTGTTTATACCCTCAGTTTAAATGATAAGGGTCCAAGTCTGAAATGAGTTTGTTTCCCAAAGTCTTATAGCCCTTGAGCTAACTGACCCTGACTCAGAATAAGCCCTCAGAGTTCTTTGTTTGTTATCTATTGTTTGATCCTTACTACCTGACAATGACTGATGAGCTTTACCTGTATTCCTGTGCAAATTGAACCCAATAAAAGCCCATTGAAGAAAAGGCACTTGGCCCTTCTCCTTTGAGAGATCGCCCACCATTCCTCCCCAAGCAGATCTTGTATTGGTAGACTTATTCTCATCCGTGGTGGCCGGGCAGGGGAGGAGGGCACCTGCGGGTGGAGCCCCCGCACAATAATGGCAAAAATGAAACTTACCAATGTATATAAAATTATTTTTATTCACAAAAAACAAACATTCAGAAATTGATTGAGCATGTAATTTATTTACTGAAGACTTTTTTAAAAAAGATCAGTAGAATTCATTCATATGCAAGTATTTCTTAGATCTTGTAATCAAGGGTCCTCATGATTTTGCTTTGCTTTGTGACTGTAGCTTTAGAAATCAGTTTCTTTTCCTTTCTCTATTCACACCTCATAGACCTAGACTTTCATTTGGACAGATATTTACCCTTGAGGCAGCAGAAGACCTGACCTGACTCAAGGTCACAAGCTCTGGACCTCTGGCAAACTACAGATGACATCTTCACCTAAAGTGTGTTTCAGCCCCTGATACCTAAACTGGAATGACCTTCTGACTACTTTTCCATGAAACCAAACAGGGATACAAAGGCAGCCCTGTGAGCTGTCCTCAAGAACAGAAGAAATGATCTATTACCCCTACCTCACCTCAGATCAGTTAGCTCCTAACACAGCTCTGAACCTCTACCCACACAGTGTCTTTTGATTTTGCCCTATATAATCTGTAACCTCCGTGGCATTGGGAATAGGGTCTTCAGAGAATGAACTTTCCCATTCAACAGGTTGTCCAATCCTGTAATAACAGTCTACTTCCTCCCTTCACCACTAACTCCTGCTCCTGCATCTCTTTCAGCCAGTGCACACAGGATGGACTCAAAAATTGGGGTTCAACAACAATCCTGAAGAAACGCTGAACATAAGTCTGGTTAATTTCTAGAACATGGAATTTAAGTATTTTATAGTTCATTTAGTTAAATTTAACTATAAAAATTACATCTAAGTGAGAGAAAAAGATTCTTTAATCATAACAGTGGAAAATTATGGAAAATTTAGGTAGACTATTAAGATGCACTTTATTGAGAAATAATCAGCATGAAAATCCTGAAATGTGTACTTTTTAAATATTAGTAAGGAATATATGCAAGTGACAGTTTAGAGCAAAATTTGAAGAAACTAAATTATTTTGTTTAAGTCTCTGAAGTGGAGACTGTTAAGTACCTCTTTCTTCACTGCTATAAAAATGGTTATACTTATAATACCTTAGAAGTGGAAGTTTATGGAAAAATGAGCTATAATCTTAGCTAATTATGTACTTTGGGGAGTCTGGCTTCATGAGATCATGCACTTCATCTTATTCTACGTGAAGTAATTGCTTGGAATTCTGTATTTTATCTATGTAATTCCTTTCTCTTGTATCCTTATAACTGAAAATATAAATTTTCCATAATGTAATACCAAATATGCCAGAATTGTTTCCAGTCTTTTTAACCACAGACATGCACTGTCTCAGGGGTGAGTGAGATTGTTTTCAGAGAGTAAATAACATCTTCTCCCTCTGCATCCTGGTACATTCATAGCCAAGAACATTGCTAATAAGAAGAATGTGGTAAAGTCAAAAGAGAAGAAGAGACAGGAGAAGAGAATGATAATTCTAATCTCATTAATAACAATAATATCGTGTTGGGAACCGCCCTGCCTGGTTTCAGAGGCTGTAACCCCCCATGGTTAAGGCTGAGTCAGAGTTGGGACCATAAGCCACTAAGGAGACAAAGCTTGTCTCCCTGGCAGGTGTGCCACCTCTGCCCACTTCACCCTGTTTGGCCCTGAGCTTGGCCAGTTAGCCAATGACAGGTAAGAATCCTCAAGGGAGGATCAACCTAAGACAGGCTCTGGTCACCAGGGATAAGCTCGCAGGGAAGGACTCCGGGGGCTGTGGAAACGGGGTGATGGACCCTCGCCCCTTGGCTTTGAAATAGCCTGAGTCCTCATTCTGTCTGCAAGAAGTCTCCTAATCTCTTGGCTGCCTTACTTCCCTTGCCTGACTTAAGCCTAAAGCAATGACATAGGGCAGTGCAGTCCTGTGCTGGGAGGGGCAGATTCCTTGGGGAATCAGGCCTAAGAAAAATACATACATTCCTGTGAAACCTACTTAATTTGTACCCTCAGTTTAAGAGATAAGGGTCCAGACCTGAGATGAGTCTGGTGCTTAAAGTTCTATGGCCCTCTAACTAATTGGCTGTAACTCAGAATAAGCCCTCAGAGTTCTCTGTAAATTTTGTATTGTTTAACCCTTACTGGCTGACAATGATTGATGAGCTTTATCCGTATTCCTATGTGAATGAACCTAATAAAAGCCCCTAGAGAGAGAGGCTCGGGGCCCTTCTCCCCTTGAGAGAAATGGCCACCTTTCCTCCCCAAGCAGATCATGTCTTGGTAGTCTTTTTCTTCGTCCGTGGCGGAACCTGGGGGGCTGTGTTAAAGCCCCCCGACAATATCGGCTACTGTTTGTATGTGAAAAACTATTTGCGATAGACATTATGGTTATTGCCTTAAATATGATACATAATTTCACATAGTCCTAATGGCAATCCTGTATTATGTGTTAATATTACATTTTATAGAGAGAAAGATAAGGTTTAGACAGTTTAAGGTATTTTCTGAATTGGAAACATTCACCTGTTTGTATAACATTGAATACATAGTTTGAGATTTATCCTCTTCATTTCCAATATAACCTTCTGTACAACTAGATTATTTGATTATTTTAGGTGGGTGTTGGAGGAAATGTAGATTCAAAAATTAATATGTATAAAATCACATGCACAAAACAGGATGACAATAATTCAATTACCTAAAACCAGGTAATCTTGACAGAAACAACCATCTCGCAGCCATACGGGCAGCATTAAATTAGGGATGCAGTCTTTTGTGTAACCTGCTCATCAGTAGTTAAGACATGTGATACTAATCTTAAACAGATGTGCCAATTTGTTCTAAAATGTTTTCAGGAGCACATCATATTAAGAGGAAATCATTGAGGTCATGTGGGTAGTCTTTGGATGCCTCCAGTGAATATTACAGCATAAGTGCATGCTTAAAATATATAATTTTGGTCTTCCCCTAGAGAATTCAGAGTGCTGCTTGTTAAGTATTCACTCCTTTCATGACTGAAACAATATTATAGACATTGTGAGGAAATCGCCATTATACACATTACCCATTTTAAACAAGATTGTATATGAATGTTTTAACAGACCTGTGCCTCCGTTTAATTTTCATGAAAGCAGGGAAACCAGGTCACTAGGGAAGTGGCGACAAGCATACATTCCTCTGTACATTGTTTCATTTCAGAAGAGCTTCTCCCCCTGAAAAAATATTTCCCTTCTATATTTAAAGTTTGATGGTGACATTTTGTAGCCAATTAATCACTGGTGACTATTTGCTGGGGTTTCCCCACAGAATGTAATCGAAGCTCTGTTACCATATAAAAAGCCTTCGTCTAGATCCATATAAGTGATCAGCAGCAGGGCTAGATGTTGTCAGCGGGTCTTCCGGGATTTTTTGCTTTAAATCTTAAATACCTTGGCATTCAAGTAGCAATAACATTAGGAACACCTCACCCTTGATTAAAAATGTATATATTCCTCAAGGCTCGTGGTCAAGACTTTAGATCTTTCTCCAACTTTCCCTTAGGCATTGCGAGCAACTTAGAATAGGTTCTTTTTCCAGTGATTTCAAAGTAATAAGGCCAAATTGCTGTTTAAAGGAAGACAGTAAAAAGCATTCTAACACATTCCTCTCAGGTCTTTCCATGTTACACAAGCCAGAAAGACTTTCTGCACAGCTTTCTCTTCCCATAATCCTCTCCCACAGCAATGCACCCTGTACCTATTCAGTGTGAAACTACTGCACGAGTACACTGCAGGCTGCTTTGTTTATGTTTCTTCCACATGATTTCTTTTATAGCATCTACGTTGGATTTGGGGTTTGCTCTCATATAACAGAAAATATTTTAGATCTTTAAGGAGATATACACATTTTCAGATGAAACACTAAGGCTAGAAAAAGCTAATATCCCCAAGGCTCAGAGAAAACAGTATCAGCTACTTCTTTGTAAAGATTCCAATTCTGCTTGAGGCTCCTAATTTTGGCAGACCAGCTAGTCTGTTCCGACCCTCATACTCAGATTGCCAAGTTTACTCTCATCTGCATAAACTTCTCCTGAGCACCTGGTTCCTGTGTTCAACATGAACAGAGACATCTAGCCTGAATAGCTCTTCGATCATAGACATAAATGTTCTGGAATTTCTTATTGCCTGCTAAGGGTGCCTGGATATGACTCGGAAATTCAGCAAAAGCAGAAACCACAGCAATGTTCTGAAGTCAAAGCAATTTTGGTTCAATGCTCCTTCAGTGCCTGGTTATGTTCTGTGTTCTGAGAGTTTCCTCAGGTCTTGCCTGTCTCACCAATCCTACGATCCTGATTGGACATTCTTCCATAACATTTGCATTACAAATGGTTTAGAAAATGAGAATGAAGAAATTGCTTAAGAACTGGTTTGAATATATACATGAAGTTGATAATACTCCCATTAATAACAATAAACATTTATGAAACCTACTATATGTCACTTTTTAAATACTTTTCATATATTACTTCCATAATTAAGACATACTGTGTATTATTTCCACTTTCTTTTTTAGTACTCTAAACAACCCAAAGAATTTTCTCTACTTTAAGATGAGTGAAGTAAAGTTTAGGGCTTTTAATTGTATTTTAAAAATTAGGGGTGAAGTTTCAACCTCATCATGTTTTGTTTTGGTTTGTTTGTTTTTACATTCAATATTATTTTGTATTAGTTTCAAGTTTGCAGAACATTGGTTAGCCAATCATATATTTTCCAAAGTGTTTCCCTCTGATATGTCCAGTACACACCTGACGCCATGAATAGTTATCACAATACTATTGACTATATTCCCTATGCTGTACTTTACATCCATGTGACTATTTTGTATCTACCAATTTGTACTTATTAATCCCTTCACCTCTTTCACCCAGTCCCCCAAATCCCCTCCCTTCAGACAACCACCAGTCCATTCTTCGTGTATATGAGTCTTTTTAAGTTTTGTTTGTTCATTTATTTTCTGATTTAGGTTCCTCATGTAAGTGAAATCATATGGTATTTGTCTTTTTTCAGACTGACTTATTTAACTTAGCATAATACCCTCTCAATGTATCCATGCTGTCACAAATGATTTCATTTAAAAAAAAAAGATTTTGTATATCCAGCTTTTTCATCCACTCATCTATGGATAGGCATGGGTTGCAATTTTGGCTATTGTAAATAATGCTGTGGTGAACATAGGATCCCATATATTCTTTTGAGTTAGTGTTTGGGGTTGAAAGTATCATGCCAACTAACATCAAACTATTCCATAAGGACATAGTAATCAATACAGCATGGTACTGGCATAAAAACAGACATATAGATCAATGGAACAGAATAAAAAGCCCAGAAAAAAATCCCATCTCTATATGGTCAGTTAATATTTGACACAGGAGACAAGAACATACAATGGAGTAAAGGCAGTTTATTCAAAAAACAGTGTTGGAAAAACTGGACAGAAACACATAAAAATGACATTAGACTGCCAACTTACAACATACACCAGAATAAACTCAAAATGGATTGAAGACTTAATTGTAAGTTATGAAACCATAAAAATCCTAAGAGAGAACATAGGTAAGTAAAATCTCTCACATTTCTCTTAGCACTATGTTTTCTAAAATATTTCCTTAACTAAGGTAAACAAACGAAAAATAAATAAGTGGGGCTACACCAAACTAAAAAATTTACACAGCAAATAAAACCACCAACAAAATGAAAAGAAAACCCACTAAATGGGAGAACATATTCACCAGTGACACATCTAAAAAAGGATTAATAGTCAAAATATGTACACAATTCATACTACTCAACAACAAAAAGCCCAAACAGTCCAATTACAAATGATCAGAAGACCTAAGTAGACACCTCTCCAAAGAAGACATACAGATGGCCAGTGGATGTAAGAAAAGATGTTCAATGAACTACTAACCAGAAAAATGTAAATTAGAGCCACAATGACATACCACCTGTTAGAATGGTTATCATCAGTAAATCTACAAACAAGAAGTATTGGCCACCATATAGAGAAAAGGGAAGACTTCTGCACTGTTGGTGGGAATGCAGATTGGTGTAACCACTATGGAAAATAATGTAATATTATTATTATTATATTTATATTATTTATAATATAATAATATAAAATAATTTTTGAGAAGTTTTCTCAAAAAATTAAAAATGGGACTATTTTATAACTCAGCAATTCCATTTCTGGATATGCATCTGAACAAACCTGAAAGACTACAGATATATATTTAAAGAGAAGTCACTGGTTATTGATTTTTTCTACTTTTTTATTTGTTTTTTTAAATATATTTTATTGATTGTGCTATTACAGTTGTCACATTTCCCCCCTTTATTCTCCCCTGCCCTGCACACCCCCTCCCACCCTCATTTCCCCCTTCAGTTCATGTCCATGGGTTATACATATAAGTCTTTTGACTTCTACATTTCCTATACTATTCTTAACCTCCCCCTATTCATTTTCTACCTACCATTTATGCTACTTATTTTCTGTACCTTTTCCCCTTCTCTCCCCCTCCCACTACCCTGCTGATAACCCTCCATGTGATCTCCATTTCTGTGATTCTGTTCCTGTTCTAGTTGTTTGCTTAGTTCGTTTTTGTTTTTTGTTTTTTTTAGTTCAGTTGTTAATGCCTGTTTATTGTTATTTTACTGTTCTTATTTTTGATCTTTTTCTTAGATAAGTCCCTTTAACATTTCATATAATAAGGGCTGAGTGATGATGAACTCCTTTAACTTGACCTTATCTGGGGAGCAATTTATATGCCCTTCCATTCTAAATGATAGCTTTGTTGGATAGAGTCATCTTGGATGTAGGTCCTTGCCTTTCATGACTTGGAATGCTTTTTTCCAGCCCCTTCTCACCTGCAAGGTTTCTTTTGAGAAATCAGCTGACAATCTTAAGGGCACTCCTTTGTAGGTAACAGTCTCCTTCTCTCTTGCTGCTTTTAAGATTCTGTCCTTATCTTTAATCTTGGCTAATGTAATTATGATGTGCCTTGGTATGTTCCTCCTTGGGTCCAACGTTTTTTGGGACTCTCTGAGCTTCCTGGACTTCCTGAAAGTCTATTTCCTTCACCAGATTGAGGAAGTTCTCCTTCATTATGTTTTCAAATAAGTTTTCAATTTCTTGCTCTTCTTCTTCTCCTTCTGGCACCCCTATAATTCAGATGTTGGAACATTTAAAGATGTCCTGGAGATTCATAAGCCTCCCCTCATTTTTTTTTAAATTCTTGTCTCTTCATTCTGTTCTAGTTGATTGTTTATTTCTTCCTTCTGGTCCAAACCATTGATTTGAATCCCAGTTTCCTTTCCTTCACTGTTGGTTCTCTGTACATTTTCCTTTATTTCACTTTTCATAGTCTTCATTTTTTCCTCTAATTTGTGACCATACTCAACCAATTCTGTGAGCATCCTGATTACCAGTGTTTTGAACCGTGCATCTGATAAGTTGGCTATTTCTTCATTGCTTTGTTGTATATTTTCTGGTGCTTTGATCTGTTCTTTATTTTGGCCATTTTTTTGTTTGTTTTGGCACACCTGTTACATACTAAGGGGTGGAGCCTTAGGTGTTCACCAGAGCAGGGCAACCACTTCAATGTGTTGTGATGCTGTATGTGAGGGAGGGGTCTGAGAGGGAACAATGCCACTTGATCTGCTCTCTGCTGGTTTTCAGTCACCTCCCCAGATACCCACAATCAAATTGGGCCCTTCTGGTGATGATTCCCAGATGGGTGGTTTTGTGTATGTTCTAGGACCCTGTGGGTCTCTCCAATGAACTCTCCTGTGAGGCTAGGAGTTTCTACCACTGTTGCCTCAACCCCCACAGGTGTTTTCAGTCAGAGGCTTTGAGGCTTTATTTCCCCACACTGGAACCCTGGGTTGTGTGGTCTGTCTCACTCCCCAGTTGTTCTTCCCAATGTAACTGCACGTGAATGTGGGACTTCCCAGTCCACAAGCCACCACCTCACCTGCTCTGCCAGCTACCACCTTGTTTCTTCTTTATCTCCTTGGTTGTCAGACTTCCATACAGTTCAATTTTCTCTCAGTTCTGGTTTGTTTGTTTTTTTAATTTGTTGTTGTTCATCTTTTGGTTGTGCAAGGAGGCACAGTGTGTCTACGTATGCCTCCATCTCGGCCAGAAATCAGAGACTACAGATATTAATAGAAGAAAATAAAGGGCAATAAAAAGTAAACACCTTGAAAATCAAATACCCTGTTTTTGACATTATTAACAATGGATTATCTTGAGATCTCTGATATCCACTAGGTATATATTATGCACACACAAGTACACACAGTATAATTCTTGTCATGAATAGGAAATGGTTATAACAACAGAAACACAAATTTCAGAATCAAGAATCTATCCCAAGTTCTTTAATTAATGAATGTTTAAATACTAATCATGAATGAAGGGAAAAGGATACAAATTAAGGAGAATCAAAACAAAGAATTCATTTAAATATTAAAATGTTTTAATTAAAATTATAGAAATATAGCCCATGACCCAAACCACCACTCTTTCGTGCCTGTGCTGCCACACAGGTGCTGTACAAGGCCTCCCTGACAATGATCCACAGCAGCCAGAGGAATCTTCAGAACCTTATCTGGTAATTTACTCCACAGCTTACAACTCTTCAATCATTTCTTATTACACTTCAAATAATAATAGTTTCAGTCTATATAAGGATCTAAATGAATTAGTCAAATCCTAATTTTCTCTGACATAATCTTCTCAACGTGCCTTCTAGTCCCATTTCTTATCTAACTGTTCTTTATTTAGAATATTTTTATTGATTTTTCTTCTGTGTTTAATGTTCTATTTTAGATATATTTTAGTAAAACATTTTATGTTTTAATAAATAATTATCTATGAAATCATGTCTATGAATCTGTCATGTTTATTTTCTTAAACATATTAATATTAATAATTCCTTTTAAGTCCTTGTTTGATCATTTCAATATCTAGATTTCTGTTATCTTCTTTTTCTTTTGTTTTAGTAATTAATCCCTATCACTGGCATGCCTAGAAATTATTCTATTGAATGTTATAGACAACTTTTTTTTTTAAATATACAGGTTAGATTACCTTTCATCTAGAAAGGTTCATCCTTTCTCCTGCTGAAGATTGACTCCTCTAATTCCATCATGTATAAGCTAAGTCAAACCTAGGTTAAATTTTTGATAAGGCATCTTCCTACCTCTGTTTCACCTTTGTTTCTGGAATGTAGATACCTACACTCTTATTTTTCTGTTGATTAAGCTTCTATTGCATTAGTATTGTTCTATTTTCTGTATTAAATAAGTACAACAGGCTCATAAGGAGTAAGGACATCTGTGTGTCCAGTGAATGCCACTGGAGTCAGTTTTAAAAGTGTCCTGCCTTGTGTTTTTTTCAATATTTATTAAGATATATTGGCATCTACAATTGTGTAAGTCTAAGGTGTACAATGGGATGATTTGATACATGCCTATATTATGAAAGGATTACCATGATAAAGTAAATTAATCCATCACCTCACATAATTACAAATTTTTTGTGTGTGCTAAGAATATTTAAGATCTTCTCTCTTAGCAAATTTGAAATATATAATACAGTATTTTTAACTTCAGTCATCACATTGAATATGAGATCCACAAAACTTAAAACTTATTTCTCATGTACCCTTTGACCAACATCATCCCATTTCCCCCACCTACCAGCCCCAAGCAACCACCGTTCCAGACATGGAAACAACTTAAGTGTCTATCTATGTCCAATCTATGAATGGATAACAAAAATGAAATAGTATTCAGCCATGAGAACGTAGAATATCCTGTCATTTGCGACAATATGGATGTAACTTGAAGACATGATGAGATGTGAGATAAGTTAGTAAGAGAAAGACAAATATTTATTCCTGGAATCTGATAAAACAAAATCACACTCCTTGAATGGTAAGATTAATACGTTCAATGGGAACTCTCCCTCTTGTGAATCCTAAATTAGGATCTCTGGGTCCTCTGAAGTGGGAGAATATTTTTTAAAAATAATGCTGCACTGGCCAGTATGGCTCAGATGGCTGGAGCATCAAAAGGTTCTGGGCTTGATTCCTGGTCAGGACACGTGCCTAGGTTTTGGGTTCCATCTTTGGTCTGGGCATGTTTGATCCCTAATCTGGGCTCAAATGGGAGGCAACCAATCCATGCTTCTCTCTCTCACACTGATGTTTCTCTCTCTTCCTTCTTCTCTTTCTAAAAGAAATTGAAAAATGTCTTTGGGTGAGGATAAAAATAATAATAATATTAATAATAATGCTAGTTGTATCACATACTTTCTGCTTAGACTTCTTTAGTCCCTTCCAATACAACTTCATAATTTAACAAATAACTTGCATTTCAGGCCCTGAAAATCTTTAATAAACTATTTACTCTAGTTCTTTCAGACCTGTTGGGATCTTGTTCTTCAACAAAGACCTCTGTCCAGTTGAAGGTCAATTTAGTCACTTGCCACGATTGGGAATATTGGCAACTTCCTTTAGAAGAAGAAGCTACAGTTCACCAACAAATCTCTGTGAGCTTCTATACTCTCCACAATTGCACCCTATCTTTAATAGACACATTTAAGAGCAATGTTAAATGTCTTTATTTGATGCATATGAAATGCACTAAATGTTGACTCTTACTCTACCACTACCACTGCTACTACAATACTATCAATAAGACTATTACCTCACTTGTTCAAACTACAGTACTTTCCAGAAAAGTTAAAAGAGAACTCCAAGCATTATTTTGAATAACTCACTTTTATATCAAATATATTATTATAAATAACGGATCTCCAGATTTTTGAAGATTCACTCTTTACTAACTGACATTTAAATAGGGTCACTTATGCTGTAACTATTATGAGTTGTATCTGAAAATGAATTAATAATGTGGCTTTCATTTTACTTGTCTAAGTGTCATAAAAAGCTCTCTGGCTACTTCTATTCAATTGTATAAAAGAACACAATGACCTACATTTAAAATTTTTTCTCTGCTCTAATGACTGCAGCCTTCAATTATATAATTCAGCAAGTTCCACATGACACTTTTCAAGATATATCACAGCCAGTATATCAAAGTTCAGTTTTCATGGATATTATTAAATCCCCTAAAATCATTGACTCATGTTGTCCTTGGCACAATAAACTTCTTGTTCCTTAAAAATATGCTACATATGTGCAGTAAACCAGAATAATGCTTGCAACTTACAATTTAATCTTTAACACAAAAAAACACTTTTCCCTCAAGTTGAGTGCATCTATTTTTTATTCATCCTGATCTTGTCAGGAGCTTTAAAAAATGCCAGTTTGTAGAAATATAATGTTTGTCCTCTTCTGTTGCTTTTCTATGTAAAATTTTAGTCATAGTATAAAATGTATATTATTTTCATTAGAAATAAATTGGAAGGAAACAAACCATGGGATAACTGAACCACACAACAAAGTAAAAATTCTTACCTATCCTAAATATTAATTACCACTCATGAGAAGTTCTGCTGAGTAAATAAGAAATGAATATAGCATGGGACAGAGTTACTTGTTTTGGTACTGTATTGAGAGGAGATTGCCCCTATAGGTTTTGATATCAGGAAAAAGAGAACTTATTTCTCCTGTTGTAGCTATCATAATACCTAAACCTCTAAATTTATTTTGAATGCAAATGTCTTAGATATGTAAAATATCAATCACTCATCAGTCTATTCAAATTCAGTGTTTTTTTCTTAGTGCTTTTCCAGGTATCTCAAAGTTGTAAAATTACCTTACCATAGATCCTGGAACATGCAGAAATGGCAAAATTATAACCTACACTCCAGATCTGCCTCCAGATTCTAGATCTGACATTAACTATTAACCTACACTTGAACTTTGGCAATGGTGTTATTGAGTGATATCAGAAAGCATCAGGAAGAGTATATTTGGCATTCAGTATGTAAACCTAACAGTTACACTATCTACAATAGTTCACTTTCCCAATGATTTCCACTGCATTTCAATAAACGAAGTGAATCACTTTTTCATTTTACACTTCTAGAACTCCACTGATCCTTCTCAATGCTTTGTTTTTATAGTTATCCAGTTACAGTTGTCCCGCCTTTTTCCCCATTGTTCTCCCCTATGCCCCCACTCCCATAGCCAATCCCCTCATTGTCCATGCCCACAGGTCCTCTATTCTTATTCCATTTCTGCCCCTTCCCCTTCTTTACCCTGTTATTTCCTCCCTCTTCCTGTCTGGTCACTGTCAGTTTGTTCTTTATTTCATAGTCTCTGGTTCTATTTTGCTCACTTATTTGTTTTGTTGATTAGGTTCTATTTGTAAATGAGATCATATGGTATTTATCTTTCACTTGACATAATGCTCTCCAGTTCCATCCATGCCATCCAGAAGGGTAGGAATTCCTTCTTTCTTTCTGCTGCATAGTATTCCATTGTATAAATATACCACAGTTTTTGGATCCACTCATTTACTGATGGTCACTTAGGCTGTTTTCAGCACGTGACTATTTTAAATAACAGTGTTATAAACATTGGAGGTGCATAGGTTCTTTTGAATTGGTGATTCAGGATTCTTAGGGTATAGTCCAAGCGGGGAATTTTTTAAAACATTTAAAAAGTTGATCAATAATATGAGTGGATATTATAAGGAAATGATGTTATGCATTTAAAAAATAAGTTTTCAATGTGCTGGCTGGTGTGGCTCAGTGGATTGAGCACCAGTCTGCAAACCAGAGGGTCACCAGTCCAATTCCCAGTCAGGGCACATGTCTGGGCTGTGGGCCAGGCCCCCAGTGCAGGGTATGTGGGAGGCACCCACACATTGATGTTTCTCTCCCTCTCTTTATCCTTCTAAAAATAAATAAATAAAATATTTTTTAAAAAGCTATCAGAAATAAAGACCAATAGAAAATGGAAATAAGTTATTCCTGTAATTGTAACCTACCTGTGAAAAATTATAGTGTGCTTTACCAAATAACTTGATTTGTCACACTAAAATGATGAAAACTAAAATTGACCAGTCCCATCTGTACCAGAGACTCTACCAGTCATTTTTACATCTATTACTTCATTTAATCACAACAGGTAATATCTAAGCTATAAATTATTACTACTACTTGTAAATGAGACCATGGAAGTTTAGGAAGTTTAAGTAATTTGAAGGTGTATGTTGTATTTAACATAAAAGGAAGTGAAACAATCATATATTTGAGTCTGAAAGCCCAGGTATTCCCACAATAAAAAACTTCATTCTCCTAGACATTGAAAAATTTTATATATATATATATATATATATATATATATATATATGAAAAAAATGTACTGTAACAAATTACACTAGATTTGAGCTGTTAAGCATTTTTTGGTAGAAATATCAAATAAATATTAATATCATCACTACAGACCAAAATGTAGTAGTCTTAAAAATAAATAAAACATATTCATTTCACATCATCTTTTGTATTATTATCCACATATTAAGGTTGTTAGCTTTTAACACTGCTCTGAAATGTTGTGCTCCTTGTTTAAAGAACTAGAATTAAATGTATGCATGTATGTATTTATTTATAACAATATGTGTGTTTTAGTCCAAAAATCCTAGTGCAGTGTCAAGCTTTAATGATTTTACAACAAAAATGCTACTGCTTTTTCTAAGTGTTATTAGGGTATTTTATTATATAAAGTCCTTTTAAACCTATTTAGTTTTGTGAATTTTTGTACAGTTAATATTTATTTTATTTTTTACTCAAAATCTTCTATTTTTAATTAGAAACTCTATAAAGATTTACATCTAAACATCTATACATGAGATATTTCTTCTAGTGTAGTTGGTACCATATTAACCCTCCAACTATAAGTGACTATAAATCTTGGCAAAGTAAAAAGGCAATCCTTTTGTTTTCAGTTATTAGTCAAAAGGCTGCTCAAGATTATGTTCCCTGGGCTGACATTCATTCCAGCTTTCAGCATTGAGGTGCTTTCTGGACCACAACTGAACAAAGTGGATCACAAGCAGAACACAGGGGATGCATTCAATTGAGGTGGTAGAGAATGGAGTTATATTCTGCTACTAAAGAAACTAAAATTTGTTATGGAGGCCCCCAGAAATCAGGAAAAAATGCAGAGGTCGCCACAAGAAGTCTGTGTGGAGTTTCCAGTGGGTATGTGACAGACAGTTTCCCATTTACAAAAGGAGTCTTTGCTTAGGAAATTGCTGCCACTGAGAAGCTGAAAAATAAATGGGGATAGAGATTGCTAAGGCTGGAAGCATTCTGGTTAGTGATCTACCTAGAAAGTAAAGACCTTGTGAATTATATGTAAAGTTCAGAGTGGCCATACTTTATGAGTAAACACCAAAGGCCAGAGTAAAGATTAAGCCCTTGGGCTAAGAAGAAAATTAAAGTAAGCTAGTCCTAACAAGTAATAAAAAACATAATATATTCAAAGGATTTCTAATAACTTAAATGACTGCTGTTGATAAAACTCAATACTTTTCAAAGGAAGATAACAGAATTCAGAATCCATCTTTAAAAATGTGTAGAATGCAGTTAAAAATCTCCAATGAATAAATAAGTTGGAAAATATAGTGAAAAAATCAGTTAATGAAAATAGACATCACGATGATACAGGTATTGGGACTAGCGTATAACATTTAAAAATATACATGAGAAATATATTTAAGAACATAAGGAAAACATTGTCAAAATGAACAAAAATATGGGAAGTAGCAGAAAGCTGGACACTATAACAAAGAGTCAAATACAACATCTATAACTTAAAATTATATTATCTCAAACAAAAAAAAATCACTGAATGGGCTTAACAAAAGATTGGAAGCTGCAGAAGTAATTGAATGTAAAATGTAAGACATAATAAATTGATCTAATTTAAAGAACCAAAAAGAGAGAAAGGAAATAATACTAATAAAACAGATATTCAAAGTTCTGTGGTTAAAGAAGGGCAATATTAATTGAGCATGGGAAAAAAAATAGATTAAGTGGGGCAGAAAAAGGTGAGGAAATAACTGCCAAATGTTTATGAATTAGAAGCTGTAGAAGCTCGGTGAACACCACGAAAAATTGATACAATGAAAATTCTACTCTGAGGCATTACTATAAAATTTCATAAACCTAAAACATGAATGGATAGATAGATGATAGACAGACAGAGAGACAAATGGACAGACAGAAAAAATCCAGAGGAAAATGGCAATCTTCATATAAAAGAACAATGATAAAAATAATGCATAGATTCATATAAGAACAGATAAAGGCCAGATGACAACGGTAGAACATTTGTTAAATGCAGAATAAAGAAAAGCTTATTCTAAACAAGTTTCTGGCTGTGACTTTTGTCTAAGGGGTTGTAGTACAACTAATATAAACCAACAAAGTTTTAAAACAAATTATATCACATTGTACTGCATGGGATAAAGCCAGTAAAAATGATGAAGAACAAGAAAGAAGAAGAAGAAGAAGATAGGAGGAGGAGGGGAAGAAGAAGAAGGAAGGAGAAGAGAAGAAGAAAAGAAGCAGTTAAACCCTTTCACTACAAATCAGAAAGCAGGCTGAAAAAAATTACTTAGTTGTAAACATGAATATTTTTTATGCAACAGGGAGTGTGACTCAGGAAGTAGTTTTTTAAAAAGTTCAGAAAGCAAAGTAAAGAGCCTGAAGAGTCCTTCCAAAAGAATTAGGACTGGGTTATGACTAGAGGAGGAAATAACTGACGATCAGCACTACAGGTGCATTTCAGAATTATGAGGACAAGTGACTACCTCATATCTCCCATTTCCCTCTTCTTAGAGAGGGAAGGTCTAATGCAGTTATCTAATACTTGTTTTTCTACTGCATTTTGCACAGATAGGAAACAGATAATTTCCAATATTAGTTCACAGATTTTCAGATAGACAGAAAATCAGTGACGCTCCAATTAAGGCACCACACCCAAGTACAAGTATTTTACCTCTATGGTTAAATCTATTACTAGGTACTTTATTTATTTATTTATTTATTTGCTACAGTAAACTATAGAACACAAAAGAAAGAAATTGAGGAGAATACAAATGAATGGAAACATGTACCCTGTTCATGGATTAGAATAATTAACATAATCAAAATGTTACTACCCAAAGCAATCTATGGATTCAATGCAATTCCTACTAAAACACCAGTGGTATATTTCACAGATCTAGAACAAATATTCCAAAAATTCACATAAAACCAAAAAAGACCCTGGACAGCCTCAGCAATCTTGAGAAAGAAAAATAAAGTTGGAGGTATTGCAAACTACTGTAATACAACAAGCCTACTGTAATCAAAACGACATGGTACTGGCATAAGAACAGACACATAGACCAATGGAACAGATTAGAGAGCTCAAAAATAAACCTATATCTCTATAGTCAATTAATATTTCACAAAGGTGGCACAGGCATACAATGGAGTAAAGACAGTCTCTTCAATAAATGGTGTTGGGAGAACTGGACTTGTACATGCAAAAAAAATGAAAATAGACCACCAACTTACACCATACACCAGAATAAACTCAAAATAGATAAAAAACTTATATATAAGTCATGATACCATAAAAATCCAAGTGTAAAATATAGGCAGTAAAATTAATATATCTCATGTAGTAATATTTTGTCAATATATCTCCTTGGGAACAAAGGAAAAACAAATAAATAGGCCTATATCAAATTAAAAAGCTGCACAGCTAAAGAAATCATCATCAAAATGAAACAGGAACCAACTGTGTGGGAGAACATATTTGCCTATGATACATTGGACAAGGGTTTCATCTCCAAAATATATAAAAAAAACTCATAAGATGCAACACCAGGAAGACAAACATACATATATATACAAGTAGCCCATAGATATATGAAAAGATGATTAACATCACTAGCCATCAGAGAGATGCAAATTAAAACCAAAATTAGGTATCACCTCATACCTGCCCAAATGTCTATCATTAATAAATCAATAAACAGGTGATGGCAAGGATGTGGAGAAAAGGGAACCCTTGTGTACTGTTGGGAATGCAGACTGGTGCAGCCACTGTAGAAAACAGTATGGATTTTCCTCAAAAAATTAAAAATGGAACTGCCTTTTGACCCAGTTATTCCACTGTTGGGCATATACCCCAAGAATCCTGAAACACCAAATCAAAATAATTTATGCACTCTTATGTATATAGTAGCACTATTTACAATAGCCAAGATTTGGAAACAGCCCAGTAGTAGATGAGTGGATCAAAAAACTGTGTTACATTTACACAATAGAATGCTATGCAGCAGAAAACAGGAATACCTGAGTATGTATGGAACTGAAGACTATTATGCTAAGCAAAATAAGTCAGTTGATGAAAGGAAATATCATATGATCTCATCTATAAGAGGAATCCAATGAAAAAAATAAACTAATGAGTAATTTAGAACCAGAGGCACAGAATCATGGAACAAACCGACAACTGTAAGAGGGGAGGGGGAAGTAGGGACTGATTGAAAGAAGGTAAGGGGATTAGTTAAAGAACACACATGAAAGAGCCAATGAAATGGACAACCGTGGGAGGATTGACTATGGAAGTGGGGGGGCAGGCTGGGTGGAAGGGTGCAAAGGGGGGGAAATGTTACCACTGTAACAGTGTAAAAAATAAAACATTAAAAAGTTCCAAAAAAAAAGAAAAAGAAATAAATAAAGTACCACACCTAAAAAAGCTTGCTCATATCTGGTCCTGATTGAGCTGAAAAGACCCTTAGCCTTAACCTGAGCCTAATTATCTGATGCAATAAGATTTAGGGTTTGGGGTTTGGCACACAAGGTGATTATATTTAGCACGTGGGAAGGATAAAAACTATTTTGGTAAGAACGTAGACTGTGACAGATTATAATTTTCATAATGTCTTTAACAATGTCTCAGTACAATTTCCTCTTCCAGAACCTTGGCATTGCTTATCAAAAAGTGAATGGCTTTGGAGATCCAAATTAATAAACAAAATATAGCAAAGTGACACTGAGTGATACCTTAGGGCAGGTTAGAGAAACAACAATGCTTCACTTGGCTTTGGGGATACTTGCATCTTGGAACCCATATATCATGTTTTAAGGAAGCTTAGGCAACATGGAGGGGTAATGTTGAGGTGTTCAGCAAGTTACCCCCACTAAGGACCCTGCTAATGGACAGTGTCAACTGCTAGATGTGTTAGTAAACAAACTTTGAAGTGCTTTAACTTCCAGCCTTTTAATAAACCAGATAATATCAATGAAAGCAAAGACAAACTGTTTCTGCTAAGCCTTGTTCAAAACACAAATTGATGAGGACAAAATTATCATTGTTTTAAAAGCACTAATTTGGGATGGTTTATTTTACTCAGTAACAGCTTACCAGGATAAGCACATATGCATATTAAACATTCTCAAACTGATATCACATCCTTTAAAATAGTCTGATATAAAACAGAAGCCATAAATATTTTTGGAAATTAAAAATAAAATTGTAAAATAGAAAATATTGTATATAACATAATATATTTATCAATATGAATAGGCTTTGAATAGATAGTTGTTGGGAACCACCCTACCTGGTTTCAGAAACTGTAACCCCTTGTGGCGAAGGCCGAGTAAGAGACCTTGGGACCCTAAGCCACTAAGGAGACAAAGCTTATTTCCCTGGCAGGGGCACCACCTCTGCCCCCTTCACTTCACCCTGCCTGGCCCCCAGTGGATGACCAGTTAGCCAATGATGGGTAAGACTTCTCAAAGGAGGGATGACCTAAGACAGGCACCATCGTGAGGGGCCCTCAGGGAAGGACTTGGGGGGCTATAGAAAAAGGGGGTGATGGACCCTCACCCCTCCGCTTGGACATAGCCTGAGTCCTCATTCTGTCTGCAAGAAGTCTCCTAATCTCTTGGCTGCCTTACTTTCCCTGCGGGACTTAAGCCTGAAACAATGACTTAAGCCTGAAACAATGCCACAGGTAGGTGCAGCCCTGTGCTGGAAAGGGCGGGTTCCCTGGGGAGATCAGGCCTAAGAAAGAATGCATAAATCCTGTGAAACCTGCTTTGCTAATGCCCTCAATTTAAGTGATAAAGGTCCAAGCATGAAATGAGTTTGTTCCCCAAAGTTTTATGGCCTTTTAACTGTCTGTCCCTGACTCAAAATAAGCCCTCAGAGTTCTTTGAATGTTATCTATTATTTGATCCTTACTGCCTGATTGATGAGCTTTACCTATACACCCTGTATTCCCATGCAAACTAAGCCCAATAAAAGCCCACTGAGGAACACTACCCCAGCATATATGGAGATTGGAGACCATCTGGAAGAGGAAACCCAACAACCAGGATACCTGCTGGAAGAGGAAAACCACCACCAAAGGAATCACAAACAGATAAAAACAGAAGAAGGTGAAGGAGGGAGTGGAAGCAACACTAATTCAACCCAGGACCTATCTGGAAATACAACTAAATACTGGAGAAATTACTCAGAACAAACAACTGAACAAGAGCAAGAGAGAATCCTAAAAACCTTGTACACACAGAAGAACCAGCTTTAACAAAACCTTGCCACACCTGCACAATAGAATACAAGAAGTGGTGGACAGAGTGACCCTCAGTTAACCAGATGGTGGGAAGGCCTCACCAAAGAAAGACACAACAATCAAAATGCAAAAACATATACAGAGCCAATATAAACGACAGCCCAAGACCAGCGAGCTCAGGAGATCAAGGAGACTGCACCACTGAATTTCACCGGTATTCTACCATAGATGTTCACACCATAAAGCCAGGGAGTCAGAACAGATCCATTTAAGAAGCACAGGCTAACAAGAAATGTCTCCCAAACAATGGGAAGACAAAGAAAAAATCCCCAAATGAAAGGAAAAGAGGAAGTCTCAGAAAGAATGCTAAATGAAATAAAGGCAAGTTAACTATCAGATACTGAGTTCAAAGCAATGGTTATCAGGAAGCTCAATAAGTTCACAGAGAATTACCAGAAACTACAGGGAAACTACAATGAACTCACTGCAAACTATATCAACATGAAAAAGGAAATAGAAACTATCAACAAGGGCCAAAAGGAAATGAAGAATACAATTTCTGAACTGAAGGAATCAAAAGACAGTAGAAGGAATCAAAAGCAGGGTCAATAAAGCAGAGGATCGGATCAGAAAGCTGGGGGACAAGGTAGAAAAAAACACCCAGAATGAACAAGAACAGGAAAAGAGTCTCAGAAAGAATGAAGAGGGGTTAAGGGAAATGCAGGGAAACATGAAATGTAATAATATCTATATAACAGGGATACCAGAAGGAGAAGAAGAAGACCAAGGAATAAAAAACCTGTTTCAAAAAGTAATGATGGAAAACTTCCCTAGTTTGATGAGAGAAAAAGTCACACAAATCCAGGAAACACAGAGAGTTCCAATGTAGAGGAACCCAAAGAGGCCCACTTCAAGACACATCATAATTAAAAAGGCAAAATTCCAAGACAAAGAGAGGAACGTAAAGGCAGCAAGGGAGAAACAGCAAGTAACATAAAAGGGAGCCCCAATAAGACTAGCAGCAGACTTCTCAATGGAAATGCACCAAGCCAGAAGGGAATGGCAAGAAACATTCCAAGTAATGGAAACCAGAGGCCTGCAACCAAGACTACTTTATCCAGCAAGGCTGTCGATTAAAATGGAAGGCAAAATAAGGAGCTTCCCAGACAAAAGAAGCCTCAAAACAACTCTGCAGGAGATGTTAAAGGGTCTGTTTTAAGAACAGGAAGTAAAACAGTAAAAGAAAGAGGAACACAGGTGCGAAAAAATGGCAATGAATAACTACCTATCAATAATAACCTTAAACGTAATTGGATTAAATGCCCCAATCAAAAGACCTAGAATAGTTGAATGGATAAGAAATTATGACCCGCACATATGCTGGCTACAAGAGACACACCTCGGAAAAAAAGATGTACATAGACTGGAAGTGAAGGGCTGGAAACAAATTTTCCAAGCAAATGGACAGGAAAAAAAAGCAGGGGTAGCAATACTCATATCAGACAAAATAGACTTCAAAAAAGGAGCCATAAAAAGAGACCCAGAAGGTCACTTCATAATACTCAAGGGAAGGTTTCATCAAGAACACATAAACATTGTAAATATATATGTACCCAACATAGGAGCACCCAAATACATAAAGAAAATCTTGGAGGACTTCAAGAAAGATATTGACAGCAACACAATTATAGTAGCAGATTTTAGCACCCCACTGTCAAAAATGGACAGATCTTCCAAACAAAATATTAACAAGGATATTGTGTCACTTAACAATACCCTAGAGGAAATGGACTTAACTAATGTATATATAAAGAGAGAGTCATTCATCCCAAAGAAGCAAAATACAGATTATTCTCAAATGCACATGGAACATTTTCAAAGATAGACCACATGATAGGACACAAAAGAAACCTCAAAAAATTCAAGAAGATTGAGATCATACCAAGCATTTTCTCTGACCACACAGGACTGAAACTAAAAACCAACCTCAAGGAAAAAAAAACCCCAAACACTGAAAATCATGGAGATTGAATAGCATGCTATTAAACAATGAATGGGTCAACAATGAGATTAAGGAAGAAATCAAAAAGTTTCTGGAAACAAATGAAAATGAACTCACAACAATCCAAAACTTATGGGACACAGCCAAGGCATTCCTGAGAGGGAAGTTCATAGCAATACAGGCCTACCTAAAAAAGGTAGAAACATTTCAAATAAACAACCTAACTGTACACCTACAAGAACTCGAGGAACAACAACAAAGACAGCCCAGAGCAAGTACAAGGAAGGAAATAACCAAGATCAGAGCCAAATAACCAACATAGAGACTAAAAGCACAATTCTAAGGATCAATGAATCCAGGAGCTGGTTCTTTGAAAAGATAAATAAAATCAATAAGCCTTTAAGCAGGCTCATCAAGAAAAAAAGAAAGAGGACCCAAATAAACACAATCAGAAATGAAAGAGGAGAGACTACAACTGATAAAACCACCCAAACACCAAGGATTGAAAGAAATTACTACAAAGAACAATATGCCAGTAAATTTGAAAACCTAGATGAAATGGACAAATTTTTAGAAAACTGTAATCTTCCAAAACTGAATGAAGAAGAAGCAGAAAACCTGAACAGACCAATAACACCTGATGAAATTGAAACAGTGATCAAAAAGCTTCAGACACACAAAAGCCCAGGACCAGATGATTTCACAGGAGAATTCTACAAAGTATTTAAGGGAGAGCTATCCCCCCCATACTCCACAGATTATTTCAAAAGTTCAAGAAGATGGAAGACTCCCAAACTCTTTTTATGAAGCCAGAATCATCCTAATCCCAAAACCAGATAAAGATGTAACAAGAAAGAAATCTTCAGGCCAATATCGCTGATAAACATAGATGCTAAAATCCTCACCAAAAAATTGGCAAACTGCATCCAGGAATAGGTTAAAAAGATCATACACCATGATCAAATGGGATTCATCCGAGGGATGAAAGGATGGTGCAATATTTGCAAATCAATAAACATATCACACAAACAAATGATAAGGCAAAGATCACATGATCCTATCAATAGATGTGGAAAAGGCATTTGATAAGGTACAGCACCCATTTATGATAAAAACACTCAGCAAAGTGGGAATAGAGGGAGTTTTCCTCAAAATAATCAAGGCCATATATGAGAGACCTACAGCCAACATCATACTCAATGGACAAAAACTTAGAGCTTTCCCACTAAGATCAGGAGCAAGACAAGGATGCCTACTTTTACCACTCCTATTCAACATAGTACTGGACATCCTAGTCACAACAACCAGACAAAAAAAAAAAGAAATAAAAGGCATCCAAATTGGAAAGGAGGAAACAAAATTATCATTGTTTGTAGATGACATGATAGTGTACATAGAAACTCCTATAGACTCCACCAAAAACTGCTCAACCTAATACATGAATTTGGCAAAACAGTTGGGTACAAAGTCAATACTCACAAATCAAAGGCATTCTTGTACACCAACAGTGAAACATCAGAAACATAAATTAGGAAAAAAAATCCCATTAACTATAGCAACAAGAAAAATAAAGTAGCTAGGAATAAACCTACCCAAGGAGGTAAAAGACCTATACTCAGAAAACTATACAACCCTGAAGAAAGAAATTAAGGAAGACACAAACAAATGGAAACATGTAACATGCTCATGGATTGGAAGATTTAACATCATCAAAATGGCCATACTACTCAAAGCAATTCATAGATTCAATACAATTCCTATTAAAGTACCCATGACATATTTCACAGATATAGAACAAACATTTCAGAAATTTATGTGGAACCAAAACCAACTCCAAATAGCTGCAGCAATTTTGAGAAAGAAGAACAAAGCAGGAGAGATCACAATACCTGATATCAAACTGTATTACAAGGCCACTGTAATCAAAACAGCCTGGTACTGGCATAAGAACAAATACATGGACCAATGGAACAGAATAGAGAGCCCAGAAATAACCAAGTCTCTATGGTCAATTAATATTTGACAAAGGGGGAAGAAGAATAAAATGGAGCAAAAATAGCCTCTTTAATAAATGGTGTTAGGAGATCTGGAAAGCTACATGCAAAAAAATGAAACTTGAGCACCAGCTTACACCATACACAAAAATAAAACCAAGGTGGATAAAAGACTTAAATATAAGTCGTAACACCATAAAAGTCGTAGAGGAAAACATTGGCAGGAAAATCTCAAACATTCCATGTAGTCACATCTTCACAGATATGTCCCCTAAAGCAAGGGATGTAAAGGAAATAACAAACAAATGGCACCCAATAAAATTAAAAAGCTTTTGCATTTTTAAAGAAAACAGCATTAAAATGAAAAGAGAACCAATGGTATGGGAAAACATATTTGCCAATGATACCTTGGACAAGGGTTTGATCTCCAAAATATCTGAAGAACTCAAATGATTCCCCTTTAGGAAGACAAACAACCCAATTAAAAAATGGGCAAAGGACTTACTTGAACAGACACTTCTCCAAAGAGTATATACAGAGGGCCCAGAAACATATGAAAAGATGCTCAGCATCACTAACCATCACAGAGATGCAAATTAAAACCACAATGAGATACCACTTCACACCAGTCAGAATGGCCAACATAAACAAATCAACAAGCAAGTGTTGGAGAGGATGTGGAGAAAAGGGAACCCTAGTGCACTGTTGGTAGGAGTGTAGTCTGGTGAGGCCACTGTGGAAAATGGTATGGAATTTTTTCAGAAAAGTAAAAATGGAACTGACTTTTGACCCAGCAATTCCACTGCTGTGATTATACCCTAAGAGCCCCGAAACGCCAATCCAAAAGGACCTCTGCACCCCAATGTTTATAGCAGCACAATTTACAATAGCGAAGCGCTGGAATCAACCTAAGTGCCCATCAGCTAATGAGTGGATCAAAAAACTATGGTACATTTACACAATGGAATTCCATGCAACAGAGAGAAAGAAGGAGTTTATACCTTTTGCTACAGCATGAATGGAACTGGAGAGCATTATGCTAAGTGAAGTAAGCCAGGCAGTGAGGTAGAAATACCATATGATCTCACCTTTAACTGGAACATAATCAACAAAAGAAAAAAGCAAACAAAATATAGCCAGAGATATTGAAATTAAGAACAATTTAACAGTAGCCAGAGGGGAGGTGGTAGGGGACAGTGGGGAGAAGAGTTTTGAGGAACTACTATAAAGGACAAATGGACAAAACCAAGGGGGAGGGTGGAAGCAAGGGAGTGAGGTGGGTTTGGCTTGGGGGGGAGAAAATGTAGACACCTGTAATTGAACAACAATAAAGTAATTTAAAAAAACATCTTAGAAAAAAACTCTTTGAATCAGAAATTGACTTTCAAATATCTGATGAAAACTATAAAAAAGTGAATATCTATTTTATTCAACAAAATATGGTGTTTGTAAAATATGCAGTTAGAAATATTTACACTTCTAGACATTCAAACATTGAAATATATATGTTTATTTTTTAATTTTTAAAAGATTTTATTTATTCATTTTTAGAGAGAGGCAAAAGGAAGGGGAAAGAGAGGGAGAGAAATATTAATGTGCGGTTGCCTCTCGCACACTCCCCACTGGGGACCTGTCCTGAAACCCAGGCATGTGCCCTGACTGGGAATCAGACCAGCAACCTTTTTGTTTGCAGGACAATCTACTGAACCACACCAGGCGGTGTTATTACATATATATTGTGTATAATATATATTTATTATATATTTGTACTTATGTGTAATAATTAAATATATATTATATTTATTATGTTGTTATATAATTAACATATATAATATATTATATCAATTATATATAAATTATGTTATATTATTTGTATATAAATCATATATCATATCAACCATATTAACTATATATTATAATTAAATATATTTACATATATGCTTTTATATATCTACTATATTTTTATATACATATTTTACTTGTTTAATATAATTTACATATATCACATATTTATTATACATATTTATTATTTTATATGCATAATTCAATTTCTTATGTAAAATGTCTTTCAATAGTTATTTCTTAATGCCAGCTTTATTATATTTTGCATTTAAGTGATTCTGGTGGGATGGAACAGAGAATTTATGAAGAACCCTTCGGTTTTTATGCAGGAGAATAATATGACATAAGAATTGAGTTTTTTTTAATGCACTATTTTGCTAATAGTTTTTGGATCACAGGAATGTTGAGGAGAAGGTAAAGATACTTCCCACATATCCTCTGCCCCTACAGATGTGTAGCCTCCTCCTTTATCAACATCTTCCACCAGAGTGGGACATTATTGCAATTGACAAACCTGCAATACTATGACAAATCATTATTATCTAAAGTTCATAGTTCACATCAGTGCTTACAATTGGTGTTGTATATCCTATGGGTATGAACAAACTTATGGCATATATCCATCATATAGAGCATTGTAACAGTCCTAAAAATCTGCACATTCAATTCATCCCTCCCCAACTCTGAGCCCCATGCAAATACTGATTTTTTTCCTGTCTTCATAGTTTTCCCTTTTCTAGAATGTCAGATTGCTAGATTCACACAATATATAGCCTTTTCAGATTTACTTTTTTCATTTAGTAACATGCATATTCTGTTGTCAACATGTAACACAGTTTATACATTCACCTACTGAAGAATGTGAATCTTGGTTGCTTCCAAGTTTGGGCAATTATGAATAAAACTATCAGCATCTGTGGGTAGGTATTTGCACTGACATTTCAACTCCTTTGGGTAAATATGATTTTTGAATTATGCAATTAAAGTATATTTAGTAAGAGTCTGTTTTTAAATTATTTTCAACATTATTTTCATGACACATTTTTATCACCATGAAGATGTTTACAATACGGCACCATTGCATAATGCTTACTTTGGAGCCTGGGCCTGACTTTAGACATTTTTTTTTTTTTAATCAAGAAAAAGGGGACATAATGCAAAGCCCGGAAGAACTGCACTCTGGTCTTAGATAGATCTAGCAAGAATGGCCTCAGTTTGCCAGCAGGACTCCTTGGATGTCAAATTGTTAAGAGAGAGAGAGGGTCCCAGAGGCAGGCTGATTGTCACTAGAAAATGGACTTTACACAAGAATAATAATTATTCAATAAGAGGAAAGAAACTAATAGACACTTCATCGTAAGACTAAGCAAAGAAAAATGTTCAGAAGAGTTTCAAAGGATTGGAAGGAAAGTTGAAGTATAATAAGTCACAGTCCCTTTAATTTTTTCGGTCTCCAGTGATGATTAACTTTAGAAATTCAGAGACATTGACTCAGCAGCTAGGATTACAGCTATGGGGAAAAAAAATGATGCTAGGATTACACAGTCAGGCAAAACCTGGTGAATGTGTCCCAATTTAGCTACAACTGGAAATGTGAGCATATAACCTTGCAATTTATATGGAAAAAAAGTTATAAATATTTCTGTATTCAAGATACTGGATAGAGTTGTCACTGTTAATATAGTTGTCAGTGATTAATTAGACCATGTCTTACATGCCTTTGCTGGTAACCAAAATTGTCAAAGTTTCCTATTAACAGAATGAATTTCTGTTACTCTTTCAATGTCATTCTTTTAAATAAGATGAACTTTGAGTTAATTAGCATGACTAAATCAAATGATACATAAAGAAAGAACATAGAAAGAACCTGCTCTGTATGACCTAATTTCTTCCCTGAGATGAATGAATTTGGCACTCAAATATATGCATGTGATAGAGCTGGTGTATACACATAAAATTAGATGATTTTACATCCTGCAATCAATTTTCTACATGAGTTCAGCACTCGTAGTAACAAGCAGATGTTGGTATTTAAAACTGGGTTGAAATTCCCATTCAGTATAGGAATCATTAGATCAGTTTCTCAGTATATGCTTTCTAAGTCAGGCAGAAGCTTGAACACTAAGTGGATTTTTTCTATGCTGTTCCAGACTCTAATAATGAGGCCGTCTTACCATATTTCTCTATGATGAGAACAAACATGTTTTTCTCGATGAATAATTGAGGGACTGGACTGCTGGTTTCAAAATGGCAGTTAGATACCACCTGCTTACAATCCCTGACATATACTGAAGTAAATGTACATGAAATCAAGAAAAAAACACTGCATTATTACTAGAAAATGGGTAAAGATTCTATCAATTGGCCAGAAATATTAGTGGATATCTAAAAATATGTTGCAGATGGAATTATATTGAGACAAACAAACCTGCTTGAATATCAAAATCTGTAGAGACAGAAGACTGTAGAGGAATGTGTGAGTGGAGCCCAGTAGCACAATAATACCACAGCTTCAGAGCGGCAGAGGCTTAGCGCAATCTTACAGTAGGAAACAGCGTATGAGCACAATCTGAAGAAATGCTACCGTGACAGATGAGAGTAGTTGTGGCAGACCATGCTGCCCACAAAGGCTAAAATATTTACTACTTCTCCATTAAAGAAAGTTTGCCAACCACGAAGAAGATTCAATTTACATTTATACACTGACCTTGTATGCAAGAATTTGGCAATTTACTAATCAATACTGATTTTTTTTCTCTGGACCATTTTGGATTTTATATGTATGCAATTATGTCATCTTGTAAAATGATAGCTTTACTTTTGAAGTTTCAAACTTCATATTTTTATTTTTACTTTTTGTACTATATAATTTCTCCATTTAAATAGAAGTAGCAATAGTGCATGTTTCTATCTTGTTTTTAAATTTAAGGGATGATAATTCAGTATTTGATCTATAAGTATCAATATGAATATTGATATATATTTTTTATTTTTAAGATTTTATTTATTTATTTTTATTTTGTTCATATTTTTTATTGTTGTTCAAGTACTGTTGCATCCATTTTCCCCCCACCACTCCCCCCATTTTTAAAGATACCTTTTATCAGAGTAAGATTTTTTTCTTCTGTTTCTACTTGGCTAAGAGTTTCATTCTCATATATTCATATATATATGAATATGTATATATGTATATATTCATGTATACATCGTTGTTGAGATGAAGCTACCAATCACCAGTTGCCCATAGCTACAGCCTTCTGAATTATCCAAGTAGTTTCCTTAGAGGAATTTTCAAGCTTAACACAAAGTTGAATGCAGATTTGTTGCTCGACTCACTCAGTCATTTGAGTGTGAGAGCCACACAGTACACATGCTCACTCAACGGTGTCTACTGCCCCTACTGACTAGTACAGTGAAGTCATCATTGTTCACACATGTGCATTCCAGTCCATGCTCGTTGGCTGCCAGGTTACAAGGTTGTCATGTGACCATTCTCATTATATTAACAATAGTTGGGCTTTTCCTGGACAAACTTCATACTTATAAATATACATACAAGGTATGCAAGGGGTATTTATTGAAGTTTATACAAGAGAAATGTTTAAGTGGGATGTTTAAAATGTTTAAAATGTTATGTCTCTTAAGTGGGATAGAAAATCTTAGAGTGAGACAAATTTTTCATTCTGTATTTTTTGTATGTATACATGTTATAAATTGTTCTTTATTTTTAATACAAATGAGAATAAACAAATGTTAAATTTAAAATAAAAGTACATGTTACAGCATTATATGTATCTTATGACTATAAATATAAATCAACATATTTTTATTTAAAAAACATTACAGACCCCTTACTATATACAAAGAACTCTATGGGAGCATCACACATTGTAACTCATGACAAAAATACTTAAAGGAAACATACTCCAAATACTCAGAATATAATTTTGCATGCACTCGATTATGGAAAAATTATTTTAAAAATTTTATACTTTTAAATGTTATTAAATTCTATTCATTATTCAATTTTAAATTAAAATTTAGGAATTAATAGACAATAAGTGTATTTAATTTTTGCAGACATTTTATGATTTCCATTTCCAGGAAAGAAGATTGTGATGATTACTTTGCTTTGCTTTGGGGATTTACATTTAATTCTGAGAATTTGAAGTCATCAAATGTTAGGTTCTGCTTAGACTTGATTAGATTATCTCATTATTTGTTATGGTTGTTATCTGTGTACACAGGTCCCTATTATTTTTTAGGTTCAGTTATTATAGCTGTTCAGAATTTGTAAAGAGGATGTGGTTTTGAGATTGATTTCTTTATGCGGCAGTTTGCTATGTCTCACAGCTACAAAATATTGCCATGCATACTTCTGTAGTCCCAATAAACACCAGATTCATTATGGAGAAGATGCAGATTGGTTATTATACTTATGTTTTCACTCAGTGGGAGGGGTGGAGTGGAGTCAATCACTGTGCACACTTGAGCTACGGGGTCAGCTTTCCAATCTCGTGTTGAGAGGAAGCAGCTAAAGCATCTGTTACATAATCACTGTCTCAGCCATACTGCACAATGTAATTATAGGTATTTTATGAATGTATATATCTCTCATGTTAATCATTAAAACTGAATAACCAGTCAGATACTGACTGTTAGGATTCAACCAGCATGCTCCCATTCAGGCTTCTCTGAAGCTCAGTAAGTGCCATATAACCTGAGGGGAAATGATACGGCCACAGAAAGTATCTTAAAATATTCCAATGAGTCCTCTGTCCCTTTATATTTCCTCAATGTTTAAAATTATTTTTCTGTGGAAATGCAAATATTGTTCTACCACCTGGTTATATCTTATACCTGCTTTTGATTTGCCACTGGTTTATTACCCCTGTGGTGTACTTGGTAATAACCTAGAACTCTTTTTGGAGAAAGTGACTTTTATTACCATTGCTGGAAAAGTCTTTTTCTCTACTACTTATCATGTCTTACTGTCACAAAGCATGCTTTGTTTGATCTTAATTATTGCTTCAGGAAAAACAGGTGGGCTCCCTTCCATTTTGGGTCCACAGCTGATCAAGATTCTCTGATGATGGTAAAGCTGAAACCTTCGGGTGCTTTTTGCTGTGTGCTAACTTTTCTCCTTTTGCACTTGTTTTTCATTCTAGTTCATCATAGCTACTCCATGCTGTCTAGTCACATAGCCGCCAAAATGACACTTACCATTATAAATAAAAACCCAGCTTGAGATCTTACCTGCATTTGTAGGGAGACAATGGTTGAGAGAAAATGAAGAGAAAACAAAGAATTGATTTTATAATATATTTACAAGTGTTCCATATGCTTTTATTCTTCTTTCACTACTTAAGGTTTTCATATACATACAGATACTGATTTTTAAATACATTTCAGAAAGAAACTTTGACATGTGATTGTTGTAAAAATATATAAAGAATGATTTGATGACCAATAGGTAGTTTAGTAATCTTCTCCATTTAAAACTAATTAAAAATGCAAATGGAAATAAAAACATTATTTAGGTGACTCAATATAACTTATATTATATATGTACATATGTATAAAAACTTGTATTTATTCTCTTTAGCAATCAGAATATTTATCACCCTTCTTTAGGCAAATCTATATAGAAATGTTGTGGACTTTTTTAGTTGTGGGTTATTAATTATTTTATACATTTCTATCTTTTTCACATTTTCTACAATGACCATACTTTAAATATTATAACCAAATCTCTACTTAAAGCAGGATCATTATTCTTGGGTATTATGTAGAAATCACTTAAGCACAAGGTAGAAAGTTAAATGCATGCATGCACACATGTAAAAACTGGTGTCATAGACACCAAGCTGTCACAAAGGATGGTTCAAGATAGTTGGGCTACGAATCATAGCTTATTTCCTCCACTACTTTTCTGGGTTTCCTAGATTTTCTATTGCAGATATGTATTATATAAAATCAGGAAATTTTAAGTTTATTAGGAAGAAAGATAAATTTAAACTAATAGAAATCATTTTTGGCAAATGGGATAATGTGAGTTTAATTCAAAGTCCACTACAGACAGGAAAGTAATCTACCTGTGCATTTAGTAGTTAAAGAAAACCACACAGGAGAAGGGTGATTATAATGAAAATCACAGCCCAAAAGTGTGGAATACATTTCAGACAATTTAGAGAAAAGATATAAGAGAGTTTAGGCCCGAGAGATTGTGAAGAAAAATAATTTAAGGTTTTTGCTTAGTTTTCTGAAGTGAATTCTACTGTAGTGTTTTGATGAACTAAAAAAAGAAAAACATAAGTATGAAAATGCAAACTCTGAGAGAGGTCTATATAATTTTTAATGATTAGGCAAAAATTATGGGAAGAAGGGCATATAAATTAAGAAAAGTAAAAGAAAGGGTTATATTTTATTATACAATCTCCAGGATGTGCACTAAATATATTATATAAATTTATTAACAATGGTTTTGGAGACAAAACAAGTCAATGAGTGTTTTCTATCTTGAGGCTGCTGAGTAATTATCAACCTCAATAAAGTTTTAAGTGTTTCAACAATGAGAAATTGAGTTTAATAGTTAAATGTAGTTCCAACCCAGAGCTTTTCTAAATCTATCACTTTCTATTTTTATATCTAAAAAAATACACAAAATTATTTTGTGATAATTTAAGTGCATTTTCAAGGAAATGCTATAGTCCTGATTCATGTCTGATATTAATAGCATTCCTAAATGCAGAAGAGATATGTATTGGAGCCAGATAATAGGTTTTTGTGGTTATTTTTACTATATATTTTTTGGTAATCGTTAGCATAAGGATGAAAGACACAGATCTACTTTATTTCTTGGCCTATGATCTTAGAAACTTTGCTGTAATAATCATTCTACTGAACTTTTATTTTTTATTTTCATGGTTCTGTTTATAAAAGCTGTGCTCAGTAAATGTTTCTTAAAAAGAAAACAATTTATTTAAAAATAAGAGTGTATACACATCTGCATTCCCCTTAACATGACAATGATTTTATGTATAAGACCCAGTGACTGCAAAAATTAATACATGATTTTAAATATTCACATTGCATAGCTTCTGTGTGGAATAGCTCACGCACCAGATTCTGTGTCACTGACAGCATTTAGAACACCAAATGCAATTAAAAATAAACTGCCTGCTGTTGCAGTCGAATTGTCACCAGAAGCAGCACTTAAGCAATTTGAGCAATGCAGGTGTACATGCATAACGATGTCCCCTCAGAACTAATATCTGAAGAATTCACAATATCAGAATTCTTCAGCTATTATCCAGGATGAATGGAAAGCAGTAAAATTCCACAGGTAGAGAGAATACTATCATTTCTTTAATTTAAATTTTATTTTCTAAGCATCGTTAGTAGCATTATAGAGGAAAGTACTGACAATTTATGCAGCCATCTATAATTTAATGTATGCTACAATTTCTGCTCTGTATAAAATCGTTGATTTCTCTATAGATTTCCTTTTCCAATAAAGACTAGAGTGAGGTTTAAATAGGAAAATTATACTCTAAAAATACAAGTAAAATCAATTTCTTCTTTGATATGGGTAATTTTTAAGGTCAAAATACAGTAAATTATCATCTATATTAATTCACTTGAAGTAATTCACTTAATCTGCTTGTCTTCCTGGAATTATTGTTTGCTTTTATAAAAGGATGTTTCATTATCTTTACACAGAAAGTTACAAAAAGAAAGATTAAATAAATTGAAGATTATGTAAATTTATTGCTGATTCTTAGCAGATTTTAATCAATACTTTTGGGGATGTCAGTCAAATACTTTACATTCAGTTAGTTTATGCCATATCAATTGTAAATATATTTAAAATTAAAAATTACTTATATTTGTATAATTTCTTTTATTTATTTATTTTTAGAAAGAAGGGAAGGGAGGAAGAGAGGCAGAGAAACATGTGTGTGGTTGCTTCTCTCACTCCCCCTGGTGGAGACCTGGCCTGCACCTGATTGGGAATAGAACCAGCTACCCTTTGCTTTGCAGGCCGGCACTCAAACCACTGAGCCACACCAGCCATGGCTGTATAATTTCTTTTGTAATTGATACCTCAATTCTTTGTGTATTTAAAACCATTAATCTACTGCTGTGAATAAGTGCTTATAAATTCAGCCATTCATTATCATAATTGTTTTGGAAATATGATTGTGGAAGTTGGAACTTGAAGTCTAATTGGTCAGAAGTGAAAATAGATAATAGTAGAGCAGAGCTGACCAAAAGTCTTAAGGAAAATAACTTGAGTAAAAACTAACTCAAGACATCTATATTTGAATTACTGTATTACATACTCCTGAAAAATTTCATTTGGAACTACATTGCCCAGAATATACAGTTACATCATTTATTTTCATAGTTCTAATAGTAAATGCACATAAACTTTAAATCTGTATTACATTACATGTACAGGTGGATAAGGTATTTGCTTTAGAATTATTAATTTTTCTCTCATATTCCATTGAATTCCTATTACACTTAATTCTATTTTATCTGCTATGCCTTTAATTATTTTGTTGTTTTTCTTGGCATATGTCTGCCTGGTTTGTAAGCTTCCATTTATATAATTACATCTTTTCTTCTTGTCTTTTTTGGGGAGGGTTATATTTTTTCTAACATAAATATTAAAAATATTTAATCCAATTTGTGACCCTTCTTTTCCCAAAGAATTACATTTAATGTCCTTACTTTTACTGTGCTTTCTATATGTAGAATACATTTACATACATATATAGTAACCTTATAAATTATTATTTATTCTTCCTATAATAATGCACTGACTGATCAATATTTTCTTCATTTCAATCTATTTTAATTTATTATGTGATTCCCAGAACCTTATCTTTAGATCATCTTATTAATCATCTTATATTTATTCTTTAATGATCTTCTTCTAACACCTGCATTTACACGTTTTTGATAAATGTTTGATAGTAATTAATAAATACATATCCCAATGAAGAAAATAATCTTATCTGTGCTTGTTAACTGCTTTTCTTTAATAAAGATTTTATTTATTTATTTTTAGAGAGAGGGGAAGGGAGGGAGAAAGGGAGAGAAACATTGATATTGGAATATTTGAAATTATTTCTTCTACGTATTTTGGCTTTGTTTGTTGTCCTTTTTCATATTACTTTTAAGTGGAAAGTTTGTTTATTAAAGATATTTCTTGTTCTTAAACTGATATGATTTCAGTTTCCTTAAACTTACTGATGTTTGTTTTACATGTCACACATGTTCTATCTTAGAAGATATTCTTTGTGCACTTGAAAAAAATGTACAGGGCAGGGCAAAACTAGTTTTATACTTGTCAGTACAGGAAACACAGATTTTACTCTTGTATTATTATTTATTAATTATTGTACTTTTTCTATACAACAACTGTGAGCCCACTTTTGACTACCACTGTATATTCTGTTGCTTTGGGGTGAAATGACCTGAAGATATTAATTAAATTAATGTGATCTAGTGTGTCAGTTAAGGATGCTGTTGCCTTATAGATTTTCTGTCTGGAATACCTATCCATTGATGTCAATGGGGTGTTAAAATCTTCCAGTATGACTGTATTACTATTGATCTCTCTCTTTATGTCCATCAAGGTTTGCTTTATATATTTAGGTGCTCCTATGTTGGGTGTATAAATGTTTACAAATGTTATGTCCTCTCATTGGATTATTCCCTTTATCACTAAGTAGTACCCTTCTTCTTCTCTTCCTATAGACTTTGTATTAAAGTTTATTTAGCCTAGCCCTGGATGGTGTGGCTCAGTGGACTGAGCGTCATCTTGAGAACCAAAAGGTCAATGATTGGATTCCCAGCCAGGCCATGTAATGTGCCTAAGTTGCAGGTCAGATCCTCAGTTGTGGCCCTGTGAGAGGCACCACTTGATGTTTCTCTCCCTCTCTTTCTCCCTCCCTTCATCTCTATCTAAAAATAAAATAAATAAAAATCTTTTAAAAAATGAAGTTTATTTAGGCTAATGTAAGTATTAATACCTCATCTGTTTTATTTGCATTTGCATGAAAAATCTGTTTTTCATCCCTTTTAGTCTGTGTGTATGTTTCATTCTGACGCAGGTCTCGTGTTGAAAGCATACATAGGGTTCTTGTTTACTTCTCCATTCAGCTATCCTCTCTTGAAATTGGAGAACATAAACTATTTACATTTAAATTGTTATTGATAAGTGCATGTTTATTGCCATTTTTCTCTTTATAATTCTGTTACTCTGGTTTTTTCTCTTTTAAAAATATTTTTGATTATGCTATTATAGTTGTCCCAATTTTTCTTCTTTGCCTTCTTCCACCCAGCACCCCTCACTCCCTCAGGCAATCAATCTCTCACACTTTATGTCCATGGGTCATGCATGTAGGTTCTTTGGAAACTCCATTTCCTATACTGTTCTTAACATCACCCTGGCTATTGTGTAACTACCAATGTATACTTCTTAATCCTTTCATCTTTTCTTCCAAACACCCCTCCTACCTGGCAACCATCCAACTGCTATCCATATCTATGAATCTATTTCTGTTCTTCTTGTTTGCTTAGTTTTTTTTTAGATTCAGTTATTGATAGGTATGTGTTTATTGCAATTTTAATGTTCATAGTTTTGATCTTCTTTTTCTTAAAATAAGTACCTTTAACATTTTAAATAATAATGATTTGGTGATGATGACCTCCTTTAGCTTTACCTTGTCTTGGAAGCATTTTATCTGCCCTTCCATTCTAAACGATATCTTTGCTGGATAGAGTAGTCTAAGTTGAAGGTCCTTGCTTTTTATTACTTCAAATATTTTTTTCCTTTTTAAATATATTTATTGATTATGCTATTACAGTTATCCCATTTCCCCCCAACACTCCACTCCATCCTGCCCACCCCCTCCCTCCCACATTCCCCCCCTATAGTTCATGTCCATGGGTCATACTTATAAGTTCTTTGGCTTCTACATTTCCTACACTATTCTTACCCTCCCCCTGTCTATTTTCCACCTATCATCTATGCTGCTCATTCTCTGTACCTTTACCCCCCTCTCCCCCTCCCACTCCCCTATTGATAACCCTCCATGTGATCTCCATCTCTATGGTTCTGTTCCTGTTCTAGTTGTTTGCCTAGTTTGCTCTTGTTTTTGTTTTAGGTGTGGTCGTTAATAACTGTGAGTTTGCTGTCATTTTTACTGTTCCTATTTTTGATCTTCTTTTTCTTAGGTAAGTCCCTTTAACATTTCATATAATAAGGGCTTGGTGATGATGAACTTCTTTAACTTGACCTTCTCTGAAAAGCACTTTATCTTCCCTTCCATTCTAAGTGATAGCTTTGCTGGATACAGTAATCTTGGATGTAGGACCTTGCGTTTAATCTTGGGTAATGTAATTATGATGTGCCTTGGTGTGTTCCTCCTTGGGTCCAGCTTCTTTGGGACTCTCTGAGCTTCCTGGACTTCCCGGAAGTCTATTTCCTTTGCCAGATTAGGGAAGTTCTCCTTCATTATTTGTTCAAATAAGTTTTCAATTTTTTGTTCTTCCTCTTCTCCTTCTGGCACCCCTATAATTCAGATGTTGGAATGTTTCAAGGTGTCCTGGAGGTCCCTAACCCTCTCCTCATTTTTCCAAGTTCTTGTTTCTTCATTCTTTTCTGGTTGGATGTTTCTTTCTTCCTTCTGGTCTACACCATTGATTTGAGTCCCAGTTTCCTTCTCATCACTATTGGTTCCCTGTACATTTTCCTTTGTTTCTCTTAGCATAGGCTTCATTTTTTCATCTGTTTTTTGAACAGATTCAACCAATTCTGTGAGCATCTTGATAACCAGTGTTTTTAACTGTGCATCTGATAGGTTGTCTATCTCTTCCTCACTTAGTTGTATTTTTTCTGGAGCTTTGAAGTGTTCTGTCATTTGGGCCATTTTTATTTATTTATTTTTTTTTTCTTAGCGCATCTGTTACTTTAAGGGGCGGAGCCTTAGGTGTTCACCGGGGCGGGGTAACGCTGGTCGCAGTGCTGTGATGCTGTACGTGGGGGAGGGGCCGAGAGGGAGCAATGGCGCCTGCCTCACTCTCCTCCGGCTTTCAATCTTTCACTCCCGTACCCACAATCAAACTGGGCCCTTCTGGTGCTGGTTCCCGAGTGGGTGGGCCTGTGCACACTCTAGGCCCCTGTGGGTCTCTCCAACAACCTCTCCTGTGAGGCTGGGAGTCTCTCCTGCTGCCGCCCCAACCCCCACAGGCATTTTCAGAGGTTTGAGGCTTTATTTCCCACGTGCTGGAGCCCTGGATTGCGAGGTCTGCTTCGCTCCCCACTGTTCATTCGGTTTATCTGTGCGCAAATGTGGTGCCACTGGGTGCTACCTGCCGCTCTGCCTGCCCCGTTCTCTGCCACTCTGAGTCCGGCCCTCTGGGTTATCTGTGCATGAATGTGGGGCCGCAGGGTCTGCTAGTGCTTGGACTGCCTGTGCCGTTTGTCCCACACTCCACCAGTCTCAGTCCTGCCACAGCTACGTGAGTCCTCTCCACCCTGGTGCCCATCTCCGCCCCTCCTACCGGTCTGGATGAATGTTTATTTTCTATTTCCTTGGTGTCGGTCCCCCTTGCCATTCGATTCTCTGTCAGTTCTGGTTGTGCGAGGAGGCACAGTGTGTCTACCTATGCTGCCATCTTGGTTCTCCCCAAATATTTCTTGTCAGTCCCAGCCTGCAAAGTTTCTTTTGATAAATCAGCTGACAGTCTTATGGATACTCCTTTGTAGGTAAGTATCTGCTTTTCTTTTGCTGATTTTAAGATTCTCTGTCTTTAACCTTTGACAATTTAATTATGATGTGTCTCGATGTGGTCCTCTTTGTGACCATCTTGTTTGGAACTCTCTGTGTTTCCTGGACTTGCATGTCTATTTCCTTCACCATTAGGGAAGTTTACTTTTATTATATTTTCAAATAGATTTCCACTTCCTTGCTCTTTCTCTTATTCTTCTGGAACCCCTATGATGTGAATGTTGGTATGGATATACTTGAGGTTTTCCCAGAGGCTCCTTATCATATCATAATTTTTTTTGGATTCTTTTTTCTTCTTGTTGTTCCCACTGGAAATCTTTTGCTTCTCTATGTTCCAAATCATTGATTTTATTCTCAGCTTCATCCACTCCACTGTTAATTCTCTGTAAATTGTTCTTTATTTCAATTAGTGAATCCTTCATTTCTGATTGGATCATTTTATGCTGTTAAGGTTCTGTATAAGTTTCTTGAGCATCCTTATAACCAGTGTTTTGAACTCTGTGTCTGATAGATTGCTTATCTCAATTTAGTTTAGTTTTTTTTCCTGGAATTTTATGTTCCTTCATTGGGCCATATTTCTTTGTCTCCTCATTTTGGCAGCCTTTCTGTCTGTTTCTATGTTACAGGTTGAGCTGCTTTGACTTTCTGTCTTGGTAGCATGGCCTAACATAGTATGTGACCTGTAGGGTCCAGTGGCTCAGCCTCCCCTATCACCCAAGCTGGGTACTCGAAGTGAATCCTCCTTGTGGTCTGGTTACTCCCTCTTCTTGCAGTAGAGACTTGATTGCTGTCTTCAGGTTAATGGGAGGGATTTACCAAGGCCAGTCAGCTGGTAAGAGGGTCTATGACCACTGGCCACCAACCACCTCCCTCCATGGCTCATGGAGATTGTTGGGTGGTGGTGCTGTGATACAGTATGTAATTGTCTACTGGGTGTGCAGGCTCTGGGGATTCCCAGGTGGTTCATGCCATGGCCAGCTACCACCTGTGTTCTGTCTGGAGCCACATATTATAAGCTATAAAGCAATTTTCAAATGGCTGCTGCTAGTGCCAGGCCTGGGGCCACTTAGCAAGAGGTATTAGGGTTGGGCTCACCCATTGCTTGTTTGAGGGTATTTGGGAAGGTCTGAAGCTTGTACCCAGACATTAATATGGAAAAGCCAGTGTTAACAGCTTAGGTAAGTTCATAAGCTGGATGCGGCAGAGCCTTAGGTAATCACCAGGGTGGGGGAAACCCTGTGAACCAGGTTGATGGAGTCTCAGATACATTGCTGCTGCACTGTAACTCTGTGTGGGGGAGGGCTCAGAAAAGGAACAATGGCCACTGCCTCCAGTTATATTTGGGAGGAAACTGTCTCAGAGCTCTCACCCTGATGCCAGGCATTTCAGTTCCTCCACGTCTGCCGCTGGTGCCCTTCAAGCTGCTGCCCCATGCTGGAGTCCAGATGGAATGAGTCTAATTAAGTGAATGTGCAATGTGAGGCCCTTTAAGAGGAGAGGCCTGAGAATCCCACAGTTTCTGCTGCTGACCCAACCCCTCTCCCCTGGTTTTTACAATGAGAAGTTATGGGGACTTATCTTTCTGGCATTGGAACACTGGGCTGGGTGGTCTGGTGTGGGGCTGGGATCCCTTGCTCCTGAGATATCTCTCCTAATTTTTATCCACCACATGTGGGTGTTGGATTGGCCCATTTCACATACCTGCTTCTCTGGAACTTCTTGAATCTGTGCCTCTTCCCTTCCTACCCATCTGGATGAATGTGGTTTCTTTAATTCCCTAGTTGTCTAACTTCCACACAGCTCAATTTTCTGATGATTCTGAGTAATAGTTTAGTTGTAATTTTGCTGTAGTTGTGCAAGGAAGATAACCGAGTTTACCTATGCCTCCATCTTGACCATCTTTTTTTTCTCCTTCTCCTTCAAGAAGACTCTAATATTTCTTGTAATACTGATTTGTGGCAATCAAGTTTTTTAACTTTTTCCTGTCTCAGAAGCTCTGTATTTCTCTTTCAATTTTAAATGAGAGATGTAGCCTTGGTTGTAGGTCTTTGCTCTTCATCACTTTGAATATTTCATGTCCATCCCCTCTGGTCTGAAGTGTGTTGAGAAATCAACTGACAGTCTTAGGAGAGCTCCTTTGTAGGCCCCTCTCTCTTGCTGCTTTTAAAATTCCCTCTTTGTTTTAACATTTGCCTTTTTCATTATGGTGTGTCTTAGTGTGAGCCTTTTTGGGTTTATCTTATACAGGATGGTCTCTGCTTCCTGGAATTATGTGTCCTTTTCCTTCATCAGGTTAGGGAAGTTTTCAGTCATGATTCCTTCAAATAAGTTCTCAATCCCTTGCTCACTCTATTTTCCTTCTGGTACCACTAAGATGTGAATGTTGTAATGCTTCAAATTATCTCTTAAAATATCTTTACTTTCTTACATTCTTGTTTTTTTTCTTTTCACTGCTCTTATTGGGTGTGTCTGCTTCGTTTCATTCCAAATCACTTATTTGATCCTGCACTTCATGCAACCTACTGTTTATTCTGTCTAGTGTATTCTTTGTCTTAGATATTGCATTCTTCATTTTTAATAGCTTTTTTATGGTTTCTATGTCTTTTTTCTTTCTGCTGTTTTTAATAAGTTTCTTGAGCATACTTATAAAACTTTTTTTGAAAAACCTCTATATCTGGGTAAATTGCTTGACTCCATTTAATTCATTAATTTTTTATTGTTGTTTAATTACAGTTGTCCCCATTTCCCCCCATTACTCTCCCCTGCCTTACCCACCCCCACCTCCTCCATTCAATCTTGCCTCCCATTCATTGTCCATGGGTCCTTCATATATCTTCCTTGACTTAACCCTTCCCCTGCTTACCCCATTATCCCCCTCCCCCCTACTCTATGGTCACTGTCAGTTTGTTTTCTATTTTCATGTCTCTGGTTCTATTTTGCTCACTTGTTTGTTTGGTTGATTACATTCCAGTTATAGGTGAGATCATATGGTATTTGTCTTTAACTATGTGGCTTATTTCACTTAGCATAATACTCTCCAGTTCCATCCATTTTTTCTTTCTGCTGCATAGAATTCTATTGTATAAATGTACTGCAGTTTTTTGATCCATTCATTTACTGATGGGCACTTAGGCTGTTTCCAGCACTTGCCTATTGTAAATGGTGTTGCTATGAACATTGAGGTAAATAGGTCCTTTTAAATTGGTGTTTCAGGAACCTTACGGTGTTTTATTTTCAGTTTTTTCAAGGAAATTCCACACTGTTTTCCACAGTGGCTGTACCAGTCTGCATTCCCACCAACAGTGTACTGGGATTCCCTTTTTTCCCACAGTCTCATCTGCACTTGTTGTTTGTTGATTTGTTTATAAAGGCCACTCTGAGCAGTATGAAGTGATATCTCACTGTGGTTTTAATTTGCATCTCTCTGATGCCTAGTGATGCTGAGTTTCCTTTCATGTGTCTATGGACACTCTGTACATCCTCTTTGGAGAAGTGTCTGTTCAGGTCTTTTGCCCATTTTTTAATTGGATTGTTTCTTCCTGGCATGGAATCATGTGAGATCTATATATTTTGGAGATCAAACCCTTGTCTGAGGTATCATTGGCAAATATACGTTCCTATACAGTTGATTCCCTTTCCATTTGTTTGATGTTTTCTTTAGCCATGCAGAAGATTTTTAATTTGATATAGTCCCATTTGTTTATATTTTCCTTTATATCCCTTGCTCTAGGGGATATATTGATGAAAATACTGCTGCATGGAATATGTGAAATTTTCCTGCCCATATTCTCCTCTAGGACTTTTATGGTGTTTAAGTCTTTTATCCACCTTGAGTTTATTTTTGTGTATGGTATAAGCTGGTGGTTGAGTTTCTGTTTTTTTTTTTTTTATGTAGCTGTCCAGATCTCCCAATACCATTTGTTGAAGAGGCTATTTTTACTCCATTGTATGCTTAGCCCCCCTTTGTCAAATATTAATTGACCATAAAGACATGGGTTTATTGCTGGGCTCTCTATTCTGTTCCATTGTTCTATGTGTCTGTTCTTGTACTGGTACCAGACTGTTTTGATTACAGTTGCCTTGTAATACAGTTTGATATCTGGTATTGTGATCCCTCCTACTTTGTTCTTCTGTGTCAAAACTGAATTTTACAAAACATTTAAGGAAGAGCTAACCCCTATCCTTCTCGAGCTATTCCAAAAAACCCAAGAAGAAAGACTCCCAAAATCTTTATATGAGGCCAGCATCATCCTAATCCCCAAACCAGATAAAGACACAACAGAGAAAGAAAACTACAGGCCAATATCATTGATGAACATAGATGCTAAAATCCTCAGCAAAATATTGGTGAATTCCATCCAGCAATATATTAAAAAGTTCATACACCATGATCAAGTGGGATTCATCCCAGGGATGCAAGGATGGTACTATATATGCAAGTCAATAAACAGAATATATCACATAAACAAAAGGAAAGACAAAAATCACACCATCATATCAATAGATGCAGAAGAAACATTTGATATGATACAGTGCCCATTATTGATAAAAACACTCAGCAAAGTGGGAATAGAGGGAGCATTCCTCAATATAATAAAGGCAATATATGAGAAACTTACAGCCAACATCATACTCAACAGGCAAAAACTAAAAGCTTTCCCACTAAGATCAGAAATAAGACAAGGATGTCTGCTTTCACCACTTCTATTCAACACAGTATTGGAAGTCCTAGCCACAGCAATCAGACAAGAAAAAGAAATAGAAGCACCCAATTTGGAAAGGAGGAAATAATACTGTCACTGTTTGCAGATAGCAAACAGTGCCAGTATTATGCCAAACAGATGGCATGATAGTGTACATAGAAAACCCTGTAGACTCCACCAAAAAACTATTTGGTCTAATAAGTGAATTGGGAAAAACAGCTGGATACAAAATCAATGCTCAGAAATCAAAGGCATTTTTGTATACCAACAATTAAATATCATAGATAAAAATTAGGAAAAAATCCGATTTGCTGTAGCAACAAGAAAAATAAAGTACTTAGGAACAAACCTAACCAAGGAGGTAAATTACCTCTACCCAGAAAACTACAGAACACTGAAGAAAGAAATTAAGGAAGAAATAAATAAATGGAAGTATATACCGTGTTCATGGATTGGAAGAATTAACGTCATCAAAATGTCCATACTACCCAAAATAATTTACAGATTCAATGCAATCCCTTTTAAAGTACCAAAGACATATTTCATAGATATAGAACAAATATTTCAAAAATTTGTATGGAACCATGAATGACCCTGAATATCCTCAGTAATTATGCTTACATTTTATTCAGTTCTTTTTTTTTAAGAGATATTTCTATTTTTCTTTCATTTGGGTCAAGTTTCTTTATCTTCCAATTATTGACTGCCCTTTGTGTTTGTTTCTATATTTTAAGTGTATCTTCTATGTCTCCAAGTCTTGCTAGGGTGATCTTATGTACTAGGTATCCTGTAGAACCCAGTGTCACTTGATTACCTGAGATGGGTGCTCTAGAAATGTCTTGTATGGGTTATGTGAGTTATCATATTGTAGTTGAGTTATTATTTTTTTGGCTTAACTCCTTTAACTTTTTACCCAGTCCTCATACTCCCTCCACTCTGATAGCTATCAGTTTGTTTCTATTTTGTTTTTTAGTTAATAAACACTATTTTGAAAGGATACATACACCCCTATGTTTATTGTAGCATTATTTACAGTGTCCAAGACTTGGAAGCAGTCCAAATGCCCTTCTGTAGGTTTGTGGATAAAAAAGCCATGGTACATCTACATAATGGAATACTTCTCAGCCATGAAAAAGAAGGAAATCCTACCTTTTGCAACAGCATGGATGGATCTAGAGAGTATTATGCTAAGTGAATTGAGCTTGTCAGAGAAAGACAAATCCATATGATTTTACTTATATGTGGAATCTAATGTAGTCGAGTCCTGATTGCTATTCATTCCTTCCTGTGTTGGGTAGACCCTCACGATGGCTGATTGTGTAAATCAACCCAAATTGCAAAGTACATGGTTCTGTGCAACTGCTGATCACATGATGTAAATTCACTTTAGCAGGGTTTGTTACTTGCTGTTATCTCCCAATGAATATGCCACTTGTGCAGTTAATTTGATCCTGCTTTGATGTTGTCTGAAGCTGGCCATTGGTGTTATGATGGAACTTTTGCTGAGTAGCTTCAGAACCAGCACTGGAACCAAGTTTGAACCTGTATCAGTCTGGTGAATACCACATGGCCATACCTAGAAATACACTGAAAGCATACCTCAGCAACTAAAGTAATGCCAGAGGCTTATTAATGCCAGGATTGAGCCTAACAGGAACCCAGCAGGCAAAGGCACTTGGAGACAGATCTCAGGGTGCCTTGGCCTTTAAATGAACTACCCCTAGCTCAGTGTTAGTGGAAGCCAGATTTGGTGCACAGCTTTCCCCTTCCCATGCACATCTTTGGTGCCCTGGGCTGGGAAACCCAGCATGAGTTTGAGACCCCAATCTCCCCAGGGGGAATATTTGCTGCTGAGCTATCCCTCTGAAATCTCAGCTGCCATCCATGGGAAGGGGGTTAGCCTTTTTTGTGTCTCTGTCCTTCCTACCAGTTTTGAAATGGCTTCTTCTGTATATCTTTGGTTATAAGACATCTGTTCTGCTAGACTTCAGTTGGTTATTCAGGTGGATTTTTCTATGTTTTAGTTGTGATTCCAGTTTGGTCTTGGGAGGAGGTGAGCTTAGCTTTCACCTACTTTCCTTCCATCTTGGATCTCCCCTGCAACTGCATTTCAAGAAATTATTTCAGATAATGTTATTGTGAATAACATTTCTGAATATTGGCCTATAAATAAATGACAATGTTTTGCTCCCTTAGACTTGATTGATAATTTTTTTCTGGACAGAGAATTTATTTTTTTCTAAAAAAATTTAATTATCTTCCTAAGTGTATTCTAACAACCTACTTATTGATGAGAAGTTACTGGAAGTCTGATTCAGTTTATGTATAGATTATTTTGTTCTGTTTGTTTTGGTCTCCTACTTGTGTAATTTTATTTTCATATTTGGAGTTCTCAAGTTTTACTGGGTTATATCTTGGGGTCCTTCTTTAGTTTTAGAAGACTTTGTAATATGTCTTTATTTTCTCACCATTACTACCACTGGTTTCATCTTTTGGAGCAGTTAGTTATCCATCTCCTTGTGGCTTTGCTATGCTTTCAAAGATGATCTCATGGCTGATTATCTAGGTCAATAATGCTCTTTTCCAACTTTTGAATTTTTGAAAAGATTTTATTTATTTATTTTTAGAGAGCGGGGAAATGAAGGGAGAAATAGAGGGAGAGAAACATTAATGCGAGAAAGAAACATCAATCATTTGCCTCTCGTATGTGTCCTGACCAGGGACAGAATCCTAAAGCACCTGCCCTGACTGGGAATCAACCTGGTAACCTGTTGGGAACCTCCCTGCCTGGTTTCAGAGGTTGTAACCCCCCATGGTTAAGGCTGAGTCAGAGTTGGGAACATAATCCATGAAGGAGACAAAGCTTATCTCCCTGGCAGGTGTGCCACCTCTGCCCACTTCACCCTGCTTAGCCCTGAGCTTGACCAGTTAGCCAGTGACAGGTAAGATTCCTCAAGGGAGGATCAACCTAAGACAGGCTCTGGTCACCAGGGATAAGCTCGCAGGGAAGGACTCTGGGGGGCTGTGGCAAAAGGGGGTGATGAACTTTCGCCCCCCCGCTTTGAAATAGCCTGAGTCCTCATTCTGTCTGCAAGAAGTCTCCTAATCTCTTGGCTGCCTTACTTCCCTTGCCTGACTTAAGCCTGAAGCAATAACAGAGGGCAGTGCAGGTCTGTGCTAGGAGGGGTGGATTCCCTGGGGAATTGGCCTAAGAAAAATACATACATTCCTGTGAAACCTACTTAATTTGTACCCTCAGCTTAAAAGATAAGGGTCCAGACCTGAGATGAGTCTGGCGCCTAAAGTTTTATGGCCCTCTAACTAATTGGCTATAACTCAGAATAAGCCCTCAGAGTTCTCTGTAAATCATGTATTGTTTAACCCTTACTGCCTAACAATGATTGATGAGCTTTATCTGTATTCCTATGGGAATGAACCTAATAAAACCCAAGGAGGGAAGGGTTCTGGGCCCTTCTCCTTTGAGAGATCAGCCACCTCTCCTCCCCAAGCAGATCATGTCTTGGTAGACTTATTCTTCATCCATGGCGGACGGGGTCTGCGTTAAAGCCCCCCAACAGTAACCTTTACCTTTAAGGGATATACCCAGCCAACTGAGCCACACTGGTCAGGGCTGACATTTGTTAATACATATTTTTTTAAAAAAACAGAGAAGATTGTGAAAATATAACTCCTACTCCCATTAATAAAAGTTCACATATTTTAATTTTTCTTCCCATAATTTTTCTATAAGAAAAATAAGATAACATAGCTTAAAATTTATGAGTAAATATTCTTATAGCTGTGAAAATAAATGATGTACATATATATTCTGAACAATGTAATTCAGAATTGAAATTTTAGGAGTGTGTAGTATGTATGTAGTAATTCAGATACATATATTTCTAATTATTTTTTACTCAGGTTATTCTTCTTTTGGATTTCTGATCAACTCTCCTCTGATATCCATTTTTACCTGTGAACTATTAGATTCGAAGTTCCAACTTTTAATATCTTTATAATGTTATTAAATACATTATTTTTTTTTAATTTTCCTTTCTCTTCAAAGGCAACTATTTCTTAAATGTAGTACAAGTTCTTTCAGTTAGTATTTATATATCTTACTGGTTCTCTGTTTCACATATTATATATTAATGTTATAATTGTGTGCAGGTATTTATATATTCTGGAGTAAAATTATCATTTTTATCTGGGACTATCTGTGGGGGAGCTTTGCCCAAAGAGTCCCCTGTTTGCCAGGGATGGGAATAAGTCTACCAAGACATGATCTGCTTGGGGAGGAAAGGTGGCCGATCTCTCAAAGGAGAAGGACCAGGAACCTGTTCCTCAGTAGATCAGCTAGGTGTTTCACCTGTTTGCAGGGGGAAGTGGACTCTACTCCCATCTATCTCACTGCCATCTTTGTTTCTGCAAAGATTTTTTAAATTATATTTTACTGATTATGCTATTACAGTTGTCCCAATTTTTCCCTCTTTCTCCATTCCACCCAGTAGCCCCCACTCCCTAGGACAATCCCCACACCATTGTTCATGTTTGTGGGTCGGGCATATAAGTTGTTTGGCTACCCCATTTCCAATACTGTATTTTACATCCCCATAGCTATTCTGTAGATACCTATCTGTACTTCTTAATACTCTCAACTCTTCATGAATTCCCCCATACCCCATGTTTATAAAGCAATTGCCTCTCTTTTAGCCTTGTTCATATTTTTTTTAGTTTATTTTATTCTTTAGATTGCACATAGAAGTGAAAGCGTATGGTATGTGTTTTTTTCAGTCAGATTCATTTCACTTAGCATAATAATCTCTAAGTCCATCCATGCTATCCCAAAAGGCAAGATTTTTTTTTTTTTTGGCTGAGGAATATTCCATTCTATATATGTACCAAGGCTTTTTTATCCATTCTTCTACAGTTGGTCACTTGGGCTGCTTCCAAATCTTGGCTTTTGGAATTAAGGCTATAGTGAACATAACGTTACAAATATTCTTACAAATTAGTGTTTTGGGTTTCTTCAGATATATTCCCAGAAGTGGAACCACTGCATCACAAAGCCGTTCCATTTTTATTGTTTGAGGTAATTCTCTATTGCTTTCTCCAGTGGCTGCACCAGTCTGCAATGCCAGGAATAGTGTATGAGGGTTTTCTACACATACCCACCAACCCTTGTTGTTTGTTGATTTATTGATGATAGCCATTCTGACAGGTGTGAGGTGATAACTCGTTGCAGTTTTAATTTGCATTTTGCTGATGATTATTGATGTTTAGCATACTTTCACATATCTATTGGTGATCTGTTTGTCCTCTTTGAAGAAGTGTTCTTTGTCCATTTTTTAACTGGACTCTTTTTTGGTGTTGAGTTTTGTAAGTTCCTTGTAAGTTTAGGATATTAAACCCTTATCAGATATGTTAGTGAAAACATTCTCCCATTCACTGGTTTGTCTTTTTACTTTTTTGTTGGTTTCCTTTGCAGTGCAAAACTTTTTAGTTTGAGGTACACCCATTTATTTTTTCTTTTGATTTCCCTACTTAAGTAGACATGTCAGAAAAAATATTGCTATGAGAAATATCCAAGTTTTTACTGCTTATGTTTTCATCTATGATTTTTGTGGTTTGAGTTTAAATGAAGTCCCATTTTGAGGGTTTTTTTTTTTTTTTTGTATGGTATGAGGTGGTGTAGTTTCATTTTATATGCATCTATGTCTCCAATTTTCACAGCACAACATGTTGCATAGACTATCTTTATCCCATTACATGTTCTTGCCTCCTTTATCAATTTTTAATTGACCACAACAGTGTGGGTTTATTTCTGGGCTCTCTATTCTGTTTCATTGATCTATATGTTGGCTTTTATGCCAGTGCCATGCTTTTTTGATTGCTATGGCCTTGTAGTATATTTCGATGTCATGTAGTGTGAATCCTCCAACTTTGTTTTCATTTCTCAATATTTTTATGGCTATTCAGGATTTTTTGTGGTTCCATATAAACATTTGAAATATTTGTTGCAGTTCTGTGAAATACGCCATTGGTATCTTGATAGCAATTGCATTGACTCTATAGATTGCTTTAGGTAATATGGACATTTTAATGATGTTAATTCTTTTTTCCAATGAATATGTTATAGGCGTCCACTACTTGTACCTTCCTCAATTGCTTTCTTCAGTGCATTAAAATTTTCTGAGTACAGGTATTTAAATCCTTGGTTAAATTTAGTCCTAGGTTTTTCGTTTTTGTTTTGTTTTTTGAAGCAATTTTAAGTGGGATTGTTATCTTAGTTTCCTTTTATGATAGCTCATTATTGTTGTACAGAAATGCTACTTATTTCTGGATATTTATTTTATATTCTGATACATTACTGAATTCATTTATGATTTCTTACAGTTTTTTGTTGCAGTCTTTGGGGTTCTCTATATACAGTATCATCTCATCTGCAAATAATGACAGTTTTAATTTTCCTTTTCCAATTTGCATGATTTTAATTCTTTTTTTTTTTGTCTGATTGCTGTGGCTAAGATTTCCAGCACTACATTGAATAGGAGTGGTAAAAGCAGACATTCCTGTGTTATTGCTGATTTTAAGGGAACTGCTTTTAGATTTTGCCAATCAAGTATGATGTTTGTAGTGTGTTTGTTGTATATGGCCTTTATTGTTTTAAAGTATTTTCCCTCTATTCCCACTTTACTGAGATTTTTTTTAATCATAAATAGTTGCTGGATTTTTTCAAATGCTTTATCTGCATTTATTGATATGATTATGTGACTTCTATTTTTATATTGTTTATGTGGTGTATCACATTTATTGATTTGTGGATATGGTACCCACCTTTTATTTTAGAAATAAATCCCAGTTGTTGATGGTGTATGATCCTTTTAATGTATTTCTGGATCCAGTTTGCTAATATTTTGTTAAGCATGTTTGCATCTATGTTCATCTGGAATATTGGCCTAAAATTTTCTGTTTTATTAGTGCCTATATCTAGTTGTAGAATTAGGAAAATTCTGGCCTCAGAAAATAAGCTTGAGAGTCTTCCTTCCTCCTCAAATTTTGGGAATAGTTTGAGATGTATTGGTGTTTGTTCATTTTGAATGTTTGGTAAAATTCTCCTGTGAAGCCATCTGGTTCATGATATTTATTTGTTGGGAGTTTTTTTGATTACTACTTCCATTTCACTAACTATAATTCATCTATTCAGATTCTCTGATTCTTCCTGATTCAGTTTTGGAAGAGTATGTTTCTAGGAATTTTATCCATATTGTCTTGATTTTCTAATTTGTTCACAAATAGCTGTTTGTAATTTGTTTCTTATAATCCCTTGTATTTCTGTGGACTCAGTACCTTTCCTGTTTCATTTCTGGTTTTATTTACAGTCAAAGATAAGTTCTAGAATGTCTCCCCTCTTGAACAATTTGTTTTTCAGCCAAGTTGTTCACAGATAAAATGTCTCAGTTGTTGAGAAAATCTTTGGTCCTTGACCCGATGACCCTTTCATGCCAATACCTGCATGATCAGTCATGTATCTCTCAAGCAACAAAAAAAGGAGAGAATGTGCAAATATGAGTATGATACAGTTTTTCAAACAAATCACTTCCTGAACAGCCTTTTGGAACAAATTAAATTTGAAAACTGATGTTCCACTGTATTTTGGTCCTTTCTATTTTTTTTCTTGATGAGTCTAATTAAAGGTTTTTCACTCTTGTTTACCTTTCAAAGAATCAGCTCTTGATTTCACTAATCTTTGGTATTGTTTTTTTAGACTCTATTTCATTTATTTCTGCTCTGATCTTTATTAGTTCCTTCCTTTTATTCATTTTGGTCTTTGTTCTTTTTCTATTTCCTTAAGTGTAAAGTTAGATGGCTTATTTGAGCCTCTTCTTGTTTCTTGAGATAGGCCTGCAATGCTATGTATCCCCTCTTAAGACTGCTCTTGCTGTGTCTCGTAGATTTGGGGTTGTTGTGTGTTCATTTTCATTTGTTGCCAGGTAACTCTTGATTTCTTCCTTGATCTCTTTGGTGACCCATTAATTGTACAGTAACATGTTATTTAGCTTCCATGTCTTTGTGAGTTTTTCAGTTTTTCTTTTGTTGATTTCTTGTTTCATACCATTATGGTCAGAAAAGGTGTTTGATATGATTTCAATTTGTTTAAATTTACTGAGAATTGTTTTGTTTCCTGACATGTGGTCTATCTTAGAAAATGTTCAGTGTCACCTAAAAAGAATGTACATTCTGCAGCTTTTGGGTGAAATGCTCTGAAGATATCAATTAAATCCTTCTGACACAGTTTCCTCAATAATTTTTTCATGGAAGATCATTGATGTCATTGGGTGTTAAAGTCACCTACTGTATCTATATTACTGTTGATCTCTCCTTTTATGTCCATCAAGATTTGCTTTATATATTTAGGTGTTCCTGTGTTGGGTGTTAAATGTTTGCAAAGGTTATATCCTTTTGTTGGATTGCTCCCTTTATCATTATGTAGTGTCTTCTTTGTTTCCTACTATAGTCTTTGTATTAGGCAAATTTTGTCAGATATAAGTATTGCTACTCTAGCTTTTGTTCATTTCCATTTGCATAAAATATATTTTTCCATCCCTTTACTTTTAGGCCATGTGTATCTTTCATTCTAAGGTTGGTCTCTTGTAGATAGTATATATATGGGCCTTATTTTCTCTTCTATTCTTCTACACCATGTCTTTTGATTGAAGCATTTAAGACATTTACATTTAAAGTGATTACTAATAGGTACATATTTACTGTTGTTTTATTCTTTTAATTATGTTCCTCTGTTTTATTTTTTTCTTCCTCTTCTTCTTAAAGAAGATACTTTAACATTTATTAGAATCTGGTTTGGTGGTAACAAACTCTTTCAGTTTTTTCTTGTCTGGAAAGCTCTTTATTTCTCCTTCAATTTTAAATGATAGTCTTGCTGGACAAAGTAGCCTTGGTTGTAGGTTCTTGCTTCTCATCACTTTGAATATTTCATGCCAATCTCTTCTGGCCTGATATGTGTTTGTTGAGAAATCAAGTGACATCTTAGGGGAGCTCCCCTGAAGATAACTAACTGTCTTTCTCCTGCTGCTTTTAAGATTCTTTCTTTGTCTCTAGCATTTGCCATTTTAATTCTGTTGTGTCCTGGTGTGGGCCTCTTTGGATTCATCTTGTTTGGTACTCTCTGTGCTTCCTGGACTTGTGTATTGTTTTTCTTCATCAGGTTAGGGAATTTTCAGTCATTATTTCTTCAAATAGGTTTTCAATCCCTTGTTCACTAGCTTCTCCTCCTGACACTCCTATGATGCAGATGTTGGTTTGCTTTATGTTGTCCCAAATAGATCTTAAAGTAGACTCATTTTATTATCTATCATCTATTTATCTATCTATCTATCTATTTATTTTTTTGCTGCTCTGACTGGGTGTTTTATTCTACTTTGTCTTCCAAATCACTGATTTTATCCTCTACTTCATCAAACCAACTGTGTTTATTCTTTCAAGTGTATTCTTCATTTCAGATATTGTATTCTTCATTTCCATCTGGTTTGTCTTTATAATTTCTATGTCCTTTATCATGTTGTTGTAATTTTCACTAATTTCCTTGTAGCCCTCCCCAAGTTTCTTGAGCATCCTTATAACCAGTTTTTTAACTCTATATCTCGGTAAATCACTTGCCTCCATTTAATTTAGCTCTTTTTTTTTTTTTTAAGAGAGAGATTTCTCCTGTTCCTTCATTTGGGACATGATTCTTTGTCTCTCCATTTTGACTGCCTCTTTGTGTTTGTTTCTATGTACTAGGCAGATCTGCTATGACTCTCCATCTTGGTAGGGTGGCCTTAAATAGTATGTGTATTATGGGACCCTGTGGCACTATCTTCTTGATCACCTGCACTGGGTGCTCCAGGAATGACCCTTGGGGGTTATGTTGTAATTGAGTTTTGATTGCTATGGGCAATTTGTGTTTGGGGTCAACCTTCAGGCTGGTTGACTGTGAGAATCAACCTAACCACAGTGTATGAGATGCTGTAAAGTTGCTGATTATACAGAGCAGATTTGCCTCAGCAGGGTCTGGTGCTGGCCAAGATCTCCCTTTGGATGTGTCACTTGTGAAGTTAATTGGATTCTGCTCTAATACCATCTGAATCTGGCAACTTCTTATGTTGATTCTGCAGCCTGTTGGGAGAGGCTCTGGTGCAGATCCATGTCAGATGCTGCCTGTGCTTGGCCTTGAGCAACCTGTTTCAAGCTACAAAGTGATCCACAGTTTGTGCCTGCTTTCTGTTGGGCTGGGATGTGTGAAGGAAGGATCAAGGAGCACTCCAAGGCTACCTTTTACCAGTACCAGGCCTTGGAGAAGGTCAGCAAAAAGCACAGGGAACCCTGAGATCCACCTCCACCTGCCTTCACCTTCTGGCTGCCTGTTAGGCTCAGTCAGTGAAAGAGCCTCAGGCAGTACTCAAGTTGCATGTTCTAAGTGAATCACCATGTCATAGGGGCGAGGGGTGTTCACTAGACTGATACAGGTTCAAACTTGGTACCAGAGATGGGTCCCAGGCTACTCAGCAAATGAGTCAGTGTATACCAAGTCTAGATGCCATCTGCTGGGTTCTTCCATACATTTGTGGTGGGGTGGGGTCTCAGGCAGTCATTGGGTTGAGGCCAGCAGATTTTATTAGGCCCAAACAAACCAAGATTTGGTCTTTTGAAGAGAAGGCTCTACACTAGTTGGGAATGCAAGGGAAAAAATTCTCCCATCCTAGAGGCATATACCTCAGTCTGTCACCTGATTATTATTGATTGATTAGTTTATAACTTTTTGAGTACATGAAAAAACTTAGATGTATCTTATTTTAATAATAAAGAATTCTTGAATTTCTTGGGTGTGAAAAAATAAGATTGTTTTGCATTATAATCTTCACAGCATAATGGTGTTTTCTAAGCCTGGCACAATGTAATGATTTATATTTTAGATCAATATTTTAAAAGTAATTTTAAAAGTAAGACATACAGTAATGATATAGACTACTATTTTAAGTAGTGTAAACATTGACTTAATTAAGCATAATATTTTTATTAAATTAATGATGGTTTTGATTATATGTTATTTAACTATGTTAATCATATTATATAATATAATTATGTAATTAACTTATTTAATATATAATTATCATGATCACCACTAAACATCAGCAGAAGTGGCCACAGATAATAGATCATAAAATAATAGATTTTCCAGCAGTAATAGATCAAAATTAACTATAAATAATAGCTAATATGTTTTAAAAGTTTTGAATCTTTGGTAAGAGCTATGCTGTATTAAAATTAACTTGTATTTACCCCAAAGTGTCTACAAACGGGACACCTCAGTGACAGTTCAGATTTAACATTACCAACTGAGACAACCTGCAATTAAGGAAATGGTTAGAAACATTGTAGATTATAAGGATATTCACTGAATATTAAGTATAACATATCTTCTGAATTAGATCACCCAGTGTCTCCTGGATTGTCTCCTGTGCACCTGGATTAGAACAACTGTATGTCACATCACTTCATGTTATTTTATTCATCTCTACAATTGAACTTTAGATTTCATTTTACACTTGCAATTATTTTCAGCTTTTGAATTCATTAATTCATGCTTTTTAAATTTTTTTTTATTTTTTGATATATTTATTGATTATGCTATTACAGTTGTCCCATTTCCGCCACTTCACTCAACTCCATCCTGCCCAACCCCTCCCTCCCACATTCCCCCCCTATAGTTCATGTCCATGGGTCATACTTATAAGTTCTTTGGCTTCTACATTTCCTACACTATTCTTACCCTCCCCCTGTCTATTTTCCACCTATCATTTATGCTATTTATTCTCTGTACCATTCCCCCTCTCTCCCCCTCCCAATCCCCTATTTATAACACTCCATGTGATCTCCATTTCTGTGGTTCTGTTTCTGTTCTAGTTGTTTGCTTAGTTTTCTTTTGTTTTGGTTTTAGGTGTGTTTGTTAATAACTGTGAGTTTGCTGTCATTTTTACTGTTCATATTTTTTATCTTCTTTTTCTTAGATAAATCCCTTTAACATTTCATATAATAATGGCTTGGTGATGATGAACTCCTTTAACTTGACCTTATCTGAGAAGCACTTTATCTTCCCTTCCATTCTAAGTGATAGCTTTGCTGGATACAGTAATCTTGGATTGTAGGCCCTTGCCTTTCATGACTTCAAATACTTCTTGCCAGTCCCTTCTTGCCTGTAAGGTCTCTTTGGAGAAATCAGCTGACAGTCTTATGGGAACCCCTTTGTAGGTAACTGTCTCCTTTTCTCTTGCTGCTTCTAAGATTCTCTCCTTGTCTTTAATCTTGGGTAATGTAATTATGATGTGCCTTGATGTGTTCCTCCTTGGGTCCAGCTTCTTTGGGACTCTGAGCTTCCTGGACTTCCTGGAAGTCTATTTCCTTTGCCAGACTGGGGAAGTTCTCCTTCATTATTTGTTCAAATAAGTTTTCAATTTTTTGTTCTTCCTCTTCTCCTTCTGGCACCCCTATAATTTGGATGTTGGAACGTTTCAAGGTGTCCTGGAGGTTCCTAAGCCTCTCCTCATTTTTCTGAATTCTTGTTTCTTCATTCTTTTCTGGTTGGATGTTTCTTTCTTCCTTCTCGCCCACACCATTGATTTGAGTCCCAGTTTCCTTCACATGACTATTGGTTCCCTGTACATTTTCCTTTGTTTCTCTTAGCATAGGCTTCATTTTTTCATCTGGTTTTCGAACAAATTCAACCAATTCTGTGAGCATCTTGATAACCAGTGTTTTGAACTGTGCATCTGATAGGTTGGCTGTCTCTTCCTCACTTAGGTGTATTTTTTCTGGAGCTTTGAAGTGTTCTGTCATTTGGGCCTTTTTTTTTTTTTTTTTTTGTCTTGGCGTGTCTGTTACTTAAAGGGGCGGAGTCTTAGGTGTTCACCAGGGTAACGCTGGTTGCTGAGCTGTGACACTGTATGTGGGGGAGGGGCCGAGAGGGAGCAAGGGCACCTGCTCCACTCTCTACCGGAATTCAATCACTCCCTCTACTACCCACAATCAAATTGGGCCCTTCTGATGCTGGTTCCTGAGTGGATGGGCTTGTGCACACTCTAGGCCCCTGTGGGTCTCTCCAACGACCTCTCCTGTGAGACTGGGATTCTCTCCTGCTGCTGCCCCAACCCCCATGGGCGCTTTCAATCAGAGGTTTTGAGGCTTTATTTCCCCACACTGTATCCCTGGGTACGCGGTCTGCTTAGCTCTCCGCTGTTCCTCCCGGTTTATCTGTGTGCAAGTGTGGGGCCCGCGGGGTGCTACCCACCGCTCTGCCTGCCCTGTTCTCCGACACTCTGAGTCCGGCCCTCTGGGTTTATCTGTGCATGAATGTGGGGCCGCAGGATCTGCTAGTGGTCAGACTGCCTGCCCCTTGGGTCCCACACTCTGCCAGTCTTGGTCCCGCCAGGGCAACACGAGTCCTCTCCGCCCTGGCTACCTGTCTCCACCCCTCCCACCAGTATGGATGAATGTTTATTTTTTATCTACTTGGTGTCGGACTTCCTTGCCATTTGATTTTCTGCCAGTTCTGGTTGTGCAAGGAGGCGCAGTGTGTCTACCTACGCCGCCACCTTGGTTCTCCTAATTCATGCTTTTATATACTTTATTAATAACATGTCTAGATTATGTCCATGCAGTTTTTATGTGCTTAGTTAAATTATTTTAATTAATTTTCAATTATTTAATAATTCTAATAAAAACATTCATAGTTATGGAAGTTTCTTCAATGATTTGCTCGTTTCATATATTTAATAATTTTAATTGTTTTTATGTTTTTCGAAATTTCTTCTAACGGTATTTTTTAACCATTTATGACCCCAAATTAATGAGAAAGAAAACATTCAAAATAAAGTTCATAGTATTGGGGCTTTTTTCTTCCTTGGTTTCTCTTCTTCTTGTTAAATTTTAGTTGTATTATCTTCAGAGAGTGCATACAATTTTTCCCTTTTAGAATCAATTAAAATTTTGTTTATCATGTAGGATACCAATTTTCTAGGTATTTTGGCTACATTTAAAAAAATATTTTGTAGTTCGTGGAACAAGTCACTTGAGAAATTTACTGTGATGGAAAATTGGTTATACCAAGTTTTCCCAACACATCTTTAAGGATCAAAAGTCACTACTGATTCACTTATAGGCTCATTAGAAAAAGAAATGGTATATGTATATTGGTTTCACTGTATAAAGAAAACAATAGAAACACTCTCTACTATCTTAGTTTACCAATGTGGTAAATTATGTGCCTGACAAATCATGGCATTATAGCTTAAGCTGAATGTGATAGATGAAATGCGAGAGATATCTTTATTTGGTTTAGATACAATCAGGCACATTGTTATATAAATATTTTCTATAAAGATAAATTTAAAGGTAAAGTAAGATTTTACCCTCTGAATAAGCAACACATCATAGAAAAGTATACCTATGCTAAGTTTGCATGTTATTTATCTTAGTCTACTTGCTTACAGTCCTCATCAGAAATGGGGCTCTGTGCTCATCTATGAATGAGGAATGCTCATCCAAGGTTGTACATCAGAAGTAGGTTTGTTTCATTTTATTTAAAATAGTAGGCTACCTGGGAATTTATGTGAAGAAACCTGAAACACTAATTTGAAAGAATATATGAACCCCTATGTTCACTGCTGCGTTATTTACAGTAGCCAAGATTTGAAAGCAACCCAGTGTCCATCAGTAGATGAGTGGGTAAAATAGCTGTGGTACACTTATATTATGGAATACTACTCAGTCATAAAAAAGAAGAAAAATGTATTCTTTGCAACAGAATGGATGGACCTAGAGAATATTATGCTAAGTGAAATAAGCTCTCCAGAGAAAGATAATTTCCATATGATTTCACTCATATGTAGAATCTAATGAACAAACTGAACTAACAAGCAAAATCAAGACAGGCTGATAGATAGAAAGCAGACTTACAGCTCTGGGGACATGTTGGGAAAGTGAAAGGATTGAGCAAAAAAGAGAAAAAAAAAGAAAGAACTCATAGACATAGATAACAGGGTGATGATTGTGGGGGGTGCAAATGTTGGGTTGTGGTGAATGAGGAGGATAAATGGTAATGGAAAAAATATAAAAATAATGGGAAAAAGTAATGGTATAGTTTTAAACAACAATGGAATAGAAGGTGAAAAATTTTGTTTTTTGTTATTTAACAATATATATATGTTACAGAATAAGTTGTTTGCCTAATTAAGAATTTTTAAGAATTAATTACTTGGATATGCAAAGAATAATAATTATATCAAATATTCTGAAATTTATTATGATCATAGTCTTACTCCAAATTCATTCACATTGTAAATACACTGCTGACAGAAAATTTAGTTTCCATATGGTACAAAATGTTATGGGGACCATAAATTTATCTTTTTTTCATGATTTTGATGTTACTTTAATGGTAAATGTATTTTAATAAATGTAATTTTGCTTTGTTCTCTAAAAATATCATATCTTTACTTATTTAGGCATTTCAAAAAGAATAATCTCAAAATTAATATTTTATGAATACAATATTTTTCAAAATAATAAATAAATAGGGAGTTTATTAGTATTAGAACAAATATTCATCATTCATAGAGACATAATATGTCAGTGACCTTTTAGTAAGGTTATCTGTCAGTAACCTGTCAGTAAGATTGTCAATGAAAAATAGAATATCATTTATAACTATGATCATAATTCTTAAGATATAACATTGCATTTTGCATTTTTATATGTTTTTAGATATAGGGAATGAAAGCCTGTCATCACTTGTCAATGATGCTAAAAAATTCAGTAATCTGCAATAAATTGTATGACTTATGGCCCATCTCAGGAAGAATGCTAGTTGTTCAATATTCCTATTTCATATCAATGTACACATAATATACTCTCTCTATATGTGTGTCCTTAACATGAGTACTATTATGAGATTGAGAAGAAATCAAATATTTGGTCCATATTGATTAACCTAACCTATCTCTTCTCTAAGAGAATTGTTCAAGGGATTCTCACTTCAATAGTTCAAAATTTTTACTGCTCTGGAACTCTAGCAGTGTTAGTTCAAAAGAGACTCATGATTCAAAACTGTAGACCAAAGGAACAGGTATAAATGACCCATGGACATGGACAACAGGGTGGGAATTGACTGTGGGATCAAGGGGTGGGAGTGTGGTGGGCAGGGCAATGGAGAGGAATGGGGAAAAATTGGAACAACTGTAATAGAACAGCAACAATTTTTTAAAACATAAATGAAAAAAAAAAAAAAACCTAAACCCAGGGCTCAGTTTTTTAATGTGTTATTGTGATGCTCCATTTTCATCTTCTTCCCCACAAATTTCCCCCTGAAAAAAACAACAATGAACTCATCAAAATCTCATAACGTGTATGGCTTTTCCATTCATTAACCACTCTAAATGAATGTAAATGACTGTACCTAAGGCATATATAAGTTGGGGATCAGAAAAATTACAGCAGTCACAAATAGAAAGTGAGAATGTATTTTCTCCATGTAAAAGAGAAAATATCATGCCAATGATAATGTAGGTAAAAATAATCATAATATTTTACCATTGTTAAAATAAAATATTAAGGTGCTTATTTATTTAGTCAGTTATCATGAAAAAAATATGGTAATGTATATTTAGATCCTACAAATAAGATGATTGAATAGGACCACTTATGAGTAGAGGGTGAGAAGGCAACCTCTATTTCTTTCCTCATTACTTCCTTTCATCTTCACCTTCTTCCTTCTTTTCTTTCTTCCATCTTCCTTTCATTTAATTCTTTTAATAAGCACTGTATTCCAAAACCATTGAGTGACTGCAACTGGCAAGAAAGCTTAACATAAATTTATGTGGCATACAATGCCAAAAAATAGCAATAACAAGTCAGGTATCTGCTGATGTTTTACCATCTGCTTTTGCCTTCTGCTGATGAGAAAATTTTTAAGTAAAAATATTATATGGGATACATATAGAAAAAGAAAATTCTTAAAGCTAAAGTCTCAGTATAGAGAAGAAAACAATGAAGTGACTGAGGGGCTTAAGGAAGTTCTCAAAGAAGGTGATGTTTCATTAGGTTTGGGGGGAAAAATAGGAGTTTCCCAAGTTAACAGGCATAGCAAAGAATATTCAGGCAGAGGAAACAGAGGTAAGATACTAAGAGCCAGGTTCCTTTAGGGAAGGAAGTCTGTGTCAGTAAATAAAAAAACCTGGCTGATCTATAGAATTAGAAATACCTGCAGATCTTTGGGGAAAAAGAAAGAAAGAACTACATGTCATTTCTTCACTCCAGGCCTAACAAACCAGAATCTCTATTTTTGGAGGGTTGGGGACTGATATTTAAACTAATTTTTAAAATGCTTATGACAATAATAGACATTTGCTAACTGTGACTCCATAAAGTCTGCATCCCTAAAGTACAATGTAGGTGGGGGAGTGGGGATGGGCAAGAGTAGAGAGAAGTAAAACAGAAAAAGTCATCATAAATGTTTTCATTAAATTCTTACAGCCTTTCTGAGATAGAGCACTATTTCAGCCACCTATGACGTATGAAAAGTTGACAGCTTTAGAGTCACCACAATAACATCTATTAGCCCAATCAGGAAAAGACACTGGGCGTAGGTCAAGTTCTATATAGAAGCTGATGCCATTAGTTCTAAGCATAAAAAGTTTGAGGTGTCAATGGTATATATAATGGAAAAAAAAATTACAGAAGTCTATCAAGTGTATGCTGGGGGCACATAAAGAGCTCTAGGGTAACACTATAGAGTTTTAGTTTCTTTCAGCTATACCTTTTTATAAAATGTTTTTATTGTATTTTTTCCATTACCATTTATCGCCTTACACCCCCATCCAACCTGCAATCATCACACTGTTGTCCATGTCCATGAATCCATTTTCCTTTTGACTCGATCTCTCCACCCCCTTACACCCATCCCCAGAGCTGTCAGCCTGCTCTCTATCTATGAGTCTGTCTCTATTTTGCTGTTAGTTTGGTTTGTTCATTAGATTCCACATGTGATTGAAATCATATGGTATTTGTCTTTCTCTGATTAGCTCATTTCACTTAGCATAATGTTCTCCAGGTCCAACCATGCTGTTGGCAAAAGGTCAAGTTTTCTTCTGTTTTACAGCCAAGTAGTATTCCAATGTGTAAATGTCCATAGTTGTTTTATCCACTCATTTACTTTTGGACACTTGGGCTGCTTCTATATCTTGGCAATTGAAAATAACATAGCAATGAACACAGGAGTTCTTACATTCTTTCAAGTTAGTGTTTTGGGTTTCTTTGGATAAATTCCAAGAAGAGGAATTGCTGGCTCATAAGACAAATCCATTTTAATTTTTGAGCTGTCTGCATACTGCTTTCCACAATGGATGCACTGATCTGCACAGTTGGTGGGAATGCAGATCAGCTATACCTTTTAAGTGTCTCTACAATTGGTAATTTTGTCACCACTTCTACTTCTGTCATCTTAGTCCAAACATCATTGTCCCTTGTTTTGACTATTGTAATAGCTTTTTATTTGGTCATCTGCTTAGACATTTGCAAACCTATATTCTAAACTTCATAGATCCACCAGAATTATTTTATTGCAAAATCAGATCATGGCACACCTCTGTTCAAAACTTGTCATGGATTACCCACATCACACTGAATAAAATCTCGCTTTATAATGGCCAAAATCCCCTGAAATGATGTCTCTCGCATCTCTTTCTGTTCCCCAGATAAGTTCTCCAGTGGGAAATCAGGCCTGCATTGTACCTAGACTACTATGAAACTTGCTCTTTCTAAAACTCCCTCACCCTGAGGCAAGCAAATGTTTACTAAGTATCTTTATCTTCCTAAAATCTGGGCTAGACCTTCCAGTTATGGAACCTAGCTGTTTGGACCACTTCTCCCTTTACATTGCAAATATCCTCCCTTGATGTATTCAGCAACACCCTCTCCTTTGTCTGCAAAAGATAACCACCCAAAACAAACCTTTGCATAGTAAAGGAGGATCTTATTTGATGTAAGGAGTCTAGAAAAACAATAAAAGTGGCCAAGGTGCTCAGAGGCGCTCTCCTCTTGAGAGAGTAGCCCTGCAGTCCCTTTTCCCCCACTGGATCTCTGTACTCCGTGTGTATTTGAATGCTGCCACCACAACGGATCCCGCGGGCCAGGATCTGCGTCACGTATGTATTACCATGCCCTCTTCACAAGCACCTCTCTCTTTCACTCACTCTTACTCTCTCTCTCTCTCTCTCTCTCTCTCTCTCTCACACACACACACACACACACACACACACACACACAAGCATTTCTTCAGGGTATCAGCATTATCTATTTGTGGATAGATATAGGAAAGAAAAGGCCACAGAAAATTCAAACACTTATTTTACACAAGAAGAGTGTTTGCTCAGCATAATAACTCAAAATATTACTACAGAAAACTGCTGTTTCCAGCTTAAAAAGCTTCCTACTGGTATTTCTTGAAGTTAAGTTGTGAGATTTTGTTTTACAATATCTGGAAAATTTGAACATTATCTGTATTGACACCAGTACAAATAAGGTTTCAAAGAAGGACTTTAATTGAGAACTTATACTAAGTTGAGGGCCTTACTTTTCAGAATTTAAAAGTCTCAAAAATCTTCTAAATAATAAAATAGGACTATGATTTTTAAAATAATAGGTTTTTGTACACACACATAGAATTAAAAAGCTACCACTTTAATTTTCCTTTTTGGGAACTCAAGTTAATAATTCACTGTGAGGTTGCTAAGATATTATTTTGACTCTTAAACAAAGGAAATTATACATTAGAATATATATGGATATGTATATATGGATATGGATGTGTATGGATAATTACACATTGTAAAATATATGTATTGAGAATATACACATATTCTCAATTCCATCATTCCATCAGTTCTTCTAGTGAAGAACATTAGATAGTGGAAACTTGAAAACAACAAGAAAAGGAAGGAGGAGAGCGGTAAAAAAAAGACCATTGTATTGAATATAAATATTGTTTGGATTTGATAAGTAAACTTGAAAGCATGTTATAGAATAGCTCAGATAAAACAATTATGAAGGAAGGCAGAGAATATATTCTAAGGGAATAAGCAATGCACATTTTTAGAGTCCTAGCATTTGCATGGCACCACGCTGTGAATTGTAGGAGATATAATAAATTACCAGCACTGTTTCTTTTCAGGCTTCTTTCCTTCCCTTCACTTTGCTTTGTTTCTTACATCCCTTTTAATGTAAAGTCTTGGGGGATAAAAAATAATATTCATATTGAGTATTAAAGATTCATTTTTCAGTATTAAGGCCATATATTTATTTCTGAGGTTCCCAGAATTCAGAAGCCAAATAAAAAGAGTCAGACATATATAGTTACATGGTTTTCAGTTTTAAGATTAAAATTTGCCTGTATCTCAAGGGAATCTAAATATTCCTAATTTTAGTTATTTCATTTTTACGTCCTGGATTCCTATTTGGGTCTTTTATATGTATTTTTTTCTTTACTAATAATCTCATTTAATTCATACCTTGTTTTTCTGGGGTTTTTTTTTTTTTTAGTTTTAGTTTTGTTGTTTTTGCTGTTGCTGTTACCATTTTTTTCTCCCTTTCTCCACCTCTAGCCCCACCCTCTCTCCACCCCAACCCAATCTCCATATTGTTGTCCTTGTCCATGGGTTGTGTATAAATGTTCTTTGGTTAATCCCTTCACCATCTTTCATCCTGTCTCACCACCTCCTTCCTGGCAGCTTCTATTACTATTTTATTTGTTGGTTCGTTGTGTTTATTAAATTCTATGTGTAAGTGAGATCATGTAGTATTTTTCTTGCACAGATAGAGAACAATATAGAATATCCTTAAAAAATTAAAAATGGAACTGCCTTTTTATCCAGTGATTCCACTTCTGGGAATATACTCAGAAGGATCCCAAAACACCAATATAAAAAAATATATGTACCCCTATATTTATAGAAGTTCTACTCACAATAAACAAGATTTGGAAACAGCCTAAGTGGTTTCTTTAGTTCTTTTCTCATGGTTTTCTTTAACTTTTTCAGAATACTTAAACCATCTGATTTAAATTCATTGTCAGTGAAATCCAAAGACTGGGCTTCCTCAGTGATGTTTTCTGTTAATTGATTATTTTTTCCATTGAATGGGCATATTATTTTCCTGTTTCATCTGTAATTTGTTGGGGGCAGGGGCAAAGTGTTTATTGAAAACTGGACAAATGAATAACATGACTTGGTAATTCTGAAAATCAAGACTTCTTTCCCTAGGGCCTCTTGTTAATTTTGAAGGCTGCAGTCATCCCTGACCCCTTGTTTTAATTTTTTTTCTATTTAAAAAAAAAATATTTATTGTTGTGTGTAGTCCATAAAGCTCTTACTACGTTAGCTTGTGATCCTCCAAGGTGTTGACAGAGCTCGCCTTGAATGCTCAGGGCTACCGCCAGTGAGAAGCTGAGGGCCTTCTCATGTCTTTTCTGAGCATACACCCTGTGCTGGGCACGCCTGTGCTTCTCTAAATTCCCCAGTGCACGAGGGCATTGTTGAGTTCCCTAATTTCTCAGAGAAACACTCTCCCCTGATTTGCATCCCATGTTTTAAGTGGTCTGTTTTGTCTCAACTGTAACCTTTTATTCCAGGTGGCTGCAAGGTTTTTTTGTTCACCTTATATCTTCAAGCAATGCCCACTTTTCCAACCGGAGAGGGATCCGAGTGAGATGAAACTGGAATGAGTGCATTTTGTCAGTCCTATTGGTAGCTTCTAGACAAGTAGAAAAGGCACACAGTAATTCGTGAATAATGTCAGCTCTGCTTCCTCTGGATCCCACACTGACAACATGGGCCTCAGTCTCTAAGCCTACCACTAAGCCTGCCACTAAGCCCAGGAGATACAAGACAAGAACAAGGACAAGTATTGTAAAGCTTTGCTACCAGTTCTAAGTTGCCTTTTTCCTGATTCAGTATTTGATGGCTTACTGTAAAACCTTTCACTGTTTTTCAGCTTCTGACACAGCTGGTACTTACTAAATAGACTGAATGTTTGTGTCCTCCCCAAATTCACATGTTGAAATCTGGCTTCTCAATGTATTGATATTGGGAAGGAGGGTCTTTGGGAGGTAAATAGAATTGCATGAGATCATGAGGGTGAAGCCCCTGTGAGTGGAATTAATGCCCTTATACGAAACAAAAAAGCTTGCTTCCTCTCTTTGTTCCCCACTATGTAAGAATAAAACAAGACATCAGCAGTCTGCACTGAGAAGAGGGCCCTCAGGTTAACCTCGGATTTCTGACCTCCAGATCTGTGAGAAATACATTTCTGTTATTTATAAAGCAGGCAATCTATGGCATTTTGTTATAGCAGTCCAAACTGATTAATACAGACACTTTCTGTATGTTTTTTAATGTTTTTTTTTTTTTTATGAGAGGGAAATGGTTTGGAGCTGGCCATTCAACCATTTTCTTAATTTTGAAAAAAGACATATGAGAAAGTGTATCTTAATTTAGCCAAGTGTTTCTTCATTGTATCGAGCAACATTCAGTGGTTCAGTGACAGGGCTATTGTGTTGTTTTGCTTTGTATATAAGAAGATAGAATAAAAGTAGTTAGAATGTACATAAATTAACAGCAAATAAAAAAGATTGATAATAGATGGAATCCAAAATCACAAGTTAATAGACAACCTGGTGTTAATCAGTTTTTTTAAAGAATTTATTGGGATTACATCAGTTAATAAAATTATATAGGTTTAAGGTGTATGATTCTATAATACATCATTTGTATACTGTATTGTGTGTCTTTCTACCCACATATATCACCCCCTTTACCCTCTCCTGACTACCCCTACCCCCATTTCCCTCTGGTAATGACCTTACTGTTGTCTACAATGTGTATTTTTTTTCTTAATCTCTTCAACTTCTTTTTTTTAACATCATTTATTGTTATTCAAGTACAATGTTCTGCCTTTCCCCCCCACCCCTCTCCACCACCCCAGGCCTTCCCACCTCCCTCCCCTGTTTCCACCCTCCCCTTGTTATTGTCCATGTGTCATTTATAATTGTTCCTGCAAACCCCTTTGCCCTATAATCCATTCCCCACTTCCCTCTGATTACTGCCAGCCTGTGCTCAATTTCAATGTCTTTGGTTATATTTTGCTTGCTTGTTCATTTTGTTGATTAGGTTCCTGTTAAAGGTGAAATCAAATGGTATTTGTCTTTCACTGCCTGGCTTATTTCACTTAACAAATGTTCTCCAGTTCCATCCATGCTGTCGCAAAGGGTAGGAGCTCCTTCTTTCTTTCTGCTATGTAGAATTCCATTGTGTAAATGTACCATAGTTTTTTGATCCACTCGGGCACGTAGGTTGCTTCCGGCACTTGGCTATTGAAAATTGTGCTGCCATGAACATTGGGGTGCATAGGTTCTTTTGGATTGGCATTTCAGGGTTCTTAGGATATAATCCTAGCAGTGGAACTGCAGGGTCAAAAGCCAGTTCAATTTTTACTTTTCTGAGGGGATTCAATACTGTTTTCTATAGTGGCTGCACCAGTCTGCATTCCCACCAACAGTGCACTAGGGTTCCCTTTTCTCCACAACTTCTGAAACACTTGTTTGTTGCTTTCTTTATGATGGCCATTCTCAACAGTGTGAAGTGGTATCTCACTGTGGTTTTAATATGCATCTCTCTGATAGCTAGTAATACTGAGCATCTTTTCATATGTCTCTGGGCCCTCTGTATGTCTTCCTTGGAGAAGTGTCTGTTCAAGTCCTTTGCCTATTTTTTAATTGGGTTGTTTGTCTTCTTAGAGTGGGGTCCTGTGAGTTCTTTAAATATTTTGGAGATCACACCCTTGTATGAGGTATCATTGGCAAATATGTTTTCCCATGCTGTTCATTCTCTTTTCCTTTTAATGCTGTTTTCTTTAGGAGAATCTTTAATTTTAATGAGATCCGATTTTTTTATTCTTTCCTCTATGTCCCATGCTCTGGGGGACATATCAGTGAAAATATTGCTGACGGAATATATTGAGATTTTCTTGCCTATTTTCCCCTCCAGGACTTCCATGGTGTCACAACTTATACTTAAATCTTTTATCCACCTTGAATTTATTTTTGTGTATGGTGTAAGTTGGTGCTCAAGTATCATTTTTTTTGTATGTGGCTGTCCAGATCTCCCAATACCATTTGTTAAAAAGGCTATTTTTTCTCCATTTTATTTTTCCTCCCCCTTTGTAGAATATTAATTGACCATAGAAACTTGGGTTTATTTCTGGGCTCTTTATTCTGTTCCATTGGTCTATGTGCCTGTTTTTATGCCAGTACCAGGCCGTTTTGATTACAGTGGCCTTGTAATACAGTTTGATATCAGGCATTTTGATCCCTCCTACTTTGTTCTTCTTCCTCAAAATTGCTGCAGGTATTCAGGGTAGTTTATGGTTCCACATAAATGTTTGAAGTGTTTGTTCTATATGTGTGAGATATGCCATTGGTACTTGAATAGGTATTGCATTGAATCTATAAATGGCTTTGGATAGTATGGACATTTTGATGATGTTAATTCTTCTGATCCATGAACACAGTATATGTTTCCATTTGTTTGTGTCTTCCTTAATTTCTTTCTTCAGTGTTGTGTAGTTTTCTGAGAATAGGTCTTTTACCTCCTTGGTTAGGTTTACTCCTAGGTACTTTATTTTTCTTGTTGCTATATCAAATGGGATTTTTTTCTTGATTTCTGTTTCTAATGTTTTACTGTTGGCATACAAAAATGTCTTTGATTTCTGAGTATTGATTTTGTATCACACTGTTTAGCCAAATTCATTTATTAAGTCAAGCAGTTTTTTGGTGGAGTCTATAGGACTTCCAATGTATATTATCATGTCATTTACGAACAATGACAGTTTTGCTTCCTCCTTTCCAATTGGATGCCTTTTATTTCTTCTTCTTCTTTTTATTTTTTAATCTGGTTGCTGTGGCTAGGACTTTCAATACTATGTTGAATAGGAGTGGTAAAAACAGGCATCCTTGTCTTGTTCCTGATCTTAGTGGGAAAGCTCTAAGTTTTTTCCCACTGAGTATGATGTTGGCTATATGTATCTCATATTATGTTGAGGAATGCTCCCTCTATTCCCACTTTGTTGAGTGCTTTTATCATAAATGGGTGCTGTATCTTATCAAATGCTTTTTCCACATCTATGGATATGATCATGTGATTTTTGCCTTTTATTTTGTTTATGTGATGTATTACATTTATTGATTTGTGACTATTGTATCATCCTTGCATCCCTGTGATGAATCCCACCTGATCATGGTGTATGATCTCTTTAATGTATTGCTGGATGCAGTTTGCCAATATTTTGTTGAGAATATTAGAATCTATGTTCATCAGCAATATTGGCCTGATTTTCTTTCTTTGTTATGTATTTATCTGGTTTGGGGATCAGGATTATGCTGGCTTCATAAAAAGAGTTTAGAAATCTGCCATCTTCTTGGATTTTTTAGAATACCCTGTGTAAGATAGGGGTTAGCTCTTCCTTAAATGCTTTGTAAAATTCTCAGGTGAAACCATCTTGTCTAGGGTTTTGTGTGTTGGGAGTTATTTGATTACTGCTTCAATTTCATCAGCTGTTATTGGTCTGTTCTGCTTTTTCATTGAACTGTGGAAGATTATATCTTTCTAGAATTTTGTCCATATCATCTAGGTTTTCAAATTTCTTGGCATATAGTTCTTCATAGTACTTTCTTACAATCCTTTGTATTTCTGTGGTATCAGTTTTAATATCTCCTCTTTCATTTCTGATTGGGTTTTTTGGGTCATCTCTCTTTTTTTCTTGATGAGCCTGCTTAAAGGCTTGTTGATTTTGTGTATCTTTTCAGAGAACCAGCTCCTGGATTCATCGATCCTTAGAATTGTGCTTTTAGTCTCTATGTCAAAAATTCTGCTCTGATATTGGTTATTTCCTTCATTCTACTTGCTTTGGGTTGTATTTGTTGTTGTTCCTTGAGATTGTGTAGACATAGGGTTAGGCTGCTTATTTGAAATGTTTCTATCTTTTTTAGGTAGGCCTGTGTCTCTATGAACTTCCCTCTCAGGAATTCCTTGGTTATGTCTCATAAGTTTTGGGTTATTGTGAGTTCATTTTCATTTGTTTCCAGAAACTTTTTGATTTCCAACTTGATCTCATTTTTGACCCATTCATTGTTTAATAGCATCCTACTCAATCTCCATGAGTTTGAGTGTTTTTGAGTTTTTCCTTCAAGTAGGTTTTTAGTTTCAGTCCCTTGTGGTCAGAGAAAATGCTTGATATGATTTCAATTTTCTTGAATTTTTTGAGGCTTGTTTTGTGTCCTATCATGTGGTCTATCTTTGAAAATGTTGCATGTGCATTTGAGAAGAATGTGTATTTTGCTTCTTTGGGATGAAAAGCTCTATATATACCAGTTAAGTCCATTTCATCTAGGGCACTGTTCAGTTCCCTAATATCTTTGTTGATATTTTGTTTGGAAGATCTGTCCATTTTTGACAGTGGGTTGTTAAAATCTCCTACTATAATTGTGTTGCTGCCAATATTTTTTGAAGTCCTCCAAGATTTTTTTTATGTATTTGGGTGCTCCTTTGTTCGGTGCATATATATTTACAATGTTTATGTCTTCTTGATGAAACCTTCCCTTGAGTATTATGAAGTGACCTTCTGGGTCTCTTTTTATGGCCCTTCTTTGGAAGTCTATTTTGTCTGATATGAGTATTGTTACCCCAGCTTTTTTTCCCCTGTCCGTTTGCTTGGAAAATTTGTTTTCAACCCTTCACTTTCAGTCTGTGTAGGTCTTTTGTTCTGAGATGGGTCTCCTGTAGGCAGCATATGTGTGGGTCATGCTTTCTTATCCATTCAACTATTCTAGGTCTTTTGATTGGGGCATTTAATCCATTTACATTTAAGGTTATTATTGATTGGTAGTTATTCATTGCCATTTTTTCATACCTGTGTTCCTCTCTCTTTTACTGTTTTTCTTCCTTTTCTTAAAGCAATCTCTTTAGCATCTCTTCCAGCACTGGTTTGGTGGAGGTGTATTCTTTTAGACTTCTTTTGACTGGGAAGGTCTTTATTTGGTCTTCCATTCTAATTGAGAGCCTTGCTGGGTAAAGTAATCTTAGTTGCAGGCCTCTGGTTTTCATTACTTGGAATGTTTCTTACCATTCTCTTCTGGATTGGAGTGTTTCCATTGAGAAGTCTGTTGCTAACCTTATTGGGGCTCCCTTGTATGTTACTTCCTGTGTCTCCCTTGCTGCCTTTAAGATTCTCTTTGTCTTGGAATTTTGCCATTTTAATGATGATGTGTCTTGAAGTTGGCCTCTTTGGGTTCCTCTTGATTGGGACGCTCTGTGTTTCCTGCATTTGTGTGACTTTTTCTCTTATCAAATTAGGGAAGTTTTCTACCATTACTTTTTCAAACAGGTTTTCTATTCCTTGGTCTTCTTCTTCTCCTTCTGGTATCCCTATTATATGGATATATTACATTTCATGTTTTCTTGCAGCTCCCTTATCATATCTTCATTCTTTCTGGGTCTCTTTTACTCTTCTTGCTCCTTCTGGGTGTTTTTTTCTACCTTGTCCTCCAGGTCACTGATTCGATCCTCTGCTTCATCCAGCCTGCTTGTAATTCCTTCCAATGTGTTTTTTTTTTTTTATTTCTGAGACTTTATTGTTCATTTCTTTCTGGTTTTTGTTTTTAGTTTCTATTTCCTTTTTCATTCTGATGTAGTTCTCACTCAGTTCCTTGTAGTTGTCTGTGAGTTCTTTGAGCATCTTTATAACCATTATTTTGAATTCTATATATGATAGTTTGGTTACCTCCATTTCATTTAGCTCTTTTAGTGATGAGTCTTCCACTCCTTTGACTGCATGTTCTTTTTTGTCTCCCTATTTTAGATGACTCTTTTTGTTTGTTTCTGTGCTTCCTGATGTTTAACTTTGCTAGCTGTCTTTGTAGGGTGAGCTTCTATGTTAAGAATTCTATGAAGTTCAGTGGTGTGGTCTCTTTGATCTCCTTGTCTGGATGCTGTAGGTTTGCCCTTTCTTCTTTTTGTGTGAGCTCTCTTGTAGTACTTGTGTTTTTACCTTTTTGGTGGTTCCATTGTTGGTGGTTTTTCTCCTCCAAAAGGTATACTGATGTTAGCATCTCCCACCTATTCTTGTGTGTGATCGGTAGCAGGGGGTAGGCAAAATGGATTAAAACAGCAGGAGAATATTTTATGGGATTTAAAATACCAGCCAGTAGAGGAGATAGGAGATTCTTTGGATAAGTATAACATTAACTGTGATATTTCACCCAGCTAGCCACTTTTTATAAAAGGTGAAAGAGAGATAAGACTCCTGTTAGAGGGGAGGGTGATTGTGAGCTGAATCCAGAAAAGAGAGCACTTATGAAAGATTAGATGATAGTGAGATATAGTGAGAGTAAAGGATAGAAAATAGGCGTAGTGTGAGAGAGAATAGAGTTAACCACAATAATAATAATTCTCAGTGTTGAAGTGAAGTAGGCTAAGATCAGGGAAGGCTGCTGTGTAGTATGTGCAATTGTATGGAACAAAAATTATTTACAATAGTGTTACAGAATAGACCTGGGAAGGTGGAGAATATACTATTATGTAAAGGACCCCCCCCTTTTCTCTCTGTGGGTCCCACACAGATACCTACTAGGTTCACCTTGCCTGCCACCAGAGGGAAGATGCCTCTCAATGCCAGAGACTGGTGAATAGGAAAGAAATTACTCATTTAAAAGTTACACAGACTTAGAGTCATGACTTAATGTCTTTATTAAAATACTAAAGTCCTTTAGAATACCCACAGATGCACACAGTCCTTCCTTCTCCCTCTGCCCAGTTTGGGGTACTGTATCTCAGGAAAAGAAGTACAAGTCCCTGATTCAGGCTCCCAGCACCATCAGCTGTGTCGGCACCACAGGGTCCCCACTCTGCCAAAGCAGTGTGGTCCTCTCCCCCTACTCCACCAAAGCTGTGTGGTCCTCTCTCCGGTATGACTGCTGCACCTGGGTTTAAATCCCAGTGCCAGTCTTCCTCTGCAGCCCCATTTCTGACTCCTCCTACAATCAGTTACACCTGCCACCATTCCTGTATTCTTCCAGCTTTACTGGGCTGCCATAGTAAGTCTGGGCATGTGTGGCCCCATGGCGTGGAGCCAATCTTCTCCAAGCTCTCACACAGGCGCTGTAACCAGGGGGAGTTGCTTCCCATTTATATCTTGGGTGGAAGTCACTCCCATCCCCCTGGCTCAAAGCATGGCCACAGCTTTTAACATATCTATGAAACCAGTTAAAGGTTATAGATATATTAAATGACCATGACAGAGGTTGGCCGTGCAGCTGTTACTATACAAAACAGCTCTGAATGGCCCTGCTCCATGTGTCCCATCCCCCAGCTCAGGTGTGTGGGGGTGAGGACATCCTATATATATTTTTCTAGTATTTCCTGGACACCTTGAGTTCTGGACCCCATTACAAATTCCTATTTGGGTTCCCCCTCTTGGCTGCACCCTGTTACAATAGTACTGGAACAATAGTATGACAAGAAATATATGCTTTGGATAACCAGAATAGAAAGTACCTGATCAAGAGTTATGTGTTATTGGAACACAGATGAAATGAAAGAAGGAAAATTAAAATACAATAAAGAGAGAAAAAGGAAAACCAGTCAAATAATGCAGTTAAACAGAGAAATAAAACAAGGAAACTAAACATAAAGAAGAGAAATAAAAAATACTAATAAAATAAAATTGGTAAAAATAATGAAAAGATAATACACATAAACGATAAAATTCCATTTCTATGGATTACCAAAGTGAGACATTTGTCTCAGTTTCTCAGTTTTTGTGGTTAGCCTTGTGCTCCCCCTTTCGATCTGTCTCTGAACCCTTCATAACTCCATGTCATATTGTTTCACTTGGGGAAAGAAAAAAAAAGGGAGAAAAAAGAGAAATGATCCAAAAGCATACTAATAAGCCTCCTGATGACTTTAAACCTGTTCAGTGAGTTCTGCTGGTCTTCCTAGATGCCACAGGAAGAGGGGGATGGGCTTCACTTTTCTCCCTTCCTATGGTCTTAAGAGAATGGGGAGCAGGCCTGTGTTGCAATATTCACAGTTTCCTGGCCTCCAGCCCAGGTATTTTATCCACTCATCTACTAATGGACACACAGGCTGCTTCCAAACCTTGACTATTTTGAGGTAACTCCATACTGTTTTCCACAGTGGCTGTGCCAGTCTGCATTCTGACCAAAAGTACTGAGGTTTCACTTTTCTACACATCCTTGCCAGCACTTGTTTGTTGATTCATTGATAGTAGCCATTCTGACAGGTGTGAGGTGATATCTCATTGTGGTTTTAATTTTCATGATTAGTAATGTTGAGCATCTTTTCATATGTCTATTGGCCATCTGTATGTTTTCTTTTGAGAAATGTCTTTTCAGGCTCTTTGCTCAATTTTTTATTGCATTGTTTATTTTTTTAGTGAGATAAAAATGAGAAAGTAGTATGGATATAGAGCTGAAAAAAAATGTAACCTCTTTAAAATGAATACACCACAATATAGTCTGTGCTTCTTTTGTATGTGAAAAGCTTTAGAGATCTAAAAAAGTATAACAGAAGAAATTGATTTGGTTCTTCCTTCTAGTGCTTTCCTAAGTTAATGGTATTGCCCTTTGTTATAAGGATGATAACATTTAAGCTCTTTAAATGAGCTTAAATGTGTCTGTGCATTCTATCATTTTCCTATTCAAAAAAAAACCCTAATTGCATTAGTGTAGACACATGATATTTTCTAGAAGGCATAAAAGCACACTGCCAATATTTAAATTAGTAAGCATCAGAATAGCACATAAAAATATACAAAGTTGAATCTTATACCAAAACATGTCATTTTTTTTATTGATTTGAGGGAGGGAGGGAGAGAGAAAGAGGGAGAGATAGAGACAGAAAGAGAGAGAGAGAGAGAAACATCACCTTGTTGTTTCACTTATTTATACATTCATTGGTTGTTTCTTGTATGTGCCCTGACCAGAGATCAAACTCCCAACCTTGGCACATCCAGATGATGGTCTAACCAACTAAGCTACTTGGCCAGTGCTTTAAATTGTCATTTCTAATATACACATATCATAGGAAAAAGTTACTCTTTATTATAGCACACTTAAGTTTATCAAAAATGTAACACTAGGAAAAATGTCATAAGGGCTAAGAACATTATATTTGTATCAGAAACCACCACATCTGTAGTAAGTTTCAAAGCCACTGGAGATATGCTAAAATTTTAGAATTTCTCCCAGTATTCGTGATCTCCACCCTTAGGTTATATCAGCAGTTGCAGTAGTAAATAGAAAGATAATTAAACAGAATATGTCTTTCTATATCTTTGACAAAGATGGTAAGTCCTGGGATGATGAGTGGTTTGTGGAGGGGCATCGGGAAGTTTGGGGGGGGGGTCCTCTTCATCCTAAGCAATGAGAGGAGTTTCAAGCAGTCTTACTTTCTGGAGTTTTTCAAAAAAGAAGTGGACTGATGGAATAGAGAGGCCAAGAAGCCAAACAGCCCATGGAAATAAAGCTATACTGGAAAAGGGGAGATGCTTTAACCTAAATGTAATTCAGAATTTTGATTATTTAGCTGGGTTATATGCCTTAAATTCTTAAATGAGACCATTCTTTTGACTAAAATAATATGACTCAAAAAGCTTTGGAATGTGTGTGTTTTATACAGGTATGCATAAACTAACATTGAGAGAGGATTTGAAGAAACTATGGGAAGAAAGAAAACCAATGTTGCTTCATATTTTTAGACTATAAAGTACAGTTTATTTAACAAAAATGGTCTTTTCTTCATATAACACATGTTTTTCCCCCTTCGTGTCATTTTTCATACTAAAATTGAGAGTTAGATTCTGTTATAAACTGAATTGTGTCCCTATAAATTCCTGTGTTAAAGTCATAATCCTGAATGTGACTGTATTTGGAGACAGGGTTTTCAAGGAAGCAATTAAGTTTAAATGAGTTCACAAGAGTAGGGCCATAATCTTATAGGAACAGTGTCCTTATAAGAAACAAACAAACAAACAAAACAGAGACAGTATGGTGATTACCAGAGGTGAAGTCGGGTAGAGGGAGGTAGTAGAGGGTTAAGGGGGAATAAAGGTGATGCAAGAAGACTGATGTGGGGTGGTGAACACACAATACAATATACAGATAACAGATCATAGAATTGTACAACTAAAACCCAAATAATTTTATTAACCAATGTCACCCCACTAATTCATCCTCCACACCACACAGCATGCTGTGACAGAGCCTTGGAGCACATAGCTAGGTGCAGACTTGCTTGCAGGAAGTCTGTAGAAAGAGTCTTGTTATAGGGCAGTACTGACTTCCCTTCTTCATTGTTCCGTGTCCAGGAAGAAAATAAATAACTAGTTCACACCTAGTTCCCTTCTTTCCTTTGAATCAAACAGTATTCTTTGATAAATCCTTAATAAAGCTAATAACCATCCTTCAAACTGTCAGTATTTTAAATAATTTCCATGTTCTTTTGTTTTGTTTTGTTTTTTAAACAATGGATACCCAAAGACCAAGCTTACAGGAGAAAATTTCTGAGCACCTGCTAGGGAAACTATTTCAAAGGAGTAAGTAATGGGGACAAATGTCTCTTAGCTTGCTCAAGGAATTTGGTTGGTTTTGACTTTATATTTTTTCCTTAATTCAAAGATAAATGACTTAATTGTAACCATAACTGAGTAATCCATTAAAAATTTAAAAGAATACCACTTGATTTTTAAAGAACTTTTCTTGTGTCATTTATAATTTTGAAATGTTTTAACAATATTTTTTCAAGAAATATTTTAGTTTATACTCTCGCATATTTTTTTAACAAAAGAGCATACAGTGGTTGTTCCTTGAGAGAAAATGACTATAAAAGACCTCTTTAGATGTATTTTATATTCAATTAAAAATTAAACATAAATACTTATGTTCTATACTGAACCATTAAAAAATCATTAAAACTTAGATTAAATGGTTTTCATTTAACCCTTAAAAGTGGCATTCATTTTTCAAGTGGTAACTGTTGCTTCGGATGCTATTATTGTTCCTGTGTGGTGAATGTTGAATGAGTTGGTGGTACATGGCTTCAAATCCATTATTTATTGCATCTTCACTTGCCTGGCAAAGGTGATGATTTTAAAGTCCCAGCAGTCATGCAAACACATTTATACCAAACCAGTGACTGATATAAATTTTCTTACCGTAAATGTCAAAAGTAGTAAAAATTAGAAAAGAAAATACCAGAAATAATGATAAATCAACTGACCTATCCTCCCCACCCCTTACCTTGTCCTAAAAGGGAGAAAAAGAAAAGGCTATGAGAAGACACAGTGGGAAAGTACCTTCTGAAAACCAAAAAGAAAGGTCTTAACAGAAACCAAACTTGTCTGTACCCTGATCTTGGACTTTTAGCCTCTAGAACTGTAAGAAAACAAATTTCTGTCATTTAAGCCTTCCAGTCTGTGGTACCCATTATGGGAGACTGACTAGACTAACATAGATTCCTTTTTTCAGTTATATTCAATAAATTAAAGTTACTTTCTTTTATATTATAAAAATAATTCTAAGTGCAATATTAACTCAATCAAGCTGATAAATATCCTCCTCCTCTCTAATTGCTTCTACACAAAAGTCTTGTCACTTAAATGATTTAATTTAATACTTCAGGTGAAAATGACAGAGAGATTGAGAGACAGAGGAGAGAGAGTAAGAACACTGTGTATCAAACTGTTGAATGGCTCCATGTACCTTTGCAAACAGTATATGAATGTTAAATATGAAAATATTGATATGCTATATATGATGTACTAATCTATATTTAGCCAATTAAGAAAAGCTTGGTTTCTTTGTCTTCTACATAATTACCAATGATTTCATGTCTGAATTTTCTAAAGGTTGTTCTCCATCTACATGATTTAAGGCATGTCTCAATATTTTACACAAGAAGACGTTCACTGAAAAAACCTATTAAAATGTGGATGCCGTCTATCTGGCTGCTTACGCTGCCTGCCAGATGTTTACACAGCTGAAATTCCCCAGAGGGCTATAACATAGTCTAGAATGCCTGGAAGATTACTGAGAAAAAACTTTAAATTTCATTGTAAGCTATAATGAATAAGATTAAGAAGTAACAATACTTTAACTTATTCTTTCCATCATTATGTATGTCACAAATGTTTACCAGTTATAGAAATCACCTGATCAAACTATACACATATATATAACAGTCATTCCCCCAGTAACTATAAAAATAACACTGACATCTGTTAGATGTGCATAAGTGCATGTGAAAGGAAGTTATGTAGAGTATCTCTAATAATTCACAATCTCTTTGTGTCATATTTAATGCCTACATATTTTCCGTGTGTATATGTGTAATTCATACTCTGTGCATCACATAATACCTCACATTTGAGTAAAATTGCAAGAATCATTATCTTAATTATATTACAAATGAATACATTTGATTGTTACACTATTCTTGTGGATCAGTGGGACTGACCTCCTAATGCTCTACTCTTCCAGCAGTAACCATTCGACTTATCGCCGGTGTAGAGTGCTGAGGTATGACACATCATTGCCAATTGTATATAATGCCCCAAGATAATTATCTGACTAAAATAAATGAAGCTTTACTCCTTGTTTAATTTAGAATGGTGTTTAGCTTGTATCTAAATCACCACCACTTCCATCACTCAACGGGTTCTATCTCCTAAATCACACATCCTCAACCCCAAAACCTACCATTCCATATTATGATAAAACTAAGGGATATATCCCACTGTCTCTATTGACAAAAAGGAAGTGTTTTTGTTGGAAATGGAAGGACCTAAGATAAATTCAAAATTATTTTTAATATATGAAGATGCAAAATCATCCATTTATAACCTCTCTCATTTTGTGCAAAATCATCCACTTATAACCTCTATCATTTGATGAAATATAAAAGGTCCCAAAACTCTTAGAATTGAGTAATTTTAATCTATTTATTCATTTATCAAAGCAATTATATTATCAAAGGTGTAATTTAGGATATTATGTACCCATTCATATGCTGATAAATATTTAGGCTACTTCCACTTCTTATCTACTATTAACAGGAGACTCAAGTGTTGGAAAATTTTAGTTTAAGGTAAATAGTTATAAGCCTGGTAAGTAATGCATATGTTAAAGCTATTGTTTCAGAAACTACCAATAAGGCCCATCCTGGCTCCTGAGAGAGACAGCCAGCCTCCTGGGGCACTGCTAAAGATTTTCACCTGGGAAACAAGTGGAGGCACTCAGGCAATCGTGTTCCAGGGAGAGACAAATGACCACCCACCATCCCTGGGAACAGCTAACTGCCCAAGGTGAGAGGACTGCAGTTTTTTTTATCTAATTTCCCCTGAATTTCAAAATTTCAGAGAGCACTTCGTTCTGTTATAAAAAGGCTAGCTTGGAAGGAAATGTAAGATGGTCCATTAGGGTATGAATCTGCCCACCGTCTTCTCAGATCACTGGCCATCTGAATAAAGTGCTGCTAAAGATTCAATCCCTGTCTCTCTGCCTATTGGGTTTGGTATGTGACAGGCAGGACAAACGCCAGTCTTTTCTGGTTTCACTATGAATAATGTTACAAATGAGCAGGGTTGTGAAAATATTCCTTTGATATACTCTATTCGATATTTAAATATATACTCAAAATTGGGATAGCTAGGTCAAATGCTAATTCAAATTTTAATTTTCTGAGAAACTTTCATACCATTTGCTATATAATTGTACCATTTTATATTATCACCACAAGTGTATAAGTGTTCCAATTTCTCTGCATCCTAACCAACATGTTATTTTCTCTTTCTTTTTTCCTGATAGTAGCCATACTCACAGGTGTGGGGTGATATCTTACTGTGGTCTTCATTTACATTTTCCTGATTGTTTATGTTGATGCATCTTTTAATATGTTTACTGGTCATTTATGCACCCTTGTAGAAAGATCTATTCTAGTCCATTGCAAATTCTTAAATCAGATATTCTTGTGGTTGAGTTGTAGTTCATTATATATTTTGGATATTAACCAGTTATCAGATATGGCTGCAAATATTTTCTCCCATTCCATTTGTTATCTTTTCATTTTGTTGATTATTTCCTTTGCTGCAATGACTTTAGTTTGCTGTAGTTTCACTTCTGTATTTTGGGGGGGCTTTTATTTTCTGGGCTTTTGGGGTCATAACAAAAAATAATTGCCAAGACCAATGATATAAAGTTTTTCCCCCATGCTTTCTTCTAGGAGTTTCATAATTTCAGGTCTTATATTTACATCTTTAATCCATGTTGAGTTAATTTTTGTATATAGTATAAGACAAAGGTCCAACTTCATTCTCTTCTGATGTATATATTCAGTTTTTTGAGCAACATGTTTTTAACACTTCATTTTTTACATTTTTTAAAAAGATATTATTTATTCATTTTTAGAGAAAAGGGAACAAAAGGAGGAAGAGAGGGAGAGAAACATCAATGTGTGGTTGCCTCTTCCCATACTGGGGACCTGGTCCACGACCCAGGCATGTGCCCTGACTGGGAATCAAACTGGCGGCCCTTTGGTTCACAGCCCAGGCTCAATCCACTGAGATAACCAGCCAGAGGTTTGAGCACCATTTCTTGAAGAGAGTATCATGGAATTCTGGCCAAGATGGAGGCATAGGTTAGTACATTTTGCCTCCTCACACAACCAGAAGAAGGACAACAACAAATTTAAAAACAAAAATCAGCCAGAACTTGCAGAATCAAATTGTATGGAAGTCTGACAACCAAGGACCTAAAGAAGAAACATTCATCCAGACTGGTAGGTGAGGCAGAGATGGCAGACAGGTGGAGAGGGCTCGGGGTCAGGTGGCAGCTGGAGGACTGCACAGTCCCATGTTTGCATGCAGATAAACCAGGAGGAACAACTGGGGAGCAAGATAGACTGCAACCCAGGGTTGCAGCTCAGGGAAATAAAGCCTCACAACTTCAGACTGAAAAACCCTGTGAGGGTTGAGGGAGTGGGATAAACTTCCAGCCTTATAGGAGAGTTCATTGGAGAGATCCACAGGGTCCTAGAATGTACACAAACCCACCCACCCAGGAATCAGCACCAGAAGGGCCCAATTTGCTTGTGAGTAGCAGCAGGAGTGACTGAAAGCCAGCAGAGAGCTGAACAAGCATCACTGTTCCAAGACCCCTCCCCCACATATAGCACCACAGCACAGTGTCATGGACTGACCCACCCCATCGCATACCTAAGACTCCACCCCTTACTAGTAAAAGGTGCACCAAGACAAACAAGAAAAAAAAAAAAAAAAAGGCCCAAATGAAAGAACAGATCAAAGCTCCAGAAAAAATATAACTAAGCAATGAAGAGATAGACAACCTATCAGATGCAGAGCTCAAAACATTGGTAATCAGGATGCTCACAGAATTGGTTGAGTATGGTCACAAAGTAGATGAAGAAATTAAGGCTATGAAAAGTGAAATAAAGGAAAATATACAGGGAACCAACAGTGACAGGAAGGAAACCAGGACTCACATCAATGGTTTGGACCAGAAGGAAGAAACAAACATTCAACCAGAACATAATGAAGAAACAAGAATTTGAAAAAATGAGGAGAGACTTAGGAACTTCTAGGACAATTTTAAACATTCCAACATCCAAATCATAGGGGTGCCAGAAGTAGAAGAGGAAGAAAAAGAAATAGAAAACTTATTTGAAAAAATAATGGAGAACTTCCCCAATCTGGCAAATGAAATAGACTTCCAGGAAGTCCAGGAAGCTCAGAGAGTCCCAAAGAAGTTGGACCCAAAAAGGAACACACCAAGGCACATCATAATTACATTACTCAAGATTAAAGATAAGGAGAGAATCTTAAAAGCAGCAAGAGCAAAGGAGACAGTTACCTACAGAGGAGGGCCCATAAGACTGTCACCTGATTTCTCAAAAGAAACCGTGCAGGAAAGAAGGGGCTGGGAAGTATTCAAAATCATGAAAAGCAAGGACTTATATCCAAGGTTACTCTATCCAGCAAAGATATCATTTAGAATGGAAGAGCAGATAAAGTGCTTCCCAGATAAGGTCAAGTTTAGGAGTTTGTCATCACCAAGTCCTTATTATATGAAATGTTAAAGGGACTTATCTACGAAAAAGAAGATAAAAATATGAATAGTAAAGTGACAACAAACTTACAACTATTAACAACCGAACCTAAATAAATACAAAAAAAATAGTAAACCACTAGAACAAGAACAATGACAGAAATGGAGATAACATGGAGGGTTATCAACAGGGGAGTGGGAGGGGGAGAGTGGAGGAAAATATACAGGGAGTAAGTAGCATAAATGGTAGGAAGAAAATAGACAGGGGGAGGTTAAGAAAAGTATAGGAAATGGAGAAGCCAAATAGTTTATATGTAGAACCCATGGACATAAACTAAAGGGAGGGAATGCAGGTGGGTGGCAGTGTGCAGGGTGGAGGGGAATTAAGGGTGGGGGGAAGGGGACAACTGTAATAACATAATCAATAAAATATATGAAAAAAGAGACTTTCCTTTGCCCATTGAGTAATATTGGCACCCTTGTCAAAGAGCTTGATCATATACAGGAATACTGAGCTTTGTATTCTGTTCCAATGGTCTCTATGCCTTTGAGCAAGTACCAAACTGTTCTTATTATTGTAGATTTGTAAAGTGTTTTGAAATTCAGAAGTATGAGGTTCCCAGCTTTGCTTTTCTTCTCTAAGAGTGTTTGGCTACATGTGGTCTATTGAGACTCATACAAATTGTAGGATTTTTTTCTATTTCTGCAAAAATGTCATTTGAATTTTGATAGGGATTGCATTAAAAGTATAAACACTGTGTATTATGGACATTTTAACAATATTAAGTCTTCTAATATGTGAATGTGATGTCTTACCATTTTTCTCTGTCTTCTTTAATTTTCTTTCAGCAATATTTTATTGTTTTTAGTGTAGAAGTCTTTTGCTTACTAGGTAAGTATTTTATTACTTTAGATGCTATTGTAAATTAAATTTTCATTTTTATTTTAAGTTTGTTCATTGTTAGTATATAAAAACATAACTGTGTTGATTACATTCTTGATTATTAATTACTGCATTGAATAGTCTTGATATCTTGACTTGAGTAACCTCCTAGCAGCTTTTATATCTTTAAAAACCCAGAAAAATAACCTCAGGTTTTTGCCTAAATTATTCACTGCCTCATCAGGAATTTCTGTTTGAATAGATCATTTTTTTATGTTGATGTTTTCACATACCTCTTATTGACAATCCAATCCTGTTTAATGCTTTTCAATCCCATTTTAGTGTGTATAGGAATATGAAGGGACACTTCAAAAACTGTTTCATACTGATTCCTTGGCAAGCGAATGAAATAAATTAGGAGGGTGGCAGGTCAACAGTGGCCATATCAGGAGAATTCAGGCTCTGTAAGTCTCTGTTCTGTGCCAAGAAGTTCTAAACTCCCCAATGCAGCTGGTTCAGACGGCTACCAGGCTTCCTGCATTAGTGAAGTTTAATCATCACCTCCCCCTGACCGAGCCTCTTTGATTGCTTGCTTACTTATTTATTTATTTACTTACTTAAAATACTTACTTATTATTAAAGTATAGTTGATGCATAACATTATATGGGTTTCAGGTATATAACACAGTGATTTGACATTTATATACCTCATAATGTGATTATCAGAAGCCTAATAATCTGATATCATGCAAAGTTATGATGATGTTATTGACTATATTTCCTATGCTATACATTATATCCCCAAGACTTACTTATTTTATAATTGGAATTTTGTACTTGTTATTGCTCTTCACCTTTTTTCACTCATCCCCACATCCCCATCCCCATCAGTTCCCTAAAGCAAAAATAAACAAATGAGATTATGCCAGTCTAAAAAGCATTTGCACCGCAAAGAAAACCACCAACAAAATTAAGACAGCCTACTGAATGGGAGAAGATATTTGTAAATTATATAGCCCATAAGAGATTATTAATATCCAAAATGCACAAAGATGTCATACAACTCAATATAAGAAAGGCAAACAATTCATTTAAAAAATGGACAGAGGACCCAAACAGCTATTTCTTCAAAGAGGTCAGGCAGATGACCAAAAGAAAAATGTCCAACATCATTAATCATCAGGGAAACGCAAATCAAAACCAAAATCGATACCACTTCACATTTCTCAGAATGGCTATTATCAAAAAAACAACAAGTATTGGGGAGGTTGTGGAGAAAAGGGATTTTCAGTGCACTGTTGATGAGATTGTGATTTGGTACAGTCGCTATGAGAGACAGTATGAAGGATCATCAAAAACTAAAAACAGAACAGAACTACCATAGTGTAACAGGGGCATTGGCCAGATTACTGGGGGCAAGGGAACCCTATGCAGCACAAGAGGCTGAATTCCCCTGGAGAAGGGAGGGGTCAGAGGAAACCCCAAGGCAGTGGGGTTTGCCTTCCCCACTGACAGTTTGCCTTCCGTGAAGAAGGGAGTGACCCCCCAGAGGGTTCAGGAAGCACAGAAGGCAGCCTAGGGTTGAAACCAGAGCTGGGGCTTGATAGGTTTACATATCACTGGGGAAAAAAATTAAACAACTAACGTAGCTTGTAACAGTTCTGCACAGAGCCTGCAAAAAAGGTCATAACACACATGTAACAAGGTGATGCTCCACCCTGGGCAGAAATGCTGTGCTCCTGCATAGTAGAAAACCCTCCTACCTGCTTCTGGATCACGGCGGGGGAAGAAGGGTCAGAGACACAGTGTGGGTTGACATGCACAGTGGACATTAGCCTGATTTGACTGGGAATTTGTACACTCCCACAGTGCATAGGATTTGTGGGAAAATAATTAAAATGAAGTGTGCCCAGAAACTCGCACTCTTTTCTTCCCTTCACGAAACTGGTTGTATGTCAGGGGCCTGAGCGTTCCCAGGTCAGCAGGCTCTGGAGACAGTCTGTTCAGACAAGCCTCACACCCCTCCTCCTGCGCAAAAAGTGGCAGGCAGTGGCCAGAGATAAGGGCAGCCTGCCACAAGAACACCAGCACACACAGACTCCAAAAGATGCCTAGATCCAGGAACCAGCAAGCCACCTGTATTTCCCAAAGGGTGGTATTTTTAAATGGGAGAAGGGATTCCAAGCACATCCTTGAACTGAGCCAGCAAGGATGGAGGGATTATTTCCCTTTCAGAGTTTTAAAGGGGCTGGGCTTTGAAGCAAAAGTCTGTTATTCTTCCAAAATTTTACAGCCTTTTCAAATTTAAAACAAAACAAAACAAAACAAAACTTTCCTTTTCAACCAAACTTCTGCCTCCCAAGTTTATGGGAAGTGGGTAGCAGAACCCCACTTGGCTGTATGGTAATAATAGGACCCAAAGCTAAAAATAGAACTTCCAAATATCCATTCTACTTTTGGGTATTTATTAGAAGAAAATTAAACCACCAATTAGAAAAAATATGTGTGCCCCTATGTTCACTGTAGCAATAGCCAAAATATGGAAGCAAGCTTAATGTACATAGATAGACAACTGAAAAAAGACATGTTATGTATAAATATTATACACAAACATATATAAACACATACAACAGAGTATTAGCCAATAAAAAGAATTAAATCATGTCACTTGCAACAACATAGATGAACCTACAGTATATTAGAATCTAAACAAACAAACAGAAACGAACTGATAGATACAGTGAACCCACTTTTTTAGGACTTGATTTGTTCTCTTTAGTGACCTCTTGTAAAAATCATTTTTAAAAATGTTAACTCATAGTTGCCACCGCCACTTTACAAGGAGTAACAAATTCAAACAACTACTTGCTTTATTCTTAGGGGTAACAAAGTGTGTACAGGTTTTTTGAGCAAAGCCTATGAATGACTTGAAAGCTACCATGAAGTGGGCATTTATGTCTGTTTCCACTTCTGTGAAGCCTTAGATTATACTGGTTCCTTATTTATCAGCTTCCCTGGATTCCTGTGACAGACTATCAGTGATATTTTTCCTTAGCTCCATGTAAATCCTGCTGTCACTACAAATAATTTAAGGCTATAAGTTGTTTATTTTATAAACCATTGTTTGTCTTTTGAAGACTATTTTTCCAGAGCAGTCTACCTAGTGATAATCCAATAGCCAAGGAGTCCGAATGCTCCAACAACAATATAATAGGCCCCACGCGTCTATTTTTGGCCAAGAATTCTAATTCTTTTTCATTGCCTACAGTTTTTTTTTCTGTTTTTACCATTCACTATTACTTTTTAAAACTTGTAAGGAATGGTGGTTGAAACAATCTCTGTTAAATTCAAAGATTCTATCCTGCAACTGCATATATCCCAAAGCATTATGCTTGGAAGGAAAGTACACATGATATGCACTGGGGAATATTTTTGCCTAGAAGTGATTGTGTATATGATTTATCAGGAAGGGAATCTCTCTGCACAGCATTACATATCCCTGTACTTACGACCCTGGATCTGCCTCATGCTAACCATGCAACATGGAGCAAATTAATTCCCTCAGGTCAATATGCCTGTCTTGGCAGAGTATGTAAAATGGTCAACAGTAGTAATAGCCATTTGAATCAGGCCATCCGGGTTCTACCACTTATCTCTGTATACTTAGATCCAAGCTACTCAACCATTCTGAGGCTCAGTTTGTCAACTATAGAAAATAAGTACTTTGGCCTATTCAATTCCACAATGTAGATGGACAGTGTAAATGATATAAAAAAAATAAAATACATGGAATCTGTTTGTAAGTTGAAAAACTACCATTTTAATTAATAACCTATAATGAGATGATGGTGGTGATCATCATCGGGATGAAACAATATCCCTAGGAAAATTGCTGATGACTGATTTTCCGCTGCATTTATTTGAAAGTACGGTTACTACAGATATACTTCTTATCTGTAATTAGCATAAGCAGGGTGATTTCAAGTGCAAATTCCTGCAGTTAATTTTCCTTTTTGTATTATTGATTAAAGCCGAAATAATTGTAACTAAAAGTTTATTTAACCAGACAAAGGAATAAGTAATCTGAGGCAAATGCCTTTTTAGTCAACTAACAATTTTAGAGTTAAATTATAACATAATCAATAGACTGTATTAAAAAAGTTATAAAATTAATTGCTAACAAAGATTAAGCATCAGGATGATTGAATTTGAAAAATCTCATATTTTTCTGAATAAATCTGGTTGCTATTATATAGTTAGTGTTGCTTAATTCAAACACATAGACCCACAATAAAATGATTAATGTAGTTCCTTTCCATGCTTTAAGTTGGATATTTGTCCAAAAATCTCCTAAAGTAAGTAGAAACTAAAAATAATAAACCCTGAGTTACTTAACTGAGCATTTGTCATAAATTAGAATCTAATATGTACAAGCCTCTTTTAGCAATTGTCAGAGATACTAATTAGAAAGAGTGAAAAGCAGATGACCCAGGTTCTTAAGGAAGACATACCTTCAACTGCAATTTACATTATGATAGAAAGCAAAGGAAATGTTAGCCAAGATTTATACACTTAATTCTATATCTTGAGAAGAAAAAGTTCAATTTCCATTTAAAATGTTTTGCTAAAAATGATTTAAAAACATTCTCATAATACTAAAATTTTTATATTGAGTGAGAATGTTAGAATACAGTAAACTTATTAGAGGAATGTACATTGCTTAGAATGTTAAAAAATTTTGTGTAGCTGGGTTTTAATCTATGATGTCATTAGAGAGTCATTTTATTCAACAATGGTACTGATGATCAACTCATTAAATCATCACTGATTGAGCTCTAATGACTATAGAGATGCTCTTAAAATTAAGAAAAACTTCAAAGTTTTATCTTTCTTGTAAATGTGTTTTCAAAGTAAAAATAAGGTGTCTTAAAAATTTACTTTACTAGGGATGTGGAGTTACAATTTGTTTAAATCAAGATGGGACACCTTTTCCAGAAAAAAATATCCACAAAACTATAATCCTGGAGAAAAGATGAGTTCTCTTCAGTTGATTTTAAGCTTTTGCAGCAGCATTATATATCCTCATTGTTTTTGTTTGTTTTTATCCACACAGATAAACTAGTACAAAATTGGTTAAAGTCTTCTATAAGTTAAGGTTAATGTAAATGGTTTTGTAGCAAAATAATTTAAAATGAGTGTACAGAAAATAAAAAAATGGAACATTAAAAACTGATGGGATATGCAGAATACCTAGAACATAGAGAATTGTATAATACCTAATGTACATTCCATTTAGTCCCTTGCAGAACTTAAATGTTAGCATCCCTGTTCTACAGAGGTCTTAAAACATGTGTTCCATGAAAGTGGCCCAGATGCAAAGAAGCTCATTCACATGTAAGTAGTGACCAAATACAACCTTATAAGTACTATGTAAACATGCATATACACTTCATTTGTTTTCATAATATTCCCTTTATATAAAGGGCATTTTTTATTATTTTTTGAAATGGAAAATAGACACCAAAAAACCAACCCAATTATAATGTAAATATGATATGATGAAATACATTAAAATCTTATTTTTAACCTGAGAATTATAAAAACAATTCAGGAAATATCCTTAATAATGATACAAACCATCAAATAAATTGAGTCATAGTTATAACTGTGACTCAAAGAAAAAAGAATGCCTTTATGAGGCAGTATTATATATTTATTAAAGATATAATCTGTCAGATCATATATGTCCTGTTTTAGACAACAGTTTCACCATTTGTTGAAATTTACAACATATTTTGACCTTCAGATTTCTTATCTTTCTTTATTATCTAAAAATAAGTCTATTATTTATTCTTCTGGTTTGAAGACTATGGCTAGGACTTCCAATATTAGGTTGAATAAGAGAGGTGAAAGCGGACATCCCTGTCTTGTTCCTGATCTTAAGGGGGATGATGCTGGCAGTGGGTTTATGATATTTGGCTTTTACCATGTTTAGGTATGTTCCCTCTAATTCCACTTGGCTGAGAGTTTTTGTCATAAATGGGTGCTGGATTTTATCAGATTTTTTGTCATCAATTGATATGATCATGTGGTTTTCATTTTTCATTGTGTTTATGAGGTGAATCACATTTATTGATTCATGAATGTTGTACTAATCTGGCATTCCAAGTAAGAATAAATCTGACTTGATCATGGGGTATGTGATCTTTTTGATGCATTATTGTATCCAGTTTGCTAATGTTTGGGGAGGATTTCAGCATCTATGTTCATCAGGGATGTTGGCCTATAATTTTCTTTTTTTGTAGTGTCTTTATCTGGTTTTGGAATTAGAATAATGCTGGCCTCCTAAAATGAGCTTGGGGGCCTTCCCTCATCTTGAATTTTTTGAAATAGTTTGAGAAGAATAGGTGTTATTTCTTCTTGGAATGTTAGCAATAAATTTACCTGTGAAGCCATCCAGTCCTGGGCTTTGGTTTCTTGGGAGTTGTTTGATTACTTCTTCAATACCATCATGTGCAATCTGTCCATTCAGATTCTCTGATTCTTTCTGATTTAGTTTTGGAAGACTGTATGTTTCTAGAAATTTATCCATTTCATCCAGGTTGTCCAGTTTGTTGGCATATAGTTGTTTATAGTATTTTCTTATAATCCTTTGCATTTTTTTTGGCATTAGTTGTTAATTCTCTTTCATTTCTGATTTTATTGATTGGGTCCTCTCTCTTTTTTTCTTGATGAATCTGGTTAAAGGTTTGTCAATCTTGTTTACATTTCAAAGAAACAGCTCTTGGCTTCATTAATTTTTTGTATCATTTTTTGACTCTATTCCATTTATTTCTGCTCTGATATTTATTATTTCCTTCCTTCTACTCAGGTTCGGGCTTTGTTTGTTGTTCTTTTTCAAGTTCCTTTAAATGTAAAGTTAGATTGTTTATTTGAGCTTTTTCTACCCATCCCACCCCCAAAGAAAAGACCTATAATACTTTGAATTCCCTGTTAGAATTGTTTTCCCAGTGTCCCACAGATTTTGGATTGTTGTGTCCTCATTTGCATTTGTTTCAAGCTATCTTCTGATTTCTTCCTTGATCTCATTGTTGACCCATTCATTGTTTAATAACATGTTATTTAGCTTCCATATCTCTGTGTATTTTTTAGTATTTTTCTTCTGGTTGATATCTAGTTTCATATCGTTGTGGTCAGAGAAGATGTTTGATATGATTTCAATATTCTTAAATTTTTTGAAATTTGTTTTGTGTCCTAACATGCAGTCTATCCTTTTGACCCAGTGATCCCATTTCTGGGAATATATCTGAAGGGACCCAACACTGAATCAAAAGAACATAAGCACCCCTATGTTCATTGCAGTGTTTTGTACAATCACCAAGATATGGAGGCAGCCCAAGTGTCCATCAATAGATGAGTGGATAAAACAACTATGGGACATTTACACATTGGAATATTACTCATCCATAAAAAAGAAGAAAATTTTACCCTTTGCAACAGTATGGATGGTCCTGGAGAATATTATACTAAGTGAAATCAGCCAGTGAGAGAAAAACAAATACCCTATGATTTCACTTATATGTGGAATCTAATGAACAAACTGAACTAGCAAGCAAAACAGAGGCAGAATCATAGATAGAGATCAGGAAGATAGCTGAGGGGGGTAGGGAATGAGCAAAAAGGAAAAGGACTCATGAACATGGACAACAGTGTGGTGATTGTGGGGGTGAGGAGGTTATAGGGGACTAAATGGTAATGGGGACAATAAAAATGAAGCTATAAATAATAGTATCAAATATGTAATACCTAAAAAATGAAGATATAGTAATATTATCACATGGGTTTTGTATGATAAATTAGTGCCACAGTGCAGGTAAAGCACTTAAAATTGCCTATAATACAGTAAATAATGATGATGATGATAATAATTATTATTAATACCATTATCAGCAGCAGTATAATCATTACCATTATAATTTTAACAGCTTGCCTGTTCCTCGACTTTTCTTTGAAAGCACTATGAAAAGTAAAACTTAAATTTAAATCAGATGCTTTTTGAATCTCATCATTATGGCAAAAATCAATATATCAAAAATACCCTCACTCATTATACAATTGATGTGCTGAAATGAAGGGGCTTATTTAGTTTTTCCATAGATATTAATGTTCCAGGAGATGCCTGTTGTAAATAGAAGTAGTTTCTTCAGTAACAAGAAATAGGTTTTGTGGTATAAAGATAAGCTGTAAAATAAATTTGAATTATCAGTTACCCTACTTCATATCAAAGGGGTATAGGATTAAAAATGTTGAGAATTATGAATATCATTATAACTCATCACTTTGCAGCCTCTTCCCATGCATTGATAGCAACCAGATGATCATACAAGTACACTATTTAATATTAATATTACTTATTAGGCAAAACAAGAAAGAATGAATTAGCAATATCTCTCTTATTTGGAATTCATCCAGAAGGAATTTAAATTGATTTACTGTGAAATTATATATTGCATACCCTATACACTAAAACTTGTGTAATTTAATTATACGCACATTCACTGGCCTTCCTTCAGAATCTACTTATTGTTATTATTAGAAATTAAAATACATCTGATTAGGATATTTGTTTTCAAGTTTATAACTATTGAATGAAATCTCAGAATTTACTTCAATATTATATGCTTCACTACAAACAACTTCAAAATGCTAAAAAAAGGAAAAGGAAAATATATACAAAAATAAGCAACTACTCAAAATGCACAGGCTTAGTTATGAGAAGGTGTTATTCCACAGAAAAGTAATTGATATGTATAATAATGACCTTAACTTATTTAAACAGTCAAGTTACATTTAGCCTGCTAGGATGAACAATGTCAGGAAATGTACAGTTCATTATCAAAGGTCTTCTATCCAAGATAGTAAGTAACAGAAATTTGTTACTTAAAGGTATTGCATATCCATGATTTGGAAAGTACTATCAAGAATAATTTCTTAACTAAGGATTTTGGAAGACTAAAGTGTAGCCCTATACAAACAGAAAATAGGATACTTGAATTTAAGTAATACATACAGGGATGGCAAAAGTAGGGTTATAGTTGTGGGTATGGAAAACAATTTATTTTTGTATTATGTATTATTATATTACTTTCCATATGAACAACTGACAACCTACTGTTGCCCAACCCTGTATATGGTAATAAGTAATTTGAAGACTAGATGAAAGTGAGGGTAAATATGTGTGGTAGATAAAACTATTTAAACCATTCTTCACTCCTGGTTAGTTGTATAATATATCCAACACTTGCCACAGACTTACAGTGGACAGAATACCCTTTCCCACCCCTGGACTAGGTCTTACCCATGTATCTTGCTTTGGTCAATGGGATATTGGCAGCTATCAGGCTAACAGAGACTTGGAATACATTTGTGCACTTGGGTTTTTCTGCTTGTGCCTCTGCTGTTGGTTAGAAGAAGAACATTCTCTATGATGTAGATGTCCCATCAGGCTGGGTCCCACAGTAATGACATACATTGGGGTTTCTCCAGCAAACCCACAGCCTGGGATCCTGAAGTGTACCCATTTTGTAAATGGTGTAACTAAAATAGAAGGCAAGGAAAGTGAGTAAAACTACATATTTTTTGGAAGAGCAGATTTTTCAAAAAAAGTCATAAAACTTTTTGGTATTAGGTTTCACCTAGTCAGGTAATTTAAAAAAGAGATGGATTTAGAGACAGTTGGAGAAAAAGACCTATGTAAAGTGATTATTTGAGAGCATATCAGTATTACACATTTTTACAAGCACTCTCTACCACACAGCTAAATGTGTTAAGTGTAATCAGTCAAATATTCTTCAGATTATATTGTGTTTCAGAGAGTGAGAAGATATTAGTGTACTTATTGTGAAAATATTCAATTCTTAAGGTAGTTTATTCAAATACATATTTTAAGTGACATATAGGTTTATACATTAATTAGAAAAAGCTGTCATCATTGTAGAATAGACTTTAAGTGGGAAAAATCTGGTTCTTTTTCCAAATCTGCTTTTCATTAGCTTTGCAGGCTCAGGCAAACACCTTAAGTATCCTTGGTCTGTTTTCTCATATTAAAAAGTATTGCTTTTATTGACAGAATGCTCTGTAAGATAATTTTTTCCACTATGATTCTCTCATTCTCTTCCTCTACAAGATTTTCCTTTTCTGATTATCACCTGGGGACAAGCCTATTTGATCATAACGCAATCATATTCATTTGAAAAGAAGTACAGAAGTGGTGCTTGAATGCAATGTAGCCATAAAACATTAAAATTAAAAAGCCAGTTTCTAGAAAATTGAGCATGAGCACCCTATAGGGAAAGATGCCAAAGAAGCAATATTGCATATTTTTTGTTCTGAGCTAAACAAGTGAATAAACATTTCATTATATCTTAACTGCTTCATTTACTCCACAATACTTTAATAGATCTTACTCAGGAAAAAAAAAGAAAACAGTGCTTAAATAAGCATGACATTTTTCTGTCCTAAAACACATTGTTGGATATCAGGAACAAATATTAATAAAATTACCATAAATCAAATATTTTTTATAACTTCTATAGGAAATGCTGTATTCTAATAAACTGCTCAATAGAAAAAAATAATAATTCCAATCAATCAGTAGCATTATACTTCATGAAAACATGGTATTTATGGAAATTACAAATTTTAATTGTAAATTGTACATAATGGAAGAAATATAAATGATAATCTCTAATTTAGGGTAGAGGTGGGGGAGGGAGGTGGGATTGGCTGGGGTGGGGTGGAGGGAAGTGGATAAAATGCAGACAATTGTAACTGAATAACAATAAAAAAATTAAAAGGAATACCAAAATAATGAAATTTAAGGTTTCTAATGTTGCATTTGACTAGTCAAATATTCTTTAATAACTGGATGCATCAGAATACATTGTTCATTATAATATTAAAGGAATATAATGAAATGAAAAAAATGAACATATAAGTACAGTAAGCAAAGGCGTAGCTAGAAATTTAAGATATCCACATTAAGTCTACAGATATGTTACCTAATATTTATCAATATATATGCAGTTTCTATGCATATTTCTTATCTAATTAAATCATTACAGACATTTTCTGTGGTGGGTTCAGTTATTGTTCTGTATTTAGAGATGAGGAAACTGAAGCACAGAGCAAATAAACTATTCACTTGAGGTCACAGAGACAGTAGTGATGGAAATGGAAACCAGATGCAGTAGCCAAAAGCAAACCTCTCACACTATTGGCTGGCTTATAACTAAGTCACTTTTTTAGAAATAATAACCTGGTAGTAATTATTGAAATGAAAATTGGCTATAATTTTTGTCATATATGTACAGTCTTTAGAAATTAAATTTGAAGTATGTAATGATACAAGTAAGTTTAAAGATATTTAATAAAGCTTATTTTGAACAGCAAACATAAAACAAAACAAAAAGAACATAATGCATATATTGATTGTAGAGATGGTTCAATAATTTGTGTAATAGAATAAAACACATTCGATGGTGGTAGATCTCTAAAGAACTGAAAAAGCAAACATGATACATAAATATAGATGATTGATATATAAATATAATATATACACATGTATTGATATACATACATGGTATATAATTTTGAAATATATACATACTTTTGTTTGAAACATTATGAAAAGATGCACATTAAATCTCACACACTGTATCAAGTTGGTAAAACCTCAGGCACTAGAGAAGACTATGATTGAAAATTCTTCACAAACTCTTAAACAATGTGACTTGGAAATTATCCACATATTTATAAAATAAACCCTAGCTTTTAATACAATAAAAAATTAACACCATTTTGTGAGTACCTATTCTAGATTCTATATGGATTAGAGATTTAAAACAAAAACAGAAGAAACCATAGTCAGATTCTAGAAAAATAAGAATATTCTTTAAAAGTTTACATGAATTCTTTAAAAAGCTAAGACATCTACAAATGCTAATAATGAAAAATTAGATTCATTTGAAGTGGTAAGAAAATCAGGGCGATGCCTATCCTAGAGATTTCCTCAGTGTGAGGAAGGTAATATCTTCTCATGGATGCTTGTAAGCTGAGTGTTGCCTCAGGAAATAATTTCTGTGTTGTCTTTCTGTGTATGACTAATTTATTTAAATACATAACAAAATGTTTGTGCTCATGGGAGACACATGGATGTATCAACAAAGACACAGAAAACTGTGAGTAAGGAATAATTTTGTTTTTATTTTAGGTTTCATATTCCAGTCAGTGAATATGAGGGGTTTTAGTCCTGCGTCCACCTACATGTAAGTCACTTAAATGTACCACATCTGTGGTACATTTACACAATGGAATACCACACAGCAGTAAAAAAGAAAAAGGAAATCTTACCCTTTGTGACAATATGGATGGACCTGGACACTATCATGCCAAGTGAAATAACCTAGGTAGAAAAAGACAAATACCATATGATCTCAATTACATGTGGAATCTAATGAACAAAACAGAAACAAAAGTATAGATATATGGAACAGACTGACAGCTGTCAGAGGGCAGTGGGAAGAAACTGGGTGAAAGAAGGTGAATGGATGAGTGGAAGAACATTTATGCATTATATGCATGACTCATGGACACGAACATTGGTGGGAGGACTGACTGTGGGAGTGGGGGGCTGGGTCAAGAGGGGCAAAAGGGAAAAAGTGGGGACAACTGTAAGAGCATAAACAATAAAATACTATAAAAAAAGACACTTTCATTTGTGTCATTGATATTGGCAAAAGCAGTCTTAACAGATATTCGGATATACCAGTTAAGCCTTTCCTGTTTAAACTGCGATGTTTGCATAAAGTAGAATGGTTATATGTTTATAAAAATAACTTTTAAGCTTTTGTTCAATACTTATTTTATTGTTGTTCAATTATAGTTGTCTACATTTCCCCCCTACCACTCCCACCCCACCCCAGCTAAACCCAATTCCCTCCCTTGCTTCCACCCTCCCCCTTGCTTTTGTCCATGTGTCCTTTATAGCAGTTCCTGAAAACCCTTCCCCTCATTATCCCCTCCCATCTCCCCTGTGGTTACTGTCAAATTGTTCTTAATTTCTATGTCTCTGGTTATATTTCGCTTGCTTTTCTCTTTTGTTGATTATGTTCCTGTTAAACATGAGATCATCTGGTACTTGTCCCTCACCGCCTGGCTTATTTCACTTAGCATAATGCTCTTCAGTTCCATCCATGCTGTTGCAAAGAATAGGAGCTCCCTCTTTCTTTCGGCTGTGTAGTATTCCATCATGTAAATGTGCCATAGTTTTTTGACCCACTTATTCACTGATGGGCACTTAGGTTGCTTACAGCACTTGGGTATTGTAAATTGTGCTGCAATGAACATTGGGGTGCATAGGTTCTTTTGGATTGGTGTTTCAGGGTTCTTGGGATTATAAAAAGGCAGTTCCATTTTAGTTTTCTGAGGGGATTCCATACTGTTTTCCACAGTGGCTACACCAGTCTGCATTCCAACCAACAGCACAGTAGGGTTGACTTTTCTTCACACCCTCACAAGTACTTGTTTATTGCTTTATTAATGATAGACATTTTGTCAGGTGTGAAGTGGTATCTCATTGTGGTTTTAATTTGCATCTCTGTGATGGCTAGTGATGCTGAGCATCTTTTCATATGTCTCTGGGCCCTCTGTATGTCTTCCTTGGAGAAGTGTCTGTTCAAGACCTTTGCCCATTTTTTAATTGGGTTGTTTGTCTTCCTGGAATGGAGTCATGTGAGTTCTTTATATATTTTGGAGATCAAACCCTTGTCTGAGGTATCACTGGCAAATATGTTTTCCCATACTGTTGGTTCTCTTTTCATCTTAATGCTGTTTTCTTTGGCCATGCAGAAGCTTTTTAATTTGTTAAGGTCCCATTTGTTTATTCTTTCCTTTATGTCCCTTGCTGTAGGGGACCTATCAGTGAAGATGTTTCTGTGGAATATATGAGATTTTCCTGCCAATGTTTTCCTCTAGGACTTTTATGGTGTCACAACTTATATTTAAGTCTTTTATCCACCTTGAATTTATTTTTGTGTATGGTGTAAGTTGGTGATCAAGTTTCATTTTTTTTGCAAGTAGCTGTACAAATCTCCTAACACCATTTGTTGAAGAGGCTATTTTTGCTCCATTTTATTCTTCTTCCCCCTTTTTCAAATATTAATTGGCCATAGAAAGTTGGTTATTTCTGGGCTCTCTATTCTATTCCATTGGTCTATGTGTCTGTTCTAATGCCAGTACCAGGCTGTTTTGATTACAGTGGCCTTGTAATACAGTTTGATATCAGGTATTGTGATCTCTCCTACTTTGTTCTTCTTTCTCAAAATTGTTGCAGCTTTTCATGGTCATTTATGATTCCATATGAATTTCTGAAATGTTCGTTCTATATCTGTGAAATATGTCATCAGCATTTTAATAAGAATTGCATTTAATCTATAAGTTGTTTTGGGTACTATAGACATTTTGATGACGTTAATTCTTCCAATCCATGAGCATGGTACATGCTTCCGTTTGTTAGCATCTTCCTTAATTTCTTTCTTCAATGTTGTGTAGGTTTCTGAGTACAGGTCTTTTTACCTCCTTGGTTAGGTTTATTCTTAGGTACTTTATTTTTCTTTTTGCTAGATCAAATGGGATTTTTTGGGCTGATTTCTGTTTTTGATATTTCATTATTGCTGTACAAAAATGCCTTTGATTTCTGAATATTGATTTGTATTGTACTGTTTTGCCAAATTCATGTATTAAGTTGAGCAGTTTTTGGTGGAGTCTATAGGATATTCTGTATACACTATCATGTCATCTGCAATCAATGACAGTTTTGCTTCCTCCTTTCCAATTTGGACACCTTTTATTTATTTTTTTTGTCTTATTTTGCTGTGGCTATGACTTCCAATATTATGTTGACTAGGAGTGTGAAAGTGAGCGTCCTTGTCTTGCTCCTGATCTTAGTGGGAAAGCTCTAAGTTTTTGTCCATTGAATATGATGTTGGCTGGAGGTCTCTCATATATGGCCTTTATTATGTTGAGGAATGCTCCCTTTATTCCCACTTTGCTGAGTGTTTTTATCATAAGTGGGTGCTGTATCTTATCTAATTCTTTTTCCACATCTATGGATATGATCATGTGATTTTTGTGTTTTATTTGTTTATGTGATGTATTATATTTACTAATTTGCAAATATTGTACCATCCTTACATACTGGGGATGAATCCCACCTGATCATGGTGTATGATTTTTTAATGTATTGCTGGATGTGGTTTGCCAATATTTTGTTGAGGATTTTAACATCTATGCTCATCAGTGATATTGGCCTGAAGTTTCCTTTCTTTCTTGTGTCTTTATCTGGTTTTGGGACTAGGATGATGCTGGCCTCATAAAAAGAGTTTGGGAGTCTTCCATCTTCCTGAATTTTTTGGAATACTCTGTGAAGGATAAGAGTTAGCTCTTCCTTAAATGCTTTGCAAAATTCTCCTGTGAAACCTTTTTCCCAGAGCTTTTGTGTGTCAGAAGCTTTCTGATTACTGCTTCAATTTCATCAGCTGTTATTGGTCTGTTCAGGCTTTCGGTGTCTTCTACATTCAGTTTCGGAGGATTATATTTTTCTAGAAATGTGTCCATTTCACCTAGGCTTTCAAATATCTTGACATACAGTTCTTCATAGTAATTTCCTAAATCTTTTGTATTTCCGTGGTATCAGTTGTAATCTCTCCTCTTTCATTTCTGACAGTGTTTATTTGGGTCATTTGTCTTTTTTTCTTGATGAGCCTGCTTAAAGGCTTGTTGATTTTGTGTATCTTTTCAAAGAAGCGAGTCCTGGATTTATTGATCCTTAAGATTTTGCTTTTAGTCTCTGTGCTATTTGATTCTGCTCTGATCTTGGTTATTTCCTTCCTTCTACTTGCTCTGGGCTGTCTTTGTTGTTGTTCCTCGAGTTCTTATAGGTATAGGGTTAGGTTGTTTATTCGAAATGTTTCCTTCCTTTTAGGTAGGCCTCTATTGCTATGAACTTCCCTCTCAGGACTGACTTGGCTATGTGCCATAAGTTTGGGGTTGTTATGAATTCATTTTCATTTGTTTCTGTAAATTTTTTGATTTCCTCCTTGATCTCATTTTTGAACCATTCATTGTTTAATAGCATGTTATTCAATCTCCATGAGTTTGAGTGTTTTTGAGTTTTTACTTGAGGTTGGTTTCTAGTTTCAGTCCCTTGTGGTCAGAGAACATGCTTGATATGATTTCAATTTTCTTGAAATGTTGAGGCTTGTTTTGTGTCCTATCATGTGGTCTCTCTTTGAAAATGTTCCGTGTGCATTTGAAAAGAATGTGTATTTTGCTTCTTTGGGATGAAAGGCTCTATATATATTAATTAAGTTCTTTTGATCTAGGACATCGTTCACTGCCACAATATCTTTGTTGATAATTTGTTTTGAAGATCTATCCATTTTTGACAGTGGGGTGTTGAAATCTCCTACTACAATTGTGTTGCTGTCAACATGTTTTTTTTGTGGAATCCCCCAAGATTTTCTTTATGTATTTGGGTGCTCCTAGGTTGGGTGCATATATATTTACAATGTTTATGTCTTCTTGATGAATTATTCTCTTAAGTGACCTTCTGGGTCTCTTTTTATGGCCATTTTTTTTGAAGTCTATTTTGTCTTATATGAGTATTGCTACCCCAACTTTTTTTTTCCTGTCCATTTGCTTGGAATATTTGTTTCCAGCCCCTCACTTTCAGTCTGTATAGGTCTTTTGTTCTGAGGTGGGTCTCCTGTAAGCAGCATATGTGTGGGTCATGCTTTCTTATCCATTCAGCTATTCTATGTCTTTTGATTGGAACCATTTACATTTAAGGTTATTATTGATAGGTACATATTCAGTGCCATTTTTTCATACCTGTGTTCCTGTCTCTCTTACAGTTTTTCTTCCTGTTCTTAAAGCAGACCCTTTAGCATGTCTTGCAGATCTGGTCCGGAGGAGTTGTATTCTTTGAGGCTTATTTTTTCTGGGAAGCTCCTTATTTCACCTTCCATCTTAATTGAGATACTTGCTGGGTAGAGTAATCTTGGTTGCTGGCTTCTGGTTTACATTACTTGGAATATTTCTTGCCATTCTCTTCTGGCTTGGAGCGTTTCCATTGAGAAGTCAGTTGCTATCCTTATTGGGGCTCCCTTGTATGTTACTTCCTGTTTCTCCCTTGCTGCCTTTAAGATCCTCTCTCTGTCTTGGAATTTTGTCATTTTAATTATGATGTGTCTTGCAGTGGGCCTCTTTGGGTTCCTCTTGTTTGGGACTCTCTGTGTTTCCTGGATTTGGGTGACTTTTTCTCTCATCACATTAGGGAAATCTTCCATCATTACTTTTTCAAACAGGTTTTCTATCCCTTGCTCTTCTTCTTCTCCTTCCGGTATTCCTATTATACAGATATTGTTACGTTTCATGTTGTCCTATATTTCCCTTAATCCCTCTTCATTCTTTCTGAGCCTCTTTTCCTTTTCTTGCTCTTTCTGGGTGTTTTTTTCTACTTTGTCATCCAGCTCGCTGATCTGATCCTCTGTTTCATTGAGGCTGCTTTTGATTCCTTCTACTGTGTTCTTCAGTTCAGAGATTGTATTCTTCATTTTCTGTTCGCCCTTGTTAATAGTTTCTATTTCCTTTTTCATGTTGATATATTTTGTAGTAAGTTCATTGTAGTTTCCCTGTAGTTTTTGATAATTCTGTATGAGCTCATTGAGCTTCCTTATAGCCACTGCTTTGAACTCCATATCTGATAGTTCACCTGTCTCTATTTCATTTAGCATTCTTTCTGAGGCTTCCTCCTTTCCTTTCATTTGGGGATCGTTTCTTTGTTTCCCCGTTGTTTGTTTGTGTTCAGTTGGAGGGGGAAGACAAAATGGTTTAAGAGAATGGGAGTGTATTCTGTTGTATTTAAAGTACCTGTCATTTGATTTTTCAGTGTCCTTTAGTGTTTTGGCCTCCAATCTTCATATATGCTGGGATACCATTGGCTGTTCACTCTGTTCCTCAGATACTGGCTACGTATTCTACCAGTGCTCAGGAGGGAGTGGACTCCACTCCCACCTATTTCACTGCCATCTTACACAGGCTAAGCTTTTATAAGTATATATTTTTTTTCTGTTGCCTGAAATCACACATTTTAGTGGGTCAGATGGATTTTAATAGTATGCTCTGTAATTATTCCATTTTAATATCAATTTAGAACATATCAAACAAATATCCTGATTTAATATTTTAAAAAGTAGGCCTGCATCTTTCTGCAGATAACTTTTAACAGCTTACACATGGGCTCATTACACATACACACACAACCTTCATATAGGAAAAATGTTGGTAAATCCATGGTCATTGATACGGTGCTTTTTTCTGATTACATTTTTATTTATGTTTTCACTAAGTGCTATATTTTATATATTTCCATGTGTATTTAACATCCTCTTTATTATTTTAAATTATATGTTATTGATTATGCTACCACAGTTGCCCCAATTTTTCCCCATTTTCTCCCTCCACACAGCACCCCTCACTCCATCAGGGTATCCCCACACCCATTGTTCTTATCCATGGGTCATGCATATAAGTTCTTTGGCTACTCCATTTTCTATACTGTATACTTTACATTCCCATGGCTATTCTGTAACTACCTATTTGTACTTCTTTATCTCCTCAACTTTTCACCCATTCCCCCACAACCCTTTCACTTCTGGTGAACATCAAAATGCTTTCCATATCTATGATTCTGTCTCTCTTCTTCTTGTTTGCTTAGTTTGTATTTCTAGATTCAATTGTTGATAATATGTATTTATTGCCATTTTTTGTTCATAGCTGTGATCTTCTTTTTTCTTAACTAAGTCCCTTTAACATTTCATATAATAATGGTTTGGGAATGATGAACTCCTTTAGCTTCTTTTTGTCTGGGAAACTCTTTATCTGTCCCTTGATTCTAAATGATATCTTTGTAGGGCAGAACTGTCTTGGCTGTAGGTCCCTGCCTTTTATGACATTGAGTATTTCTTTTTAAAAAAAATTTAAATATATTTTTTAAACTTTTTTTATTGTTAATCAGGTATAGTTGACTCCACTTTCCCTCCACCACTTCCCCCCACCCCAGACATCCCTGTCAACAATGCTTGTCCACATAATTTTGAGAGTATGTTTTTAAGGGTCGAGACAGTGAAACAAAGGAATGACTTAGGGTAAAAGAAGTAACAGGACAGGGCCTAAGCAGAGTACTTTTTTAGGCTTCCTAGAAAAGTTACAGGAAAGGAGATAGCCAAAGTGGAGCTGCTGTTGGCTCATTGGGAAGTGACAGCCACACAGACAGAAGTGAGTCAAGTCAGGGCTGCTTTTAGCTCACTGGAAAGTCAGAGAAATGTAGGGGGCACTGAAGACAGGATCAGGTGCCCACTGCTGCCTTGGCTGCAAGTCTCTTGAGGCTTTTGGGGATCCATATAGTTTATAAGGACATAAAAGTTTCATTCCCAGGAAGGGGTATGGGCATGCTCTAGAGCAGCCCACCCTGAATCTTTATCCTGATTTTTTTTTAATCTCTTTTCTGCTGGTAAGAATCTCAGGAAGAGGATTTCAGCAGAATATTCATCAGCTTTCCAGGGGCATTGTTAATATGTTGATTTTTCAAAATGAGCACATAGTGGGGTTTGGGAATATTCTTTGATCTATTATATTGTTTTACTTTTATCTTGGGTCTGTCTGGCTTTTAATGATTTGTTGTTGTTGTTGTTGTTGTTATTTGTTACCTTGACTTCATCTGTCCTTGGGTTTAGCTGGTACAAATGACATTAATTGGGTGTCTGTTCTCTATTTTCCCAGGTCAGGGAGACTTAAGGTATGTATTATTTGGTTAGAGAGGAGAGGTATAAACCATTCATTCTCGAGTGTCCTTGGTCACCAGCCAGCTGTAAGATGCTCAAACTGTTTGGCCTTGTTTAATTTTCTTGTCTCAGTTTACCCATTCTTCTTGTTCAGGAATTTTCCTAGCTTTTTACTATCCTGTCATACCAACACTAAACTGAGATAATTTTCTTTAACTGTTAGTTAGATGAGAAAAATAATTATTGACCTATATATGCTGATCCTCATGAAACAGCTCAGCACTCTGAAAGACTGCACCTGTCTCCTAAATAAGAAATATAGAAGCTTAGTAGCCGTCATTTCATAATAAGGAAGCTGAATATTTAAAGTCAGCCCTACTATGCTTCTCTATTCTTTTTCTTATTTTTGACTAAGGAATGTCATCTTCTAAAATTCAAGAAAGGCAATAATAAAGTAAAAATATAGTAATTTACTACTTTCTGGGCATTTCCTGAACTAATAATATTCTGTGTGCATTTGCTAGAAAAGCCTTATATACTGAGTGAGAAAAACTGAACAAAAAATAGTTTTGTCAAGTACCATTTCTAGTAAGTGGTTTCCATGGGCTAAACCCTTATTGGAAAGATGTAGATGAAAAATGAAACCACAAAGCAGCCTCTATTCATTTGGGTTTCAAAGTCTCTTGGAAACAGGGATCCTGCCAACAGCAACCTCTTTCTCCAGCTCTCAAAATCATTTATCTCTTAGAATATGGATACATTTTCTGTTACCGCAAATTCCCACCAAAAGACCAAAGCATTCCTTTCTCAACAAATTTATTGCGTTCTTACTTTAGACAATGCTATGTTACAGGCTTTAGGAACTCAACAATTAGCAAAACAGGAAAATTTCTGCTCTGATATCTTACATTATAGAAGAGGAAGACAAAACAAATTGATAATACATTATTCAGTAAGTCAGGTAGTGTTAAATGTGTTTGAAATATATAGAGCAGGGACAGGGTGATAAGAATCCCTTGGGTGGGTATGGGGTTGTTATTTGAACAGTTCAGTCAGAAAACATTTCCTAAATAAGGTAACACTTGAGTAGAGATATGAAGGAAATGAGAAAGTTACCCATGTGAGTTTCTGGGGAGAAGCATTAGCCAGAGAGAATGGTTAATGCAAAGGCTGTGCTGCAATAGATGTTTTGAGGAGCTGAGTAACAGCAAAGACAGTGTAGTATAGGGAACTGTTCCACACGTGGGACATGTAGCCAAGCTCCCACTTGGAAAAGCCAGTAGGTGCAAGGTTCAGCAGGCAGGACCCACGCCCATGGACAGGTTCTCCCGTGGGGAATCAGGCCTGCACTGTACCTAGGCTGCTATAAGACTTGCTTTTGCTATAACTCCCTCACCCTGGATTGAGGCAGCAAATGTTTACTGAGTATCCTTAACTTCCTAAAGTCTGTGCTAAACCTCCCAAGTATGGAGTGTAACCAGTTCAACCACTTTCCCCCTTGAGCTATAACATCCTTCTCTTTGAAGTAATTAGCAGCATTCTGTCCTTTGTTGTCTTTAAAAGGTAACCACTTACAGTGAACCTGTGCATAGTAAATGAGGACCATCCTTGATGTAATGTGCCCAGAAAAGCAATAAAAGCCTGTCCAGGCAGGGGTCGGGTGCTCTCTTGGGCTCACTCTGGCCCTCATGCCATCTCTCACTGAGAGAGTGGCCGTGCTGTCCCTTTTTCTCCACAGGATTTCTGTAGTCCGTGTGTATTTGTCTATTGCTGCCATAACACAGGATCCTGCTGGCCGGGATCCGCATCAGCGAGGAAAGACCAGAGTGAGTGCTAAAGTGGAATGTGTTGAGGTAAAGATATAGCATTGAGTGGAGGACCTTGTAGGCCATTCAAGAATATGTACACCTAAAGAGATGGATTTCAAGCCAAAAGCAATGGAAAGTCATTAGAGAATGTTACACATGATAAGGATCACTCTGGCTCCCATCAATGAGGAAACTTTGCATAAGGGTTAGGGGACCAGTTTAGAAGTAGGGAAAAGCAAATTGTGGTTCAGAGCATGGGGATTACAAAGGGCATGGAGAAAATGGCCAGATTCTTGACACGTATTTTTCTGTCATCACAGCTGTTTTTGCAAAGAGTTTTGCCAAAATGACTTTCAAATTTTACTACCCTCCAGACAACTCCTTTGGCAGCTTGTATTTTGTGTTGTGTTCTTGTTTTTCAGCATAAGTTTTCACACCCAATAGCACCTATTACATAAATATGCCATCACAAGTGACATTTCAGTGTTGGTTCCAGGCTACGGTTCCAGGCTAAGGCACACTCACTAATTTACTTGACATACAGTTTCCAGTTAGAGAATGTCTGATGGAATGATGTAGAATTGTTCCACATTTGGATGAATCAGAAATTTTTGCTCTATATTCGCATTCCAAGGGAAAAGATTATATGAGTAGAGTCTTTAAGTCTTCAGTCTTATCATTTATATGGATTTTTCCCAAGTATTTTTTAGTTCACTTATGTTATCTTGTATATGGCTCTAAAGGGTTTTTTTTTTTTTCTGTTAGAATTTCACATTTATTTTAACATTACATTTAAGTGCACTTAATGCAAAGAGCACTCTGACCTCTAAATGTTGCCTCTACTTCTCTTAGAAGAGACTCCTTCATGTCCCTCTTATACCACCCACCACCCACTATCAAATGGTCACATTTTTCTCTGGAAAATATAATCAATATTACATAATACACTTGAGGTTATAAAATCATAGAGTTACCAAGCTCTTTTCCATTGTCTTGGGTAAACTCTTTGCTCTGTATCTGATGTGCATTCACCTACCCTACCACTTTCTTATTTATTTTTCTTCAATATTGTGGGGAACATTACTTTGGAGGTGTTCTCCTAAGGATTCTCTTAGCATATAACCTGACACATGGTCATCCTCAGGAATATACTCTAAATCCATAAACCTCAGGGCTCATTTGGAAGTTTAACAAATGTGCACACACTCAAAACAGCACATACCAGGTGTTTCAGGTGTTCTATTTTCTTGGTCCCTGATGCCCAAACTAAATGGCAGTTTTTTTTCTCATTAAAAAAAAGAATAAAGTAATTTAAAATTAAAGGAGGAATTCTCTTTCCCGAGTAGGTGGCACGTCATCATTGCACACACCTGAAACTGAATGCCAACTAAAATTTTGCAACCTAGGTGGCTAGCTTGCCTCACCTTAGCTCTGATCCTCTGCTTTCCATTAATATTTATCTATTGTTATAATTATTGTTATTATTATTATTGTTTCCTCATTTTTTTTCTCATCTACATAATGTAGAAGCATACATACATCAGAATTGATATTGGACCTTAGAGCACAGTGGTCTGGGTGCAAAGTTTGACTATACTACTTACCTGACAAACTAACATGGGCAGATTACTTTGAAATAATAATGCCTTTTTTCTCATCTATAAAATAAGGATAATATTGTATTTAACATAGCTAGTTTTTCCCGCAGCTCAGCTCTTCAATTTCATTTATTATCCATTCTCCACTTGATGACTGCTTCATCAAGGGTGTGAAAATAATATTCCTCTTTGACTCAAACCCTTTTTTAACTCATGTGATTCAATAATACAAATTAATAGAAAAATTAAAGTTCTCCTTTGTATACATACACAAAAAAACTGTCAGTATGAATAACGTAAGTAGAAGGAACCCCACATTTCCATAAGTAAACTGCTACTTCTATGATTGACATCTGCATTTTTCCAATCAGTATCAAGTACTCTTACCTGACAAATTTGTTCCTTAAATTTCAAATAGTAGGTATATGATCTTTTCCTTGGAGTTTAAGCCTATCTGAAAGAATACAAACACTCTGGCTTGTTTCCTTAACAATGATTCAAAGTAGAATCTAATGGGTGCCTTTTATCTGGTGTAATTGTTTTATGGAACAAATAGTTGTGCATTATAATTTTCCACATAACATTGCATTATTAAGAAATGAAAGCATATAGCTAATGAACTACTTTAGATTACTTCATAATGTTGTCAATAAATATTTGACAAACCAATAAAAACAAAATATAACTTCTGGGAAAGTTTGATCATACATAGTCATATTCTGGTATTAAAAATGAATCTCTTATGATTCAATTTTTTAAGAATTTGATTTCCATACCTATCTCTTCAGAATTTCTTTGTCATAACTTGTTTGCCAAACCAGATTCACTTTTACTGATTTAATTAGATTTTACTGACTTCACTTTGGAGCAGATGATAACTCATGTCTGTAGCCCTACAGAGCTACGAACCAAAGTGGAGACCCGAGTGCGCACCAAAACGCAGGTGCCTGTTGAGCTTCAGCTTATGAAGCCACAAGTCCATTCGGTGTCGCCGCACATGTTGTTTCCCTATAATTTCACATATATAATTTTAAGTTCTCCATTATTTTACAAAGAAAATTTGTATATGTAATAAAGTCATGCTTTAATAAAAATTTTATATAATCTGTTGCAGAAGCTTATTATGCACAGCAGATGTTAAATATTTATTATGAAATAAATTAATAATTATTTGCATAGAAAACTTGTCTGAATTAATAAAGATTCAAAATCATAGAATCTTACAAATTCAGGAGGATTTTTTTTCAGTTTTACTTATTGTTTATCAATTAAACACAAATAAACTCATGCTTGGTAGCTTTCCACAGGGTGATCGTATAATTACTAGATGAGAAAAAGTTCAATTTAACACCTCAATTATTTGTAAACAAATTGTTGTTTTCATTATATTTGACTATGTAAAACTGTTCTCTGAAATTTTAAATGCTTTTCTTATAATCTTTGTTTGCATTATAAATTTCCAGAAATGAATCTAAATAAATACCAGTTTGCCCATATTCTAATTAAGGCATTTAATTAGCTTTTACTGATTTCTATCCTTTTCCTTTTGTCAAACTAGGGTCCTGGGAATATGACTTTGTTCCCCACGTAGCAGCCTGCAATACTCCAAGGCCTTGTCACTGTTAAGAGAAGCAGGCAACTGCTGTTTTGTGGATAGTCTGTATAAAATATATGTATTGCTTGAGAGACTACTTATGAAGTAGTTGTCTGTGTGCTAAAGACTGCCAGCAACGAATCTCTTATTTTCCCTCTAATAATTTAGTAGCATATGTTTTAAATCATGAGGTAGGGAAGTTTACAAAAGGATTCTTTTTGCCTTGCCCTAAGTATAAACAGTTGCCATGTGCAGTCTCTCAGGTTTTAAGAGGTTACTGACGTAACTGACTGGGACACAGTACGCAAAGAGTGCTAGTCAATCTAAGAAAGGCAGGAGGGAGAGCTTAGTGTAACAAAACATACTCTATAAACATTTAAAAGACTAAAAAAGCAAGACCTCAAATCATTAAGTTTCTAAAGCAATAAACATTTTAACAGTAAAGAAGTAGTAACTTATCAACTTCAAGGTGCTCAAATTATTTCCTCCACTGATATTAGCACAGAAGTCAAGGTGATTCGTTAAAAAACCTAAAGGAAGATTTTTTTATATACCTCCTATGCAACATGTAATGGCTGATCCCAGGTTCCTAGTGAGAGTGAAAAGAAGCCACAATTGACATTAAATCGTCAATTGTCAATTTAATGTCATTAAATTAGAGCTCTCATTTCATTTTTTGAAATGCACTGAAATAAACAACAAACCCCCAAATCAGAATTTAAGATTTACACTGAGTCAACTATGCTCCTTTCTTCCAAACTTTCTGCATGCACTTTCCTTGATATTTCTACATTCAGTACAAAAAAATAAGATATACATTTGAAAAAATTAAAAAAACAGTGGAGCTCTCTACAAAGTTCAGAAGAAAAAAATTAACTAAAAAAAATTACTCAATTAAGGAGCGTTAAATACTAAAAGCAATAGATACTCGTTCCTAAATAAATTCCAAGTCAGAGAGAGAAGGACAAGGAAAGAGAGAAAGAGAGAACTTTATACCAAAACCCAGATAATCTAGTGATTATCAAATACATAAATCCAGAAGAATGAAGCTATGACAATGTGATATTGTGAGTCCACACCTAGGATTAATACTAGCAACTCAGAGGAAACATGTTAACATTGTATATAATGGAAATAAATATACCTTATTAAAATAAAAATGTTAACATTCAAACACAAGGGCTGGGTACTGGAAATCAATGTGAGAGAGGCAATTTGTTTATCTTATTCAGCAGGGGATAAAATAGCACTTTCTAAATTTGAAACATGGTGTTTAAAAATGACTACGATATATAAATGTGTTCTATAATCTTTTCAACTTGCCTTGGAGGAATATTCAAGTAAACACAATCTATTAAGAAGAAAAAATATTTATTTGAAACTCAAAATTAATTTGGTTTCACTTGTGTTGTTTTTTCTTATAAATTAAAGCAAAACTAAGTTTTATCATTTTATATTAAACACAGTTGTATAGTATACAATTTTCATTTGAATGTTTGCCTATCTGTCTAGTTCGCTCAGTATGTTTCCATCTGTGTACATGTAAAGAAGTGCTGAAAATATATGCAACCGAGTTTCTCTCTCAGTTGAAGGAATTTCAAGTAATAGTTTACTATTCCTTTGAATTTTCTACATTGTTTGAATTCCTGATATTGAACATAATATTTCCAGTATCATGGAATCATTATTCTTAAAACAAAATGTAACACTCTGATAGAAGATCTATTTATGATACATTCAAAGCCATGAAAGGCAAGGACCTACATCCAAGACTATTCTATCCAGTCAAGCTATCACTTAGAATGGAAGAGCAGACAAAGTGCTTCCCAGATAAGGTTAGGTTAAAGTTCATCCTCACCTAGTCCTTATTATATAAAATGTTAAAGGGACTTATCTAAGAAAAAGAAGATGATCAAAACTATGAACAGTAAAATGACAACAAACTAACAACTAAACCTAAAAAAATAAAAACAAAAAGCAAACTAAGCAAACAACTAGAACAGGAACAGAATCACACAAATGGAGATCACATGGGTTATCAGTGGGGAAAGGGAGGGGGGAGAATGTAGGAAAAGGTACAGGGAATAAGAAGCATAATTGGTAGGTACAGAATAGACAGAGGGAGGTTAAGAATAGTATGGGAAATGGAGAAGCAAAGAACTTATGTGTACGACCCATGAACATGAGCCAAGGGGGGAGAAATGAGGGTGTGAGGGGGAGTGCAGGGCAGAGGAGAATAAAGGGGAGGAAAAAATGGGGCAACTGTAATAGCATAATCAATTTTACATATATATATGTATATATATATTATTTTTAAAAAAGAAAGGTCTGAGAATTTAACTAAATCTTTGAAGTATACCATTGTATGTGGGAATTAGGTCCTTCCACAGGATCACGAGGAAAGCATTTCAAGGACCCACACATGGGAGACTGTGGTGTGGTGTGATTTATTCATGTAGAGATAGAAGCTGTCTCCTGGGTTTCCAATGTTCCATTTCCCTCTGTCCCACCATGGAAGAAGTCTGTGTCCTCAGCAAGGCTGAGACAAAAGCTAGTGTCCAGAGTTCCTGCTCTATTTTAAAGTCCAGTCCAGTCCAGCATCCAACTAGCTTAGTGTGCTTCCTGCTGCAGTCCATTTCAGCCTCCCTCTTCCTGGAGCCTGTGTGTGCACTTGCACAGCGAAGTGCCATGTGGCTGCTAGGGCCACAGGGCCATAGACAAAGGACGCATGAACACACAGGGCAAGTGCAGGTCACCCCGGCAAGAAAGAGCTTCTTTGTTCCCTGGGATTATATTAGCCCCCTGTGCCATTTTGACTTCTGTTGCTTATGTGTCTGCCTTCCAGGCTCTCACTAGAGGGGGGAAAAGAGTTGCTAAACCTCTCGGAGAAATGCTAGAATCCCCTGAATTGTGGAGCTAGAGCTTCCTGGCGAGGCTCATGCTTCCCAGTTCATTAAACTCAATGTCTAGTTCCCTTTTCTCTCTTTCCTACCTACCAGTAACAATATCAAAGTATGAAATATTCTGCTTTTCTCATCTTTTTATTAAATGTGCTTTTGGAAAATTCTCATGCTTTCACAAAAGAGTTCATAAGGCTTTCTAACAGTGCTTACACTCAAAGTTTTATGATTTTCCATTAATCATTAATTTTTCATTTGTCAACTCATTTCCTAAAATATACATTTTTCCCTTTTTCTCTTTTCCAAAAATAAAAGTGGAAGATAAAGGGAAAATGTAGTGAGGATGGAGGGAGGAAGAGAGAAGAGAAGAAAGGGGGAACAAGGGAGGGAAGGAGAGAGAGAGGGGAAGGGAAGGAAAAAAACAAAAAGTACCTCTCCTAGGGCTAAAACCAACCTGACAGTAATTTTGAGTAGCAAGTAACTCATTTTTCTACATTTCATTTAATACTTCAAAAACATTTTTGTAGTGCTTTCATGCTTCTCTCTGTCTCTCTCACACACACAGACACTGAATAGAATAAGGTGAACTAATTATAATTTGATATGAATTGTCAGTGTAAATTATTATATGTAACCTAAGCAGAATAATTTGCAATGCATTTAAAACAATGAAGTATTCTGATATAAACTGCTAATACTTCTAATTAGTGAACCCGTTTTATCAGATATGACACAGCATATTCTGTATTTTGTTCTTTAAGTTACTGTATTTTTTTTACTGATTTTTCCTTTTATTTTTAAAATTAAATTTTTGTAAAAATCCATTGAAGGCAGTCTAGAGAAACATAAAAAAACATTTAACCATTAATTTTTTTGTTATATTCTATTGCATTCACTTTTTCATGTGTTACAATCTCTGAACTTGAAATCAATTTACAGTTAATGGCTTTATAACAGTGAGCCGTAACAGAGTATGACTGGTAATTTATTATCTTTAATGTTTATAAAACATAGTGGTGCATTTTAAGCATAGTGTCCTCTTAGTTTGATGAAATATGGTATTTAATAGCTCAAATATATATTACATTTTAATTGGCAATTGTTGGTTGTTAGTAAAACTGGATATGTTTTTGATAGGGATTTTGGCCTTAGGGTTAGTTTCTTTGCTCTGTTTTTAAAAATTGGAACTGCTATTTTGTTATTAATTTGCAAGATTCATTTACATAATAAGGTAAAATCCATTACGTTTCAAGTTTTCTGTTTATTTTTCTACATTTCTTTTGAATGGTTGTCATATTTTGACATAAAATATGTGCAGCTCCATTGCTCTGTGTCACACTCCAAACTCTACATTACTGACTGTATGTTCTGTTCATTTGGTCTCTTTGTCTCTGATTTCCTGTCTCTTTTGAACATCTTTTTATTTATCTTGGTCTGCTACTTAGTTCTCAGATCTACAGTAAAAGTCAAAGCATTTCCTCTCACTTTCACTGTGGTTGAGGAAGCAGGCACGTGGCAGGTCCTTCAGTGAGATGTTAGAGAAAAGTTTCCTGTTCCTTAATCTCTTCTGTGGCTTGAGGCATCAGAGATAAGATGTGCTTATTTCCTAACTCAATCACTTTGGCCACTCCTTGGCCTCTCTAAAACTAAGGACAGAGATACCTCTGTGGTTAATCATCCTTTCTAGAAGTCAGAGATCTGAGATAAAGCATCCCTGAAACCAACACTTAATTCTTATTAATGTCGATTTCTGGATGCCAGCCCAGTCTATAAAGAGAAGATTTCTGACCCCTGTTAGAACTTTACTAGCACCTAAGACTTGACTTGCATTCCACTCCTTGCTGTTCAGCAACTACTTATTTTGGAGAAACAGAAGATCCAGAGTTGATAGTGCAAGAGATAAGAGTCCATCTGGTCATCTTTTTTTTCTTAGAATCTCCTGCATGCAGTTTTTTGCAGTTGTTGTGAAATGATTCATTTATTTTATATAAAGAGACCCTAGGGTACTCACGGATCTAATAAACATGCACCTAACATTCACCTGTAATTTTTTAACACAAACGTTTATTTATTTTGTTCATTTATCTCTTCAGGCCATCTGCTATTTTTTAAAGATGTTGGGTATAGAACTAACTTTTTCATGTAAGTATATTTTGTGTTATACCTATTTTCTCATTTTCATAATTGTCCAGTACCATATTTTAAAAATAGTCATTTACTCACTGATTTGTAATTCTTTAACGTGTTGAATTGCTTTTGGAAATAATATATTAAGTACCATCAATTAAACTATCTCATTTTATTTTTAGTATGTTCTTTGTTCTATTATTTTTTAACATTTTAATTGTTATTCAATTACAGTTGTATGCCTTTTCTCCCCATCCCTCCACCCCACCCCTGCTGAACCCACCTCCCTCCCCCACCTCCACCCTCCCCTGCAATTTTGTCCTTGTGTCCTTTATAGTAGTTCCTGTAATCCCCTCTCCCCACTGTCCCCTCCCCACTCCCCCCTGGCTATTGTTAGATTGTTCTTAACTTCAATGTCTCTGGTTATATTTTGTTTGCTTTTTTCTTCTATTGATTATGTGTTCTATTATTTTTGTGATTATCTGTGAAATTACTTTTAAACTAAATATTATATTAATTGCATAAAAACTATAAATTCATTTGGGAGAAATTTTAAAATCTTTAGTTTTCCATCTAGTCACTGATATTTAGAGTGGGTGTTTTCTTCCTATAGGTTTTCATGAATTTCTTTACTAAGCTATTTTTGATATTTTTTATTTTATATTTGAGGACTATGACATGTATAAAACTTAGCTCAACATGGCTAACATAATTCTCCCCATCCTCCCCAAAACTTTATTTATACATCTAATGAAGAGAATATTTTGAAAAACTATGTTCATTTTGATTTATTAAATTGGGCAAAATATAGGGTCCAGCAGAAGTAACACTGGCTTGTGTGTGGTTGGTAGGGTAACAATACGGGTGTAATAATTTATAGTTTTAATTTTAATATTTCACCTAAAATGTACATGGCATGCTTGAGTGTGATATTGTTATGTTACAGAATTACATACTTATGATTTTGTAATAAAAAGAGGGCATTATTTGTGCCAGAACCCTGTATAAAATAGTTTATTAATCAACACATTTAGGGATGATTTTCTTGTTTCTCTTAGGGTAGAATATATTCTTATATGCAAATAAAGTTAATTTAATCCATCATTCCTTAAAGTCATATATAATTTTATATCTTTATTGCAGTTCAAATAATTGAAGACAATACATAAAAAGTATTGATTTGTAGGAGATTTGAGTATGCATTGGGCATACATGTTTACTGTAAATTATATTGTGTTATTTTTCAATATGGTATATATTTTATATCCATAGGTGATCATAAATTAAGAAATGGTCAAAATATCTGAGGCATGTTAGAAGGAAATAACTATAGATCTCTAATATCATTTTAATGTTTTATAAACATTAAATTTATTAAATATAAATTTTAAAACGTTCATATCATTCCTTTATGACAGGTGAGGAGCACTGCCCTGCAGACAATGACAGCCGCCACTCACTTCCTGGTTCTCGGACAAGGCCCTGCCCTGACAAGCCCCTTGTTCCTGTCCAGGTGGCCCCTTCAAGTCGGGCTCTGGCTAAGGGGTACTCCCAAGCCTCTCCCCAAATTCTCCTCCATGGATAATATCATTTAAATATATTATACAAATACACGATAATTTCTTTAACCACATCTAGGTTATTTTATCTTTCTGTAAGGAAAAGCCTATTTGAGTAAAACAGAATTTCTTTTTATGGTATAATTAAAATTAAATAAAATTTACATAGTGCCTATAAATAAAAGTATAGCAAACTGAATTATATGTGAATAATTTCTTCTGTTGTACCCAGAAAATTGTAAGACTGTGATGCGCTGAGATCATGGTGGGCCGTCCCTGTGGCCTTCTGTCCATCTCCCCTTCTGCTTATTAGAATCTGTGATTAACCCCATAGTGCTCTTAACTTACATTACTTTACATATTGTCCAATTGTTTGTGTGTTTCTGTGACTCATTGACCTCAAAACTTCAATTTTCATTTTTTCTTTTTTTCTTTCAGCTTTGGATAAGAGTATATCTGAGTTTAAAATAAAGTTTATTGTTTTATCCTGAAAGGACAGGGCTATAGGTTGTGTCTAGGTATTTGTTTGTGTAATTGAGATATTTATCAAATAAAAATATGCACTATGAAAACAACCGAAGCACAAGAAAAAAAAAACTTGAATATTTGCCTATGAGTGACAGCACCTTTTTGTCAAAAAGCTTCTGTTCTGGCCCTTCCATCTACAGTGTAGTGTACCTTTTATTCTCAGACTATCATGCCTCTCCCAACTCTCCCAGCTTTCCTTGTCACCTGTAAATCCTCCAAATATCCCATTTCACACAAATCTAAATATGACAACCCAGGTTCTCCGTCACCACATCCCCTCTGATCATGTGTTTTCTAAAGAGAAACGCACAACTACTCAGTCTTTTGGGAAGGCAATTTCATTGTAATCACAAAGGTAAAGCCCTCAGGAAACCAAACACTCAGAAGGACAACTGTAAAGGAAGTACTACAAGTCACACGGGACATTTTAGATTCAAGACTTCCTCAATACTCCCTAAGCTTGTGCTCATGTACTTGGCCATGCTTTAATTTCACTTGGCTTTCATGATGTCTTGATTTGTCCATGTGTTTCCTCTTACCACGTCTCTCTTTATTTTCTCCATTGTGCTGACCTCTTACACACATATTTTTTTATAAGCTCACTTTCATTTTGCTAACAGAATGTTTTTTCATCCCGGGAAGAGCTACCTTTAGCAGTACAGAACCCCCACTTCCGGCAATGCTCACACTTCATAGAATGGCTAGAAGTTAAGAGCCAACAGGGTAGGGAGCTAGATATTCTGGGCTATAAGTCTCATCCTGTCACTATGTGGGGGAACTTTGCCACAGAGCCCCCGCCGGCCACCACGGATGAAAACAAGTCTACCAAGACACATCTGCTTGGGGAGGAAAGGTAGCCAATCTCTCAAAGGAGAAGGGCTAGGAGCCTTTTCTTCAATGGGTTTTTATTGGGTTCAATTTGCACAGGAATACAGGTAAAGCTCATCAGTCATTGTCAGGCAGTAAGGATCAAACAATAGATAACAAACAAAGAACTCTGAGGGCTTATTCTGAGTCAGGGTCAGTTAGCTAAAGGGCTATAAGATTTTGGGAAACAAACTCATTTCAGGCTTGGACCCTTATCATTTAAATTGAGGGTATTAGCAAAGCAGGTTCACAGGATTTTATGCATTCTTTCTTAGGCCTCATCTCCCCAGGGAACCTGCCCTTTCCAGCATGGAGCCGCACCCACCTCTGGCATTGTTTCAGGCTTAAATCAGGCAGGGGAAGTAAGGCAGCCAAGAGATTAGGAGACTTCTTGCAGACAGAATGAGGACTCAGGCTATGTCAAAGCCGAGGGACAAGGGTCCATCACTCCATTTTTCTATAGCCTCCCAAGTCCTTCCCTGAGGGCCTCTTTGTGACCATGCCTGTCTTAGGTTGTTCCTCCCTTGAGGAATCTTACCCATCATTGGCTAACTGGTCAGGCTCAGGGCCAAGCAGGGTAAAGTAAAGTGGGCAGAGGTGGCGCCCCTGCCATGGAGATAAGCTTTGTCTCCTTAGTGGCTTATGGTCCCAAGGTCTCTTGGCTCAGCCTTAGCCATGAGGGTTTACAGCTTCTGAAACCAGGCAGGGCAGTTCCCAACACCACTAACTGTGTTATATTCGGCAAATTATTTAATTTCTCTGTGTCCTCTTCTTCACACTTAAAGAGGAGGTAATAATAGTATCTACTTCCTAGTGTTGTTGTGAGTATTAAACAAATTATATATATATAGTATTTATTGTGTGGTACAGTCCCTGGCATATGTCAGTGTCAACTGTTACTGTTATGGCCACCAAGGAGGAAGATAACTTGAAACAAACCATTCCTTTCTGGGATCTCCAATGTCAATGAAATAAAACAAAGCAAAACAAAACATACAAACAATAGGGAGATTTCATTAACACATATGAAAAACCAAAAAGGATAAAACAAAGTGTCTACAATTTCTCAGAACCTGTGAAAATTGCCATGGGATCAGCTGAAAATTAAAAATTCCAAAATATTCACTCTGTTACAAATGAGCAACTTTCTTCAACACCAGTTTTGTTGCTGAAACACTCTTCTTCCTAAATGCCCAATTACTCCTTACTTTTCCCAAATCATTTCTGCAAATATAACAAATAAAACCACTACTTCCTAGTTAAAGAAAATCTTTGGAAACTATTTGCTTCATGTGTGGTGTAAGAGCTTTTACATAAGTAAACAAGTTACTTTTATTTCATTATTTATTAGTAGTTATTTTTCATTCTCACAAGCTTAGATTCTAAATTGGTAGTGTTTCATGGGCAAATGAAAAAACAAATACTTTTTACAGTGTAGAACTGAAGAATAACAACACTTTCTTTTTCTAGAATCTTGCTGGGTGTATTGGCAAACGAGATTACAACAAAATGCTTGGCAAGATTTTAGCAACCCATGCTGTTAGAGTATGTCACACTGGAGGACAGCAGCAGCATGCAGGGGGGGAATAACATGAACTGAGTACTTTTTTCCCTAATAGGCTTCACTGTAACACATCTAGCCAAACATTTTAATTGTGCCCTAAATTTAAAACACAAAACCAAATTCGAATTCCCATTAGCATTTCTCCATATTGGTGTGAGCTATGTTGCATTGCTACTGAGTTTCTTATCGTTGGGGGTATTTAACCTCATATTCTTTGCCACAACTGTACAGCTGGGCCTGACATAGAACAGCATCAAATTGGTGGCATTTTGTAAAACTAAATGTTTTTAATTAATGAAAGTTTCAGTGGACAAGGTAGATGCTGTGACCTGTTTGCTCTGCAGACATATTTTCCAGTTTTGCATCATTAGTCAAACATGTATGTTTGGATTCTCATCTACAACACATAAGCAAAATTTTTGCACCTGATCCTCCAATTCCTCCAGCAGGAAACAGCACCTACTGTTTCAATGAAAGAAAGTATCCCCAACTTCAGGTTAAAGAAGAAAGCATAAGGATGGTTATAGCATAAGCATAAGAAAGCATAATCCGACTAAAGCATAAATTACAATGATACACTCTATTTATATATGTATGTATATAGTTATAAATTTCATATGTGACAATATCATATAGAAATAGTTTTTATGGATCTTCTAAATCAAATATATACTTATGTAGGAATATATATGTTTACATATGTATGTGTAGATACAGAGATAAGATCTGACATAGAATAGTTTTAATGAAATAATGGATAAAAATCACAATATGTTTGATTTTATACTAATTAGTACATATTTTTGAACATGTGTAATAATACATTATCTAGTTAGTGGTTTGTTATTGAACAATGATTCTAGAAAATGAAGATGACTTACAAACTCATTAGTCCCATGTATTTTTGTCAAAATATTTGGTGCATTCCATTTGGGGAAATTTTTGTACATAAAAAGCATTTACAAGATTTATTTAAGTCAGTGGGAAATTGGGATTGCTTTGAAATCATTTCAATGAAATGTCCTTTAAATAGGTATCAATAATTTCACTAGTCCAGGGTTCCCAGTTAAATTTGAATAGTTAGTTTTAACTTATATTTTTGAGTGAAAATAATGATCAGTTTTTCTCATACAGTTATTCAGGAAGCTATCGTGTTTAATCATATAATGTAAAATCAATGATAACATTTACTTAGTGCTTAATCATTGTTAATCACTACTCTAAGTGTTTTTAAATGTATTAATGCTTGTACTTTTCACAACAAGCTTATAAAGTATAATTATATCTCCCATTTTATAGCTGCAGTAACTGAAAGAAATAGAGAGGTTCAGTAAGTCAGTCAAAGCTCAACAGTTACCAGTTAGCAGAATGGAGGTTCGGCCACCAGTTCTCACGCCTGTGCACATTGTCCCTTGTCTTGCAGAGGAGGAATCAATGTCTCCCCCTGGCCAAGGACTGTGGATTATGAGCTGAGCAGTTTAGTTCAGAAATACTTTTCCCATATAAAATTACTTTGCATAATTTATAACAGGATACATTGTTATTATCAAGGATAAGAGAATTTGCAATGGAATGATCTCTATGAAAATCTATTTGTAAAATATTATTCCTTTTATTGTAATTTTAAAAAAGATTTTATTTATTTTTACAGAAAGGGGAAGGGAGGGAGAAAGGAGGGAGGAGATATCAATGTGTGGTTGCCTCTCGAATACCCTCCACTGGGGACCCAGCCTGCAACCCAGGCATGTGCCCTGACTGGGAATCAAACTGGTGACCCTTTGGTTCACAGGCCAGTGCTCAATCCACTGAGCCACACCAGCCAGGGCATATTGTAATTATTTTGAATAATATAAAGGGCATCTCAAAATAAGATAGAGCATGCATATATATACACACATGCAAATAATCTCTATAGGAAACTTGCTACTTAAACAATTTACCCTATTTTCTTATTTGAATTTTATTTTATTCTTCCTCTATGTCACTCAATGTTATTTTTCAAAAAAAAATCACTGGCTGCATAATTTCTTTATAATGTATTTATTTAAGCATCATTATCTTGTAGAAAATACAAGCTTTATTTTTTAAAAAAAGATTTTATTTATTTATTTTTAGAGAGAGGGAAAGGGAGGGAGAAAGAAAGGGAGAGAAACATCAATGCGTGGTTGCCTCTCACACATCCCCACTGGGGACCTGGCCCACAACCCAGGCAAGTGTCGTGAGTGGGAATCAAACTGGTGACCCTTGGGTTCACAGGCTGGTGCTCAATCCACTGAGTCACAAAAGCCAGAGCTAAGCTTTATTGATATATATGATTAGCAACACTGTAAAGAAATCTTAGTTCATGTTCCTTATGGCATCATTAAAATACATATCTACATAAGAAATTATTAGATCAAATTATTTGTGATTTTTCATATATTCCCTAAATAAGAATTTGCTTACATTTGTAACAGTGTAGGAAAATTCTTATCACCACTAATAGTATATTTCAAATATTTTTTGCTAAAATTAAATACAAAAATATCTAATCAATGCTTTAATTCATTTTTTTCACACCTGAGGAGGGACATATGTTCCCAACTTTTTAGCTATTTATATTTTATTTTCTGTGAGAGTCTATTTGTGTCCTTTTATTTGTAATGCCAAATTGATTTTGAAAGTTTATTTTTATGTTAAAGTTAGCAACCCTTTGTTATATGTGGTATTTTCCCCCTCTGTGGGTTGTCTTTTCATTTTATGATTAAAAAAACTTCGCATTTTATCATAAAGTAATACATCTAACTTGAAGAATTGTTAGCATCACTAAATTGTATAAAGTTAAAAATGAAAGCACCTCTTTGTCAAATCCATTAGTAACATTTTAATCCATTTGTATATAATTCTCCCTGCTTTTTCTCTAGTTTTAGCTGAACGTCACCTGACATGCTCCACTCATCCTCACCTCACAACTCTTCCTCCTCTCCTTGCTAGCTTCTCTCTCTCTCCTTCTTTACTCCATCTCCCTCCCCTCTTCTCTCTCTCCCTGCTCTCTCTTCCTAAAAACATCAATATGTTTACAAGCATATATTAATAACAAAATGGGATCATTGGTGATCTCACTAGTTCTGTAATTCACTACCCTCCACACTGAATCATGGATATTGTTTTGCATCAATACATATTCTATCACCTCCACTTTAGAACTTGAGTAGTAGTATATCATTGAATAGATGTATCATACATTTTTATCAAGTCTCATAATTAAATATTTTTAAATGTTTCTAAACAATAAATTGATATAATAAATGCTGATAATAAAGATTATTAAATACATATCCTTGTGTTTCCATTATTTGTTATAATTCTTAGATATAGAAAATTAATATTTCACATAGCAAAACTTCATTTCACAAATCTTCCCATTATAAACAATACTTAATAGAAATCCTTATACATAAACTTTTTACATTTGCTGAAATGTTTTATACATGTTGAGATGCAAAAGCCTTAAAATTTATGTAGTCAAATTTACATTTCATCTATGATTTTTTGTAAAACCAAAGCAAAATGTGCTTTATTCTCTGTAGCTTAGCTTTAGGACATTAATTTTAACAAAAATGGAAATACAAAACTTACATAAAAACAAGCCTTGAACAAGAGGAAGAGATCAATGCCTAGTTCCCTCAATGATATTTTGGGAAAAGATAATCGATTAAAAATCACAACTCAAATTCAGCATTTAAAATAGAAGCGCACTATTTACGTTTTATTTTTTATTTTAAATAGCTATTATTTTATTCTACTTTTTTCATATTGAGGTCATACATGTTCAGTTTTGGAGATTCAGAAAAATACTAAAATGCATAAAAGAAAAATAATGTTTTTCTATAATCATGACACTCAAAGGTAATCTTTCTGGAATCTGAGTATCTCCTTCCAGATGCTTCCTTTATACACACATATACACACAAACAAACAAACTACTGACAAGAATTACACATGCATACCCAAATATTATACTCTACTTAATATATTGAATTCTGAGGGTTTTATTCTTTTTAATGTCCAAGTTTGCTCTTTACATTTAAAATTTATTAAAATATTTAGGAGAAAAGTCATGATTTTGCCATGGGTCAAAGATAAAAACACTGTCTAATTATTCAGTGCAAACACGGCACATTCAAGACATCTCCGCAGAAGTGCGCGCGCTCACTAACTGCATTCGAACCCCTGGAGACGAGAAGCTTGCTTTCGTTTTCAAGCCTAGACATTGGGACTATGGCAATTGTGAGTTAAGCCATTTGGACTCCAAACTGTTGAAAAGGGAGTTAAATTTTATCAGAGAACTGGTATCATTATGTTGTTAAAGAGTATTAAACCAAAAGACTACATTAAAATTTGAAAGAGAACATATTGTGAAGCAGTCAAAAATGTGTTTAAGACAAAAAAATTAACCAAGAGAATTAACCAGCAAGTTGTTGTGATACATTTTATTTATATGAGCAAAGAAATACTTGTGAATTGATAAAAGAATCTTTTCTATTTCTTCAAAGACTACAGCTAGCAAAGGTGTGAAAAGTATCCATATCATATTTGTTCCATAATTTAAATATTCCAAACAACACTGAAAAATAGAAAACTGAAAGGCCTCATCCCCAAACAAGACTGGCCATTGGAGTTAGGGCCAAGATAATAGGAAGACTGCAGGAAAACCTAGAATAGTTGAAATAGCAAGAAGTTAGTATTAATAAGGGAAGAGTGAAATTCAGCAAATACAGGATGATCACATTGTGGCTTCAGTAGAGAAAGCTGCAAAACATCAGACTAAATATATTAACTGAAATGTCTACAGAACTACATTTCTCAACATTCAAACAAAGTGATTGATTGACAGTCAAATACTCAAAAGATAACCATATACATTTTTATAAATTAATTTGAGCTAATAGTTGACAAGCATATCATTCAGTCCTGAGTGACATGCTGTGGATTCTTATGACAGGTTGAAATACATATCTTTTATAATCTTAGATGTAGAATCCAAAGAATCTAGGAAAATATGAGGCTACAAATGGGGAAGAAAACTGTGAAAGTAGAGTGTACTGAAGTAAACACTACAGTATCAGTAGGTACTGGCATCATGGAATGAATCCCATTTCATGCTCAGAGTCCCGGGGAAATTCAATTACAAGTCTACAGTATGGAACCAATGGTAAAGATGAAAATAGCAACTAAGCAGGCTAATATGCAAATAATTCTGATATTTTGAACTTTGGATCAGAATGAGACATAGGGAACCTTACAGGTATGTTTACTTATCCAGATGATTTTTATGGAAGTGGAGACAGAAGTGCATTATGTACACAAGAAGGACACAGGAAGCTGTGCAAAGTCCTGTAATCGACTTCCACAATGTGAATGGTCAGGGAAAAGGGTAAATGTTAAGCTGCTCTTCAAGTGAAAACACCCTAATGCCTTTAGTACAGTATCTGATGTGGCAGGATAGCATCAAGGAGGGTGTTCATGTGAAGTGCTGACTTGTAAACAACTGAGGCTAACATGAGCTGCGACACTGTATTTCACATGATTATTTATTTAGTTTCATTTTAGTATTTTAAATTGGAGAGGTTTGGGAGATTGACTTTGATTTCCACCAGATGAATAAGTGGGCAGTATTTTCTAACTACCTTTATATTAAATTGTGCTTATATTTTTTAAATTGGATTAACATTATTTATTTTTAGAGAGAGGGAAAGGGAGGGAGAGAAATGTCCATGTGTGAGAGGAACACCGATAGGTTGCCTCTCGCGCTCCCCTAGTTAGAGACCTGGTCCTCAGCCCAGACCTGTGCCCTGACAGGGAATCAAACTGGGGCAACTTTTGGTTTGCAGGACAATGCCCAACCCACTGAACCACACCACTCAGGGCTTAAATAATGTTTAAAATCACATATTAAATGCAAACATTAATGTTTAAATTAAATGAACATTTCAGTAATCTTAACTTATGTTTCAATGAGCTTAGTGTTCCATTTCACATATATGCTAAAAGTGGAGACAAAAACAAGGAAAACAAATCACCCCTTAATTTCTGCCTCTTTTTGAAGGTAGGAGATATAATGGAGATATAACACCACTATAGCATAAAAATATGATATGTGAATATTCTGCTTTTTGAAACCATGGCTAATATACTGGTCTTTCTGTACCGTTTCATTCTAAAAGTGTCAGGTAATATGCTTCCTTTCAGGATTATTTTCATTTCCTATCACTAGGTCTTTATAACATTTGATTATCCTCTCTCCCTTCTAAACAAACTAATGCTTTTGCTAGTACTTTTCCTGATTCAGGACTTAGTGTTTTCTTTTCATCTTAATCAGCAGGGTTTGCTTAAAACTATCTTTTGAGTTTGGATTCATGGTTCCCTTAATATGGCTTTCCCTTCTGCTGAGCTGATGAACTTTTTTAATCAATGAATAAATCCTGAGAACTGTTGAGCTACAGACTGGTTTTTATATCTCATCTCCTTTAATATATAGCAATGTCATTCATGGTCACAGGGTGTTTTCTTTTTAAAATCACCACTATATGGAAGTAAATCCTATGGAAAACAAAATGGGAATGAGAGAAAGAGAGAAAGGGCCGATAAATGTTGATAAACTTTGATGTAATTATCATAATTCTTTGAGTTTATACTAAAAAAAGTTTTCAAAATATATGTACTATGACACTTATTATAGCATAATTTATAATAGTGTAAAGGGGAAGTAGTACACATTATAACAAACATGTCAGGCATTCAGCTCAATATGATAAACTGATTAAGTAGTTTCTGATTATTTGTTTAACATAATATTATAGAGTTTCCTGTTTCTATCAAGATGGTAAATTGACAATGGTATCTGGATTCCTACCACAATTAAACATGGGTAAACTATAGAGGTAAACACAGGATAATAGAAGTATTAAAACAATAAACTCACTCTAATCCATCACACCAGCTCAAGTGGTTTGTTAACCATTCTATTGGTATCTCCCCATCCAGCAGAGTCTCTTTATATCCATCAGGCTTGATCCTCTCTACACACACATCCCAAGATTCAACATATCCCTGAAGGAAGAGAGGAGGCCACTGCTCTCTGGTTTTCTGGAAAATTCTGGTACCTCTCTGGAATTTAGTGCTATACATGCATTTTATCCCAGCTTTGTTTCTTTGTCGGCTTTAAAAACACATTTTTATGGCATCCAGTTGTTTTGATATTTTTATAATAGAAAATTCTTTGTTCAGAATTCTGTAGTTTAAATGGAAGCAAAATATCTGGAGACAAAGAGCTTTAATTCAGTATAATAGTGATAATTGCTAATGTTTTTTTGAAAACTGCTGTGTGTCAAGTTCTTCACTATTATAAGCCATATCACAATGCTTAAAAATAAGTGGTTACTCTATTTCAAATAAAGGAACCAGAAAATAAATAAATAACAACTCTATAAATATCACAAATCTAGAAAGGTATACCAGAACTGAGCTTTGAATCCAGATAGAATTTACTCCAAAGATGATATATGATATTGATTTTGCTCAATGTATACAACATATAATATAATGTCATCAGCCTAGAACTGATGACAAAATCTTATGTATGGAATCAGCAGGGTCTTGGGGAGGCATAGCTGTTGGTTAGTATTCATGTAGACACATGCACTTCCTTCTGGCACACCCAAGGTGAGACAAACATCTGTCTTCAGCTGTTGGTGATGCTGAAAGCAACTTAGTATGTTGACCAGCATTGTATTCATTGACTCAGAAAATGGAAAAATTTTCCATGCTGTATGCTTACATCCTCTACATCTACACAGAACAGGGATAGGCAGTGATGGATAAAACTGCTGAAAATCAACAGCTGATTCTAGGTGTTCTATAAATGATTGTTAATTTGGAAGCATTAATGAAGTATACTGATTTACACTTTGAAGTTCGGTATCAGAAGAGTAGGAAAAAAGACTTCCACTGGACCTGAAGAGCATTGCAGCAATTGAGAAACAGATTCGAGTTTGATAAGATTGTGGAAAATATAAGCATCTCTTTGGGTAAAAGGGATCCAGTGGAAACAACTCTATGATCAGTATTGGCATGAAACAATGTGATAAACTGAAGGACAGGGATCTGTGGAGGGAGAGGGAGTGATAGAGGGAGGGAGGGAAGGAGGAAGGAAAGAGGAGAGAGAGAGGGAGAAGAAAAATCCCAAGAGGAATACAACTCTAATGAGGGAAACAGAAATTAAAATATTTTCTCTGAATCCAAATTTTACAGTAGGAGAAAGATACTTCTCCAGATTGACAGGCAGATGTTCAAACTAAAATGTAGTTTTCATTTTCTGTTCTTTGAGTAAAAAGTTACAACAATAAGTGCAGTAGATGTGAGAGATGGAAATAATCATTTTAGCAATATCTACAATGCTCTGAAGCTCCAGAAAAACTGTATCAGTTTTAGTTGTTTTTGTCACATTGGGGTAAATTCTCCAGGGTAGAGAGGGGATATTCCTTCAAAAACTGAAATCTCCTTTTAATCTAAGAAAAGTCCCACACACTCAGTTTTGTATGTGCTTGATTTAAATGTCATTGACTTTTAAAATTCTCACTTTTTATATTGCAACCAACTCCAAGTAAAGTCTTCATTAATTTTCAGTTAATATTTAATTACTTGGTGTGGCATACCAATATATAAACATCCTACACTAAAAAGTATACATAAAATGTATGTATGAAAATTAATTTAACCACTATTTCATTAAATTCTCTCCATCCAGCCTTCTATATTCTACTATCTCTGGTTCAATAATCCCAAGATCTCTCCAGATGTGTTCCCTCATTGCTGCCAATACATATGTGTCATGTATATTTATTTAATCAACTCAGTAAGTAAACTATTTCCTAAAAGAGCAAGAATTGTGCTACTTTCCACTTTCAAAATAAGCTATAAAATGATCCTAGTTATTGGTCTGGAGGCAAAGATTAGAGATGGTCAAAGACCAGCATCAGTTTGTGAGTTACTAATCTCAGGTGAGGCTCTCACAGTCTCTAAGCCTGGGATACTCTTCTCATCTAAACAGAGGAGGAAACTGCACCTTAAGACTGGGAAGTCCAGAATAAAATGGGATAGCAATCTTCAGATTTTTCTACTGAAAGGTCTACATTCCAAATCCTAAAGTAAGATTTTTTTTTTTATTTGGAGCAGTGAATGTGGCCCAGAAGACCTATGGAGACCATGCCTTCAGTCTCTTCTAGAGTTTGGCAATGCTGACAATAACAAACTGGTCTGAATTTCATCAAAGTCTTCCCTGTAGTTGCAGAGATAACATGATGCTTATGTATTGCTGAGAAGGACTTCTGATTTTACAATGTGCCCTGAGTCAACAGTTGACTAATATGAACTGGCCTGTTTGTTTTTCTCAAGGCTTCTAAGACTAATAACAAAAGCCAGTTAACGCTAGTCATTAAAAACACCACTGCATTCCCACCAACGGGGCACTAGGGTTCCCTTTTCTCCACATCCTCCCCAACATTTGTTTGTTCATTTGTTTATGTTGGCCACTCTGACTGGTGTGAGATGGTACCTCATTGTGGTTTTAATTTGCATCTCTCTGATGACTAGTGATGCTGAGCATCTTTTCATATGTGCACTGTTGGTGGGAATGTAGACTGGTGAGGCCACTGTGGAAAACAGTATGGAATTTCCTCAGAAAACTAAAAATGGAACTGCCCTTTGACCCAGCAATTCCACTGCTGGGATTATACCCTAAGAACCCTGAAACACCAATCCAAAAGAACCTATGCACCCCAATGTTCATAGCAGCACAATTTACAATAGCCAAGTACTGGAAGCAACCTAAGTGCCCATCAGCAAATGAGTGGATGAAAAAACTATGGTACATTTAGAATTCTATGCAGCAGAGAGAAAGAAGGAGCTTATACCCTTTGCAACAGCATGGATGGAACTGGAGAGCATTATGCTAAGTGAAAGAAGCCAGGCGGTGAGGAACAAATACCATATGATCTCACCTTTAACTGGAACATAATCAATAAAAGAAAAATGCAAACAAAATATAACTAGAGACATTGTAGTTAAGAACAATCTAACAATAGCTAGAGGGGAGTGGGGAGGGGACAGTGGGGAGAGGGGATTATAGGAACTACTATAAAGGACACATGGACAAAATCAAGGGGGAGGGTGGAGGTGGTGGAGGGAGGTGGGTTTGGCTGGGGTGGGGTGGAGGGATGGGGAGAAAAGACAGACAACTGTAATTGAATAGCAATAAAAATTTTTTTAAAAAGACAGAAAAAAAATAAATAAAAATAAAAACACCACTGCTCAACATTTAAGTGGCAACATTATTTTAAAAAGCCAGAGTGTCATAATTCACCTATCCAGGATTACACCCTGCCACAAATGATTTCTAGTAACATGTTTTATTGCTGATAAGAGTGTTTTTTTAATTACTTTTAAAATTTTATTGTTGTTCAATTACAGTTGTCTGCATTTTCCTCCCACCACTCCTCCCCAACTCAGCCATCCCCACCTCCTTCCCCTGATCCCACCCCGCTTTAGTTTTGTCCATGTGTCCTTTATAGTTGTTCCTGAAAACCCTTGCCTGTTTCCACACCATCATCCCCTCCCACCTCCCCTCTGGTTACTGTGAGTTTCTTCTTAATTTCAATGTCTCCGGTTATATTTTGCTTGCTTGTTTGTTTTGTTGATTAGGTTCTACTTAAAGGTGAGATGATATGGTATTTGTCCCTCACCACCTGGCTTATTTCACTTAGCATAATGCTCTCCAGTTCCATCCATGCTGTCTGTCACGAAGGGTAGGATCCTTCTTTCGTTCTGCTGTGTTGATACTGAGAGTTTTGATACTGCCACAAGTCAGGGATTCTCACCTTCCCACTTCTCAGCAACAGGGACCTCCTTTAACACTGACAATGAAAGATCCAGACCCAGAATCCCATGCTAAGCATTGCTTCCTGTGGCTGTTACAGCTCCCCCCCGCCCCCACTCTCTTAGCCATTCCCATAAAGATCAGACTCAGAAAAATGATTTCATTCAGATCGTATGTTTTGGAAACTGATCCCTATGAACAGAAGTCAGTAGGGACTAACATAGTGAGGAAAGCAAAATCAAAGTACCTTACGCAGCAGGTTATCAGTGAAAGAAAATGGGATGTGCTTGCACTCAGGAGAGTCAAGAACATTGGAGTGCACCCTGGCATTTTAAGCCTGAAACAAAAAAGCAAAGGATATTTTATCAACAAGATTTCCTATGTCATTAATCAAATCTTACTTTTGGAAATTCCAGTTTTGTGAATGTGTCAAAGTTATTTCATGGATTTCCAGTTATCACAGCAGCAGAAACAGAAGGTCTTCAGTACAGAACAGAGATGAAGTCCTGATGAAATGAAATGATGTCAGGTCACATGCATGAAGCTGGTTGCTGTAAGAATGGCTAAACCAAAAACCAAAACCAAAATCCAAAAACAAAACAAAAAAAAAAAGTTGGGGGTAATTAAGTACACAAGTGGCATACATTTCCTACTCCACACCCACAAATCTATTAAGAGATTCAGGGCCTAGCCCTCGCCAGTGTGGCTGTCAGTTGGAGTGTCGTCCCTTACGCCAAAAAGGTTGTGGGTTCGATTCCCAGTCAGGGCACATACCTAGGTAGCAGACTGGATTCCTTATCAGAGCACCTGTGAGATGCAATCAAAATACATTTCTAACATCGATGTCTCTCTCTCTCCCCCCCTTCCTCTTTCTCTTAAATCAATATTTTAAAACTTTTTATTGTATTTAAATTTTTATTGTATTTTTTCCATACTATTTAGTTTCCTTATACTTCCCACCCCCCAGCAATCACCACACTGTTGTCCATGTCCATGAGTCTTTTTTCCTTTTTGCTCAATCCTTCCTAAAATCAATAAACATATTTTTCAAAAATTTAAAAAGAGTGATTCATGGCCTGAATTACAGTGATCTCACCTGTCATCCATTACCTTAGCATCATTTTATTTTCAATAATCTTTTGTGAAACCTCACCTTTCCTTCTCTGAGTCAGTAATTGGATTCCTCAAACTTGCTACTGGCAGTAAACTGTCTTTTATTATCCTATGTGACCAAGAAAACGGCAATTCCATTCGAATATCTGGACCCTATGCAGGAAGTAATGTCTCTCAAGTTTCCATGCTGCAGAACTCTCCCTTTTTCTGAAGCAGTTTCTGTACTCAGCAATTTACTGAGTGTGCGTTTTTCTCCATGGCCTTGGAATTGTCTCTTGTCCTATTAGGATGCCAGTTCTGTCCTGTCCTGGATTGCCTCATCTACTCATAAACTAGTGCCCACAGAGGATTTTCTCAACATGTGGTTATAAAACACATAATTAATTGCTCTTAAAGGCAAAGCCATTAATACTTCACAGCTAATTTTCATGTTATTGGAACACTTTCCTGATGAACAATATTTTCTACAGTTCCATAGCTTTCCCTTACTTATTTTGTTTTCTTGTCATTTTCTAGGAATTCATGGTCATGAATGCCCATTTTTAAAACACTGGTTTTAGGCCGCAACAACTACTCCTCTCTACTTTTCTATTAATAAGAGCTAGTGTGTTAACTTCTACTTCTTAAGCTCAATTTAAAAAAAAAATTGCCCTGGCTGGTGTGGCTCAGTGGATTGAGCACTGGCCTACAAACCAAAACGTTGTCAGTTCGATTCCCAGTCTAGGGCACATGCCTGGGTTGCAGGCCAGGTCCCCAGTAGGGGGTGCACAAGAGGCAACCACACATTAATGTTTCTCTCCCTCTCATTCTTCCTCCCTTCCCCTCTCTCTATAAATAAATAAATAAAATATTTTGTTAAAAAAACAACTATTTTCCAGGTACTATGTCAAGTGCTAGGGGGAATTATTCCTAGTCTCTTTCTCAGAGGTCATTGCCATTGAATTAGGAGAAAAACATACTTAAAAATGAAACCATAATGTGGGAAAGAGTACAGGGTATGATGTCACTGTGCTTAAAAATGTCATGTTCTGTATTTAGATTGGCATATAGTGGTTTTAAAAGCAAATGAGCATTTTATTAAAGAAAATATTTATTTTCTTGAAAACAAAATCTTTTATACAGTATTCTAAGGAAACAAAATGAAAGAAAAACTATTTCCTTATACAGAGCATCTGTTGTTGTTTTGTGTGCTTGTCACATTCTATCTAATATTTCATTCTTATGTGAGCATACCAAACTGTCAAGATAAATATAAATAGTATACATCCTGGTTTATAGGTGAGGAAACAGAGATCAATATCAAATAGTCAGATTGACCAAGACCACAAAACTATTATGTGGCGTCTCAGGTTTGCTTTTTTACAATGTATCACATTTCAACCTAAACAGTCACCACTCTACTGCTTTTGTGGTTTGACTATTGTCAACGACTAGGAACCTTAATTACATTTGTATATTCTGTTGTGACTGCTACTTTTGCTACTCCTACTAGCACTTTTATTTTTTGTTTCCATTCCATTCCATTTTCTGTTTGTTTGTTCTCTAACTGCCACTGATTCTATTACTACCTCTGTTTACCATCACCAGGAACACTACCCCCCACACAAAACAAGCAACCACATATATTTATTGAGCACTCAGTGAATTTCAGGAATACGATGTGTTTATACCCATCTCCTACAATCCATATAATACCACTGTGTCAAGTATAAATTAATAAACATGAGTCAGAGAGACCTAGGTTAGAATCCCAGCTGTGCTGCATATTTCTGTTTTTGCTTTCTAAATTATTACCTTTAAATAACATATAAAATTATTAAGGAAATTTGCTTATAAAATGCACATAATTTCATCATTCAGAAATATTAATTTTTATAGCCTTATGTATTTATTAATTTTTCATAGTATGTTTATTTTATAAAATGAGATCTTGTAAATGTAAAGAAAATTCATATATTTGTACATATTTCTGATTGCTTTCTGAGGATAAATTCTTAGAAGTATAAATATTAGATCAATAGTTATAGAAATGTAAGATTCCTTTTAATATTTCAAACTGCCTTGTAGTATGATTTTACCTAGACTTATTTCTTAGAAGTTCTTAGTGTATTTGCACATGTAATAATGTATTTCATGTTATCAGATTAATTGATAAAACTGTACTTTGTGTTTTTTTATTTAGCATTTCTTCTAATATTAGTAAGTTTCACTATGATTTAGTGAGTGTTGGTATCCTGAATTATTTTCAAATTTTGTTTTCATATTTTATTGTTTTAGTATATTACTATCTTCTAATTTTCAAATCTTATTATTTTGAAATTATTAGTTCCTTTAGGACATGGACCCTTATGTTTCTGATACCTTTAAGGTAGATCCCAGAGAACATACTAGGTTAGAAAGAGCACCACACTGATATCTATTTTTTTTCTCCATGGCCTTGGAATTGTCTTGGGACAGTTTAAAAGTCAAACCACAAAAGCAGTAGAGTGGTGACTGTTTAGGTTGAAATGTGATACATTGTAAAAAAGCAAACCTGAGACGCCACATTAATGGTTTGGTGCTAGTAATTTAAATAAAAGAAATATAACTATTTAACCCACAGGAACAACATTTACATTTTGTAAGTTTATGTTCTTCATTAACAGTATCCTGTTTCATTGTTACCGTCCTTGACTATGGATGTGAAATCAGATGAATCTTATTGCATTTACAAGTAATACTTATGTCTGCAATTAATATCTTACTAGGAAAAGAATAAAGAAAGAAAGGAAATGAAGTATCCTCTGAAGGTCACTATTTACACAAATGTATTCATTTACAAGAACACACATAAAAAATCTATTCCTTTATGTAGTAACAAAGTAATTTCATAGTTGAATAAATTTATGTAATTAGCCATCATGGTATAGCATAACAGTGCCTTTATCCAAAGTTAGAGTGATATTTAAACTGAGAAACCTGTTATGTGGTCTATGAATAACAGAGTAGCAAATGTTTCTTAATAGTGTTAAAATAATGAGATATAGCACATTGTGGTTTACAAGGTACTTTCACATGTTTTCTCTAATTTAATCTTCAATCAAACAGTTGATTACTAAGGGTAGGAGCTTTATTTCTAGTAAACAAGTGTAGAAAATGAAGTACAGGAATATTAAAAACATCTTTCCCTGAAGTCACTTGTTACAGAGTTAAAACTAAAACATACCTCTCCTGGTTCCAGTTATTTCCCTTATCAAGTACTTTCCCTCACCAAGTACTTTCCCTCTTCATATCTGTGACACAGTCCTTATTAACTAAATATATATTTAATCTGGCAAAAGGACTCACTTATTTTCTGACTCAACTAGATTGAATTCCTCTCCCCAGTTTCTTAGACACTTATTCTGACTTTTAAACTGTCCCACAGTTTTAAATTCTACCCAACATTATCAGTTCAGACTGATTCCATTCAATAACAGTGCCTAGTTAAGATAAATTTTGCTATCATTGATAATTTACAGTGTATTGGAATTTGAATCATACATACTCAATTTTAATTCTCTTTGTCCTTAACTATCTACTTGACAGTGAGAAATATCTCTTGCCATATTTGTCTATATATACATATATATTCCTATATATTATATTTATAAAAACTCTCTCATATATTGATAAAGATATGTACTATAATAAAATTTTTCTGTCATATAAACCTATAATTAGTTGATAAAATTCTATCTTAAATTCAAAGTATTACTTCATTAAGAAGGTATTGTTTTATAACATGGCAAAATCATTGCTACTTTTGGCATCATCTCATTTCTTGTAAACAATAATGTTTAGTCATAAAAGTTAAATTACTTCTATTAGTACAATAATATTACAGCTCTGATTTTACTAAAAAGGTTAGCATGTTTCTATTTGTTATCAAGAAACAATAAGACTAGTACTTTGCAGTGGAATATTACAAATTGTGAATGGCCAAAAACACAAGACGAGTTATATGAAAGTACCAACTGTACAAAAGGAAGTTGTATTCAGAGCACCTGGGTATTTCTGTTGTTTTAGTTTTAGTTTTTATGGTTATCGATTTATATGCCCACTAATTTGCTTGATTAGTTTTAAGCAGTTAATCATTAAAAATGCACAGTGTCAACTCTGATTATAAAAAGTAGGACTATTTTCCAAATTTAAGATATTTACTTATGTATGCTCACATTAAAGATATACCAACCACTTTTTAAATAGTACATATAAAAATATTGTACTTATCTTTTAAAACAGAATCAATCTTGAAAAACAGACTAGCCTTGAATACAGGGTCTGGCACAAATAACACCCCTTCTTATTACATTAAAAAAATCATTAAAAAATCATAAGCATATATTTCTGTAGCATAACAGTATCACACTCAAGCACACCATATGAAATTTTAGGTGAAATGTTCAAATTGCTGTCCCTCTGTGTGAGACATTCGAGTACCCTCCCAACCACACTCAATGACATTACTTCTGCTGGACTCTGTGTATTGTGGCCTTGAATGACATGAGTGATGACTAAACTCTTTTGCTACTGAATGTAACAGATAATAAATAGTTGAAGTTTTAATAAATTATCTTTGAAAATGTTTCAGAAAAGCAAATATTATTTGTATTTGTTTTATATTTTCTTATATTACCCTTCAAAATCATCATTAATGAGTAACAAGGAATTATGTGCATATATGTTAAAATGCCTCCACACCACCCAAGAGAAGTAATTCTAACATCAATCATGATAAAAACAGTGATAATTAAGATTCCTTGGATCTTCCCACATCAGAAAACAGTTAACTATGCTGAAGTCTTTCCTATTAACTAATAATTCCCTCTTACAAGTTTTTCTCAAAAGTAGCATGAAGTGTACAAGCTAAAAAGAATATTAACATATGTTTAAAACCTTATAATATCATAACAATATGGTATAGACATAAAAGACACGTAGATCAATGGAACATAATAGACAGCCCAGAAATAAATCCAGGTATACGATGTCTGTCTAGAAAGCATACAGTCATGTATTATGAAAAAAGAGACATTTATTGGAGAAGATACAAGATACAAGAAACATTGTACATAGGGCAATGATGCCTCAGTCCCCTGCAAGATAGGCACCTTGAGACCTCACACAGTTCTCCCAATCACCATCAGCTACCCCACTGTATTTTCCTGAACTTCATCAGTGGTCTGAAATCTCTTCCCTTTCAAAGGTAATTTTAGTTTTGGGAAAATCCAGAAGTCACAGGGCACCAAATCTGGGCTGGAGGGGAGCTGAGTCACCTGGGTGATTTAATGTTTTGCCAAAAAACTCTGCATGAGATGTGATGCCTGAGCAGTAGGTTGTTATGATGAAGCTGCCAGTCACCAGTTGTCCCTAATTGCAGCTGTCTAAATCATCCAAATAGTTCAAACTTCAAGCAAAATTTGATGCAGATTCTTTGCTCTGCTCTCTGTCATTTTGAATGTGAGGCCACACAGTACACACACTCACTCAACTGCATCTACCGCCCCCAACGACAAGTACAGTGAAGTGGTCATTGTTCTCCCGTGTGCATTCCAGTCCACTCTCCTTGGCTGCCAGGTTACATCGATGTTGCACATACCATTCTTGTTATATTAACAATGGCTGGACTTTTTTCTGGACAGACCTCATATATAGTCCATTAATTTTCATCACAAGGGACAAGAATATACAGTGGGGAAAAATAGTCTCTTCAGTAAACGATGTGGGGAAACTGAGTTGTCACATGCAAAACATGAAGCTGAACCTCACCTTATATCATACATAAAAATAAACTCAAAATAAAGTCTTGCACATAATGCCTGAAAAGATAAATTCTTAAAATATAAGGGTAAGCTTGTTGGCATCAATATTGAAAATATTTATTTTAGATTTGATACCAAAAGCAAAAATAAGCAACTGAGACTACATCAAACTGAAAAGATTTAGGTCCAGCTAAGAATATACTCAATAGAATGAAAAGACAAACTATGGAATGGGAGAAAAGATTTTAAAACCATACATACAAAAATGTGGTCAATATCCTAAATATACATGGAACTCATACAACTCAATATTTTTTTTAAAATTAAACAAATGGGCAAAGCACTTGAATAGACATTTTTCTAAAAAGACATACAAATCTCTAACACTTACATGAAAGCGTGCTCAACATCACTAACCATCAGGCACTGCAAGTCAAAACCATGATGAGATGTCACCTCATACATGTTGGAATGGCTGTGATCAAAAAGTCACGAGGTACATACTGGCAAGGATGTGCAGGAAAGGGAATGTGTGCACACTGTGGGTATACAGCCACTATGGAAAACAGTATGAAGCTTCCTCAAGAAATTAAAAATAGAACTACCAAGTGATCCAACATTCCCACTTCTGGGTACATATTGGAAAAAACAAAACCATTTTCTCACAGATATACCTGTACTCCCATATTCATTGCTTTATTAGCAGTAGCCAATGTTTGGAAACTATGTTAAGTGTCCATCCACAGATAAATGGATGAATAAAATATGGCATATGCTCACAATCGGACATTACTTAGCATCAAAAAAGAAGAAAAGCATGTGTTTTAAGACAACATGGTGGAACTTGAGTGCATTATGCTAAGAGAAATAAGCCAGACAGAGAAAGACTCATACTACATGGTATGATTACATGTGAAACCAAAAAGCACACACAGAGAAGTCACAATGGTAGAAACAGAGAGTAGAAAAGTGGTCGCCAGAGCAGCTAGAGATGGCAGAAATAAAGAGGTTGGTAAAGGGTACAAACTTTCATTTATAAGATAAGTAAGATTTGAGGACTGATGTACAACATGGTGACTGTAATTGATAACACTGTGTTGTAGCTGAAATTTGCAAAGAGAAAAGAACATTAATGGTCTCATCAAATAAAAAGAAGAAAGAAAAAGTAAAAGAAGATATTTTTAAATGTTCCTCTGAAAAATATCTGATTCTTTACTCACTCCTTGGATTGGGAGTTCAGTGCCTGAACTTAACTTTTTCTCTTGGTGTATCTCTGGGAAGTCACAAATTGTCACATCACACAATTTAATTTTAATTTTATTATTTATTTATTTTTATTTTTCTGAAGAGAGAGGAAGGGAGAGAAAGAGATGTAGAGAAACATTGATGTGATAGGGAAACATCAAATGGTTGTCTCTCATAGATACCCCAACCAAGGACAAACCCACAACCTAGGCATGTGCCTTGACCGGGAATCTAACCAGCGACCTTTTACTCTGCAGGACAATGCCCAACCAACTGAACCACAACAGTCAGAGCTCACACAATTATTATTATCATTACTGTTGCCAGATCTACTAATCATCACAGCCACATTATCATCTAATACCTCAACCTTCACAATCAGTCCATCCTCTGACACAATCAATAATTTGCAGGAAAAAATACTGTTACTGCATTTGCAAATTGCAATGGTACCTTTTCTACCCAACAAGGAGCCTGCAGATACACTCTTCACATAACTAAGTAACCCACTTGGAAGATCTACCTCAGTGACCATATCATTTGGGATCCTTTAGAAAACAAATAATAGTATGCTAAAATGTTAACTGAGGAGAATTTCAGGAAGAGGTTATTTACAAATGTGTTTGCTACTAATAGGGATGGTAAAATGCTAAAACTAAAAGCAAGAAGCTATTACCATCCTGACCTGACAAGACAAAAGCAAAGAACAGTGTTGCCAGCACATGAAAATACCCCGAAGCCTAGAAGAGAAGCCATTTAACAGGAAGTGCAACCACAAACATTGGCAATACCAATGGGGGAAATAACCACTCTAATTATTTGCTCCATAGTCACTCCTAATTTTTGATAACCTCTATTATTGGCAAAATCTGACCAGATACTTAAATACAAGAAATGTACAGAGTTGTAGGACATTAAAGTCAAACTCATACCAGCTTAGCCAAAACAGAAAAGGCAGAAAGTGGATTTCTGGAAGCAGATGTGAATAGAAAATGATCAGCATAAAGAATATCCAGCATATGATGTTCCACCTCATTAGTATTGAATATAATGTAAGTTAACTGAGACAACACCAATAGATAATACTAGATATCAACCAGAAGGTCCAACATGAAAATGTTTGTTAATTATAAGTGTTAGTGAAGTTTCAAATCAGCGAGAAATGCTGGCAAGAAGAGTAAATTGTTACAATGTTGTACTTCAAAAAAGAGTTTTCAATCATCCATTATCATTGAAAATACATATACTCTATGAGCATTCAGCTACTTTCCTGGTACATATCCAACAGAATATATTCACAAACTTACTGAAAGACATGTATGCAAATATTCCCAACAGCATTGTTTTTAATAAACAAAAGCAAATAGATGTAATTCCTGTGTAAATCAAGAGTAGAATGGATATTATACCTCAATACATCTAAAATAAAGTAGAATGGATATCTAAATCATGGTTTATACAATTAATATAATACCAAAAATAATAAAAATGAAGAAAATGCACTTACATATAAAAGCATGGATAAATCTTATAAATGTAACAAGTACATAAAATGTACATGAAAAAGCTAATGATGTATGGTTTTGTTATATAAAATTTTTAAGAAGACAAAGTTGATCTATAATATTTAGGGATTCATGCTTACATTGTAAGTCTAATAATGGAAAGCAAGAAAGTGATTACCCTAACAGTCGTGACAGTGATTACATTTTGAGGAGGTGAGAGTGTACAGCAATCAGGCTGTTACAAAAAGGGCCTGTCAGGGGTCTGGCAATGTTCCAGTTTACTTACTTTGAGGTATGTTGCTATTCACTGTGTGATAAGAATATTGAGCTTAGCAGAAATAAAATATCTCACTGAACACAACTGCATTTGCTTTTGGAAATGGATTTCAGATGTATAGAGGAAAGCAAAAAGTAAGACTTACTCAACCACGTGATCTACACCCAAGTGATCACTTCTGCTTTCAATGTCCTTGTGGCATGTACGCCCACAGCCAGATCACATCTTGAAGTCATTAGTTTTAGGTGGCAGTGTGACTTTTGGAGTAATGGATTTTGGAGGGAGAAATTCTGGTTTTGATCCCTAGTCTCATATTTAGTTAGCCAGCACTAGTTGATGATTGACGATTTACTTAAAGACAAATGGAGCTTTCACTTTATAAAATGGGGATAAAAATAACTTCCAGGGAAGCTGTGAGGAAACCAGTTGAGACAATCTACTTGTAAAATAGCAGGTAAATAGATTGTGAACAACCCTTGACTCCAAATTTTTCCCAAAAGATGGAAAAAATTGAATAATATATTCTTGATACTATTCTATAAATCCATTCAGTGATTTTTCCTCCCTGTCCTTCCCTCAAAACTAAAATTTTATTCACAAATGTCTTACCTATGAGAATTATTTCTTAATCCTCACAGCCAGAAAGAATAACTCCCACTTCATGGTTAGGTCGCTAATCACATCTTCAATACTCCTTGTATTTATTTTTACTTTAAGTAACATTATTCAGAATATTGAGGTCAGAGACCTTAAATTATATATATAATATAATTTATATATTTAAAACATTTACATCAAATATTATATTCAATATAATATTTACATTTAAATATTTATTTAATATCTATATTATTTATATTGGGTGTTATTATTATATATAAATATAATACATATTACATATAACAAATATACTAAATATAATATTTATTATGATGTTATACTATAATGTGTATTTACTTAGTATTTATAAATATTTATATTAAATTTTAAAATATATATAGTAAATATATATTTCAAATATTGATTAAAAGCATATATATTGTCCCTGGTCAAGCCCCAAAGGTGTAATCTTAATATAAATGGACTTTTATCTTCTCCCTGTCTTCCCCATACCCAGAGTATATTTTATTTTCATTAGTTCAATCCTCCCAGAATCAAGGGATTTGGAAAACCAGATCAGTGTAGGAAAAAGAATCAAAACAAAAGGAAAGAATTCCTACTACCTTATGATGAGATAGATGTATAATGCATCTTCTCCAAAGGTAAGGAAAAAATCTTTTTGTTCACTAATCAAAGTGTAGAATCAGGAATGTAAAATGTACAGTATTGATCTTTGATCTTCATTATGTTTACTGTCAGGTAAAAGTTTGGGGGTGGTAGAGAATCTCATGGATTATCAAGACAAAAACAGTGTAAAATGACTAGAAGCAGAAGTTAAAAACAGGCTTGGGCAAAAAGAGAGAAATCAGAAGTCACTGCACTCAATTATACATTCACTATGTATACCTATTTTCTTTTTATGCAAAGGAATTTAAATTTATCTCTTCTTATCTAGTGTTGGATCTTTTCCTCTCATAGTAATTGTAAAAAATAAATAAATAAAGCCTTTCCATTTTCACATATTTGTATATCAAATGCAAATGTACAATTTAATGAAGGTTTAAGATTGGATCTCATCCTACATTTTAATTTTATTTAACCACAGTGATCTGTCAGACAACTAGGCTGAGCAAGGCCACTGAAAAGCTACAGTAATTAAAGTATGGTTTTGAATAAACCACAATAAATAAAGAGATAGTAAAGAAGTGTTTTACCAGGTTAGTAAATGATTTCCTTAGTACAAATTGAATATTTTAAAAATCTATTTGTATACTTATTTCTTCAAAAATCATCACAGAATATTTTAACTATATCATTTGTCATGAAGTATAATGATAACTCTAATTATTGTCCATTCTACTCAGTAAATTTTGTAATAGAAAGAGAAATAATACTGAAAGGGAAGCATTTCTGACAAAAGTAAAAGGGCTAGCTGGCTTCAAAGACACTTTATATTGAAGAGCATGATTACCTTACATGGCTAGGAACTGTATATTGTTACCACACCTAGAGACAATGAGACTTTTCTGGTTAAACTCAACATAATTAACTGACAGCAATTAATTGGTTTTCATTAATAATAAAACAGCCATGGGCTTTTTCAGTTATAGGAATGTATTCACCTCCATGAATTTACCTTTGTTCTTGATTGGGGAAAGTAATTAAATATAAAGGCATTACTCAGTACAATATATTGTAATAAGAAAATAAGTAGATAATTATTGAGTAATACTTCCTTTAGCACATGAAGAAGTTAACATGAATTTTGGATTCATTATAAAAACTTGTCAAGACCACTGTTTTCTTTTGCTCAGAACAATTTAATACCTTCATTAATCATGCATTTATTTTTCAGTTAATTACTAAGTGTTATAACAGCAGCCTAGACAATTAGTAATTGCTGATGTGTTTACATACTTGTTCAATTTCACTTACGGGACAAGCTTTTTAAAAAACATATGCAAAATCTTTAAATAAAAAATGTTAAAAAATTAAAAAATATACCCTTGCTGGTGTGGCTCAGTGGATAGAATGCTAGCCTGCCAATCAAAGGGTCGCTAGTTCAATTCCCAGTCAGGGGACATGCCTGGGTTGCAGGCCAGGTCCTCAGGTGAGGGACACATGAAAGTTAATCACACATTGATGTTTCTCTCCCTCTCTTTCTCCCTCCCTTCCCCTCTCTCTAAAATTAATTAATTAATTAATTAATTATTTTTTTAAATTGAGAAGCAATACATCCATTCTATAGGAGTTTATTAAATAAATAAGTTATAGTACCTCCATCCCTTTAGTGTTGTACTCATTAAAATGCTTGAGGGGAAAAATATTCTTCTCTCCCTCCCTCTGTCTAACACACACATACACACACTCACACACATACATACAAATGCACACAAATGAATTAAGGCATATAAAAAGCATAACATTTAGAAGCATCTTTAATATAATGATATGAGTAGTTATCTTTAGAGATGTAATTTCAAATGACTTTCAGTATTTTCTGTTCATTTTGCATAATATTTTATAAATGAGCCCATTTCATTTTGATGATCACAATGAATAAAGTTTAAGTTATTCAGAGATGGAGTAGAAATTATGCAAAAAGATACAGATAGCATGTAACCAGGAAAATGTAAAAATGATAGACAGAGAACCAAGATGGCAGCGTAGGTAGACACACTGAGCCTCTTTGCACAACCAGAACTGACAGAAAATCAAACGCCGAGGAAGTCCGACACCAAGGAAGTGAAATATAAACATTCATCCAGACTGGTAGGAGGGGCGGAGACGGGCACCGGGGTGGAGAGGACTCGCGTGGCCATGGCGGGACCGAGACTGGCGGAGTGTGGGATGAACAGGGCAGGCAGTCCGACCACTGGCAGACCCTGCGCCCCACAGTCCCACACAGATAAACCAAGAGGGCAGGACTCAGAGTGGCAGAGAATGGGGCAGGCAGAGCGGCGGGTAGCACCTGGCGGCCCCACACTCCCGCACAGATAAACCAGGACAAACGGCAGGGAGCAAGCAGACCACACAACCCAAGGCTCCAGCGAGGGGAAATAAAGCCTCAAACCTCTGATTGAAAACACCCGTGGGGGTTGGGGCAGCAGCAGGAGAGACTCCCAGCCTCACGGGAGAGGTTGTTGGAGAGACCCACAGGGGCCTAGAGTGTGCACAAGCCCACCCACTCGGGAACCAGCACCAGAGGGGCCCAGATTGATTGTGGATGGTGGAGCGCAGTGAAGCGGGTGCCATTGCTCCCTCTCAGCCCCTCCCCCACGTACAGCATCACAGTGCAGCAACCAGCATTACCCCACCCCGGTGAACACCTAAGGCTCCGCCCCTTAAAGTAACAGACACGCCAAGACAACAACAACAACAAAAAATGGCCCAAATGACAGAACACTTCAAAGCTCCAGAAAAAATACAACTAAGCGAGGAAGAGATAGCCAACCTATCGGATGCACAGTTCAAAACACTGGTTATCAAGACTCTCACAGAATTGGTTGAATCTGTTCGAAAACCAGATGAAAAAATGAGCCTATGCTAAGAGAAACAAAGGAAAATGTACAGGGAACCAATAGTGATGCGAAGGAAACTGGGACTCAAATCAACAGTGTGGACCAGAAGGAAGAAAGAAACATTCAACCAGAAAAGAATGAAGAAACAAGAATTCAGAAAAATGAGGAGAGGCTTAGGAACCTCCAGGACACCTTGAAACGTTCCAACATCCGAATTATAGGGGTGCCAGAAGGAGAAGAGGAAGAACAAAAAATCAAAAACTTATTTGAACAAATAATGAAGGAGAACTTCCCTAATCTGGCAAAGGAAATAGACTTCCGGGAAGTCCAGGAAGCTCAGAGAGTCCCAAAGAAGCTAGACCCAAGGAGGAACACACCAAGGCACATCATAATTACATTACCCAAGATTAAACGCAAGGACCTACATCCAAGATTACTGTATCCAGCAAAGCTATTACTTAGAATGGAAGGGAAGATAAAGTGCTTCTCAGATAAAGTCAAGTTGAAGGAGTTCATCATCACCAAGCCCTTATTATATGAAATGTTAAAGGGACTTACCTAAGAAAAAGAAGATAAAAAACATGAACAGTAAAAATGACAGCAAACTCACAGTTATTAGCGACCACACCTAAAACAAAAACAAAAGCAAACTAAGCAAACAACTAGAACAGGAACAGAACCATAGAGATGGAGATCACATGGAGGGTTGTCAATAGGGGAGTGGGAGGGGGACAGTGGGGGAAAGGTACAGATAATAAGTAGCATAGATGATAGGTGGAAAATAGACAGGGGGAGGATAAGAATAGTGTAGGAAATGTAGAAGCTAAAGAACTTATAAGTATGACCCATGGACATGAACTATAGGGGGGGAATGTGGGAGGGAGGGGGTGGGCAGAATGGAGTGGAGTGTGGGGGGGAAATGGGACAACTGTAATAGCATAATCAATAAATATATTTAAAAAATGATAGACAAATTGATGTTGTTTTAAAACAGGCACCAAACTGAAGGAATCCTTAGCTCAGAGTGAACTACCTATTAAAGTGGAAATGGTCTCAAGATGCGTTTCCACTTTAATAGGTAGTTCACTTTGAGCTAAGGATTCCCCTCTCAGATATGGAAAATATGAACAATTAACAATTTTAAAAAACATATGAAGAGGAAAATCTATGACATGAAACCAGAATGCTATTTTAGTTTTCGAAGAAGAAAGTACTTAGAGAAGAAGCACACTGAATAAATGTAGTTTCTAATGTATTTAATTTAGCTCAAAATTCTGAAAAAGATCAGAGAAAGCAATATGGAAAGAGAAGCAAAGAACATTCTGTGAGAAGAAAATGAGATACATTTAATATTGTAGAATATAGCCAGTGAAGATTATTTTCTGGGCTTTGATGAAGAGGGAAATTCAGAGATAGGGTGAAAGCATTCTCGCTCGCACATGCCATAATATTGTCAAAGTCAAAATCAGCATAAATAAACATGAAGTTTGGTTATAGAAGGTGACTAGTTACATTCAAGAATACATGTAGGACGATAACAGAGATTAGATTGAAAATTTAAAATGCGTTCGTTTGAAAATAAACTTGAGAAGCATATCTCAAGCCTAACTTGGTTGACAATGATATTAATGCTGACTGAGTTTCAGACATGCACATTAATTTTCTGAAAATTTTAATGAGAAAACTGATGCTTTGAAAGGTTTAAATGGCTTGATCATAATGATGGTGTCATAATCTGAACTCAAACCATATTCCCATGCACCACAAAAACTGTGGAATCTTATAATATAAATTATTTGGGGGACAGTAATCTCTAAATTATACTGAAAATTTTAGCATGATTGAGTAGAAGTAGAAACCTAAATTATAAAGATCAAAGAGCACTTCCAAAGGAATGCATAAACACAAAAACGGAACACAGGTACACTTGGGAGATACTGCAGGTTTAGTTCCAGACCACTGCAATAAAACAAGTATCGCAATAAAGTCAGTCATGATTAAAATATTGAGGGTCTTACCTTCAATTTATAAAAAACTCGACACCTGTGAAGTACAATAAAAATAAAAATGCCTGCATATTATTTGGAAATGACAGTGAAGCACGAATCCTGAAAATTTTTTAAAGAAAGATGTGACAGAATTTAGTGAATATAAGAATTAAAAAGTGAAGCCCTGGCTGGTATGGCTCAGTGGATTGAGTGCCAGCCTGCAAACCAAAGGGTTGCTGGTTAGATTCCCAGTCAGGGCACATGCCTGGGTTGCAGGCCAGGTCCCCAGTAGGGGGTGCACAAGAGGCAACTACACATTGATGTTTCTCTCTCTCTTTCTCCCTCCTTTCCCCTCCCTCCATAAATAAATAAAATATTTTTTAAAAAGAATTAAAAAGTGAAGAAAAAGCTATCAATCCCAAATATCTCTGCTACAGGACTCTGATGAACTAGGCAGTATTCAAAGCAAAACTGTCTAAAGTGGGGTATATTATGGAAAACTAATCTACAGGTTAGCTATTATGAAGCAATGTCAATTTAACTCTTCAGAGATATATGTGGAATCAAAATAATTTGATTTTGCAGTTTGTGCAAACAGATTCCTTTTTTAAAAATTTTATTTTCTAGAAAAATCTCAAACCACGCACATAATCATGAAGAGGATTTTGGACTAAAAGAAATATATTTCCAGTCAGTTTGTTTGTTTCTTGGAATTAGTAATATTTCTTGGGGAAAAAAAAGATTAAATAAAATGGCAATTATGTCACTGGGCCTTTCATAGGAGACCAAAAACCAAACTGGGATTTTCCAGAAGATATAAATCAATCTCTCTTTTCCTCTATCTGTATCTCTATCACTCTCTCTCCTCTTCCTCCCTCCTCTCCTCTCCTCTCCTTCATTCCCTTCTTCCCTCCTCCCTCCTCCCTCCTCTCCTATACATACTGACTAGTACCAGGAATTTGGTAGAAAAGTAAATATATTACTCTATAAATAAATACTGGATGGCCATGCTATAGTTAAGTAATTTATAAAATATAAATGCTCAAATTCAAATTGTTATTAAGTTCAGTTTTTTGCCCTGTATTTTCCTCTTCATCAACTCCTAATTCATCCTTGTTCCTCTAAATGTCTAAGACATAAAATTATCTGTTTTCTTTAATTTATCTTCATCTCTGGGGAAATTAACTGTTCTTATTCTGGCTTCTTGAGGTCTTGCCCTTTTGTTCAGGCTAACTCACATGCAAACCAGCCTTTGACTTTGTATGATACCGTCTCTCATCAATATTTCTCCTGAAAGGTATCTCCTTTTTCTGGCTTTGTTTTACACTTCACATTTTCTCTTACAACTTTTATAGCAGATTTGGTTCTGGTTCTTCTTGCTAAAACAAAATCTTAATGATAAGCAACAAACATGCCGATCTGGTAGAATAACGTTGCATGTGTGATTGTATCTATGGATGATATAGGCCTTCCAATTATAATGTATAATTTAAACGTTAGAGATTCTGGAAGATGGCCGCTGAGTAGGTGTGTCGCGGAGCTTTATGTCTGAGCCCTGTGTCCGCCATGGATGAAGAGCAAGTCTACCAAGATATGATCTGCTTGGGGAGGAGAGGTGGCCGATCTCTCAAAGGAGAAGGGCCCAGAGCCTTTCCCTCCATGGGCTTCTATTGGGTTCAATTTGCAGAGGAATATAGATAAAGCTTATCAATCATTGTCAGGCAGTAAGGGTTAAACAATACATAACTTATAGAGAACTTTGAGGGCATATTCTGAGTTACGGTCAATTAGTTAAGGGGCTATAAAACCTTGGGCGCCAGACTCATCTCAGGTATGGACCCTTATCTTTTTTTTTCTTTTTTTTCTTTTCTTTTTTTAAATATATTTATTGATTATGCTATTACAGTTGTCCCACTTCCCCCCTTCACTCAACTCCATCTTGCCTACCCTCTCCCTCCCACATTCTCACCCTATAGTTCATGTCCATTGGTCCTACTTATATGTTCATTGGCTTCTACATTTCCCACACTATTCTTACCCTCCCTCTGTCTATTTTCCACCTATCATTTATTCTATCTATTCTCTGTACCTTTCCCCCCTCTCTCCCTTTCCCATTCCCCTATTGATAACCCTCCATGTGATCTCCATTTCTGTGGTTCTGTTCCTGTTCTAGTTGTTTTCTTAGTTTGCTTTTGTTTTGGTTTTAGGTGTGGTTGTTAATAACTGTGAGTTTGCTGTCATTTTTTACTGTTCATATTTTTTAATCTTCTTTTTCTTAGATAAGTCTCTTTAACATTTCATATAATAAGGGCTTGGTGATGATGAACTCCTTCAACTTGACCTTATCTGAGAAGCACTTTATCTTCCCTTCCACTGTAAATGATAGCTTTGCTGGATACAGCAATCTTGGATGTAGGTCCTTGCCTTTCATGACTTTGAATACTTCTTGCCAGCCCCTTCTTGCCTGTAAGGTCTCTTTGGAGAAATCAGCTGACAGTCTTATGGGAACTCCTTTGTAGGTAACTGTGTCCTTTTCTCTTGCTGCTTCTAAGATGCTCTCCTTCTTTTTAATCTTGGCTAATGTAATGATGATGTGCCTTGGTGTGTTCCTCCTTGGGTCCAGCTTCTTTGGGACTCTCTGAGCTTCCTGGACTTCCTAGAAGTCTATTTCCTTTCCCAGAGTAGGGAAGTTCTCCTTCATTATTTGTTCAAATAAGTTTTCAGTTTTTTGTTCTTCTTCTTCTCCTTCTGGCACCCCTATAATTCGGATGTTGGAACGTTTCAAGATGTCCTGGAGGTTCCTAAGCCTCTCCTCATTTTTCCGAATTCTTGTTTCTTCATTCTTTTCTGGTTGGATGTTTCTTTCTCCCTTCTGGTCCACACTGTTGATTTGAGTACCAGTTTCCTTCGCATCAGTATTGGTTCCCTGTACATTTTCCTTTGTCTCTCTTAACATAGCCTTCATTTTTTCATCTAGCTTTCGACCAAATTCATCCAATTCTGTGAGCATCCTAATTACCAGTGTTTTGAACTGTGCATCTGATAGGTTGGCTATCTGTTCGCTGCTTAGTTGAATTATTTCTGGAGCTTTGAAGTGTTCTGTCATTTGGGCCATTTGTTTTTTTTTTGTCTTGGCACATCTGTTACTTAAAGGGGAGGAGCCTTAGGTGTTCCCCAGGGCGTGGTAATGCTGGTTGCGGGGCTGTGATGCTGTACTCGGGGACAGGGCAGAGAGGGAGCATTGGCACTTGCTCCACTCTCCACCAGGTTTCAGTCACTCCCTCTGCTACCCACAATCAAATTGGGCCCCTCAGGTGCTGGTTCCCGAGTAGGTGGGCTTGTGCACGCTCTAGGCCCCCGTGGGTCTCTCCAACGACCTCTCCTGTGAGGCTGGGGGTTTCTCCTGCTGCTGCCTGAACCCCCATGGGTGTTTTCAATCAGAAGTTTGAGGCTTTATTTCCCTGCACGGGAGCCCTGGGTTGCGTGGTCTGCTTCACTCCCCGCCGTTCTTCCAGTTTATCTATGCATGAATGTGGGGCCACAGGGTGCTACCCATCTCTCTGCCTGCCCCATTCTCTGCCACTCTGAGTCCGGCCCTCCTGGTTTATCTGTGCGTGAATGTAGGGCCCCAGGGTCTGCTAGTGGTCAGACTGCCTTCCCTGTTCGTCCCACCCTCCACCAGTCTTGTCCTGCTGTGGCAACGCGAGTCCTCTCCACCCCAGCTGCCTGTCTTTGCCCCTCCTACCGGTCTGGATGAATGTTTCTTTTTTATCTACTTGGTGTCAGACTTCCTTGCCGTTCGATTTTCTGTCAGTTCTGGTTGTGCAAGGAGGCGCAGTGTGGACCCTTATCTTTTAAGCTGAGGGTACAAATTAAGTAGGTTTCACAGGAATGTATGTATTTTTTCTTAGGCCTGATTTCCCAGGGAATCCGCCCCTCCCAGCACAGGACTGTACTGCCCTCTGTCATTAGTTCAGGCTTAAGTCAGGCAAGGGAAGTAAGGCAGCCAAGAGATTAGGAGACTTCTTGCAGACAGAGTGAGGACTCAGGCTATTTCAAAGCCAAGGGGCGAGGGTCCATCATCCCCTTTTTCCACAGCCCCCCGAGTCCTTCCCTGCAGGCCTCTTTCATGACCAGAGCCTGTCTTAGGTTGATCCTCCCTTGAGGATTCTTACTCGTCATTGGCTAACTGGTCAAGCTCAGGGCCAAGCAGGGTGAAGTGGGCAGAGATGGCACCTCTGCCAGGGAGATAAGCTTTGTCTCCTTAGTGGCTTATGGTCCCAACTCTGACTCAGACGTTACCATGGGGGGGGGGGTGCTTACAGCTTCTGAAACCAGGCAGGGCGGTTCCCGACATAGGTGGAAGCTGAGTCCACTTGGTCTTGCCCACAGTGCAGATTTTCAGCTGATCTTCCAACAATTAACCTGAACAATCAATGGAATCTTAGCTGATATGAAGTTTTAAAGCCAAGGAGTATCGGAGATGCCTCATATAGCCTGGTAAGGAGATTTTATAAATTGAAGGGAAAATACTTTGTGCATGGCACCTGCATCAGTTGAGGAAGCAGACAGAAATTGCAGCTTTGGAGCTCCTCCCCTCTCAGAGCAAGGGGCCCCAGTCCCACACAGGTACCTCGAACCCTAATTAGGACTGACTTGGGAGGATATATGGAGTCGGGGAAACCCAGGCTACACACACAGTGAGCAGCATGTCCATAGCTGTAGCGCTAACCTGGAGAGTTCCAGACAGGGATGCAGTCTGCTAAAATGAGCAGGTTGCCACACCAGGGTCTGTCAAGGCACCTGCAGGCTGCAGCCAGTGATGACATTGAGAGAGATTTTGCTTTGGAGGGAAAGGGTATGCATGGAGAACCAGACAGTGATTCAGTACTGTGGGATGGGTACTGCATAGAGACTTTTTAAAAAGGAGCTGAGATGTGGCTGGGCAAAGACCTCACACAAAGCTGTTCTGGCAGCAGAGACCAGAGTAAATGTGCAGTTACAGAGAGAAACCTAGCATTGCAGGAAGAGTGATTCTGTTGGACCCAATCTGAACCTCTCTCAGCCACACCAAACCACACTGTATCTACAGATTCTTTCCCACTGAGACCAGCTGGGCAGAGAGATCACGGATTGGCACAGCACAGGGTGGAGGCCAGAACAGAGACCTTGCTGAGTGGACTGGGGAAGAAAACCGGTTTCCCCAGCCTCAAGTCTGCGAGAGGTACCCTGCCCCCTCCTCCCCCAGCATGAACTAATCAGCTGCTGCTGATATAGCTATGGAGAGGAAATTTGCAGAATGGAAAAATTGATCTTTGACATAGTTTGAACTTTCCTCAGCTGCACCAAGTCACAATAGAACTCCGAGTCCATTCCTGCTGAATCCAGTTGGGCAAGGAGATCAGAAAGTTGCACAACAAAGGGGGGCTGTGCAGAATGGAGAGGTCTGGAATGTTGTTGGGAACCGCCCTGCCTGGTTTCAGAGGCTGTAAACCCCCATGGTTAAGGCTGAGTCAGAGTTGGGACCATAAGCCATTAAGGAGACGAAGCTTATCTCCCTGGCAGAAGTGCCACCTCTGCCCACTTCACCCTGTTTGGCCCTGAGCTTGGCCAGTTAGCCAATGACGGGTAAGAATCCTCAAGGGAGGATCAACCTAAGACAGGCTCTGGTCACCAGGAATAAACTCACAGGGAAGGACTCGGGGGGCTGTGGAAAAAGGGGGTGATGGACACCTCGCCCCTCGGCTTTGAAATAGCCTGAGTCCTCATTCAGTATGCAAGAAGTCTCCTAATCTCTTGGCTGCCTTACTTCCCTTGCCTGACTTAAGCCTGAAGCAATAACAGAGGGCAGTGCAGTCCTGTGCTGGGAGGGGCGGATTCCCTGGGGAATCAGGCCTAACAAAAATACATACATTCCTGTGAAACCTACTTAATTTGTACCCTCAGTTTAAAAGATAAGGGTCCAGACCTGAGATGAGTCTGGCGCCTAAAGTTTTATGTCCCTCTAACTAATTGGCTGTAACTCAGAATAAGCCTTCAAAGTTCTCTGTAAATCATGTATTGTTTAACCCTTACTGCCTAACAATGATTGATGAGTTTTATCTGTATTTCTGGGTGAATGAACCTAATAAAAACCCATGGAGAGAGAGGCTCTGGGTCCTTCTCCTTTGAGAGATCGGCCACCTCTCCTCCCCAAGCAAATCATGTCTTGGTAGTCTTATTTTTCATCCGTGGTGGACCGGGGGGGCTGCATTAAAGCCCCCCGACAGAATGTGTCTCATGCAAAGGCAGTGGGCTTGGCGTTAGATAGGCAAGAGTTGACCGCCTGAGGTTATTTACAGCTAGGCAGGATCCCGCCCCCTGCCCCCCCCAACACACACAGAGTACAAACCTCTGGGAAGGGAAAGGCATGCCCATCCCCCTCCTGCAGACTCGCAGACATCACATCCAACAGGGAAACTCTGCAGAACAGTCTTGCCAGGCTCAAGATACCCTTACTGGGCACATTTCCTCAGGGGGAAAAAAGACAGACTCTAAAAGGAGCCTTTCAAAACTTTTCTCAGCCAGCCAAGCCAACCTAGTTCCCCAGGTTCTCTTCCACTAAAACCTACTGGGCAGAGAGATCAGAAATTGGCACAACAAGGGATATTTAGGGACCCACCCAGCCTTGGCTCATATACAGAGTTGTCATCCATACAAAGCAGAAAAGAGCTAAACCTTGTACACAGATTGGCCCCTCATATGAAACAGACAGCTAACTCATCGGAAATGATACATTACCAGAAATAATCTGGGACAGATCAAGACATGGCACAGGGGCAGGGGAACACTCCCAAATTCTTCTCTGAAGTCCTAACAGTCCCTCTCAGGGGACATTCAGGGGTTCCATCCTCTTGATTGCATCAGAAGCCCTCTTAGAAACTGACAGGTCAGCAGTGAGGCTAAGACTAATGGCAGGATACAGATAGAGGCAGGTGGAGGTGGTACATGCTATGCTTTTGGATGTGAGATGACCCAACCCTGGGCCTTATGCTGATGAAAAGTCAGCATTGCAGAGCAGCAAGGTCCATCTGGGATGCAGTCAAGCATGTAGGTGATAGCCATAGACTAGAATGCTTGTAGCCTCAAACAAGCTGCCTAGAGCTAGATGAAGACAGCATTTCACTTTACCAGAGACATATCCAGAAGGGGAAGCCAGCAGGTAAGCACTAAACTCTGCTGAGACAAATTTCATCTTGTTTTTCTTTTTTATTTGCATTTTTTGCATCACTTTTTAAGACTTTTTCAATTTTTGTTACTATTTTTTCACTATTTTTTAAATTTCAAATCTCATTTTGAAATTTACTCTTCCCTTTTCTTAATCTATTTTGCCTTCTTTCTTCCTCTTCTTAATTTTGTTTGAAATTTTATTTTTCCCTTTCACCTTGTTTCTATTCCTCACTTTTATTACTTCTCCTCCCTCTATACTCTCAAAATCATTTTCTTTCCTGCAGTCATCTCATATTCTTTTTCTCTTTCTTACAATATTCTTATTTTCTTCCTGCCTTTATTAGTCTTTGCCCATTTGTTATTGACATTGCTGTAGTTGTTGTTTTTATTTGATTTTGTTCCTATTTTTTCACAATTTTTTGAATAGCAAACCTCATATTTTACTCTCTACTTTTTATACTCCATTTTGCTGCCTTCTTTCCCTTTCTTATTTATGTTTTATATTTTATTTTTCCTTTTCTTCTCCTTGATCCTACTTTCTGCTCTTATTATTTCTCCTCCCACTGGCCTCTCAATTTCATTTTTTTCCTTTAATTATCTCATACTTTTCTTTACCTTCTTATAATATTCTTTTTCTCTTTCCACTGTGATTAATCTTTGCTCATTTGACAATGATATTGCTGTTGTTGTTGAGGAATATTTCTGCTGGTGTGGATTTTGTTTTCTGTGTTATTTTGTTTTTTCTGTCAGCACCTGTAAAACAACATAAAATACATGGTATGAGTTGAGACTCTCAGGTACCAGCCAGAGGGAAGAACCCACCAACAAATGAAACAAAAAATGAATCAACCCCAAATACAACAGGAGAGCCCACATAAACTACATAAAGAGCATCCACCTCAGGAAATAAAAAAGTACTTGGAAACAAATGAAAATGAGCACACAACAACCCAAAACATGTGGGACACAGCAAAGGCAGGCGCAAAAGAGAAGTTCATAGCAATACAAGTCTAACTAAGTCAGATAGAAAAATCTCAAATGAACAATCTAACCATACATCTAAAAGAAATAGAAACAAAACAAAACAAATAAAGCCCACAGCAAGTAGAAAGAAGGAAATAATCAAGATCAGAGCAGAATTAAATGACATAGAGACTAAAACAACAATTCAAGGATCAAAGTATCCAGGAGCTGGTTCATTGAAAAGATAAACAAAATTGACAAAATTTTAATCAGAATCATCAAGAAAAAAAGAGAGAGGACCCAAATAAATAAAATCAAAAATGAAAGAGCATACGTAACAATTGATACCACAGAAATACAAAGGATTTTAAGAAATTACTATGAACAACTATGTGCCAAGAAATTGGAAAGCCTGAGCAAAATGGATAAATTTCTAGAAACAAAATCTCCAAAACTAAATCAAGAAGAAGCATAAAACCTGAATAGACCAATAACAACAAGTAAAATTGAAGCAGTATTCAAAAAATTTCCAGAACACAAAAACCTTGGACCAGATGACTTCACAGGCAAATTTTACCAAACATTCAAAGAAGAACTAACACCTATCCTTCTCAAACTATTCCAAAAAATTCAAGAAAAGGGAAGCTCCCAAATACTTTTTATGAGGGCACTGTTATCCAAATCCCAAAACCATGTAAAGGCACAACAAACGAGGAAAATTACAGGCCAATATCTCTGATGAACATAGATGCTAAAATTCTCGACAAAATACTAGTAAACTGAATTCAGTAGCCTTTTTCAAATACCATACACCATGATCAAGTGGGATTTATTCCAGTGATACAAAGCTGGTACAATAGTCACAAATCAACAAACATAATATATCACATAAACAAAATGAAGGACAAAAAATCACACGATAATATCAATAGATGCTGAAAAAACATTTGATAAAGTCCAGCATAATTCTATGATAAAAAACACTCAGGAAAGTTACTATAGAGGGACTTTACCTCAACATAATAAAGGCCATATACAAATAACCTACTGCCAACATCATATTCAATGGGCAAAAACTAAAAGTGTTTCCTTTAAGATCAGGACAATACAAGGGTGTCTGCTTTTGTCACTCTTATTCAACATAGTTCTGGAAGTTGTAGCCACAGTGATCAGACAAGAAGAAAGAAAAGGCATCCAAACTAGAAAGAAGGAATTAAACTGTTGTTATTGGCAGATGGCAAAAGAGTGTACATAGAAAATGCCGTAGACTCCACCAAAAAACTATACAACCTAGTAAGTGAATTTGGCAAAATAGTGGGATACCAAGTCAATATTCAGAAATTGATGGCATTTTTGTACACCAACAGTGAACTATGAGAAAGATAAACTAAGAAAAAAAATCCCATTTACCATAGCCACTCACAAAAAATAAATAAATAAATAAAAATAAAATACCTAGAAATAAATTTAACCATGGAGGTAAAAGACTTGTACTCAGAAAACTATAAAACACTGAAAAAAGAAATTGAGGAAGATACAAATAAGTGGAAGCATATACTGTGTTCATGAATAGGAAAAATTAACATCATTAAAATGTCCATACTATCCAAAAGCATTCTATAGATTCAACATAATTCCTCTTAAAATACCAATGGCATATTTCACAAATCTAGAAAAAATATTCTAAAAATTTATATGGAACCCAAAAGACCCTGAATAACCTCAGCAATCTTGAGAAAGAAGAACAAAGTTGAGGGATCACAATACCTTATATCAAACTATACTACAAGGCCACTGTAATCAGAACAGTTTGGTACTGCCATAAGAACAGACACATAGATCATTGGAACTTTTAACAGTAACCTAATCAACAAAATGAACAAGCAAGCAAAATATAACCAAAGACAATGAAATTGAGAACAGGCTGACAGTGACCAGAGTGGAGGTGGGGGGCTTATGGGGGAAAAGAGTGAAGGGTTTGCAGGAACAACTATAAAGGACATATGGACAATAATAAGGGGGGTTGAAACAGGGGAGGGAGGTGGGTAGGGCTGGGATGGTGGTGAGGGGTGGGGGGAAAGGCAGAAAACTGTATTTGAACAATAAAAAAAAGTTTAAAAAATAAATAAAAAATAAACTCAAAAAAAAAAAAAAAGAATAAAGAGCCCAGAAATAAACCCAAGTCTCTATGGACAAATAATATTTGACAAAGGTGTCATGAGCAGATAGTGGAGTAAAAATAGCCTCTTCAATAAATGGTGTTGGGAGAACTGGACTGGACATGCAAAAAAATGAAACTACACTACCAACTTACACCATACACCAGAATAAACACAAAATGGATAAAAGACTTAAATATAAGTTGTAATACCATAAAAGTACTAGAAGGAAACATAGGCAGTAAAATTTCAGATATCCCATGAAGCAATATTTTTGCTGATATATCTCCAGGACAAAGGATTAAAGGAAAAAAATGGGACATCATCAAATGAAAAAGCTTCTGCAGTGCTAAAGAAACCATCATCATAATGAAAAGGGTACCAACTGTATAGGAGAACATATTGGCCATTAATACATCAGACAAGTGTTTAATCTCCAAAATATATGAAGAACTCATATGACTCAATATCAGGAGTCAAACAATCCAATTAAAAAATGGGCAGAGGGCTGGAATAGACACTTCTCCAAGGGTGACATACAGAGGGCCCACAACCACATCTAAAAAAATGTGCAACATCAGTAGCCATCAGAGAGATGCAAATTAAGATAGCAATGAGATATCACTTCACACCTTCCCAAATGGCTACCATTAATAAATCAGCAAATCACAAGTACTGGCAAAGATGTGGAGAAAAGGAAACCCTAAAATGGAAACAGATACGTAGAATGATGGAACAGACTGAAGCTGTAAGAGGGGAGGAGGGAGGGAGGTGTTGCTTGAAAGAGGGTGAAAGGATTAGTCAAAGAACAGATATGAAGGAGCCATGGACATGGACAATGGTGTGGGGATTGACTATGGCCATGGCGGGTGGGCTGGGCAGAAGGGGGTGAAGATGGAAAAACTGGGAAAACTTTAATAGCATAAACAAAAATAAAAGTAAATAAAAATAAAATTAACATTATACTCTAAAAATTAGATGGAGAAACAAGAAAACAGTGAATAATCTAGCAATGAAATATACATAAAGAAATATTCAAGTCATATAAAAATGTAACACATGAATACAGTATTGTGACCCAGATCATGTACCCATATTCATTACATTTTACATTTACTTCTTTTTCATTCACTCCTATGTACTATACTGGTTAGATATTTTTATGCTGAAAAAAATCATTGATAACATAAAATTATCATATGAAAATATAAAAATAGAATGTATAACAACTTCTATAATCCCAATAAAAGTATCCATAAATAAACAATTTCATAATAATAAGTAATAAGAATGATTAAATGGAATAAAATCCATTTCTCTAATCGTCAGAAAGCCAGAAAAAGTAATGTTTTGACATATAAAACAACTATTCTCTATGTAAGAGGTAGAACATACTTGTGATTAATTATATCCCCAGCCAGGTACCTCAGCTGGTTAGAATGTCATCCCGATACACCAGGTATGTGGGCTTCATCCCTGGCCTGAGCACCTACAAGAACCAACCAATGAATGCATAACTAAGTGGGACAACAGAACTGATGTTTCCTCCTTCCTCTCTCTGTCTGAAATCAATAAATAAAAATTGATGTATATATATGTTATTAACTATAACTTGATGATAAAATAGTAACTTTCTTCTAGAATTCACTGAACTAATATTCCTAAATTCTCATTTTATAAACAGAATATTTTTATCAGTAGAAAATTTATGAAAGTACGTATCTTATCTTAATCTCTAATTTAAATTGAACAGGATGATCCCAAGGGAAAAAAATCCCTCCTTCCATTTGACAATAATTAATTACTTACCCTGTTGTTTCTAGATCATACAGTGAAGCAAAACTTTTGAGACTTGTATATACCTACATCATATACCTCCAAGATAAAATAAAGGACTTGGAGAACATTTTGTTAAAATATATAAATTGTACCTTTTTCATTATTAATTCTGCTGGAAATCATATCACTATGGCATTACCTATACTTTGTGGCAGAGATAGTACAGGTATAGATTTTCACTTCTCTGCCTGATCCCAAGGTAGCTAATGCCTCATTTTGTCAAATGGGTTGTGGGCAGAGATGTCATGGGTGTCTATTCTATACCAAAGCATTGAAGGCTTAGTATGATGCCTCCAGACTATATTCAGAGTATGGCAACTGGCAGAGTGCATATCTCTGCATGAAGTTACTCCATCATGAAGTTATTAGATGTTGGAGCTTCTGTGGATCTCTGAGTGACAGTGTGGAGCAAAGAACACCTAGAATACACAGATGAACTTTTGTTATGTTAAGACACAGATTTGGAGATTGTTTCTTATCACCACAAAGTCTAGCCTAACAAATATGTACTTTAGTATCACTACTTTCTACATATCATGAGCCAGCTACTCTTACTTATTACTCTGTGTTAAGATTTGTCTGGGGTATGTTGCCAATCTTATACACTTATAGTCTGTCTTATCTAATTAGTTCCCTTTATTTCTTTTCAATTATTTAAATGTGTGGAGTCAAAATTATATTCCTACTTTTACCTCCCTATCCTGAAAAATTAAAAAATAAAATTTAGTCATAAGAATGTCTGTACCAAAAAAAATCTGAATCTAAAACAGGAGTGAAGTTATATAAAAGCAGAGTTGTCATTCTGCTAAAATTTCTGGGGTTAAACTAGGTCAAGAAATATTCCAAAAGACTTTCTGTAAAGTTTCTTATGTAAAATGGTGTATAAACCATTTATATTAAACCCCTTATATTTTTATAATTTGGACATGTTCATGTTTAAAATATATATTCTTAATTTCCAGCATTTTTAATAAAATAAACAAATCTTTAAAAAAAATTATCACAAACACTTCACAGAGGATGTGAATAACCTCAGATCTGCAAACAATGTTCAACTCACCAGAAACAAAATAAACGTAAGTTAAAACAACAATCAAATACATAGTTGATTACCTTATTGGCAAAATTGTAAAGAGTTACAGAAAAGAGTTGGCCAGATGTAAGGAAACTCACTATTTAAAGGTAGTTTCTAATATAAAGAGTGGTACACAATTTCCCTCAAGTCATGTCAAAATACACTAAATATTCTCCAAAAAGTTCTAATTATAATAGAAATTAATGGGAGCAGCTCTAAATTCCAAAACAGGAGAGTAAAAAAAAAAATCAAGAGGGATTCATATCAAATACAAAGAAATCAACTTATTGGTGGATTAGGAATACATTAAAAAATGAAAATTTATTCATTTTTAACAAATATTTTCTTCCTCTACTACTTGCCCTATAATTGTGCACACACATTGTATTCACCAAGGTTGTCGTGTACACACACATTTTCAAATGTGTAGCATAAGTTCAAACAGTGATAAGAATAATGAAAATGGAAACCTAGGTGGTGTGATAGAGGGTTTTGGTGGGGAGAGTAGGGATGTGTTTAGAGGGGGCAATAATGGGGGGCCTTGCTGGCAAGGTACAACTTAACCTGAGCTGTAAAAGATAATAAGGAGCCTGATCTAGCTGAAGAAAAGGACATTTGGAGAAATGCAAAACTTCTACAGTGGAAATGCAATCACTGTTCAAAGAACATAAAGAACGCAAGAATCTGAGCCTAGGTATTTATGCAAGTGTGTTAGGAAACGAGTTCAGAGTTAAGATGGCCAATTCATTAGGTGCTTACAGACCACACTAAGAAGAATGAACTTTATGTCAAGTGATATGATAAGGAGGCAGAGGACTTTTACTATGGGAAGTAATGTAGATTTGTTGACATTTTTGAGATTTTTCTAGCAGATGTATAGACAATAAACTGTAAGGGAGCTAAAGACAGAACAGTACAACAATAAAGTAAAATAAGGGGGGAAAAATAGAAGTGATTTGAACCAGGACAGTAGCTGTGAAAGTTGAGAGAAGTAACTCATTACGTATGTAGTTACTGAAATCTTAGATATGGGATTTGATGAAAGGAAGAATTCTGCCAATTTGGGGTAAAGCTACTGGATGATTTTATTTGCTGTAATGGGAAAACTGGGAGAATACATTAGGGTCTGTAGAAGGGAGAAATCATGAGTTCTTGTCTTGGTCATTCTGAAAATAAAATGGAATTGGTAAAGTCATCTACTACATATATAAATTTGGGTCTCAGTCAGAGAGTCCATTTGGGAGCCCTATGAACAGAAATGTTTTTACCGGCCAAAATAATAGATGAGAACCACTAAAGGAAATGGTGTAGATAGAGAAAAGCTGAGAAATCTTTTGGAAGTTTTTTGATTAAGTTCCCACTCTTAAATCTAAGTGCCTCAACATTCATCATAAAACCCATCATGCTTTTCTTCTTTTTGGAAAAAATATAAAATCAAAACTGTGTTATTTAATTTAATAAGTTATAGAAAGTGCTGCAGTGCAACATTTCATATAATAACTGTTCACTGATTTTTGTCCTTTTTTTAATTAGTAATTTAGAGGTGATCACTTTGCCTACTTTCCTTTAGAGTGAAAGAAATCTAACAGAATTCTGTTTAGTCTTTTTCCAACCTCTGTGCAACATAAAGCTTTTTTCTAAGATGGAACTGACTAAACCATGGATGACTACACTCTCCCTGTGTGCAAAAATCACCCTATTCTTGCCTTTATTTGGAAAATTGGATGGTAGCACTGATTTGGGTACAAAGTGAATTTGAATTTTTATTTTGTGGAGCAATATGATGAGTGACCATTCTTCAGAATTTTCATGATTTCTATTTTCCTTATCAGAACCCAGGCAGGAAAAGCTCTGTTGTCTTTTGAGAAAAAGCAATCCTACTTCTCTGAGGAGAATATAAAACCAATACTTAGAAAAGTATGTGGAGGGTCACCAGGTCCCAGACTAGACTCACGCATCTTACTAAGGGTGTCTCCCTCAAACCTCACCCATGCTCTGCCTCTCCAGAACACAGATTTTACTTTCTCTCCACATTCTGGTTGAATAATTAGGTTATAAAAAATGCTCTAGAAAAACTTTATATCATTCAAAAACTTACATAAGTGAGCACACCACCAAGGCAGAATAAATATTCACTGACACCACAAAGTCATAATGTGTCTAGTTGTTGTACGTGTGAGCTTTTTTTATTTGTTTTATATTTGACCTAATTTCTTAGATCTATTGTCTTTTATGCTTGAATTTGCTAAAGAAAAAGGAAATACAGTGCCTTCATTGTGAGGCCTCACCTGGAAGCAAGTGACCTCATCTTTTTATTTGCCATTACTAGATGTAAAGGTGATTTAGTGTTTAAAAGGAGAAAAATTAAGCAAAATTATCAAAAGGGAAAAATAAACAAAAAATATTGCATTGAAACTGCACCTTTTGATGTACTGTGATCATAAAGTCAAGTCATTTTTTCTGTATTTTTACTGAACATGTCAACATGGAGCTGAGCAGAGCTTCATTTGCAAAAAGCCATGGTATCCTTATATGTGGAACTCTGAGAAAATAACTGCCTATTCTTTTTTCCTTATGTTGCAAGGACTTGAACTCCTGTGTTTAATTCTACTTGGGCAGCACATGGAGCTGGAGGTATTATCATAGGTGCCAATGGAACTAACATACAAAGAAACAACCTAGAAATATTGATTATCTGGTCCAGACAGTAAATTCTAAAATGATTTGGTGTACTCACACATATTACACATTGACATTTATAATTATACATCTTTAATAGAGATTTAAAATTCAGACAGATCCTTGATACTCCAGAACATAAATGTAATTTTTTTATTAGTTTGTAATGAACACCAGACATTCTCTCATAACTATATGCCTAGCCTTTCTTCCTTAAGAAAGATACTGCTGAATGAAGCTAGCAATCCCACCTCTTTTCAAGTTTACGTAGAATGAGAAGATAATTAACAGAAGCCTTGAAAATCTAAGTAGCTATCTTCTGTGGTTTGTTTAGCCATTCTACCAGAAAACATTGCTTAGAAATGCTTCACAAATGCAATCTGGCTCCCGCCCTCCACCTCGAACACTTTATGAACTCCAGCACTCACACAGAAGCTCATGTGCACAAATAACCTGAAGCTTCAGTTAATTAGTTTCACAGTAAATCTGCCTCTCTCTTCACTTTATGATATGATTTATTTGAAGAGAAAGTTAAAGGAAGCACTATTAAAGTAAGATAATGTGACAATGCTGGGATTTTTTTCTGGGGCTCTCCATGGGTGATTTTGGGATAAAAGCAAGCAGACAAAATTCCTGGGTTTATTAGAACTGTCAGGTTTGTGATGGAAACTGTTGTTCATTTTTCAGAAGGGCTGCACAATAACAACTGAAGTGAAGAGAGCTGTTTTGTTATTCCATTTGTCTTGCTTTTCATATTCTTCCAAATTTCAGGACTTTTATGAATTTTGCTTATTTAAGAGAGAACTCTGTTTTACTGTGAATTTCATTTATGAACTACTTGCCAGGACCACTGAGAGGAACACCTTATTGGGCCCCAACAGAGTGCTAAGTACTTATGACATTTATGTAAAAAGGAAATTGTGCCCATTTCAAGAAATTTAATGTTTGTTTGGTTTTGGTTTTGGGTTTTTTTTTTTTACTGATTGCCTCCTTAATTTCAATTGTGTATGTCACCTGAGGTAGAATGAGATATTCCAAATACAGAGAACATTCCCTTGCTGAAAATGCCAAAATCATTAGCTTGATTTGCTGAGTCCTTATTGATTAGAATATCAGTGATGTGAAGGTTGATTACTTAAGGTTTTTACCTCCATATTTTTTGATTTAGCAGCATCCAAACTTTTTATCCAACATTTTGCTATGGATATCAAAATATGATACATGAAACAAATTTTGTGCAGTCTTTATTATAAAGTCCTGTGTTTTAATCTTTGTATTTCCTTGCATATAGTAAAGCAGATAATTCTTACAAAAATGAATGTATTTCAGAAATATGAAACATAGAATGTAAATGTGCCCAACATTTGAACTTTCACTCCATTCTGTTAACACCTAGAAATGTGCTTCATTTATTAGCATGTTGAAAATTTTAATGATCCTTACTTTTCTCGGCACATGTGTTTAGTAAGATAGGCAATAGCAGTGTTCATAAAATTCTATTGTAAATTATCCAAAATAAATTAAAATGAGTTATCTAATCTGTATGTCAGATGTTTTTGTGTTAATTAAAATGCTGATTTACTATTTATTACTACTTCCCTGGTAAAACAAATTGACAATCAGTTACAGTCAACATTGAAAGAGTTATTTAGGTTACCCTGGTTCAATTTATTTTTATATGTTTACAATTTTGAGTATCTCTTCTTACCTTGTAACCTATGTGTACACCTCATTTTTATTAGGAGCATAATTGTATTACTATCAAGAAGTATAATATAAGTGGCTAGTTCATGCTGTGGTTAAAACTACAACTCTCAGTGGATTTAACCAAAAATGGTAAATTTCTTCTTCACACTACTCCAGGACCAGTTTCAAGGGGCATTGTTTTTCTTGTAGCTACTCAAGGACTTATGTTAATGGTAATAAAAAGAGAGAAGGTAATATTAAGCTGAAAAACTTCAAAGATGTCTTATGTATAAAAGTTAAGTGTTCAACTCAATCAAACCTGCTTAATAATGCAGTCTTTTCTAGTGGCATTTATCTATTCTCCTCATAACTGAATTGCATTTGATCTCCTGAGTACCTTAAGGTAGAGAAACTTAATAATGGGGTGGTGGAAAAAAGAAAATTCCTGCCTAATGACACATAAGTTGATCTAGATTTTTAAAAAGGATAATAACAACGACTCTCTCATATGCTATTTTTGTTGTTGATGTGCTGAGTTCAAGTTTTGCCAACTCGTTTTTTAAGGTTGTGGACTTCAATAACCTGATTAGTCTACATCCAGATAGTATAAATTTTTTCGGCTCTAACTATGGGAAAACAGAAACCAAAACAAAACTCTGAGTCTCGAGAATAAAGCAGAGGATTTGGTCACTAGATAATTTAAGCATTATTAATGTGTGTTCCATTTTGGAAATGTGTAAATCAGCTCATTTTTTTGAATCAAATTAAGACCAAGACCCTGAAAGAGATGAGGTTATTAACCTTTGTTCCCAGGCCAAATCGCATTTAGATAATTGGATGGTGCTGCAGAGCTAGAGTCTTCCAGTAATTTCATTTTGAAAAATAAAATTAGACAGCAGATCCTGGCACCCTTTTCCAAATGTACTTTAGTTCTATAAGTGTACTGTTCAACAGCTGTTATGTTCCACCCCTTAAGTGGTTATTTCCAATTTTCCTAAATAATTCATTTTTGTAAAAATAATACATCTCATTTATATAGAGCACTCCATTTTGTGATGTCAATGTTATTTTCATTCAACCCACATAAACAGTGTCAGCATGAGACTTAGCATAATTTCACAGATAATGAAACAGATGCCTAGAAAAGAGAAAGTAAAGAGCACATGGTGAGTTATGGCCCTACTTCTTTTAAAAACGATCTTCCAAAGCTTCTATAGGATGCTTGTATTTGCCCACAAGCTTCTCTGTATTAGGTCTCTATGTAAAATGATAAGGAAATCACTGACATTGCATATAAAAATGAAATTAGAAATATAGAATGCATGAAAATGAAAACAAATATGCATATAAGTCCTTGAATATTAACTTGTATTCTAACATGCCCAATATCCATGATTAATTTTTTTCAGTTTTAAAAGATGTAAATTACATGTTTTTTCCCTTAATGATACCAAGTAAAATCCACTTGATAACATCAAGGAAACCATGTGATTGTGCAGGTTGGTCACACTAATGGGTTGAGGGACAAGGCTGCTCTATCAGTAGAGTATGTGCCTAAATGTGATGTTCTCTTGTCCTCTTTCCAATTCAACTCCCTCAACATAGTACACCCACATATTATCAAGACTAATGTCCACTCTATCAAAGAGAAAAATGAGTACAGTAGTCTAGGTCATCTCTTTCTCCCTCATAAAGTAAGTGCAATTTTGCTCTCTTACTCTTCAATATTTATACCTCTAAGAGTTTTCCTTTGCCTATTTCATTGGCTAATACTTCTACAAACACATTAAATAGTAGCAAAACATAGGTCAACTTTCTTGAAATTATGGACAAGCATCTAATAATATCTATGAAGTAAGATATGAACCACCATTGGTGTTTTATATAAAAATCCTTATGTTCCTATTTTATTAAGTAGCATCACTTAAGAAATGGGTTTTGAAATTTTTTGGTCAAAATCACATGATTTTTTTCTATCATACCAATTAACCCTAATGTATATTAAAGGTTAGGTATAATTAACTATCATAGCACTTCTAGAATAAGTCCCACCTCGTCATAATGTATTACAATTTTAATGCGCTCTTGGATTCTCTCTGATTGAATAATTGAGATTTTTTGCTCTGCTATTCATATGTGTGGTTGTTCAACAGTTTTCTGTCTTGTGTTTAACATTTTTCAGGTTTTGTTATAATTCTTATGTCTGCTATATAAAATTTTTAGATGTTTTATTTCCCCATGCTTCCAGGTAATTTAAATATCATTTAAATTTTAATATATCTTTAAAAGTATTTGATAATACCCATGGCTATTTGGGCCTGATGCTTTTGTGCATGAGAGTTCTTTGCCACATTTTTCTATGTATTCTATTTGAACTTTCTGTCTCTACCGAGTATATCTCAGTTCAAATATATTTTCTTTTCTAGAAAGTTATGTACTTAATCTAGATTTTCAAATTTATTTTTATACAGTTGTACACAGTGGTCTCTTGTGATTTTTGGCACATCCTCTCTTTTGATGGCCATTACTTCCTTTTCATGACTTACTTTGCATATATCTGTTTCTCTCCTCTGTTTCACATAATTGCTTCATTATTTGATTATTTTATGAACTTTTAAAAAGTGTTCAGCTCATCTGTTTGTTAGTGTTATATTTTTGTCAATAATCACATTAAATCCTGCTTTTATAACTGTTAAGTTTCTTCCATCTACTTTTTTGTTTCAAATTTTCTGAGTATTTTGAGTTCTTGTTCTTTAAGATTAATTCCTTTATTTTTAAAAATTTGTATTGCATAAGTATTTTTTTTTATTTTGATAGATTCTACTTCTATTTCATTATTTTCAGAGAATGTTTGCACATCTCTATATTTTGTAAGTTACGCAAATTTTCTTTATGGCTTACTATATGACCAGTGTTTTTACAAGTCCCATGTGCTGGTGCATTGCTTATTGCTGGGGGTTAGAGTCCACCACATAGCTCTAATGTCTACCTTACTGATTACGTTTTCACTCTCTCTTGCATTTCTAGTATTATTTTATTTCTGAATCTATATTGAACTGAGAGATATGTGCTAATATTTCTTCTGATTATTCTTGCATTTTATTATAGTCTTCTTTCATTGTTATATTATTGGGTACACATATATTAACAAGTTCACTGAATTTTTGCCTTTAGGTTTACAAAGTCTTCTTTATATTGAATAATGTTTTGTCTTGGTCTATATTATCTCTGATTAGATGATGGCCTCTGTATTTTTTGCGTGTCTTTTAACATTTATTAACCCCTCTTTAGTTTAGTTATGCTCCATTGTATGGGGCATAGAGATGATTTCTGCTCTCTTTCAATACAGCTTCATTCTTTATAACTTTTCATTTAGAAAGTTGCATATCTTTTCTAAAATTTTCTTCTAGATATGTATGTAATTTCATAGTTATGTGTGGGACTGTACTTAAAAACATAAATTATGAGCTCAATGCATGTTAATTGATACATTAGTTCAGCAATTTTCAACCTTTTTCATTTCATGGAATGTATAAACTAATTCCTAAAATTCTGCAGCACACCAGAACAACATATTTTGCACTGATCTGACAAAAAGGGGTATAATTTTAATTGATTTAAAAAAATAATCTTCCAAAGTGACTTTTTAAAAAATTAGATGCCTATACTCATACATAACGATTTCTGGTACCAAGAATTAACCAATCAGATGCAAACTTATTGTACAATATGACCAATAAGATACAACTCTATTATATGACCTATATATTTATGGTTCAAGACAGGGTATTCACACCAGACAGCAATTGTGTTTTTTATTTGACAGTATAAGAGAAAAGATGTCAGTGCCCTTGACTAAATAGTCATGTATTTATTGTTTTAAAAAAGTGTTGCAGCACACCAGTTGAAAATCACTGCGTTATGTTTATGAACAAGAAGAAATAACCTCCATTTCAAAAAACTTATTTGTCAAAAAGAGACTAAAATATCTCTCTTTTTCAAGGCATACCTACAGTTCTTCGCATAAAAGAGTACTATGCTGAAAACCTGATGGACCTGTACCCCATTTTATATTTTACATATTAAAATTCTAAGTATGTTTATATTTTAAGATCACTTATTTATATTTATAATACATTTGAAAACTCTAAAAGTCATCTAAACATTGTAAAATGTTAATATATATGCAATTAAAATATTAAGTATGAATATTTTGTATAATTTATAAATATTTTGCAGGTTTTTAAAAGTCAGACAAAAATAGGGGGATCCATTATGGCTGCAGAGTATCTGAAAGCTCCAAACACTTGCTCCCAATCTGGATGGGTCTTGCAGGTAAACCACAGAGTAATCAACTTGGAAATTCAACTGAGAGTGAATGAGAGCATGTGTGAGTGTGTATGTGGAAGAGTGTGTGGGGCTTGTGTGTGAGTGGGCAAGAGCCTACCCACCTGCAGGGCACTCAGGAGCAGGCAGCCCAGGCTCTCCTCACAGAGCAGCCACCACTGCTGCGCAGCTGGGCACTTCTAGCTGTGCATGCAGATTTGGGCCGGGAGCCTTTCTGAGGAATTTAAAACATCCTCCTCAGGAAGAAGCCTCTGGAATGCCCCTACGTTGGTGCCCAGATGTGTCTTTGTGCCCTCTACCAAGGGCAGGGCTGTGCACTCCGCCACCACCAGGAGCCAGGAACTAGGGACTGCAGAACTTACTGGGGAGGGAGCTGTTTCTTTCCCGACCCCAGGCACCACTGGGATCACAGACAGGAGAGAGTTTGATGAGGAAGCTACAGATAGGCTCAAGAGCCACAACCTCTGGGGATGGAGAGAGATGGCTGGCCCATGCTGGCCGCAGAGACAGTGTGGTGGGAGCAGACCTGCCCAAGGCTAAGAGTCACTGGAGGGTAGTGGCTCACTACCATCCTACGCTATAGTATTGCTTCTGGACTCTTCCCTGTGCCATCCAGAATAGATCCAGAGAATAACTTTATCTAAAACTGTTGGAGGCTCTGGCAGAGGCTCAGCTCTGACCTAGAGAGAACTTAAGCTTTTGGGGAAAAGGGAGTATGTGGAGAACAGGCCCCCCAGGGCTTGGCGCGGCATTGTGAGGGCCACATAGAAACTCTATTAAAGGAGGAGATGAGGAAAGACTGGGGGCTCGGCAGGGACCCTGTGCTCATGTGTGCATGTGTGCACGCACACACAATAGCTCTGTCAACAGAGGAAACCAGAGTGATAGTGTCACACTGAATGGACTATGGGACCCGACACAGCACTGCTGGTGAGCAGGGGACTGTGCAGGATGGAGAGTTCAGGCCTGAGTCTCCTGCTACAGTGGCAGGCTGGGGACTGGATGGCCTGGAGCTGAACACCTGAGATTTGTTGCAGTTAGGCTGGTCTCCTCCCAGACAGGTGTGCCCAACCCCCACCTGCAGGATTACACGCTCTGCAGATTAGTGAGGCCAGGCTCAGGAGCCCCCTGCTGGGCACATATCCAAGGGAAAGAAGGAAAAGCTCTGAAAGGCCCCTGTCTACCAGACACTACAAACTATACTGTTCCTCAGGCCCTGATCCACTGAAACCAGCAGAGCAGAGAGATTAGAGACAGGTGCAACAAGAGGGCCACAGGGCCCCGCCCAGCCGGCACCTGTCTGTGCCAAGCAGAAAAGAGCTGTTCCTTTAGCACAGATTGGCCCCTCACAGGAAATGGAGAGCTAATTAACCAGAAATCATACATTGTAAAGAATCTGGAACAGACCAAGACGTGTGGTAAGGGGATGGAGAAACACTCCAAGCAACTTCCCTGAAGACTGAGTAGTTACCCTCAGGGGTGACCCAGGGTTCCTACCTTCCCAATCTCACCAGAGGCCCCCTCTGGAGGCAGGTGAATGTACTGGCAGTCTTCTCAGGTCATTAAACGAACCACTGGGATGCTGGAAAGCCAGCAGGGCAGAACTGTGGGAACCAGCCAAATCTGAAGGAGACGGCTACAGACTGTGGGTTGCTTGTAGTCTCAAATAGGTGGGCTAGGGTCAGACAAGAACACCATCTAACATTACCAGGGGCAGATCCAGAAAGAGAAGACAGTGGCAAACGCTGGACTCAACTAAGATGAATTCCACCGTGGTCTTCTTCATTATTTGCATTATTTTCTCTCCTGCACAGCTCTTTTTTTTTTTTTTAACTACAATAAAGTATTTATCTTCCTTTCTTTTTTTAAATTGTTTTCAAGTACAGTCATCTTCATTTACTCCTATCCCCTCCCACTGCCCACCCATCCTCACCTCCCACCTTTGGTTTTGTCCATGTGTCCTTTATACATGTTCCTCGATGAACCTTCCCCTAATTTCCCCATTATTCCTCTCATACCTCCCCTCTGATTACCATCAGGCTATTCTTTATTTCAAGGTCTCTGTTTATATTTTGCTTACTTGTTTGTCTTGTTGGTCAGGTTCTGCTTATACGTGAGATCACTTGGTATTTGTCTTTCACCAATTGCATTATTTCACACTGCATAATGCACTCCAGTTCCATCCATGCTGTCACAAAGGGTAGGAGCCCCTTCTTCCTTTCTGCTGCATAGCATTCAATTGTGTAAATGTACCACAGCTTTTTAATTCACTCATTTTCAAATGAGCATTTAGGTTGATTCCAGCACTTGGCTATTGTAAATTGTGCTGCTATGAACATTGGGGTGCATAGGTTCTTTTGAATTGGTGTTTCAGAGTTCTTAGGGTATAATCCCAGCAGTGGAATTGATGAGCCAAAAGGCAGTTCCATTTGAAGTTTTCTGAGAAAATTCCATACTGTCTTCCACAGTGGCTGCACCAGTCTGAATTCCCACCAACAGTGCAATAGGGTTCCCTTTTCTCCACATCCTCTCCAACACATGTTGTTTGTTGAGTTGTTTATGATGGCCATTCTGACCGGTGTAAAGTGGTATCTCATTGTGGTTTTAAATTTGCATCTCTCTGATGGCTAGTGATGCTGAGCATCTTCTCATATGTCTCTGGCCCCTCTGTATGTCCTCCTTGGAGAAGTGTCTGTTCAAGACCTTTGCCCATTTTTTAATTGGGTTGTTTGTCTTCCTGGAGTGGAGTCCTGTGAGTTCTTTATATATTTTGAAGGTCAAACCCTTGTCTGAGGTATCACTGGCAAATATGTTTTCCTATACGTTCGGTTCCCTTTTCATTTTGCTGATTTTTTTCAGCTGCAGAAGCTTTTTATTTTGATAAAGTCCCTTTGTTTATTCTTTCCTTTATGACCTTTGCTATAGGAGACATATCAGTGAACATATTGCTGCATGGAATATCTGAGATTTTGCTGCCTATGTTGTCCTCTAGGACTTTTATGGTGTTGTGTCTTTTATCCACCTTGAGTTTATTTTTGTGTATGGTGTAAGTTGGTGGTCAAGGTTTATTTTTTTGCATGTAGCTGTCCAGATGTCCCAACACCATTTGTTGAAGAGGCTATTTTTACTCCATTTAATGCTTCTGCTCCCTTTGTTGAATATTAATTGACTGTAGAGACTTGGGTTAATTTCTGGGCTTTCTATTCTGTTACATTAATTTATGTGTCTGTTCTTATGCTCGTACCAGACTATTTTAATTACTGTGGCTTTATAACATAGTTTGATATAAGGTATTGTGGCCCCTCCTACGTTGTTCTTCTTTCTGAAAATTGCTGTGTCTATTCTGGGTCATTTATGATTCCATATAATTTTCTGAAATGTTTGTTCTATATTTGTGAAATATATCATTGGTATTTTAATAGAGAGAGATTCCATTGAATCTGTAAATTACTTTGGGTAATATAGACATTTTGATGATGTTAATTCTTTCAATCCATGGACATAGTATATGCTTCCATATACTTTATTTGTGTCTTCCTTAATTTCTTTCTTTAGTGTTGTGTAGTTTTCTGAGTAAAGGTCTATTACCTCCTTGGTTAGGTTGATTCCTAGGTACTTTATGTTTCCTGCATAGCTTTTTAACATTCATTTCTTTTCCCCAAGTTATTCCTATTATTTTAGTAGGATTTTTTTATTTTAGTTCATTTCAAATCTCATAATTTACTCCTCCCTTCTATTACCTCATTTTGCCTTCTTCCTTCCTGTTTTTTATTTTTTATTTTTATTTTATCTCTTGCTATGACCTGCTTCTCTTTTACATTCTTAACATTTCTACACCCTCCAGACTTTCAAAACCATTTTTCTTGTAATTAGTTATCTCACATTGTTTTTCCCATTATTAAAATACCCTTATCATCTCTTCACCTTTATTAATCTTTGCCCATTGGTTGTTGACATGGTGGTTGTTGTTGTCTTTGCACAATTTTATTCCTATATCTTCATTATTTTTCTATTTCAAATCTCAAATTTTACTGTTCCCTTTTTCTACCATGTTTGCCTTCCTCCTGTCCTTTCTTTTAAATTTTACTTTATACCTCCCTTAGCTAGTTTTTCATTCCTCACTCTTGTTATTTCTTCTCCCTCTATGTCCTCAAAATCACTTTTATTTCCTTTATACATATTATAAGCTTCTTTTTCTTTCTACTTTCCTTCTTATTCCCATTCCACCTGTATTAATCTTTGCTCATTTGTTGTTGATATTGCTGTGATGGATCTTTTTCTCCAATTTGGTTCCTATTATTTTCACTCTAGAAAAAATTTAAACATGCCATTTTGCTTTCTTCTGCCCCTTTTCTATTTACAATGAAAGTAATTTTTCTTTCTTTTTTGCCTTGCTTCAGTTCCCCTCTCTTATTATTTCTCTTCCCTCTATCCTCCCAAAATCATATTTCTTTCAGTCATCTCATATTCATTTTTCCTTTCTTATAATAGTGTTAATCTCTTTACAACTTTATTAGTATTGGTACATTTGCAGTTGATAGTGTGGATGTGGGTGGGGTTTACTTTTGCAGGCATTGGGTTTGTTTCCTGGGTTGTTTGTGTTTTTCTAGTGGCACCTGTACAACAGCACACAAGACATGGTGGGCAGAGTGACTCTTCATCAGCCAGCTGGAGGAAAGAACAACCAAAGAGTGACCCAAAAACAACCATAACCCAGTTATAACAAGAGAGCCCACATAAATGGCATAAGGGTCATCCCAAGACCATCCAGCTCAGCAGATCAAGGAGACAGCACCACTGAGTCCCACAGGTTTCCTACCATGGAAGAACACCCCACAAAGACAGGGAGTCAAAGCAGATCAATCTAATAAGCAGAACCAAACAAGAAGAGTCACCTAAAATGGAGAAACAAAAAAACACATCCCAATAGAAAGGAAAGGAGGAATCCCCAGAAAAAGTGCAAAATTAAATTGAGGCAAGCAAACTATCAGACATTGAGTTCAAAATAATGGTTTTAAGGATGCTCAAGGAGCTCAGTGAAAACTACAAGGAACTCTATGGAAGGCACAAGGAACATGCTGGGAACTACACCAGCATGAGAAAGGACATAGAAACTATCAATAAGAGCCAGGAGGAAATGAAGAATAAAATGTCCGAAATGAAGAATAACCTAGAGGGAATTAAAAGCAGGCTAGATGAAGCAGAGGATCAAATCAGCAAGTTGGAGGAGAAAGTAGGAAAAAATCCCAGAAAGAGCAGTAAAATGAAAAAAGCCTCAAAAAGAATGAAGATCTTTTAAGGAAGCTCCAGGACTACATGAAATGTAACATATTTGCATCTTAGGGATATCAGAGAGAGAAGAAGAGGAGCAACAGATAGAAAGCCTGCTTGAAAAAGTAATGTAAGAAAAGGTAATGACAGAAAATCCCCTAACTTTGTGAGCGAAAATGTCATGCAAATCCAGGAAGCATAGAGGGTTCCAATCAAATGAACCCAAAGAGACCCACTCTACAACTCATCATAACTGAAAGCATAAAATTTAAGGATAAAGAGAGAATCTTAAAGACAGCAATGGAGAAACAGCTATAGCATACAAGGGAGCTCCAATAAGGCTCACAGCTGATTTTTCAACAAAAACAATACAAGCCAAAAAGGAATAGCAAGAAGTGTTATAACTAGTGAAAAGCAAAGGCCTGCAACCAAGACTACTCTATCCAGCAAGGCTCTCATTTAAAATGGAAGGTGAAAACAGGAGTTCCCAGAAAAAAAAAAAGAGGCTAAAACACCTCCAACAAACAAGCATTGCTAGAGATGCTAAAGGGGCCCTGGACTGTGAACGCAGAAAAGGAGCCCCAGGGCTCACCTGAAGCCCGGCTGGCGCTCACCCACATTAGCGGACTGGGGGCCCACAACTGAAACTCCTGGTGAGCACACACCCTGATAAGCGCCCGGATGCCTGAGCACCAGACCCAAAGTGCCCCAGTGGGCGCATACCACAATCAGTGGCCCAGGGCCCACACCTGAAACCCCAGGTGGACACGGCCCTGATAAGCAGCGAGGCTGCCTGGGCACACAGACAAAAAGCGCCGGGGTGGGCGCGCACCCCTAAAACCCCAGCTGGGCACCCACACCTTAAACCTCGGGTGGATGCACAACTGGATCAGTGGCTGGCTGCCCCCGCACACAGACCCAAAGCGGGGGATCAGCAGCCAACCCAGGACCAAAGCGGAGATCGGCGACACAACCTGATCAACGGCCTGGCTGCCTGCAGGCGACCACACCCAAAAGCATCAGTTCTGAAAAACGCCTACCTAGCCCCTGCGCACAGAACCCTGCAGGGCCTACTGGCTCTCTAGGACGAAGGCAGAACACCCAGTAGAGGGAAGCTGCAGGGCTAGGGGAGACTGCATTCCCCGGAAAGACTCCACCCAGTAGGGGGCTGAACCATCCCATAGCAGCACCGAGAGCCCCTAGCATCTAAGACAGCAAAGAGCAAGAAGTGGGAGTGTGAGTTGCCCTTAATTGGTGCAACTCAAGGACAGCACAGCTGGTGAACTAAAGCCTATTGGGGAGCAGAAAGACCCGGAGGAACTGGACTGAAGGCTGAACAACAGCGAAGAGTGTGGCTCAGGAAGGGAGAAAAGTGAAACCAATCCTTCCAACCACCCACTCCCGTTCCACGTTCCACAGACAGGAAGATCAGCAGAACTAACCTGACCAGTTTAAAGCCAGGAGAAGACTCTTTTTTTCCTTCCTCCTTTCCCCCTGAATTCCTTCTTCTTTCTGTCCTTCTTTCTTTTTTTTTATTCCTTCTTCCTGCCTTCTTTTATTTATTCTTTTGTTTTAATTTTTGTTAAAATTCCTTCTTATCTTGCCTCTGATCTTTCTTTATTCCTTCTTCCTTCCTTCCTTTCCTTTTCTATTCCCTTTTTCCCTCCTTCCCTTCTTTTTTTTTTTTTTTGCCCCCTTCCTCTTTTTACCACAGGTGAGACATAAAACCTGGAGTGCTGAAAAGACCAGAGTTAGACCGTGTTACACCCATAAACATCAGCTCAAGACCAGTGAGCAAAGGAGATTAAGGAGACAGCACCACTGAATCCCATTGGCATTCTACCATAGAAGTTCATACCATAAACCCAGGGAGTCAGAATAGATCAATTTCAGAAGCAGAGGCTAACAAGAAGAGTCTCACAAACAATGGGAAGACAAAGTAACAATCCCCAAATGAAAGGAAAGGAGGAAGCCTCGGAAAGAATGCTAAATGAAATAGAGGCAAGTCAACTATCACATACTGAGTTCAAAGCAATGGTATAAGGTAGCTCACTGAGCTCTCTGAGCTCACAGAGAACTACCAGAAACTACAGGGAAACTACAATAAACTCACTGCAAACTATATCAACATGAAAAAGTAAATAGAAACTATCAACAAGTGCCAAGAGGAAATGAAGAACACAATTTCTGCATTGAAGAACACACTAGAAGGAAAGAAAAGCAGACTTGATGAAGCAGAGGATCGGATCAGCGAGATGGAGGACAAAGTAGAAAAAAACACTAAAAAAGAGCAAGAAAAGGAAAAGAGGCTCAGAAAGAATAAAGAGGGATTAAGGGAAATGCAGGACAACATGAAACGTAACAATATCCATATAATAGGAATACCAGAAGGAGAAGAAGAGCAACGGATAGAAAACCTGTTTGAAAAAGTAATGATGGAAAATTTCCCTAATCTGACGAGAGAAAGAGTCACACAAATGCAGGAAACACAGAGGATCCCAAGCAAGAAGAAGCCAAAGAGGCCCACTGCAAGACACATCATCATTAAAATGGCAAAATTCCAAGACAAAGAGAGGAACTTAAAGGCAGCAAGGGAGAAACAGGAAGTAACGTACAAGGGAGATCCAATAAGGTTAGCAACTGACTTCTCAATGGAAACGCTCCAAGCCAGAAGAGAATGGCAAAAAATGTTCCAAGTAATGAGAACCAGAGGCCTGCAACCAAGGCTACTTTACCCAGCAAGGCTCTCGATCAAGATAGAAGGCCAAATAAAGAGTTTCCCAGACAAAAGAAGTCTACAAGAATACACTTCCACCAAACCAGCTCTGCAAGAGATGCTAAAGGGACTGCTTTAAGGAAAGGAAGGAAAAGAGAAACAGAGAGGAACACAGGTAGGAAAAAAATGGCAATGAATAACTACCTATCGATAATAACCTTAAACGTAAATGGATTAAATGCTCCAATCAAAAGACATAGAATAGCTGAATGGATAAGAAAACATGATCCACACATCTGCTGCCTACAAGACACCCATCTCAGGACAAAAGACCTGCACAGACTGAAAGTGAAGGGCTGGAAACAAATTTTCCAAGCAAATGGACAGGGAAAAAAAGCTTGGGTAGCAATACTCATATCAGACAAAATAGACTTCCAAAGAAGGGCCATAAAGAGAGACCCAGAAGGTCACTTCATAATACTCAAAGGAAGAATCCACCAAGAAGACATAAACATTGTAAATATATATGCACCCAACATAGGAGCACCCAAATACATAAAGAAAATCTTGGAGGACTTCAACAAAGAGATTGACAGCAACACAATTATAGTAAGGGACTTTAACACCCCACTATCAAAAATGGACAGGTCTTCCAAACAAAATATCAAGAATGATATTGTGTCACTTAACAATACTCTAGATGAAATGGACTTAGCTGATATATTTAGAGATTTTCATCCCAAAGAAGCAAAATACACATACTTTTCAAGTTTACATGGAACTTTTTCAAAGATAGACTATATGATAGGACACAAAGCAAGCCTCAACAAATTCAAGAAAATTAAAATCATATCAAGCATTTTCTCTGACCATAAGGGACTGAAACTAGAAACCAACCCCAAAGGAAAAAACACAAAACACACAAAATCATGGAGACTAAATAGCATGCTATTAAACAATGAATGGGTCAAGAATGAGATTAGGGAAGAAATCAAAAAATTCTGGAAGCAAATGAAAATGAACTCACAACAACCCAAGAACTATGGGACACAGCAAAGGCAGTCCTGAGAGGGAAGTTCAGAGCAATACAGGCCTATCTTAAGTAGTTAGAAACATTTCCAACAAACAACCTAACCGTACACCTACAAGAACTAGAGGAACAACAACAAAGACAGCCCAGAGCAAGCAGAAGGAAGGAAATAACCAAGAACAGACCGGAGTTAAATGAAATAGAGACTAAAAGCACAATTCTAAAGATCAATGAATCCAGGAGCTGGTTCTTTGAGAAGATAAACAAAATCGACAAGCCTTTAAGTAGGCTCATCAAGACAAAAAGAGAGAGGATCCAAATACAATTAGAAATGAAAGAGGAGAGATTAAAACTGATACCATAGAAATACAAAGGATTGTAAGAAATTACTACGAGGAACTACATGCCAAGAAATTTAAAAACCTAGAGGAACTGGACAAATTTCTAGAAAAATATAATCTTCCAAAACTGAATGAAGAAGAAGCAGAAAGCCTGAACAGACCAGTAACAGCAGACGAAATTGATGCAGTCCTCCAAAAACTCCCAACACACAAAAGCCCTGGACCAGATGGTTTCACAGGAGAATTCTACACAGCATTTAAGGAAGAGCTAACCCCTATCCTCTCAGACTATTTGAAAAAATCCAAACTGATGGAAGACTCCCAAACCCTTTTAAGGAAGCCAGCATCATCCTAATCCCAAAACCAAATAAAGATACAACGAAGAAAGAAAACTTCAGGCCAATATCGCTTATGAACATAGACGCTAAAATTCTCAACGAAATATTGGCAAACCACATCTAGCAATTAAAAAGATCATCCACCATGACCAAATGGGATTCATCCCAGGGATGCAAGGATGGTACAATATTCGCAAATCAACAAACATAATACATCACATCAACAACAGCAAAGACAAAAATCACATGATCATATCAATAGATGCAGAAAAAGCATTTGATAAGGTACAGCACCCATTTCTGATAAAAACCCTCAGCAAAGTGAGAATAGAGGGAGCATTCCTCAACATCATAAAGGCCATATATGAGAGACCTACAGACAACATCATACTCAATGGACAAAAACTTAGAGCTTTCCCACTAAGATCAGGAACAAGACAAGGATGCCCTCTCTCACCACTCCTATTCAACATAGTATTGGAAGTTCTAGCCACAGCAATCAGACAAGAAAAAGCAATAAAAGGCATCCAAATTGGAAAGGAGGAAATGGAACTGTCACTGTTTGCAGATGACATGATAGTGTACATGGAACATCCTATAGACTCCACCAAAAAACTACTTGACCTAATAAATGAATTGGGCAAAACACCTGGATACAAAGTCAATACTCAGAAATCAAAGGCATTCCTGTATACCAACAACGAAACTGCAGAAACAGAAATCAGGAAACAAATCCCATTTGATATAGCAACAAGAAAAATAAAGTACCTAGGAATCAACCTAACCAAGGAGGTAAAAGACCTGTACTCAGAAAACTACACAACATTGAAGAAAGAAATTAAGGAAGACACAAAAAAATGGAAGCATGTACCATGCTCATGGATTGGGAGAATTAACATCATCAAAATGGCCAAACTACCCAAAGCAATTTATAGATTCAATGCAATCCCTATTAGAGTACCCATGACATATTTCACAGATATAGAACAAACATTTCAGAAATTTATATGGAACCATAAATGACCCCGAATACCTGCAGCAATTTTGAGGAAGAAGAACAAAGCAGGAGGGATCACAATACCTGATATCAAACTGTATTACAAGGCCACTGTAATCAAAACAGCCTGGTACTGGCTAAAAACAGGCACATAGACCAATGGAACAGAAGAGAGCCCAGAAATAAACTCAAGTCTATACGGTGAATTAATATTTGACAAAGGAAGCAGGAGCATAAAATGGAGCAAAAACAGCCTCTTAAACAAATGGTGTTGGGAGATCTGGACAGCTACGTGCAAAAAAGATGAAACTTGATCACCAACTTATGCCATACACAAAAATAAACTCACGATGGATAAAAGACTTAAGTATAAGTTGTAACACCATAAATGTCCTTGAGGAAAACATTGGCAGGAAAATCTCAGACATTCCACGCAATAACATCCTCACAGACATGTCCCCTAAAGCAAGGGACATAAAGGAAAGAATAAACAAATGGGACCTCATCAAAATATAAAGCTTCTGCATGCCTAAAGAAAACAGCATCAAATTACAAAGAGAACCAACAGTACGGGAAAACATATTTGCTAATGATACCTCAGACAAGGGCCTGATCTACAAAATATATAAAGAACTCATATGACGCCACTCCAGGAAGACAAACAACCCAATTAAAAAATGGGCAAAGGACTTGAACAGACACTTCTCCAAGGAAGACATACAGAGCACCCAGAGACATATGAAAAGATGCTCAGCATCACTAGCCATCGAGAGATTCAAATTAAAATCACAGTGAGGTACCATCTCATACCAGTCAGAGTGGCCAACATAAACAAATCCACAAACAAATGTTGGAGAGGATGCAGAGAAAAGGGAACCCTATTGCACTGTTGGAGGGAATGCAGACTGGTGAGGCCACTGTGGAAAACAGTATGGAATATCCTCAGAAATCTAAAAATGGAACTGTCCTTTGACCCAGCAATTCCACTGCTGGGATTATACCCTAAGAACCCTGAAACACCAATCCAAAAGAACCTATGCACCCCAGTGTTCATAGCAGCACAATTTACAATAGCCAAGTACTGGAAGCAACCTAAGTGCCCATCAGCAAATGAGTGGATCCAAAAACTATGGTATATTTACACAATGGAATTCTATGCAGCATAGAGAAAGAAGGAACTTATACCCTTTGCAACAGCATGGATGGAACTGGAGAGCATTATGCTAAGTGAAATAAGCCAGATGGTGAGGGACAAATACCATATGATCTCACCTTTAACTGGACCATAATCAATAGAAAAAAAAAAGAAGCAAACAAAGTATAACCAGAGACATTGTAGTTAAGAACAATCTAACAATAGCCAAGGGGGAGTGGGGTAGGGACAGTGGGAAGAGGGGATTACAGGAACTACTATAAAGGACACATGGACAAAATCAAGGGGGGAGGTGGAGGTGTGAGAGGGAGGTGGGTTCATCTGGGGTTGGGTGAAGGGATGGGGAGAAAAGGCATACAACTGTATTTGAATAACAATAGAAATTTTTATAAAGAGAGATGCTAAAGGCACTGGGTTAAGAAGATGAAGAAGAGAGATAGAGGAACACAGATAAAAAAGGGAAAATGACAATGAATAAATACCTGTCAATAATCTAAAATGTAAATGGATTAAATGTTCTAATCAAAAGATATAGAGTAGCTGAATGGATAAGAGACATGAGCCATATATATGCTGTCTCCAAGACAGCAACCTCAGAACAAAAGTCTATACAGACTGAAAGTGAAAGGATGGAGAAAATATTAGAAGCAAACAGACATGAAAAAAAAAAGCTAGGGTAGCAATAATTATATAAGAGAAAATAGAATTCAAAATATAGGCAAACAAGAGAAAAACAAGGTCACTATAATACTTAAGAGAGTAGTGCAACAAGAAGATATTACTCTTATAAACATATATACACCAAACATAGGTGCAACTAAATATATAAGAAAATTCTTGGAGGACTTCAAGAAACATATCAACAGCAAAACAGTCGTAGGGAATTTTAACACCTCGCTGTTAACAATGAAGAGCTGTTCCAACCAGAATCAATAAGGATATTGAAGCACTGAACTACACTCTAGATATATGGATTTAATTGATACATACAGAACTTTTTAATGCAAACAAGCAAAATGTAACTTCTTTTCAAATATACACAGAACAGTTTCAAAGGCAGACCACATGGTAGGACACAAAACTAGCCTCAACAAACTCAAGAAAATTGAAATCATGTCAACCGTCATCTCAGATCACAATGGCTTGAAAGTAGAAATCAATCTAAAGAAAAAACTCAAAAACATTCAAGTACATGGAGTCTGAATAACAAGTTATTATATACTGAGTGGATAAACAATAAGATCAAGGAAAAAAATCAAAAAGTATCTGGAAACAAATGAAAATGAACAAAAAAGAGCCCAAATCTGTTGGGAACTGCCCTGCCTGGTTTCAGAAGCTGTAACCTGCCATGGTTAAGGCTGAGTCAGAGTTGGGTCCATAAGCCACGAAGGATACAAAGCTTATCTCCCTGGCAGGTGTGCCACCTCTGCCCACTTCACCCTGTTTGGCCCTGAGCTTGAGCAGGTAGCCAATGACAGGTAAGAATCCTCAAGGGAGGATCAACCTAAGACAGGCATGGTCACAGAAGAGGCCCACAGGGAAGGACTCGAGGGGCTATAGAAAAAGGGGGTGATGGACCCTCCCCCCTCAGCTTTGAAATAGCCTGAGTCCTCATTCTGTCTGTAAGAAGTCTCCTAATCTCTTGGTTGCCTTACTTCCCTTGCCTGACTTAAGGCTGAAGCAATAACAGAGGGCAGTGCAGTCTTTTGCTGGGAGGGGCAGATTCCCTGGCGAATCAGACCTAAGAAAAAGTACATACATTCCTGTGAAACCTGTTTAATTTGTACCCTCAGCTTAAAAGATAAGGGTCCAGACCTGAGATGAGTCTGGCGCCTAACTTTTTATAGCCCTCAAAGTTCTCTGTAAATCATGTATTGTTTAACCCTTACTGGCTGACAATGATTGATGAGCTTTATCTGCATTCCTGTGCTAATGAACCTAATAAAAGCCCAGGGAGGAAAAGGCTCTTGGCCCTTCTCCTTTGAGAGATCATCCACCTCTCCTCCCCAAGCAGATCATATCTTGGTAGACTTATTCTTCATCTGTGGGGGACAGAGGGCTGCGATAAAGCTCCGCGACACAAATCCTATGGAATACAATGAAGGCATTCATAAGATGGAAGTTCATAGCAATGCAGGCCTACCTAAAGAAGATAGAAAAATATCAAATATATAACCTAACCCTACATCTAAAAGAACTAGAGGAAAAACAATAAACAAAGCCCAGAGTGAGTAGAAGGAAGGAAATAATCAGGATCAGAGCAGAATTAAATTATATAGAGGCAAAAAAAAAATTTGAGAGGATCAATGTATCCAGAAGCTGGTTCTTGGGAAAGATAAACAAAATTAACAAACCTGTAATCAGATTCATCAAGAAAAACAGAGAGAGGACCCAGATAAATAAAATCAGCAACAAAAGAGGAGAAGTTAAAACTGAGACCATGGAAATACAAAGGATTTTAAGAAATTACTACCAACATATGCCAAGAAATTGGACAACTTGGGCAAAGGGGACAAATTTCTAGAAAGATACAATCTTCCAAAATTCAATCAAGAAGAAGCAAATAGCCTAACTAAACCAATAAGAACTAATAAAAGCAATAGTCAAAAAACTCCCAGCGTACAAATCCCTAGACTGGATGACTTCACAGGCAAATTCTACCAAACATTTAAAGAACTAACTCCTATTCTTCTTAAACAATCCCCCAAAATTCAAGGAGAGTGAAGACTTCCAAAGTCCTTTTTATGAAGCCAGTATTATCCTAGTCCCAAAATCAGATAAAGACACAACAGAGAAAGAAAACCACAGACCAATATCTCTGATGAACATAGACGCTAAAATTCTGAACAAAATATCAGCAGTCTGGATCCAGCCATACATTAAAAATATCATACACCATGATCAATTGGGATACATACCTAGGATGCAAGAATGGTACAATATTTACAAATCAATAAACATAACATACCACATAAACAAAGTGAAATATAAAAATCACATGATCATTTCAATAGATACTGGAAAAGCATTTATAAAATTCAGCACCTATTTACAAAAACACTCAGCAGAGTGGGAATAGAGGGAGCATACTTCGACATAAGAAAGGCCATAACTGAGAAACCTACAGCCAACATCATACTCAAAGGACAAAAACTAAAATCATTCCCCTTCAGATCAGAAACAAGGCAAGGGTGTCTGCTTTCACCACTTTTATTCAATATAGTACCAGAAGTTATAGTTACAGCAATCAGACAAGAAAAAGAAACAAAAGGCATCCAAATTGGAAAGGAGGAAGTAATCTGTCATTATTTGCAGATGACATGATAGTGTACATAGAAAACCCTATAGGCTCCACCAAAAAACTACTTGATTTAATCATTGAATTTGGCAATACAGCAGGATACAAAAATAAATATTCAAAAATCAAGGGCATTTCTGTACACTAACAATAAAATATTAGAAAGAGAAACTAGGAAAACAATCCCATTTACTATAGCAACAAGAAAAATAAAGTACCAAGGAACAAACTGAACTAAGGAGGTAAACGATCTGTACTTAGAAAACTACAGAACACTGAAGAAAGAAATTAAAGAAGATACAAATACATGGAAGCACATACCATGTTAATGAATTGGAAGAATTAACATCATTAAAATATCCATACTACCCAAAGCAATCTATAGATTCAATACAATTCCTATTAACATACCAATGTCATATTTCATGGATCTAGAACAATATTCTGAAAGTTTATATGGAACCAAAAAAGACCATGAATATCCTCAGAACCCTTGAGAAAGAAAAATAAAGAGGGATCACAATACCTGATAAACTATACTACAATGCCACTATAATCAAAACAGTCTGGTACTGGCACAAGAACAGATATATAGATCCCATGGAACAGAGTAGAGAACCCAGAAATAAACACGAGTCTCTATGGTCAATTAATATTTGACAAAGGGCTCAGAAGCATAACATGAAGTAAAAATAGCCTCTTCAATAAATGGTTTTGGGAAAACTGGACTGGTACATGCAAAAAAACTCAAACTAGACCACCAACTTATACCATACACCAGAATAAACTCAAAATGGATAAAAGACTTACATGTAAGTTGTGACACTATAAAAGCCCTAGAGGAAAACATAGGCAGTAAAATTTTAGATATCCCACGTAACAACGTTTTTGATGATACATCTCCTAGCACAAAGGAAATAAAGGAAAAAAAATAACAAATTGGACTATATCAAATTAAAAATCTTCTGTACCACTAAAGAAACCATCATCAAAATAAAAAGGGAACTGACCATATGGGAGAACATATTTGCCAATGATACCTTGAACAAGGGTTTGATCTCCAAATATATATAAACTCACAGGACTCCACACCAGGAAGTCAAAAAATCCAATTAAAAAATGGGCAAGGGATCTGAATAAACACTTCTCCAAGAGGACATACAGAGGGCTTGGAGACATTTGAAAGGGTGCTCAACCTCACTAGCCATCAGAGAGATGTAAATTAAAATCGCAATGAGAATCATCTCATACCAGTCAGAATGGTCATCATTAATAAATCAACAAACAACAAGTGCTACTATGGATGAGGAGAAAAGGAAACCCTAGGACACTGTTGGTGGGAATGCAGACTGGTGCAAACACTGTGGAAAACAGTATAGAACTTCCTCCAAGAAAATAAAAACGGAACTGCCTTTTGACCAGTGATTCTACCGCTGGGAATATATTCTATAAATACAGAAATATCAGTTCAAAAGAACTTATGTACTCCTGTGTTCATAGCAGCACTATTTACAATAGCCATGTGCTGGAAACAGACTAAGCACCCATCAGTAAATGAATGGATCAAAAACTTGTGGTGCATTTACAAAATGGAATACTATACAGCAGAAAGAAAGAAGGAACTCCTAACTTTCCCAACAATATGGATGGAACTGGAGAATATTATTCTAAGTGAAATAAGCCAGTCAGTGAAAGACATATACATGATCTCACTTATAAGAGGAACCTAGTAACCAAAATAAACTAACAAGCAAAATAGAACGAGAGGCATGGAAATAAGGAACAGATTGACAGTGACCAGAGGTTGAGGTGAGAGGGGTCAGGGTGGAAAGAAGGGGAATAGTCAAGGAACATACATGAATGACCCATGGACATGGACAACACGGTTGGGGATGACTGTGGGAGTGGGGGGGTGGGCTGGGCAGAGGAGGGCCATAGAGGAAAAATTGAGACAACTGTAATAGAATAACAATAAAATATTTAATAAAAAAATAAAAATAAATAAAAGCCAGAAAAAAAGTAAAAACAAGCAATGAATGAATGAACTTGATGAATTACAAACATGAATTATGGGAACACAGAAGAGCAAAAATATAATTTTATACATAAAAAAGTATAAATATCTCATTTTTTATCTTGTCATTTGCTTCACATGTCTGATATTATGTATATTTTCTCTTCAATAAATGACAGAATTTACAGCCATGTGTCAAAGTAGAAATACCTGCAAGTGCCCAGTTATATGCATGCACTTAGATGTTTACAAAATTATGTGTCTGGCATACTATTTTTCTCTGCCTAAATTATATGGAGCACTTTAACAAAACCACTTTTTGCCTATATCTTTCCTGCTTCCATCCACTAAAACAATAAAAATCAATGCTACTTTGAAGCTGCCTTTCGCTCCTTGCCCCTTCCCACAGATACTGCATCAGCTTATCTAGATCCCCCTAGAGCTGAATGATGAAAAGCTACATGGTAAAATTACATAAATTGTTGCTATGCAAAGTCTAAGTGTCATCTAATTACTTCTCTATTTTAATTTCTATTGTTCTGCACTTAAAAAATAAAAAATATCTTATTGTTCAAACTACCTGTTATCTGTAGCAAGGCACTCATTTAAGAAATAAGAGAGTTACAAGTTATTCCAAATTCACTTCATAAATTATGCTTAAAATTTGAATATAATTCATTTATAAAGGATATTTAGATTAATTTATGTGCTTAGAAGAAAAAACAATTAAGCACTACCTATGTCTTAAAATGTATTTCAATTCAATTACCCCAACCCCTACCTGTTGGCCCTTCTTACTGTCTTGTATGCCTTTAAACACTACTTCTTGGAACTAAAATAGAAATATAAATATATTCAACAGAACTGCTTCACCTTAACCACTTAAAACTAGGTCAACTTGAAGTACTGACTTGGAGGTGAAAGACTCCAAAACCTATTAATCTCCAAAGGCCCCAAGTGCCTTCTTGCCATTACTCTTTGCTTTGCTATTTTATATGTAAGACACACACCTGAAAGATAGATTTTAAAAAGGTTGGCTTGAATCTAATTTTCATAGTCCTCTTTTCTTTGAGGAGAAAGAAAAATACACTGAAGAATGATTTTTTTTTCTGTTACATCATGAGTGGAGAAATAGCCATTCCTCCAAAAGGCAGAAGAAATAAACCCAGATTAAATGAATTGAACTGAAAGGACAAAGGGCTTTCTCCTTGTTGACTGTGTCTACTGTGTCCCTTTGTAATTTCTGTGAGTTCCTTTTTGCTTTAAACAAGAAGACAGAATCTTCTTGGTAATTAATTGCTTCAATTAGCTAATATATCTGGGTGGCTAATGATGAAACTTTTAGAAACAGATTATATAATTAACAATTTTAACAGGAATATTTTCATTTGTGTACCTTTCAAAAACAGCAGGCTGGAGAACATATTAATTTACTAAATTTTTCAACAAATATTTTTAACCAATAATAAGTGTCACCACTGTTTAGGCACTAGGTTTAGAGTAAGGATAAACCTTCCCTGTGAAGTAGCAGGGCATTATCTAGTATGGAAACTCAGATCTCTCATCAAATATCACTTTTCAGAAAAAAAATGGGATCAAATGATGTAAATTAACATCACCCTCTAGCATCTTATACTCCTTACATTTTCTTCAGGACAATTATCATTTTTGACATAATACTTTATATATTTATTTATTAGAAGGTTGAATTTCTCAGAAAACAGGCATTTACAGATCATTGCAGGTAACTTATGCAGTTAAAACTAAGGTGAAAAGATGGTTTGCCCTAAGTACAGAATCTCTGCCTTGTTCTGATTATATGAGTTGAGAAAAAAGCATGTAAAACTTGCACTCCCTTCCTTGGTTGTGCATTCACAGAAAAGGGAGATATACTAAAAAACTACTTAACAAAAATGACTCCATGGATGATCTAAAAGCCAGAGAAAATGATTATCTCTTTATCTTTAAACTTGGGTAATGTAGTTATGATGTGCCTTGGTGTGTACTTCCTTGGGTCCCAATTCTTTGGGACTCTCCCATAAAACTATCAGCTGATTTCTCAAGAGAAAACTTACAGGAAAGGAGGAGATGGAAAGAAGTATTTGAAGTCATGAAAGGCAAGGACCTACATCCAAGATTACTCTATCCAGCAAAGCTATCATTTAGAATGGAAGGGCAGTTAAAGTGCTTCCCAAATAAGGTCAAGTTAAAGAAGTTCATCATCACCGAGCCCTTAACATATGAAATGTTAAAGGGACTTATCTAAGAAAGAGAAGAAGATCAAAACTATGAGCAGTAAAATGACAACACAGTTATCAACAACTGAAACTAAAAAAACAAAGCAAACTAAGCAAACTGAAACTAAAAAAGCAAACTAAGCAAACAGCTAGAACAGGAACAGAATCACAGAAATGGAGACCACATTTCTGCAGTGGAGATCACATGGAGGGTTATCAACAGGGCATAAGGGGGTAGTGGGGGAAAGTGTACAGGGAATAAGTAGCACAATTAGTAGGTACAAAATAGGGGGAGGTTAAGAATAGTATAAGAAATGTAGAAGCCAAAGAACTTATATGTACGACCCATGGACATGAACTAAGGAGGGGGGGGATGTGGGTGGAAGGGGGGTGCAGTGCAGAGAAGAATAAAGAGGGGAAAGATGGGACAACTATAATAGCATAACCAATAACATAATTTAAAAAATAAAATTTATATTAGGGGACTTGCCCATAAAAAGTGTTATCATCAGAAATAACTTTTTATGATCTATCTATAGGGCATGGCAAATTTCTAATTACTGAACATCTCTTATCATTGTGCAAATGAAGCTTTCTGTCCTCTGAGGCTCCAAGGCATCTGACCTCATCCTTAGCTCAGAATGTTATATGTGCCTCATTTTAACCTTCTGTCTATGAACCTCTCATGTATGCTGAGTCTCTGACTCTCTCATGTATGTGGGGTTCCCATATGTATGTATTCAATTAAATTTGGTTATTTCCTCTTGTTAAAAAAAAAAAAAACAGAGAAAATGATCTCCAGTGCAAGACTGCCCAGCAGTTGCTTTTACCTATAGCAGCAACTTAGAAATGGTGAAGGCAGATTTACTAGTAGTGAGAGCCTGGGGCTTTGAATCAGAGTACTCAGTCAGAGTAATGGGAAATATGGATCTGGCAACCAGAGATATGTCTCTAAGGGTTTGATGACTGGTAAATATTTAGAATGTTGACTCATGACCTTCCACACAGAATACAGTAATTTATATTGAAAATCTGGACACCTTCCTTGCCTCTTGTGTTGTTGACAACAGAAATCTAGCTTCCTGTCTTTTTCTATAAAAGGTCCATGGCCTTCTGTCAACTGCCTGTCACTCAGGGACTGCTCTTTGACTGCCTATTTCTTAATCTTAATGCATCCATCCTCCTAAACAATTCCACCTCTGTGTTTCAAAAGCCTTTCTGAGAGCTGAGAGAGATGAGTTCATCAAGTCTGAAAAATACATGTGAGAGAAAGTACAACATTCTGAGCAAGAGGCATAAAAACAGAAGGGGGAAGAGATAAAAACATAGTAAAGGGAGAATTCTAGAAGAAAAAAAATATATGGTCTCTGGTCCACTTCCTCATTTCATTCTCTGTAGGTCCCTGCAACATTTGCAATATCCTTGAAATGCAGTATTAGAGATAAAGGAAGAGAAAACCACAGTGTGGATGTGCAGGGGGAAATGCAACTACTTTCTGCAGTCTGTCCCTGTTCATGTGGCTCCAGTTCTCATTTATTGCTGGGAATTTAGTGTTTAATATAAATTAAATATCTCCATTTATTCTCTTCTGTTGTTTTATTTTGTAGTAATGATTTTATTGTTTAATAATATAATGTAAAAACAACAAAGTCAAAGTGATTGATAATTTGTGGATTTTAACAGAATTTGCCATCTTTCATGAGCTTTTATTATTTTGGAAGTATTATAAAATATGATATAATCAATTTAGCAGCTATTCATATAATGTCTGTTTATATAATATACCATCTGTTTAACTAAATCCTTTAAATTTAATATAAAACAACAAAAAACTTAATTTATGAAATGGAACTACCAAAATGGAATGGCTATATTGACTACAGTATGAAAACTCATCTATGTGTTATATTTAATAAGATACATATTAGATACATATTATGTAAAAGAGAATGACCATAGTAACTGGAAACACAGCAATTAACTAAACAGATAGAAATCTCTGTACGCATAGGACTTAGGAGGCTGACACTAAATAAATAAATAAATGCATGCATAAATACATAAATAAATAAAATGTAAGGTATGCCAGATGCTGATGAGGAACAAAGAAAAGTAAAGTGGGGAGTAGAATCTGGAATTTGGGATGAAAAGGTATTTGAGTAATTTCCCTTAAGATGGAGATATTTGAGTAGTAATATTTGAATAAGGTGGAGAAAACCATGAGGGCGTTTTTTAAAAAGAGCACCTCAGAAGAGCTATTAGCCAGTGCAGTTCCAGTTCCAGAAACAGCTAGTTGGACAGTGGCTGGAGCAGGATAAGAGTCAGGAAATGAGCAGGAGAGAAAGTAGAAAAGAAACGGGTCCAGCTTGTACAAATTTTTATAATCACCTTGGGTATTAAAAATATCTGTACTAGAAATACTTTGTCTTGTCATCTAACATTTTTCTTTCTAAGATAAGTGTCAGTATGTAGTAATCCCTCTGTGTGATAGAAAAGTTTTTTGCATGTCAGCAACATTCTCTTTTCCAAAAAATATATTTTTCATATTTCTTTTTTTTTAAGATTTTATTTTTAGAGAGAGGGGATGGAAGGGAGAAAGAGAGGGAGAGAAAAATTAGATGGCTGCCTCTAGCAAACCCCTAAACTGGAAACGGGCCTGCAACCCAGGCATATGCCCCTTCTGGAAATCAAACTGGTGATATGTTGTTTTGTAGAACGATGCCCAATCCACTGAGCCACACCAGTCAGGGCATGTTTTTCATATTATTTGAGACCTCTAATTCTCAATGAAACCTATATTAAAATACATGGTTTTCTTAATTTATGGTTTCTAAATGGAGTTCTAGATCTTGGTCAAATGGATGGATATAATTGTCTAGGCTAGGGCAAGTATCACCTAAAAGCCAACACTGCCTTGTTTTCACAAGGACTAATTTCCTTCACAAAACCCCCTATTTATTTTCCCAACTCATCACTTTTACTCTATTTACTATGAATGGAAGTGTTACCTTAATGTGATGCCAAGAATGCCCTTTCATACTCTCAATTATTCACAAATCATCTTCCATTTTCTTGATAGAAGCTGAAGAGCCCCAATACACTTCCTAGTCCTAAAATGGGGAGTGATCACATGATGACAAGGAGAAATCTGATCTTCTTGCAATACCATATTCTCTAACACACAGTGTTATTCTACACAGGAAGTAATGTGTAAAAACATGGATAATTTAATTATTATCAAAATCATTATGATTATTTTGTTTTATTATATATAGTAAGGCAGCCTATAAATAGATAGTGCTTAGTAGTAGATAATGCTTTTGCGACCACATCTTAGTTTAGGCTGATTATTACTTTCCCATTTAGATAATTTTTTTTATTTCTGCAAACATTTTAAATATAAGTACAAATCTTTATGCTAATCTCAAGAAAATTCACCGAGTTAGACTTGCTCCACCCTTCCATTTCTCTGAAGCCATTTTAGATCCTGAATATGTCAATCCACATTGAATTTATAGCTATAGATTCCTGCCATGTGATAAGTTTTTGTGTCACCTAATGCCTCATTCACAATGACAAAAATGTATTAACACAATGCAACTAGCAATAAGACCCTACCATTTAAAACTAGATTGTGCCCTGTCCATTGAGGTCGACATACATCCTTAATGTCATACATATGTCAGGTAAGATAATGTAACCAGTTTAAAATTCTCTGAAAATTGTCTTATAAGTCCCAAATTCATTTTTATGACTTATACAAGTGATATTGATATTGGTGATGTTGGCTCTTGGTTCTTGAGTTTGACAAAGAAACAATTCAGAGCCAAAAACTCTAATGTAAGAAGAAGTTTATTTAGCATGCAAAGCAAAAGTGCACTTGAAGAGAAGATTCAAGCAGGCTGCTCAGACAGCTGCCTTGGCCTTGTAGAAGTGAGCCAGCTATGCTGTGTGGACTCAGGAAACAAGTTACAGAGGCAAAAGAAGGGCCTTTGGAGACCAGTTTAGGGGATTAGCCCAGGATGAGCTGCCCCTGCCCACTGCTCTTCTGGTTGCAAGTCTTGCGGGGGACCCTCAGAGCTTAGGAGAAATAAAGCAAAGATACAAGCCTAAAGAAAGAAGACAAGAGTGTGCTCTAGAGACAGAGCATGCACTGAGTCCCTTCTCTTAAAGGTTTTTATGTTTTCTAAAGGCAAGAATTTTATGGGAAGTCTCAGGAGAGGATCTCAATAGAATATTCATTAGCTTTCTAGGCATGTCCTTTAATATCCTGTTTCATCAAAATGAGCTTATAGGGTCAGGGTAGTGGTCTCTACTGCTTGGTCCGTGCTAAGGTATGGTCATCGGTCACTGTATCTGGTCCTAATGTCAGCCATGGGATCACTTCATCTGGTTTTGCTGCTTTTCTGTGCCTGGAGCTGAAACACAACTGAGGCCTATATGTTATCCCATTTGACCAAAACTCTTTGTCTGTGATCAACAGGCCTAAGGCTTTGTTACTAAGATTATCTGATACTAATCAGAACCTTGTTGTCTGCAGGGTTACTACTTTAGGGCGTGGACCAGCACTGGAGAAGGAGGCAAGTGAGTCAGGGTGATAGATGAGGACAGTTTGAATCAGCTATCTGCCTTAGTTTCCCCATTCCACTTGCCAAGGAATTTTTCTAACTTCTTACTATCCTGCCTCAATATAAGTAGCGTTTTTGTCACATCTTTCCCAATCCAGATCTTGTATTTTTCTTTAATATTATGACATAACAAGGCATTAAATCAGTATGGCGCATGATATTGCAATAGACCTAGCTCTTTGGGAACCATGTCTAGGCTCGCTCTTTTTTATGTACACAATCGCAACCAACAAATTTTTTGTGATATGCATTAAAAGTTGATAGATATTTTAAATTTGTCTTCCACCATCACTTTCTGATTATGATTGCTGCTTCTTGAGATACAATTTTACTGTTTGTAAATGGAGAAAGTATCCTTACTATTTACTCATTTCAGAGGCCTAAGGACATTAACTAGGCTCTTAGAGAGTGAGATCTGTGGGAAAAGGGCACTGCTCTAACGACCCGCTATTATTGTTACAGTCTCTGAGTCACTCATTTACTAGAAGGGTACTATGATTTGGATGCTGCACAGCACCTAAAATACCCATAACAGCTGTAGAGCCACATCTTCTAATAAATGTGCTAACAACTTAATGCACTGACACAGTACAAAATTATGCCCAGTGGCCGATATCAGAGAATTCCCAGGAGACTTCAAAGGAGTTTCATTTACAAAACTCTGGAGGTTAACAAATACACTGACTTGGAATTTTGGAAATTTTTTACAAGATCATGGTGCTGTTCCAGTTTCAGGGCATATGTGTTAACGCCTTTTGAACTCTGCTAATAGCCCTTGCATTCGTTAAGAAGGTGCTGTCTCACGAGTTGTAGAAGACCCTGACGAGTAAGACAGGAGAGTGAACACCATATTTGGAGAAAGGTTTGGTTAGAGTCATTTTATTATTGTATCTAGAGAGTCAACATACTTTTTTTTCTATTCACAACAATTTTATATTACAAAATTTCCTTATAAATATTGTTTTTGGCTTGACCTATAAACACACACACACAAAACCTGAAAAGAAAATTCAGTTAGTTTCCAACCACCAAAAGAAAAACAATTTCATCATTGTATACACATGTGAAGCTATTACAATATGTTATCTGAAATGTGTGTCATGATCTAGAGAGTTTTATATCACATCTTTTTACTTAATATTACATGATAATGTCTCAGTAGAAGACAGTCTACAAAACCATGACTTTAACAGTTAGGTTATACTTTAACATTTTCCTCTCTCAAAATTTGAATACATGAAATATTCTGAGTATTCTTAATGCTTTTGTCAGATAAATTCTCATATAAAAATTACTTAAATAGCTGAAACTACATATTTTAAAGCTCTCAATAAAACAAACACCCCAAATTATCTTACTGAAGGGATTGCGCTTTTATGCTTTCACTGATAGCAGGTAAGTAATTATATGCTTCGCCACCAAGACTAACCATGGTAATTTTAATTATATTTAATTATTTGCCTTGATTTGCATATTATTGATTACTGGCAAGATTAAAAACACTTGTAGTTTACTTAGCAAATTATATTTTTTAATATTTTTTTCTAAACTACTGTACCAAAGATCTTCTCTTTGTCCATTTTAACATCTCTTAATTTTTTTTTAAATAATGCCATCCTAACTTGTTTGTTTTTCCTTCCCAATTGGTTCAATTTCCACCTTTTTTTTGTTTTAACTTTTTAATAGCTTATTTATACGTCATTTTGCTTCTTTTATCTCTATAAATAGATGCGTTTCTTTAGGCTATTGATACCTTTAAAGTATGAATATTTAAGCTTACATTTCTCTGTCGGAAAGTGAACCTAATAAAACCAGTGTTGTATTGTAACATGAGAATTTTAACATTTTAAGCTACATCGCTTGCTCTCTGGTCTCATCCTACCACCCAGTGTTTTCTAGATAGTCTTTTATATTCACATTTTTGTTCATTTTAGTTCCCATATTATTTCATCAATGAATTGGAATGTTAATTTTATATTCCATGTTCACACTAAGCTAAAAGAATAAGGTTCTCTGTTTTCCTTGTATTGGCATTTATTTTATGACATCTTTTTCTTATTCTTGCTTCCTATATTATGCTCATTTTTAAGTTGCATGGTATATTTTCTGATCAATGTTCATATATGAAACTCTGGAGATACATTCTGAGTCCTTCCACACCTTACCTATATTTCTATTGACTTTACGTATGATTGATAAAGTGTCCAAATGTAATTCTCAATTTGAAACCTTCCACATCACCTCTAGAAATCACTATGAACATATAACATTCTGTTTTAACAGTTCATGAAGTGAGGTTTAATGTTATTACTTTTTCCTTTATGAATAGATTTATTTTTTGCCTTCACAATTTTTAAATTACAGGAAGAGGGTAATGTTTACAGCCTAGGCTCTAGAATAAGACATACAAGAATGATCTTTATTTGAAGCTTGTCTTTGACTCTTGCTTGTTATGGCACTATGGGAAGCTGACAAATTCTTTAACTTTCGGTTTCTTCTCAGGAAAAAAAAAATCAATTGAGCTATGCTATGGGATTTCTGATAGAAAATAAATGGAGAGGACAGAAAGGGAGAAAGAGAAAGAACAAGGAGACAGAAGAGAAATGATATAATGAAGACAAAAAAACTTAATAATCTCCACAGCATATATTACATAATACATATATATAATAAATATGAGGTTTTTAATTAATTGCACCTATAATTAGTGAGCTCACTCCATCTACATATTCAAGGTTATTTCCAACTTAGTGACTTTTCTTCTATTATATGTGTTTTCTTGTTTAATTAAGCTCCTGTACTCACACATTCCCCCTCCCTCCCTTCCACTTCTCCTTCCCTCCCCCTCTCTCCCTTTCTCTCTCTCTCTCTCTCTCTCTCTCACACATACACACACAACATTCAATTATTTCAGAATGATCTTTTTATTTTTTTGTGTTTAGTCTCTTATTTGCAGTTTACACACTTTTTTCTACTTTGTATACAGTAGAAATTTAGCTTTTTATCAAAAATCAATTTAGCTTTTCATCAAAAATCAAGGTTATCTTAATTGTTTTTATATGGGTAGCTCCCACTGTCACTCCTCCTTTACCTCTTTACTCTGTGTTAATCTTTGTAGCACTATGACTGCTTAACATGCAATAAATTTATCCACTGTTTTTGTAGGGTACGGGCTCTTGTTTGTTGCTCTATTCTCTATGTCTAGAATAGTTTCTGGCATCAAGCAGTCATTCAATAAATATTTGCTAACAAATGAATAAAAATAAAAATGGAATAAATACTCAATATTTTATTCTAAGTATTTTACTTGTCTGTTCCAGTAAAATAATTTATATTAACCCCTAGACTTTATCCACTCTGAGCTTCCCCATAGTGTTAGTTTGACAGTTTGTTAATGGATAAGCTTTTGTCATTGGGAAGCTAACTTCACTGATAGTCACAGTTTTTCTGTGCTTGTGTCAAGGGCACCGAAAAGATAGCAGAGGAATTTTCTTACTTCTTTAATTGACATGATTATCCTCAGTAGGAGCACACTGTGAAAGTCTCTTGCTTTATGTAGAGCCCAAGTTGCCAAGATTTATTTATATTCTCTGTCCCAGTTGCAAGTACACTTTCTGGGTCACAAAGCTAGTTCGTAGGTAGTCACAATACAAATCACAAAAATCCCCAAGACCTTACCAAATTGTAGCTGTTAGGACACAAAACCAGAGGAGCTGGGAATATCTTCTCTTTCTTCACAAGTCAATCCATTTTTTTGATAATAATAAATTACAGTCCAATATTTCCTGCCCAAATATAAACTCATTTGAACATATCTTGCAGGGAAATAAAGTAAAAATGTTTAATTTGACTGTCATATGAAAGATACCCTTTCCTGTTTCAACTACTGTAGCACATTTTCTTTTGCAATTTTTTTTTTTAGTCATTTTAGTAGAAATGGGGTGGGGTTTCGTGAGAAGACAGAATTAAGTAAACCAAAATAATCATCATGAACTAGTAACTCTTAACTAAAGTTTTCTTAATGGCTCCTACTGATTACTATAATCCTTCTAATGACTCAGAAATATTCATAATTTTATTGCAATCTTTATATATCCACAAGCCATATTTTATTAGGAAGTCATATCTATTTCAAAGATCTTACTAGTTAGGACATTAATTTACCATAAGCCATCAAGTTACTTATATAAAGTAACAGGTCTCTACCACCAAAGGGAAAAAAATATATTAACAGTTATTATTCTGGGTAGGACAATAAGAAGCTGTTGTGCAAATAAACATCATTCATTATGTTTCAAGTCACAATGTTTCACAGGTTTTTTTTAATTTAGTGAAAATCTAAAGTGCATTGTAATGTAATATGTATTAAATTTGATAAAAATAATTCAAATACTTGACAAGTTAAAGCTACTGAAAGCAAATTTGAAATTACTATGTAGTGAATTTGATACAATATAATATAATGGATATGCTGTATCCTTCAAAATGAATAAAAAACAAGTATACTCCAGCCACATGTATTAATACTAATGGGTGTTTGAGCTAAAGGGGAAAATAAAAATAATACAGTACATATACAGTTTATATAAAGTTTAAAAATAAGCAAAATGAAATACTTATTTGTATATGTGTAAAATATAGGGAAAATAAGAATTCAGGAAACAAATTTCAGGATTGTTACTTTCTCTGGGTTCTAAGGCCATATGAGGGAAGCCCTACAGAGTTTGAAGGAGCTTCATGATAATTTACATAACAGTGTATTCCTTAAATATGATGCTACTACATGAGTATTTGTTTTCTAATTCTCTTTACTTACAAATAAACACATACACATATTTTGTATTATAAAATTTTTACAATGAAAGGAAATAGAAACATTTTCAAATCAGTTAAATGAACAGGTATCGTTTAACAAAACTTTTAGACAAAATGAATAAAATTATTAATAATTTCATGGGCATGTCATTTCTTTGTTCTTATATTATTTCTCTTTGCCCAGTCTCTGCATTTCTAGTATCTCATCAATTTCCAAAGTTGATAGGGAAGATTTTATCCAAAAAAGTCTTCATCATCTGCCTAATAGGCGGCATCATACTAACATATCTTACCAATTTATGTTATGTTTCAATATTTTAAGCACCTTATTTCCATATAAGATTTCCATTTATTTTAGAAAGGTAATGTTCTTTACTAAATATACATGGGCTTCTTCACAGAAGGTAATATAATGTTTTACACATATGGGCAATCATAAAAGTTTTAAACTTTAATAAATATATAATGCGAAATGTGTTTCATGCCTTTATAAAGAGGATTTTCAAATGAAATACTGTATTGTATTAATTCTAAGATGATTTTTCACATATTAATGTCTTTAAAGTCAAAAGTAGTATATATTTAATAAAATACAGTACTGGGACTCACACAGAGAATTTTATGTGCCTAGAGGAATTTTCTGTTTTCCCGTTATGTGGAGCCTCCAAGACCAACCCTTTTACTGTAGAGTTTTCAAAATTAAGTAAAGATTATGTTTATAAGCTTTTTTGTAGTGCTTAAAATGAAAGAAGACTAGAAACATGGAAACAGGGAACAGACTGACAGCTGCCAGAGGAAAGAGGGCAAGGAGGGAATGCTGGAAAGAAGGCAAAGTGATTAGTCAAAGAACATGTATGAATGACCCTGGGACATGGACAATGGTGTGGGCACAGACTGGGTGTGAGGGGCAGGGTGGGAAGAGAGGGGCAAAGGGGGGAAATGGGACAACTATAAGAGAATGAACAAGAATAAAAAGAAAAGAAAAGAAAAAAAGAAGAACGAATATAGAAGAGGATTTGGAAAAGTAAAGGATTTTACAGAAAAAAAAGGTATCTAGGCATTACAAATTGCCATTGATTTTAATATTGTCTATAAAAATAGATTAGCTACCTACTCTATCAGTAGTTTCATTACCAAGGCTGTCATTCTATACTCTTTGTTATTATACTTCTCCAAATACACATTCTAGATATGATTGCTTGTAATACCTTAAAACATGTATAAATCAATTCCTGATCTTGTTATTCATTTTAATTCACTACTGCAGTAGTAATATACTCATTTCATAAGGTAAAACCCACACTTTTCCTGATAATAATTTTATTTAGGAATTCAACACATACTGCACTACAACCATATGTGGAGGTGATCCAAAGGAACCTAGCCAACTCCGAGGTACTGTCTTGAATTCTGCCCAACAGAGGTACTTCATTCTGAGTTGTTCCACTATTACCAATTCAATTACTCTACTCTGGTCAATAAAATAACGGAGAAAATAAATAGAAAATGCATACCTGACCACATCTTACCACCTCCACTGTTACTACTCTGGCCTAACTCATCATTTCTTATATGGATTACACCAGTGGGCCACCTTGTTTCCTTCCTTATCCCTCTATAGTCTATTCAGCATAGTATCAGAGTGGCTTTTTAAAACATAAAAACATGGTCACTGCTACACTCAAAACCTTCCATAGGCTTCCTATTTTACCTGGGTAAAGGTTGAAGTTCTTAGGTAGGCCAACAAGCTCTTTCCATCACCTTGTCACCGCCCCTATTACCTCTCTGTTATGATAGTGTCCTCAGATTATTTTACTTCAATCACAACTATTGTTTTTCAAACATATCCAGAATTCTCTCATTTAGAGTGCTCTGCTTGCTGTTCCCTTTACCAAGAATACTTTTCTTCCAGATAGTCACATACCTTATTTGCTCATCTCTTTTAAGTCCTTGTGTACATTTTATTATATCTGGGTATACACTTATGAATCTCCAACCAATAAAAATATAATTTCTAAAAGAATAACAATTTTTATCAGTTTTTTCTATTTCCAGTACCTCATAGGTTCTGAATAAATATTCACTGAATAAATGAATAAATTAATTCAATAGTTTTCTGCCTCTTTGTAGTCTGTGAGAACTTCATGATTTTGTAATATAAAACAAGAGTTGATCCTCATAATAGTTGATGACATAATTGAAACTTAGCCACAAGGACTTGGAACAATCATGTGGCTCAAGATAGGACAAAAAATTGTTCTATTTCTAGACGGTGAGTAGTCTAGAGGGACTGAAACATCAGGGTCTCTATTGGACTTCAGGCTCTTGCTTTTCACATGGTTCTTTCCTGGTTGTTCCTACCTTCACATATATGTGATGTCAAGGGTCAGATTCCAAATATAAAGCTTAGACCCTCTGCAGATGGGACCATGGAGGGTGTTTATCCTCTTTTAAGCTCTGAACCACAATTCAATGAACAAAACATTTAAATTTTGTTAATGCCTGATTAGGCAGCCACAATGGCCAGTGTTCTTATTTTTAATGTGCACAATAATCCTTTTGGCCCTGGCCAGGTAGCTCACAACAAATCAATGTTTCTCTCTCTCTTTCTCTCCTCCCCATCTCTCCCTCCCTCCCTTCTTCCTTCTAAAATCAATAAATTAAAAAAAAAAAGAATCTTTTTGTTGCTTGTTCAAAATGCATGTTCTCTGATCTGTCTCTGTAGAAATTTTACTTAGTTTTGAGCAGGGCAATCAACACTTACCTCAGATTTCAGCCAAAGAGTACATCAATTTCAGGAAGACTGACATAGGCTTAATACTGAACTAACAGTGGTTGTTTAGAGTATGCCTTTTACTTTTCTGAAAAACCTGTGGTTATAGCCCACAGAGCTAGTTAGAAGTGCAGAAATTCATATCTTATCCTTACATTTTCCAGTTGAAATATGTCTAACAATATCATGACACCTAATTATTAAGGAAAATGTTAATTATCTTCAATATCATCTAATTATTTATAGATTGGTCATAAATTTGAAATTAAAGTCACTCACCTTTTCAAGGTTAGTATTTTTTTAAAGAGTTTATTTATTTTTAAAGAGAAGGGAAGAGAGGGAGAAAGAGGAGAGAAACATCAATGTGTGGTTGCCTCTCACACACCCCCTACTGGGGACCTGGCCTGCAATCCAGTCATGTGCCCTGACTGGAAATTGAACCAGCAACCCTTTGGTTCACATTTCCAGTATTCAATCAACTGAGCCATACCAGCCAGGGCACAAAGTTAGTATTTTTAAATTACTTTAAAGCACAACAAACTATATCGTATTCAAACATCCTTAGGACTTACACTACTCAAACAGAAGGTAAGGTATTATTGATAATGGAAGAGATCATTCTGGTATAATAAGTATAGGTAAAATTATTGGGAATCAACATGGAATATCAAAAAGAATAAGAAACCTCCATTAACAGTGTTGGTTCTGCCATTGGCAGTCCTTATTTTCTTTATCTCTAAAATCAATGGGTTTGCATAAACATTTTTAAAGTTTCTACCTCGCTCAAGGTTTTATCTTCAATATAGTGTTTAGAAAGCCAGTAAAATAAATTCATAAAAACTTTATCAAAATGTAAAAATAAACATATGTATTTAGATGAAATAGTTTTAGTGACTTAGACAATTAACTCTTCAGAAAGGAATTCCTCACTTAATTTCTTATAATGTTGAGTACAGGAGATCTCGAATTTATGTAAATTAATTAACAATATTTGTTCATAACCTTCATAATTACAAACTTTTATCAGAGGAATAAGTGTATTTAGATAAGACAGCCATGACCCCTTTGATATTGTTGGTGACCTAGCATTGATTCTCAAGGAGTACAAAACCTTTGAACTAACATGTGTAAATCTTTTTACTTCAGAACCAAACCAATCTCAGTTTATTTTAGAAAGCCTCACTTTGTGCAGTTGACCTTAAGACAAAAAGTTGTAAAAAATTGTTCAACTGATTATATTTAAAAATACAGATAAAACCTTAGAGAAAGATTGCTAACCCTTACTACATTAAACCTGGGTTATGATGGTAGTTTATGCTAATATGATTGCTAAGTGTATATTAAAAATCATCTTTAAGAAAAAGAAATCTGCCCTGACTGGAGTGGCTCAGTGGATTGAGTGCCAGCCTACTTACCAAAAGGTCACCAGTTCAATTCCCAGACAGGGCACATACCTGGGTTGCAGGCCAGGTCCCCAGTAGGGGGCGCATGAGAGGCAAACACACATTGGTGTTTCTCTTTCTCCTTTTTTTCCCCAGTCTCTAAAAATAAATAAAATATTTTTAAAAAGAACCACTATTTAAAAAAAAAGAAATCCATACAAATCCCCTTGAAATCACACCACATCTTCTTTGTCACATATAAATTCCTAGTGACCACATTAGATAATTATTAATGGTGATTATGAATTATTAGTGCCCAATAACTAATCAGGATCATTATTTTACCTTTTATGAAACAAAGAATTTTGTACTGAATTGTCAAAATTTGTACATGTATTGGACTTTCCTCAGCAAGCTCTGGCATACCCACTTGGCAGGGTGATCTGAAAATATAGTTGCTTCCTTGGCATTCACAGGTTATTAGTCCCTGGATTCCCTACAGATACAAAAATTCACAGATGCTCAAGTCACTTTATAAATTGGTGTACAATTTGTATGTAACCTATGCACATCCTTCAATATATACTTCAAATCATCTTGAGCTTACTTACAATATAGTTAATATAATGTAAATGCCATGTATGTAGTTGTTACACTATATTGTTTAGGAAATAATGACAAGGGAAAAAAGTCTGTACATGTTCAGAACAGACAAAACCTTCATAGGCCTAACTACACAGTACACATCAGTAACAACATAACATTTTTTCCAAATATTTTTGATCTGCTGTTGTTGATTCCAAGGATGGGGAACCCACAGATATGGAGGGCTTACTGTAACTAGAATTTAATATCTAAGAGAAATGTAAGGCATCACACAAAGTCTCACATTGCTCCCAAAGTACACTAAGCATAGCAATTAGTAAAAGTAGTGCTGAGTTAAGGCAGGTTGCCCTAATTGCTTCATAATTCCTCCATGATCCTCTGAAGAAATTTGGAAATTACGTCAAGTTTATACAACAACCTGCCTTCCCATGATGTATGCAGACCTTCGCCATAAATCCAGACACCATGAGTGACCCCTGGAATCCTTACAGCAAAGCACTCCATTGTCCATGAGGCTCAGTGTTTTTGTGCTTGAGATGCCCATTGTAACATATGTAAGGATAAATTCACCCTAATACTTAAAATCAGAGAAGATATGATTAGATTTTATCATAAATCATGTAATACAATATTAGGTGCAAAAGGTTGCTATTTTTTCTGCAAAAAGGTGCAGAAAAATTCATTTCTAGTTCAGAGAAAAGAACTACTTATGTCTCTGGAGATAGTTGCCTAATTGGTAGCATTAATTTGACTTAAGCCTTGAAAGATGAGTAGATTTTGAACATTTCAGAATTGGATAGACCATACACCAAAAAGATACAACTGAACAGAGGAAAACAATGTATTTCATTTATATATAGAATAATAAAATTAGATGGAGAAGAAAGGGAGGGAAGGAGGAAAGAAAATAAAATTAGTGAATCTGTAGTATAATTTCAGTCAAATAGTTTTAAAAAGATGGAAAGTCATATTAGGCAACATCACATGACTCTTTGAATGACAGAGCAAGAAGAACCTTAAGAGTTTTGCCATTAGTGACTTTAGATTTAACAACTTTTGGCTAATTTCTGGTGGACTGTTTATCCTGTGTTTTCCTGATGTTTGTTCCTTGTCCACATGAAGAATCAAACCAAGACGTGTCAGTTTGTCACGATTGTAACTGCCACAATTTGGCCTATTTTCTTTGACTGTCATGTCAAAACTTAAGAAACATGGATTTACTTTATAAATGTACACTTAAAATGAAAGAAGTGAAAAACATGGAATTTATAGTTTTCACATTCTCATACATCTTGTAGTTCAACAACAGCTTGTTTTTTTGAAACATTTGCTCCACACTGAACTGACAGCCAGTCTTCAAAGTGCAATTCTTCCTAAGTAAGGACAGTTCAACATCTTTCTCCTTTTGGCAAGGAATCAACAGTGCATTAAATTCTAGAATGTGCATTCTGTTAAGACAACATTTTATTGTATTAATTTCTTTTTATAATACCTGTGATACACAAGAATGAGGGGATGTCTTCTGTCTTAAAGTAGGCAAAGCTGATAGATCTAATCTATTTTTATAAATGTATGATCCTGTTCCTAGTTTTCCCTAACCCTGAAAATTCTAGAAAACCCAGAGATTATGAAGATGCTGTATTAGAATTTCTCTGTGTGTGCCTTAAACTAGGAAGAAAAAAGTTCACTAGTGTGATAAATAAGACAAAAAATTGAGATACTTGTTTTTTTCTTGCTGAATTAGGAGTTATGGGGAAAGGAAAGAGAACAGTCTAGCCTTTGCTATTGAATCACTTGTAGTATGGGGCAGAGAGTAGAGGTACAGTTAACAGACTCTTAGTGTTTTAGGAGCTGTCCTGAATTAAAACCCCACTCAGGTCATTGTTAGGTAAGAGAAATTGTTTGAGGCAGGAGCAGTATAGAGGGTGACTCTTTAACGTCAAAGCTAGAGCAAAACAAAACTGGGTCATATGGAATTTTAAGGAACTAGTGACAGAAAAAAAAAAAAAAGGAAGACAATCATTACCCCACTGTGAAGTGCTGCTACTATATCCACCTTAGATACCTGGGAGATGGTGTGGACCGGGAGTTACACAAGGACTCTGAACCAGTGTCTGACTGGTAAGGTTGTTAAATAACTGGGAATATCACACTGGTCACACCGCTTTACTTTCACACTCCCTTGTGAGCATGATGAGAAGGCGATGGAATCATCCACTTGCAGAACAATGTGCACCGTATTACAGATAAAAGAAATTAAAGAGTTGTCTAAAATGAAACTAAAGATTTATTAAAACTGTAGGTTGATTATACTATGCCCACATATAAGACTCTCATTTTTTAAAAATTCCTTTTCAATCCTCATGTTAGTTAAGAAACTTCCCTTCTAAAGTTTTATTTCACTGATTATAGGTCTTCATTTTCTCCCATGAAAATGCATATAAATGGGTCAATAGTTTATTAGTTTCTGGGCAATATATTGATCCTTTTATTTCATATTTTCTGTTGTCTTTGTTTGTATTCTAACATACTCTTTTCTCCTTAAATAACATTTTGCTGGAGTAAACTAATATGCTCTAACAAGGAGTTCAATTATATCTGAGCTGAATAATAGTTCAGGCAGTTTATCTACTTTAACTCAAAGTGAACCTGAACTTAAAGCTGTTCAAACTGCTGATGAAAAAAATACTTATATCCTTCTCTGGTTACTCATTAAAACCAAGAGCAAATATTTTTTTTTAAATCATAATTAGAAATTTATAATTATTAACCTCATCAGAATTCCCAGATAGTGAACATGACTATTAATGTCATAATATCCTAAAAATTAAGGTTCTATTAAAGAATCCAGAGTGCTTCATAGATTAATTTTTTTTAATCTTAAATTGGGGTGGAGGGATGGGGAGAAAAGGCATACAACTGTAATTGAATAACAATAAAAAAAAATCTTAAATTGGCAAATCGGGGGGGATGGTGGGGGTGGGGGAGGGAGGTGGGTTCAGCTGAGGTGGGGGGGAGGGAAGGGGAGAAAAAGCATACAACTGTAATTGAATAACAATAAAAATTGAAAAAAATCTTAAATTGGAAATGAATTACAAAAATTATAAGGAAATAATTTCTGGAATTGAATACTATATTTCCAATTTTTTTTTTAGAAAATGAATTTTATACAAAGATAAAAAATGATACATTAAGTTTTAGTTCTGGTGATGGTAGCATATCTTCTTTCAGAGTAATAGTCCTTTGGCAATTGAATACTTGGCAATTGAATTTGAGTTACTGAATAGGAAACAAAAGCAGGCAAACACTACATGGGATCAGACCCAGTAAAAAAGGAACCACTCTCACAAAATTCAAATTTATATGGATTTTCCCCTGAGGAAACCATAACGTTTATGAAGTATTCTGCCTACAGGATTCAAATCAAGACCCACAGTCTGATTGGCTTCCTAAACCACAGGAGACTGGGGCTGCCTAAGTGGTTGGGTATCATGACTGGACAAATCAAGAAAAGGACAGAGTCATCATGAAGGAACCCCCAACTCTGTGTAAAAACTTCAACTAAATACTTCACTAACCCCTGACACCACACACAGGCAAGACTTTAGAGTGCAAGGAAAAACAATATATAGAAGGGTGAAAGAGCTGACCAGAGATTAAAATTACTGTATTACAGGGAAGGCAGTCTCCTCAAGTAAACATAGTTTAGAAAATAGCTCTTGTCTTTAATTAAAACATCAAAGAGCCCTGTCTGAGGAGCAAAAATATGTATTCTTAGACTATGGGATTCACTGTTGGATTATGGGGATTAATTGTAGGATTATGGACAAATTGAAATAGAACCACTCTAAATTTAAAAAATATATATGCAAACCTACAGGAGCCCAAGGTGACCTCCTAAGAGTTACTGCCAGAAGAATCAAACAGAGGCAGGGTTTCTATAATACATTAATAGAAGGTTCAGTATATTATCCAAAGTTATCATCCATCTGGAAAAACAAGGAAAAATGAACCATGGGCAAGGAAAATACTAGTCAGTAGGCAAAAAATCCACAAGTTATAAAGTTAAAATTAGCACAGAAGGATATGGAAATGATCATGCTAAATACGAGGGGAGGCCCCCAAAATACGGAATTATCTTCTGGGAGGTGGGCAGTGCGTAGTATAGGCCTCTCCTGAGAGGTGAGTGTTCTAGGAACCCATCTGTATAGTGTACCAGCCAGCATTGTTGTGAGAGACTGGTTAAGCTTCCGTGAATTTTTTTTTGAAGACTCTTTCATCAGGTTTGCCCATTTCTTGATGGGTGATTTATGAGTGCACCTGCCCACGTTGCACTGAGTATCCAGCAGTTTTTGACCAAAATGACAGCATGATCCCCATGCCCCACCTACTCTATTCACCCAATCTCACCCCGAGTGACTTTTTTGTTGTTGTTTAACTCCCTGGATGAAAAATGTTCTTAAGAGAAAATATTTTGCCAATGTGGAATGAGGACACAAAAAATGGTAGAAGCACTAAAAAGCATCACAAATCAATGAGTTAAAAAATTGTTTAGAGCAGTGGAAAGAAGTCTCAATAGGTGTATTGCATCACGTGGAAAGTACTTTGCAGATGACTGGTTTAAACACATAAGAATAAATGCACAATTTTTTATAAATAAATTACACTTTTGGGTCTTGTCTCATAAAGAGTTTAAAAAAGAATGAGTAAACTAGGTGAGTAAATAGAAAATTTAAGGAGATATCTAGGATCTGTAAAAAAAAATGGACAACTTAGCATTGAAAACTAAAATTTCATAATGCTCTCCAGCTCTTTCTTTCTCTCTGCTGTGTAGAATTCCATTGTGTAAATGTACCATAGTTTTTTGATCCACTCACTTACTGATGGGATAATCAACAAAAGAAAAATGCAAACAAAATATAATCAGAGACATTGAAGTTAAGAACAATGTAACAATAGCCAGAGGGGAGTGGGGAGGGGATAGTGGGGAGAGGGGTTTTAAGGAACTACTATAAAGGACACATGGACAAAATCAAGGGGAAGGGTGGAGGTGGGGCAGGGAGGTGAGATTGGCTGGGGTGGGGTGGAGGGGCAGGGAGAAAATGCAGACAACTGTAATTGAACAACAATAAAAATTTTAAAAAATCCTAAAATTTCAAAAATCTTAAGTCACCGATAAGATTAATATCATAGCGGACATAACAGAAAAAAGGAAAATCAATATATAAGATAGTATAGACAAATAATATATACTTAGTTAAATTAAAAATCCAAAAAGGAGCAGAAAAAAATTAAGAAGATAGAAAAAGATATATCACAAAAGTAAAAATAGGAAAACTGTTGTGTTAATATAAGTTCAAAATAAATTTCCACTTGAGGAGTATTACAATAAATATAATTTCATAATATTAGAGAGTCAATTAATTAAGAAGGCATGACAAGTTAAACAGGCATTGTAGGGGTAAAAAAACAGCATTCATTATTCATGATGGCCAAGACATGAAAACAACCTAACTGTCCCATGATAGAGGACTGGATAAAAAAGATGTGGTCCATATATATGAGTATATAATGGAATACTACTCAGTCATAAGAAATAATGAAATCCTACCATTTGGGACAATGTGGATGGATCTTGAGAATATCATGCTAAGAGAAGTCAATCAGATAGACAAAGTCAAAGAACCATATGATTTAACTCATATGTAAGATATAAAACTAAAAGCAACTAATGAACAAACAAAAACAGGCAATGGTATGGTGGTTACCGAAGGGAAGCAGGTGGGAGAGTAGAAAAGGGTAAAGGGGGCCAAGTTTATGAGGACAGAAGGAGATTGACTTTGGGTGGTGGGCACACAATGTGATATACTGATGCTGTATTATAGAAATATATGCTTGCAACCTATATAATTTTAGTTACCAATGATACCTCAAAAATTAATAATTTTTTTCTCTAGTTAAAATAGGGAACAGACTTTCCTTCTCTTAGAACATTTACTTCAGAAAACTTGTAATTGTGAATTTTTTTCTCTGCACCCTTTGAGAAGTATGCACATCTTCTAAAAAGATAAATAAACATCTTGCCAGCTTTAGAACCAAGGAATCTCTTCCCCAAAGACCTGAGAACCACCTGAAAAGATAACCATCAAGAAAGTTAGTACTCTGTCTCACAGTCTCATTGGGAGAGTAAGAGCCTAGCTTCAGCTGGCTCCAAGTCAGACACCTATGATCTGTCATAAAAATAGAAGAAATTCATTTTTCTTTAGATAAATGCAATAAGTGCTGCCTAAATAACAAATGAATTTAGGATAAACTACATGTGACAAAAGGTGCTATCAAGTCCCCTTTCTTGAATTAGAGCTTATCTTGAAAACATGTGTGATACAGGTTGTGTCTGCTTGACCATATAAAAGGAGGAGAATGGTTTCTGTCCTTGCACTCTCTTTAGTATAGTGCTGGTAATGCACATCACATTCTGGATTAATGCTTACTCAGTAATAAGTCTCTTTCCTTTTTCTTTGACTTTTGTGAAGGGGTTTGGTAGATTTTCAAAAGATTTTGCTTTAAACTATGTTTCCCCAGATGTATGCATCTCATAACAGAGCTCCAAAATACATGCCACAAAACTGGCAGGACTGAATGTATTAATAGAGAAATCCATAGTCATGTTTTGATATTTTTAACTTTGCTCCTTTATGTTTGGTAGAAAATTGACAAATTACCGATAAATGCTATACCTGATTTGAAAAATACTGTGAAACAAAATGATTAAATTAATATAAATAAAATATGATTGATATTTTAAAACATTGTGTCAAGTAATCACAGTGCATAGTTTCCAAATGCCACTGGGATATAAGGTGAGCTATAACATCCTCTCAGTAAATTATTTCACACATTGAACTACAAAGTATGTTTCCTGACAAAACTCTAATATAATTGAAAATAAATAAAAATATTTCTAGAAAAGCGCAAAATTTGGAAATTAAGCAATACATATTTAAAAACTTAAGAATCAACAGGACATTTAAAAATTTGTGGTTCTAAAAGGGAAATGTATATTTTATACTCTTATAATGGAAAAAAGTATTAAATCTATTATTTAAATATCAATGTTAAAAGACAAAGAGACAAATTAAAAACAAAAAAATAAAAAAGAAATAACAATAAATATAGAAATTAATAAATTAGGAAACAGAAAAAATATTTAAAAATGAACATAGCTACAATTTCATCTCTTGTAAAGTTTAAGAACATGTATAAACATCTAAATAGAATAATCCTGAAGAGAAATAAAATATATTGTGATATAAAAAATGAGAGCCAGGATATCATGACATACCATACAGACACTCAAAAGGCTAATAGAATCATTATTAACAAACATTATAATACATTTTATAATTACATGCAATTAACAAATTCTTTCATATAATTATTCAGCAAAATTAATACAAGTTTTAGAAATATTGTCTCTTTTCAGGCCTGTTTGAATGAAAATGTCCATGATCCTAGTCATCAAACCATCTTTGTTGCTATGAGTCCTAAAGTCTTCATCTATGATCCTATGATCACAAAGTTTATTTATATACTTAAGTATTACATATTTTATTTTACTAATGATAGCCTATTCATATTTATTCCCTCCCAGCTTATTACAATCTTATTAAAAGCCTTAAGTTTGGTATTTACCTTTTTCTTTTAGAATATGATTTTAGAATCTATATACCTTTAATATTCTGAGGTCTTAAACACCTAAGTGATAGTCATTCTGACAGGTGTAAGGTGATATCTCATTGTGTTTTTAATTTACGTTTCTTTGATGACTAATGATGTTGAGCATGTTGTCATATGTCTATTGGCCATCCCTATGTCCTCTTTGGAAGAATGGCTATTCACTTATGTGCATTTTTTATTTTAATTTTTTATATTTTTTAAATTTTTATTTATATTTTAGTGCTGAGTTGAATGATTTCTTTATAAATTTTGGATATTAACCCCTTATCTGATGTGTCATTAGCAAATATGTTTTCCCCTTCACTAGGTCTTTTCCTTTTTCAGTGCAAAATCTTTTTATTTTGATGTAATCTGGTTTATTTTTCTTTTTTTCCTTGTCCAACAGATATATTTAAAAAAACATATTGCTAAGAGAAATGTCGGAGACTTTACTGTCTATATTTTCTTTCAGGAATTTTATGGTTTTGAATCTTACATTTACATCCTTAATCCATTTTGACTTTATTCTTGTCTATGTGGGTTAAAACGTGGCCTACTTTTGTTTTTGTTTTGTTTTGTTTTGCATGTATCTGTCCAATTTTCACAACACCATTTATTGAATAGACTGTCTTTACCCCACTGTATGTTCTTGTCTCCACTGTCAAATGTCAGAATGACTATTGTCAGTAAATCAACAGATAACGAGTGCTGGTAAGGATGTGGAGCAAAGGAAATCTTCATGCACTGTTGGTGAGAATGCAAGATGGTGAAGCCACTGTGGAAAAGAGTAGGGAGGGTCCTCAAAAAATTAAAAATGGAAATGCCTTTTGACACAATGATTCCACTTCTGGGAATTTATTTGAAGAAACCTGAAACATTAATTTGAATGAATATATGTGCCCCTATGTTCATAGTAGCCTTATTTACAGTAGCCAAGATTGGAAAGAAGCCCATGTGCTAATCAGTAGATGGCAATATTACCCTGTATGATAGTACAGATGTATCTGGAGAGCATTATAGTAAGTGAAATAAGCCAGTCCGAGAAAGACACGTACTATATGATATTAATCATATGTGGAATCTAATGAACAAAATGAAATAACAAGCAAAATAGATAAAGACTCATAGATAGAGCAGCCTGACAGCTGTCGAGGGGACAGGGTAGAATTATGGAGGAAAAAAAAAAACAAGAAAAGAAAAAACTTGTGGACACAGACAACAGTGTGGTGATTGCCAGGCAGCAGGAGGAAGTTAAAAGAGGGTGTGGGCATGGTAAATACTGATAGACAAAGACTTGGGTTGGTGGACACACAATACAGTGTGCAAATAATGTGTTGTAGATTTTGCACCTGAAACTGATATAATTTTGTTAACCAGTGTCACTCCAATAAAGTCAATGAAAAGGAAAAATTAAAATGATATTGCTGGAGTCTATAGGGTTTTTTACAAACCCCTACACATTTACACAATGGAATACTATTCAGCAGAAAGAAAGGAGTTCCTACCCTTCTCAACAGCGTGGATGGAACTGGAGAGTATTATGCTAAGCGAAATGTGCCAGGCGGTGAAAAACAAATATCATATGATCTCACCTATAAGTGGAACCTAATCAACAGAAAAAATAAGGAAGCAAAATATAATGGGAGACATTGAAATAAAGAACAAACTGACAGTAACCAGAGGGGAGGAGGGAAGGTGATAATGGGGGAAAGAACAGGGACGGTTGTCACGGCACATGTATGAAGGACCCATGGACAAACCAAAGTGGGGTACGATTGAGGTTGGGAGGTGGGAGTCAGTGGGGTGGGGAAGAGCGGTGGGGAGAAAATGGAGACAACTGTACTTGAACAACAATAAAAAAATGAGAAAAATATGAAATTGAAATATAAATTTCAGAAGAGACAGAGACATGATATTCTGTGTGTAAAGCAACAGATGCACTCTGGAGAAATAAGAGCCACATTACTATAAAATTCTGAATCAATACCTTCTCTTGATATAAACTCATGAGCAAAAATGGAATATTATGTCTCAATTGGTTTGGCAGTGTTTTCTGGCATTAAATTATATGACCCATCGGGGGAAAAGCCAGCTTATTTACATAGTCACCCCCTTAGATAGAAACTCAAAAGTGGCAGAAATGATTACCCGTAAGTGTTATTTGTCCGAAAACTCTATTAAACAAATCTGATTAGGATATAGTCTTTCAACACTATTTCTGTAACACATGGTAATAGAAAATAAAACCTTCAAACTCCTCAAATTAGCATAATCTTTAGTGCATTAAATATAGAGTTTCCCTAACTGGGTAATAAATAATGAAATTTTTAAATCTTATAATTACCTATTTAGTAAAAAATTAAACCTCATTTGAGTCAGTAAAAAACAAATCACATTGTGAAGCAAAAAATATGATTCCATTCCATTCATTATTTCAAGAGCCTAGTAACTCAACATTAGGTTTTGGCTACAGCAGGAAATCCCCCAATTTAACTGTACACCATCAAAACTACAAATAGGAGAGACCCAAAAATGCAGATGAGTAAGTGGAAGCTACACTAATTTCCTCCCAGAACAAAACTAGAATTACAACTAAATTATAGAAAAAACATCCTGAACAACCAACTGAACACTAGCTGGAGAGAAGCCTTATAACCACAGACAGATGGAAGAAGCCACATCACCACAACATGACTGGCAGGGAGTACAGAAGCACAAGAAGGTTGGCTGGGCTCCCACAGGTGGGAGCTAAAGTTCCAGAGGGATATTTTGGAGGTTGGTGGGGTCCCCCTAAGAAGTGTGGACACTAACCCCCAAGCTGGGCTCCCCAGCCTATAGCAACAGAACCAGGAAAGAAACTGAAATAACATATAGCTATGAAAAGCAGCGGGGTTTCTGTCCACCAGGGAGAGATGGCTGGAGACACAGAGAGCTTCTTAAAATGCCAATGCACAAAATTCCATTTGCAGCCACTTACCCTGGAATCCAGCAGAGGGAGGGCAGAATGGACTAGAGTTGTGTAAGGAGAGTCTGGGGGTGGCTCTTGGACGAGAACTGCAGATCAGCTACTAGGATCCCTGAGTGAGTCACTCCACATACTGCAGAGGTCATCTTTCTCAGGCAGAGCACTCTTCTCTGAATAGCATCAACCTAAGGAAAAGCAATAGCCCTGCCCAGAGGAATTACTCTGCCCAACCCTGTGGTGCTTAAGCCCTTCTTCTGCTGAGGAGTATGGCTGGAAGACATTCCCTGATTAATCCTACAGAAATCCTGTAGGCAGAGTCAGATCTCTGGAACCTCTGAGACTATAGCTGACCTTCCTCCAGGCCTGGTGCTGATAAAAGCCAGCCTTGGTGAACAGCCTGGTTCTTTCTGTACTCACCCTAGCTCAACAGAGGGAGCTACAGGTATTGAACACTAATAACTCCAACAGGTTGCCCTGGGCCAGTCACAGGCAGTATCTGACATAATTCTGCACCAAGTCTTGCAGATCTACCTAATACATGTAAACAAACACTGTGGGGCGGGGTGGGGGGGGAGCATGAAAGGCTCCATCCCTTCTCCCAGCCGCTGTGGATGAGAATAAGTCTACCAAGACACGATCTGCTTGGGGAGGGAAGTCTGGCCACTCTCTCAGAGGAGAAAGGTCTCAAGCCTCTCTCTCAATGGGCTTTAATGGAGTTTAGCTTGCATAAGGATGCATATCAAAGAAAGGAGGTATGGTTTACAGACAACATTTCTGGGATCACGGGGGTCCTTTTGAGTCAGGGTCTGGTAAACAGGGTGATGCCAATCTGCTGTAAAACCTTGGGAAACAAACTTATTTTGTGCTTGGATCTTTAACATTTAAATTGAGGGCATTCTTAGCAAAGGAGGCATCACAGGATTTTAAGCATGCTTTATTAAGCCTGATTGACCACAGAAGCTGTTGTCCCTGCACAGGGCTGCACCCCTCTTCAACATTGTTTCAGGCCTGAATCAGTTGGGGGAAGCAAGGCAGCCAAGAGATTAGGAGAGTTTTTACAGATAGAATGAGGACTCAGGCTATGACAAAGCTGAGGGTGAGGGTCCTTTGTCCTTCCTCCACAATCCCCTAAGTCCTTCCCTGATGGCTCCATCATGACTGTACCTGTCTTAGGTTGTTCCTTCCTTGAGGAATCTTACCCATCACTGACTATCCAGCCATCCTCCAGGGGCCAAGCAGGGTGAAGTAAATGGGACAGAGGCTTCGCCCCTGCTGGGAGGATAAGGTTTGTCTCCTTAGTGGCTTATGGTCCCAAGGTTCCCTAGCCGTGGAGCCTTTTCACCTGTCCACAGGGTTATAGCTCCTGAAGCCAGGCAGGATGGTTCCCAACAAAACACAAAGAGGTAGTCACAATAGGAAGTCAAAGAAACAAACCCCAAATAAAAGAACAAAGAAATTCTCCAGAAGAACTAGATGAAATGGAAGCAAGCAAAATATCAGATAGAGAGTTAGGGTAATGATTAACAGGATACTCAACAGCATGAAAAAAGACATAGAAACCATTAAAAGGACCAGCCAGAAATAAAGAATGCAATATATGAAATAAACAATACCCTGGAGGGAATAAACAGTAGGTTAGATGGAGTAGAGGATCAAATCAGTGATTCAGAAGACAAGGTAGAGAAAAACACCCAAACAGAGAAATAAAAAGAAAAAAAAAATTTAAAAATGAGAGCTTAAGAAACCTTTGAGACAACTTGAATCATAACAACATCTGCATCATGGGAATACCAAAAGGAGAGCAAGCAAGGTGTCAAGATCTGTTTGAAGAAATAATGACCAAAAACTTCCCTAATCTGGTGAAGGAAAAAGACATACAATTCCAGGAAGCTCAGAGAATCCCAAACTAGTTAGATCCGAAGAGGCCTACACAAAGATACATCATAATTAAAATGGCAAGGCCTAAAGATAAGGAGACAACCCTAAAAGCTGAAAGACAGGAGCAGATAGTTACCTACAAATGAGCACCAATTAGGCTGTCATCTGATTTCTAAACAGAAACATTTCAGTCCAGAAGAGAGTGGTGTGAAATACTCAAGGTGATTAAAAGGAAGGACCTATAACCAAACCTACTTTACTCAGCAAGGCTGTCATTTAAAATTGACGAGAAATAAAGAGCTCCCCAGATAAGAAAAAGCTAAAGGTTTTGTTAACACCAAACCAGTACTACCAATAAATGATAAGGAGCTTCGTTTAAAAGATGAAGAAAAAGAGAGCAAAAAACCAAAAATAGCCTAACAATAAAATGGCACTAAATACATATCTATCAATAATTACTTTAAATATATATGGCTTCAATGAACCAACCAAAATATAGTACCTGAATGAATAATAAAACAACCATATATGCTGCCTGTAAGAGACTCACCTCAGATTGAAAAATACACACAGACTAAAATTAAAAGGATAGAAAAAGATATTTCATGCAAATGGAAAGGAAAATAAAAAAGCTGGGGAAGCCATACTTATATCTGATAAAATATACTTTAAAACCAAATCTATAGAATCTATAGTAATAGACAAGGAAAGATACAAAATAATGATAAAGGGGTTAATCTCACAAGAGAAATAACCCTACTAAATATTTATGCACCCAACATAGGAGCACCTAAATATGTGAAGCAAATCTTGATGGACATAAAGGGAGAGACTGTCAGATACACAGTCATAGTCAGGGATTTTAACACTCCTTTGACTTCAGAGGATAGATCTTCCAGACAGAAAATCAACAAGGAGACAGCTACTTTAAGTGACACACTGGATCAAATGGATTTAATTGGTATCTTCAGAGCATTTCACCCCAAAACAGCAGAATATATATATTTTTCAAATGTGCATGGAACATTTTCTAGGATAGACCACGTTACGACATAAAACATCTTTATAAATTTAAGAAGATTCAAATCACATCAAGCATATTCTCTGACCACAATGCTATGAAACTATACATTAATCACAAGAAGAACACGAAAAACCACACAAAGACATGGAAGCTAAATAACATGTTATTAAACAATGAATGGGTCAGTGAATTAAAGAAAGAAATCAAAAGACACCTTGAAACAAACAAAAATGAGAACACAACAATCCAAAACTTCTGGGGCACTGAGAAAGCAATCCTAAGAGGAAAATTTGTAGCATTACAGGCTTATCTCAAAAAAGAAGGAAAAGCTCAAATAAACAATCTAAGTTTACACTTAAAGAAACTTGAAAAAGAACAACATACAAAGCCCAAAGTGAGTAGAAGGAACCAAATATAAAGATCAGGGCACATAAACGAAACAGAGTCTAAAAAAAATGATGCAAAAGATCAATGAATCCAAGAGCTGGTTCTTTGAAAGGATAAACAAGATTGACACACGTTTAACCAGACTCACCAAGAAAAAAAGAGAGAGGACCCAAATATATAAAATCAGCAATAAGGAAGGAGAAATAACAACTGACACCAAAGAAATACAAAGGATTATTAGAAAATATTATGAACAACTACATGGTGACACATGAAGCAACTTTGACAAAATGGATAAATTCCTGGACATATACAATCTTCCAAAACTAAATCAGGAGGAATCAGAGAATCTGAATAGACAGATTACACATAGTGAAATTGAAGCACTAATCAAAAACTCCAAACAAACAAAAGCCCTGGACTGGATGGCTTCATAGGTGAATTTTGCCAAGTCACATTAATAAGATTAATCTAACAAGAGAAATAACCCTTCTCAAACTATTCGGAGAACAAACTTGACTCCTTCTCAAACTATTTCAAGAGGAAGGAAGACTCTCAAGCTGATTTTACAAAGTCAGGATCATCCTAATTCCAAAACCAGATAAGGCACTAAATAACAAGAAAATCGCAGGCCAATATCCCTGATGAAAATAGATGCTAAAATTCTCAACAAAATATTAACAAACCAAATACAGCAATGACTCAAAAAGATCATACATGATAATCAAGTGGGATTTATTCTGGGAATGTAAGATTGGTACAATATCACAGATCATTAAATGTGATTTATCACATAACAAAAATGAAGGAGAAAACCCACATAATCACATCAATTGATGCAGAAAAAGCATTTGATAAAATCCAGCACCCATTTATAATAAAAACTCTTAGCAAAGTGGCCATGATATATGACAAACCCACTGCCGGCCTCACACTCATTGGGCAAAAACTATAAGGATTCCCCTCAAGATCAGGAGCAAGAGGGGGATGACTTGTTTTCACCTCCTTATTCAACATAGTAATGCAAGTCATAGCCACAGCAATCAGACAAGAAGAAGTAAATGTCATCCAAATTGGAAAGGAAGAAGTAAAAGTGTTTTTTTTCTATTTTATTTTTAAATATATAATCTTTGTTATATGTTTTAGCCCCCTTATACCCTCTTCCACCCAGGAATCACCACCCTGTTATCCATGTCCATAAGTCCTTTTTCTTTTTTGCTCAATCCCTCCACCTCCTAACCTCCCTCTCCTCACTAGCTGTCATATCTATGAGTAAAAATGCCTTTATTGCAGAGGACACGATGCTGTCCATAGAGAACTCCAAAGATTCCACCAAGAAGCTACTAGAGTTGATCAATGAATTCAGCAAAGTAGCAGGATACAAAATTAATATCCAGAAATCAGTTGCATTTTTATATGCCAATAACAAACTAACAGAAAGGGAAATTAAGAAAACAATCCCACTGTCAATTACTTCAAGAAGAATAAAATACCTAGGAATAAACCTAACCAAGGAAGTACAATACCTGTACTCAGAAAATTATTAGACACTAAGGAAAGAAATTAAGATGCAAAAGTGGAAGCACATATTGTGTTCATGGATAGGAAGAATTAACATCATTAAAATGTCCATACTACCCAAAGCAATCCATAGATTCAATGCAATTCCTATCAAGTTTCCAAAGATGTATTTCACAGAACTAGAACGAATATTTCAAAAGGTCCCTCAAAGATACAGCAATCTTGAGAAAGAACAAAGTTGGAGAAATCACGCTATCTAACATCAAACTATATCATAAGGCCATAGTAATCAAAACAGAATGGTACTGGCATAGAAACATACACATAGATCAATGAAGCAGAACAGATAGCCTAGAAATAAACCCATACTTTATATTCAATTGATAATTGACAAGAAGCAAGCACATACAATAGGCTAAAGAGAGTTTATAAATGGTGTTGGGAAAATTAGACAGACACATGCAGAAAAATGAAACTAGACTACCTTCTTATACCACATATAAGAATGAATTCAAAATGGACCAAAGATTTAAATGTTATACCTGAAACCATAAAAATCCTAAGAAAAAACAAAGGCAGCAAAATCTCAAACATAATTTCTAGCAATATTTTATTTGATACATTGCCCCAGGCAAGGGAAACAAAAGAAAAAAAATAGGACTATATCAAACTAAAATTTTTTTGCACAGCAAAGGAAGACATCAACAAAGTACAAAGACAACCCACAAAATGGGAAAGCATATTTGTCAATACACCTGATAAGGGGTTAATATACAAAATTTATAAAGAACTTGCAAATCTCAACACTCCCCCCCAAAAAAAGCCCAGCCAGTTAAAAAATGGGCAAACTTCTCCAAAGAGGACATACACATGAACAATAGACATATGAAAAGATGCTCGACATCACTAAATATCAGAGAAATGCAAATTAAAACCATAATGAGATATCTCAAACTTATCAGAATGACTATCTTCACTAAAGGAACAAACAGCAAGTGCTAGCAAGGATGTGGAGAGAGGGGAACACTTTTGAACTTTTGGTGGGAACACAGATTGGTGCAGCCACTTTAGAAAGCAAAGATAACCTCAGCAAATTAAAAGTGTAACTGCCTTTTGACCCAATGATCCCACTTCTGGGAATATATCTGAAGGAACCCTAAACACTAATTTGAAAGATCATAAGCACCCTTATGTTCACTGCAGTGTTGTTTACAATCACCAAGATATGGAAGCAGCCCAAGTGTCCATCAGTAGATGAGTGGATAAAACAACTATGGGACATATACACCATGGAATACTACTGGGCCATAGAAAGGGAGAAAGTTTTACCTTTTGTGACAGCATGGGTGGACCTGGAGAACAAACATTATGCTAAGTGAAATAAGCCAGTCAGAAAAAGGCAAATACCATATGATTTCACTCATATGTGGAATCGAATGTACAAAATGAACTAACAAGCAAAATAAAGGCAGACTCACAGATAGAGAGCAGGATGACAACTAGTGGGTGGGGAGAGCAAGGGGTGAAAGGATTGAGCAAATAGGAAAAAGGACTCATGGACAGGACAGCAGTGTGGTGATTGCAGGGGGTAGGGGGTTATAAAGGGACTAATTGGTAAAGGAAAAAATAAGATAAAAAAGTAAAGAAACTCTACAAATTATTTCTCACATTTACTTTCTAAATAATACTCATGACTGAATAATTATGGATGGTATTAAAAATCTCCTAAATAAAAAATTATTTTCTAATAACTCACATATAGCAGTAAGAAGTTTCATAGTCAGCTCCTAGTTACATCCTATTACACAGGGTGGCTGAAATGCACTTTTAGCTTGGGTTAAAACATAAAATGAATAGGCATAGGTAAATCAGCTTTTGATGGAATGGAGGGATATGTATTAACTTTCAGGTGTAATATCTATGGTGCATTTATTCTCAAAAACAGGTGGTGACGAGAAAATGATGTATTCATTAAACAAACATGGCAGTGATATGGATATTACATTTCCAGACACTGCTTTTTGAAAAGTATATTATATTTTTACAGTCATATCTCATAATTTTGTGTATATTATATATTTAATTTATTATGTATTGACAGTAATTTAATTGACATATTTAGTCAATAAAGTGAGATAGAGACAAAATTAAAGAAATAGGTAAAAGCAGAATGTGTATACTGGAAGTGTAGGTGAAAAACCTTCAACAACAGATTTTCTTCTGGGAGTGGAGTGGCTGTATAATTTAGATTTAACTAGTGGGTTCCACATCCCTTGGAGATTTACCTTCTTTTTTAAAGAATCTTGAAGATTTTTGATCTTAGAAGAGTGTATGCAGAAAGTAGTGGCAGTAGTAAAATTAACAAGGCACTCTCCACATGGAGTGTCTCCAGTCCAAAGCAATAATGGTGAAAAGAAAGGACGTGATTGTCATAATGATCAGAAAACATGACTCAGCTCACGGCTGAAGACAATTCCTCATGTTAGTTCTCCACGCAGTTGTCTTAAAATTGATTCAGTGAGCAGCTGTAGTGTAAAACTGGGCATAATTATAGTAAAAGTGGAAAGGTGCTTCTGAAATTGCTACAACGCTCATTGGTTGAAGAAAAGAAGAGCTGTTAGATTCATAATTAGACATTATTCTAAAACAACCTAAAACTGCTCTAAAATGAAGTATTTAAATAAAGAAATATAATTAATAAGCTAAGCAAGGAGAGAATATGGAAACATATATTCAATTAAACTAGACAAAGAAAAAAAGAAAAGGAACAAGTGCAACGAAGAAACTATTGTGAACCTGCAGATATTAATCTATGGCAATAGTACAGTAAATAAGAATGGTGTACACAGAGCAATTCAAAGGCAAAGATTTCTACAATGGATTAAAAAACAAGGCCTAAGTATGTGTTATCTATAAGAAATTCACTTTAAATATGGATATAGATAGGATATAAGTAAAGTGATGAAAAAAGATATACCTTGATAACATTAATAAATACTTGAGCCAAATTAAAATACAGTTTACTAAAATCTGTGGGAGCAAGTGAAGGCTGTGAACAGAAGAAAATTGATATCATTAAACACATACATTGGAAAATATAAAAGTTAAAAAATAAATAATCCAAGCCTCAATTTTGCGAAGAGTAAGAAGAGCAAACTTTACTTAGAGAGGCAAAAATAAACTTATAAAGGAGAAGAAATCAATGAAATTGAAAACAAGAAAACAATTGGGGGAATCATCAAAATTAAAACCTGATTCTTTCAAGAGATAAATAAAATCAAGACACCTACAGTTAGGCTAACCAATAAATAAATAAATAAGTGAATAAATAAATAAGAGAGAAAACACAAATTACCAATGCCAAAATGAAAGAGGGTTGATTCCTACTAACGCTATAAACATTCTGAAACAAAATGGGGGGCGGAATACCATGAACACTATGCACGCAAATTTGGTAACTTGGATGATATAAACCAATTCCTTGAAAGCACAAAGTACCAAAAAGTATACAAGGAGAATTATTATGGAGGTAGAACAATATTATTTTCTACATCCAAAGAATATGGTAAAAAAAAAGGAAGACTAAATTATAGATAATAAGATTTTTTAAAATTTTAATGGAAGTATAAGATATAAAAACATTAAGAAACTTACTCCATTGACTTTATGGCTCCAGTGTTTACTACCTGATTTACTAGTGGCTATCATTGACTAAAAAATAAAATACAAGTGAGAGTTCTTGTAATAGAAGTTAGTGTGTTTATAAAGGTCTTTATTTTATTATAAAGTACCCACTATTGCCATTAATTGACAAATATTTTATACAAGAAGTTTATACATTTAATTTCCTAAGAGCAAACAGTGTTCCATAATCTTAAAATCAGTGCTTGACATGGTTCAGACTGTTTCTGAGACTACAAAAATCAAAGTGAAGCAGGACTACTGATAAAATATTTTTAGAAAAAAAAGCAACACTCAGTATGTATTAAGATCTATTGTTTGACATATATTATGTATGAATCAATAAGCTCATTGTTATATAGAAATTGGAATGGTGTCTTAGACTATATTTCTTTAATTGTCACAATTCTGAAAAGAAGGTACAATCATTTTAGACAGGAGAAAACTCAGAATCAGAGATTAAGTAACTTTTTCAAGGATACTTAGCAAGTGAGGAGGAAAGATAATATTACAATGTATTTTTATGTAACTTACAATTATAAGCTCTTTATAAGCTCTTTCTAATGCATAATTTTAGCAGAGATAATTTAAGTGCTCTATTCCTCTTATATCTAGATAGTTACTTACAGGTAAAGCAATCTTTGAGTAAAAGTGTTCTTGTTTAAAACTCAAAGCCATCAATCTTTGGCATAATTTTCTGATTTCTTTTAGTTCAAAACTCAAGTATTTTTCAGATTCAAATCAAATATATATTTTAGATATATTAATGTATATCAAGTGGAATATTATTATACTTACTATAGTTTTAATTTTTTAGCAGCTTTAAATAATTTGAATTTCATAAATGAATATTTATGAAATTATATGTTTACAAGACTATTGTTAAATAGTTTCTGTTTACAACTGAGTAGTATGGTTAAATACTTACCTAGAGGGAAAATGTCTGTTCCTTCCATTTTTACAGTTTATGTCAAGAAACATCTTTTCCTTCTTTCTACAGAACCATGCTGGTCAATAAAAGCCACTAGCCACGCATGCACACATCACTATTGCACACTTAAAATGTAGCTAGTCTGAACTGAAATATGTGGTCATTGTAAAATACATAGCCAATTATGAAGGCTTGGCATGGAAGAGAAATAGCAGCAACATTTTAATATTATTTGTAATTGAAATGATAATATTGTGGATAGATTGGTTAACTTAAGTGACTTTTTGATATTAATGATACTTGTTTTTTTCTATTACTGCAAATCTGGCCACTAGAATTTTTTAATTGAATACATAGTATGCTGAGGTACATAAATGTTCAATAATATGTTCTAATGCCTTCTTATACACATGAATATATACACTCTAGACCATGTTATAACATTTATGCATGCATATTACATCTCAATTATAATACTTGCATCTTCAACATATTTATATTTATTAAAATCCAAATTTAATTTCGGTACTTTTAAGACTGCTTCCAAACAAACAAAAATTTTATTTATTTATTTATTTATTTATTTATTTTTATTCAATTAAAATTGTCTGCATTTTCTCCCTATCCCTCCACCCCGCCCCAACCAAACCCACTTCCCTCCCCCGCCTCCACCCTCCCCCTTGATTTGGTCCATGTGTCCTTTATAGTAGCCCCTGTAATCCCCTCTACCCACTGTCCCCTCTCCACCCTCTCTGGCTATTGTTCGATGGTTCTTAACTTTAATGTCTCTGGTTTTACGTTGTTTGCTTTCTTCTTTTGTTGATTATGTTCCAGTTAAAGGTAAGATCATATGGTATTTGTCCCTCACCATCTGGCTTATTTCACTTAGCATAATGCTCTCCAGTTCCATCCATGCTGTTGCAAAGGGTATAAGCTCCTTCTTTCTCTCTGCTGCATAGAATTGAATTGTGTAAATGTACCAAAGTGTTTTGATCCACTCATTTGCTGATGGGCACTTAGGTTGATTCCAGTACTTGGCTATTGTAAATTGTGCTGCTATGAGCATTAAGGTGCATAGGTGCTTTTGGATTGGTGTTTCAGGGTCCACAGGGTATAATCTCAGCAGTGGAATTGCTGGGTCAAAGGGTAATTCCATTTTTAGTTTCCTGAGGAAATTCCATACTGTTTTCCACAGTGGCCTCACCAGTTCCCACCATCAGTGCACTAGGGTTCCCTTTTTTCCACATCCTCTCCAACATTTGTTTGTTGATTTGTTTATGTTGGCCACTCTAACCAGTGTGAGATGGTACCTCATTGTGGTTTTATTTTGCATCTCTCTGATGACTAGTAATGCTGAGCATCTTTTCATATGTCTCTGGGCCCTCTGTATGTCTTCCTTGGAGAAGTGTCTGTTCAAGTCCTTTGCCCATTTTTTAATTGGGTTTTTTGTCTTCCTGGAGTGGAGTCCTGTGAGTTCTTTATATATTTTAAAGATCAGGACCTTGTCTGAGGTGTCAATGCCAAATATGTTTCCCATACTGCTAGTTGTGTTTTTATTTTAATGCTGGTTTTTCTTTAGCCATGCAGAAGCTTGTTATTTTGATGAGGTCCCATTTGTTTATTCTTTCCTTTATGTCCCTTGCTTTAGGGGACATGTCTGTGAGGATGTTGCTGCGTGGAATGTCTGAGATTTTCCTGCCAATGTTTTCCTCGAGGACTTTTATGGTGTTACGGCTTATATTTAAGTCTTTTATCCATCTTGAGTTTATTTTTGTGTATGGCATAAGTTGGTGATCGAGTTTCATTTTTTTGCAGGTAGCTGTCCACATCTCCCAACACCATCTGTTGAAGAGGCTGTTTTTGCTCCATTTTATGCTCCTGCCTCCTTTGTCAAATATTAATTGACCGTAAAGGCTTGAGTTTATTTCTGGGCTCTCTGTTCTGTTCCATTGGTCTATGTGCCTGTTTTTATGCCAGTACCAGGCTGTTTTGATTACAGTGGCCTTGTAATACAGTTTGATATCAGGTATTGTGATCCCTCCTGCTTTGTTCTTCTTTCTCAAAATTGCTGCAGCTATTCAGGGTCATTTATGGTTCCATATGAATTTCTGAAATGCTTGTTCTATATCTGTGAAATATGTCATGGGTACTTTAATAGGGATTGCATTGAATCCATTAATCACTTTGGGTAGTATGGCCATTTTGATGATGTTAATTATTCCAATCCATGAGCATGGTACATGCTTCCATTTGTTTGTGTCTTCCTTATTTCTTCCTTCAATGTTGTGTAGTTTTCTGAGTACAGGTCTTTTACCTCCTTGGTTAAGTTTATTCCTAGGTGCTTTATTTTTCTTGTTGCTCTATCAAATGGGATTTTTTTCCTGATTTCTCTTTCTGCAGTTTCATTGTTGGTATACAGGAATGCCTTTCATTTCTGAGTATTGACTTTGTATCCAGCTGTTTTATTAAGTCGAGTAGTTTTTTGGTGGAGTCTATAGGATTTTCCATGTACACTATCATGTCATTTGCAAACAGTGACAGTTTCATTTCCTCCTTTGAATTTCGATGTCTTTTATTTCTCTTTCTTGTCTGATTGCTGTGGCTAGGACTTCCAATATTATGTTGAATAGGAGTGGTGAGAGAGGGCATCCTTGTCTTGTTCCTGATCTTAGTGGGAAAGCTCTAAGTTTTTGTCCATTGAGTATGATGTTGGCTGTAGGTTTCTCATATATGGCCTTTATTATGTTGAGGAATGCTCCCTCTATTCCCACTTTGCTGAGTGTTTTTATCAGAAATGGGTGCTGTATCTTATCAAATGCTTTTTCGGCCTCTATTGATATGATAACATGGTTTTTATCTTTGCTTTTGTTTATGTGGTATGTTATGTTTATTAATTTGTGAATATTGTACCATCCTTGCATCCCTGGGACGAATCCCACTTGATCATGGTGTATGATCTTTTTTACCTATTCCTGGATGCAGTTTGCCAATATTTTATTGAGGATTTTAGCATCTATATTCACCAGCAATATTGGCCTGAAGTTTCCTTTCTTTGTTATGTCTTCATCTGGTTTTGGGATTAGGATGATACTATCTTCATAAAAAGAGTTTGGGAGTCTTCCATCTTCTTGAATTTTTAAAAATAATCTGTGGAGGATGGGGGTTAGCTCACCCTTAAATGCTCTGTAGAATTCTCCTGTGAAACCATCTGGTCCAGGGCTTTTGTGTGTCGGAAGCTTTTTGATTATTGTTTCGATTTCATCAGGTGTTATTGGTCTTTTCAGGCTTTCTGCTTCTTCTTCATTGAGTTTTGGAAGGTTATATTTTTCTAGAAATTTGTTCATTTCATCTAGGTTTTCACCTTTCTTGGCGTATAGTTCTTCATACTAATTTCTTACAATCCTTTGTATTTTGGTGGTGTCAGTTGTAGTCTCTCCTCTTTCATTTCTGATTGTGTTTATTTGGGTCCTCTCTCTTTTTTTTCTTGATGAGCCTGCTTAAGGGCTTGTCAATTTTGTTTATCTTTTCGTAGAACCAGCTCTTGGATTCATTGATCCTTACAATTGTGCTTTTAGTCTCTATGTCATTTAATTCTGCTCTGATCTTGGTTATTTCCTTCCTTCTACTTGCTCTGGGTTGTCTTTGTTGTTGTTCCTCAAGTTCTTGTAGGTGTATGGTTAGGTTGTTTATTTGAGCTGCTTTTATTCTTTTTAGGTAGGCCTGTAATCACTATAAACTTCCCTCTCAGGACTGCCTTTGCTGTGTCCAATAGGTTTTGGATTGTTGTGAGTTCATTTTCATTTCTTTCCAGAAACTTTTTGATTTCTTCCCTAATCTCATTTTTCACCCATTCATTGTTTAAGAGCATGTTATTCAGTCTCCATGTGTTTGAGTGTTTGGGGGTTTGTTCCTTGAGATTTGTTTCCGGTTTCAGTCCCTTGTGGTCAGAGAAAATGCTTGATATGATTTCAATTTTCTTGAACTTGTTGAGGCTTGCTTTGTTTCCTATCATGTGGTCTATCATTGAAAATGTTCCATATGCATTTGAAAAGAATGTGTACTTCGCTTCTTTGAGATGAAAGACTCTATATATATCAGTTAAGTCCATTTCATCTAGGGCATTGTTCAATGCCACAGTATCTTTGTTGATAGTTGGTTTGGAAGATTTGTCCATCTTTGACAGTGGGGTGTTAAAATCCCCTACTATAATTGCGTTGCTGTCAATATCTTTCTTGAAGTCCTCCAAGATTTTCTTTATGTATTTGGGTGCTCCTATTTTGGGAGTATATATATTTACAATGTTTATGTCTTCTTGGTGGATTCTTCCTTTGAGTATTTTGAAGTAACCTTCTGGGTCTCTCTTAATGGGCCTTCTTTTGAAGTCTATTTTGTCTGATATGAGTACTGCTACCCCGGCTTTTTTTCCCCTGTCCATTTGCTTGGAAAATTTGTTTCCAGCCCTTCACTTTCAGTCTGTGTAGGTCTTCTGTCCTCAGGTGGATCTCTTGTAGGCAGCATATGTGTGGGTCATGCTTTCTTATCCATTCAGCTATTCTATGTCTTTTGATTGGAGCATTTAATACATTTACACTTAAGGTTATTATTGATAGGTACTTATTCATTACCAATTTTTTGTACCTGTGTTCTTCTCTCTCTCTCTCTTTTCCTTCCTTTCCTTACAGCAACCCCTTTAGCATCTGTTGCAGAGCTGGTTTGGTGGAGGTATATTCTTTTAGATTTCTTTTGTCTGGGAAACTCCTTATTTGGCCTGCTATCTTGATTGAGAGCCGTGCGGGGTAAAGTAGTCCTGGTTGCAGGCCTCTGGTTCTCATTACTTGGAATATTTTTTGCCATTCTCTTCTGGCTTGGAGCATTTCCATTGAGAAGTCAGTTGCTATCCTTATTGGGGCTCCCTTGTATGTTACTTCCTGTTTCTCCCTTGCTGCCTTTAAGATCCTCTCTTTGTCTTGCAGTTTTGCCATTTTAATTATGATGTGTCTTGCAGTGGGCCTCTTTGGGTTCCTCTTGATTGGGACTCTCTGTGATTCCTGGACTTGTGTGAATTTGTCTCTCATCAAATTAGGGAAATTTTCCATCATTATTTTTTCAAACAAGTTTTTTATCCCTTGGTCTTCCTCTTCTCCTTGTGGTATCCCTTTATGTATCATGTTGTCCTGCATTTCCTTTAACCCCTCTTCATTTTTTCTGAGCCTCTTTTCCTTTTCTTGCTCATTCTGGGTGTTTTTTTCTACCTTGTCCTCCAGTTTGCTGTTCCAATCCTCTGCTTCATCGAGCCTGCTTTTCATTCCTTGTACTGTGTTCTTCAGTTCAGAAATTGTATTTTTCATTTCCTCTTGGCCCTTGTTGATTGTTTCTATTTGCTTTTTCATGTTAATACAGTTTCCAGTGAGTTCATTGTAGTTTCCCTGTAGTTTTTGGTAATTCTGTGTGAGCTCATGAAGCTTCTTTATAACCAATTCTTTAAACTCATTATCTGATAGTTGACTTGCCTCTTTTTCATTTAGCATTCCCCCTTTCCTGTCATTTCTGGATTGTTTCTTTGTCTTCCCATTGTTTGTGAAACTCTTCCTGTTTGCCTCTGCTTCTTAGGTTGCTCTGTTCTGACCCCCTGGGTTTTCGGTGTAATCTTCTGTGATAGAATACCTGTGAGATTTAGTGGTATAGTCTCCTTGATCTCCTGATCCTACTGACCTTGGGCTGTGGTTGATGTTGGTTTTGTGTATGTCTTTGGTGTTTAGTTCTTTTGGGGTCTTTCTTTGGTGGGTCTCTCCCACCAGCTGGTTATCTGAGCATCATTCTGTCCCCCACCTGTTGTTTTCTGTTGTGCAGGTATGGGCAAGTTGTGTTGGAGCTGGTTCTACCATGTGTACAATGTTTTGAGGCTTTTCTCCTGCTCTTGTTCCATTGTTTGTTCTGAGTGATTTCTTCACTATTTATTTGTATTTTCAGATAGGTCCTGGGTTGACTTAGTGTGACTTCCACTCCCTCCTTCAACTTCTTCTGTTCTTATCTGCTGGTGTTTCCTTTGTTGGTGGGTTTCCTCTTCCAGGAGGTATCCTGGTGTTCCTGGCTTCTATCCACTGTTTTTTATGGTAGGCTTCCTCCGGGCTTTGGGTGTGCGCGCAGCGCCTTCCTTGATTCACACTCTCCTCAGTGCCTGTGGTCTCAGCTCCCTCCAAGATGAGGTGCAGACACTCCCCGGTCAATGCGCACAGACCCGGGGGTTCAAAAATTTATTCTTTAAATCTGTGTTATCGTGTGTTGATCTTAATCAAGCAGCCAAATATTTCCCCAGAAAAAAAAATCAGTTTATTTGGAAAAAGTAAATTGCATTTGGAAGAGATCCAAGATAGAGCAGTGGATTAGGTGAAAGCTATACTAACCTCTTCTTAGGACTAAACAGGAATTACAGCTAGATTATAGAAAATCAGCCTGAATAACTAACTGAACACTAGCTGGAGAGAAATCTTATAACCCAAGACTTATCACATCAAGACTTGCTACACATCACTATGAGACTGGTAGCAAGTGTGGAGGCATGGGAGGTCTCACAGGTGGCAACACATGTTCTGGAGGGATATTTCAGAGGCCTTAGGGTTCCCTCTGAGAAGTGTGGAGAGTAAACCCCAAGCTGGGCTCCCATCGTACAGCACCAAAACCAGGAAAGGAGCCCAACTAACATCCAGCTGTGAAAAGAATCAGGGTTTCTGTCCACCAGGGAGAGATGGCTGGAGACAGAGAAGGCCTCTTAAAGGTCCAATGCACAAAATTTTGTTTGCAACCACTTACTTTGGGCCCTGGCAGAGAGAGGGCAGTGCAGAGTAAAGCCACATGACGAGAGTCTAGGGTTGATGGCTCTGGGGAGAAAGCTGGAGGGTCAGCCACCAGGATCCGTATGTTTAGTCATTCCCCACACTGCAAAAGCCGTGTATCTCAGGCAGGGCACTCCCCTCCATGAGACATCAGCTTGGAGGGAAGCAATAGCCTCAACTGCAGGAATCCTTCTCACCTATCCCTGTAGAGCTTAAGCCCAGCTGCTGGGGAGTACAACTGAAGGCACTTTCAGTGATTAAGAGTACCAGAAAGCCTATAGGTGAAGGCAGATTTCTGGGATCTTTGAGACATTGCAGACACTTCCCTGGGCATGGTGCTGGTAAAACCCAGCCTTGGTGTAGATTCTGGTCCTTTCTGCACACACCCAGGCCCAGAAGAGGGAGTTGCAAGCTGTGGATTGCTGATAGCTCTAAACAGGTTGCCCAGGGCCATTCACAGGCAGTGTCTGACACAGGACTGAACCAGAATCTTGGCAGATCTACCTAATACATAGAAACAAACACAAAGAAGCAGCCAGTGGGAATACAAAGAAACAGGCCCCAAGTGAAAGAACAAGAGATTCTCAAGAAGAGCTGAATAAAATGGAGGCAAGCAATTTATCAAATGTAGAGTTCAAAGTAATGATTATAAGGATACTCAATAGTGTGAAGAAAGACTAAGAAACCATAAAAAAGGACCAATCAGAAATAAAGAATGCATGCAATATCTGAAATAAATAATACACAGGAAGTAATAATAGTACATTAGATGAAGTGGAGGATTGGATCATCAATGTAAAAGACAAGGTAGAAAAAACACCCAAGCAGAGCAGCAAATAGAAAAAAAAATTTTTTTTAAATGAGAACAGCTTAACGGGCCTTCGGGACAACAAAAGTGTAACAACATATTCATCATGAGGATACATGAAAAGTAAATAAGGAATTGAAAATCTGCTTTAGAAATAATGGTAAAAACATTCCCTAACTTGGTGAAAGAAAAAGACATACAAGTCCAGGAAGCACAGAGCTAGAATATTTCAAAAAATTATATGGAACCACAAAAGACCCCAAATAGCAACAATGATCCTGAGAAAGAACAAAGTTGGAGGAATCACTGATACCACATATCAAACTATACAATAATGTCACAGTAATCAAAACAGCATGGTACTGGCATAAAAAAACACACAGACCAATGGAACAGAATAGAGAGTCACAAAATAAACCCATGCCTTTTATAGTCAATTAATATTTGACAGAGGAGGTAAGCACATACAATGGGCTAGATAGTTTATTCAATAAATGGTGTTGGGAAAATTGGACAGATATGTGCAGAAAAAATAAACTAGATCACCTTCTTACACCACTCACAAGAATAAATTCAAAATGGATTAAAGATTTAAATGTTAGATTTGAAACCATAAAAATCCTAGAAGAAAACAGGCAGTAAAATCTCAGACATGGTTTGCAGCAATTTTTCCCGATATATCTCCTCAAACACAAATGAAAAAAATAACAAATGTGTCTATATCAAATTAAAGGTTTTTGTACAGCTAGGAATCCATCAAGAAAATAAAAAGACAAACCACTGAATGGGAGAACATATTCACTGATACATCTGATATATGGTTAATATCTAAACTTTTAAAGTTCTTATAAAACTTCACACCAAAAAAACAAACAATCCAATTAAAAAATGTGCAAAGACCTGAATAGACACTTCTCCAAAGAGGACATACACATGGCCAATAGACATAATCATCAGAGAAATGCAAATTAAAACCACCACGTTAGGGGGTGAAGGGATTGATCAAAAAGGAAAAAGGACTGATGGACAAAAATGTGGTGATTCTCAGAGGTTGGCAGGGGTGGAAGAAGGTATGAAAAAAGAAAGTTTAATCTGATATGGAGTTGCCACAAGCCTCAGTAACATGTAGAAGAGAGCAGGGTAGAATTCTTCTCCCAATGGCTCGTCAAGCACATGTTGTTAAAATCAGTCATATGAATGGCCTTGAAAAACACACATATTCTCTTTTTCAACATGTATTTACTCATTATCTCTTTTAAAATCTAATTAATGGCTGTAAGGATTGATGGACCTTAATAATCTCATAAAAGTAATGTTATATTTATTATATGTTGAAAATAAAGAATTGCACTTGGGACATGTGGTCTAATAATAAACTATGCCCCAGTCAACAAAACAAAAGACTTCAGAGGGGCTGTTGTAAACACAGAGTCCATTGGAGGAAACGGATGGCATTCTCCCGTTTGCTGAGCTGTTACTGGGCAAGAAGAAATCTTTCTTCCTCCTGCTAGGTAGTAAAATAGCACCACTTCCTGCAGGAGATGCAAGGTAAGCTTCTTCTTGTTGAAGTCAGTAGTGTGTTCTGAGTGACACATATGTAAAAGCTTTCTCCCCCAGCCTCCTGTCTCCCTGTTAAATAAGGTTTCTGTTTATTAATTTTCATAGCTGCATCATTTTCCTTGCTGATAGTGTACTGGAAGAATTGTTTAATATAGAAATTATATATCTTCATGAACTGAAAATTATGAATGAAAACAAGTGTTTGATAATTCATGAATAAATATGTATGTTAATGTCCAGTTTCAAATATAAAGTAATAAGATATAATTATTAAGTAAGTAAAACAAAGACATTATGCATATTCAGTGAGCAAACAAGTGAAGAAAATCTAAGAACACCAGGACTCCATTGAAACAATAACAAATTATATTTTATATACTTTCTATTATTTTTTAAATGATATAAAACTTGATGCGCATTTTTAAAGCACTGATCTCAAAAATAACAAAGAAAAACCCTAATTTTATTTTTGGAATTGATTATATTTTTACTGGAATAATCCAATAGTGCAATGCTCATTTGCAGAAAACTATCTTTCTTTAAAGATTTGTAGTTGAAAAAAAACAACACTTCACTAGGAATTTTTAAACAGATATGTTTTTATGAACACATACAAAAAATGTCCAAGATTTAAAGGTGACTAAAACATAGTAACCTTAAACTTTATAAAACTTTTACTTAACAAAAAGTTATTTCTAGAGTCCTGCTGAGGACCTCTAGTTTGTTCCACGGAGAATTTTTGTTTACTCTCAACTGCTTAAGCTGTTAAAACCATATCCAGACTTGCAATTTTTAATCCTGCATAATAGGTCTAATTGAGATGGAAATAATCATTTACATGGATGCACGAGTCCATTAACCCATGCAAACAAGCAAACAAACATAAAGCCTTCCACTCCTTCCTGTTTGAGGATTCCAAGAGCTCTATACAATCTTATGAAAATTTATGGTATTGGCATTTATTGTTTAACTGCATATTTGATAATTCAGATTAAACACTATATTTGTTTTCACATTATCTTTCTGTTTCCTGTAGACCAAAATGGGGAAAAAAGAGACTACTGAATACTCTCCTAGCTAAATCGTTATTTTATACTTTAAAAATTAATGTCATGATATCCTGGGGCTACTAATCCATCTTACATCAAGGAAAGTCAAGTCTATTTTTCTAACGATTAAGTATATTGAATTAGTAAAGTGCACAGTAGCAACAAAAAGAGTCAACTCAATCATGGTCATGGAATCCACCGCAAAGATTAATAATGTATTCGTTATTTCCAAAGAACGGGTGATAGATAAGAAGCTGCACAAGATTTACCTACCTATGCATATTCTACTCATGAATAACTGGAAGAGACTTAAAAGACACCACTATGTTTTATAAACTTCATTTCAAACAAAATTAATCGAAATGACTGAACAGTAGGAACACAGTGGCATAAAGTGAAAAAACTTGTATGACTAGCCACCAACTCTGATATCATTAAAGCTAATATGATGCCTTTTTAAGGGGTTTTATTTCATAAAAATTGACTTTGTTTTATTTACTTAAAATGAATGCTTCTTGAGTGTTTTATTGAAAATTCAATTTGCTATCAATATAGATCCCATTTACTAGCTGCCCCGAAAATCACATGAATAAATGCTAGAGAATTTGGAATGAAATTGCATCATTTTTAAAAGTGCACATAGTTCAAAGCAACTTCTTTTCAAAGCCCTTCACTGGCTCCTTGAAGTAGTTTCCAATTCTGCTAACTTTGGAGCTTCAATGCTTCCAGATAGCTCAACCCTTTTACATCAATTTTATATCACAAAAATTATATATTATCTCACATCACTCATAAATCTTTTACACTGTTTCTTTGTATCACTCTTATGTTCTATCCTCCACAATAATATTTCATTCTCATCCTCACAAATCAAAGTCAACTGTTTATAAGTCAGCTTGCCTTTGCTTTCATCTTTCCATTCTGCTCTCTTCTATAGCAAGTTAGGCACCTGCACAGGTGAAGTAAATTTCCATCACTTTTTCTACTCCACAGCTACTATAACAGTATTAACAAAGGATACTAAAATTTTTAATCAGGAAATCCTATTTGCAAGTAAATATTAGTTTAAATACTTAAAATAATTTATTCATTAGTCTTAAGTGATATCCTTGGTCATTTAACAGCAAGGGCCAATATTTTGCCTGACCATAACTCTAGTTTTGGGGGTAGCAAGAAAATTATGTGACTGTGAAGGCTGATTCAAGTGCAATTCATGACTATAACAAATAAAAATCAATGTATAAATGTACAGGTACATAGGTCAGAAAGAGACCTTAGAATGCAAGTACTCTAATTCTCATCTGGTTTTCCAGTTTCTTCTACAACATATCCACCAGCTGGATGTCAAATATCTACTTGAATATCTGGAGAGAAAGTGTAGTCAGTATCTCCTCAAACAATCCATATTAGAAAGCTCAAATCTACTACAAAATCCCTCAGCCAAGGGCTTTACAACTAAATTTTAAAAGAACCCCAGGGTTTTCATTACCAACCTCATTACTCATGAAAATAAAATAAATAACAAAAATCCCAAATAGGTTTTGAGTATTTTAATAAACAAAACCTCCAAGTCTACATTACAGAAAAAGAAATTTGAAAGTGCATTTGTATCAATGGTGGAAAAAGATCACCATATATTTGATGAAGTAGCATTTGATCACAAGTAAGAAGGTAGAAGAGACATGAAAAAAATAACATTGATAGAAAGTCTAGTTCTAATTTGAGTATTGTCATCCACTTTCAAAGTAGGAGAGGGAAGCTCAGGCTAGGCCAGGTATGTACCAAGATGACAACTGAAATGGGTTGAGATAAGAACCATTTTTCTCTCTAATCTACTTGTGCTCATGTGAATATATGCTTAAGAGAAAGTTCTTCCTTGAAAATTAACTAATGTGTTACTGCATCCACAGATAAGAAGCTCGAAGTCACCATTCCATTCTAACAAGAAAAAGCTGAACAGACTAAAAAATCAACAACTTTTCTTGGAGCTGTAAGAAAGAGGAGGATACCAGGCAAGCCATTGTGCCCAGTAGTGGAGACAGGAGAACACAAGGAATCATGACTTACTGGAGCAGAGAATTCTGAGTGGAAGCTGCAGCAGGAGCCTGTGCCACATAGGAAGAGCAAAAACTGAATTGTAATTGATGAATTTCTGGAGGCTCAGTGTGGACAATTCCGAGAGTTAAAAAGTTCACCAGAATCCAGTCACACTGGGTCCCCATAATTTTGCGAGATTTACTTCCAGGAGTTCAATCAGGTCCTCACAATACATACTAGAGAGAAAGCCCCTAATCTGGGTGGAAGCCAGGGATGGGGTGGGGAGGGGGGAGGGAGTGGGAGGAGTAACAACTTTGAAATGCACCAGAGTACTCTATTCTTAACAAGATCTTGAGGAGGAAGTAGTTAAGGAGAGCCTCACCTGCTGAGACTTTACCAGTGCCTAACTGACCAGGGGAAGGAAAATACCCAACTCTTGTCAGCTGTAGCCTTCTGCTGAAGAGAAGGGAAATACCTGACGCAGGCCCACTTCAGGCATCTGGCATGAACTAAGGGGAGAGAAATAAACTGAGAAACACTTGGGAAGTTCACCCTGGAGAGGCAGACAGATCAAATCATAGAATGTGTCCCATCCCCCAACCTCAACACAGCAATACTACATGCATGTTTACAGCATTTCTTTTTACACAGATCCTGTCTTCTCTGTCAAGAAGCAATTACAGAGCCTAACGAAAGGCAAAAAAATAAAAATAAAAAATAAACACAATTTGAAGACATAGATTAAGTATCAGAACCAGAATCAGATACGGGAGGAATATTGGCATTATCAGACCAGAATTTAAAAGAATTGCTAAGCATCACACAAGAACACATGGAAAATGCCAGCAGAGATAGAGAGATGAAAGAAGGAAGGAAGGAAGGAAGGAAGAAAGGAAGGAAGGAAGGAAGGAAGGAAGAAACAACTGACCAAACAAACAAAAATGACAGAAATAAAAAGCACTGTAACAGAAATGAACAATTTCAAAGAAACTCTTTGATGGACTTATTGGTAGACTGTACGCAGCTGTGAATAGAATCTGAGTTTGAGGATATAGTAATAAAAACCAATAACCACTATAAAATTATGACAAAAAAACATCAGACAATTCCCAGTCAAGGAAAATGCTACCAAAATATAACCAATAATTCTAAAAATTGTTTAGGTTATCAAAAAAGAGAAAGACTGTGAAACTTTCACAGCTAAGAGGAGCCCAAGTGTGTTGCAGCCTGCCAAGGCCTGGCAGGTCACTCTAGCTCTGGGGAGATGGAAGAAAATGTACTGAGCCGTGGGCATGCTTCATAAGCCTTTATTCATGGTTGGGCGAGCCACACATGCTGCAAGCTGCATTTCCTCTAGTGAGAAACCCCTACTTGCTTAAGTAGTAGAGGCAAACAAAGCCGGCTTCCAGCCAGAAAATTATATAACATACCATAATTCTGCACATGCAAGCCCACTTCATGTTACGGCAACAGTTTATTGGACCCAGTCTCAAGGCTATGAGAACATTACTTATCAGGCCCATTCAAGGCTACTGGAAAACTGCTTCCCTTAGTTACCCAGACACCTGGGTAAGGAAGCCAGACTGCCTCCACTTACCCTACACCATGAAATATAACTATTAGATCTAAAAGTTTTCTGGTGTAGTTTTAGGAGTTTTCTATGTAGAATATTATGTCATCTATGAATAATGACAGTTTTACTTCCTCATTTCTAATTTGCATGCTTTTTTTTTTCTTCTTCTTCTTGTCCAATTGCTATGGCTACAACTGCCAGAACTATGTTGAATAACAGTGGTAAAAGCGTAGTCCTTCCCTGTGGGCCTCTTCATGACCATGCCTGTCTTAGGTCATCCCTCCCTTGAGGAATCTTACCCATCATTGGCTAACTGGTCAGGCTAGGGCCAAGCAGGGTAAAGTAAAGTGGGTAAAGTATCTCCCTCCCTGCCAGGGAGATAAACTTTGTCTCCTTAGTGGCTTTTGGTCCCAAGGTCTCTAACTCAGCCTTAGCCATGGGTGTTTACAGCTTCTGAAACCAGGCAGGGCGGTTCCCAATATAAAAGTGGACAACCCTGTCTTGTTCCTAATCCTAAGGGAAACACTTTTAGGTTTTGCTCATTGAGTATGAAGTTGGCTGTACGCTTTTCATATAAGGCCTTTATTATGTTGATGTATGATTCCTATATCCACACTTCATTGAGAGTTTTTATTATAGATTGGTGCTGGATTTTGTCAAATGCTTTTTATGCATCTATTGATATGATCATGTGATTATTATTTTTCATTTTATGTGATGTATTACATTTATTAATTTGAGAATATTGTACATACCTTGCATCCCTGGGATAAATCTCATTTGATCATGGTGTATATTTTTAATGTGTTGCTGGATTTAGTTTCATAATGTTTTCTTGGGGATTTTAGCATCTATATTCATCAGGGATATTGGCTTATCATTTTCTTTCTTTGTAGTATCTTTTTCTGTTTTTGGAATTAGGATTATGCTGTCTTTGTAAAATGAGCGTAGGAGTCTTCCCTTCTTCCTTTTTTTGGAATGGTATTAGAAGGATAGGTGCTACTTCTACTTTGGATGTTCAGTAAAATTTACCTGTGAAGCCATCTGGTCCAGGACTTTTATTTGCTACTAGATTTAATAAATGAATATGGCAAAGTAGCAGAACACAAATTAATATTCAGATATCGGTGGCATTTTTATATACCAATAATGAACCATCAGAAAGAGAAACTAATAGGACAATTACATTTACTATTGCAAAATCAGAAAAATAATATACATAGAAATAATTTTAACTGAGGAGATAAAAGACCTGTACTCACAAAACTATGGAACACTGAAGAAAGAAATTGAGGAAGACACAAATAAGTGGAAGCCTATATCGTGTTCACAGACTGGAAGACTTGATATCATTAAAATAGCCATACTATCCAAGCAATCTACACATTCAACACAATTCCTATTAAAATACCAATGGCATATTTCTCAGATCTAGAACAAATATTCCAAAAATTTGTATAGAACCAAAAAAGACCCTGAAAAGTCTCAATAATCTTGAGGACAAAGTTGGAGGCATCACAATATCTGATATTAAACTCTACTACAAGTCCATCATAACCAAAACATCCTCATACTCACATAAGAACAAGCATATAGATCAATGGAAAAGAACAGAAAGCCCAGAAATCAAACTGTGTTTTTATGGTCAAGTAATATTTCACAAAGGAGGTAAGAGCATACAATGGAGTAAAGACAGGCTCTTCAATAAATGCTGTTGGAAAAAATGTACAGTTTCATGAAAAATAATAAAAAGAAACTAAACCACCAACTTAGACCATGCACAAGAATAAACACAAAATGGATAAAAGACTTAAACGTAAATTGCAAAACCATAACAACCCTAGAAGAAAACATAGCTAGTAAAATCTTAGACATCCCTCATAGCAATATCTTTGCCAATATATCCCCTAGGGCAAGGTAAATAAAAGAAAAAAGATAAACCAATGAGACTACATAAATTAAAAAGTTTCTGCACAGCAAAAGAAACCACCAACAAAATGAAAGGGAAACCCATTGTATGAGAGAACATATTTGCTAATGTTAAATATGATAAGGGGTTAATTTCCAAAATACATGAAGAATTTGTACAACTCAAAACCAGGAAGACAAGCAATCCAAATAAAAATGGGCAAAGGACCTGAGTAAACACTTCTCCAAAGAGGACACAAAGATGACCAATAGACATATGATATCATCAGAGAAATGCAAACTAACACCACAATGAGATATCACCTCACACTGTCAGAATGGCTGTAATCAATAAATCAACAAACAACAAGTGTTGGTGAGGATATGGGGAAAAAGGGAACATTAGTGTACTGTTGGTGGGAAGGCAAACTGGTGTAGCCACTGTAGAAAAAGAGTATGGAGTTTCCTCCAAAAATTAAAAATGGATCTGCCTTTTGACCCAGCAATCCCACATCTGGGAATGTATCCTAAAATCCTGAAACATGAATTGGAAAGAATATGTGCACTCCTATGTTTATTGCAGTATTATTTATAACAGCCAAGATCTGGAAACAGTCCAAGTGCCCATCAGTAAGTGAGTGCATAAAAGAGCTGTAGTATTGGGTTGGCCAAAAAGGCTTCCCCCCTCCCCATAAAATGGCTCTAATAGCACTTTGTTGTCTTTAACTTCATTTGAAACAATTTTGTTAGATTGTATTGTGACAAGTGTCATATCAGCATGTGTGGAAAAAAAAATCAACCTTAGTGAATTTTTGTATAGCCATTTTAATACTGAAAATGGAAGAAAATATGCAATATCTTCAGCATATTATGCTTTATTATTTTAAGAAAGGTAAAAATGCAACTGAAACGAAGAAATAGATTTGTCCAGTATATGGAGAAGGTGCTGTGACTAACCAAATGTGTCAAAAGTGGTTTGCAAAGTTTTTTGCTGGAGATTTCTTGCTGGACTGTGCTCCATGGTCAGGTAGACCAGTTGAAGTTGATAGCGATCAAATTGAGACATTAATTGAGAACAATGTTCTATCATGCAAGAGATAGCCTTCATATTCAAAATATCCAAATCAATAAAGTTATTGGTGAAAATGAAAAATGTGTCTTTTATTTTATGGAAAAGACTAAATGGACTTTTGGCCAACCTAATACATCCACACAATGGTATACTACACAGTAGTAAAAAAATAAAAAATGTAGAATCTAATAAACTGACTATCAAAACAGAAACAGAGGCATGGATGCATGGAACAAACTGATAGCTCTCAGAGGACAGGGAGGTGGGGGTGATTGGATGCAAAAAGGTGAGGGGATTAGCCAAAGAACACATATGCGAAACCCATGTACACAAACTACAGTGCAGTGTTGGTCAGAGGGAAGAGGGGTCCAAGATAATGGGGAGGTAGGCATAGTGGGGGATGGAGACATCTATAATAGTGTAAACAATAAAAATGAAGTAAAAAAATAAAAATAAATCAAGAAAAATTGTTCAAACCACTATACTTTAAATAAAAGTGATCTTCAGAATGGGAGAAGCATAACGATAATGTGGATCCCGGCCCGCGGGATCAGTGTGCTGTGGCTGCAATGGACAAATTCACACAGACTACTGAGCCCTGTGGAGGAAAAGGGACAGCACAGCCACTTTCTCAAGGGGAAAGCCCACCGACCCTTGCCTTGACAGGCTTTTATTGCTTTTCTGGGCACATTACAATGAGGATGGTCCTCATTTACTATGCACAGGTTCTCTTTAGGTGGTTACAGAAAACAAAGGAGAGGATATTGCTAATTACATCAAAAAGGAAGGATATTTGCAAATATAAAGGGAAAAGGGGTTGAACTTTTACACTCATCCTTGGAAGGTTTAGCATAGATTTTAGGAAGTTACTTTAAAGATATGCAGTAAATGTTTGCTGCCTCAATTCAGGGTGGGGGAGTTTTAGCAAAAGCAAGTCTCATAGCAGCCTAGGTACAATGCAGGCCTGATTGCCCATGGGAGAACCTATCCATGGATGTGGGCCCTGTGTGCTGGACCTTGCTCCCCACTGGCTTTTCTGAGTGGGAGCTGGGCCCATGCCATGCAGAACAGTCTCCTATATTTCCTCCCTTGTTTTCAGTTAGGACTGCTATAGATTCCACAAAGCTTGCTACTTGCTGGTCTCTCGCACCATCCTGGGAAAATAATTTGCAAATGTATCAAAGTACACAGAGCATTATTATAATCAGTAAGCAATCAGTGGCTCCAAAGACCCATATTCTCAGATTAAAGACTGACAACAGTCATTGCCAGGCAGCAATGATCAAACAATAGATAACATTCAAAGAACTATGAGAGCTTACTTAGAGTCAGGGTCTAAAGGGCCATAAAACTTTGGGGAAATAAGCTCATTTCAGGCTGGACCCTTAACATTTAAATTGAGGATATTAACAAAGCAGGTTTCACAGGATTTTATGCATTCTTTCTTAGGCCTGATCTCCCCAGGGAACCTGCCCTTTCCAGAACAGGGCTGTACCCACCTCCGGCATTGTTTCAGGCTTAGGTTGAGCAGGGGAAGTAAGGCAGCCAAGAGATTAGGAGACTTCTTGCATACAGAATGAGGACTCAAGCTATGTCAAAGCCGAGGTGCGAGGGTCCATCACCTGTTTTCCTATAGCCCCCCAAGTCCTTCCCTGAGGGCCCCCTCGTGATAATGCCTGTCTTAGGTCATCCCTCCCTTGAGGAATCTTACCCATCATTGGCTAACCTATCATGCAGTGGGTGGGGGCAAGGGAGCGTGAAGTGGGCAGAGGCGGTACTACTGCCAGGGAGATAAGCTTCATCTCCTCAGTGGCTTGATGTTGGGAACCGCCCTGCCTGGTTTCAGAAGCTATAACCTCCAATGGTTAAGGCTGAGTCAGAGTTGGGACCATAAGCCATTAAAAAGACAAAGCTTATCTTCCTGGCAGGGGTGCCACCTCTGCCCACTTCACCCTGCTTGGCCCTGAGCTTGACCAGTTAGCCAATGACAGGTAAGATTCCTCAAGGGAAGATCAACCTAAGACAGGCTCTGGTCACCAGGAATAAGCTCGCAGGGAAGGACTTGGGGGGGCTATAGAAAAAGGGGGTGATGGACCCTCGCCCCTCAGCTTTGAAATAGCCTGAGTCCTCATTCCGTCTGCAAGAAGTCTCCCAATCTCTTGGCTGCCTTACTTCCCCTGCCTGACTTAAGCCTAAAGCAATAACACAGGGCAGTGCAGTCCTGTGCTGGGAGAGGTTGGTTCCATGGGGAATCAGGCCTAAGAAAAAATGCGTACAATCCTGTGAAACCTACTTAATTTATACCCTCAGCTTAAAAGATAAGGGTCCAGACCTGAGATGAGTCTGGCGCCCAAGTTTTTATAGCCCTTTAACTAATTGACCGTAACTCAGAATAAGCCCTCAAAGTTCTCTGTAGATTATGTATTGTTTAACCCTTACTGGCTGACAATGATTGATGAGCTTTATCTGTATTCCTGTGGGAATGAACCTAATAAAACACATAGAGGGAAAGACTCTGGGCCCTTCTCCTTTGAGAAATCAGCCACCTTTTCTCCCCAAGCAGATCATGTCTTGGTAGACTTATTCTTCATCCATGGCGGACGGGGGCTGCGCTAAAGCTCCCCAACAGCTTAGGGTCCCAAGGTCTCTCACTCAGCCTTAGCCATGGGGGTTTACAGCTTCTGAAACCATGCAGGGCAGTTCCCAACATAACATAATTAGAGAATTGAGCTGAGTGTGAATGTCTGGGGCCATCTTCTTAGTCACTTACTATTGTGGTCTATTGGTTTGCTTATTATTTTAATTTTCAAATAATTTTAAGCTTACACAAATGTTGCAAGATTAGTACAAAGCACTCCCATATGCTTGTTACCTAGTTTCAGTAATTGTTAACATTTTGCTACATTTGCTTTATCATTCTTTCTATTATAGAAAGATAAATGTACATGTAATTTTTTTTTTTCTGAACTAGTTGAAAGTAAACTGTAGACCTGAAAAGAATTTGGTAACTAAATTTATCCTGGATGGGATTCTGGAGCATAAAAAGTTTAGGAAAAAAATACACTATGAAAATCTAAATATTCATGGACTTAGTTAATAATAATGCATCTATATTAATTCATTGTTTGTAACAAATGTACCATACTTATATAAATGTCTATAATTGGGAAAATAGTATTCAGCATATGAGAACTCAAACTCCCTACATTATCTTCAAAAAATATTTTAGAAATCTAAAACTTTTAAAATCAAAATTTTACTTAAAAAGATGGTATTTTCCTGACCCATGTGTCTCAGTTGGTTGGACATTGTCCCGCAAAGCGAAAAGTCGCCAGTTGAATTCCAGGTCAGGGCTCTGCTGAGCTGCAGGTTCAGTCCCTAGTTGGTGTGTGTATGAGAAGCAACTGAATGATTCTCTCTTGCATCAAAATGTATCTCCCTCTCTTTCTTCCTCCCTTCCCCTCCCATATATAAATAAAACCTTATAAAAATGAAGATGTAAGGACCAGTCTCAATGAAAGAGTTTGAACAGATGAAGCATCCAAATGCAAGGAATAAAACATGATTGAATCATTGATGGAAAAGAAAGTTATAAAGGATTTTTTTATTTAAAAGGTGAAATTTAATTATGGCTTGTATAGCAAGTTATACTTTTAAAGTATCATTATTCTTCCTTAAATAAGATGATAACTTTGTGCAAGAAAGATACTTTCATAGTTATGTGGTTATGAAGAAGAATATCCTGATTAGGAGATGTACATTGCAATATTTAGGGCAAAAGTGACATGATACCTTCAAATTAATGGTTTGAAAATATTTTCAAAAATAAATGCTGAATTATGCATGCACAGTAAAATGTAAACAACTACTAAATCTAACTCAAAGGATAAATAAATCTCCGTTATTATTTTGTAACATCACCATGAATTACAAAATTTGGAAAAATTAAAAAATAAATAAAACATTTACGATCCTTCAGCACTGTTTTTACTAAATTATAAAGATTGGGATTCCATAGTTACATTATTTTACTCTATACGTCAACTTCAGTTGTTATATTTCCCCATAATCCCCTGAATTATGCCAGATGCCTGTAGTCCTTGGCGTTCTAGAAAAAGGTGTGGCATCCAGCGATTTACTTTGATGTCCCTTGTAGATTTGAAAGATCTTTCTGACTAAGGCATCAGAGTATCTGGGACCTACTTTGGGAACCTGGGGAGTGGGAATTTGACACATTACCGGGTCACTGTGGACCACGAGCTGAAGAGGGTGGGTGGTGCTGCTGTTTTGGGTGGTTTCTTATTCACTTTGTGTGTGGCTAAAAAAAAAGTTTGCAAAAAATAAGTTCTAAATAGTGTATTTATCCTTTTTGGAATAGCTTCCCTATAACTTTTCTTCATTTTATAAGCCTTTTTTATATTATATTATTTCTCTTGTCCAAAAAATGTTAATTTTAGAATATCCATTAGAATATCCAGAGAGTCAAAATAAAATAGAAACTTCAAAACATCCTAAACTATTGTTCTGTAGACATTGTTTCTATAGTCCTTTTAGAAACTTTCTTATGAAAATGCATGGCTATTTAAAAAATAGTATAATAGGCAAGAGATTCTGTTTTGTTTATCAAGTGCCAAGTACCTATGAAATACTGTAATGAATACTATGCTTTCTTATAAACATTACTTAAGATGTATTATTAACATTTTTGGAGGTCAGAAAACACATATTTTTTTAAAAATCACTGTTAATGATTGCAATGCATAAAAATGCCATTCATTTTTCCATTATTTTGTTAGATTGTTATCTTGAGTCTTGCATACATAATAAAATATACCCAAGAATATCCCAACTATTACTAGTATTAGTTGAATATGCAATAAATAATCAGAATGACTAATTTAGGCTTGTCTTCCAAAGTTAAATCTTCCTATGTGAATGTTATAGGAAACAAATCCTATTTGCTGTACCCATTTATTTTATTGCCTAACCTCTAAGAGACACCCAAAACGTTAAAACTAAAGGTAACATTGAAAGTATATATGCCACTGTTCCCAGTTGTTTTTCATTCCACATTGGGTGTTTAGCTGTCACTACCCTGCTAAGTAGGTAATCTGCTACACGATGTTTTCTCTTTCAAGTTTCCTTATTGCAGATACATTTCAGGGCTTCTCAATGTCTCATAAAGTAGGACATACTTCTAAGTGTTTTCAAATTTCTGAAAAACAAAAGTCTATAGTGATCTCACATGTGGGAGACTCTTAAATCTTGTTCTAAATATTATACTCTTTTAAAATTTTTCTATGTTGGCATATTCTATAATAGCATATTATATTGTTTTAAGGGTTTTCTATAATGCTTTCTTTTTTATTTTAAAGGAAATACTTTTATCTTTTTTATTTTTTATTGTTGTTCTATTACAGTTGTGCCAATTTCCCCCCATTGCTCTCCCCTGCCCCACCCTCCCCTACTCCCACAGTCACTCCCCATCCTGTTGTCCATGTCCTGCATTAATAATGTGACTCTATCAAACAACTGAAATCACTCAAGATTTCTTGACATATGAGTTGCTGTTTTGATTTCTGAACTCATCTGATAGCTTCCTGTCTGGCTCACTGATATATTTAAATACTACTCCCTATTTTTTTCTCAATAAATTTCTACATAGTTTCATAATTTCCTTTTTGCACTCTTCTATTCCAGAACTTTTTTTTTCATAAGCATGTAAATAGAGTATATCTATCTGTGGTAGATTGGTGAGATACTCAAAACTCCATTTCATTTTCTTTTCTTTTCTTTTTAGATTGACTGATTGATTGATTGATTGATTATTGTTGTTCAAGTACAGTTGTCTCCATTTCACGAATCCACTCCAGGGAGACAAACAACCCAATTTAAAAAATGGGCAAAGGACTTGAACAGACCATTTCATTTTCTTGGTCCCACTTGACATTACATTTTTCAGCCTCATTCACAATAGGTTTGAACGATAAATCATTTGGGTTTTTTTTCTCTTTTCTTATTTTTTCCCATTGCCAAGAAAAAGTCAAAAGAGTATACTTATCAAGACAGGAAGATCTGAATGTAAATCTAGCTCTGCCACCTGTGATTTTGGTCAAGTTATTCAATCATTTTTTTTTGCTATACACCTATACCATTTAACTTGAAGATGGGGCAGGTTACCTTCTTATTCCTCATCCCTAGTTCCAGAACACCCTTTTTCCTCCTTAAAGTTCTTGAATTTTGATTTGTACTGTATCAGATTATACTAGATGCTGCTTCACTCTGTTCTGCCTTCTAAGCATCCCAGGTCTCCACATTTTATTCCTTGTCGATTTTAGCACACGGGTCACTCTCTGTCTGCCCAACACTGTTATCTTCATCCTTGGTCATTTTAATATCCACTTTGATGGCCCTTCCAATATACTAAAATTTCATTTTTGAACTCTTTTCTTTCAATGACTTGGTCTTCCACCCTGTATTAGCCACTCGCATCTATGGCCACAGCCCACATTTTCATCACTAGCATATCCAATAAGTTGTTAGTATACTCATTCATGCATCATATGCTTTTACTAATGCCTCCTGTCTTCCTAACTTACTTTTTATAGTACTCTAACAAATAATTTACCGGCAGCATTTAGACTAGCCCTTCATTGACCATATTATGTATTTATATTCCTTATGCCTTGATAATCCTCAAACTGTTTAGAATCTATTGTCCACAAACAAACTTTTTCTTTTGCATATAGGCATAATTTTCATGGCCTAGTATTCCTTTTCAACATTCAACCCAGTTAGGAATAACTTCCACAAAAATAAAAGAAAACAAAGAAAAAAAGAATAGCTCCCACATCTTCTTCACCTACCTTAAGCTGAAGATAAGTAGGGATAAGAGAAAATCATGTTAATTTACCCAATTTTCAACTGATAAAAAAAAATCCCAAGTGGGCCTTAATTCTGGAAGACATTCATAATGCATTTCCCACTAGTGGGAGGGCATGAAAAGTTCAGTCATGGATGATTATTTAATAGTATTTCATAGAGGCATTGTATTTCTTAGAGGGTGTATAATGTAGTTGCTAATATCCCAGATGTCTATTTGACATCTTCACTTGAATCTCTAATATTCACTTTGAACTTATCATCTATAAAAAATGAGTTCATCATCTTTCCTCCAAATTAATCCCTTCCTTGACCTCTTATTTCAAGCCACGTGGTCTGCCTACCCTCCTGAAATTTAACACATTTCCTCCACATGTTCACTTCCCTCCAGCCATGCAAGCCTCCTTGCTTTTCACAAATATCTTACTGATTTCTTGCCTGCTCGATTAATCAACTGTCAATTTACCAAAAAGCCCTGTTAAACTTTCCAACTATAAAAGTGGAATTATCTATTTTTATTTCAATTCTATCAGAATTTACTGAAACATCACTATCAATCAAGTTGATATAATTAATATTTATAGAATACTTCATCCAACAACAGTAAAATACACATTAGCTTCAGATCACAAGGAACATTCACCAATATAGACCATATTCTGGGTCATACATAGTACACCTTAATAAAATTAAAAGTAAGGAAATCATACAAAGTGCATTCTCAGACCACAAGGAAATTAAATTAAAAATCAATATAAGAAATGTAGCTTAAAGACCCCCCAAATATTTTGAGATTAAACAAAGTACTTCTAAATAACATATAAGTCAAAATTAAATTCAAGGTAAATTTAAATTAGTTTAAAACAAATTAAAATGAATATACAAGTTATCAAAATTGGTTAGATGGAGTGCATAAATAGAAATTTGTAGCATTTAATAGATATGTTAGAAAAGAAGGGTGACCTTAAAGCAATAATGTAAGATTTCAGCTTATAAAATTAGATTAAAAAAGCAATTGAAGCCTAAAAAATCAGAACATGATGAACTTGGAAATATTAATATAAAAATAATATAGAAAATCAATGACAATTACAACTGGTTTTGAATAGCTTATTAAAATTGATCAACCTTTAGCCAAGCTAAGCAAGAAGAAAAAAAAGAGAGGAATGACAAATTACTAATATCAGAAATATAAGAAAGGCTATCACTACTTATTTAATGGACATTGAATGGATAAGAAAAGGAATTTTAGTAATCACGACACTATCTTATTGAAGAAAAACAGGCAAATACATCAATGGAATGGCACAGAGAGTCAGCCAAATAAATACAGTCAACTGATCTTGGACAAAGGAGCAAAGCTAATACAATGGAACAAAGATAAATCTTTTAAACAAATACTGACAGAACAGCTGGACATACACACACACACAAATAAATCTACATACACACCTTACAGAATTAACAAAACTATGAACCCCCAAAAGATAACACAGGAGAAAACCATGGGTATGGTGATGACTATGAAGACACAGCACAAAAGACACAGTATGTGGAAGAAATACTTGATAAGCTAAACTGCATTAAAATTTAAAACCTCTGCTGCAAAAAACAATGTCAATAGAATAAAAAAAAAACCACAGACTGAGAAAAAATATTTACAGAAGACACATTGGTAAAGGACTGTTATCCAAGATGTGCAAAGAACTGAAACTCCACAGTAAAATCCTAGGATAGGGCATGCATGTGTGGGGACAGGAGATATACGGGAAATCACTGTACTTTACCTTCAATTTTGCTTTGAATCAAAAACTTCACTTTAAAAAAGTCTTTCTTAAAAAATAGAAAATAATGAACAATATATGCCTACAAATTTCATAATTTGATAAAATGGACTGATACTTTAACATAAACTATCAAAAGTCACAAAGTGAAACAGATAACCTGAACAGGCTTGCATCTATTTAAAAAGTAGAATCAATAATTAACAACAAAAATGAAAATACCAGACTAAGGTGGTTTCAATGGTTAATTCTATCAATAATTTAAGAACAAAATGATACCACTATCTATAATCTCATTCAGAACAAGAACATATAAGCAGAGCAGATACTTCCTTCCCAACTGATTCTATAAGGCCACCATTACTTAACACCAAAAGCATATAAAGTCTTTTTTTAAAATATATTTATTGATTATGCTATTACAGTTGTCCCATTTCCCCCCCACTCCACTCCATCCTGCCCACCCCCTCCCTCCCACATTCCCCCCTATAGTTCATGTCCATGGGTCATAATTATAAGTTCTTTGGCTTCTACATTTCCTACACTATTCTTACCCTCCCCCTGTCTATTTTCCACCTATCATCTATGCTACTTATTCTCTGTACCTTTCCACCCCTCTCCCCTTCCCACTCCCCTATTGACAACCCTCCATGTGATCTCCATCTCTATGGTTCTGTTCCTGTTCTAGTTGTTTGCCTAGTTTGCTCTTGTTTTTGTTTTAGGTGTGGTCGTTAATAACTGTGAGTTTGCTGTCATTTTTACTGTTCCTATTTTTGATCTTCTTTTTCTTAGGTAACTCCCTTTAACATTTCATATAATAAGAGCTTGGTGGCAATGAACTTCTTTAACTTGACCTTATCTGAGAAGCACTTTATCTTCCCTTCCATTCTAAATGATAGCTTTGCTGGATACAGTAATCTTGGATGTAGGTCCTTGTGTTTAATCTTGGGTAATGTAATTATGATGTGCCTTGGTGTGTTCCTCCTTGGGTCCAGCTTCTTTGGGACTCTCTGAGCTTCCTGGACTTCCCGAAAGTCTAGTTTCTTTGCCAGATTAGGGAAGTTCTCCTTCATTATTTGTTCAAATAAGTTATCAATTTTTTGTTCTTCTTCTTCTCCTTCTGGCACCCTTATAATTCAGATGTTGGAACGTTTCAAGATGTCCTGGAGGTTCCTAAGCCTCTCCTCATTTTTCCGAATTCTTGTTTCTTCATTCTTTTCTGGTTGGATGTTTCTTTCTTCCTTCTGGTCCACACCATTGATTTGAGTCCCAGTTTCCTTCACCTCACTATTGGTTCCCTGTACATTTTCCTTTGTTTCTCTTAGCATAGGCTTCATTTTTTCATCTGGTTTTCAAACAGATTCAACCAATTCTGTGAGCGTCTTGATAACCAGTGTTTTGAACTGTGCATCCGATAGGTTGGCTATCTCTTCCTCGCTTAGTTGTATTTATTCTGGAGCTTTGAAGTGTTCTGTCATTTGGGCCATTTTTTTTTTTTTTTTTGTCTTGGCGTGTCTGTTACTTTAAGGGGCGGACCCTTAGGTGTTCCCCGGGGGGGTAATGCTGGTTGCTGCGCTGTGATGCTGTACGTGGGGGAGGGGCCAAGAGGGAGCAATGGTGCCCGCTCCACTCTCCACCGGACCTCAACCTTTCACGCAGCTACCCACAATCAAACTGGGCCCCTCTGGTGCTGGTTCCCGAGTGGGTGGGTTTGTGCACACTCCAGGCCCCTGTGGGTCTCTCCAACAATCTATCCCATGAGGCTGGGAGTCTCTCCTGCTGTGGCCCCAACCCTCACAGGCATTTTCAATCAGAGGTTTGAGGCTTTATTTCCCAGAGCTGGAGACCTGGGTTGTGTGGTCTGCTTCGCTCGCCACCGTTTGTCCGGTTTATCTGTGCATGAATGTGGGGCCGCAGGGTCTGCTAGTGGTCGGACTGCCTGCCCAGTTCGTCCCACACTCCAACAGTCTCAGTCCCGCCACAGCCACAGGAGTCCTCTCCACCCTGGTGCCCCTCTCCGACCCTCCTACCGGTCTGGATGAATGTTTATTTTTTATTTCCTTGGTGTGGACTTCCTTGCCATTTGATTTTCTGTCAGTTCTGCTTGGGCGAGGAGGTGCAGTGTGTCTACCTACGCTGCCATCTTGGTTCTCTCCTAAAGTCTTTACAAGAAAAAAAAAAAAATCTGAAGATGGCGAAGAGATAGGTGGGAGCGGAGTCCACTTCCCCTCAACACCAGTCAAATACCTAGCTGATCTGAGGAGGAGAGCGAACAGCGAACGGTATTCCAGCATACATGAAGATCGAAGACCAAAGATAGAGGACATTGAAAGATCTGATGACAGGAAGACCAGCAGAACTAACCTGACCAGTTTAAAGCCAGCAGAAGACTTTTTATATTTTTTTTCTTTCCTCCTTTCCCTCTGAATTCCTTCTCCCTTTCTGTCCTTCTGTCTTTTTTTAATTCCTTCTTCCTTCCATCCTTTACCTTTTTTAATCCTTCTTCCTGTCTTCTTTTATTTATTCTTTTGTTTTAATTTTTGTTAAAGTTCATTATCTTGCCTCCGATCTTTCTTTATTCTTTCTTCCATCTTTTCATTTTCTATTCACTTTTCCCCTCCTTCCCTTCTTCTTTTTCTTTTTTTTCCCTCCCCCCTTTCTCTTTTTCCAACAGGTGAGACAACAAAACCTGGAGTGCTGAAAAGACCAGAGTTAGACCGTGTTACACCCATAAACGTCAGCTCAAGACAAGTGAGCACAGGAGATTAAGGAGACTGCACCACTGAATCCCATTGGCATTCTACCATAGAAGTTCATACCATAAACCCAGGGAGTCAGAACACATCAATTTAAGAAGAACAGGCTAACAAGAACAGTCTCACAAACAATGGGAAGACAAAGAAACAATTCCCAAATGAAAGGAAAGGAGGAAGCCTCAGAAAGAATGCTAACTGAAAAAGAGGCAACTCAACTATCAGATACTGAGTTCAAAGCAATGGTTATCAGGAAGCTCACTGACCTCGATGAGCTCAGAGAGAACTACCAGAAACTACAGGGAAACTACAATAAACTCACTGCAAACTATATCAACATGAAAAAGTAAATAGAAACTATCAACAAGTGCCAAGAGGAAATGAAGAACACAATTTCTGAATTGAAGAACACACTAGAAGGAATGAAAAGCAGACTTGATGAAGCAGAGGATCGGATCAGCGAGATGGAGGACAAAGTAGAAAAAAACACTAAAAAAGAGCAAGAAAAGGAAAAGAGGCTCAGAAAGAATAAAGAGGGATTAAGGGAAATGCAGGACAACATGAAACGTAACAATATCCATATAATAGGAATACCAGAAGGAGAAGAAGAGCAAGGGATAGAAAACCTGTTTGAAAAAGTAATGATGGAAAATTTCCCTAATCTGACGAGAGAAAGAGTCACACAAATGCAGGAAACACAGAGGATCCCAAGCAAGAAGAAGCCAAAGAGGCCCACTGCAAGACACATCATCATTAAAATGGCAAAATTCCAAGACAAAGAGAGGATCTTAAAGGCAGCAAGTGAGAAACAGGATGTAACATACAAGGGAGTCCCAATAAGGTTAGCAACTGACTTCTCAATGGAAACGCTCCAAGCCAGAAGAGAATGGCAAAAAATATTCCAAGTAATGAGAAGCAGGGGCCTGCAAGCAAGACTACTTTACCCAGCAAGGCTCTCAATCAAGATAGAAGGCCAAATAAAGAGTTTCCCAGACAAAAGAAGTCTAAAAGAATACGCTTCCACCAACGCAGCTCTGCAAGAGATGCTAAAGGGACTGCTTTAAGGAAAGAAAGGAAAACAGAAAGAGAGAGGAAAGCAGGCAGGAAAAAATGGCAATGTATAAGTACCTATCAATAATAACCTTAAATGTAAATGGATTAAATGCTCTAATCAAAAGACACAGAATAGCTGAATGGATAAGAAAACATGACCCACACATATGCTGCCTACAAGACACCCATCTCAGGACAAACGAACTACACAGACTGAAAGTGAAGGGATGGAAAGAGTTTCCAAGCAAATGGACAGGAAAAAAAAAGCAGGGGTAGCAATACTCATATCAGACAAAATAGACTTCCAAAGAAGAGCCATAAAGAGAGACCCAGAAGGTCACTTCATAATACTCAAAGGAAGAATCCACCAAAGAGACAGAAACATTCTAAATATATATGCACCCAACATAGGAGCATCCAAATACATTAAGAAAATCTTGGAGGACTTCAAGAAAGATATTGACAGCAACACAATTATAGTAGGGGACTTTAACACCCCACTGTTAAAAATGGACAGGTCTTCCAAACAAAATATCAAGAATGATACTGTGTCACTTAACAATGCTCTAGATGAAATGGACTTAACTGATATATACAGAGCTTTTCATCCCAAAGGAGCAAAATACACATTCTTTTCAAGTGTCCATGGAACTTTTTCAAAGATAGACCACATGATAGGACATAAAGCAAGCCTCAACAAATTGAAGAAAATTGAAATCATACCAAGCATCTTCTCTGACCACAAGGGACTGAAACTAGAAACCAACCCCAAAGGAAAAAACCCAAAATACTCAAAATCATGGAGACTGAATACCAGGCTGTGAAACAATGAATGGGTCAAGAACGAGATTAGGGAAGAAATCAAAAACTTTCTGGAAACAAATGAAAATGAACTCACAACAACCCAAAACCTATGGGACACAGCAAAGGCAGTCCTGAGAGGGAACTTCATAGCAATACAGGCCTACCTTACAAAGATAGAAACATTTCAAACAAACAACCTAACACTACACCTACAAGAACTGGAGGAACAACAACAAAGACAGCCCAGAGCAAGCAGAAGGAAGGAAATAACCAAGATCAGAGCAGAGTTAAATGACATAGAGCCTAAAAGCACAATTCAAAGTATCAATGAATCCAGGAGCTGGTTCTTTGAAAAGATAAACAAAATCGACAAGCCTTTAAGTAGACTGATCAAGACAAAAAGAGAAAGGATCCAAATAAACACAATTAAAAATGAAAGAGGAGAGATTACAACTGATACCACAGAAATACAAAGGATTGTAAGAAATTGCTACGAAGAACTGTATGCCAAGAACTTTGAAAACCTAGGTGAAATGGACAAATTTCTAGAAAAATATAATCTTCCAAAACTGAATGAAGAAGAAGCAGAAAACCTGAACAAACCAATAACAACAGATGAAATTGAAGCACTCATCCAAAATCTCCCAACACACCAAAGCCCTGGACCAGATGGTTTCACAGGAGAATTCTACAAAGTATTTAAGGAAGAGCTAACCCCTATCCTTCACAGACTGTTCGAAAAAGTCCAAACTGATGGAAGGCTCCCAAACTCTTTTTATGAAGCCAGCATCATCCTAATCCCAAAACCAGATAAAGACACAACAAAGAAAGAAAACTTCAGGCCAATATCGCTGATGAACATAGACGCTAAAATTCTCAACAAAATATTGGCAAACCGCATCCAGTGATACATTAAAAAGATCATCCACCATGACCAAGTGGGATTCATCCCAGGGATGCAAGGATGGTACCATATTGGCAAATCAATAAACATAATACATCACATCAACAACAGCAAAGACAAAAATCACATGATCATATCAATAGATGCAAAAAGAGCATTTGATAAGATACAGCACCCATTTCTGATAAAAACACTCAGCAAAGTGGGAATAGAGGGAGCATTCCTCAATGTAATAAAGGCCATATATGAGAGACCTACAGCCAACATCATACTCAATGGACAAAAACTTAGAGCTTTCCCACTAAGATCAGGAACAAGACAAGGATGCCCTCTCTCACCACTCCCATTCAACGTAGTATTGGAAGTCCTAGCCACAGCAATCAGACAAGAAAAAGAAATAAAAGGCATCCAAATTGGAATGGAGGAAATGAAACTGTCACTGTTTGCAGACGACATGATAGTGTACATGGAAAATCCTATAGACTCCACCAAAAAACTACTCGACCTAATAAATGAATTTGGCAAAATAGCTGGATACAAAGTCAATACTCAGAAAGTAAAGGCATTCCTGTACACCAACAAGGAAACTGCAGAAACAGAAATCAGGAAAAAAATCCCATTTGATAGAGTAATAAGAAAAATAAAGTACTTAGGAATAAACCTAACCAAGGAAGTAAAAGACCTGTATTCAGAAAACTACACAACACTGAAGAAAGAAATTAAGGAAGACACAAACAAATGGAAGCATGTACCATGCTCATGGATTGGAAGAATTAACACCATCATAATGGCCATACTACCCAAAGCAATTTATAGATTCAATGCAATCCCTTTTAGAGTACCCATTTCATATTTCACAGATATACAATAATCATTTCATAAATTTATATGGAACCATAAACGACCCCGAATAGCTGCAGCAATTTTGAGAAAGAAGAACAAAGCAGGAGGGATCACAATACCTGATATCAAACTTTATTACAAGGCCACTGTCATCAAAACAGCCTGGTACTGGCATAAAAACAGGCACATAGACCAATGGAACAGAACAGAGAGCCCAGAAATAAACTCAAGCCTTTACGGTCAATTAATATTTGACAAAGGAGCAGGACCATAAAATGGAGCAAAAACAGCCTCTTCAACAGATGGTGTTGGGAGATGTGGACAGCTACCTGCAAAAAAATGAAACTCGATCACCAACTTATGCCATACACAAAAATAAACTCAAGATGGATAAAAGACTTAAATATAAGTCGTAACACCATAAAAGTCCTAAAGGAAAACATTGGCAGGAAAATCTCAGACATTACACACAGCAACATCCTCACAGACACGTTCCCTAAAGCAAGGGACATAAAGGAAAGAATAAACAAATGGGACCTCATCAAAATATAAAGCTTCTGCATGACTAAAGAAAACAGCACAAAATTACATAGAGAACCAACAGTATGGGAAACATATTTGGTATTGATACCTCAGACAAGTGCCTGATCTCCAAAATATATGAAGAACTCACATGTCTCCACTCCAGGAAGACAAACAACCCAATTAAAAAATGGCCAAAGGACTTGAACAGACACTTCTCCAAGGAAGACATACAGAGGGCCCAGAGACATATGAAAAGATGCTCAGCATCACTAGCCATCAGAGAGATGCAAATTAAAACCACAATAAGGTACCATCTCCACCAGTCAGAGTGGCCAACATAAACAAATCCACAAACAAATGTTGGAGAGGATGTGGAGAAAAGGGAACCCTCGTGCACTGTTGGTGGGAATGCAGACTGGTGAGGCCACTGTGGAAAACAGTATGGACTTTCCTCAGAAATCTAAAAATGGAACTGCCCTTTGACCCAGCAATTCTGCTGCTGGGATTATACCCTAAGAGCCCTGAAACACCAATCCAAAGGAACCTGTGCACCCCAATGTTCATAGCAGCATAATTTACAATAGCCAAGTACTGGAAGCAACTTAAGTGCCCATCAGCAAATGAGTGGATCCAAAAACTATGGTATATTTACATAATGGAATTCTCTGCAGCAGAGAGAAAGAAGGAGCTTATACCCTTTGCAACACCATGGATGGTACTGGAGAGCATTATGTTAAGTGAAATAAGCCAGGCGGTGAGGGACAAATACCATATGATCTCACCTTTAACTGGAACATAATAAATAGAAAAAAAAAAGGAAACAAAATATAACCAGAGACATTGAAGTTAAGAACAATCTAACAATGGACAGGTGGTAGTGGGGAGGGGACAGTGAGGAGAGGGGATTACAGGAACTACTATAAAGGACACATGGACCAAATCAAGGGGGAGGGTGGAGGTTGAGGAGGGAGGGGGTTTTGGCTGGGGTGGGGTGGAGGTGTGGGGAGAAAAGGCACACAACTGTAATTGAATAACAATTTTAAAAAAGTGAGGAAAATAAATGAATAAATAAAATCTGCAGACCAGTATCTCTTATGGAAAAAGAAGGAAAATCACCCAAAATATATTAGAAATTAAATTCAACAATATAAAAATATTATTATACACATAACCAAGTGAGAGTCATTTCAGGTATGCAGTGCTGTTTTAACATTCAAAAATCGATAAATTTAAGTTACCATTCAACAGGCTAAAGAGGAGAAATCATATGATTATGTCCAGTGATAATAAGAATCATTTGACAAAATCCAACAGACATTAATAAAAACTCTCAGAAACCAGGATTGGGGGGAACTATCTTCATTTCATAAGGGACATCTAAAAAATTACAGCTGACATCTTACTTGGATTAATATACATATATGTATTTCTCAGCTCTGTGAGAAGGCCTAAAAAAAATGATACCCAGTGGCAATGAACACACCTATTACCCAGATCTTGATTTCTAATATTATACTCCAATAATAGGGACCATGTATAAATGGCTAGTTCTACAAGTGGGGCAGAAATGATCCCTGTAGTACATCTTGTGCCAAAGGTAGTTAAATGTTCTCATTCTCAGATAGATGATAGATAGACAGAGATACACAGACAGACAGATAGATGGGATATGTCAAAGGCGCACATGATCCAACTGAAAGAACTCCTAATAGCCAAACTGGACCAACTGAGCAACAAAGCTAATGAAAGTAATGTTAGATTGAAACTCAATGTATAAAATAAATACCTATGAGTACATACTAATATAATAAAAGGGCTGAAGAGAAAAATTCCATATGCAGAAGAATTCCAAATAATTTATGTAGATTCGTTGTGCTGCACATAGTGACTTTCTCCCCCAAAATACAGTATGGAAAATCTTTACAGGTGAGAAACCTGGTCAACACTACCTCACCCAGATTAAGGTCAGCATCACCAGTTATACATATGTTGATAGCATGTGCCTTGATATGAAGTGATGAAAATAATGCTTTACCTTTGCAAATGCCCTCCCCAAAACCCATAAACCCCATCTAATCATGATAAAAAGAACATCAGAACACCATCCACAGGGACATCCTATAATATACTAATCAGGATTCCTCAAAGTTATCAAGGTTACAGAAAAGGAGACAAGGAAGCTACATAACTAAATGTGATGAAATACTGTAAATAGGACCCTGAAACAGAGAAAAAAGACATTAAGTAAAAATTAAGGAAGTACAAATAAACTGTAGGTTTAATAAATATAGCAGTATGGTTAATTAATTGTAACAATGTAGCATACTAAGGTAAAATGCTGGTACTAGGAGAAACTGAGTGTCAGGCATATGGGAAATAGCTATACTATCTTTATAACTGTTGTATAAATCTAAAACAATTATAAAAATAGAGCTTATTAGAAAATTACATACCTGCATGATTCAAATAATGGTGCATAAAGTTACCAGACTTGTATCTGTTAATAGCCAACACTAACAACTGATAGTTTATGTTTTAAATAGATTTTTGGTAGAAAATAGAAGCTTAGGATCTACCTCCCAACTTTAAATTATAGTGGCTTGAAGTAAAGTCTAAACAGATTTAGCCAACATTTGATTGGTTTAAATGATAATAAATCATGGTGTTATCAATCAGAGAAATCTGTAGAACAGTTCAACTAATAGAGAAATGACTGTAATTTCAAATCCCAAATTTTATTTTTTCTTCTTATAGGATTTAGGTCTTCTGAATATCTCAAGAAATAGTTCCTTACATTAAAATTCGTTCTGGTTGATATTATCAATACACCTACTATGTGCTTGCACTCATACCACAAAGTAGTAAATACTTGGCAGGCAATATGTCTGCCAGAAAATATCCTCTGAACAGGAAATGTGCAAACTGCTGTCAAGAGAAGATTCAAGGCCAGAGGCATAAAAAAATAAACAAGGATTCACTAAAAAGAATCAATTTAAATAACAAAGGAAGTAAAAATAATTTAAATATAAGATCACGGGTTGGTTAGTGTTACAGTATTTAATATAGGATCTAAATCCAGAAATATATGGCATCCAATGGGTCTTACTTTTTATACCTGGCCTTTATGGACAGATAGTCTAAAGAAGCCGACTAGACTACTTATACTACAGAGATATAAAACAAAGTTTCCAGGACTTGATCTAGTCTTGAAGTAAATCATAAAATAGGAATGTATATTTATGTTAAAATGAAAACAAAAGGATAATTTTCGACACCATGGATAATACAGATGGTCATTGTTGTCATAGTTCCAAGAAGAAGCAAAAACGGCTGAAAAGTACCAGATGACAAAGGTGATTTACGTGGAGGGAAGAGGGGCCTATGAATTTAGATACGAGAAACAGTCCTCCGGGATGCTTTCAAACACTGAATCTCCATATAGGATCACAGAAAGGAATGATTCAGTGATCGAAACATACATGACAGATATGCAGACATTAACACTAAAATTAATTAAACAATATTCATAATCTAATGGTTGAAAACAATATCTGCAACAACTTGAATTATGCCAACAATATAATCTTCCTAAATTCTTACTAAATTCTGGGAAAAAATCCAACATAAATGGTTTGATGAGACAATATATTTACTGAAGACATATTTTGTGTGTGTTTAACTTACATTTAATTAATGTTCTAAGAATATTACTTTATTGTGATTAGTGGAGAAGTAGGTGTAAATACAGATACATGCAGTGGATTTTCAGACCTCGAGTAGGGTTTATAATGTTGTGGTGCAGAACTTGTTTTATCGCTGCTCATGCATATGTAGGGAGGCAGAGGTAAAAACATTCAAATGTGGATCTGAATACTCTAATTCAGCAATTTTCAAGCTTTTTCATCTCATAGCACACACAAACTATTTACTAAATTTCTGTCGCTCACCAAAAATATATTTTTTTGCTGATCTAACAGAAAATAGATATGATCTTGATTTATTCATATCAGAAGGCTATTGTTGTGTTGGCTTTTGTCATTTTATTTATCCGACAATCTGAGTAAAAGCAGGTCAGTGCTCCTGACTAAATTGTCAAGTATCACATGTTCTAAAATTTCTTGCAGCATACGGGTTGAAAATTGCTTCTCTAATTTGATCATTTTTCACATACTACTTTCACTCCATTCTTTTTTACACTTCTTTTCTTCACAACCTGGCATCTACTGTGGCTGTTCAGGTCGTTATCTCCTGACTGAGTGGATTTGAGAGCCTTTTAACTGTTCTCTTCCTTAGCCTAGTATTTAACTATTTTGCATTTCTGACAAATTTCAGAGTGTGATGAAACTGGCACCTAGAGTATACACTTTGAACTTGCATTCAGAATCCTCAATTTATGTGCAAAAAGTTAAAAGTCTGCTTTACCTAACCACGTTTTCCAAGTTAATATATAATTTCCCTTCCAGAAATATATTATTTAAGAATATTAATATTTTCTAAATTATACATTATTTATTTGCCTTAGACTCACACATAATGGAGCAGAAAACAATACTTGCCTAATAAGGTTCTTAGTAAATACTGACAACACATGTGGAACATTTCAAAGAGTGTTTTGCTCATAGAAATCTCAATTATGAGCTACTGTTGTCATCTTTATTAATCTAGTGCATTGACTGGTCTTGGAACATTTTAGCTTTCCCATCTTTGTCCTTATAGTGCCACAAAAGGGAATATCCTCACCAGTCCTTTCCATGTTTCCAAATTTGGTATCTTCTTTTAAAATAATTTTCATAGGTATTTCTGGCAGTAATTCTCCAAGTCACCTCATTTGATACCTGAACTATTTTTATATGTCGAGTAGGTATTTCTCATTGCATTCTTGTTATGATTGTCTTTCTTCAAGGCTGAACTATTAATGGACTTACCGTGTATGATTTCACCTGCTAGACAGTAAGCTTGTTGATTTTAGTCTCATTTTTTGTCTCTATCTTCATCAGTTCTCCCAAATGTAAAAAACTAAGATCAAACTTACCTTTTCTCATTATCATGTTCAACAACTTCTTACCTCCAAATCATACCCAATAACACATTATACATTTTCATCTTCCTCATATCACTTATGGCTCACGGAAATTGTTATATATTCCCATTGGAAAAATGTTGAACTTGAATCAACCCCAAAACCATTTAAATTCACTCTAAAATGTACTGGGCAGAGATGCCTTTCAAATGTTTTAACAAACCTTCAAAATGAAGGTGCATTTCCTTTTACTTATATATTTACTTTAAAGATTTCATTTATTTATTTTTAGAGAGAGGGGAAGGAAGGGAGAAGAGAGAAATATTGATGTGAGACAGAAACATTGATTGGTTGCTTTTCGCCCATGCCCCAAATGGGGACAGGGCGCACAACCCAGGCATGTGTTCTGACTGGGAATCAAACCAGTGACTTTTTGCTGTGTGGGAGGACATCCAACCAACTCAGCCACACCAGTCAACAAGAGATGCATTTCCTTTTAGAGACTAGTTTGGTTTACACTCTGCTGGTTTTCTACATAACAGCTACTCCCACTTTCAATCCCTTGTTGACAGAACCAAAATCTTATGTTTAGCACTCTTTTCACATGCAACAGTAAGTCTTTATTTTTCTAAACCAATCAGGTCATTGTCTTATCCCCTTGTTTACACACCAAAATAAAAATATATCAATCTAATAGTTGATTATTAGAATTTAAAAATAAATTCAGCAAGATTGCAGGATAAAAATCAATATAAATGTCCAATGTATTTATATCAGGGGTGTCAAACTCTTTTTTACCAGGCACCACATCAGCCATGAGGTTATCTTCAAAGGGCCAAATGTTATTTTAGGACTGTATAAATGTAACTACTCCCTAACATTTCATCGAGAGCTCAGTGCTGCCACCTCTTCTCAGAGGTAGAAACAAGGTGCCACGCCGGATAAAACAAGGTGGAGGGCTGGATTTGGCCCGCGGGCCTTGTGTTTGCCACCTGTGATTTACATATGCTAACAATAAACAATCCAAAAATAAAGTTAAGAACATTGGCATAAGAAATATATACAAATACTAAAAGAACTGTGAGACCTGTACAATAAAAATTTAAAAAATACTGCTGACAAAAGTTTCATGTACATGGATTGGGAGACTTAAGTATATCAAGATTGCAATTATTCCCCAAGTGGTAGATGAGGCTTTCAAAGTAATTCTTATCAAAATCCCAGCAGGCTTTTATTCCTTCAGAAATTTAGAAGTTGGTCTTTAATAGTATATGAAAAGGCAAAGGCCACAAAACGACAAAAACAATCTTGAAGAAGAAGAACACAGTGGGAGGGCTTACGCTTCCCAATTTCAGACTTCCCGCACAGCTACAGTAATCAAGGCAGCCTGGTCCGGAGAGAAGGACAGGCACCCAGAGCAACAGAACTGAGAGCCCAGAAATAAACTCTTACATTTACGTAATTATTTTTAACAAAGGTTTGAAGGCAATTAGCTCAATGGAGAAACACTAGTCTTTAGAATAAGTAGTGTTGAGATAATTGAATGTCCACGTACAAAAAGATGAGTTTAAACTATTTTTTCACACTTTACTCAGAAATGAACTCAAAATGGATCTGAGGCCTACATTAAAGAGATAAAATTATAAAGCTTTTTGAAGAACATAATGAGAACACATTTGACTCTGGGTTAACAAAATATTTCTTATATATCATTCTAAAAGGGCCATGCATAAAAGAAAAATATAAATTAAACTTGCTCAGTTAAAAACTTTTGCACTTCAAAGTGGATCCTTAAGAAAATGAAAAGGTGCAGTCTGAGAGGAAATATTTGCAAATCCTATATCTAATAAAGGACTTGTATCTGAAATTCATGAAGTACAGTTGGTTTTTGAACAACATGGGGTTTAGATGTGCTGACCCCCACACCATCAACAATCCAGGTATAACTTTCGACTCCCCAAAGACTTTACTAATAGCCTGTTGTTGACCAGAGGTGTACCAATAATAAAAGCAGTTAATTAACACATATTTTGTATGTTTTATGTATTATATACTGTATTCTTATGATAAGGTAAACTAATGGAAGAAAATGTTAGTAGGAAAATCATAAGGAAGAGAAAATACATTTACAGTATTTATTGAAAAAATATCTGCATATAGTGGATCCACACAGTTCAAATCCATGTTGTTCAAAGGTCAAGTGTAATCTTATAACTAAATAACTCAAAGACAAATGATCCAATTTAATAATGGGCAAAAGATTTGAACAGACATTTCATCAGAAATATGACATTAGCCATGGGACACAGGAAAACATGCTCAGCATCATATTGGGGAGAATACAAATTAAAGTCATAATAGCATGCCACTTACTACCCACTAGATTGGCTCTAGTCAAAAAGACAAAGACTATCTATTGGCGGGAGTGTGTCAGAACTGATATCCTCATACGCTGCAGGAGAAAATGTAGAATGGTACAGTGCCTTTGTAAAACAGTTCAACACTTTCTTAACAACTTAAATATAAATTTACCACATAACCCAGGTATACCACTCTCGGGAATTTAACCAAAAGCAATGAAAATACATGCACACAGGAAGACTTACATGTGAGGTTTATAGCAACACAATCGTAATACCCCAAAGCTAAGAACCAAACATCTGTCAACCATTGAGTGAATAGCAAAGTTGGTATAGCCATTCAGTGGAGTACTATTCAGCAATAAAAAGGAGGAAAGTACTGATATCTGCCATACGTAAGACTCTCAACATTATACTAGGAAAAATAATCCACATATTTTACAATCCCATTTAAATGAATTGTCCATAAAAAGTATAGAAAGTAGGTTAGTGATGTCAGAAATTAGAGGTGAGAATGTGGGGTGTTTAAGAAAGTTACAAGGAATCTTTCTGGAGTGCTGAAAATATTCCAAAATGTATTTATTATGATAGTTGTATAACTCTGTAAACTTACTAAAATGTTAATTGTACACTTAAACAGGTAAACTTTATGGGATGTAAATTATATTTGAATAAAACTGCTAAAAAACTAAGTTTGTGGAGGCCTCTCCCTATTTCATTGGTTATTTTAGCTGAGGTACTTGCTGATAAGAGGTCTTCTCCACTTGCAAGTGGATATCCATTGGCAACTCTGTTCCTGTGCTCTGGGTCGTTGAAGTTCCTCTTTCTCTTCCCTCCACCAGCCATGCACTGCTAGTAACCAGGGTTATTTCTTTGTGCGGTCTAGATTCTACATGGTTTTACTCTGCCCATTATTTTGTGGATCATGGGGATCACTTGTCATATAGTTTCATTAACAATCTTAGTTATGTAATATTTTTTTACTCGTATTTTGCTACACCTGCTTGTTTATCCTAAGCAATTTGGAAGGTAAAATTTCAAAATTGCATTGTTATCATTATACGTTCCTGTAAAGAAATCTGAATTTTATTAAGTCATAAAGCCAAAAGTAGAGTCAAAAATAAAAGACAACACAATAGCATTCATATTGCTAGCAGAGACAAAGGATGTAGCAGAGAGACCAAAATGCACAATTGTTACAAATATCAAATGAAGGAATCGGAAAATAGTTACGCAGACATTCACAACACAGGTCCATGGTACCTTTATAGATAAACTTGTACGCTTGCTCGGAAGTACATTCACACTGTACGAGCCCTCACTTCAACGGGATAATTCCTACTCATTTCAGAGCCCAATATAAAATCTACTTTTTTTTTTCTTTTTTGTGGATCATAAAAGCTTTTCCTGATCCACAAAATCTGAGTTAACTATACCTACATTCATAGTATTCCTCTTTCAATTTATCAAATTTCTTATAAGTAGTTGTTTACTAATTTGTTTCTTCCTCTAAAGTGTGAGTGATCAAAAGCTAGTGGCTGTGTTAATCTTATTTATCTTAAACCCAGCCACTCAACATATGTTTATTGAATTAATGAGCCATCTAATTATTCCTTCATTACTGAATCTTGATATATGTAAACCATTATATTTATTCATTTTAACTACATTTACTATGGTTATATTGACTCAACATTTTTACAGCTCACATTTTTGCCTTATAATTTTAAACTTACATGTATGAAAATATATTGACTCAAAATACATATTTCTCTATATAAATGTACATAAAATATATATTTCTAGGCCCTGGCTGGTGTGGCTCAGTTGGTTGGAGCACTGCCCCATAAACTGAAATGTCACGGGTTTGATTCCCAGTCAGGGCACCTGCCCAGGTTGCCATTTCAGTCCTCAGCCTGGGCATGTATGAGAAGGCAACCATTCGATGACTATCTCTCACATCGACGTTTCTGTTTCTCTCTGTTTCTCTCCCCCCTCCCTCCCTCTCTCTAAAAACAATGAAAAAAAGTGCCCTAGAGTGAGGATAAAAGTAAATTTTAAATATGTATTTACTCCTTTGAATTTCCGTGACGTATTTTCTGTCTTGTGATTTTCAGTTTATTTCATCTTGTGTAATTATTGTCTTTTTCTCTCATCCTAGCTACTAAAATTTAAATCATCTGTGGAAACAAGTGGGACTTTCTAAATTTTTCTTCCTTGCTTAATTTTGCATACAATAAGTATACAATATGTAACAGATTAATTTAAAATAATTTAGTTTTATTGAATACATAATATGTGCTAAGACTGTGTTAAATTTGGGGACATCAGATAAATATTCTATCAATTGCCTGGTTTGATTTACACGAACTGATTTATTATATCTACTTTGTTTATAATGCTGGGATATCTTGTCTATGTTCCATGTCTTGGAAAAGCTGAGTATGATAGATAAAATAGCAAAAGTAAATCCTTTAATTATTAGAATAAAAAATAGAACTTTCCTCATTATTTCTCTTTTGTGAGTAAACTCCTTTCAAGGTGTGCTTTATACTCCCCAAGAAACTATCCAGGAAAAGTATTAACACATAATCTGTTCAATTATTTTTAGTCAAAATGCTCATACTGAACATGCATAATGTATTGAACATCCTTATAGTTCTTACCATGCATGGAGCCTCGACATTATGGGTTATATTGGTCACTTTTTATTTTATTTTTCTAGTGAGGATAAGTCTGAAATTTTTAGCCTGATTCATTTTGGCCATTGCCTTGGAGAGATTTCTTTTACACTGTAGATGAAAATTTCATTAAAGTTTCCATTTTAATGAGTCCCATGGACCACAGAATATAGTTAAATCAATAAAATGTTAAGTTCTAGCTTGTAATGTGAGACTTGGTTATACTAATGGTATAAATGAATATACCAACTGAAAATTTTCACACCTTCCAAATTGAAAATAAGGGAGATGGAAAGTGGGTAGCAAGCTCTCGATTCTTAGAAGCCAGGAGGGAACTGTAAGGAGGGAACTGGTTTCATTCCTCCACCTGGGAAAAAGACAGTCAAACCACCCAGGAAGTTCTTCATGTTCCAAGAGCAGCCATTAGCATCTGCAATGAACTTTCTGAATGATGAATGTTTCCCCAAAATTCATATGTGTCAACCCTAGCCCCCAGTGTGATGGCATAAGGAGTTAAGGCCTGTGGGTGGTAAGTCATAACAGTGGAGCCCTCATGCATAGAATTAGTGCCCTCATAAGAATGATCCCAGAGAGCTCCTTTGTCCCTTACACCATGTGAGGACCCAGCAAAAAGAATGCCGTCTGTGAACCAGGAAGCCAGATCAGACACTGAATTTTTGGGCATCTTGGTCTTGAACTTCCCAGCCTCCGTAACTATGATAAATGATTTTTTTTTATGAGCCACCCAGTCAATGGTATTCTTTTATAGCAGCCTGAATGGACAAACATTTCTACTCTTAGCCACAACTATCCAATTGCATGCACTAGATGTGAACAAAAGATTTTGAAAAACAGTGACTTTCATTAATTTCTTCTTTATCTACTATCATTCAAAGAAGAGTCTGAGTCACAATAGTATTTAACTTAACGTAGTTTGTACCCTGTCATTAAATTGTGAAATTGAAGCAAATAAGCTGTTTCTATTCTCAAACATTCATAAGCTTATGAGCTTATTACTAAGTCTAACACTTTTAGGTTTGGAAGAATGCCTCGGGAAGGCAAAGGTCATGCTCTTTTGGCCAGTGCTAAGACAGAGACTTCAACAGAATTCTGTGACAGGAGATGCTGGCATCAATGTGTAAGAAAAACTGAACTAATTGAGAATGCTAGAAAGTTTGCCCCCCTACCTCCATCAAATAGGAACTAGTGAAGAAAACAGGAAACAAGTAGAGAGGGAGCCAAATGCATTGTTCTCTGAAAGCTTGCTCTGACAGCATGAGATCCTGGGAGAAAGAATACTTGAACTTGAAATGAAACCAAACTCACAGTTTGTATTATTTTTGACCTAGGCATTCTATTTACAGATTTGACATTTTGTTTGTGACTTTAAAGTGACTGCAAGCATGCCTGTTATCCTAAAGTGAGCAAAAATCACAGTGGCCTGGAGTAATGATCCAAGGGGAAAGTTTTCTCCATGCAGTAAAATTATAAAGGATAGTGGCATATGAAAATCCATTTTATGTTTCGAGCACAATAAGCACTCAAACTTGTTAAAATCCAATTACATTTTATAAGGACAGTAGTAGCCTATGGGGGAAGGCTCCAATTCCCCATCATCATCCGTGCTTGAATGGTCTATTTCTATCTTGGGATCTAACATTGAAAAAAAAAAGAAAAAAAGATGGATGTTTCAGAGTCATGCCCTGTAATCTAATTTGGCAGCAATATTGCTGAGATATTTTTCTCATTCTACTTACCTGTTTGCCTTTCTTAAACAGCAAAAAATAAAGAAAGATACTTTTACTATTCTTCTTCAACTGCAAACGGTATTCATTTATTTCTTTTTGGTTTTTTTAACGATTGAATCTAATATCTAGTGTTTATATGCTTAGCCTCAGGAGGAATCTGGTCCTGAGCATATTTTCAGCCAGGAGAAATTTGCCTTACCATTTACCATATTTTGCCATGTAGAGTGCACACTTTTTTACCCAAATTCTTGAGGTAAAAATAAGGATGTGCATCATACATAAGTAGTACTAATTTTTACTGGTACATAAAATTTCTTGTAACATATCTGTTCTTGTGTTTTGTAATTATTTGTTACATAAAATTTATTGTACCCTAAGCTGTTCAAAAATAAATGCTAAAAATTCCATTATAATAGAAAAACAAGTACCTAAATATAAATAAATAAATAATTGAATTAAAGTTAAAATGAAAGATTTTTTCCTGAAAGCTTGGGCCAAAAATGTGGGTGTGCATTATACATGGCAAGTACGGGTAGCTTTATTAAATGATGACCAACCACCATATAAAATCCAATTATGTTTATATACGGTGATCCAATGATCACCATATATGCCTTGGTAACCTCATCAAGGATAATATCCTTTTGTTTTATTTCTTCACAGCATTCATCAATAACTTTTGATATGCATACATACATATGTGTGTACATATTATATGTGTATATTTGCATATTTATTTCCTACTTCTTCTAGAATTCAAGCTTCATGAATGTGCGGTCTAGTTTTTTCAGCACTCTAATACCCAGTGCTAGATTGTGACGACACCGTAGTAGAAACTCTGCATATGTACAAGTAGTAAATATGCAAATTATATGTATTCAAACCAGTAAAGTGATGCTAAAATAGAATTCAACTTATGTAGTTTACCCATGAGAAACAAAGCTTGCATTCTTAGCTGTTGGAATCTTAGCTGATCCTACATTGTGAACCTCTAGCTTCTTGGAAAAATTAAGATTTATCTAACTGCTCTAATTTGTTTATGTGGTAAAATGGTAAAATAAAGAGTTGTCCACTTTATGTGATAGAATTTCCTTGTTCTTAGGAGATACATGCTGAATTATTAAGTGATAATGTATCATGATGTCTATAATTTATTCTTAAATGATTCAGCCAAAAGAGAAAAATACCAGAGATGGAGGGAGGAAGGTATAGTAAATGTGGCAAAATGATGAAAATTGGTAAATATACAGCGCGGTACACAGATGTTCAATGAACTATTCTTGCAACCTTTGTATAAGTGTGAGGTTTTCTTTTTTTAAAATTAGCAAGCTTTTAAATAAAGGAAATATCTTAAATTTCCTTTATTTAAAATATGTATGGAAAACTAATTAAAATAAAGCTACATACTTTTGAAAAATATGTTAAAAATGAATATATTGACTGAGCCTAACCCACAGAAGTGGGAGAAGAGCCATGTGGAATTTTCATATTATCTTAAAATCATTTAAATTAAATTAGCATTGAAAACAAACAAACAAAGAAAAGAGTTGTCCACTTTACATAGTTTCTCAGAGAATATTGTTAACAATTGTTGTAATTCTAAACATTGAAATAATGATGATAAAATTTCAAAAATTAAAAGAAATAGAAGTATAAATTATTGCTAAGGCAACAGGGTTAAAAATGGCCACCAAAATTCAAAGCTTAATAAGCTATGCAAAGTTCATTCCAATTACTTATTGTCACTTTTAAGGTGAAAGCACCATATTTCATTTTAAGGGTGAATTGCAATTTTCAGCACAGTGCTACTGTGGTCAGATCTATCGGGGTAATCTCCTAAGGGTCACTGATGTCCAACTTGCACAGAATACAGGCAAAAAGCAGCTCTCTTCCTGGTAAAAGTTCACTTCCATAAATGCTACAGGCAATAAATTTAATCAATATTTGTAATTTAAATACATTTTCTCAGAGAATGTCTTGACATTAGCCATTTCACAAACATTTAACTAGTTCTCAAACAAATCTAAAAAGAAATAGGTGTTGACATATAGCTCTTTCTTGTCACATCTATTTGTTTTCTTTTAATTGGCCTCAGTTGCAAAATCAATGAGTCCAAATCAGTTTTTAAATAACCTTCTGCATTACTGTTGTCTTACCTACTTTCATTTTGCATATCTTTTAAATATGTTTTTGCAATATGTAACTGACAGCTTCAGATAATATATAACATTTTAATTAATTACAAAGTTGAATTTGTTGCATACTCAAAGTTATGGGTCACTAAAACATAAAAATACATAGCTCTAAAGCCAACTTTATAATGGACAGTTACATAACTGTCCATTATTCTATTCTGTTATTCATGTTCCGATTTCTACACACACACTGAAGACCTCCCTAAGGAACCACAAAGCCACACTATCTCGCTCACTATGACAGTGATAAAAGATCACATGCAAGAGAAATTTAACTCCTTTGAAGCTAGTCTTCCCTTGGACTATATCAAAACACTTAAAATAATATCTCATTTCTTTTAATAAGCATCAAATAAATAAAGCTTTCTTCAAAATTAGTCAAATGATGACACCTATTGATAAGAAAATTGTAATTTCCAGGTTGAATTCAGAAATGATCCAAATAAGCAATTTGAAATATTCTTAATTCTTTAATGATAAAAGGTATTTTATTTTTATTATTTTTTGTAAATACCACAAGATAACAAGATATATATATATAAGGATAAGATACAGTCATGTGAGTTTTGCTGAAATACATGAAAAATGAAAAATGTTGATAGGCTTACTGTATAAGAAAGCAAACAAAACAGAAGAGATATATTCTACCACTGTGATGTGTTGATCACAGTCCTTATATTATTGAATACTTTAATTCTTAGGAGATCAGGAGATGATAAGCAATCAAACACATAATTACACATCATTAATTGGAATATCAGTTAGAAAGTGATTTATAACATTTTATAGGTAAAAAGAGTAATTAATGCTAATTACAGAAAAATCATTTTTTAAAAATCCCTAATACTGGAGCACACACCCAATATTCAAATTTGCTAGGAACAACCTATGAAGAATATTGACAAGAGGTTCTAAGAAAATCTGAAAAAAATCTCAAAAACATAACCTGGCAGTACCAGAAAGCCCTTGTGATGAACATTTAGTTTAGAGATTTACCAGAAGGAACCTCTGGCAGAGCATAAAAAACATTGAAGTCAAAAAGTTTCCATCCTTGTTCTGGCCTTTGCATTAACAAGTCAACCAAGCAATTTGCGTGCTTTGGTTTCCTCATCTCTAAAATAAGATATTCAGATTATCTCTAGTTGTTCATAAAAGTGCACAAAATATAATTGTGATAAAACTAGGAAACATAACAAATATTTTACTGAAAAAAATCTATCCATAAGGAAAATTCATGGTGTTTACCAAAAATAATAGAACCATTCTTTTTACTAGTATCTACATTAAAGGTCCATATATTTCTAGAAATTCTCATGAACTCTGTTGGTGGGAAATATTTATTTGACCTAATATGTTATATTTCTGCTGTGAACTAGTCAATAATTTAATAATGAGATTTCATTCTGTTTTCTCTTTCAAATTTCATTGAAGGAATAAAGCTTAAAAAATTTGCTGTAAAGATTATTGAATTTTCAATAATTTTTGTCCCACTTTTGAATAAGCATCATACCACTCTACTTGCTCTTCCCTTTTATTATATCATTTGCTATGTTCAGAAACAATTACAATAGAATACAACAAAACTAACTGTTCACTATTAATATTATCTTTTGTTTGCCACCTCTGCAGGGCCTGTTATCAAACTACCCTGCCGAGGGAAGGTGCAGCATCATACCAGGGACTTCTGGCTCGAGGTGTGCTCCACATTCTGTGCTGCATGCTGTATATTAGTTAGGCCTTGGGGGAGTTTCTGAATTTACCCATATGTTCAGTGGTATTTCTGGGACACTTGCAAATGAGATGATGCTTTTAAATGTTACAGGCCCCTGGGTGTATACAGAATGCAGTGTTGTCAAGTATAAAAGAAGAAAAAAATTCAACTTTTATAAAAAATTAAATATGTGCATCAAAAGTCTGTTTATGTGGTTGAATTATTCTAATTTGGGAGACTTTCCTTTTAGAAAGTATAATCATTTTCCAAGATATATTAAAAATAATCTACTCCTCATAATGTATTGTGTTGTGCCATGAAGTTATCATCAAAATAGTCAAATATGTGCTCTAGAGAAACACATACACAAATTTATGCATGAGGAGGCAGCAGGTTCAGAACCATGGAAAAGGGTGAGGGTCCAGACATCTAATTAAATGGAAGAATGTACTATTAAGGCAAAAAAAATCCCAAATGCCATAATCTTTTAACTAAAGATAACCTAATAAAGTATTTCAGGTAAAATTCCAACTATTAATTTGAGAATGTTTTGTGTGTTTGTTTCCACATTGTTTACTTTCTTTTAAATATAGACTTTTTCTTTTATTTTTTTCCTTTTTTAATCTCTTTTGGATTTGGGGGGCTACTTTATTTTCTTCCCAAGAGGTATAATACCAGAGCTGGGCTTCTTACCTATCTAAAGTTTGAGAATAGACTGAGATCGTTTTGGCCCCAAGACCTCTAATCATCCCCTTTACCAGAAACAACTGCTCATACTCACATGCCCGAGCTCCAGCCATCCTAAACAAACTTCAGAGGGAAGCAACTACTACATGGCTCAGTTAGTCTTTTGCCCCAATACTCAGTTCAGACAACAATTGACTTGCAATAAGGACCATTAAGAACCTCCACCAGAGCTTCCTCCTCTGGCTTTCCCCAACCCAGGCATAGCTGCTAACAAGAGTTTCAAGAATACACAATCAGAAAAGGATAGTCTCTTCAAAAAATGATGTTGGGAAAACTGGATATCCACGAGTAAAAAAGAATGAAATTTCACCCCTATCTTATACCGTACACAAAAATCAACTCAAGATGAATTAAAGACTTAAATGTAACATTTGAAGAAGAAAATATAAGGAAAAAGCTTCTCGACATGGGCTTTAGCAATTTTTTGAAATGATGCCTAAAGCACAGGTACCAAAACAAAAATAGACAAGGAGGACTACATCAAACTAAAAAACTGCACAACAAATAAAACCATCAAGAGTAAAAAGGCAAGCAACGGAGAAAGAGAAAATATTTGCAAGTCATTATCTGATAAAGGGTTAATATTCAAAATACATAACAAACTCCAACTCAACAGCAAAAAAAAAATCTGATTAATATATAAAAAGATGTTCAGCGTCACTAATTATCAGGGAAATGCAAATCAAAACCACCACAATAAGATATCACCTCACACCTGTTAGGATGTCCATTACCAGGTGGGAAAAACATAACATGTTGGCAAGGATGTGCAGAAATTGGAATTCTTTTAAACTGTTGATGGGAATGTAAAATGGTATAGTTGATATATGTAGGTTTCTCCAATACTGAAAAATAGAATTATTACATGACTTAGCAATTCCACTTCTGAGCATATGGTCCAAAAGAATTGAAATCAGTATCTTGAAGAGACATCTGTACCCACTCCCATGTTCAACATATTCAATATAGTCAAGATATATAAACAACACAAATATCCACAAACAAATGAGCGGATAAAGAAAATGTAAAACGTCATTCCTTTAAAAAGAAGGAAGTCTTCTTACTATTTGTGAAAATATGGATAAACCTAGAAGGCATCATACTAAATGAAATAAGCCATTTGCAGAAGGACAATACTGCATGATTCCACTTATACGAGGTATCTATGGTCAAAATCTTAGAAGTACAAAGTAGAATGGTATTTGCCAAGGGTTAAAGAGAAGGGAAAATGAAGAGTTGTCCTTCAAAGGATACAAAGCTTCAGTTATGCAAGGTAAAAGGTCCCAGTTCAGTTCTACACGGAGAAAACTTCTATAAGGTAGTAATAAGAAAAGTTAAAGAATGAAATTCCAAATTCACTAGGAAAGAAGAGTGCCAGCAAAATGCAACTTTGTTTCACGGTTAAGCATGCTCAACAAAACTACCTCTTCAGTGGGATCTTTATCATGAATACAGTCAGTCCTCATTATCTTCAGATTCCATATTTGTGAAGTCCCCTGATCACTACAATTTATTCGTGCTGTAACCTCCAAATCAATACTTGGAGAGCTATCACAGTCAGATGTTAGACATTTGCCAAGTAACAAAAATTTTGACTCACCTTACATAAATATTCCCAACTGAGGTAGACAAGGCATCACTTTCTGTCTGTCTTCTGGCTTCAGTTCTTACACTGAAAACAAGTGTCCTTTTGGAGTCCATTAAATGTCATTTTCATGTTTTATGTTAGTCTGCTGTTTACAAGGCCCCCAAACATACCTCTGAGGTGCTGTCTAGTGTTCTTAAGTGTGAGAACATTGTGACATGTCTTATGAAAAAAAAAGTGCTAGATAAGCTTTGTTCAGGCATGAGTTATAATGCTATTGGCTGTGAGTTTAATGCTAATGAATCAACAACAAGATATATCAATGAAAAAGAAGAGGAAATTCACCAACCTGTATGTAAAGTGGCCCTGAAAAGTGCTAAAGTCACATCTATAGGGTGTGAGGAAGCTGTGAAAAGCGGCTAAATTTGTGGATTCATGAGACAGTGACTAATTATTTTTTAAAAAGCATATTTGGACAGCACTGCTAACTTGAAAGCCAAAGGAAATACCTGTCACATTACCTAAGTTTAGGAAAATGTTAAGCCCTTCCCTAGTAGGGCTGGCTGGCTCATGTTTCAAAAGGTGATATGGCATGAAAAATGTTAAACTTGCAGGTGAGGAAGGTTCTGCAAATTAAGAGGGTGCAGAACATTTTTAATACCTGTGAAGAGTCACTTGGAAGAGCAGACCAACTTGTTTCACAAGAATGTTGCAACTAAACCCAGATAACACAAATGGTGTTCCAGTTGAAAAAATGCTGTGACAAGGTTTGCAGGAAGTTATAACCCTGTGTTTTTATTTCCCCTTGGAGCAATAGTTCCTTTTTCACAAACTCAGTGTGCATGGTGACTTTTAGAGCATAACTCCTGAAAATAACAAGAATCAACTGTATATATTTTAGTTGTGGCTCAGCCTATGCAATACTTTACAAAAATGGCCTCTGCCCTTTAATCAGATGCTTGATTTTTCCCATCACTAAATCTATTGGTTTAAACTAATTAAAGCACAGTTTTTAACTAAAGGGTTATATTCACTATTGAATTATCTTTTGCCAAAAAACATTAAATGGCTGCATAATTCTTCAGGGCTAAATCATTTGTATTACAAGATATTTCTGGTATTGACTTTGACAATAACAGAGCATTTCTCTGACTTTACATGCAGTGTAGTATCACAGATGTTTAGTACTACTTAAATGTTTTCAATCAGATTGAGGTGGTACTGTGATGTGTGGTTTGCCAATAAATTTGGGAACAGAGAAAAGAAAATGCAAGGCTTCATGTGTTGTGACTAGAAAAGTAAATTCTTCCATACCTCATAAATCTAAAAACTCATATTAGATTTATCAGATGCCTACAGAAATGAATGACCAACCATAATTTATACTCATATTTTAATTTTTTTAAATAAAATGAATAGTTTGTAAGGCTGTTAGGAATTTCTTGCTTGACAATTCACTTTACATTATATATTCAAGACTTTCTAATTCTTAGAATGTGTGGACCCCTGTCTAAATTAGAGCCATTTATCTAAATTATGTTCTATCCTCCAGAAAAATTAATCATGTCTCCAGAGAGAAATCTCATATATACAAAGATCCCCTTTTCATTTTCCCCACACCTCCAGAGAGTCAATGGAGTTTCCAACTGAGAGAAGAATAAAGAAAAATGTGTGGGTAAAAAAATAATTTGAAATTATGGCCCTCCTGAAATTCAGATTTTTCAGGAAACTCCTGAACATAAGTAGGAACAGGCATGTCTGAGAATATTCCTCTCCATGTCAGTATTTGCTTGAACAAAATCCAAAGTCATCAGAGCAGAGACCTCCTGCTCCTCAGCAAGTGGTAAAGGTAGAAGTGAAGGTGAACGTGTTTGTCATTTTGCAGATAGAACTTCAGTGACTTCCAGGTATAGTTTCTCAACCAAAGAGAGGAAAAAATAGCAGTGCTGATGTCAGAAACTATTTTTAGCACACTGTGGCTAAGTGTTTCTAATCCCCAGGGCATATCAGAAAAGAGAGAAAACCTCCCTTGAGAACATAGATGTTTGTGAGCAGGTGAAAGAAGTGACAGGTAGGGAAGAAGTAATAGAAGTAGAATTCTGTTTTTAATCTTTTCACCATAACTTTTCAGAAATATGATTTTTATTAGCCTTATATAACAGTGGCTTTTCTATACCATGACCTACTTCAGTGACTTAATATGACAATGCAGTTATAATGTACTTTTGCTAAATTACAACATACGTTATGCCATTCATGATAATTGATCAGTATATTCAATGTACGTAAAATTGATAAATGGAACTATCATACATGAGAGGTAGAATTATTGAGTGTGGTCCAGGAGATTGTAGGAATGCATTACAGCTCTCATGATCGCCGGAGCTCATTAAGCAGCTGGAATCAGTCTGTTGCAGCTAAATCTGGTGCAAGGCTTAAGGTTTGCAGAAATGACAGTGTGGAGGAAAGATGGACAGGGTGTAAGAGAAAGGAAGGACAACACAGAACCCAGGAAGATGAATGAACCCATGAGAATAAACTTAAACTATATGTCTTTCTCTGGAACACACATTGGTCTCTGGTGTCCTCACATCTTCAACTTGGATACTGCAAATAACCTAAAGAAAAGCCGGTGCAGTCCACCATGGAACTGGATAGGAACCTAGCTCAGGATTTTACAAAATGAAGGAAGAGGTCCTCAGGAGCTGTAGGAGCCACAGGTCAGCTGCTGCTCACTCACCAGCAATGTTTTCTAGTTCATCAGGGACCATACATGTGAGCTGCCACCTCATCTAACCCTACACTGACCTGTAAGGGCACATGACTATAGCCTTAGTTGCGCACTGAATCTTGGACAAATTTGCCAACCCTCATCCAATTTAAGTAAGGAAAGGAATTCCGATGATGCATCTGCAGTTTACCTAAACTGACATAATAAGTAGCCATTTCGTCCCAATTTTTATAACAGGCCACGTTTAGCCTAATTTTCCATGTCTTCATCCATAAGATTTTTGCTTTTGCGTTTCTGACAGTAAAATGTTTGTAGCCATTAGTTATGTAAGAAGGCCCCTGGTTACTCTTGCTTTTTACAAAGGTAACTCCTTTTTTAAATAAACAATTCTTATTCGAATATCATATATTTATATACACTTGAAAAATTAGAAATATTTGAATATGAAGTTTAGAGATTTCTTTTTCCATTTTAACATTATGTTGTAGTAAATATTTTCCCATAAAATAAAATTATTTAAAAATGTTTTAAAACTCCCAATATTATTTTTTAATTATGTAGCATTATTTTCTTTACTATTTTTGGAAATTTAGAGGGTTTTCAATGTTTAATGTTATGATTAAGGATGTCATGGACATGTTTGCCCACAAACTTTCATAAAAATATTTTATTACTTCTTTAAAACATATTTCTAAATGTCAAATTACTGGATTATATAGTGTTGAAAATATTATTCTTGTCACTCTTGTTAGGTGTTTCAAAGGGTCTTAAGTATTTCTTTTGATAAATATTATCATGTTGCCATATGTTCATCCAATTTCAAGTATTAAACTACTTTTGCCTCAACTAAATATATATCTTTTTAAAAATTAGATTTAAGCTCCTTAGACTTCTCCCACATATCACCTATATGTCTTTTAATCAGAATTTTTCTTTTAATATGTCAAATTTGTCTGTTTTCTGGGTGTTTATTATTTATAGGAGACCTAATAGTTTGACATTAAACTCACTGCTTCTTTCAATTTTATATGTTCAAAAATTTTCTAAATTTTTTAATATTAATTTCAGTGGCTTAATCTTTCTCTTTGAGATTTCACTGTGATGTTCCCATTCACTTATTATTAATCTGCAAGGTAAAATGACTTCATGATTTATATTTGACATGAAGATATATTTTATTTACTGGAATTTAGCAATATTTAATTTTATTGTTCTGTTTTTTTCTCATTTTCATCCATACTTAGAAAAACCTTGTCTAATCTAGAAATAACAAATACAAAGATAAAAAAGGAAAGAAGAAAGAAATGAAAGGGGAAAAAAGTTCCTAATTTTTGCAAACGCATTTTAGTGAAAATGCCACTGTGATGTAGAATGGAAGCTGACTGTTGGATTCAAGGGTGTAGAAGAGAAAGCACAAACTGCCTCGCCCTCATCCCTCAGGTCCTCAGGAGCTCGTCTGTGTCAGAGCAAAACGTGGGCAGGGCGGCAGCTGTTTACTCGCACATTTGAGGTCATCAGGGTTAGAATTAGTGGAACTTCCCACTTCTGAAACTACTTTAAAGCATATGATCTCACCTATAAGTGGAACCTAATTAATAAAACAAACAAGCAAGTAAAATATAATCAGAGACATTGAAATTAAGAACTAACAGTAACGAGAGAGGAGGAGGGAGGGAAATAATGGGGGAAAGAAGGGGAAGGGTGGTCAAGGAACATGTATGAAGGACCCATGGACAAAGCCAAGGGGGGTAGGATTGAGAGTGGGTGGTGGGTGTGGATGGAGTGGGTGAAAGTGGTGGTGGGAAAATGGAGGCAACTGTATTTGAACATTAATAAAAAATAATTAAAAAGAAAAAAATTTAAAAACATATCTCTTTTTTTCCCCTGTAGTTTACAGGTACTTTGTAGTTGAGGGAATGTCAGTCAGCAACTACTAATCAAATGTCACATAACAACTTGTAGCTTCTTCCATTGAGACCTCATACATTTATCCCTGAATTGACTATTATACTACAAGCCACAGGAAATCGCTAAATAATGGTTTCACAAACCACATAATGTAAAGGAACATAATAAATCAATAAAACACAAATTTAGATGATATAATTCCTGTTACAGTCCTTGCCCTTTTAAAAGTAATGCATTTTTAGTATGAAAGTAGTATACATTTATTGTAGAAAATACCTAAAAAGACAAACAAAATACAAAACCACCAACACTTCCACTTCCCAACTATATTTGACATATTTCTTTAAAATGCTTCTATTTATAATTTATAAATAAATGTTTATATACTTATAATATATTACATATTTTGGAATTATAAATGCAGAAAGGCATACAGTAGAAAATTTGGAAATATCAGTTAAAAACAACTATTTTTAATATATTATACATATATATACACACAAGGTCTGTCCACAAAGTATACAGCCATGTAATACAAAAATAGAGATTTTACTGAAGAAGATACAAGAAACATTGTACACAGGACAATGATGCCTCAGTCCCCTTCAAAGTAGGTACCTTGGGACCTCACACAGTTCTCCCAGCATCTCTTCCACTGTTCAAAACCTCTGCAAAATCCTTTGTTGGAAGTGCCATCAGCTGCCCTATCATATTTTCCTGAATCTCATCAACATTCTGAAATCTCTTCCCTTTCAAAAGTTATTTTATTTTTGAGAGAAAACAGAAGTCTTTGTTGATTGCAGCCCATACATGCTCAACATCCTCAGGTGTTCTGCTTGTTGCAGGTCTTCCAGAACATGGATCACTTTCAGCAGATTGTTGACCGTGTTTGAAGCATTTGTGCCACACTTTTATTTGTGCTGCACTCATTGCATCATCCTCAAAACCCTTCTGAATCACCCGACTGGTTTCCGTGGAAGAATTTTCAAGCTTAATGCAAAATTTGATGCAGATTCATTGCTCTACACACTCAGTCATTTTGAATTTGACGGCCACACAGTGCACACACTCACCCAGTGGCATCTACGGCCCCCACTGATTAGAACACTGAAGTCATCATTGTTCACACATGTGTGTACTCCAGTCCACTCTCCTTGGCTGCCAGGTTACATCAATGTCACACAAACCATTCCCATTATGTCAATAGCTGGACTTTTTATGAACAGACCTCATATATACATATATCACCCCTTGCACAATATTTTAGGTTATTAATAGCAGTATTCATACATCTTATACAGCTTCTAATTTAATCTCATAATTACAACAACTCACAAAATGTCTAAAATTCTTCTATATTTTGTTTCTGCTGTTACACATATTTAAATATTTGCAACTCTCTTGCATCTTTAAAAAAATAAGTCTTTCTTGTAAGGCCCCTTGCCTCTAGTTACTAACTAATCTTGCTTCTCCATTTTATTACCAAATTTCTGGAAGACTTATACCATTCCCTCTTTCCCTATTCTTCTTAAATCCATTGTGATTTATTTCTAATTCCCCAACAGATCACCAGAACTACACTCACAAAAGTCACCAAAGAATTTTATGTTGACAAAGATAATGGGTATTTCTCTTTATAATCTTACATTAATGTGTGTTACCACCGCTGACCACATCCTTCTTCATAATCATCAGTGTCTTTGGAGCAGGCCCTCCCTGAAAGGCAATTCTGCTTTGGCCTCTGGAGAACCACACACTCCTATTATTTCCTTTCTGGCCACTCTAGTCAGGCCACTTTGCTGACTTTTCTACCCAACTATCCACATTTAATGTTGGGCTTTCCCAAGACCGAGCCCTGATTTTTTTTTCTCTTTTCACTCATTCTTCTTTTCCTAGTCAATGTCAGCCACACATGTATTTGGAAATTCCAATTATATACCAATGGTTATACATTAATTCTTCACTCAAAACCTTCATATATGTTCAATTATATTATATCCACATGCTCAGATTTTATTTTAGCTAAGAGCAGAGTGGACTTAGGTTGAGAAAGTCTTAATTTACAATTCAAAAAATATTCCTGATATTCTATTCCCAAATAAATCAGTGCTCTGCACATTATTGATTCCTTAGTTTTCAATCAAGTCTCTTTCTCCTGGAATGTCTCTTCAAGTTTTTGTTTTTGTTGCTGTTGTTTTTGTTTTTGCTTTTCCCCCAGAGGAATATAAAGCTAGTATATTTCTGAGCACTTGTGTATATGAACTTGTATTTCATATGCCTTCAAAAATAAAATAAAATTTTAGTGTTTTTTCTGAGATGTTCAAATAAATTTTCTTAATCTCATAATTCAGTATTTTTTAGGCATTTGTGTTACATGTAATGCAAATAACAAATGATTGAAAGGGATTTCTTGAGTTAACTCATCACTTAACTTATACAAAGAGGCCACTAAAAGAAAGGAAAATATATGAAAATGATTTTACTGCATAACACGGTAGAGGAAAATCTTATGTGGAAGTAAACAAAATAACCAGGGCTGAAAGTACAAGTGAAAAAAGTAGGGGAAATATATGATAGATAAGGAAAATAGTAGGAGAAGAAGATTAAGATTATGATGCAAACTCAGTTGGTTGCAATGTATAATATTTACTGTCCATAAATAATTTAACTTCCTCCTAAAAGGAAACATTCAAATGAAAGGCTGTATAAGATAGATACATATTTAACATGTTACTGAATATGTCTTTGAACAGGTCTGGCCTGGTGGTATATTAAATAGCCACTTGCTTTGCCTGGTAGAGTATGAGGGTATGGAATTGTGTGGGAATTTAAAACATTTCCTGTTGGTGAAGAGTGAACAGCACACAATCATTACATGTGAAGAGTTTTTTCATTTTTAGTTTTTTTTTGGAGCAACATATACAACTATCGCTGTTCTGTTACCTCAATACCAATCTGTGATTGTAAAAATAAATGTAGTCATTATGTTGACATTCTGAGTTATTTAGGTAATACAGCTTTATAGAAAAGGACATAATCTGGCTAAGAAATGTATCACATTAAAATCTCAAGAATGAATATGATAGCAGTGAGCATGGAGTCTATGTGTACAGTTCCAACTCAAACACTCTCTGTGGCTTTGGGTAATTATTAAACTCTCTAAGCCACAGAATATTACTTGTAAAATAGGGTTAACAACAGTAACACCTAAAAAAATGCTTACATGTGATAAAGCATACAAAGATTTTAAACAGAGAAAATGACAAGCAATCAATAAATATCATTATTATATTTCAGTGATTTGTAATATTATAATTACTTTGTCTATAATAGGTTTGTTTGAAAAATTAAGTATTATTATTAAACATTAGAAAAAAATAGAAGAGAACATATTTATATTTTAATTTTTAGTTCAGATGCCTTTCAAAACATAAAATTGAAAGATAAATAATAATAGTGTTAGTATTATCATTAATAGAATAAATACTGAGCATTATATCTCAGAAAATATCCTAACCTAGAATGACTACAAAATGTAATTAAATAGAACACCCTCCCCCACCCCACACACAGATGTGTGACAGCCACTATTCCAACAAGTATCTCCTGTTATTGTGTCAGGGCAGCATCACCAGCATCAACGCGTGAGGTGTAAGTTCACCAAAATCTACGAGGAAAATGAGTTCTCTCTCTCTGAGTGCAATGTAACTGCTCATCATCACATCGCAGTGGGAACCACACCATCTGCCTTAAAGATCTAAAGAACTCATATTTCTTGAGAGATTTAGAGCATTATTTACTTAGAGTATTCATTTATATTCTAGCCCCTGTAGAGTCTGTGATATTTGTATGGGGAAATAAAAATAAATATTGTTTTCTTCTTCTGAAAGATTAAATATGTTTTTTCATTAAATTAATTCTTCCAAAATTCATGCAAATTGAAATGTAGAAAAGGTGTCAAACAGTAATATAAAAATATACAGCTTGCATAGCTAGAAATTACACAGCCTCCCACTGATTTCTCACCCTGGTGCCCAGTCTACTTTATAGTGCTCGGTTCCAGCTTTTTGCTCATCATCCCAAACTTCCACTTTAATATTATCAGGGGGCAGCTTTGGTCTAATAGGAAAAAAAAAAAAAGGTCATTTTAAATCATGTAGATGTTACTTTTAATAGTATTTTTTTCTTATACATGTTTTGTGACCTAATAATGTTACTATGGTTTGAATTCCCTCACTATTTTTCTCATACCTAACTCTTAGGTTGCAGTGTAGCTATCAAGGGCACAACCTCTGGGATTAGTCTGCCACTAACACCTGTGTAAATTTAGAGTAACCTCTCTTAGCCTCAGGGCAAAAATCTGGAATGGAAGGATAAGGATAGTCTTTATTTCCTGTAGATTAAATGAAATAATTAATTTTATACTCTTAACTAAGCTCCTGGCTCCCACTGAAAAAATTTATAAACATTAGGTATTATTATTGTATGGTTTTATATGCTCAATAAATGAAATGATATTAATTTCATTCCCCACTTTTTTCTTATTTATCCCAGGATATGTGGGAGAGATGATTCCCATTACAGTTTTCCATGTTAACTTCATTTCATTCCAATCATCTCACTTACTCCAGCATCCAGACTATTGCTTCTCATTCACCTTTCCTTCTCTGGTGCCTGGTACAAAGCCTCACACAAAGTGAGCGCTACACGCATACTAATTTTAATTGTTCCATTATCCTACTGTGCTCTTTTCAGTAGCCCAGCTTACACATTTGAGCTGCAAATACTCTGGTATTTGTTGGCAACCTTCTTGAGGTTTGGTATATCTTCAAACTTTATAAATTCTCCACCATCTCTGGAGACTACAAAGAAGATGGTAAATAAATTTTAATGACTGGTCAGAAAGTGAATATTCATTTTTAACAATTCTTAGGAGTACTTGAAAAATCTTATTTTTATAATTTTATTTTTCAAATAATTAAATTTATTTCCTGGGTGCCATTCTATACATCTATGCTGAAAGAGCTGGATTGTCAGTCACAAATACAAATATAACTTATTAAATTAGTAACTTATCTGAAATAGGTTGTTGAGTAATGGATAAGTATTTAAAGAATGCACAAGCATTAGAAATGCTGTGTAGATTTTAGTTTGATGATTTAATCTGGATTTGACCTTTGTCTATACATAGATTCAGAATTAGAAATTAGGTAACTTGGTATCCAACAGAATGTGCTGGTGGTGATTTGTAGCCTTTTTCTCTCATTATTCCCCATGAAAGTTCTTTTCTTTTTTATTCTCCCTTCTCATTCCCTTCACTTTTCTACTTCACTGTGCTTGCTTATGGCTACTTACTTCCTCACATCAAGTTGGATGTGGAGTATCAAAAATCTATGCCGTGCAGAAAAAAAAATCTAGAGAAAAGTAATCAAAATGAAATAACATAAAAATTTACATATGAATTCTAAAATTAAAATCTATTTTCTCATTATAAAATGGCCTACTTCCAGGATATTTGGGTTTAACCAAGTTGAGTAGGGGAGGGAAAAACTAGCTAGACAATTTGTGAGCACACATTTTTTCATTAAAATGAAATATCTGAGAAAAATATTTTCATGTTCTGAAAAATTGATCAGGCTTAGTAGAATTTTGGTTAAAAAATTGAGACCCTTACATATCAACTTTAAGATGTTACATCTTCTGCAGTAACTGGATGGAAATACTTATCGTACTATTATAATTTATAAATAAATAATTTAAATCAAATACTTTCTTAAAAGTATAAATACATTTTCTGAAAACTAAAATATCTTTGAAAGCCTATATATAGTAGGGATGTTATCCACAGATTATTTCCACTTCACAACTACATGTTTTTAAAACTCAACTTGTAAATTATTGCTTCCATAAAAGGTATATGCTTCCATATAACACATACTGCTTCAAAACAAAGATGTATAAGGACAGAGATAGACAGACAGTGTAGAGAGATGTAGAGATAAAGATAGAGAGAGAAAGGAGAGAAATTGCAAGGCTTGCTGAGAGAAAGAGAGCCTAACCCTGGAGCCTGGAATGACTGGAAAGAAGAAAGAGAACTGGCCAGAAATCAGCTAGGCCACTGCAGAATCCAAGGGGTAAATAACTAGATCTTAAAACTCAGTACAAATATGAGGAAAAGCTAACGGTTATAAAATGGAGATGTTTAGAAACAGCCTGTAACATTTAATCACCTTTGGTACCTGATGAGGTGGTAGAAGAGGTTCAATGCCACTGAGTCACCCACCAAATGCATTTTGATAATTCCAGTCCAAGTCAGGGCCTGCCATTGTCATGACCTACCCCAGATGTCAGAGGCCGAGTGCAACAGGAACAATTAGACAGAATCTGGGATCCTCTGGCAGGGAAGCAGGTAGCTGAGAACCTGCTAGAGGAGGTAAAGAGGTAGCAGGAGGCAGGCCCTTTGAGCACAGGCTCCAAGCCCCACACACTCTTCATTATCTAAATGGATATCACCTATGAATAAAATTCAAAGAGAACATCATTAAGAATGACATTCAAGAACTACATTTCCAAATGGCAATTACAGAGTATCAAATCCCAAGTGTGGGGCCCGTCTGAACTTGGGGCCACGTGCAAGCACACTGGGCACATCGACATGAAGCCAAGATGCTGAGCAGTGTTGTATGGGTAGGGGGTACATATTGGTTAAGAAACATAAGCAAAAACTTCACCAACACAAAGTAATTTTATGTTTATATTAGTTAAAAATGTAGCAAGACTATTTTTCGTCTAAAGAAATCAGTAAACTGAATCAAGATGCCTTTAGTTTATGTGATTGTACCTCCTTTTTTCCCCCTTTTCAGTTTCACTAGCTATAAAATAAAGAAAAAAAATAACCTTTTTTTGGTGCTATGGTAAGAACTGCCTGCTGTCGTCTTCATCCATTCAGAATAAAACGTTTATTCCTGTGTTTATGGCTATGACTCTTCTTTGTTCTTCTCTAAAAGTGGTGATTCATTTTGCAAATTCTAACACTGAATCATATGTTAAATAAAATGCATCTTTGAACACATAAGTTGTATATGTATAATTATACTAATATACTAATTATGTGATACTAAAAATATTTTGCAAAAAATAAGGACTGTGGAATGATAATGTATTACTTGTAATTTCAGAAGAAATAAAAACAAGTAAACTAATTTTATATTATTTTCATCAAATAAAGATTCACAATTGGATAAAAAAAATCTAGAAAGTTATGTCCTATAATCTCTCTCTAGAGCACAAAATTTGCTTGGAATCCTTGATAAAATTCATATTTTTACAGGCTTCATGCCCAAAGACTCTGATTTAGTATAAGTAATGTGGTGTCCAGGAAACTGTTTTAAATCAGTATACCAAGGTTCGTAGACAGGATGCCAAATGTGGCCTAAGGAGAAGCAAGATATAAAGTGATACATCAAAGAGAACTTTCCTCATGCTATAGAGGTTAAAACTAAATAAACAGCAGAAAATGAAAAGGTCAACCCATCCATGTTAGAGCCATTTGCTGTTCAAGATAATATACCTAAAAGGAGGAGTAATTATAAAAGATAATGAAAGAACTTCCTAATTTAAACCACAATACTGTGTAAGATGTGAGAGATTAATTTATATCCAATTTTAAATTTGGCAGAGAGTGATTATATTTTGCAACAATCAAAAATAGAAAGCAAATTATGATATAAGTTGCTATCAAATAAGAAAAATATGAGGTCTGTCCATAAATAGTCCAGCCATTGTTAATATAAACGAGAATGGTTTGCACAACCTCCATGTAACCAGGCAGCCAAGGAGAGTGGGCTGGAACGCTCATGTGTGAACAATAACAACTTCACTGTACCATCTGTAGGGGTAAGAGACACCATTGAGTGAGCATGTGTACTGCGTGGCCTTCGCATCCATAATGACTGAGTACAGCCAAAAATCTGCATTTAATTTTGCATTAAGTTTGAACATAAGTCTGCAGAAATTATTTCAGTGATTCAGAAGGCCACAGCTATGGGCAATGGTTGATTGGCAGCTTCATCATGACAACTCCCCCACTCATGCATTACCATCTCATGCAGAGTTTTTGGTGAAACATCGAGTCACCCAGGTGACTCAGCCCCCTTACAGCCCAGATTTGGTGCCCTGTGACTTCTGGCTTTTCCTAAGACTAACATCATCTTTGAAAGGGAAATGATTTCAGACCATCAATGAGATTCAGGAAAATATGATGGGGCAGCTAATGGCAATTGGCAATTGTCCTATGTACAATGCTTCTTGTATCTTGTATCTTCTCCAATAAATGCTTCTATTTTTCATAGTACATAGCTGGATACTTTCTGGCCAGTATAATGATTTAGTCATACACATTTGTTTTTCTCACCAGAGGAAAACAATTTATGTAAATAAAAATGTAGTACTTAAGAGTTCTATCTTTGAAGACAATTCCATTACCTATTAGCTATTTTGATGATGATAAAATTTGAAAATATATGTAAGGTATGTAACACAGTGTCTGCTGTAAGAATGTCCAATATTATTATGCTTACAACATACTCTGCCATATTGTCCAAAGCTGTGATTAAAAAATAAGTGTAAAATCAAACAATAAACTCATGGTCTGCAAATACTAAGGACAAAAACAAACAATAACAACAAAATCCTGCTTTAAAAAGCCTTTGCCTAATAATGACCTAAGAATGTTTTATTCTGAAAGGATTCACGTTGCTTTTAAGGTTTTGGATGTCTTGGAAAAAAATCTTTGAAGTGAAGTGAATGTGGAAATAAATAATTATTAAAATTCCTCTGACCATGGATTACTTAAGTTCTCTTTCTTCTAGCTACCTTTTAGGAATTATCAACTATTACTCCCCCCCAAAAGGAGGAAAGAAATCCTCCATTTATGCATCTATTTTTCTGATCTCCACCACTGTCATGGGTTTGGCTGGACCTGAGAAATTAGCTGAGCAATTTCCTGCCTGACAGCTGGATTCATGAACAGGACAGGATATCTTTATCTTACCTCATAGCTGAGATGTATTTATGAATTGTCTGAATCTAACTCTTTGCCTTCTTCTTAAAACAGATACAAATTATCCTACTCAATTTCATTTGATATTCTGCAATTGAAATGCATCAATTAGTTGCTAGAAGGAGAGAGCAACGACTATTAATAGGATCCCAGAGCCTTCTGATTTAATTCAGTATAGGACATAAGTACCATACTTTGCTGTGTATAATGCGCTCCCATTTATAATGTATCCCCATGTTTTCAGCCCAAACTTTCAGGAAAAAATCTTTCATTTTAATTTTTAATTCAAATACTTATATATTTATATTTAGAAACAAAACTGATTATCTCATTCCAGGGTATTATTTTGCATATAGATATCATTATTGCTTTCTCGAGTTACACATTTAACACATAAGCATAAATATAAAGATTTTAAAACATTTGTATAGAGACAGAATTAGTACTACCCGTGTATAATGCATATCCTTATTTGTCCCTCAAAAATTTGGGCAAAAAAGGTATGCATTGTACATGGCAAAATATGGTAAATGTCAGGTAACAATTAAGTGGTTGTAATTGTCATCCCTCTGCTGATAGCAACCAAATCTGTATTTCCAACTCAAACACACTTTTCTGAGTTTCAGATCAATGAACTGAGTTGCCACCTGAATTATTATCAAACTGTAGTCTCACAAGCAACTCCAACTTATTCAACCCTCTCCCAAACTGTCCCCTCCACATTGCCTTTCTAGAATCAGTTACTAAGCTCTCTACTTTTCCTCTCCATCCACTTCATTTTATTCATACTGCAGTCTTTAACAGTCCTCTTCACCTCTTATCAAGATTGCTAAAACTGCCTCCCAATTTCCTTTTGATATCGCCCCTACACCAATTTATCTTCCAGACTACTACCAAAACGATTTTAAACACTTCTGAAATGCACCTCCTTTTGTGCTACATCTTCCAATAACCGTCCATAACAGAATAAATCAAAGGCCATGTTCTTGGCCTTACACATTCTAGTATGCCTTTGTTTTTCAGCCTAACTAGATAGGCTCAACTCCTGCCACTACCATCAAAGCCTACAAACCAAGAACCACCATATACCTGTTACCAAATAAATTGAGGTGTATTTAGCTTCTTGAGCAAGGGAGAGCATACATTAGGGAAACACTGATGCGTCTCTGTAAAACAGAGTTAGGAGGAGCTTATTGTAATATCTGGACTCACGCTGAAAAAGTCTAAAAAGGATTTACAGCCTTGTCGATGATTTGGGATGGGCTGCGGTCAGATAGCTGGAGCAAGTCACTGGTTATTTTCACATTATTTAACTAGGGAGCAGACAGTTCAAAAATGGAGCTAAAATTGTCACTGCTAAAGAAACAGTTGTCACTCATGCTTTCCTGAAAAGGAGATGTTTAGCTACATCTGTGATTGCTAAATGTCCTTTTTTTCTGTCTTACTCTATCGTGGTCACACAGTGGCCTTGTCTGAGTATTGATTATATTCTGAGAAAGTTATTTATGTTTCACTGGGAACCCTATGGCCAAACTGTCAAGTTTCAGCAGTGAGCTGCTACAGTCGTTTTTCACTTTCTCACTGCCCAAGTCAAGCTCCACATCCTGGGGTACCAAACGAGGTGGAGCAGCCCTCAGTAAGATGTGCGCTCTTACTAATTTATGAGTGTTGACTGAAGTGGTTCTCAGAGCTTGAAAAATCTCAACTGCACCCTTTCCAGGATTTTCTCCAACTCTCTCTTTCTCTCTCTCTTTATTTTTTTGGATTCTTTCTCTCCTCATATGTGTATGCATGTGTTAAAAAAGTGAAAGAAATACATGAATGTATTAATACTAATTAACAAAATACAACATATGAAATTAAAGTGTCTTCACAAAATCAATTCAAAAGCTATCCTATTCTTTTTCCCAGTTCCAAAATGAGAATAAAGTTGCTCTATTTGAGGTTAACACCTTGAAAAAATACCTAAACAGCATAGAGATTCTCACTTTACTAGGGGAAAAGATAACTTTTACATCCATTGGTTGCATATCCAAAAAATACAATTACAACTAATAAAGCAAATACAACTATAGTAATATTAAAGCAAATATTAAAGAAGTATACTATGGAAGGGTACAATTTAAATGTTAAATAAACAGTGTTATAAAGGGTTTTGTTGTTGTTGTTTTGTTTTTAAAAGGAAATAGTACCAGCAAATTCAGGCATCTGCTCCTCCCAGGCATCTGGCAGCATAGTGAGAGGAGTGCTCAGAAGCGTGGCAGGCAGAGTGCTGGCCCCATTTGGTTCTGTTTTGCCTTGTGCAATTGCTCACCTACAACCAGCTGAGCACACAGGTACGAGGAGAGAGGCCCCATGGCTTTCCTGGGCATCTCCAGGCCAATGAGGCCAGCATCCATCCTGGGCAGTTCTGACTTTGTGTGGCATTTCAAACCCAAGGTGAAATGAGTGAACTTTCTGGAGGCAGCTGGTACCACAGGGTGAATTCACAGGTATAAGCATGATAAGAAATTCCTGAGAAAGTGCATCCCTGTTGCTGGAGGTGGATATGTTGGCGGGCACCCTGTAAAGCAGAAGGATAACCTACATGCTGCTGGAACTAGTTTTTCATTCTCTGACACTATGTATCTTTATGTATATTCTGTTAGCTATTTTTTAGGATTTTTAAAATTATTACTTTATTACAGTTGTCCCAATATTTCCTCCTTAGCCCTCCTCTGCCCAGCCCACCTTAACTCCCACAGTCAATCCCCACACTGTTGTCCACGTCCATGGGTCATTCATACCTGTTCTGTGACTAGTCCTGTCCCTTCTTTCCACCATTATCCCCCTCCTCCCTCCACTCTGGTCACTGTCAGTCTCTTTCCATGCCTGTGCTTGGATTTTGTTTGTTAGCTTATTTCGTTAATTAGATTCCTCTTATCGGTGAGATCATATGGTGCTTGTCTTTCACTGATTGGCTTAGCATAATATTCTCTAGTCCTGTCCATGCTGTCGCAAGAACCAATGGCATATTTGACAGATCTAGAACAAATATTTCAAAAATTTGTATGGAACAACAACAACGACAACAAAAATCCCTGAATAGCTTCAGCAATCTTCAGAAAGAAGAACAAAGTTAGAGGTATCACAATACCTGATATCAAACTATACTATAAAGCCACTGTAATCAAAACAGTTTGGTACTGGAATAAGAACAGGCTCATAGACAAATCGAACAAAATAGAGAGCCCAGAAATAAACCCAAGTCTCTATGGCCAATTAATATTGACAAAGCGGGAATGAGCATGTAGTGTAGTAAAGACAGTCTCTTCAATAAATGGTGTTGGGAGAACTGGACTGGTACATGCAAAAAAATGAAATTAGACCACCAACTTACACCATACACCAGAATAAACACAAAATGGATAAAATATTTAAATATAAGTTGTAACACCATAAAAGTCCTAGAGGAAAACATAGGCAGGAAAATTTCAGATATCTCATGTAGCAATATTTTTGCTGATATATCTCCTAGGGCAAGGGAAATAAAGGAAAAAATAGACAAATGGGACTATATCAAATTAAAAAGCTTCTGCATGGCTAAAGAAACCATCATCTGAATGAAAAGGGAACTGACTATATGGGAAAACATATTTGCTAATAATACATCAGACAAGGGTTTAATCTCCAAAATATATAAAGAATTCATATGACTCAAAACCAGGAAAACAAACAATCCAACTAAAAAATGGGCAAAAGATCCATTTGCTATTTCTTTTGTGTATCTGCAACCACTGACCCAGTGGTACACCAAACATAATGTTATTGAGCTCAATATATATATTGTTTCTTATTACAGGTTCAAAACACAAAGGGAAGTATTGAATCTTATATTTGAGCAAAATAAATTCACTAGAACATAAACAGAGAACTTTAACTTAAAGTACAGAAAATATATGCACTATTTGCAAATAGTTAACATGAAAAAATTCTTCTCTGTGACAAAATAATGAAAAGTATTTACAGGTAGTGGTAAAAAATTGAGCCAAGCAGAATTTAAGTTCAGCTTTGAATTTACCTTAGCAAGAACCAATCCTAATATAAAATTTAATGTTAATCAGAAGATGTACAGATCATTTGAAATAGGATAAAACCTTTCCTGAAGAATAATTGCTCATAAATTTATAATTGACTTAAGAGCAGCACCAATTACAAATGGATTCTAGCTCAACTATAACTAAATACCTATAAGGAAAACCACCTGCTAGTACCATATTGGGTTAACTTATGTATGCAGAGCAAAATTTGTATAAGTAAATACTTTTTTGCATAATCCCTTACAAAAATGGATGAGCCAATGATAGAGAATAAAGTAAAATTTTAATGTCTCACTTGAATGTACTGTTAACCTATAACATAAATGCAGTAATGAAAAATTAAAAGAAGTTAAAGTAATAAACAAATCTTCCCTCTATTTACTAAAAGGATTCATAAAACTTAAATTTATTAATTGAATATAAAAACTAGTTATCTAAGTAATTGGAGTAAGCATAACCTGAAATATTTTGGTTCAGGTGACCTCGGAGCATTGATAAGCCACCAAATGATCAAATCTAGAGTAATCACTCAAAATAATATAATAAAATATATAATGATTGATATTAATTACTGCAGTTTTATTTTAATTAACACTTTTGATAATGCAGAATCAATAAATAAACCTAAGTATTACCTCTCTGATATAGCAGTAGGTGGATACCTAAACTTAATATCAACATTCATTCTGATTAATTAGACATCCTGAAGTACAGATACTGTGGGATAATTTCATGTATTATAACATTGTTCAGGAAAAAAATGTTTTAGTTGCATAAAAATAGACTGGGAAGAATTATCAATTGGCATTTTAGGCTTTATTATATACTACATCATACCTGTACCCTAGTATTGAAGTAGATATGCAAGCATATCTCATTTTTGCAACTTACATAGTAATTATACTAACTATGTTACAAGAATGAAGTAACAGCCCTGGCCAGGTTTCTCAGTTGGTTGGAGTGTCATTTTATACAGCAAAATGTTGCTTGTTTGATCCCTGGTCAGGGCACACACAGACCTAGAGTATGGGTTCCATCCCTGGTCAGACATATACAAGAGACAACTGATCAATGTTTCTCTCTCATGTCTGTGTGTGTTTCTCTCTCCCCCCTCCACTCCTCCTCCCCTCTTCCTTTCTTTATAACGTCAATAAACATGTCCTCTGATGAGGATTTAGAAAATGAATTAATAAATGATCACCAGCTATTCCATGAGCTGTAAGTGTTATTTTCATACTTACTGTGAATTGGTTAACAGGAATTATTTATATATTGTTCTATAAGATACACATTACGCCATCCACTTCTATCACATCTGTCTATAGAAGCAGTATTCACTATTATAGATGGCTTTGTGTACTGATTCCCATTATTTTCAAGATACATGCTATACCTTACGTGAGGCAAAGGCCAACAATTATTTGTAGGCATTAATTAAACTTTTCCCAACATTTTCTTGGCCTTTCTGGTATGCAGTGGTAATATTCAGCCTATACTGATGCTAAAACAACATGAAATACTTCCTTATCTATGTAATGATTACTTCACTAATAGCGGTAATAATGAAAGATTAATAATCTGACAGCGTTTTATCTCCAAAAAGAAAAAAACATGAAAGCTTACTATAAACATTGAGCAACTTCCCAGGTGCTTACCAACAACACATTGTGCTTTTAATTAATCCACCACCACAAAAACATAAACAGCAAGAAAAGAAGGAACCAAATCCATTCAACAGTAACTGGTTTGAAGACATCATAACATTTATGAGCTTTTCTTGGCAAATGAGATATTGGTAAAAATATTTGAATATGACAAAATGATGAAAATATTTACAGGTAGTGATAAAAAATTGAGCTAGGTGATAGATGGTTACCCAAAGCAGAACTTAAGTTTAACTTTGAATTTACCTTAGGAAGAACTTTAAAGAAACCTAACTTTATGAAAATTAATTTGTAATTAAAATTAATTGTCCATTAGCATATCTATTCCAACAAGGTTTTCAAGGTATATATTTTCCACTATAAAATAATCCTTCTACTTCCATGTCTTATAATAGTATGTATAATTAGCTTTTTAGTACAATATATGTTAAATCAATTAAAGAAAGAGATCATTAGATTGATATGGCTCAACTTTGGTGGCTTATGTAAGAAAATCAAAATCTAAGCATATAAATGCCTTAAGATTACAAAATCAAAACACTTAAGAACAATTCATAACAAACAGTCAACTAGGCTTAAAGCTATAGCCAATCAGTACTTTGCTTTGGTCTTATCTCTGTAAAGGCTTCTCCCCAAATTCCTGTTGGTGGAGCATTCCTGACTACTTCCAGTTTGGTGCTGCACAATTTGAATAGATATTTGCTCAAATGAAGTCTTAAAATTTTAATATGCTTTAGTTTATCTTTTAACATACATTACACATCTGATATTAATTTTCACTTAACTCATAAAGTCACAAAATGTCTAAGAATTAGAAACAGTATAAGCCATCTTATCTTTATCTTCTTATTGTTCTTCCATTATTATGCATGATGTAATTATCAGGAAAAAACAATAGCCCATTCCTATCTGCAGGAACAATAGAATGCCAGTAAATTAAATTATAATTATATAAACAATGGAGGTGTTAACTTTGATTTAGACTCACAGGATTTTAATCTCCTAGGAATTGATAGTCATGTAGTGATTGTCATAGACATCAATCTAAACATTAGTCTCATAAAAAAATGTGGTTTATCTATGAGATATTCCTCTTTTAGGTTTAAATACAGTTGCTATTCCAGGGCAATTAAAGTGAAAAATATTATCATCCACTAGACATGGTCTTTATTATGAACAGTGCTCTGAAATTTAGTGCCTGAGATCAAAACTCATAGACATTGTGCCTGAGGCAGCAGCTTTAGAATATTTTGAACATGGACCCACATCAATACAGTGAATTCATTGGGCTGCTAACTTATCGTTAGCATTTTAAGTTATAGACTGAGAACTTAAATCCCTTGCCAATAACATGCCACTGTTAGCTAGAACACCATAAACTATTAGTGATTTATAAATAATCCTAATACTATTATTTGTCAATAAAAATGTTGTTATATTTTGAACTATCATCCTTGCCCAAAACAGGTAAATGCCAAAATTGAGTAACAAAATGAATGATCGTTTTTACTCACTTTCTTCATCACCCAGCAATAATAGGATTACTTTTTGTGGACCTTACAGATTTGCCAGTCACACAACTCACAGTAGACCTAGGAATGGATAGTCATCTCACTATGCGAGGAACAATCATCACTTGTTTTCACCGTAAAACTGAAGCCTCATAAATGTATTTTCTGTCTCGAGGAAATCTATTATATTTATACCTACCTATAATTGTCAAAACTTCTATATTCATCTATCTAAGCCTTAGAGATGTCATTTACAGCAAATAGGATAGCTTGTCACCCGCTGATTCACCTAATTGGAGGAGCTACTTTAGCTTATCAGCCTCAATCATGTTTATTAATCTAGTACTTAGAATTTTAGTGTTCATAGTTGTCCTAATTCAATCACATTTCTTCACCCCTTTTGGAAGCCTATATTTGTAGATAATACTTAATGACTTTCCACACACTTGCTTACCATGTAATAAAGTTAAATCCCTGCCCACTAACAGAGGCCTTACCTGTACCATTGATGATTTCATTTTAAATCATCAACTCTATTGATACTCAGAATGTTAAACAATACACAAACAGTATGCTAATAATGAAGGAATAGTGTCTAAGGATACTTTGAAATGTCCCCATATATCAGGTGTACAAAAAAACTTTTGTATAAAATAATCCTCAGTAAATTAAAAATATTTTTATTGCAGGATATTTTTGAGCTGTTAGTCACTCAAGTGTAGCTCGTAAGCCAGAATTTGACAGAAGCTTATCATTATCATGAATTAAACTACTAAACAGCTAAACCCAATAGTAGTATTATTTCTTAACATTTTTATCTTTCTAGCTGTTGGAGTATCTATCTGCTGAGTCTCCATAATCTAAAGGAAATAAATTTTTTAAGGCTTACAAATACTAGAAACACTATTTATATCTAGCTCCTGGAGAATCTATCTTCTGAGTTGTCATAGTCTAAAGGAAATAAATTTTTAAAAGCCAGAAATATTATTTATCAACATTATCCTAAATATTTATATTATAATTATTACAAAACATTAAATAGTAATTCTGACAGTATCTATGACTCAATATTATTTATAAAAATATATTTTATATAATTACAGTAATTTACCAGTAATTGCTGGTAAGACATTCCCCTATTATATGATTTGTATGCCAAATAAAATTTTACTTTACATCTGTCCAGTTCAGTTTTGAAACTGACCTCAATAATGACCCTTTTAATTGTCACCTATTGCTTTATGTAACACGGTATTGAAACTGATCTTACGCTTCTTGTACTAGTTAATAACAAACTCAATCTGTTAGTTTTGCTATAACCCCAATGGAGAGTAATTAAGCTACTAGTGTCAAACTGTTTAACATTATTAGCTTCTATATTGGTAATTTCACATTCAGATTACTACAATTACTACCTAAATACAGAAAAATCAAGCCCATGGGGATTAGATTTGAAAATCTAGAACTCTCTAAAATTTACAACAAAATCCTTCCTAGAATTAATCAAACTGTTACTGTTTGACTCCAAAATTGTATTTTTAATAACACTATCTTAAGCTTTTCTAGATATTAAGCTATAAAAGAGGTAAATAAATGAAATAAAATTAAAATGAATACAATTAAAATAAAAGTTATTCTTATTATGAGTCACAAAATTATGAGCTTCAAGTTAATACAAAAGAGACTTGTAAGAGTAAAATTAGGTAGTTTAACATGACAAATAATTTTGATGCCTTCAATTATGAGTTACAACATAATTTCCTAAAACACCTATCAATAATCAACCTTTCACTAGAATTTATAATAGCCCTTCTAATTTTTTTAATTTATCCAATATGATAACTTCACTGCAATGTTTAATAGGAATGATATTATTTTATTTATTATAATGCTTTATTAAAACTAAATATTAACATTAAGCACTACATTTTATATTTGCACCCTAGAAACCAGCAGTAAGCATAGCATGCTTGTAAGAGTAATAGGTATATGTATGGTTTTTTAATGTCAAAATTCTCAAAACATTTCAACTTTATAAATTACTTTTCTACCTAAAGTATGGTGTTCCAAAACCATTAAAATTCTAATTAACTTCATTATCCTGTAACCTCATTATTTAATACATGTAAAAAGAAATAAACTTAATTTTAACTGGTTTTTAACTCATTTTCATCACTCTTACCAGTAGGTACAAGCTGATTGTCACTGTTAAAACTAGTTTCTAGCAAATTTCACCTATCTAAAGTGCCTGAAATACTAAAAGTCTACATGTCAATATTTATTTTAGTTCATATCATCCTAATCAAACATTTGCTAACACAAAACTTATTGTTTTATATATATATATATTATTTGAAGCAATATTAATTCAATATTGTCATTTGATAAAAAAGAGACAAAAAACTACAGGAGTCTACTTTTCATTCTACATATTAATAGAATTCTCTCCACTTTTAGTAGCACTGATTTATATTCACACCATAGGCTTACTAAATTTACTTGTAATATAATGTTGTATTCCCAACTAATCTCTAATAGATGATCTAATAAATTACTATAACCAACATGAATAATAAAACATATACTAAAAATACCCCTATACAGATTGTATTATTGACTACCAAGAGTGTACATCAAAGCACATATGCACTAATTTAAGAATAAGATTAAAGAGACAGGTCCCATAATATTTTTTTCATAACACTTGACTTAATGTACCTTACAAAATGCATTCCACTCATGGAGACCTGATAAATCATTTAAATACTGATTAACTAAAATTCACTAAGTAGCTTAATTGATCTATTTGTTTTTGGAAAATATTTCTTTTGAATTCCTGTCTTTCTAGACTCTAATTAATCACTAAAATCACTAGATATTCTTTCTAGCCTCATCTCAACAATATTTTAATTGATTATGTTCCCCATACCTTCTACACTGAAAATTCTAAATGAATATTACAGTAGAAAGATCAAATTTCCCATACCATTCTTCATTTAGTGGGAAAGAAAATCTGAGCAGGTGGATATCACTAAAATTAACCATTCAAGTTATTACCTAAAACTATTCACTGATTCTTTGAGCCGTATTTTCTGTTCAGTTTAATAGCAGAATTCTGTTCTCTGCTGTGGGAACACAGTGTCAATAAATATCATGAATCTATTTTTTAAATAAATAGCTTGATTTTTATAGCTTTTATAGCATGAGTGTTCCTAGTATCCTTCATGTTTACGCTTGTCTGAGCAACAAAATATTTTTTAAATTCTTGTTTAGATATTTTTCTTTCATGATTTTTAGTTGTACCTCATCAAGTGATCATCATGCAGACAAAAATGTCCAGTGAATTAACTGACTCTACGTAGGAAAGAACATTCTCCTGGTAATAATGATTCTAATCCTACGATAAACAAAGTGGTCAGAATTATGGATTAGGGACAAGAGAGTGCATTATAATGCAAATACGTAATGTGAATGTCAGAGTGGATTTGCATTACTAAAGATAATGGACATTTACATGCAAGGTGTTAAGGTGTTTTTCATAAGAACTGTTATTATGATTTCCTATCTAATCATGTAATACTGGTACTTATTCACCTTTGAAACAATCATAAAACACGATGGGGCCATAAAGTTGATAACTAGCAGACACTTATCATACTAGCTAAGGCAGGTCTTTATCAGTCTTCCTACTGTAAAAGGCTTGTATTTGGATTACCAAGGGTTCTGCTTCTATATTCACATTCCCTATATAGGAAAATCATAGAATATTCTTATCTTTCTTTTTCATCTTTCCAAAATCTTCACTACTGGCATTGTCTAATTATATTAAAAGAATTAACATTAATAAGTAAATATATTCCACATATTAAAATGTATATACTATTTATTGACAATGAGAATTTATGGGAAACCTCAAACTTAAATTTCCACACATTACCTACAACCAAAACCACTGGCATGGAAAACTTCAGTAGTTAAGTTTTATTTTTCTGTTCTGACCTAGAGATGTCCAGTAATCCCACCTAAAATGCCAGATTGTACTTCACTGTGGTATGTTAATTTCTTTCTCCATTGGCTTTCTGCACCCACAGTACACATCCAATGTTTGAGGAAGATAGGCAAATCTTTACAGACTGGTGGCTGCTGAAATGACTGCTCTTTTCCTTAGAGCTAATGGAACCCTTCCTGTGTTCTCGCATTATTTTCTTCTAATGGAGAAAAACAGACAGTAATAACAAAAGAATATAAACAAATCAACGAGATCTTCACTCTATGAGTAGACTGCATGTAAGTGAGGTGAACAGTCACGCACAAATTAGAAGGGAGGTTTGGCAGCTCCTCCTGAAAAACAGTCAGCCAGGGCTTATTTTGAACACATCTGTAATATATGGGCTTTATAATTGTGTTAGCCATAATTTTATATTCCCTTTTTTCTTCATGTCATGAAATGAGAGCATGTTAAACTCTCCATTTAAATGATTCTATCAATACTAATTTTCCAAATTTTCTTCTGTATAGCCTTTAATTCTATAAACTCTTCTTTTTAACTTTTTATTTCTTTTTAAATTAAATTTATTGGGGTGACAAAGGTTAATAAGATTATAGAGGTTTCAAGTGTACACTCTGGTTTAGCTTCAGGTTGCATAAATCCTTTGCATTTTTTTATAAACTCTTGTGATTCTGTAATGATTTCTGTTATGTGTTGTTCTGAAGAGACCAGGAAGGTCCAGAAGAAAAAAAATGAACTAGAGACAAGCAGCCATTGTGACAAATAGACATATGACTGGAAACCAAATGGATAAAATGTTTTAAGAAGGAGGATGGAATTGGTTGTGTCAAATGCTAACAAGTCATATAAGAAGAGGATTTAGAACTAAATTTTGGACATAGTGAAATGGTGGTTATTATTGGCCTTTACAAGAGCTGTTTCTGTGGAACTAGAGAATAAAAGCTCAAATGAAGATGGTTCAAGAAAGAATGAGAAGACAGGAATTGGAAACTGCAAGTATGCTTTTTTTTTTTTTTTTGAGGACCTTTCTTAATGGGGAAAAGAGAAATGGACAGCATTTGGAGATAAATGTGAGGTCAAGAAAAAAATTAAATGGGAAAATTAATGGCATATTCTTAAGCTGATGAGAATGACCCCCCAAAACGAAAAACTTGAAAATTGGGAAATGTAAGGGAACAGTTGCTGGAGAAGTATACACGAGTAAGAGATGACTCATTCTAGTACATAACGGGAAGGACTGATAGTAGATAAAAGCCACACAGTTTTTCCCTAAATAACTAAAGTGAGAGAGAGAGTATATGGTATAGATGTAGGAAAGTTAATTTATTTTTATTGAAATGAGTCTATTTTTTTGTGAAATCAAGGATGTTTGACAGAGTACAGGAGTAGGCTTAGAGATGTGAGAAGAGTAGAGACAAGAAATGATAGTTTAAGAAAGCAGAAGAGAAAATGGGCTAAAGAAAAGTAGTATGATTATTTTTCTATTCAGATTCTTGTTTTGTTTTCTTTTTTTCTAGTATTTAAATGAGGACAGGTTAATTTTAACAAGCTTGATATTTGAAAAAGAAAATCTAAAAAGGAAGAAGATGAAATACTTTTACTGTATTCTACTTGTCTCCTTCATGTGTATCTGAACTTCATTTGAATTTTCCCTAAAGTCCTGAAGGGTTGGTTGTTGTAAATTTTGATTATTAGTTTACATAGCAAAAATATTAAGAGAGCTGATGTGGGCAGTCACAGTGGGGGAAGTGTTTGTGTTTTCTCTCTGTACATAATACGGCCTAGAGATAGTCTTAAGTGTGATAGTTGTGGAAGTCAACCCACAAGTTGGACTCCAATGCTGGCATCAATGTAAATAGATCAAATAGAAAATGAAAGTAAAGAATATTAAATATCCACCACATGAAATGATCTATCATTACTTTGTTAAATCAAGAATAAAGACAACATAAAATAGAGATTTATTAACAACTGGAAGGAATATGAGCCATATGCAAAGAGGGACATAAATGAGGTCACTTCATACTAACTGGAAGTCTAAGACTGTCAAGTAAATGGAGTTAGCTGATAAAATCATTCACCTTCCCAGTTCCTGATACATGCCAGGAGGATCATCTACTGAACAAAGGTAAATCGTAAATGGAAAGCAAATTAGGATGAATTGGATAAATTGAAAGGAGAGTTAATGCAAAATACAAAATGATGATATATCACTATTTTCAACAAGTCCAGGAAGCATTTTTCATTTCATAAAGAGCTTCATCTTGTCAAGATATAAAAATTAAATATTTTGACATGATCAGCATTTCCTATTTTTTTTAAACTTCTTTATTTTTAGAGAGAAGGAACAGGCAGGAGAAAGATAGGCAGAGAAACATTGGTGTGTGAGGGAAACATCAATTGGTTGCCTCTGGCTCCCCACCAGGGACCCACCAGCAATCCAGGCATGTGCCTTGACCAGGAATTAAACTGGTGACCTTTCACTTTGCCAGAAGACACTCAACCAGCTGAGCCATGCTGGTCAGGGGATCTCCTCTTATTTTTTACCATAAGAATTTCTGAACACTATTTATTTAATCAACAAATATTTTTGGAGCACTGCCTATACGCCAGGCACTATTGTAACCCCTGAGGAGAGAGCAGTGAATAAGAAAGACAGAGTTTCTTCCTTTACGGAGCTTAAGATTAGTAAAAGACAAAAGCGATAAACATCTTATTACATCACATAGTATTAAGTGCTATGAATAAAAATGAAGAAGGTAAGATGCTATATCATTCATTTGGATGGTCTATTCAAGAGAGTATGGTCACAATCTCATAGATTCAGTTACCATTAAAGGTGAAACAGGTATAAATTTCATTAGCAACACTTGAGATCATCAACTTTCCCCATATATTCCAAATTGAGCTCAATTGGTTTAAGTACTTCCTTATGTCTGCCTTTGAATGTTTAATGAGAAATTCAGTCCATCGCTTTGCAGGAAGTGCTATCTCTTACTTAGAGACATGCAGGACTACATACTTAATAACTCTGGGAAGCTTGAGGAAAGACCACAGGTCTATGCTTCATTGTCTCCACAAAGATGTTCATTGTCCAAGGCTACATGGGCCATTCAAAGGCATACATTGCTGATGCTGTGGACCAACTCACAGCTCTCTCCTTGCTATTATTTTCAAGGTTCTACTACTTCAGTCATAGAAATGCTCCCTTAAATGTGCTTACACTTCATGGTCATTGTGGAAGAGCAAGTACATGTATGTCTTAAACCTCAAAGCATACAATTTACAAAACTTAAAAAAAACTTGTGTGTTCTCAGAGCTACTGCTCTCCTTTTTTAAAAGCTTAGAATCCAACCAGTCTCATACAGTTCAGCTCTTACCTCCCCAAGCATCTTATGTGTTCCAAGAGAGTAAGGGAAAAAGAGTCCCTAGGGGAAGGGGGTAGATTGATTTTCAAAGAGTCAACCTATAGGAGATGATGAAAACATTCTTTATCTAGAGGGTAACATTTGTCAAGCTGTGAACTTAAGCTTTATGCCTTTTACTCTACATAAATCGTATCTCATGGATAAAAAGATATTGCCACCAAAGTGATGTTGTCAGCAAGCATTATGGCAGTCTTCATGGTGGAATCCAGTTTTAATTAAGAAGTAACTTTCTCTGCCAGGAGGAAAATATAATTGCTATTGCCATAGTATAAAGAGGATGCTGATGAAGCAGACCTAGGAGCTCCACATGGAGAGAAAACTGCCACGCCAAGCACAATGGCAAAAGACACTCCTGACTTAAAAGTAGAGAAGGCACTTGGATTGCTCACAGCATAACAGCATAAGGGAATCAGCCAAGCCACCCAAAAGGCTGTGTACAAGGTCAACTTCAACATTTAGACAGTCTACATAAAAGGACTATGTTGAAATCACAATTCAGGATATGAAATGAAGAAACAGCATCCCAACAATAAATGGCAAGTGATCAGATACCACAGAACTCAGAAAAAAAGGGGTCAGTTTAATGGATGCAGCCAAGAAAAATGGCATCCAGCCTCACCCAGATCAATGATTATGACTTAACCTAGCAGGCCGGGGAGAATCACTGTTTCTCTAATAACAAAGAACTGTGAATTTATGAATAAATTTATGTTCATGTGAATAAAAGTATGCAAAGCATACATTTTACATAATAAAGCAAGCATTTTCTTACACTACTTTGAATGAGTTCATTCAATTTTGATGAATATTTTAAATAATGTCTACAGAGAAAGAACCTCTCTAGTCACTGAGTGTATCCTACCTATTAATTTTATCTGATTGTGCTAAAGATTATCTTTGAATTATAGAGCAGACTCCTTCCTCCCGGAAATCCATACATGAGAACTAGAGAGCAGGACTGAATCTAAAAGCAGGAAGATAGACCAATGAGCAAAGAGAATGAACTTTGTAGGGCTGATTTATAATTCACTAAATGCTTGGTAAACTCTGTACCTAATTTGATGAGATACTAATCACAAAATAAAATCCAGGATGGAATGTGTTTTGTTAGCATGTCACAAGTAAAATATAAGTGAATGGAGAAAGAGATACAGAGTATATTTTTCTATCACTTTAAAACAAGAAACCACTTGAATCATTAATGTGTGCATATTGCTTAACAATTATACCTCATTTAATATTTTTCTTAGGTACCATAAATGAAGACTTATCATTTTCAGAGGTAACAGGTTCTCTTAGTGTCTAGGATGGTATTTAAAGGAATAATACATTTGTGAGCAAAACGTGAATAGGTAAAGGCACCAAAAACTTTGGGTCAGGTAGACAAACTCTTCTATCTTGACCCAGCTTCTCTTTAATTATAGGACCTTGGGAAAGTTACATCAGCTTCATTTTCCTCATCTTTTATCTAACATAAAAGTAATCTTTCTCATAGTATAGAAAATTCTGAAGAATAAGTAGGATAACACTACAAAAGGACCTACTACATAATTAGGCCTAGAACACAGTAGTTTCCTGTATTCATTTCCTGTGGTTGCTTTAATGTACTACCACAACCTTGGTGGATTAAAACAATAGAAGTTTATTTTCTCACAGTCTGGAGGCCAAATCAAGGTATTGGCAGGTCTGTATTCCCTTGGGGAGCTCTTAAAGCAATTATGCTCCAGAAATAAACCTACCTCTTTATAGTCAATTAATATTTGATAAAAGAGGAGAAAACATACAATGAGGTAAAGATAGTGTATTCAATAAATGGTGTTGGGGAAACTGGACAGATACATGCAGAAAAATGAAACTAGGCCACCTTCTTATACCATACACAGAAATAAACTCAAAATTAATTAAAGACTTAAATGTTAGACTCAAAACCATAAAAATACTAGGAGAAAACCTAGGCAGTAAAATTGTGTAGCATTTTTCTGCTGTATCACTGCAGGCAAGGGAAACAAAAGAAAAAATAAACAAATGGAACTACGTTAAAGATTTTTCACAGCAAAGGAAACCATTAACAAAATGAAATGACAACCCACTAAATGGGAGAACATATTCAACAATGGTACATCTGATAAGTGGTTAATATCCAAAATGTATAAAGAACTTATAAAACTTAACACAAACACGCACACACACAAAACCAAACAATACAATTTAAAAATGGGCAAAGGACCTACATAGACACTTCTCCAAAGATGACATACAGATGGCCAACAGGCATATGAAAAGATGCTCAACATCACTAATTGTCAGAGGGAAGAAAACAAAAATCACAATGAGCTATTTCACGCCTCACTACTGTCAGAATGGCTATCAACAATAAATCAACAAACAACAAGTGTTGGCAGGATGTGAAGAAAAGGGAACACTTGTGCACTAAGGGTGGGAATGCAGACTGGTGCAGCCACTGTGGAAAATAGTATGCAGATATCTTAAAAATGGAACTGCCTAAGGACCCAGTGATTCCTCTTCTGGGAATTTATCCAAAGAAAACTGAAATACTAATTTGAAAGAATATATGTCCTCCTATGTTCATGATAGCCTTATTTACAGTAGCCAAGATTTGAAAGCAGCCCATGTGCGCATCAGCAGATAAATGAATAAAAAAGCTGTCGTGCATTTACATAATGGAATACTACTCAGCTGTAAAAAAAGAAGGAAATCTTACCCTTTACAATAACATGGATGGACCTGGAGAACACTATGCTAAGTGAAATAAGCCAGTCAGAGAAAGACAAGTACCATATGATTTCACACATATATGGAATCTAATGGACAAAGCAATCTAACAAACAAAATAGAAATGGACTTTATGTAAATAGAGAACAGCCTAAGAGCTTTCAGAGGTGAAGGGTGATATAGGCTTGGGTGAAAAAAGAAAGTGAAGGGATGAAGGAAAAACTCAAACACTGACCACAGTATGGTGATTACTGGGGGGAAAGGAAGTGGGGAGGGGTAGAAGAGGGCAAAGGGAGGAATAGATGGTGATGGAAGGAGACTTGAGTTGGGGTGGTAAATAAGCAATACAATATAATATATAGATGATGTACTGCAGAATTGTACACCTGAGACCTATATAATTTTATTAACCAGTGTCACCCCAATAAATTCAAAGGAAAGAAAGAAAGAAAGAAACAAACAAACAAAGAAAGAAACAAAGAAACAAAGAAAGAAAGAGGGGGGGAGGAGAAGAGAGGGGAGAGGAGGGGAGGGAAGAATTATCTTCCAGTTTTTGATGGATCCTTTGCTTGGGTCCATGTCTTTCCATTCTCTGCCTTTATTTTCACAAAGCCATCTACTCTGCATGTCCTCTCCTTTGTGTCTCTCTGTTATAAGGACACTCTTGTTGGCATTCTAGGTCCACCCAGATATTCCAGGATGATCACCTTATCTCAAAATTCTTAATCATACTTTTTTCAAATAAAGTAACATAGGCTCCATGGATTAGTACGTGGACATATCTTTGGTGGATTACCGGTATTTTTTAGCCTGCTGCTGTGCTCAGTATATGTTGAGAGGTTTTCTCTGTCATATATGTGATCCTTTCTAACACAATATCTGTTCATATCTACCATGTGAGCCTGAAGAACAAGAATTTTATCCTCTTTACTGTCAGAAACTATGTTTGTGGGACTGGCCTATCACTGGTGGGTGCAGAAAAAATATTTTTTCCCAAAATGTTGAGAATAACCAAAAGTCAAGGACAATCTTAAAGCTGATTTATTTTCCAGCCATCAGACATAGTATCTTAAATGAAAGAGAAATATTAAGATTACTTTACCAAGGAGTATGCACTCAACCAAATACAGCTTAACAAGGAATATTTCTCAAGTAATAACAGTATCTAAATTTTCTGCAATGATTATATTTGTATAAAACTGTGGAACATTAACATATTCAGTAATTTGAATTTAGTGTCTGTTAAAAGCAGAGCCAGAAAAAATGTTGAGACTTTAAAAGTAGGCCACATATATAAAACAAAACATGTTGAAAGAACCTAGCTTGGCAGATGGCTGAGAGAGAAATCACAAAGTGGTATAGTGAGACTTTTTTTTTTAAAGCAATTATAAACTGTCAGCTAATGCATTATTAATTGCTCTAAAACTTCTCACCAAAATACACTAAAAGACAAAATCTTTTACACACAAATGCATGCTAAAGCACTTTCCTTATCATACACAAAAATGATGATTTTTTCAAAGCAAATTTAAGATTAAAGTTTTATAACCCACCTACATAGTATTTTTTTAAATTTTATATAAAAATAATTCTATGGTGTTCAAAGTAATGCTTACATATTTTAAATAAATAATTAAACAATAAGGATTGTCAGCCCAAATTTTCTTTCACTCAAGTGGAAAACATTGATGATGAAAGAGGAATGGGAATTACCTTCCACCTTTTCATAACGCATTTATTTCAATCAACAAATTAACTTTCTAATGATATATTACGCTCTGTTAGTTCCTACTTAGGTAATCACTAATCTGAATAACTACTTAACTGACCAAATCTTCAACTATACAAAAACTGTCTTCACCTCAGAATATTAGAGATGGCCCCTTTAAAAACACCGGGGAACGCTATAGAATGCAAGTGTAGATGTACCTTCCTGAGCACTTAGTGCTCCTGGTCCCAGATGCACTCCAGATTCACATAGGTCTCATCTGAGGTCCCAGTGTTGACAGCATTCAGCTCCTTTCCCTAATATGCTTTCCCACCCTAATTTCCCACATCAATAGAGTTTGCTTAGGCTTGTAAATTTGAAAAATTACCCCCCTCGTACCTTGATCTCTTAGGTGAAATGAATTTATGCTTGCTGTGAAAAAATGACTCAAAAACCATTCTAAGACATTGCTAGCTTTGCTGATACTACGTGGCAAGTACCTCCTTGTTTCGTCACTGCCTCTATGTTTTATGCTACTGCACAAGGCTGAGCCTTGTGATGTCACCTTGTCACATCTCTGCTCAGTTTTATTCTCTTCAACAGCTCTGCTCAGTTTTTTTGTGTTTTGTTTTGCTTTTTTTAAACTTCATTATTCCTTAAGTAAAGAGAAAGATGTAGATGGCCTTGGTGGCTTGCTGTTTCCTCTTTAATAGCTTAAGGAGAAATTAGCTCAACCCTGGGAAAGAGTTTCATTGCCTTAGGAAAGATAACTGATGTGAGTTTTTCAATGACTAAGCCCTTGGGTAGACTTGTCAGATAAAATACAAAGTGCCCAGTTAAAATTTTATCTCATGAAACAATGAATACTATTTTAGTTTAGGTATTACATGAGGCATATTTATAGTAAAAATTTACATTCATCGTTTATCTAAAATTCAAATTTAAGGGCACATCCTGTTATTTTTTTCCCTAAATCTGGCAACCTTACCCTGGTCACTTACTCATTTCCTCTCTATTGGTGACTCAGACACTACCTCAGCAGGTCATTGGAAAATAGATCCATGGAAGCATTTACTTGGAAAAAAACGTCAGCTTTGCACAGTGGCAGTATTGTAGTCAATGAGGTTTATCTGAAGCGTGATTATTGCTAATTGAAAACTTTTCCCAATACTTGAAAAAAAATCTCACTCTGGCCTGTGTTGGCTCAGTGGTTGGAGCGTTGTCCTGTAACCCAAGGCTTGAGGGTTTTATTCCCAGTCAGGGCACATATCTAGGTTTTGGGTTCATCCCGGGTCCAGGCGCAGGTGCATCCAACCCCCAGTCAGAACACATAGGATCCCTGGTCCCAGCATGGATCTCTAACCTGGGTGCATACAAAGGCAACCAATGGATGCTTCTGTCACATTGATGCTTCTCTCTCTCCTTTTCTCACTTTCTCAATAAAAGCAAATGAAAATGTCCTCAATTGAGGATTAAAAAAATTTTTAATAAAAGAAAAAATCTACTTACATAAAAAATCACTGCTCGAACTGACATGACCCTGAAAATGTTACATTACTTTTGGTTTTGAAAAAAAATCTGTCTCTTTACATAAAAACACAGCTTTTACCTCACAGGCACATTTTTATAATTATGACTATATCTTTCTGTTATAATTCATGCTCATCCTAGAAAAATTAAAAATTCAGAAATGGATAAGTCAAAGTGCTCCTGCTCAATGATGATAATAAAACTGTTAGTATTTTATAAGTTTTTTATTTCATGAGCTCACTTATTTCTCACAGAAAAAGCATAAGACAGTTTCACTGTATAATCTATTATATAACCTATGTTTACTAGGGAATCTAGAGCTCCAAGAATAACCTTTTAAAGACATGAAGCTGGGAAACAGCAGAAAAAGGGTCTAACTTGGGATCTCTCTAACTCAAGAGTCCACTCCACTATGTTCCCTCTGTGTTAATAACATGTTGCTATTTTTCGTCACAGGCCTCTTTTCAAGGACTATTTTGCATGTAATTAATCACAGTGGATACGCACTGTTCCCAAACAAAGGATTTTTTTTTAAACATTTCTTCAAAGAAGTATAACTTTACAAATAGTAATACAGCCCAACCTCTGTCATGACACATTGCTTCCTTTGGCTACCCTGCGTCTCCTACTGAGTATGGTCAATGTGAACATTTTTTCACAAATAACTCATAATTTCCCAAAAGATATCATATGATGCAGAGAATCCTCTATACCAACACAGAGCTGAGCGCAAAACAATAGTCCTATTACTCTAACAGCCTCTAATTAGGTGCATGTATTTTGGGAGGCTCTTCACACACATTCTCTGTAACCATCGTAACAACCCTGCAAGGCAAATGTTACTAAGCACGTCTGGAAGATGAAGGAACTGAACCTCAAAGATGTTAAATAGCACCTTCAAGGTAAAAACAAACAAACAATCAAACCACTTTGTGGGAATGAGAAAAAGGTTTCCCTCTCTTCAGGTGCAAGTAGATCATTGGCTGAATGATAAGCTAACTGAGAGAATCTGGGCAGTGCACAACCTACACAACCATACACAGTTGCTCTGCTCTGTATGGCAAAGCTAGCAAGTCATTGTTTTAAAGTCAAATGGTCGGACACCAACATACATATGTATCCACTATGCTATACAATCTCTGAATCTCTTGTTCCTCCCATTTCAGTATGAAACCTGAGATGTTTTGTGATATATTTAGAGCTCCTATATCAACATTGCTCCTACAATTCATCCACAGTTCCTCAGCTCCTGCTCTAGACTTAATGATAATACCCATGCCCGCTGCATCTTCTCCTTTTTCTTCTGAGTCACATTATGCTCAGTGCTTTGCAGGGGGGGAGGGAACATTAATATCAATTTTTTCCTTACATTAAAAGCTATTCAAGCCCATTAGACCCTGGTTGAAGGTGTGGGGTTAACTTGTTTCATGTGGTAAGGAACCTAAAAAGTTGGGAAATTTGAATTCTTGAAATATACCTTGACATTTTAATTGTTCTTAGGATTTTGTTTGCTTTTTATTTAAGGGACTCATACTGGACATACATGCAAAGGAAAGACTTTGTAAATGGAAGGGTCACTACCTGTATCTATGGCCAGACCTGCCTGAGGAACTGCCCAGTGGGTTGAATGGGGCAACAATAAATCAATTGGCTAATTGTATACGAATTACCATCACTGTGGCTATAGTAAGAACAACCTTCAGCAAAGATATCCTTCCTTCCCTAGACTCTAAGTTAAAGTGCATAAAAACAAACTCTCCCAGGGGCACAGGCTCACCTACCACGGTAAATATTGAATAGATTCTATACTCTTAGTGAATTCTATAACTTTAACCATGAGAAACTAATAAAAATCTTCAAAGTCATATCTACTTGTGCCATAACTTATATTTGGTCTTGTGTTTATACAGAAATTCTTTACATAAGTTATTTGCTAGTGAGATATACAACTAGTTAATAGACTCAAAAGCAATTATTATTTTTACTGGTATTCAAATCTGATCCAGATTTTTGACCTTGCCCATCACACAATATTTTACTTCATTTGTATATCGAGCTTATTGTTTGCTTGCTTATTCTTTTTTGCTAAAAATGATGTGCAAATATATTTATGAAAATGATGATAAATGTTAATAGAGAATCATAGCCTGTTTACAAAATCCAAGCCAATTTCTAAAATAGCTGAGCAGTATCACCCCTAAGGCATATGGAACACTGACCAATTTATTTGTGAGGTTCCCAAATAAGTACTTTGATTATAATTTTATTAGAAAACTCATGGAACCCAAAACTGGTAAGTTATTAATGAAAATGTAAAATGATAGGTAGGGAAGAGTTTCTTGTATTCATTATTATTGTCCAGTCATTAAACATGAAGATTCTATATAGTGCCCAAGTCCATCTCTTTCTCCCCAAATCCATAAATTATCTCTTTTATCTCCTACATTGGGAGATATGCTGTTCCTGGTTAATTTTACATCTCCTAGCTAAGAAAATGTAGCAACAGTTATTGGTCACAATACCAGATTTTATATAAGTAGGGTTTATTGAAATAACATGGAACTTCCTCTCCTTATAGTTCTGTAATAAGATTTCCTTACTGCTAATTGCACAATTTCCTATAATGCTGTGCTGTCCATTGTGCTAACTATGAATATTGACTTCCACCAACTCAGAAGTTACTACTCTGCATTGTTGACAATTTGGGCCACAAATGTTGTGTCATTTATATTAAACAGAAATTACTTAAACAAAGATTATTTTATTGTCATGTTAAGTTTACCATTCATAATTTTATATAGGATAAACATATAGAATATGATAGAATAATGTATCTTCCAAGGATGCATTCTCCTGAACTCTTTAGGTCTTGACCAATGCTTTCTTAGATGGTAATTTACTACAGTGTTGACCATACCCCTACTTTCCACATGCAACCAATAGCGGAAGGATAGACAAAGGGCTCATGGGCAGAATAATTGGTTTCATTCATGTGAGGAATGTCTGTTCTTTATCTAGTATGACTTAGGACTGAAATGGGAAGAGCACAATATCACTGTGATTGGATACAAGAAAAGACATCAACTGAAAGCTTTCATTGTCTTTGAGGAGCAAAAGTCATGGAGGTCCTTGGAAGAAATGGGCTCTGCCCCTACCACAGAATTTGGTACAGAGACTGTAGAGGGGGTGGAGTGACCACCAGGAGTGCCGGTGGCATGGAATGCACAGGGTAAAACATACCTACTGCTAGTCCCGCTGTTCTCAATTATTGTACTACAGGCTGCATCACAGTTGGAACATACATAAATGAGAATTTCAGCATGAAACCACACAAATAGCTCAAGTCCAACATTTGGCAGTGGGTTATTGGTAATCCGGAGCCTGAGCTCATCCCTCTCTGTGTAAAATGATTAAGAATCAGAAAGCACCATTCAGAAATCCTGGCACATAAAATCTGTTGAAAAAATATCATGCTGGTCAGTGGAAATAATCGAGTCAGTTGCTCGACTTGGACTCAAACATAAGGACCTTAGACAACTGTATATAAGTCAATTATGAAGCTCATTGGGGCATGTGGTCAACCCCTTGCATGGAGCTAGAGTTCAGAGAGCGTCTAAATGTGGATTGGAAAGTGGGGCCCAACAGGCCCTGACATTCACTGATTTGGTGCCGCCCTGCTGGACACTGCCAGCCCTGACCTGTCCCAGGTAATTGAAACAAAACTTACACTTTCCAAAAAAGTTACCCCAGAAAGTAGTCCCATTTGAGTACCTGGCTGGATCTAAAGGAGACACTAAAGATAATAAAATTGTGCTTAAATTATATGGACTATGAACCACAAAGTCTATGACAGAACTAGTTCAACATCTCAGGTCTTCTGACATCCAGAGCTCTGGTCCAGCCAGTTATTATTTCAAAAAATCCAGGACTTGGAAGAAAAAGTTCATTTTCTCAACCTCCTCAAATTAATTCCTACCTATAACATCCCTAGGAAGCAGTCTTCTATTCACACTTAAACATTTCCGGCTATTGGAAACTTACCACCTACTAACACACTTGCTGTCCAAAGAATGGATCAAAGAAGGTGCTATTGCTTTTTAAATGGTATTTCTTCCAATGTTTGAGAGTAATAATAAGTCTTTCTGTAACCACCTCTTTCTTAGGTTAAATGTCCTGTTTCCTCAGTGCTGGATGAAACACCTCTGAGCCCTCTCAGCATTCTGATTATACTACTTTGTACTCCTCTTAAAATATGAGTAAAGTCATTATATAAGATCTGAATGTCATTTTCAAACACATTTATAAGGATTTTATTGTCACGCAGTTTTTATTACTTAATTATTTACCATGTTTGACTGAAAGTGAAATTTTGAATTTCTTAATGCTTCATTTTCCCAATAGATTCTCATTATTCTCTGGATGGATTATTAGTTCTTCAGAGTTATGTCTCCATGACAAACTTAATAAAGCAACTGATGAAGAAACCCAAATATGTTTGTTTTAGATTTAAAGGAAAATTTACTTATCATTATATAAGAATTATATAAACAAATGAACATTAAAATAACAGAGTGGATGAGGAAAAAATCATGTTTACCTAATGTCTTGATTATATCATGAAAAAGACTCCGAACACTGACATCCATCTAAACCAGTTACATAAAAAAAATATTTTAAGGTTAAAAAATTTTTGTCAAGTCCATGAAACAATTATAAAATAAGCACATATGGTTTTCTTAAGCCATTTTCTTTCTAGCAGCTGTGAATGAAATCCCAAAAGACTTCACTTCAGGCAAATATGCATTAACACAGAAATTAAAATATAGCCACATTTCTCTCTGAAAGTTGTGGAAGAATTGGTTGAGAAGTTATAGTCTTTCTACTGCTTGTTTCGCTGATAAGTCCTTACTTGACGTATCCTTAGGAAGGTAAAAAAATAAAGAATAGTTCATCGTGATGATCCCACCAGCCTTTGGCAATCAAAGAGAGCTTAGATATTAACAAAAATGTAAATGTCCTATACCAAGTTCTTAAAATAAATTAGTTTCCCACATCATGTTGGACTCTACCACTGGCAGTTGTTTTCTTTTTTCATTGATTTGTTGTTTCACTTATTTATGCAATTGGAAGCTTCAATAGGCTTAAATCCCTTTGATGCACCAAACTGATTTAGGAAAGAAATGATTATTGTGTTTGAAAAAGTTGGCCATCATTACATTGCCTATCTTCTGTGATTTGCACATGAACTGCAGCAACATGATCATGATTATAGGTCCTGGAGTCAGACTGCCTGAGTTCAGATTCTGTGTCTCTTATGCAATAGCTCTATAACTTTGGTGGAGTAACATGGAAGTAATAAGATCTCACAGGAATAATTTTTAATGTGCATTACATTTCAGGAGATGCTTTCTTATCTGTAATTGTATTTGTCCTCAGTAACTGTCTCAGTATAATAGGGTAATTTTTCTTTCTTCCATTCAATTTGTGTTTATTCAGAATCTAGTTTGTGTCAGGATATACTGCATTAAAAAGATGGACAAGGTCTGAGCCTTCATAGAAATGGCCTTCTATCAGGGATAAACAGACAATAACATGCAAACAAGGTGATACATAAGATAATTTCAGATAATGACAATTGCTAAGAAGTTAATAAATTTGGGAACTGAGTCAGGTTTATATAGGTTAACCAGTGAAGACCTCCCATGAAAAGGTAACTTTAAACATTAGAACTTGAATGAAGAAATGAAATCAGCCAGAAGAAGATCTGGGTGAGTAGATGTTATAGGGATTTTCCCAAGTAAGTATCCTATAGACTAACATATTAGGTAGGTTGCAGAAGAGACAAAAGTCAACCAATGTTAACTAAGTGTAGTTTTTGTATATCATTTATAACTTAATAAAGCTGTATTTTAAAAGTCAGTTGAAGTGTTGCAAGGACATGGAGGATGAAGAGAGAGGGGGTCAGAAAGGTAGCTAGGACCAGAATTCATTGGTAGCGTGCTGGTTCATAATCAGTAAGAGACCTCTCCATGCTCACTCAAGAGCCACTAGAGTTTAGATATTCTCACTCCAAATAATATATTGCACTTTTACTTTATAAGATGTCTTGCTTGATAAACCAGACTGCTGGACAAAACCAAGCAAAAAGTCCTTGCTCATTTTAGAATATATTTGTAATGAAACATTCATATTTTCTGATCAACTGGTTATTGTCACCAGTCATTATTGAGTACTTCTGGTGTCGCACATAGGAAGCGAAACACTACACATTTTCAAATGATTTGTTCTACCAGTAACACTGTGAAGATGGTAATTTTCTTAAAATGGGGTAACTTAGACATACACTATTTAAAAGCTAACCTAAAGAAACACATCCAGTAATAGTGAGACTGACGCAGGACTAGTTTCCTATAATGGACATTTTGATGTAAGTCATATTAAATTGGAAGATGGAAGAATATAAGTACATATTAATTTCACCAGAACATTCAGGCACCTTATTCAAAGATCCCTCTTCAGTATTTCAAAGCTTCTAAGGGTAGAATTTAATGATTGTGATAAAGTTTGTTTTAGAAAAGCTCAAAAAGTAGCCCATGTATGATGAACACATAGGTTGTTAGGCAGTCATTTTACTACCAACATGCTTATGTTTATCTCATTTAATGTTAAAAATAGTTGGGCAGGGACTGTATTTTTCAAGTGTGAATATGTTAAAAAATGTTTCAGATTATTGAGGTTATGGTCATATGGATCAGGTTGCTTGAAATGTGTGAATGTTAGGCAGGAGAGTGGAGGGTGGACGCAATAGTAATGAGTAATTGGGAACAACCACTAATAAGGGTATTTGCCAATTTTATTATTGCCCTTTTTAGAATTAGATGTAAACTCATAAGACAAACTCAAGAATATTCCACTCCTTTCACATTTTGAAACCTAATGATTACAGTTACAGATCTTGAAGTAAGAGTGCCAGGGTTCAAATTCTACTTCTCATGTGTAACAACAGCTGCATAACTTTGAGCAAATTACCAAACCTCCATGTGTTTCAATTTCTTTAATTGAAAATAATGATATATGTACTTTATTACAGTATTCATGAGAATAAATAATTTACATATGTAAACATACTGAACAGTGCCTGGCTCATAGCTGTGAATTAACTCTAGAAATATTAGGTATTATAATTATCATCACTGTTACTATACTTCATATAAAAGTACACCATAATAGCGTATTTTCTAATGACCAAAAGCCTGGATCAGAATAAATGGCAATGACTCCAATGGATGTTAAGGGAAATGTGCCAGCTTTCAGGTGAGTACAGTGGGGTTTTTTTTCTGAACGGTACTTCTCTGAATCACATTTTTCTTTCCGCTGCTATTCAAAAATAGCAGAGCAAATACAAGTTATTTAGAGGAGCTTGACATTTGATTATCAACTATGATTCCTAAAGGTTTTCATTTGTTCAAAAAATGATAAAAGCATTTTTTTCCTTACCACTATAGCTATTAAAGTAGAGACATCTGGATATCTTGTTTGTTTTAGTTGAATAAAACTTTTTGTGAACTGACTATATGGCAGATACTGTTTTGGCTCTGAATCACAGAAATAAATGATTTAGAGTCCCTATGTTTACAAAACTCCATTTCTTTCTCCTTGTCTGGTCTTTTCTGTTTTTTGCTTTTCTCGTTTAGTCTATCTAAAAATTAACAAAAAGGAAGAAGATCTCATAAATCAACCCTGTCAAGAGTTAGTTCAATGCCACTAGAACGTAACAAAGGAGGCAAAATAGCTTCAATTTACCTTAACTGAGAGGTAAGTTCTTGGTTTATCTTCAGAAGTATCTGGCAATGATGTTATCAATTATGATTTCCACTATTTCTAGTAAAGGCAAAGTATATGCCAAATGTTGTTTTGACCCTGTATATCACTTTTAATCTTTTTCAATTATTAAGTTATTTTCATTGTGTAAATTGAGGACATTGTAATCTAGATATTCAAATCCTGATCTCCAAGACATATAAAGAACTCACACTACTCTACTCCAGGAGGACAAACAACCCAATTAAAAAATGGGCAGAGGACTTGAACAGACACTTCTCCAAGGAAGACATACAGAGGGCCCAGAGACATATGAAAAGATGCTCAGCATCATTAGCTATCAGAGAGATGCAAATTAAAACCACAATGAGGTACCATCTCACACCAGTCAGAGTGGCCAACATAAACAAATCCACAAACAAATGTTGGAGAGGATGCAGAGAAAACGGAACCCCAGTGCACTGTTGGTGGGAATGCAGACTGGTGAGGCCACTGTGGAAAACAGTATGGAATTTCCTCAGAAAACTAAAAATGGAAGTGCCCTTTGACCCAGCAATTCCGCTGCTGGGATTATACCCTAAGAACCCTGAAACACCAATCCAAAAGAACCTGTGCACCCCAATGTTCATAGCAGCACAATTTACAATAGCCAAGTACTGGAAGCAACCTAAGTGCCCATCAGCAAACGAGTGGATCCAAAAACTATGGTATATTTACATAATGGAATTCTCTGCAGCAGAGAGAAAGAAGGAGCTTATACCCTTTGCAACAGCATGGATGGAACTGGAGAGCATTATTCTAAGTGAAATAAGCCAGGCGGTGAGGTACAAATACCATATGATCTCACCCTTAACTGGAACATAATCAATAGAAGAAAAAAGCAAACAAAATACAACCAAAGACATTGAGGTTGGGAACAGTCTAGCAGTGGCCAGGGGGGAGTGGGGTGGGGACAGTGGGAAGAGGGGATTGCAGGAACTATTATAAAGGACACATGGACAAAATCGGGGGGGATGGTGGGGGTGGGGGAGGGAGGTGGGTTCAGCTGGGGTGGGGGGCAGGGAAGGGGAGAAAAGGCATACAACTGTAATTGAATAACAATAAAATTTTTTTTAAAATCCTACCCTTCTGATAACCCTACTTTTCTACAATATTTCCACAAAATGTCCCTTTTATTAGATGTCTGGTGACATTTTTCTTTTCTTTTTTTTTAAACATTTTTTTATATTAACATTTTATTTATTTATATTTAGAGAGGTGGGGAAGGGATGGAGAAAGAGGGAGTGAAACATCAATGTATGGTTGCCTCTAGCACAGCCCACACTGGGGATATGGCTCACAACCCAGGCATGTGCCCTGACTGGGAATCAAACCGGCAATGCTTTGGTTCGCAGGCCTGCGCTCAATCCACTGAGCTACACGAGCCAGGGCCTGGCGACATTTTTCTCAGTGTCTCCCCTCTTGATGTAGCAGTTAATTCAAGAAGTTTATGAAAATGGCCCTGACCAGTGTGGCTTAGTTGGTTGGGCCTCATCCCACAAAGGGAAATATCACCAGTGGGGTTCCAGTAAGGGCACATGCCTGGGTTGTGAGTTTGGTCCTGGCTTGGGGTGCCTATGAGAGGCAACCAATTGATGTTTCTCTCCCTCCCTTTCTCCCTCCTTTCTCCACTCTCTGAAAATAATAATGAAATCTTTAAAAAAAGAAGTTTATGAAGATTGAGATCCCACTTCTGGGAATATATCTGAAGAAACCCAAAACACTAATTCAAAAGAACATAAGCACCTCCATTTTCATTGCAGCATCATTTACAATCTCCAAGAAATGGAAGCAGCCCAAGTGTCCATCAGTAGATGAGTAGATAAAACAACTATGGGACATTTACATAATGGAATACTATTTGACCACAAAAAAGAAGAAAATTTTACCCTTTGTGACAGCATGGATGGAATTGGAAAACATTATGCTAAGTGAAATAAGCCAGTCAGAGAAAGACAATTACCATATGGTTTCACTTATATGTGGAATCTAATGAACAAACTGAACTAACAAACAAAATAGAGATGGACTTGTAGATAGAGAGCAGGATGACAACTATTAGTAGGGGAGAATAGAGGATGGAGGGATCAAGCCAAAAGGAAAAGCACTCATGGACATAGACAAGAGGGTGGTGATAGCGGGAGGGAGGGAGCTATACAGGGGTTAAATGGTAATGTAAAAAATACAATAAAAATTAAAAATATAAAATCTTTAAAAAAGTATGAAGATTTAGATTAAATATACAAAGAGTTCAGATTACATAACAGTCAACTCCTAAAGGAGGTGATCATATCTCAACCATTTTTATATTGCCACATTTATCATACTAATCAGATAAATTAATACACACCTACTGAATGGCACAGCTGGTGATCCAATAAAAAGGAAACAAGAACTGAGATCATAATAAATTTGCTGTTTTTTAACTCTATTTTTATTGTTGACAATATTACAGATGTCCCTCTTTTCCTCCACTTTGCCCACCTCTACCCAGCCCTGCCCACCCACTCCCTCCGGCCATCACCACACTGTTGTTCGTGTCCATGAGTCATGCTGTAGGTTTTTTGGCTAACCCCTTTACATTCTTTCATCCAGTCCCTCCTTTCTCTCTCTCCTCAGACAGCTTGCAGTCTGTTCCATGTATCCATACCTCTGTTTCTACTTCTCTATCTTTTCATCGGTTAATTTTGTTCATTAGATTTCACACGTAAATGAAATTATATGGTATTTATCTTTCTCTGACTGGCTTGTTTCACTTAGCATAATACTCTTCAGGTCCACCCATGCTGTTGTAAAAGGTAAGATTTTCTTCTTGTTTACAGTTGCGTAGTGTTCTGTTGTGTAAATGCACCACCACTTTTTTTTATCCACTGTTACTAGTGGACACTTAGGCTATTTCTGAATCTTGGCTATTGTAAATAACAATGCTATGAATATAGGGGTGCATATATTCCTCAAACTGGTGTGAGAAACTTGCTCTTTGATGGTATAGAGCCTAACATTTTCAATTATTTTAAAGCACTTTATTGTATATTTTATATAAGACCACAAATCCTGTTGTTCAATGTATTTATGGAGCTTCTATAGAAGCAAAATTTACTAAAAACTGACTTTTGATATCATAACACAAAAAGAGAAAAAAGTAGAATTGTATGATTGTCTCAAATACTTTGATAACTTAAACTTGGCTGTGACTATCTCATGGTTAATTAAGATAATGCGTAACAAGTAAGAAACCTGGAGTCACCAGTAAAACTAGCAAGCATAGATTGAATCTCAACATTATGAAATATCCTCCCCTTAAGCCAAAAAGCAATAAGTACTGAATTTCCCCAAGAAAATTAATACAAAGAGATTAATTAGAAAAATAGTGACAATTGTCATCATATGAAAATTCATCTAATAATGACAAATAATTTTATTTATTTATTTATTTTCCTCACCCAAGGACATTGTTTCGTTTCTTTTAGAGAGAGTAGAAGGGAGAGAAAAAAACATCTATGCGAGAGAAAAGCATTGATTGGTTGCCTCCCTTACGAGCATGGACCAGAGATGAATGCTCCTGATCGGGGATTGAACCTGAAATGTAGGCATGTGTCCTGACAGGGAATGAAACCCACAACCCTTGAGTATAGGACAACACTGCAACCAAAGACAACTTTTAAAAAACTCTTGCAAAAGAGATGACCTGCTCTGCAATGCTTGGTGCATAGGCTGGGCCTAGGCCATTTCTGAGCTGTTTGAATTGAATAGATAAGAAACACAGAGGACTGACAGCTCTCCATGTATTCCCAGGGCAGCGGGGAGCTTGTAATATGGAAATTCAACCCCTGGTAAATATAAGTACAGCTCTCTATAAGACAAACTCATTCTCTGTTTCAATGAAAAGCTGCCAAGTGAAATGATATTTCTTGGAATGGTGCACATGATCCACTGTGGGGATGGAAAACAAAGGTCCTGGACAGGCATTTTCTATCTGAAATGGAAAACATCACATTTGTAGGACATGTTGTGCTGATGAGCTTCTCTCAGATATATATGCACCTGTGTTTTTAGCAAGACAGAAAGTATCAATTTGAGAGCATCCATCAATTATGCTGCTTAAAAATCTGATAGTTTAAAAAAGCACACAGTTCTTTTGCTAAAATAGAAAAACCTCTATTCATCTTGAGGTATGTAAAGATCACATAGGCATAACATGGCACCAGTATTTTTTATTTAAATCTTCTGCAAACTTGGCTGGAGAGAGGAAGTATGCTTATAATCACAGGTGGAAGAAGAGAAGGAATTTTAACAGCAGATTTTAACTGTATCCCTTCTTGTCACAAACAATAAAGTGCGGTCCACAGTCTAGATGCAGTGGCCCCTGTCATAAACCGACAGGATGCCGATGTTGTCTCAGCTAACCCTTCAGTAAAACTATTTTGTGATGTGGATCATTTAATAGAGGTTGAAAACTGTCATGGGCTTCATATCCACTTGGCTCAGCATATCTGCTTTTGTTCTGTTCATATGCAAGGCTACCTTCTCCAGCTAAGTTGGAAAGGGCGAGAGCTGGTTTCTGGTGTTTCAGTCTATTCCCAGGCAGTTGACTGCAGCCTGAACTTCAGTTCAGCAAAGGGCATATTTTGCAACAGGGATATATGGATTCCAACAAGTTCTTCAGTGTTGCTAGAAAAACATTGTGAAATGGTTTTATGTGAAGAATATTTTTTATTTACCCAATGTTAAGCTCTTTGAAATAAAAGCCTCTATGGAGCTGATCTAAAACCATTATGAGTTACATAGACTGATTTAAAACTTCTGTTTTCCAAGAAATAAACACAATATGAACAAATACAGCAACAAAAATCACAACTCTATCCTAAATCAAACAAATATATCATACCAGCTCTCTGACTTACTAAAAACAAGAGTCTGGGTTTAGAAAGATTTTCTCTGTAGTCTGGCAAGAAGGGCTTTTCTACTGATAACCAGGTTTAAGGGAAAAGTGCTGTTGGGTAGCTGACATCAAAATTAAATGGATTGGGATCAGATAAAATTTTTAAATGATTTTTTTCTGTCCCACTTGATCTTTTCTCTGAAAATATATGACTTAAGAACTAGAATATTGCAAATGTGCTTTTTTAAAGGAACAAATAGATAAATGATAATCACAGGGTTGAAAACATCTGTTTAATTCCAAACAGAACTACACACACATGTACACACAGTGAAATAGTGCTCTTGCTTCAATTTTTATTATTTTTCTTCATCAAATATATTATTGGGTTGTTTCTTCATTTGAAAATAAAACTTATAAAAATGGTTTCATATTTATTTCTTCCTTAAACATTTCAGAGAGTTGGGAATGTTCCTATATTTTGAGGAAATAAGAAAGAGTGTAGATATAGTGAATAATTTAAAATCTTGATTATGCTGTCATTATGCTATCATCACTAAACAAAAATTATAATGCCTGAAAAGGTAGTAACAGTATTTGAGCTTACAGTAAAAAGAAATTAAATCCAGAAACAAAAATGATTTAAAACAGTCTTAAAGGAAACATTGAGAAACTTGAATGTATATAAAGGGAGTTTATTCTACTTTTTTTTATAACATACTAGCACTTTATGAGACACATTTCTCCATTTAACCAGGAGCAACACGATGACCTGTGTAGAGGCTCCAGGCACAACAGGTAATTGGCAAAATTCCTGAGTGAATATGTTGATAAATGTAAAACTATATACATAGTTCACATGTCAACTTAAGGTTTATGGAATCATATAAAAATCAGTCAGCATGTAAAGTATAGCAAACCAAAGCACTTTATGAAATGTTTAAGAAATAGTCCCTGAAACTGTGGAAAATATATTTTAAAACTCATTTCTTTGACATATTTATTATAGTTTGTAGCACTTTAAAGCATTGGTTATCAGGTTTTTAACCTGACAATGGCTATCAGGTTTTTGTTTCGTTAGCTCCTCTGTGGAAATCTGTTTAGCTTCCCCTGTATGAAATTGGATTGCTCTTATATAAATATTGGCATCCCATTATATATATTAGTATCATATAGTACTCATTGAAATAATTTATCCTGATGAACTATTGTGGTCAGGTAGATGTGCATAATTAGAGGTGGAGAATAAAATAAAAAAACAGGATAGTACTGATTCTCTTCTTTGGATTCAACAATCAGTCTAAGGCAAGCTCTCACTCACAGAGGCAGCCAGGTCAGCTTTGCTCTCTCATCAGTTCTCTCTAGGTTCATATGGCAGGCGACAACATGGCATAAGCTTGAAACTGCACAGTTATGGAAGGTGAAAGGGAAAACCTACATATTTACACACTCGAATTCAGAAGAAACCACTGCTTTGGTATTTGAGAAAAAAGAGAGGTATGTTAAAAAGGAAATCTGTTACTGGATGTCTGTGGCATTATCACTTGCACATGCCCCTCTCACAGAGACTTCTTCGGGACACTTCATGGGATCAAATAGGGACACGTGAAGGTTGAATCAACTACAGCCTTCTCTTGCTTAATATTAGTAAACTGCTTATAAAATACAAATATTTTTTCAGAAAACTATAACTTAGAGTTTGTTTCCATTACATTAAAGAAAAAAACTATAAGCATTATATTAACACACCAAACTTCTAGCTAATTTGCTAAAACATAACCAAAAAAATAAAAACTGTGTATAAAGGAACCAAATTATCATTAAAAATTATTGAAATACCACTTTCTGATCACCAAAAAATATGGTTAAAAACATGTTTTTTGTTTTGTTTGTTTTATGTAATAACAAAGAAAGTTTGCGTGTTTTACATGTATATCTCAGAAAAAATATTCTGTAGCATATATATTTAATAGAAAAATATGTAGAAAATTTTACAATAAAATACAAATAATACACTTACCTAATTCTCTCACTTTATGAAAGTTAGAAATATAATCAAGGAGGAAGGTTTGAAGAAGACACTTTTTTTCTAATTCATTCATGTCATTGCATGTATTTGTTCCGTTTTTTTTGTTTTCTCCTCTCAATTGCTGAACATGTTTTTATCATTATATCCATCTGTTTATTTTTCTCTAGTTGATAGAAACAAGGAAATTCCCAGTTTTTAGCTATAATGAATGGAGTGTGATAAACATTTTATACACGTCATTTTGTGCATTTATATTTATTGAGTAAATACCAGGAATTAAACTTTTGGTTCACAGGTGGATATATTTAATTTCGATAAAGAGTAGTTCAATGTGTTTGCATTCTTTCAATCTGAAGCCACATTTCACACTGCAATGATATTCTGTGTTTTCTTCTATGAACTTTATAAATTTAGCTTTTACCTAAAGGTCTATAATCTATCTTGAGTTAATTTTTGTACAGTAATTTTGTGTATAATAAGAGATATAAATCATGGTTCAACTTTTTTCATACAGATAGTCAATTGGTCCATTGCTATTTGTTTAAAAGATTTCTTTCCCCATTGAATTATGTTGATGCTTTTGTCAAAAATCATTTGTATGTGTGTAAGTCTGCATTCCCGGTGCTTTAAACTCCCTCTCTTGTTCACCTATCCTCCACCTCATTATTGTTTCTGTACCTCATTCCCATTTCTTGACTCTCCACTTGTGTCTGTGCTGTACTTCCTGCAACTTATGTGCAGTCTCACCTCTAATCCTTAAACAATATTTGAAAGGCTTCCTTCAGTTTGGCTTACTTAATTAATGATTTCTCAAAGATTCAGCTAGATCTCTCCTGATGGATATCACTCTATTGTTTTCTGGCCTGCATTGTTAGATAAAACTTTAATGGCTATTCTAATTGTTATTTCCCTGTGTTGAATAAATAACCAATAACCCTAAATACTGTTAAATCTACTATTTTATCTAGTACAATGTAACTTGATAATGATGTGCCTAGGTGTGGATTTCTGAACGTTTATTATGTTTGTGATTTGTGGATTAAGGTTTTCATCAAATTGAATAGGTTTTGGCCAGTATTTTTTCAATGTGTTTTTCCCCCTCACTCTACCCTTTCTGGGATTCAAATTACACATATATTATGCTTGATACTGTCCTCTGTACTGATTTAATTCAATGTGGGGTTTTTTTTGTTGTTGTTGTCTTTCTTTTCTTTTTGGCTCATTTTTTGGCATTTATTTTACCTGTCTTTATACTAACTCTTTCTTCTGTGGTTGGCATTCTCCTGTCAAATATTTCAGTTTTAGGTTTCAGTTATTTTATATTTTTCAGGTTCAGAATTTCCATTGCTTCTTTTTTGTGGTTTCCATTTCCATATTTATTCACTCATTTTCTACATTTTCCTGTAATTCTTTAAGCATACTAATAATAGCTACTGTAAAGTTGTCTGCTATATCAAATATTCAGGTCATCTCTGTGTTGGATAAATTTCTGTTGAATAAATTTTGCTTAAATATATGCTCGATATTGTTTGTTCATATAATTTATATCCTTTCATTGTAATACTGGATATGGTGCAGATAAGTAATGATTGGATAATATTATATTTTTTTCCTAGAGAATACAGATTCTTATGTCTCATAGCTAATGTAAAAAGTGTTAGGAAGAATTAAATTAACCTGTGATTTCACTTTAGTTTAAGAACTTTGGACATTGGGGATACAGCTCTGGACAACCCAAACATAAAACCTGAAATTGTGAGAACCAAGATGGTGACGTAGGTAGACACACTGCACCTCCTCACACAACCAGAACTGACAGAAAATCAAATGGCAAGGAAGTCCAAAACCAAGGAGATAAAAAATAAACATTCATCCAGACCAGTAGGAGGGGCAGAGATGGGCAGCCAGGGCGGAGAGGACTCCCGTTGCTGTGGCAGGACGGAGACTGGTGGAGTGTGGGACGAATGGGGCAGGCAGTCTGACCACTAGCAGACCCTGCGGCCCTACATTAGCACACAGATAAACCGAGAGGGCCAGACTCAGAGTGGTGGAGAATGGGGCAGGCAGAGCAGCGGGTAGCACCCCACGGCCCCAGGCCCCACATTCATGCACAGATAAACCAGACAAATGGTGGGGAGTGAAGCAGACCACGCAACCCAGGGCTCCAGCGTGGGGAAATAAAGCCTCAAACCTCTGATTGAAAACACCCATGGGGGTTGGGGCGGAAGCAGGAGAAACTCCCAGCCTCACAGGAGAGGTCGTTGGAGAGACCCATGGGGGCCTAGAGCGTGCACAAGCCCACCCACTTGGGAACCAGTACCAGAGGGGCCCAGTTTGATTGTGGGTAGCACAGGGAGTGACTGAAATCTGGTGGATAGTGGAGCGGGTGCCATTGCTCCCTCTTGGCCCCTCCCCCACGTACAGCGTCACAGCACAGCATCACAGTGCAGCAACCAGCGTTACCCCACCCTGGGGAACACCTAAAGCTCCGCCACTTTAAGTAACAGAAGCACCAAGACAAAAAAAAGTGGCCCAAATGACAGAACACTTCAAAGCTCCAGAAATAATTCAACTAAGCAGCGATCAGATAGCCAAACTATCAGATGCACAGTTCAAAACACTGGTAATCAAGAAGCTCACAGAATTGGTTGAATTTGGTCAAAAACTAGATGAAAAAATGAAAGCTATGCTAAGAGAGACAAAGGAAAATGTACAGGGATCCAATAGTGATGCGAAGGAAACTGGGACTCAAATCAATGGTGTGGACCAGAAGGAAGAAAGAAACATCCAACCAGAAAAGAATGAAGAAATAAGAATTTGGAAAAATGAGGAGAGGGTTAGGGACCTCCAGGACACCTTGAAACATTCCAACATCCGAATTATAGGGGTGCCAGAAGGAGAAGAGGAAGAACAAAAAATTGAAAACTTATTTGAACGAATAATGGAGAACTTCCCCGATCTGGCAAAGGAAATAGACTTCCGGGAAGTCCAGGAAGCTCAGAGAGTTCCAAAGAAGCTGGACTCAAGGAGGAACACACCAAGGCACATCATAATTACATTACCCAAGATTAAGCAGAAGGAGAGAATCTTAGAAGCAGCAAGAGAAAAGGACACAGTTACCTACAAAGGACTTCTCTAAGACTGTCAGCTGATTTCTCCAAAGAGACCTTACAGGCAAGAAGGGGCTGGAAAGAAGTATTTGAAATCATGAAAGGCAAGGACCTACATCCAAGATTGCTCTATCCAGCAAAGCTATCATTTAGAATGGAAGGGAAGATAAAGTGCTTCTCAGATAAGGTCAAGTTAAAGGAGTTCATCATCACCAAGCCATTATTATATGAAATGTTAAAGGGACTTATCTAAGAAAAAGAAGATAAAAAATATGAACAGTAAAAATGACAGCAAACTCACAGTTATTAACAACCACACCTAAAACAAAAACAAAAGAAAACTAAGCAAACAACTAGAACAGGAACAGATTCACAGAAATGGAGATCACATGGAGGGTTATCTACAGGGGAGTGGGAGGGGGAGGGGGGAAGGTACAGAGAATAAGTAGCATAAATGATAGGTGGAAAATAGACAGAGGGAGGGTAAGAATAGTGTAGGAAATGTAGAAACCAAAGAACTTATAAGTATGACCCATGGACATGGACTATAGGGGGGGAATGCGGGAGGGAAGGGGTGGGTTGGATGGAGTAGAGTGAGGAGGGGGGGAAATGGGACAATTGTAATAGCATAATCAATAAATATATTTTAAAAAGATTAAAAAAACTGAAATTGCAGTTGAAGACCCACTGCCCAGTCTTCTCAGAGATTATTCCACTTAAAAAGTGCGTAAGCCTGGATCTAGGAGGGTATCGGGATGGTATTGTTTTTGCATTCACGATTCTATGCATCACAAACACCAGATAGTTCAGGCTTCCTTTGCCTTTCACTTCATTTTATTTTATATAATTAAGGAATTATTCAAATTATATTGATATTAAGAATAATTGATATGTCAAATTATTGCTGCTTTGGGGCCCTCCAGACATGAATCTGTAAAATTTGTCCCTGCTTTTAGCGATAATTCAACCAGCCCTTGCTCATCTTCATTCAAAACTTTCCAACCCCCCATCAGCCCCCAGAGCTGATACAGCTCAAGAAAGGCTCCTGTCTTGGAAATTGGAGTTAAGAAAATGGGGAGAGACAAGTACAGCAAATCTGTGAACCTTAGGCAAAAAAGATGAGTAGAGTAATAATTCAATTAATAGTAAGGAAACATAAGAAGTGGTCAAAGGAGAGGAAAAAATAATATTTTTTCAAGAAGAAAGTTTGTTGCTGTGGCCAGCTTGCTCAGCTGGTTTAGTATTGTCATCCTGTATACCAGAAGATTGTGTTCAGGGTACATATCCAGGTTATTGTGGGTTCGATCCCCAGTGGGGGCTCTTATAAGAGGCAACCAATGGATGTTTCTCTCTTACATAAGTGTTGTTGTTGTTTTTTTTTCTCTCCCTCCCTCCCTTTCATCCTCTTTCTTTAAAATCAAGGAACAGGTCTGGGAGTAAGGGTAAAAAAAAAAAAAGAAATTTTATTTTATTTTTAACTGGTGTGAAATTCATATAACATTCAGTATTTTATCCATTTTAGGGTGGCTTCCAGTATATTCACAATGTTATGCAGCTACCACTTGTAACTACAGAAACTTTAAACATCCTCAGAAGAATCCCTATACCTGTTAAACAGTTGTTACCCATTTCCCCTTAGCCCATGGCAATCACTGATCTGCTTCCTCTCCTCATGAATTTGCCTATTTTAGACATTTTATATAAATAGAATCATAAAATATGTGTCTGTCTGGCTTCTTTCAGTTTCATAATATTTTCAAAGTTCATCCATGTTGTAGCATATGTTAGTACTTCTTCACTTTTTCAGGATAGATAATATTCCATTGTATGGATATATCAAATGATGCATGTTTGGATTGTTTTCATTTGGGGCTATTATGTGCTTCTAGGAATATTCACATACAAATTTTTGTGTGGACATGTTTTTAATTTCTCTTGGGTGTGTACCTAAGAGTGAAATTGATGGGTTAGAATTTTAATAAAGAATATATTACAACATGGTTGCATATTCTTGGTTATGACATAGTAGAGAAGGAATACATGATAATTCAAAAGACAGAATAATTTTGAAAGAATGAAGTTCTAGCGTATGAAAGAGATAAGATTTACAGCACAGGTGATTGGACTGGACTTCAACAAGAGAAGGATCATGTCTTCCATTAGAAAAGGAGGGTAGGTGGTAATCACATATGCATATAATTTAGCACCTCCGGATTCCATTTATTTTATCAGTGAGGTATTGCATCTGCTAACAGTGGTGAGAGAAAGAATGTGTTTTTGTCTAAGAAGGCTTGAATGAGTCACACTGGAAAATAAAAAAGGAAATACATATATTAAGAAAGAAAGTGGTCACTGTAAATGGTGAATAATGATCTCCAAAAATTCTCTCCTCCATAGCAATGAGAACACTGGCAAAAATAGTCAAAATCATGTATTTATGAACTCTGGAAATTAAAAAAAGCTTGCAACACTGGGAGTGATTATTCAAGAAAAACGGCTGCATCTTGATAAGAAGTGAGAGCTTTATGGTATACTAATTACCCTAATATAATCCAGATCTCTGAATTATGATAGCCTTGAAAACCAATAGCCCCAAAATCACAATGAAAGCCAGCACTCTAACCTCTGAAGAAGGAATTAGAGCTTCTCCAAAACCCAGTTCCCACATAATCTTTATTATTTGAGGTGTTTGGCAGTTGCCTCAAAAATTCTATTTCAAGGTTTATCTTTATTTGACCAGAATGAGAAATCACCCAGTTATAGCAAACTCATCAGCTAAAGGAGTTCCTCATTGCCAAATCAGTATTATATGAAATGTTAAAGGGTCTTCTTTAAGAAGAAGAAGATCAAAAATATGAACAATAAAATGGCAATAAATACATGTCTATTAACAATCAAATCTATAAAACGAAATAAACAAACAAGCAGAACAGAAATAGAATCATAGATACAATGAAAGTTTTGATGGTTGCCAGATGGGTTGGGAGTTCAGGGGGATAGGCAAAAAGATGAAGGGATTAAAAACTACAAATTGGTAGTTACAGAATAGTCATAGGGATATAAAGTATAACACAGGGAATAGAGTAGCCAAAGAATGTATGCATGCAGGTCCCATGGACATGAACAATGCTGTAGGGGTTGCCTGATGGAGCGGCATGGGATGCCTAGTGGAGGAGCACAAAAGGGGAAAAATTGGCACAACTGTAATAGCATAAATGATAAAAAATTAAAAAATAATACATAATAAATAGATAAATATTAAGGATAATGTATATTTGACATATAAAACTTTGTAAGATTAAAGTGTGCAACATATTGATTTGGTACATTTATAGGTTGTAATATGATTGCCATTCTATTGATAGTACCTCTATTATGTCACATAATTATCATTTATTTTGTGGTGGGAATAATTAAGATTAGTCATTTAACAAGTTTGGTGATTATAGGACAATATTGTTTTCTATTTTTATTTTTTTTTTGCATTAGATCCCCAAGACTTATTTGTCTACAACTTGCAAGTCACATGAAAATAAAAAAAATTCTTCAAGTACTTATATTTCTTAGATGTGAACAAGCAACTAATTGTGTGTGCACTGGTAAGACTTGAGGAGTGAGGTAGAATACTGTGCTCCTGGTTTCGTGAGAGCCTGAATAACAGGAGTCTAAAAAGTGTCCTCAGAGTTCAAAAATTTTTGACTTTTTCTTTCAAAATAAACAGCAACTGCCATTTTATTATTATTATTATTATTATTATTATTATTATTATTAATTTCTTTTAAGGATTAAGTAATGGTACTCATGACAAATTCAGGTTCTAAGATTTTCATAGTTTTGAAAGTTATCTGAAATTTTAAGTGTGTGAGATTGCCTAAGCAGTAATCTAATAACACTATATATACATATATATATCCATAACTTAAATATAGAATTCTACAAATTTCACTGAATGTGAGTATACCAAAACAAAATCTCCCTAGACATGTTCTCATCCCATGAGCAGGAATTATTTTTTGGAAAGATTTTAGAGAGTATTATGTTAAGTGAAATGAGCCAGTGAGTGACAAATACCGTATGATCTCACTTATATGTGGAACTTAATGAACAAAAGAAACTGATGAGCAAAATAGAGACAGAGTCACAGAAACATGGAACAGACTGACAGCTGTCAGAAGGGAGGTAAGTGGGGAGAACTGGGAGAAAGAAGGTGAAGGAATTAGCTAAAGAACATATATGCATGACCCATAGACACAGACAAGGGACAATGGAGTGGGTGATGGATGGACTGAGGGCAGAGGGGAGAGGGAGCTGGGTTGAGGTAGGAAAGGGGGGAAAAGTGGTGACAACTGTAATAATGTAAACATACAAAATAAACAGGAAATCTCCATTATGCCTTCACTACGGAGGAGTTACTTATCCATGTGGGACATTATGAAATTTTTAAGCTTTATCCTTCAACAGAATTGGAGGTGAAAATTTAAATGTAGTGCTATCATCATTTAATTTCAGTATTTCAAATTCTAAATGGACAATATAATTTTGACCAAGTGATTAAATTTCAGTTTCTCTTTAATGGAAATTATATTAACTGTCATCATAGACTCCATATCTACTCCACAAAATAACCCAATATCTTTTCTCAATGACTTATTTAAATTCCGGCTAGACAGAAACGAACTAGGATACAATTGGGTAGTGGAAAATCTGTGGGGGGTTTTCCAGGTTTTTTTTACCTAAAAATCAAATACTAAACCAGATGATTAATAGTTAAAGTATGATAAAAATTGAGTCTTTGGAGTTAAATTATATTTTTAATAGATAATTTGCATAATGTGCTTTGCCTAACTCTTCATGAATCATTTTTAATATATTTGAAAACTGGTTGAGTGTATAGCACAATTATGAGCACCTGAAAATGTCTCACTGCAAAACATAATGCACTTTTCCATACTTCTTTGACACACCAAAATACTATTCCCACAAAATTACTGAAATTCTTAAAGATGTTAATTTGCAACAGAAAGAGATGCTTTGGTAGAAATGCTGTGGTGTGCCTCACAAAGACCCCATGTCTCAGGCCCTGGGATATTTAATGTATTTGTCACTCATTCAACTAACACATTGTTATTTTCTCCTTCCATGTGCCCAGCATGGTGTTAGGCACAAAAGGGGAGAAGTGATCACAACTTATAGCAAGGTCAGTAAGGGAGAATACTAAGAGATGATCATAAAAAAGGGAGAGTAAGGACACTGCTGAGGAATTAAAAAAAAAAAGCCAAGAGTAAAGAAAAAACATTCCCTCATATTTCTTCTTCCTCCTCACTTCTATTCCCAGGGAGAGCTCTGTAAAAATTTATCAAAACTGTCACCAGAACACTGTATACAATATGCTGTTTATCATATGTAAGAAGCATGTATATATAAGAACATAGATATATTTATTTGTTTGCATTTGCCCAAAGAAACAATAGAAGCATGATAAAACCCTGTAATTATAAAAATGGTTATTTCTACTGGTAAATGGGGACCAGAGGGGAACAAAACTGGGAGGAGGGGAGTAAAAGGGGACTAAACAATAATGGAAAAAATACAATAACAATTAAATTAAAAAGTAACTTTATGTAAGACAGAGACCAGTGGGTGAAATAGTCATTAAAGCAAAGAGAATGAGGACTTTATTATAGTGATGATCAGAAACTAGGTTTCAATATCTTGTTTAAGCTAAGCAGGTAAACAGAACTGCGTGCAAAAATAATATGTCTTCAACATTTCATTCCAATAAGATTAGTTTGTATTAAAAACTGCATAATTACTATAGTTTTGGAATATGTTATTATTTAGAGAAACTGGGTGAAGTGTTCACAGGATTCCTCTGTATCACTTCTTATAACTACATGTAAATATATAATTATTTCAAAATAAATTTTATAATTTCAAAATACTTGACCAGAAAAAAAGACTTCTCTGTATAAAGGTTTTTTTATATGACTTTTATTTGAGTCATGTCATTATATTATTTCAAGAGGTAGCAATTTATACAAACACATATATAAAGGAAAGCATGTTGGAGTCTTGTTGAAATGACAAGTATACCAGTAGCTGCTTTGAAATAAAATCTATTATTTATATTATAATATGCTTTAATATACATGCCATAGCTTTTCACCCTCTGTGTGACGATGTCTGGGATTCAATATATTGATGGATGACATATATTCAGGGCGATCTCTGTGCAAGCCACACATTTTTTAATGTTTCACTTAAGACACTCAGCAAATTTAAGATGTTATTTTTATTAACTCCTTTTTTGTCAAGTGAGGATACCAAGTGGAAAAGAATGTACAGATCCTCAAAAGCTCATTCTGGGTTGCCTGACTTGCTGGAAACTCAGGCTGCCATTCTCCAAATAGAGTGAATTTATCCGATAAATATTTCAACAGAAGCAATGACTTTCATCCCCTGAAGAACATCTCCTGAGAACCTGAGTTCTTTTCCAGCAACCCTATAAAGAGCTGGCTCCCAATTTCTGACTGCCAGGAATCAAAATCATCTGAATATTCCCTCACAGACAAGGTTGTCCTATTTATACTTTTAATTCTAATCCCCCCTCCCAAAAGAAAATGAAACTCACAGAGATAAATTATCCCTTTGTTGGAACATTAGCCCAAATTTAGGAATCAAGCAAAATGTCCTATCTGCCACCATGGCTTTATGTCAGAAGATAGATGGGGACCCATGCCTGCTTTTGTCCCCTTGTAGACTGGTTTTGTACTTAATCCACCCTTAACTCCGTACTTTGTGATTCTAATCTAATGGTGCAGAAAGTACAAAATCAGCCTGAGCACTGTTCTCTGCTGGGTTTGCCAGCACTGTCTGGGCTAGATACAAAACCCAAGGCACTCTGTGTGTCCGAACTAGCCAGAAAGTGTCAGTTGAGTTCTGCAAAGTAGGTGCTTACAGTCCATATGGCCCTGTTGACCTCTCTACCTTCCAAAACAACATAATATCAAATTTTAATTTATTAAGACTTCAGTTATTGGTAGAAAACTGTTGTAGCATAGTTCATTGGAGGTTGAGATAGAAGATGTATAGCTGTTTTAAATCTGTGTATGCTAAGATGATAGATACAATTTAATGGACACCTTCCAAATGCCAGATTCTATACTAAATTCTTTACAAATGCTATTTATAATCTTCACTAATAAGGCAAGATAATATTGCTGCATTCACTCCTATTACAGATGGGGAAACAAATCTCTTCCAACTATTACTGCTTTTCTTAAGCAACCGATTGGTTACCAATTGGTAGAACCAAACGTCATTCATGATGTTTCAGATTTCATAGTGTGTTTTTTGTGTAATAATCTCAGGCTATTATTCGTTTAGAAAAGGAATGTATTAAAAAAGTTATTAAACAGTAAATTAGGGCACAACAGCCAATGGCAACTACTGTGAGTATCACTTTCAAACAAGATAAACAAAATCTGATTCCATTACAACAGAGCTTTGTCTCATAAATTCTGAATCTCAGTTGGGAGGCTGTTAATCTCCAAATGGTTCACAGACACTATATGCTGAGAATGCCACATTTAATGAAGGTTCTGATCAGTTAATATAAGCCCCAGAGGACGATCAACTGCACAGTGCAGGTTCTAGATAAACACTAATAATTGTTTGTTATAAATACAATGTTTCACTTGGGAAAGAGACAGGAAGATGTTAAAAATATCTTCCAGATATTAAAGTGGCATTGTGGGGAGAGGGAGAAGGAGGTTTTCTGTTATCCTAGGGCAATGCACACTCAACCTGGCTCAGTCCAACAGTCATCTGAGGAGCTCTTAGAAAACTTGCACACCTGGACCAGTTCAAGAAAGATTGATTTAAATGGTGTGGGGTAGGATTTGGATTTTTGAAAGGTATTCTAACTAGAAGTCAAAGCTAGAAAGAAAGAAAAAATCCCAACAAGTAATAGTATGGCAGATTTCACTAACCCCAATACTGACTTAAAATTCAACAGTGATTTTGAGTATCTAAAAATGCAAAGATAAGCACAAGGATACATCATAGTCCTTCACAGTCCTTAGCCTCAAAGAACTTTTATTATAAAAAGAGAATATGTTTACATGGTACTTCAATATACTGCATACTTATGCTAATTTGTTCATTGGGTCTCATAATATCTAATGAACAAAAAAGGAACCCTGAGCATATTAAGATAAATTTTAAAGATCATAGATGAGTTAAACAGGAGTTAATGATTTTAATATAAAGCTTAAAATATAGAACATTGAAATAATTCCATTAATACAACAATGCAAAAGGCTACCTCTCAAAGCAGTGCCTTCCATAAATTAAAATACTCAAAGGAAAAACTGAAAGCTCTTTTTGTTATACATGTAAAAGAGATTTTTGCATTGTGTAGGAAATCATACTGGATAGAAACATAAGTTAGGATTCTCATAGGAACTTGAACCAGTATGAGAAGTATCTATTGATAAGTGATAGATAGATAAATTAGATAGATAGATATAGATAGGTAGGTAGGTAGATAGATAGATAGATAGATAGATAGATAGATAGATGATAGATAGATAGATGAATGATAGGAAAGTAGATTGATAAGCATGGACAGGTAGATCCATAGATAGATTATCTAGATGTATGAATGAATAGATGGATGAATGGATGGATGGACAGATACAAAGATCTTTATTTTAAGGAACTGGCTCATGGGACTGTAAAGGAAAGCAAATCTGAAATCTGTCGGACAGGCCAGGGGACTGGAAAGTCTCAGGCAGAGACAGAAGCTGATGCTGTAGTCTTGAGACAGAATTTATTCTTCTTCAGGGGAATTCTGGTTTTGCCCTGCAAGCCTTTCAACTGAGTGGAAGAGGCCCACCCACATCATTGAGGATAATTTTCTTAACTTAAAATTGATGGTAACACATAGACCAGTGTTTGATTGAGTAACTAACTGGACATTAAATAGCCTAGCCAAGTTGTTCTTCCAACTCCTGCATTTTATAATTCTAATTAGAGAAACAAACATAAAAAGTCTATTCTTCTCACATGTAAGCCATTTTTCTAGAAGTCACATATGTGGCAGCCATGCCCAGTATCTAATACTATGTTCTAAATGATTTGCCTTTCTTCCCCATTACTGCCACACCTCACTTTGTCAATCTTATTAGAGTGAAACACAGAGCTGTCCAAACACTGACCTATCCATTACTTCGTATCTCCCTTCTAATTGACAGTGTTGACATCTGTAAGAAACCACAATCATTTGTGAAAATGATATACCAAGTTATTTTTAAAATCAAATTATTTATTATCCCAATATAAGACTGGTAAAAATCCATTTTACTAGGCTTACACCAGAAATCTAAGCATAGCTTCCTATCTCTTTCCAAACCTTATGCTCCAAATGAATCTTAGATTTTTATGAGCCTTTGGTTGTCTGTGCAGAATAAGAACCTGGGCACAGACTCAAGTGCATAGTGATAACTATTAGAGACCAAAGCAAATATGAGACAGAGTGAAAAAGTGAGCTGGGTGATTTTTATTTACTTCACTTTTTTCTGTAGCCAGCAATTTTTTGCAGAAAAATAATTTGTTAATAATCAGACAAAATATTGTTAGGGCATATAATATGGAAATCATAAGGGCTTATAGAAGGTTATAGTATCTTAAAGTATAGATGAGTGAGGGTCTCCTCACTTTCCCTAAACTTGGGGGCTCTTAGACTGAAGAAGCCCTACTGAAAAATGCATCCTGAGATGTTTAAGCCTTATTTTACATGTTGGCTTGAAAATATCATAATGTTAAAATGACACCGGGGGGGGGAATTTTATGCTGCTGAATGATTTGATGGTGGTGATACTAAAGCATCCGTGGGAGAATTATTTCAGAACATGGACATTTGGAGTATATTTCAAATAAACCTCCAAGACAAACATTATGAAGAGTTCACCAAATAAATCCATGCTCTTCTTCTTTCTTAGGCCAAAAAAAAAGTGAGCTGGGCATGAGCTTATGAAACTTTTCTTCTCTAAACTGATACAATTTCAGAGCATAACCCAGGAAGAAACTGAATTTCTGCCCATTCAGATTAATTGGGTTTTCTCTATAGAGAAGATAGTATAGAATAGGTGGGAAAAAGGCTACTCTGGCCATGAAAAAGAAAAGAAAGAAACACAGAGAGAGAGGAGAGAGAGAGAGAGAAAGAGAGAGAGAGAACATGGGTATAGAAAAATGGCAATGAATAAGTACCAATCAAAAATAATGATAAATGTAAATGGATTAAATGCTCCAATCAAAAGACATAGCATAGCTGAATGGATAAGAAAACATGATCTGCATGCATGCTGTCTACAAGAAACCCACCTAAGAACAAAAGATCTACACAGGTTGAAAGTGAAAGGATGGAAAATGATATTTCAAGCAAACAGACATGAAAAGAAACTTGAAGTAGCAATACTTATATCAGACAAAATACACTTCAAAACAAAAGCCATAAAAAGGGACAAAGAAGGTCACTACCTAATACTTAACAGAGTAGTCCAATAGGAGGATATAAACCGTGTAAACATGTATGAACTCAACTTAGGAGCAACTAAATATATAAATAAAAACTTGGAGGACTTCAAGAAAGATATTGAAAACAACACAGTCATTATAGGGGATTTTAATACCCTACTGTCAACAATGGATAGGTCTTCCAAACAAAGAATCAACAAGGATATTGTGGCACTGAACGACACTCTAGATCAAATGGACTTAATTTATATATTCAGAAACTTTAATCCCAAAGAAGCAAAATATACATTCTTTTCAAATGCACATGGAACATTAACAAGGATAGACCACTTGGTAAGACACACAAAAAAAAGCCTCAACAAATACAAGAAAGTTGAAACATGTCAAATATGTGCTCAGATCACAATGGACTGAAACTAGAAATCAACCTCAAGGAAAAAACTCAAAAACATTAAAAACTCAGAGACTGAATAACATGTCATTAAATAATGAATGGGTCAACAATTAGATGAAGGCAGAAATCAAATATTATCATGAAACAAATGAAAATGAACACACAACAACCTAAAACCTAAGGGACAAAATGAAGGCAGCACTGAGAGGAAGTTCATAGCAAAATAGGCCTACTTAAAGAAGGTTGAAAACCTCAAGTAAACAGTCTAATCTTACATCTATAAGAATAGGAGGAACAACTACAAACAATGCCCAGAGCAAATAGAAGAAAGGAAATAATGAAGATTAGGGCAGAATTAAATGGCATAGATACTGTAAGAACAATTCACAGGATCAATAAACCTAAGACCTGGTTCTTTGAAAAGATAAACAAAGTTGACAAACCTTTAACCAGATTCATCAAGAAAAAAAGAGAGAGGACACAAATAAATAAACTCAGAAATAAAAGAGAAGTTACAACCAATACCACAGAAATACAAAGGATTGTAAGAAATTAGTATGAACAACTATATGCCAAGAAATTGGACAACCTTGGCAAAATGGACAAATTTCTGGAAACAAACAATCTGCCAAAACTGAATCAAGAAGCAGAAAGCCTGAATAGACTGACAACAGCCTGTGAAACTGAAGCAGTAATCAAAAATCTCTCAACACACAAAAGTCCTGGACCAGATGTCATCACAGGTGAATTTTGCCAAACATTTCAAAAAGAACTCACACCTCTCCTTCTCAAACTATTTCAAAACTTTCAAGTGGAAAGAAGTTTTTTAAGCTGATCTTACAAGGTCAGCATTATCCTAATTCCAAAACCAGATAAGACACTAAAAAACAAGAAAATTATAGGCCAATATCCCTGATGAAAATAGATGCTAAAATCCTCAACAAAATATTAGCAAACCAAATACAGCAATGAATCAAAAAGATCTTACACCATGGTCAAGTGGGATTTATTCCAGGAATGTAAGGTTGGCACAATATTCCAAATCATTAAATGTGGTTCATCAGATAAACAAAATGAAGGACAAAAACCACATTATCATATCAATAAATGCAGAGAAAGCATTGATAAAATCCAGCATCCATTTATGATATGAACTCTCAGCAAAGTGGCTATAATATATGACAAACCCACTGTCAGCATCATACTCAACGGGCAAAACCTAAAAGCTTTCCCCTTAAAATCAGAAACAAGACAAGGGTGTCCACTTTCACCACTCTCATTCAACATAGTACTGGAAGGTCTAGCCACAGTGATCAGACATGAAAAAGAAATAAAAGGCATCCAAATTGGAAAGAAGGAAGTAAAACTGTCACGATTTGCAGATGACATCATAGTGTACATAGAAAACCCTATAGGCTCCACCAAAAAAAACTATCTAATAAGTGAATTTAGCAAAATAGCAGGATATAAAAGTCAATATTCAGAAATAGATGGTATTTTGCACACCAACCATGAAATATCAGAAAGAAAAATGAGGGAAAAAAATCCCATTTACTATAGCAAAAAGAAAAATAAAGTATCTAAGAATACATTTAACCAAGGAGGTAATAACCTGTACTTGTAAAGTTATAGAACATTGAAGGAAGAAATTAAGGAAGATACAAATAAATGGAAGAATATACCATGTTCAGGATTAGGAGAATTATCATTAAAATGTCCATACTACCCAAAGCAATCTATAGATTTGATGTAGTTCCTATTAAAAAACCAATGGCATATTTCACAGACCTATCACCATCATCAAAATGAAAAGGAAACTGACTGTATAGGAGAATATATTTGCTAATAATACATTGGAAAAGGGTTTGATCTCCAAAATATAAAAAGAACTCATATGACTCAACACCAGGAAGACAAATAATCCAATTAAAAAATGGGCAAGGGGTCTGAAAAGACACTTATCCAAGGAGGACATACAGGTGGCCAAAAAAATATTAAAAGATGCTGAACATCACTAGCCATCAGAGAGATACAAATTAAAACCCCAATGAGATATCACCTCACATCTGCCAAAATGGCTGTCATTAATAAATCAACAAACAGCTGCTGATAAGGATGAGGAGAAAAGGGAACCCTAGTGTACTGTTGGAAGGAATACAGACTGGTGCAGCCACTGTGGGAAACAGTGTGGAATTTCCTCAAAAAACTAAAAATGGAAATGCCTTTTGTCTTACTGATTCCACTGCTGGGATTATGCCCTAAGAATCCTGAAATACCAATTCAAAAACTTGTACACCCCAATGTTCATAGCAGCACTATTTACAATAGCCAAATGCTAAAACAGCCTAAGTGCCCATCAGTAAATGAATGGATGAAAAGCTGTGGTACATTTACACAATGGAATACTTACTACACAGCAAAAAGGAAGAAGTAACTCTTACCCTTTGCAACAGCATGGATGGAACTGGAGAGCATTATGCTAGGTGAAATAAGCCAAATGGTGAAAGACAAATACCATATGATCTCACCTACCCAGGAATCTAATGAAAATAATAAACTAATGAACAAAGTAGAACCACAGGCAAGGAACACACTGATAGTGATCAGAAGGGATGAGCAAGGGAGTTAATGGTTGAAAAAAGGGGAAGGGACTAGTCAAAGAATGTGTATGAATGACCCATGCACATGGACAACAGTGTGGGAATTTACTGTGAAACCTGGGGGTGAGATGGGTGGAGGAAGGCAAAGGGAAAAATTGAGACAACTGTAATAGAATAACAATTAAAAATGATAAAAGAGTATTTTTTGGAAAGGATAAAGAATCAAAATGATTTTAATTTGCATCTCTCTGATGGCTAGTGAAGCTGAGCATCTTTTCATGTCTCTTGGCCCTCTTTGTCTTCTTTGTCTTGTATGTCTTCTTTGGAGAAGTGTCTGTTCAAGTCCTTTGCCCATTTTTTTAATTGGCTTGTCTTCCTGGAGCGGAGTCGTGTGAGTTCTTTATATGTTTTGGAGATCAGGCCCTTGTCTGAGGTATCATTGGCAAATATGTTTTCCCATACTGTTGGTTCTCTTTTTATTTTAATGCTGTTTTCTTTAGCCATGCAGGAGCTTTTTATTTTGATGAGGTCCCATTTGTTTATACTTCCCTTTATGTCCCTTGCTTTAAGGAACATGTCTGTGAGGATGTTGCTGCATGGAATGTCTGAGATTTTCCTGCCAATGTTTTCCTCTAGGACTTTTATGGTGTTATGACTTATATTTAAGTCTTTTATCCACCTTGAATTTATTTTTGTATATGGCATCAGTTGGTGATCAACTTCCATTTTTCTGCACGTAGCTGTCCAGATCTCCCAACACCATTTGTTGAAGAGGCTATTTTTGCTCCATTTTATGCTCTTGCCTCCTTTGTCAAATATTAATTGACCATAAAGACTCAGTGAGTGGATCAAAAAACTATGGTATATTTACGCAATGGAATTCTACACAGCAGAGAGAAAGAAGGAGCTTATACCCTTTGCAGCAGCTTGGATGGAACTGGAGAGCTTTATGCTAAGTGAAATAAGCCAGGCATTGAGGGACAAATACCATATGATCTCACCTTTAACTGGAACATAATCAACAGAAGAAAAAAGCAAACAAAATATAACCAGAGACACTGAAGTTAAGAACAATCTAACAATAGCCAGAGGGGAGTGGGGAGGGGACAGTAAGGAGAGGGGATTACAGGAACTACTATAAAGGACACATGGACAAAATCAAGGAGGAGGGTGGAGGTAGGTGGGAGGGGGGGTTCGGCTAGGGTGGGGTGGAGTGATGGGGAGAAAAGGCATACAACTGTAACTGAATAACAATAAAAAAATTTTAAAAAAGAATCAAAATGGAAGAAAAAATCCAGTAAAAAGGAAAATTAGGAAACAGCCGCAGGATATTTTGTGTCAACTTTTGTCAGTTCAGCCAAACACACACAAAAGAATGCCAAGACAGAACTTGAAATTTGGAACTGCTTTATTACAAATTGTATTTTACATCTAATCTTATTATATACAAATAATACATTGATTCTATCTCGACCTGGTTTTCATGAGAAGAGATGTTAAAGAACGTACAGAACTGAATCAAAAGAATTTTTACTCCTCATATCTAGCTAGTTTACTTTGCAGCAATCAGCTAAACTTACAGGATTTATGGGATATGGATGGTAGTGGGATTGAATTCTTTAGATTTATGATATCTTTACAGAGATTTTGATTTATTCATAATGGTATCAGGTTTGATGAGAAACTTTCCTCCTTAGTGCACCTGAAAATGGACAAATTAGCAGCTGTGAGAGACGTTTCCTCAGCATTTGCAGAAAATTGTAAATTACATTACTCTATGGGACAGAATGTAACAATAGATGAAATGTTACCTGGGTTTAGAGGCAAATGTGGGTTCAGACAATATATTCCACCCGAGCCCAGCAACTATGGTATAAAAATTTTTGCTCTGTTTGATTCAAAAGTATTTTGCACAGGAACTCTTGAAATATATGCTGGTAAGCATCCTGAAGATCCTTATTTGGTTAGTAATAAACCATCAGAGGTAATCAAGAAACTTTTGGAGCCCATTTATTTATTCTGATATAATGTTACAGCAGAAAACTGGTTCACTGATATAAATCTTATCTCCAACTTGAAAAAGAAATGACTTTCTATGTAGGTGCTGTTCATGAGAATAAATCCCACTACCCCCTGAATTTGTGTCTTCTGAAAACAGGCCTGGAAAATCCAGCTTATTTGCTTTTGGTACAGATTGCACACTTGTATTTCATACATGCAAAAGGGAAAAAGTGTAATTTTAGTTTCAAATATGTGTTTTAATGATGCTGTAAATTTATGTTTGCAAAAGCCTGACATAATAAAATATTACAACCAAAGGAAGTCTGGAGTTAACACTGTGGACCAAATGATAAGTACATGTGATGTGGTGAAGAACACCAGAAGATAGCCTGTGGTTATATCTACACAATTTTGAATATTGTAGGAATAAGTGCTCAGACTATGCACATGCTGAACAGCAATGCAAAAATAAGGTGCAGAATATTTATCAGAAATGTTGTAAAGCAGTTAGTGTCAGAACAAATAAAAAAGCATTCAGAAATCTCTACAGTTATGCATAAGCCTTTAAACCTGAAACATCATCAATTTCAAACACAAATTGAAGGAAATTCTAACGACCACATAGATACAGGTCTCTTGACAAGCAGAAAAAAAATGTGCTAGGTGTTATGCATCCAAAATAGATTGTTTATCAAAATACTTTTGCAAGTGTTGTGAAAAGTATTCATGCCTTAAGCATAGCAATATTGTTTGCAATGACTATTACAAAGGTTTTGCAAAACCAACTATTGAAGATTCTTATTAATTAATGTTAGAGACAAGTTTTTGGTCGTACTTTTTTTTAGCAATATCCATGTTTCTGTTATTTGGAAGAAAAAAATTTATTCTTTATGTTTTTATATTTCTTTAACAATTTCTAGATTGTAACTGAAAATAAATAAAACTCATGTATTTTATTATATAAGTATAATAAATGCAAATTTGCTGTGGGGTTTTTTTTTGCATTTCAGTACATACTAGTAATGAATTTATCTCTTGGATATACATGATCTATGCTGTAATTTTTTTGACTGTTGCCTCTGCAGTGTTAAAGTTGTCCCCAAAGTCCCTATTGTCTTTACAACAATGCTGGTGATATGAGATATCTATCAATATCTTCTCTGCTATACAGCACTCTTATCTCTTTTTAGTTTGTTCTCCATTACACTAAATTCCAAGTATGTTGATCTGCTCACATATTCTCATATTCTCAGATATCTCTGTCTAGATTTACCTCAACAAACTTCAGGAGGTCAAGCAAAATTTTTACATTTAGTAGATTAACATACAGTGGAAAAAGAAAAGACCTGAATTTGTAGTTGTCATTTTTGTTGGAAATTTTGTTCCCATATTTAAATCTTTGTTCTCATCTGCTAAGTAAGAAGAGTTCAAAGTATGAAAGAATGCTTGTTTTTCCAAGCAATACCCACTACAAGCTCCCTGAAACTGGTCTACAGAATATGAACCATAAATAGCCTAGGAAAAGCAATATCCTTAAGATAATTGTGCCTATACAAAATGTCTTTGAACTGTTGCCTGTGATATAAGAGTGGTGAAATATGTATAATGTTAAAGGAAGTTTTGTTTTCTAAATCTGCATTCAGGGATTGTAGGGGCATATAAGAAGAGTGCATGTGATTATCTCAGTAGCATTAGAGGGAAACACAGGCTCTGAGAGTAACTACAGGAAGACTGAGGGTGCCATGAATAACTAGGAAAGATACAGACACTGTACACTGAAATATGATCTTCCCGTTAGCTAGAAACCCAGAAACTCCCCTTGGCCTGAGGAGATCTGGGATATACCCCCAGGTAAAAAAAGTAATAGAGATTTTGGATTGGGGAAAAGAATCCAACGTTCTATTAGATTAATCAGAGACAAAGTGGAGAAGTATTCTCCGCAAAATTTTACAAGGCTGAGACGTAATGAAGTTCTGAGTTATCACATGGGGACTTCCATTCCACCAGTTCCTAATGATGATGTCCATTACTTAACTCTCTAAATTTTGTCTTTTCAAGGATGGAGCAAGACCTAAATAAACTGCAATTCTTATTTTTTTAAAAAAGGTTTTTAAAACCTAACACTTATCAAATATATAATAGATATGAGGTCAAGTCTTTGGAAAATGTCCAGTCATTGTTAATATAACAAAAATGGATTGTGCCACATTGATGTAACCTGGCAGCCAAGGAGAGTAGACTGGAATGCACATGCATGAACAATGACGACTTCACTGTACTAGTTACTGGGTGCAATAGATGCCATTGAGTGAGAATGTATACTGTGTGGCCATAGTATTCAAAGTGACTGAGCAAGTAGAGCAATAAATCTGCATCAAATTTTGCATTAAGCTTGAACATTGCTCTACAGCAACTATTCAGGTGATTCAGAAGGCCACAACTAAGGTCAGCTTCATCACACCTGCTCATACATTATGACTTGTATAGAATTATTTGGCAAAACATCAAATCACCCAGGTGACACAGCTTCCCTACAGCCCAGATTTGGTGCCCTGAAACTTCTGGCTTTTCCCAAAACTAAAATCACCTTTGAAAGGGAAGAGATTTCAGACTGTTCATGAGATTCAGGAAAATATAATGGGGCAGCTGATTGGGAGAACTGTGTGAGGTTCCAAGTTGCCTACTTTGAAGGAGACTGGGGAGTCATTGTCCTCTGTACAATGTTTCTTGTCTCTTGTATCTTCTTCAATAAATGTCCCTATTTTTCATATTACATGGCTGGATACCTTCTGGACAGACCTTGTATAGTATTATTCAATACTTAAAATAAACCTGTCATATAGCTATTTTCCTAATTTTGAAGATGATATAAATGACACAGAGAGTTTAACTCATTTATCACACAACTAACAAAAGGAAAACCAGGATGTGGACTCAGATACTTCTTACACAAAATCCATGTTCTTAATTACTATGCAAATTTATATTACACTTGGAATAACTTTAACTGTATTATTCAAGCAAGACCTACTACTCCAACATCCCAAATCTCAGTGGCTTACAGGTAGAAACATTATTGCTCAATGGCATCACAATCCAGTGATATGTGTTTTTCTGTGTGTGTGTTGGGAAAAGAGGCTAAGGGGACATTGGTCTCTTATGATTTATGACCCACCATTTAACCATCTGTCACGCTTGGCTTCAAGGGTGTCTACAGAAGGGGAAAGAAAGTGGAATTATGTGAAAATGATTTTAATGTAAAGGTGGTAACCTCACTTATACCCATTTTTCATTGGCTTGTGGTCAGTTCTATTGCCCCACCTAACATAGGGAGAGCAGGAGGTATACATTTCTGTTACAATAAAAGAGAGGTTACATAGTGAAGTTAAAACAAATCTGGAAAAGTAACACCATCACACAACATTATTATTCACAAGAATATATCTTTACTATGAAAAATCCATTTCATGCTTGTCTACTTTGGTAAATCACAAAATTAGGTTTGAAATTGGTTAAAAATGAGAGTGATCATAAGAAAACTAAAAGGCATTTGATGTTGATGATCAGAGGTTGGCGTCCGGCCAGATGTTAACATAATCCAATTTTAGTTCATGATCATAATCTGTGCTATTTCTCTTCTTGGAGAATGGGTGCTCATTTCTTAGATGCTATTCTTGTCCTGATAAATGCTTACTTCTCTTTTTCAGAAAAAGTTCCACAGTGAATACCACTATAAACAATAAACTTTGATATTTAGTCAAAATTAGGTAGTATTTAGAATGTATGTCATAAAAAAATCAAAGCAAAAAACAGGTTTTTCATACTTGCTGTAACAACTGAGTCCAAACACCTTGGCAACCATTCCAGAAATGAAAGATTTACCTAAACACATTTCTGTTATACCCATCACAGAGAAAAGCAAATGATTTGAAAAGGGACATAAATGTAAAGTTTATTGAGTTTCTTAATTGTTATATTGTAATAATTGTCTCATTCAAAAGTACTTATATTCATATTCAACAATATGAGAAAGTATCTTGTTTATGATTGGTATATTATAATAATGAACCATCAAACATTTTCTTATTCTTAAAATTCTGTATTTAATTGCATCATTTGAAGGTCACTGCAATATACTAAAGGTAAACAACTTTTTTAACTTAACCTGAGGAAATAAAATATGATTTTGTAAAGTTTTCAGTATGGAGAGACAACCACAAAAAAGGAGAGTGCATTAAGAGATGAATACAAAATCTGGAAAATAAATAAGTATTGGGACCAACAGGTAAAACTGTTGCTTTTTTATTTTATTTTTCTAATAAGAAAGTTTCAAAGACTAAGAAAATCATACTAAGCCTAAGATAGAAGCCATGGTTTCATTTTATTAATTATTTGCCTACTGTGGGAGGGTGGATAGTGATTTTCAGTTTTGTGTGTATTCTTTTACAAGCATAAAATAACAATAAAGAGCACAATGAAAGGATAATGGGATACTGGTTAAAAACTCAGACTTTCTGATCTCCTGCTTACTAGTTGTGTGACCTTTGAAAAGGTACTGAATCTTTCAGTTCAGTTTACCTATCTGCAAAAATGGGTATAAAAGTCACTAACTTAAGGAGGTATCATGAGCCTTAGCTAAAATAATGTATATAAAGTCCTTGTAACATAGCAAAACACATGATATGAGCTCAATGAATGGATGTTACTGGGATTATTATTAGCCATTATTATCACTCCAAAACATGAACTGCATTTATTTTTTCATATACCTCTTTTTGTTTATATTTGTTCATATAGCATTAAGGCAAAAACCTGTTTTATTAAAAAAACTGGAGGAAAATGAAAGGTGATGATAAGTAGAAGGTAATATAAGCAGGAGAGCTGTGGATAAAGCCTACAGGTTGCATTCCCTTTGGTCTTATGTTAAAGCACTAGCATGATCAGTAGCAGGAAATACATCGTGCATGCATAATATTTTCAAGAATATTAAGTCTAGAACTGTTGAAAAATCTGTAATTGAGAGAAATAAATTGAAATAGGTGTAAAAGTCGCTGAATTCTGAATCCAAAATAACAAAATAGAATTCTTCTGGGAAGGATACAATCTCATATCTCCAGAAATGCATAACTGGTAATAGATATTAAATGAGCAAAGAAGGTAGAAAACATTATTACTGAATAATTTCTGGGAGTGTTAATGGGAAACAAATTAAATGTGAATTTATATGGAAACATAGAGCTACAAAGAATGAAGTGAAATGTTAAAGGTCTAATACCAGCAAAATACTTATTTTAGTTGAAACAACTGATGGAATGCATGACTCTATGATTATGTATGAGAAACTCTGTTTCGTGAGAGAAATAACCAGATAGAAAGAAATCTCATAGGGAAGAGTCTTTTAGTGGGAGTGGCTAAAAGAACTGGCCAGTGACACAGTCCCAGGTGACCAATAGTTTCACCGGGAGAATGTGAGAAATCACTCTTGTTTGGAAGATGGAAGAGAGTACAGTGGAGAATCAAACAAGATAATTAGGGGGAAATAAATTTAGGATAAGTTATCAGAAAAAGACTTCTTGGCAAGACCCACTTATATCTAGTTTCAAAAAAATAAAAAAAGAAATATAAATTAATCCATGGAGCTTGTTTATAATTTGGTTGAAATATTACCTGGGATAATGTATGTATGGGGAAAATTGTATTTTACTAGTGAAATAAGGTATCTCTATTCCCTGAGGGTGAAATACATGATAGAATACAACTCACAGTGACAAAAAAGAAGCTATTGCATTTCAGAGCATTTTAGTTTTAAATCTGTAGTTTTAACACTACTAAACAATGGTATTTGCATTTATTTGTTCTTCATAGTACTGGAATGATCAATCTTTTTCATAATTAGAATCAACACTAATCTAGCTGTTGGAACATAATTTGAAGTTTTTTGTAAGCATCTACCCTGTTCAACATTTTTAATCAAATCTTCCCCTTAATTCAAGGTTCATTTCAAATCCCAGGCTATATTTATTTCATATAATGATAAATAGGAAATTATTTTTTCTATTTTTAATATAACTTTTTGTATCTTCTCTGGTTGAAGATGGGAAATAATACATTTGGTTCCATGGATTATACCTACATGCTTAGTTCTTGATGTACAGTAGACTTCATAATTACATGGATAGAATCAGGAAGAGGATGTATGTAGTAAAGTTGGGCTTCCAGAGAAGATGCTCATTAACTTTATTAACTTAAATAAAGTGTTTTATTAACTTTACCTGACCTTTCCATTTAAGGATTACTAAAAAAAATAAGAAGTCAAGAAGTCATTATTGTCCACTAGAAGAAAAAAATAGGAACCCTCTTTTCATCATGTAATGGCTGTCTGCTTTGATATTTACTTTTATTACTAAGGAAGACACTCTTATGTTTCCTCCCATTATTAAGGAATTCCTACTGTCCACAGAAGTAAGCTGTGGAAAGCCTTAACAAGTATTGAAATAGCTAGAGACATGGAAGTAGTTAGAAACAATTTAAAGTTCTGCCTTACAAGATACCTCACTACACATATCCAAAAAATAAAAAATCTGCAGTGATTGCTGTGTTTCATTTATAGTATTCACACTGTAAAATATCAGAAGGTATTTTTTAGTTTGTCTGTTTTTTTGTGTTCATTTTTTACTAAATTGGCATTGATATTTCCCTCCCACAGGTCAAATTTACAAAAAATATTTGCAATCCAAAGAAGAAACCCCAGGAGTGAACTCAGAAGGATAACTGATGTGTCTTAAATAATTTCTAAGAATTCTAATTTGGCTACTATTTCAGATTTTCTTTTTATATTTATCCCACTATTGAGAAAGAACAGCAACACCTTCCAACCATCCTTATTTAGAAAATTATGGCTTTGATTTGAAACCAGACTTCCCATTATTCAGAAGAGAAAATGAAGTCTCTGCATCTCTTGCTATTCATTCCAAATAAGTAGAAGAGATAAAATCACAGCAAGGAGTCACCAAATTTTGTGACTTAACTGGATTGATGAACTGTAATGAACTGGGATGAAACAACTGAAATACTATGGGAGCAGATAGTTATTATGGATGTTAGTTCATGTTTGGTCTTAAATATTTAGTTAAATTAGCATTTATTAGCTAAACACTTAGCTATATGTTTATATATATTTTCTAGATGAATAGGTAACTTTGCAATGAAAAAAACATTCACTTAAATCTCAGAAATGCCATAAAACTTGTGTAAAGTGGATATTACCCACATATTATTGATACTTCAGTGACTGGAGATCACCAGATTCCAAGTTCATATCCATTTCATGTTATTAACCAATGCAAAATATGCATTAAAGAGTTTCTTATCATCAATAGATCATTTGAATAAATTCAAAATCAATGCATGAATTTCATTGCAATGTATAAATTTTGAAAGTCCAATATATTGATATTTACATGTTGATGCATTGGGAATTCCATTCCCCTGCCCGCCCCTCCTAAAAAATCACAAAATGTTAGTTGTTCTGTGTAGCTTTAAAATGTTGAAAAATCTTGAGTTATTTTACTCAATCATTGCATTTTTTAATACTTCACACTATTTCTCACATTTTATTTTAATGCGGTATTATGGCATCAATTACATTCATCACAACTGTCATACTTGTATTTCAGGAGCATAGAGGATGAAATAAAGGTTTGTGTAGAGATAAATTAATTGGGAAGTGGCCCAAAGAGCAAGAGTGAGGGATAAAGAAACCAAAAGTAGGAAGGGGAAGCAGCATGATAACCAGGACAAAACATGTTATCTAGTTGGCTCTGTCTGTGAGCCACTAAAGTACTGATCCAATCCGAACCTCCTTAAGAGCCTACAGAATGTATTACACATTCATCACTTCTTGTCCCCTGTTGTTTGAGTTGATCCATAAGGCATTACTTTCCTGAATTTTGGAGTTGCAGATACATGAGTGCATTGGTTCTTTGTCAGAGTTGGAGAAACTCCTGGAAGGAAGACAGGATCTCTAAATATTTGAGGTAAGGTGTGTAGTGCTAAAGTGTTGGAAGCCATTACAGCTATGACTGGGTTGTGCCCAGGTCAAGACAGTAAGGTGTGTCTAGGAAGTATCCAGTACTAAAATATAGACTTGGACATTTGCTAAGTGTTTGATATTTACACTATCACAGAGCACAGATTACTGCCACTTATATTACAGAATGTTTTAGCTGATCCCAAGTTCTACCCTGCTTTATCTTTCACACATTGACCATGCTCCCCTCTTGTCTAGGATATTAAGATATTTATTTCTGACATAATGGAGGAAGAGAATGTGCAGGTCCCTATCCTCTCACTCTACTCCTGTATCTGTTGTTATATCATTGTTGCATTGACAGCAAACAGCAATATAGACAAAAATGTTGACTGATGCATTTCTCTAAACATCACTCAGAAATGTCTTCTTTTTGTCCAGATTATTCAGTATTTGGTGAACACTTTTACTATCAGTGCATAACCAATGTGGAGAAAAGAGCTGGCAGAATTTACTAAAATCAAACAATGAAAAACTAAGCATCAATTTTTAAAAAGATTTTATTTATTTATTTTTAGAGAGGAGAAGAGAGGAAGAAAGAGAGGAAGAGAAACATCAATGTGTGGTTGCCGCTTGAGTACCCCCTACTGGAGACCTGGCCTGCAACCCAGGCATGTGCCCTGACTGGGAATTGAACTGGTGACCCTTTGGTTTGCAGTCCAGCGCTCAATCCACTGAGCCACAAGGCAAAAAACTAAACATTAATTTGATGACTTCTGTCCTCTTGTACTATGTAAACTTTGCCTAAGAACTATTCTGCAAATTTTGCATGTCAATCACTGTAAGGAGTCTTAAACAGAAGCTGTATATAAAATACATGTAAATTCTATTGAAATGCATTTGATTACAAATATTCATTGTGTATATGTCAGTAGCAAAAGCAAAATTTTGTAAATTACTAAGTGCTAGAGAAATTCCTTTCCAACTTAAACAGGTACTGTATTTTATGCCTAATGCTTGCAAAGATTCTTGTACATCTAGGCAACATTTACATGCAGACTATAACACACATAAGCAAAGCTTTGTCACTCCTCTGATTAAAGGAATTGATTTGACTTTAAGAAGAGTGACTTTAATTAGCTGTGCAAATGCCATTAATTCCAATTAATCTTCTCACAGTGTCAAGACAAAAATTCTGAGAGAAGATAAATTGCAGCAAATCAATATAGTCCTTGTTTTTACCAGGAGCAGGTGCTTGAGGAAAGAAGGATGTCATTAATAGGTGTCTATATCAAGAAGTATTTAAACAAGACAGTAATTCAATGTGAAAAGCTTCTAGATGATTTTGTATATCCTATTTATATATCCCTTAATTGCTTTCAATTGAATAAGAAGTATTTACCATGGAGATTTTGAAAATTATTATAATTCTATGGTAACTAATTTATATAATATTTGCTACTGTAGAAAATATAAAGATTAAAACATATGTTCAAATGCATTGTACTCTCCATGTGCCTTTAGTTCAAATACAAAGAATTTTGGTTAGTGTGGCAGCAATGATTAATAGTTACTATATCAAATCAAAACACCACAGTAAAATATCAGAGTGTAGAGACAAAGTTAAAATAAAAACTGCCGGGCCCTGACTGGTGTGGCTCAGTCGACTGGGCATTGTCCTGCAGAGTGAAAGGTTGCTGGTTTGATTCCCAGTCAGGACACATGTCTGGGTTGCAGCTTTGGTCCCCATCAGGACTGATGTTTCTCTCCCTCTTTCTCCCTCCCTTGCCCTCTAAAAATAAATAAGTAAAATTTTTTTTAAAATGGAACATTTCCATGTGCCAAAGTCAGAGGGATTATTCATGAAAATATGGAATATTTAAAAATGTATTCTTAGACTACCTATATATTTAAGCTCTGATTTTAATTCTTACCAATCTTCCTCATTAATTTATTTTGTAGTCAGTAAATATATATATAGAGATAGATAGATAGATGATATAGATAGATAGATAGATAGATAGATAGATAGATAGATAGATAGATAGATAGATGATAGATAGATATAGATACATAGATACATAGATATATCATTCTCACTGTCAAGGTCTTTAAGTTTCCTTTTCCTCCACTGGATCAATTCATGATCCTTCTAGCAAGCATCTCTCCCTATAGAGATCACATAATCTTCGGTTCCCTGCAGCCAGGGTGTCTCTTCGTGAGTTTGTTTGTATTTACTATTTAGCACTTATCATACCTGAGGTTGTTGGTTTTCTCTTAATTAGTTTCCTCTGTAGTTCTTCCAGGTTCTATAGGGCTACTCTGTAGACAGGCTCACCACATGTTCTAAAGCTAGCACAATGCTTGGACCATAGTGAGCACACTATACATGAATAAATAATAAATAATCAAATGACAAAGTCATAAGGACAGATGCCTTCTAAAAAGTAGTAAATAATGCTTCACTTGTGGGTTGGGGATCCCAAGGTCACCTTCAGCCTTGAGGATTCACTAAGACTTGCAGGACTCAGGACAAGACAGCCCTAATACTCCTACAGTTCATTACAGTGAAAGGATAGAGATTGAAATCAACAAAGGGAAAACATACGGGGAGTAAAGTCCATGAGAAACCAAGAGCAAGCAAACTTCCAGGTGTTCCCTGCCAGTGAAGTCCCATGAGGGCACAATTCTCCCAGCAGGAATATGTGACAATATAGACAAAGTGTTGCCAAATGAGGGAAAGTCACTCAAACTTAAGTGTCTAGAATTGTTATTGGGTGTGCAGTCAGCCCCTGTCACTCACATTTTTGGGGTGAACTCATCTGGTCACAGTTAACAGGCACACAAAAGCATTCATCTCAGGCAGCATATCTGAGCTTATGTCCCAGGAGCCAGCCAAGTGCCAGAACCCAAAAGAGGTATGTTTTTTGTTTTTGTTTTTAATGGGTAGGTTTTCAGCAATCCAAGTACCCCTTCCCTACACAACTTGCTTGCCATGTCTCTGCCTACCTGGCTTGAAATTCTCCTTGATTATCTGAAATATTCTGTTGCAGAGCCCCTAATATCTTCATTTGCTGACGTTTAGCACAAAATGTGATCACTCATCAGACCATGAGCCCCAGAAATACAGGGTCCTGGGATTCTTGACCTTCTGTTTTGCCCCTAAGAGAAATCTGCTTCCAATCTGCTCCCAACTTACTTTTTAAAATTCTTTTCTCTATCTGTCCCTGATATTTTATGTGTTATTACTCCTGACACCAAAGCCTTCATCTGGGCCCTAACACCTTCTCACCACACCTACTTATTGGGTCTTCAGTTCTTCACCTCTCCTGATTTCTGCTGTAATCACATGAATTTCCTAGAGTATTATTACTTTTAAAACTAACTAACAAACAAACAAACAAAAAAAGCAAAGTACACTGACAGCCACAATAAAAAGTCTCTTGAGAAGCTACTTTCCTTGAGCAATTATTTTTTGTGTGTTTCACCTTGCATCAACTTTCTCAGATGGTGCATATTTGCTTGTGTTTGCTGATCAGCTTCCTCACTTCCCACCTATTCTTTCACCCCTAGGACCCTGCTCCCTCCTCTGCCTTTCCACAAAATTAGATTTTAATAAGTTCACCAGAAATCTCTAGCTACCTAAACTAAAAGTCACTTTCCTGTCTCATCTTACAAAACTTCTCTTTGATATTTGATATTATGGACCACTTATTTTTTCAAGAGGCTCTTTATTCCTCCAATTTCCTTGAAACTATTTTATTCTTGTTCTCTGCTCTTAACCCATCAGCATCACTACCCACAATGTCCCTATTTTAACCATTTCTTCTCAGACTCCTTGTGCAATTTCCTCATTTCCAAAGCAGAGAAATAATACCTATTTCATTGGCTTACTTTCAGGAATCTGTGTGTGTTGGGGGGTGGGGAAGGAGAGAGAAATCACTTAGCATACCACTGTCAGCACAATGATGTTTCTACTGAAATCCCATGAATTCATAATTTACAGCAAAACCATCCTAAATGAAATAATTTACTGAATTATCAATATAATTTCTCTTTTCCTTAGAAAGTTGTACCTCAAATAATCTTCATACTACAAATTAAGGACTTACTTTAACACTAGAAAGAACAGGGCACAGCAAACATGGAGTCATTTCCAGGATCACAAATCAGTAATGGAAATAGAGACGTGGAATGTTGACTTTACTGGGAGCACTATCGATCCAACTGCACTGACTGATCTTTTGAGTGATTGATTACAGCTGTAAATTTTTCAGGAATAGTAATTTACGTAAACTACAGAACAGCTGGATAATGAATTGCAGTTCTGAGAATGTGTTGGGAACACATGGCTTGCTCTTCAGGGACAAAGAGAGTTCTGTTGCTGTATTTTATAAACAATGATGAAAGTGTTTCAATTTGTGAGAAGATATTTTTTTCTGAAAATTTATGCTTGACATTAATACATTTATACTTTCTAATTCAGACAGACAGAGTAGCTGCTTTGTATTTTATAGTTATTTAAGAAATTAGTCTCCCATTAAATATGTATTGAATACCATCTAAGTCCTGAACATTGTTAAGTAATATTGGGTTGGCCAAAAGGTCCATTTAGTTTTTTCCATAAAATAAAGGACACATTTTTCATTTTCACCAATAACTTTATTGATTTGGATATTTTGAGTATGTTGGCTATCTCCCACTTGGTATAAGACTGATTGTTCTCAATTAACATTTTGATTTGATTTCTATCTATCAACTTCAACTGGTCTACCCAACCATGGAGCATCATCCAATAAGAAATCTCCAGCATGAAACTTCTCAAATCACTGTTGACATGTTCAGTCAGTTGTTGGGGGGCTTTAACGCAGCCCCCCCAGTCCACCATGGATGAAGAATAAGTCTACCAAGACATGATCTGCTTGGGGAGGAGAGGTGGCGGATCTCTCAAAGGAGAAGGGCCCAGAGCCTTTCTCTCCATGGGCTTTTATTAGGTTCATTCACACAAGAATACAGATAAAGCTCATCAATCATTGTTAGGCAGTAAGGGTTAAACAATACATGATTTACAGAGAACTTTGAGGGCTTATTCTGAGTTACAGCCAATTACTTAGAGGGCCATAAAACTTTAGGCGCCAGACTCATCTCAGGTCTGGACCCTTATCTTTTAAACTGAGGGTACAAATTAAGTAGGTTTCATAGGAATGTATGTATTTTTCTTAGGCCTGATTCTCCAGGGAATCCACTCCTCCCAGCACAGGACTGCACTGCCCTCTGTTATTGCTTCAGGCTTAAGTCAGGCAAGGGAAGTAAGGCAGCCAAGAGATTAGGAGACTTCTTGCAGACAGAATGAGGACTCAGGCTATTTCAAAGCCAAGGGGCGAGGGTCCATCACCCCCTTTTTCCACAGCCCCCCCCCGAGTCCTTCCCTGCGAGTTTATTCCTGGTGACCAGAGCCTGTCTTAGGTTGATCCTCCCTTGAGGATTCTTACCTGTCATTGGCTAACTGGTCAAGCTCAGGGCCAAGCAGGGTGAAGTGGGCAGAGGTGGCACACCTGCCAGGGAGATAAGCTTTGTCTCCTTAGTGGCTTATGGTCCCAACTCTGACTCAGCCTTAACCATGGGGGGTTACAGCCTCTGCAACCAGGCAGGGCGATTCCCAACAGTCAGTCACAGCACCTTCACACACTGCACAAATCTTTTTTTGTGTTTCAGTTGCTTTTTACCTTTCTTGAAATAAATAAAGCGTAATATGCCAAAAATGTTATTTATTTTCTTCCATGTTCAATATTAAAATGGCTACACAGAAATTCACCAATTTTTATGGTTTTTCTTAACATGATATGACAGCTGTCAAAATACAATTTGACAAAATTTTTTTGCGTGAAGTTAAAGACAACTAAACACCATCTTAAACACCTAAACACCATGGAAAAATCCAAATGAACTTTTTGGCCAAACCAATATGTGTCACACTGTAAAAGACAAAAAGATAAATCAGAATAATTATTTCTTAAGTTATATTTTTAAGGACACCTCAACATATACAAAGCTCAAGCTGTATTTTCTGAAAAGCTCACATTGGTCTTCCTTCCATCAGAGAAATCAAGAAAGGACATCTATTTCAAAGTTATCAATGGCAGTATAAATGGCAGTTAAATAAGGAAGGTAGATAGTCACTGAAGATGTCATAATCAGTGAAGGGATAATAAAAATGAGGGTGAGGATTGCACTTTGTTAGGCAGAAGAAGAAGAAATCTCGCATAAGGCAAAATGGGTGGTCAGGGAGGCCTACCAGGGGAATGGCCAGCAGTGTTTAATACCACCAACAGCCCGAGTAAAGAGGACAAAAATGACTCCTTGTTTTAGCGATGCAATGGCTGTCTTATCATTACAACTAAAGTCAATCATACAAATGATCTCTTGGTGCAGTTTAGTTCTTAATGCTCCCAGAGGTGTTTGTTGTGTTTCATGTTTTAATGGAAAGGAGCCATGAAGAAAGAAATGAAACTGTAGAAGATTGGGTGGTGAATAGAGATGAGGACATGAACACAGAGCTTCATGTGTTTTATTATATCTTCATTATTAAATGATACAAAAAATTGGATTCTATCTGCATGTCCTTAGAAACTTCATTATTCATTTTCATCCATGCCTCACAGAAACAGGGGTAAGTGATTGGTAGACATTAAACAGCCCCATCCCATTAAGTGTTTCACCAGTTCCTTGGACAGCAGCACCTCACTGCAGTTAATTCCTGAGAACTCTTTGTGTTACTAGATATTACTTTAACTTGAAAAACTCTACTTTGTTCATATTCTTGTGTCATAACTGCCATGCTCAACTCCACCACTTATTGGCTGGAGTGAAGTGGATCAAATATATGGTAACAAAAAGAGACTTGATTTTAGGTGGCAAACACAATGCAATATACAGATGATTTATCATAGAATTTTACACTTGCAGCATATAATTATGCACCAAGGTCACCGTAATAAGTTAACTTTTTAAAAAGTCCATGAAGAAGAAGCATTTTGGGAAGCTTGACAGCTATTTTATAAACAGTATCCTGGTGCATAGACTGAACAGCCCAGTTATGCATTACCCCTCAGAGAATCTACGCTGGAATATGTCTTACTTAATCACAATTATTTCCAACTGGAATAATAATAATATCAAACAAACATATAATACTTACTCTATAGCAAGCACTATTCTCTGATACTCTATGAGGACTCTGATACTCATTTAATTATTAGAACAACTCTGTGCAGTGGGGGGTTGTTATTAAACCCATTTTATAAGAGAAGAAGTTGAAGTGAAGTAATTTGTGTACAGCCATCTTAATAATAAATGGCAGAGCTGGGAATTGAACCCGAGCCTACAGTTTGCTCTAAATCCTGCACCATTGTCTCCAGATAGGCTAACATGTGGCTGCTTTTAAATCCCATCCTCGCAACAAGACTTTGTATATGCAGGTCAGAAAACAAGAAAGGTGATAAAATTGAACACCTTCATCTCAGTCCCATAGCAGGATCAAGATCACTGATTTAATCTGAGAGTTTGGAAGAAAACTGAAGGTCCTATGCATACCTTAAATTGACTTCAACAAGGTTTGCTATAACATAATTCTTAAAAATTAAATGACATCTGACTATATTAAGCTATAAGTCCTAAGCATGAAATAATTGAACCTGGAACCAAGCTCCGTGGTCTTAGACAAATGATTTAATCTCTATGAGCCTCAACCTTCTCATCTGTAAAATGGGAATAATAACATCTACTAACCTCTAGAGGTGGGGGTAACTATGTAATAAATGGATATGAAAGTACCCTGGATATTACATGAATTGGCGTTTATTTTTAATTCTTCATAGATTCTTTTATCAAAAATCTCTATGGTTCATCTTAGTGCTCACTTCCCAATGAAGTTGTAAACTCTAAAATTCTGAGATACTTAAGGTTAAGGCAGAGACTATAATGTAAGGCAGTAGAATACTTGGAGATTTTACTGGCCATATGCACAGCCCTTTGCCATAGGTTTCAGACAACATTCCAGACCAAACCTGATCCAGAGGATTAGAAAATATAATTACCATAGTTCTTAATTCAGTTAACAAAGCAAGGCCCTTTTCACTAGTTTCATACCCCTGCCAACCCAGGGCCTGCCCATTACACAGAAAAAGGAAAGTCTTGGAAGAAATACAATCAAGTAAGCTTGGAACCATGCATCTCTTATGACGTGTTAGAGAACTTTTGGCATTTTATAATTACCAGCATCTAGCCATATGCACTGAAGAGTTTGTTCTTTGACAGATTTTTGTGAAGAATAATTACATTTGGGGTATCTCTAAAAGCATACATTCATAATCCAGTTCCAAGCATAGCATTGGAAGTGATGGTTGGAGGGCTATATCTAAATAAAGGTCTTGAGGCAGGTTTATTTAACAGGTGTTTAAATGTATTTAGTGGAGAAGAAAAAGAAAACCTACCTATACACCTACATATGGCCAATCATGAAAAACATTCTGCTTTAGGAGACTCTAAGACTGAAATATGGGAACAAACTTGAAAGTTTTGGCCCCTCAAAATCTGCAGCTAACTCAATCTCAATATTAGGGCTTCTATATCCTTAATACTGTCATAATATTTCACAGCAAGTGAAATTTAAATTCAGTTTAAAGAAAAGTCATCAAATGAATAAATATAATAACCCAAATCATAATGGTCCATTATCCTAAAGATGATGCTTTAGGAATATTAAATAATAAATTTAATGAAATGTTATGAGATGTTTTGGAAAATTCATAATTATTTGTAAGTAAAGAGTTTCTTTAAAATATATTTATAAAAAAAAAACCAGGAAAAGTGGAAGACGCACTTCTGTTACAACTTGGTAACATCACATCTGCTATAGGAAAACTTTGTTTAGGTATACAGCAGGCATAAAATCTAATTGGCACTGTTTGGATTAACAGTAAAATAGGAACACAGCATAACTGTGTACCTCACTGAGAAAATGTTATGAAACACAGCATTATACAGCTGCTTAAATGAATAAATTAGATCTAAAAGTACCAAAAGAATTTATCTAAAAATTTTGAGCAAAACAAGTCCATAGCAAAATTATATATGCAGTGTGATAATATTTATGTATATATCTCTACATACAAATATAGCAAACTTACCAAAAAGAAGAAAGAAAAAAGCTAAGAAATAATGCATGCCTTCTTTAGAGAGTGATTCCTTCTGGAGGAGAAGTACTTTCTGGGAGGATTGGTGAAAATGAAGTATTATAGGGAACCTATCCACGTGGAATGGCAAATGTAGCCCAGCCCTATTGGAAAGCCCATAGGCACATGTTGGCACACAGGAAGCCAAACCCACAAATCAGCTTTCCCATGGGAAACTAGGCCTGAATTATACCTAGGCTGTTTTGAGGCTTGCTCTTGCTAAAACTCCCTCACCCTGAGTTGAAGCAGCAAATGCTTACTGCATATGTTTAAAGTAACTTCCTGAAGTCTGTGCTAATTCCACCAAGCACAAATTGTAACCAGACCAATCACTCTTACTGGTCCCTTGCATTTGCAACATTTTTTCCTTGTTAATCTGTAGGAAGTAATCAGTAACATCTTTTCCTTTGTTATCTGTAAAAGTAATAATCACCTAAAGCAAACCTGAGCATAATGAATGAGAACCTTTTTTGATGTATGCTATTAAAAAGCAAATCAAAGCCTGTCAAGGCAAGGGTTGAGGCGCTCTCCCTTTGAGAGAGTGGCTGTGCCATCCCTTTTTCTCCACAGGACTTCAGTAGTCCCTGTGAATTTGTTTCGTCTCATCCACAACACCGTGGACACTGCTGGCCAGAGTCCGCATCAAAGTATGACACTTTAGGTGAATTTATAGCATTATCCTTTTGGTACAGAAAAGAAAACTGAACCTATTTTGATTAAATGTTAATGTACCTTTAAACTATTGATAAGGACATGTATATCTGTTAAATTATTTTGTTTTTCCTTGTCTGAGGTACCTTGCAAGTTAGATAATTATTACAAAAACAATATAAAAGATGTTAACAATATAACAGCTATTATAACTGTCCTATTAGTGATGTCTTTAACATCTGGGAGGTGATACTTTTCTACAGAGTTGCAAGGGATTAAATCTCAAGCAGGTGGAAGGGTGGAAGGTTGTCCATAGTCACTAAGGCCCTTTCAGTTTCAAAATACATGATTTTATGAAACAAATCATAGAAAATCTTCTAGGTCAAGTTTTGTTTAGAAAACAATGTCTCCTTTGAACTCTAATGCACATAAAATTTTGAAAGCTTCTGGGCCTCTTTAGGCTCTCCTGGCTCCAGGATCGTCTTGTTCTCCTATTGGGAAACAGTGTGGTGGACCCTGTTGAGTTTCTGCCATGATCTCCTGGGATGCCCTTAACCCTTCCAATGCACTCTTGCTGTGGCTCTTGTGTTTTTGCCTCTAATGACCAGCCTTTGTGACTTCCCTCAGAGGACTGCCCTGGGCTGCTGGAGCCACTTTACCTACTCAGACAACTGACATGCATGGGATTGACTTCTTCCAGGCCCACACTAGTGCAGCCTTAGTCAAGGACTGAAGGAAAGAATGAAAGCCCTGTTGGTCTTAGGAAGATACTGGGGTATTATTTGCACATCAGAGCTCCCCAAGGAATCAGGCTGGAGCTGAGATTTAACCTAAATCACACCAGTCATTTGGCCTCCTCCTCTTCTGCTTTCTGCAATACCAACATAATAAAGTATTTGCTCACAAATTCTTGTCTCAGGGTCTGCTGAGGAAGCCTGACTAAAGCAAGCGACTTACAAATTTATTCATTATTTTTTCCACTTACACTTCATACATGAAATCATTCTTGTAAGTTTTGTCATTCAAATCTGAGCATCTCCAAACTCCCAGGAACTAAAGTCTGTGGCTTAGGCAGAAACTGAGCTTTGAATAATAAATGAACAAATTTCAATAAATCTCACTAAGAAAAAGATGGTCTGTCAGAATATAATATTAAGAGATGAAGTAGGGTTCATTTTCCCCATGTTTTCACAGACCACATGACTGTGAAAACACAATTTTGCACATTCCTTTCCAGCAGCTCTTAGAAAGATGGCAGAAGCCACAGGGCCAGGTGGTCCACTGTTCATCCTGGCAGGTGATGTCAGCAAGGCTTGGCAGACATTCTAGTTTTGAATGACAGCAGCAGAAGTACTCAGCCCTTGTGCTGAGACACTGTCAACACTGCAGTGCACAAGTGGCTGTGGCACTGGTGCCCAGGAGAAGCAGAGAGGCCTGGTGGACAGACATTTCCTAGCAGAGGTAACAGTAGCAATGTCTGATAGGTGCCATGTGGTACTTGACGGGGCTGGTCTGAGAGCACATGGGACTGATTCCCTGCCTGAAGACTCTGCACTGCACTGGAGGATGGCCTGACCAGTTGCAGGCAAGGGCTAATGGAAGAGGATACTGCTACTGTGGTTCATTTATACCCTCAGCATGGAGACACAGCCTGTACCTAAAGGCTTACTATTAAAAAGGAAAGAAAAACAGTGTTTGAAGCCCGTAGCCTCAATTTTTTTTCTAAAAAGCATAACATTGCTTTGGAGAAGTGTTTAAAATTCTGAGAATGAATGATAGATGAATTGTACTCAGTCATCCAAGTCTGGAATAGCTACTGCAGGAAAGGGAAAGGGAGGTAGTTGAAGCATAGATATTGAGATTGCCACACATCAAAGGCCAGGTTGTGATCAAAAGTCATAAATGTGAACATAATAATATGATTTTCTCCATTAATGTTAAATGTTCAAAGTAAGCTTAAAAATGTTTGAAGTTTTTGAACTTTAGGACTGAGTAGGCAGCAGTGCCATAAGAATTATTGATCACACAAAGCCTCATTTGCGCCAAAGAACACACAACCATAACTGACACTATATGACTTCCCCTTCTTGAATACAAGGCATTGTTAAAGTCATTTCAAGTGACATGACAAAGTTGATCAGCCACACTGCACTGAGCATGACTTTCTATCACCTTAGTGTGACTTCCTCCAGTGCTTTGAATTACTGTTATACAATGTATCATGCTATCGGCTCCTTTAGTTAGGAAGTTACCTCATATTCGATAATAGTTTGTTACTTTATTTAAAAGCAGATCTCATTCTACTTACTATGGAGAAGTGTACACACTTCTCTACAGAAAAAAAATGTAATTTATAAAATCATCTGTTACTTTCAATATATATATTTCACTAAAATGGCCAAATAAGAGATGGTGAGTAAAACCATGTTTGGTTTAATTTCCATGATATAACCCTGATTTTGTCAGTAATTACTAATAATGCTCTACTCTATGTTTTAACATATAACTTCCTTACTTTCATTATGTTCTCTGTTAACATACAGCAATTTCAGAAGATACATGTGATCTTACGCAAAATTGTTTAAAATAATACAGTGCTTCCTTATGGTCTCTCTTAAAGAGGAGCTTTTGATAGTTAATTGGAATATACTTTCTAGAGATATGTTCTGTTTTATGAAATTATGAAAATAGAAACTGCTCAGTTATGTACTAATCCTAGGTTTATCTAATATCCATAAATTCTGAGAAAATATTCACTAGATCTCTGATAGTCCTTAACAATAAAACTTTTTCCCACTGGATATCAAATATTGTCTTGTCATATATAATATAGAGTAAAAGTTTCATTATAAAATATGTGTCACAGCATAATTATAATTAGGTTTTTACAATGATAGATTAAATATCTCAAAATTCTGTCAAATGCCTATCCTGTTAACATAAGTACAATAAGTATATATTGCTCTGTGAATTTTTGGCTTTAAAAACAAAAGCATGAATATGTTGATTAAACAACATGGCCCCGTGAAAATAATACAGTATCACTTAACAGCACTGATAGGTTTTAAAAACTGCAACCGCAGGCAGGCCTTGGCTGGGTGCTTAGATTATTAGAGCATCATTTGGATACACCAAGGTTGTGGGTTCATTCCAGATCAGCGCACATACAAGCAGCAAACAATAAATGCACAAATAAGTGGAACAACAAAGTGATGCTTCTCTCTGTCTCCCTCTCTCCCTTCCTCTCTTTCTCTTAAAAATATAAATAAATATATAAAATATTAAAAATGGTGACTTATCCAGTTTTACCATAAGCTAGTTAATACAAACAAGAGTAAAATTCCTATGGCATATTTCTGTATGTCAATTAACCTATAACAAAATGGGTTTTGTTATACATTGTTTTGCTTAAAGTCAGTTTCCAAGAACCTATCAATAACATTAAGCAAGGACTTACATTAAAATAGAAAAAATATGTAATTTTACAGTGTAACTAAAGAAATGAATGGAGGACATAGAGATAGCTATTAGACATATGAAAAGACACTCAACATCACTAATCATCAGAGAAGTGCAAATTAAAACCACAAGGAGATACCATCTCACATCTGTCAGAATGGCTATCATCAATAAATCAACAAACAAGTGCTGGTGAGGATGTGGAGAGAGAGGAACCCTTTTACACTGTTGGTGGGAATACAGATCGGTGCAGCCACTGTGGCTGCACAATATGGAGATACCTCAAAAATTAAAAATGGACCTGCCTTTTGATCCAGAAATCCCACTTCTAGGAATATATCAAAAGGAATCCAAAACACTAAGTCAAAAGAACCTAAGTGTCCCTATGTTCATTGCAGTGTTATTTACAATCTCCAAGATATAGAAACAGTCCAAGTATCTATCAGTACTATATGATAGGCATCACAACAGATGATGGATAAAACAACTATGGCACATTTACACAATGGAATACTACTCAGCTGTAAAAAAAAAAAAAAAAAGAAGGAAATTTTATGCTTTGTGACAGTATGGATGGACCTGGAGAACATTATGCTAAGTGAAATAAGCCAGTCAAAAAAAGGCAAATACCATATGATTTCACTCATATGTGGAATATAATGAGCAAACTCAACTAATGAAGAAGACAGAGATAGACTCATAGATGAAGAGCAGGATGTCAGCTAAGGGGGCAGGAGGGTAGGGTGTTGAGGAGTTGAGTAAAAAGGAAAAAAGGACTCATGGACGTGGACAATAGTGTGGTGACTGCTTGGGGGAGGGGGATATAAGGGGACTAAGTGGCAATGGAAAAAATACAAAAAATATATATTAATTTAATTTTAAAAAAAGAAATGAACAGAGTCAGTGAAAATAACAAAACACTTCATCATTCCAAACAATAAAATGATGACAATTTTTGGTTTTGTTCATCAACTTTCCCTCACCTATCATTTTCCATAATTCTATATGTCTTAAAATTTGGCCATCTTTTCAATTTGTCATTGATGTGAAGTCTCCTTTGTAATGTCATTTCAGGAATTTGCACATTTCCTAAGCACCCTTTTGTTTCTGGCTCTCAGGATCTCCCACCCTAAGTTAAAACCTTTTCTTAATGGGTGTGCGGGATGCCAGAACAACTTTAATTATTACATGGCTGTGCCACTTGGGAGAGAGAATTTGGGAATATTTTTATATAGTACAACATGTCATGTGTTATGGGCACCCAGCTGAATCAGATCAAGCGTGGATCAGAGGCCTCACTAAGATTTGTGAGTTGTCAAGAGTCTCAAATTCCCTCTCCACATATCTTCAGAGTTGTGCCTTGATGCAATGGAAGGTTCAGAAGTCTAGTCTAGAAGACTAGTCAAGACTAGACTCTACAGTCAATTCACCTGCATATTCCTTTGATATTTTCAAAAAGAGTCAAGTTTCACTTTATTAAGTTCAGTAATAATCTGACTGAAGTGATGCGATTGGAAAGTCAGTGTATCCTGTGCTTAGAGAAGGACACTTGCTGCCAGACAGGTGAGATGTGTTCTCATTCCTCCACTTGCTAAGAGTGAACTTGAGCACTGCATAAACCAATGACTTCTTCACCAGATGTTGGTACATCAACCTGCAGCCATGGTTTCATTACACAGTCCTTATCACCAATTACCATATTCTATAATCACATATAATCCAGAGTCGGCATGGCATGACAGAAAGCAAACATTGTGATGGCTAATTTTATGGGTCGATTAGCTGGGCCATGGTGCCTAGATCCATGCTCAAACACCATTCTGAATGTTTCAGTCCATTGCAGAAATGTGAAATGGCATTGAAAAGTATTTATGAGGCAATATTTAAATGTTTATTAATTTAAAAAAGAATAAAAGTCCTATGAATTTAACTATTTTACACTATAAAATGCCAGGATTGTTTACTCTAGTGTACCAATTTGTCATTTTTTAAATTATTTACACTTAAAATAGCATTTGATAAATGAGATTCTACTTAAGTGAGAGTAGCAGTGTTGGAAACTGCCCTGCCTGGTTTCAGAAGCTGTAACCTCCCATGGCTAAGGCTGAGTGACAGGCCTTGGGACCACAAGCCACTTAGGAGACAAGGCTTATCTCCCAGGTAGGGGTGCCATCTCTGCCCACTTTACCCTGCTTGGCCCTGAGCTTGACCAGTCAGCCAATGACAGGTAAGATTCCTCAAGGGAGGATCAACCTAAGACAGGCATGGTCATGAAAAAGGCCCACAGGGAAGGACTCGGGGGGCTATAGAAAAAGGGGGTGATGGACCCTCGCCCCTCGGCTTTGACATAGCCTGAGTCCTCATTCTGTCTGCAAGAAGTCTCCCAATCTCTTGGCTGCCTTACTTCCCTTGCCTGACTTAAGCCTGAAACAATGACAGAGGGCAGTGCAGTCCTGTGCTGGAAAGCGCAGATTCCCTGGGGAATCAGGCCTAAGAAAGAATGCATACAATCCTGTGAAACCTGCTTTGTTTATACCCTCAGCTTAAATGATAAGGGTCCAGGCCAGAAATGAGTTTGTTTCCCAAAGTTTTATAGCCCTTTAACTAACTGACCCTAACTCAGAATAAGCCCTCAAAGTTCTCTATATGTTATCTATTGTTTGACCCTTACTGCCTGACAATGATTGATGAGCTTTATCTGTATTCCTGTGCAAAATAAACCTAATAAAAGCCCATGGAGGAAAAGGCTCTTGGCCCTTCTCCTTTGAGAGATCGGCCACCTCTCCTCCCCAAGCAGATCATGTCTTAGTAGACTTATTCTCATCCGTGGCGGACAGGGGACTCGGTGGTAAAGCTCCCGGACATCACAGCAAATTAACAGAAGCAGGGCAACACAGCATTAATATTTTAAAATAAACATTAATGTTTACAAATAAAATGTTTTATCTGATTGGCAATATTAGCATTGAAGTTAATTTCAAAGTTTCCATAATAAATCAGTGTATTAATTGGAATAACCAAAATATTTTGTAATGGATATTTGTTTAAGATTAAAATAGGATTTGGAAGAAAAAATTAACTAGTTGAAAGTGTTACATTAAATGTAACTTCTGAGAAAGTTTTGCATTCTGACAATGCAAAAAATAAAACAATCAAAATTGACTATCTTAAATGTTGACTTTAATACTCTAAATTACTATAGATTCATTAAAGTATATTTAATAGTGACATTTATATGTATACATTTTTAAATTATTAATAAAATTTCCAATGCTTTATTTAAACTAGAACTTGAAAATTCTGTAAAACTACTTAATGTGTTAAGAAATTAGTCCCCGGAGAGTCTGTTTGGAATGGCATAATGTTATAGAGCTCACCAAAACTAAGCGAGCGGACTGGGGCTGTCCACATGTCGCCTTGGTGAGTGACGGAACAGTTAATGTTGCATGGGGCAGATCTTTATTTAAAACATTCCAACCTTGGCGGTGCTCAGAGCATCTCAGGTCAGAGCCCTCCTTTCCCATGAGACCCAGCACTTCCCTTGTTCCCCACCAGGCTACTAGCCAAAAGCCCCCAAAATTTCCCACATCCTTATCATAAGCTGGCTGCGCAAACACTCCTCCAGTCCCTCTGGTAAGGTACCAAAGTCGCCGTCCTCATGCAGCATCTCTCTCCTTCAGACCCTGAAACACTCGTTCATCAGCCTCCAATGTAGTAGTCCAAAAACGCCTGTGCCATGTTTCTCTGGATCACGGTGAAGCTCAGGAAGGGAACAAATCTTAATAGTCCGGGTAAAATCCAACGATAGCAGCACAAAATCTTGCAAGGAAGTCCTTTGCAGCTCCCCAGGTCTCGTGGCCGCCTTCCTCACTGTAAACTATATCCTACATGGCAGAAACCCTCCTTCTACTTTCTAAATAGTGCAGCTAAAACCACTCCCAAGCCAAAAGGTCAAGAGGCCCCACACAGCTGCTGCACTTGAGTTTAAATCCTCACCTTGCTCCGCCTCCATAACCCTATTTCTGACTCCTCCCACTATTAGCTGCTTCTGCCAGTACTCTGGTCTCTTCTGCCTTTCTCCAGTTGCCATCGTCAGTATGCTCAGGCTTAGCTTTGAGGTAGGGGAACCACCTTCCTGCTCACTGACAGACACAGCAAGCCCCTCCAGCTCACAAAGTCACACCTATCCCCCTGGCTCCGAGAGTCTGACACAGCTACTTAACAGGTCTCTGAACCTAGGCAGGTGTTATTGATATGCAAAGTACCTCTCTTCCTCCCTCCCCCAAAGGATGGCTGTGGGGGCTTGGGGGATTCTCAGCCTACACCCTGCTCTGAAACTTATTTCATACCTGTTACAATAACAAAATTTCTATAGATAAGATGTCTAAAAAAGAAAGACATTTATTTTCTCATAACTCTGGAAACTGAAAATCTGAGTTCAGGATGCCAATGTGCTTGGGTTCTAGTGAGGGTTGTCTTTCTGGATTGCGGACGGTCCCTTTCTCACTATATTTACAGAACCTTTTGTCAGTGCAGGCAGATGGAGAGATTGAGGGAGAAAGCTCTCTGGAATTTCTTCTCACAAGGGCAGGAATTCCATCATGAAGGCTCCATCCTCATACCCTCATCTAGGTCTAATTACCTCCCAAGGGCCTTAACTTCAAATACTCTGACATAGGGGGTTAAAGCTTTGACACATAAATTTGGACAGTGGTAGGAAGTGAGGACACAATTTAGTCCACAGTCCACACCTTCTCATAATTAAGGTCAAGGTGAAAAGATGCAGACACTGACTCAATGAATAGAGGGAATATTAGTATTGAGCCAGGCCTTCTATAATGACTCCATAATGACAGGCAATTTTTTCTAAACTAAATGAAATTCCAGACTGTAAGAAATATAAAGTTTCCAACAATATGAAGGAGTGATGTAGAAGAGAATGAGAGGATTAACTGGGGAAGGGCAAGATCTAAAACACAAATCCAGAACCCAAGAAGGACATTGTTGAAGGACTAGAGAAATAGTTTCTGGGCACTTAGAGAAATCTTTCTAAAAAGAAAAATCAGACACACACATACACACACACAAAGTTTAGAAACCTTTAATATATGTATACACACACACACATGTATATATACACACATACATATATATGTATTTATACATATACATAATTATAGTTTTCTCAAATGGCAAATCATATATATATATATATATATATATGAAAGAGAGAGGTGAACATTCCAGTATTCTCAGGAGAAACATATGGAGGCATGAGGAACAAGGAATTATTCCTGCAGACAGTGTATATATAGTGCAGATTTATCACTCTTCACAGCACCTTTTACAGAGAGACTGTGTAGATACATATTAATGAACTTTTCCCCTTCTGCATACTTGACATCCATCTAGTGAATGGATTTTCTTGGGTGTGGTTTATAATGGTTGGGATCTGAGAAGGGATGATAAGCATAGCATTAGTATAAAATAGATGCAAAACAAGTAGACAAGTATGAAATGTCTATCATTTAGGATTTTGCATCTGGCCTGTGGATTTGAACCCCAATGCTGAATAGTATTACACACACACACACACACACACATATAATTAAGGCCAATTCTAGCAACATAAGAGCACATAATTTTAACCAGTAATTTGCTATCTTCAGTGAGGTTTTATTTTTCTATCTGGGAGAACCCAGTTCATCTGCTGATCATGAAGTTACAAAAGGGATATCCACAAATATGTGGGCAGGTAGAGTGACCAAACAAGTCAGCCTGGCAAATCACATCCACTGCAACTGGGCAATGAAATTAATGAGCATCATTATCTTTAGTATAGATCCTAAACTCTGTTGGAATTCTAAGGCCTATCTTTGTTTCATTTATTCATTGTCACCCATCATTAAATGAAAACCTGTATAATTCCAGCTAAGAGTTTCTTCTTGGTGGAATTTTTAAATTAGAAGTAACCCCCTGGAACTGAACATGAATAATTTAAAAAATGTGGCTATCAGAATGTCTCATTTTATTCCCAGAACTATTTTACTCCCAACCCAAGAGGCATGTGTATATGAGATGCTCCTCTTTCAAATCCCAGGGTTTCCACAACAGAGACGGACAAGGATAAAAAGAGGACAAATCATTTCAAGTATTCTTGGTCCTTGGTATCTAATTCATAGCTTCTTTATGGTTACAAAGATGTTACAGTACTTGGAAATCTAGAATCCAATGAATCATGATTATAACTTTAAAAATCATGTATGTGGTATAAATAACCACATAATTGACATACCTAGAATATCCAACCCTGATTACTGATCCATGTAAAATTATTAAAAACCTGAAATTTGATTTAGTTATTTGTCATTAAATAATAATATGCAGCTTAAATCTTTGTAGAACTTAATGTTTTAAAATATATCAAATTTATAGTAGTTATTATTTTACTAGATGCTTACAAATATCCATAAAGTTAGGGAGGGAAGACAAATATATCTCTTTAATCAATGTAGGTGCTGAGTTTGAGAAAGATTAAGCCACCTTCCCAAGATCATGTAGTTTGGAATTGCTGTGTAGAAGTCTCAAAATCTAGTCCCCTTATTCTAAATCTCGCACTGACTTTATGAGATATGAATAAAGTCCCAATAACAGAGATTTTATGGGACAGGATACTAGACTGGGACTCAGGAGAAGCAAGGCTCTGTGTACTGAGTCACTCCATCATTTTATTTAACACACAATTCCTGAATACTTACAATACAAGAGGTAGATGGTAGTTGTCAGAGATATCAAGATGAAAAGAGATATGATGTCTGCCCTCATTAAACTTACAATATAGTGTAGCAAGGCAGACATATTTGCATTAAATAATATAGACAGAACATTGTTGATTTTGCAATGAGTAAGCAGGAGTTCTCAGTAAAAAACACAGTGCTGAAGGATTTCATTTGAAAGAATTAGAGTGACTTTTTCTAAAGAGTAGCTTTTGGCTGAGTTGTTTGGAGTACCATCCTGTAACTGAAAGGTAGCAGGTGTGATTCCCAATCAAGGCACATACATAGGTTACGGGTTCATTCCTGGTCAGGGCATGTGTAGGAGGCAACCAATCAATACTCCTCTCTCTCATAGATTTTTCTGTCTCCCTCCCTCTCTCCTTTCTTCTACATCTCTCTCTAAAAGCAAAGAAGAAACTGTCCTCTGGATTAAAAAAATGAAAAATTTTTGATTGGCAGAGAAAATCAGAATGTTTTAGCTATAGTTTTTTATTTGGAAAATATAGCTACTAGCAACAGTCTTCTAACCAAAGGTCAATAAGTTAATGGCATACAAGATTACTTGGAGTCTGCTTTAACTTAAGCTATTAAGCCAATTTGGTAATTTAAGGAGAAAACTTTGTTGATGAGAACTGAAATATAACCATTGTTTTGTCTGGATTCCATAAGAGTATTCCAAGAATGAGTTTATGTCAACCTACCAACTCAAACACCATGTCCATTGTGCTAAAAGATAAATTACAGAGAGGTAAAAATAAAATTAAATAAGATAAAAAGCAGTTTTTATCTTATTTAACAGTTTAATAATTAATTTTAACAAGTGCAGAAAATTATAAACATGAATGTAAAAACTATAAGATATATAAAAATTATTTGCTAATTAAATAGAATAAAAATTTTACAGAAGAAAATATTAAAATTAGTAACAATGAAAAATGTATGTACGGACTAGATTTGGAAAGCTGAACACATAAATGACAGAATTTTTCCCATTTTGAAGAAGAACACATATAAATGATCAAATCTTTCAAAAAATGTAAAAACCAAAGCTTGTTTATCAGTGTATTTATTTCCACATGTAAATCATATGTTTTTAAGAGTCAGCAAACAGTAAGGCAGTAAAGCTACCATGTAGATACAGAGCATTTCTTAGTAAGGATCTTGTACTGAAGCAATTCCAACAAATGGGACTTTATGGGGATTAGTAAAAAAAAAACAAACAAAAAAAATTAACTTTTTCAAAAAATGTTGGAGCATATTTGCCAACATTTTTGACCTATTTGCCAATTCATAAAGTTTATATGAGAAACAAAAAGACCAATTCTTGTAAATATTTTTCATGGAAATAGGTAAGATTACAAAGTAACATTCACTGACCATGTTATATATTTAGCATTAAATATGTATTTGTTTGTTTTTTGCTTCTTTTTAAAACACAGGTTTCTTTGACTCTGCAATGATATAGATGGGTTCTGTGAAAAATGGCTGGTAAACTTTTTGCTTTCTGATAATCTGTTTTTAAACAAAACCTGAATATCCAATTATTTATTAATTATTATGTATCTAATTGATCATTATTTGTTTAATTCTCAATTAATTTCTTTAGGAAAAAAACAGTGAAAATCCCTCCATGATATTATCTTTGCCACACCCATTATCTGTCAGGTCCAGAGATAATTTTATTTTTAATAATTTTCTCCCAATCATAGACAAAACATTACTCCTAAAATTTTACTTCCATTTTAACATGGAACTCAGAACTGTTTCTCAATGATCCTATTTTGACATTACCCAGATTCAGGAATTTTTTATTATAAAAATACTCTTAAGTAAGGTCATTGGAACAATGGAGATATCATTTTAAGACACTGAAATAGAGAAGGGTAAGCTACAAGGAATACCTCTTGCATTGTTTAAAAAAATACATTGTTGTTCTCATTTATTTTAACATTTCTTTCCCACTAGCTTTTATATTTTCATTGAATTCACTGTTGTCCATTTAATGCTTATTTCAAACCTTGGCCTCCACATCTCTATATTCAATCCCTATCTCTCTCTCTCCCTCTCTCTCTCTCCCTCACACACACACAGACACACACACACACACAGAGGAATTACCATGTGTTCATTTCCTGCTAAATTCTGACAGTTACCCTCCAACTTTTAGAACATAACTCCTGATGACTTTATAACCATTTTCTACTTATTGTACTTTTTACTGCTATTTACTCAAATCAAAAGTCACAGCCTCACTTTAATGGCTCAGTAAATTAGTAAGTACAACAGTAAGGCAAGGAAACACAAGCCACTTAATGTAGTTAGAATTAATCTTGACTTGCTTGTTCAAATTTCACAGGATTATTATTAAGATTAAATACATCATGACTAATATGAGTTGACAGTCTGTCTAGACTGCCAAGGAGGCTCCAGCTTGTAGCAGCACAGGCTGAGGGTGGGGAACAGGAGGAGCTGCCCAGGGGATAGAGCTAGGCCATGGGAATGGGACCTGGGAGCTGTGTGTGCACCGAGCCACTCTCCTTGGGGGTGGAGATGGAGGCTCAAGTACTGAGGGCGTGTAGCTGGTCAGAGAATGTCTTCATAAAATGCTCAGGGTCATGGCAGGGACACCGAGTTTTGCAGTGCAGGTTTCACCTCCACAGGGTGTGAGGCTGCATTGCCCGTGTAACCCAGCAGTGCCTTGCAGATGCTCTGCCCCTGCCTGAGAGACCATGAGGGGTTTACAGGGTTCCTTTGCTTAGACCTTGGGTTTGATTACTCTCTGTCAATGTGCCTTTACTGCAGGCAGCTCACTGCATGCAGGGCACTATGGTGTGGGGTGCCCAGAGATGACAGTTCAGGGGAGTCACCCCTACTGACCAATATGGCTGCAGGGGAAGTTTCTTACACTAAGTGCTACAAGTCTAGCAAGATAATTGGATAGAGGCAAAAGTCCTTCTCTTCCCTTCCAGTACCTGATTAGGAGTAGGACCAGGAAAGGCAGGCACATGCACCAAAGAAGTCTGGACCAAAGAGGCCTGTCAGCCTAGCCTGGGGAAAGAAGGGATTTGTTGGGAGGTAGGCCCAGCCAAAGCATGAGAAAGCATATTGTCTGTCCCACACCCAAGTAATATAGTCCCAGGGGAACAATGAAACACTCTTTCTGGCTTGTGGCTCACTGGCTGGTGACCTGCACTGGCACAGTGCACTGGCCTGTCCTCTCCATGGGCCATGGGGCCTTAGCAGCCACATGGTTCATGGCGTCCAGGGAGTAGCTTCTCTTACTCGTATCCATCTGGTAATGCATTTGCTGGTGTGTTTGCATGATCTTGCGGGCTTAGTAGCTGCATAGCTTGTGGCCACACAGGCTCCACGCACAGGCTCCAGGAGGGAGCCTGAAATGGACAGCAGCCAGGAACAAGCTAAGCCATATGGATGTGGAGTAACTGCTTAGCATCTGCCTATTGGCTCCAAAGACTGTACTTTAAAGTGAAGCAGAAACTCTGGAGACTGGCACTTGTCTCGGTTTTGTTGAAGAAATGAACTTTGAGACAGGAGTCCCCCATTCTCCCAGATACCACAGCATCTGAATAAAACCTCTTTCCTTTTACACCAGCATCTGTCTCATGAGTTTGGCTTTTATGGTGGCAGGCAGTCAATCCCTGATGTTTTTTTGTTTGGTAACATGACTATGCAATTCTTATCACAACATATGGGGCATTTGAAGCTCTTAAATATAACTTCTAACTACTGCTACTACTATTATTCCTAATACCATGTACTATAATAGTAAGGGGTATCCATCACCGAAAATAGAATTATAACACACACAAGATTGTCAGGTACATGAAAATTCTGATGAATTACATTGTATTCTCTTACAAGTTTTTGAACTGATTAAAAATAAGCACAGAAGTTTTGAGATAAAAATATAATAAGCTTAATTATTGGTACATCAGAAACAGAAAACACATCTTGGATTTGTTGCATCAGTTTTCTTTCTACTTATTTTTGTTCCCTTAATTGTCTTGTACATTAGTCCCTAACTACTTTCTGGGCAATGGCTAGATTGTTTTTCAGAGGCAGAGCTGACCCGACTTAATTCATAATGCCACAGAAACAGCAGGAACAGAGAAAAAGAACACATATGAACCATGTCAAGCCATATAAAAGCAGACAGGAAGGGAAAAGCGTAGATAAATTAACTTCCCTCATTCACTAGTGTTTTTTCTACCTTTCCCAATATTTATCACTGATCACATTTTCTTCTATAAAGAGAAATGAGTGTGGGTTGAAAACTCAAAAGCTCTCTTCCTCACAGTTCTTAGGAGAATGAAGTTCCTATTATATTGGCAGAAGAAGAAAAATAAGAAAAAAGATGGTTCCTTTTTGATTACTTACCTACCTATTCATTTTGAGCAAATTTTCCACAATAGTATGAGATCAGAGGTGTGGAGGAATAGCTTGGTGAGTTTCTCACTTGTAATCACCATCCCCATATTCACACAGGTAACATCAATGTGATGGGTTGGCTGTCTGTAATACTGGCTGACTAATTGATGAATGAGGATGTAAGGAGGAACAGAGAGGTTTGTAGGGTAAAATGTACTGTAGAAAAGTTTTTTAGACTCTAAATCATGTATAATGTATATGGTAGAAAATTATTACAAGAAATTCTCAAGAAATGTGCAAACTGCTTATACTCCTCCTCTACCTGTAACCAGTGCTTATGTGACTTTTCTGATAAACTAGCGCCACATAAATCATGAATATAAATTGTGCTATAATACTTCACTCATTCTAGCATATTCTGCTTTTGCTGCCATGATTTAGACAGCTGTCTTGGGTTCACCATTTATTATACCCAAAGTAGAACCTGAAAAACCAGTATTTATACCAACAAGTTTCTTTTAATGTGAAACATACTTTGAAAAATAGTATCCAAGTAGAATTCAATTCATACCTCATATTTTCTCCATATTCCTGTATTAGGAAAAATAAACACTCTAAAGGGAGTTATAGTTAACAGTGATTGGTTTTGGCTTCCAGAAAATGTTACACATTTTTGGAAACTTCACCCCAAATATCCCACTGGGACACTACCTACTTTGACTTTCAGTTCCCACACTTCATTTAGTCCTCCCCCCATGTCTTCAGGAATAGAGCATGTGGTCCAGTCCTAAGTCAACCTATGTGTCACATCCTCCTGGCCAAGGTGACTAGTTCATGGATAGTCACATCCCTGAATCTGTTAGTCATCTCATCACCAGGAGGAGCCTGAGAACAGTTTGAAGAAAGTCGAGATGGAACAGTTGCCTTGTAAATGAGAGGGAAACTGAGAAGCAAATTCAGGGAGTGCATACATCTTATTGAATAGCTAAGGCCTGGGGCTTTCCACATGTTGTTCTCTCCATCTGGAATGCTCTTTCCCATAAAATCATATTGCATATCCCCTCACTCCTTTTAGGAGCTTCTGCAAATATAATCTTGTCAGAGATATCTTCCCTGACCACCCTACCCTGTTTTGTTCTTCAAAAGCCGTGTAAGGAACTGCTATATGGCACATTTATTTGTTGCATGTTTATTTTCCTGTCCTGTAGGAGAGACTTTGCTTGTTTTGTTCACAGCTATTTGTCCAGCACCAAGCCCAGATCCTGAAATAGAGTAGAAGTTTAAAAAACATTAATGGCATGAAAATAAAAGAGAATTCAACACTTCATTTGAGAAAGGTACAAACAGGCAGTGTTTTTCATTAATTAAAAAAATTACCCACCCAAAAGTTACAAAAATATACTATAAACTTGAGCATCTCTTTCACCTAGGTTCACAAGCTGGTGACATCATGCCACCCCTCATGTTCACCCCTTACTTCTCTGTATTCATCTGTCTCCCTTTTATCAAAACATCCAAGAGTGAACATTTCCTTGCCTGAATGTTTAAGACACCTACACAATTAGTTAATGCATATTTTCATGTTATAGGAAAAATAGCAGTCACAACAAGAATATTGGTACAAAATAGCAGGATCACATTGAACGATCTCAAATGATAAAACAAAAGAGAAAATTACAGTTAGGTATTTGCCTTCCTGTCCTTATGGATCTTATGAAAGAACCACAAAAGAGAGTACACCTGAATGAATACTAGATAATTAATTTGTACAGTAAAAGAATGATTTTGCATAATGGGTCATATTGCTGGGGGTTTAATGTCCATCTCCATTTATTTTATGGTACATGTGCATGCATACAAGATATAACGTGTCAGAGACAGGTTTCTTTTTAACTGTGTCACATGTGTCGTCCCCCTTGCCCTAGTCCTTATCCCTCTAGTCATGTGACGATAACCAGGGCAAGAATTCTATGCAAGTAGCTAGACACCCATAGGTGAGTCAGTAGTACAAATTATCTTTCTGTACTTATTAAGAGGAATAAGGCAGCTGTTTTCCTTCCCTCCTACAAGGTGCTTTTCCTTACTCTAAGCCCTTCAGTGTATAACTAAAACATCTTGGTAGTTTCCAGGTAGACTCATGTGATTCCAGCTTTTATAATGTAGAGATGTCTCCAAATTCTAGGCTACATCCTTTTGACATGTAAATACCTAGAAAGATAGCCACTTCAGACTTCTTGGCATCTTGAGTATGTTGTTGTGATTTAAAATAAGAAATTGAGAACAGGCTGACAGTGACCAGAGTGGAGAGGGGAGGGGATAATGGGGGAAAGGGTGAAGGGCTTACAGGAACAATTACAAAGGACACATGGACAATAACAAGGGGCGAGGGTGTAGAACAGGGGAAGGAGGTGGGGATGGCTGGGGTGGTGGGGAGGGGTGGCAGGAAAAGGCAGAAAAGTGTACTTGAACAACAAAAAAAATTTTTTTAAATAAATAACAATACAAGGATTAAAAATAAAATAAAATAAGAACTAGATATATAGTATTCCTTCCCTTTTCTGACACACAGCTTCTAAAACCATGGTAATTTCCTAAGTGATGGGAGCCATAAGGTGCCTTATGTTGTGTTAACGAAGCTACTTTTGGAAAGCACCTAGGTAACAGAAGGAAAGGGCTGGATGCCAGGGGAACCAATGTTATGATTAGAGGGTTGAACCTTTCAGTGTCTTCCCACCACTCCACCCCTGGCCCCTAGTCTCCTGGGAAGGGAGAAGGGCCAGAGGTTGAATCAATCTCCTAGGTCAATGATTTAATCAATCGTGCCTATGTAACGAAGCCCCAAAGGAATGGGTTTGGAGAGCTTTCAGCCTGGTGACAACAATGTTTCCATGTGCCCCATGCCAGGGCTTAAACTCCAGGACGATGGAAGCTTCCTTGTGTGGGACCTCAAACTATTTATCTGTTCTTCTGGCTGTTGATTCCTATTCTTAATATCCTCTGTATTATACAGGTAGTCTAGTGAGTAGGCTTGTTAGTGGCTACTGTTAGACCTCAGTACTTGAGTACAGCTAAAAGAAGAATTGAGAGCCAAGGAACTCAATCAAAAGAGAAAGTGTATTTAGTAAAAAGAGAAAGTATACATGAAATAAAAGAATAAAGTAGGTGGCTGAATGAGTTGCCCTGGGATGCTGGCAAAGGCTCGTTTGCTAGCCAGAATGGGCCAGCTGAGAGGCCCTAATTACTTCTTTCTTCAGCCTGAGCTATCGAAGCCTTTCCTGTCATCTTTTGTCCTTGTATGAGTCATATGAGGCTTGTCTCTTGCCCCTTGTTTCCCCTCTAAGGGGGTTTACTGCATGACTAGCGATATGAAAGTTTAGGGGGTCCAAACTGCATGACTAGTGATTCAAAAGCTCAACTGTATGACCAGTGAAATGCAAGGGAAGAAAAGGTCATGCAGGGGTGAGGTCCCAGCACAGTGTTGCCTGTTGCTGGATACCTGGCCTTCCTACCCTGCTCATGTCTGTATGACCGCCTATGACAAACTAGCTTCTTGAATGGTTTGTGGGAACATCTGATTTATTGCTATTTGGTCAGAAGCACAGTTTACAACCTGGACTTGTGATGGGAATCTAAGGAGAGGGCAGTCTTGTGGGAATGAATCTTGTGGGAATAAATCTTTAACCTGAGGAATATGATGTTATCATAAGGTAAACAGTGTCAGAATTGACTTGAATTGTAGGATTCCCAGCTGGTATCAGAGAACTGCCTGGTGGTATGGAAAACCCTCCCCCACCACACACAGATGTTGAAATTGGGTTCAGACCCAATATTGGAGTTTCACATGGGAATCTTGTCTGGGCTGTAACCATTTGGTCCATTCTAGAAAATGAAGGGTTTTATTATCCTTCTGTTGCTGGTGTGGACCAGGACCAAGGCTGGTCTGCTGGACTTCTCTGGAGATGGGTTCCTCTACGGTATGGCAGGAAATTCATGTCAATGATACACGCATAGATATAGGGAACTAGTCCGCATGGCAGTGGCGAATGCAGCTCAGCCCTGATTCAGAAAACCGGCAGGTGTGAAGCAGCACACAGGAGCCAGGCCCACAAATCGGCTTTCCCATGGGGAACCAGGCCTGCATTGTACCTAGGCTGCTTTGAGGTTTGCTTTTGCTAAAACTCCCTCACCTGAATTGAAGCAGCAAATGTTTACTGCAAATCTTTAAAGTAACTTCTTAAAGTCTGTGCTAGTCCTCCCAAGGACTGAGTATAACCAGTTCAACTGCTTTTCCCCTTGCATTTGCGGCATCCTTTTCTTTGAAGTAATCAGCAACATCCTTTTCTTTGTTATCTGTAAAAGGTAATCACCTAAAGCAAACCTGTGTATAGTAAATGAGGACCATCCTGATGTAATGTGCCCAGAAAAGCAATAAAAGCCTGTCCAGGCAGGGGGTGGGGTACTCTCACTCAGACAGTGGCCATGCCATCCCTTTTTCTCCACAGGACTTCTGTAGTCCATGTGAATTTGTTTGTCTGTTAGTCACGGCCACAACACATGGACCCCGCTGGTGCTGGTTGGAATCTGTATCACATAGGATGACTTAAGGTATAGTGGCAAGATTTATTTGGAGGGGCATACAGGTCACAGATGTCCCTGAAGAGTCTACTGCACTGCCTCATCTACAACCAGGTGGTTCAGCTTTGTCTTGCTGTGGAAGGAATCCAACCTCTGGGGCCACAGGCTTACACTTGTCCTCACCAAGCCCAGAAGAAGGACCAGTGCCCAGAGATGCTCTGCCATTACCCAGTCACAAAGCTTTATTAGTCTAGCTTAGTCTCCATTCTCCTCCATCCCACTTTCGACACTGTGCTTTGGCCTGTGCAGCTGTCCTACCCAGGCATGCACTGCTGCTACAGAGAGAGAGCAGAGAAGTATGCCGATGCTGGGGTCTTTGTTAAGCCTTGAGTATATCTCCTTGGGCTTGGGAGAGATAGGGCTTTCTTTCAAACTATCCCATCTCTCCTCTGAGTCTTTCCAGGCTGATCCTTTTCCCAGGCTAGACTCTTCCACTTTATGGTTGCCATTTTGGCTCCTAATGTGCATGCCTCAAAATTCTGCTTTGTCAACCAGCTTCTACTGATTGCATGCACTCAGCAAAGGAATTGCCTCCTCGCTGTTTTATCCCTTCACCCAGTAACCCAGGCCATTGTTCTCCTAGGAGATTGGAAAGCCAGTCTCTCCTGCCTGCTCAGGGATGAAATCCCTTTAGCAGAGGATGTGGCTGTTGCTGGGGTATCTGTGAAGCTACCCATTCCTAGTTAATCAGGCTAAACTTTCTTTTTTTATTACTTAATTAGCTGCCTAAGCTAACACTTTCAGATAATGGTGTTACTGAACCAAAGTGGGGTTTGGCTGCCCGCCACTGCCAATAGACAAACTCTAGAGGCAGAGGTTGGTGAGAAAGGAAAAGGGCCTTTAGTCAAATTCTCACTAGTCTGGGAAAATGCAGGACCCCCCATCTCCAGGTTCATTAGGCAAAACCCAGCCTATCTTGTGATGCTGGGCTGGGACTCTGCAAATGACATTCCTTCTTTGCTTACTAGTTTCCTGTTAGGCTCCACCACAAGAAGGCACTACAGGGAGAGCATAAGGCTGGAGGGGAAAGAATGAACTGTGCCTGTTGGCCCATTGTTACTGTGAGCATCACCCAGCAGTGGCCCTTTACCCCAGTATAATAATTACCTCCCAGAGTAGTAGCTGGTTATAATTTCCTGTATATTTCAGGTGCCCCTAAAAAGGCTTATTACATTTTTTCAGATATACAAATACTATCTGGACAGTATCCATCCTTATAGGTCTGAGACTTAGGTTCTGAACTTCTGAGGCAGCAGTACTGGTTGGGCAGGCTCCCTCCTTGGGGCTCTGAACCTTAGCTTTCTTCCCTCAGCCTGAGGGGGGCTAGATTTTTTCTGCTGTTACCTCTGTAATCCCTTTTGCCTAGTCAGGTATTCAATATATGTTTAAACAATTTCCTCTCTTAAAACTCTTTCCTTAAAACAATTGGTATGGTTACCCTTTTGTTATGTGGCAATAGCTGGCAGAATTAAAAATCAGAGGGCCTCATATAAAGGAATAATATGAACTTCAAAGTCACTAAGATAAAGGTTCAGAACCTGCAATCAAGACATGTTTATAATGTTATCAAGATTTTATTTATTAACTCTGAACCTCAAAATATATGGATTTCAGTTTTAAGTAAGTCAATATCTGATGGTGATTTAGATAAAATGGCTTAAATAATTTGGACTTCCTCATTTTTAATGTGAAATATTTGGACAAGAAGAGTTATTCATTTTGAACTCCAAAATTCCACTGTACTTGTTGCAAAATTTTCAAGACTATGGTAACATGTAAGTCACATGTGAAAACATTTCTAATCAAATGAGATTTAATCTCAGAGGTAGGAATATCAAATCTAGCATACACTCACACACAGGCTCAGACTACAAGATTAAACAGCGTTCTTACAGAATGGACCCATGGGGGGGAACAAAATACTATTACCAAATGGACCCCCCTTTTCCTGGGTCCCCCTGTATAGGGTTGCCTTTCCCACTGTCAGGGAATTATAGCTCTCAATATCAGAGACTGGTGAAAAGGAAAGGAATTATTTATTCAAAGGTTATACAGACTTAAGAGTAATGATTGTCTCCATTAAAATCACAAAGACCCTTAAAACACCCACAAACACACACAGCCCAGGGTACCATATGTCAGGAAAAGAAATAGAAGTCAGTGGCTCAGGTAGCCCCTCAGTTCTTTCCAGTAATCTGCACTAGGCTGGCAGGCTTCCCTTGGTTCCCAGCACCATCAGCTCTGTTGCCAGGATCTCCAGTTTTTAATCCGAACCCACATGGCACCTTTCTCATGGCCCACCAGCAAGAGTTCTTTTACCCCTTTCCTTCCTGTAGCTTCTCTCCTGCAATCTTCCAAACTACTAAGAGAGAGCTCTGCATCACTGCTACATCTTGCCTTCCAGCTTCCTAAGCTGCATGGCAAAGGGAGCCCCAAAGCCGCGTGGTTCCACTCTCCCCAAAACCGCTGTGGTCCCCCCTTTCTTGCCAAAGCTACCTGGTCCCCTCCTAGCATGGCTGCTGTGCCTGGATTTAAATCCCAGTGCCAGTCTTCCTCTTCATCCCCATTTCCGACTCCTCCTACAATTTGCTACACCTGCCAGCATCCCCATATTTCTCCAGCTTTTCTCAGCTGCCATAGTAAGTACAGACAGACATGGCCCAGTGGTGTGGAGCCAATCATCTCCAAGCTCTCACACAGGCGCTGTAACCAGGGGGAGTTGCCTCCCAGTTACATCACAGGTTGAAGTCACTCCCATCTCTCTGGCTCAAAGCATAGCCAAAGCTATTTAACATATCCATGAAACCAGTCAAAAGCTACAGATATATTAAATGACCATTCCTAAAGTTATTTGCAAAACTGTTGCTATGCAGAACAATTCTCAATGGCCTTGCTCCTTGTGTCCCATCCCCCAGTTCAGACTTGTGGGGATAAAGACATCTTATTTTTTTTAATATTTCCTGGATACCCTGAGTTCTGGACTCCATTACAAATTCCTTTTGGGGGGCCCCCTGGCTGCACCCTGTTACAGCATCACTAATTATTAGATGTTGCATCACTAGAATTAACCATACTTTCCACTCATTATAAGGCAAATTAAATTAAGCTATCTTCTCTTTACACTTGGAATTTCAAGTAAAACAAAAAACAACACATCATAAATATTTCACAGACATCTAGAATAGTTATAAAATCTTTGTTATTTGAAATTCTCACTTATTATTATTATAAAAGAACTTTTTCATACATTTTATTTAAAATGTATTAAAACTAAGATAAAAGAAGTTCCTTCCCAACTGGGTTTAATCTGTTAGGGAGGGTTATGTTTTTATATGGTACAGCATGTCAGTATTGTGAATTTTCTTGTTGAATTATTATACTCAATAAATGGTGATTTAGATCAATTTTATGTACAATCTGTTTTTTATAAGAGATAACAGCAAGTAAAATAAAGCATAGATGTGCCCAAACTATCTTCAATAATAAGTTAAATATAAGATCATGCACTGAATTCTGACAGCAGATATTTTGCTTTTTCTACATCCTTTATTTCCAAAATGTTCCTTTTTAATTACTATGTCCAGAATAATAGCCTGATGTTTTTAAATAAACAGCTGTTATGGCTTTAATTTTATTATTGTCTTAGCAGTCCCTGAGTCAGTTTTCTATAAAAATGTAAGAATCTCAATCACATTCAAGTTCTTTCCAACATAAAATGAGAATATTTGTTCTCCTTGAAAGTTCTGACCTTCACCTTTTCATCATTTAATAGCCTAGTTTTACTTTAAAGAAGAGTCAGTACACGTCCTTGTTTCTTTTCATTCCTCATGATTTTTCATTGAAAATTGGACAAGTCAATAATATAATGTGAATACTTTGTCCCTCGACCTTCCGTTCCCCAGGTTTGGATGTTCTTGCTGCCTGGTCTTGTTATTAATTCTGCTGTTTGCTTGTTTAGTGACTTGTCTTGACTAATTCTGTTAAGTCCGTATTCTTGGTAAAGAGTAGCCAATGAAATCCTTGCTTTGTTTGCTTAGTGGTCAGCTCTTGACTGGTCAGAGATTTCATCAACTGCCTTGTACCTGCTTGCCTTCCAGCCCTTGCTGCTGGTCTCTCTGTGTACCTCAGGGCACACTTTTAATGCCCTGGTAGGCGAGTCATCCTCTGCCTCAGCTTTCATGTCCATTTCTACAAATGAGGAGCCTATTCATGCTCTCCAGGATCTTTCCCAATGTTAGCTTCAATTCTACCTTTTCTCATTTTACTTGAAGAAAAATATCCATACAGCTGGGATGATTTGTTTTAACAGACAACATTGTTACTATGAATAAACAAGTATGCTCACTTTGGACAGTTTCTAAGTGGAAACAAGAGTAATTTTCTAGGTAAAGATCTGTGTAACGAGGTGTGTGGTTTTAGAAATCTTTTTCTTGCTACTGTTAGAGAATTGGGTAGACGGAATTATGGTTCTCTTCTATTTGTAAGACAACTCTGAGAATTCAAAGAACACTTGTTGACCGATGACTTGAAAGTTCTTATTCTACTTCAGGGGAGCCAAAGTTTCCTGTACATCATCTTTATTCATGAAACTATACAGTGTCTTTTTCTTTGTGTTCTGTTTAAAATTGATTTTGAAAGCAAATACAGGAGGATGTATACACATATTTGACTATAATTTCTTACATTTATATGAATGTGGATCAAGTATAACACGTGCCTGTTGTGTTTGTGTACATTTAATAAGGGAGGTGAGAATAAAGAGGAAAAAGGATTGTCATGATTTGTCCTTAATGCATATTTGAATCTGCCTTTAAAAAACAACTTTGCCTATCCAGCTCTTATCAGTACTGAGTATCTAAGGAAGTAGGATGCTCATTTATATGCAGTAGAAACTACTCATTCATTTTGGATTTAGTTCCTTTATTGGAAAGCATTTGGTATATATTGCCTACACATAATGTGAATATCTCAATATAAATTTTATTAATGACAAAACCAATACCGGTACAGCATCGCTGACAATAAGCCAATGTAAATATTGTTATTGCATAAAGTTAAACCCTCTTCCACACTTACAAAACTGCTGTTAGATACTTAGCTTTATTTGTCCAGTGTTGTGTCTGCATGCCCAACTGAACCATATATATGAGTATGAAACTTAATGGGTATATGAAAATTTGCTTCAAATCAATTTATCAAAAAAACAAAAATATGGCTCTCATATTTAGAGATTTTTCTCTGCATCTTGCCTCAGACTTTACTTCCTTCTGAAATGACAATTATGAAAAAATGAAAAGTGGTTGAAAAAATTCAAGCTTAAAGAAGTGTTTAATACCACCACTTCTCTTTTAGATTTTTTGGGAAGAAGGAGTTTCATTTATTATTTTTGAAAACTCAATCTACAGTCCATTTTTAAAATATTTTCTAGAGAAAGTTTACTGGAAAATGTGAAAATTCTTAGGCATTTTCCCTTTCTCTATGGTCTCATTGTATTACCTCTTTATTTTATGACTTTGTAGCTATGTGACTTTAGCCAAATAACTTACTCATAATAAGCCTCAGTTTCTCTTCTATAAATGAAAAATATAATGGCAACACATAACTCAAAATTATTGGAAAAATTAAAGAGGCCTTATTTTATTTGGGGTCAGTACCTAATAAGAATATAATAAATATCAACTCTCATCAGTATTATCATCACCAAATGGACATCACTCATTGATGTAAGTTTTCCGCTATCATTACATGCCAGTATCTATTTCCCCTTGCTTTATTGAGGTGTGATTACAAAAATTATATATTTAGCTTGTACAATGTGATTTTTTTAATTTTTCAATTTATTTAAACTAAAAAACAGTTTTTATGTACAGTGTGACTTTTTAAAAGTGTACAATATGATTTAATATACATATACATTGGGAATTAATTGCCACATCAAGTTAATTAACATTTCCATTTATTATGTGTGTGGTAAGGATACCTAAGATCTATTCTCCTAACAAATTTGAAGTATACAATACAGTATTATAATCTATAATCACTACTCTATGCATCATATCCTCATAATTTATCTTGTAATGGGAAGTTTATATCCATTGACCACCATCATCCCGCCACCTGGTATTGGTCCCCACAGAGTTTTTCTGAAGAAGAGGGATCTCTTTGGACTTCCTTTACTTTAAAACTAACAGTGATCTTTTTTTTAAGTCACAAACTTTCTGAACCTCATTTTTCCTAAGATTTCAATGCATAAATATTATCTACTTTTAAATTTAACTATTGATATTCTGAATAAAAAATACATTCTATTTATTCTTTAAACAAAGTTAGACTGTCTCAAGTTAAAAGTTTTCTTTTGCTTTTTTTAAAATTTATTTTATAATTGTTTTTCAAGTACAGTTGTCTCCACTTTCACACCACCACACCCCACCCACCCATCCATCTCCACCTCCCACCTTCGAACCTGCCTGCTTTGTCCTTTATACATGTTCCTTGATGACCCTTCCCCTATTAAACCCCTATTAGCCTTCTCCCCACTCCCTTCTGGTTACTGTCAGTTTGTTCTTTATTTCAATGTCTCTGGTTGTATTTTGCTTGCTTGTTTGTTTTGTTATTTTAAATGTTTAACCTCATTCACAAAATTGGACAAATTTCCTTAAATATTTTAAACTGCAATTATAGATTTTAAAATATTTGAATTTCTCTTTTGAGTTATTTGAATGCCTCAAACAATAGAACCTAAAAAAAAAAACAAGACATTTATGAGCCCTTAATCAAAACTTATCAAGCCAATGAATTAAACATATAGTGAATACATTTATTTTAAACATTAAAAGAATTTATACATTTAGTCAGGTTTTATTTATCTTTTCTAAATTCACATCACAAATTTAATATCAAAGACATATTTCAAATTGAAGTTTCAAGATTTCAAGAATGTTCGATTCTCTAAACACCAGGCACTAAATAATACACACACATATGATCCTAAATTTATATGTAACTAATATTGACATTATTTCACTTACCAGCCCTATTCTCAAATCTTTATCATATTAATTTACGTACTTAAGAAAACAGGAATACTATCTCAGATGATCTAAGATTATTGTAACCCTTAAGCAACTATTTTCAGTCCCTACCCAGCCCTCAGGTGGATAAAGTGAGTCCTTTTTATACTTACCTCACCCATAGGCAAAGATTTCAAGTACCCAACTCCTCACGATCCAAGGTTATATACACGATTTTATTGGATGTTATTCTCCAGTTCCATTTTGGCCATGCTCCTGTTCTCATTTTAACACTCTACACTCATTGTATGGCTTTAGACATTTTTAATTTTTCATTATTATTAAAAATACTATTGTATTATATATGGTCTACCTTTATTTCTTTTGGCTGGATGCTTACTAAAATTTAAGTGCTCATAGTCTTACTCTAAATAGACACAGACTGCAGTAAACTGTGTTCAGAAACATTTCCAACTATCGCTGAAAACACTGCACTGAACACCTGAGAGCAGGCACATCTCACTCTGGGGTGCTGTGGGGTTTTGCAAATTTCACATCCATGAGTGCACCAAGTGTTATTTATGAACCGAATACATAATGTTTACCAGATAATATTTTGTCTTTCTCAGTCCTGTTGGGAACCACCCTGCCTGGTTTCAGAGGCTGTAACCCCCCATGGTTAAGGCTGAGTCAGAGTTGGAACCATAAGCCACGAAGGAGACAAAGCTTATCTCCCTGGCAGGTGTGCCACCTCTGCCCACTTCACCCTGCTTGGCCCTGAGCTTGACCAGTTAGCCAATGATGGGTAAGATTCCTCAAGGGAGGATCAACCTAAGGCAGGCTCTGGTCACCAGGGATAAGCTCTCAGGGAAGGACTCGGGGGGCTGTGGCAAAAGGGTGTGATGGACCCTCACCCCTCGGCTTTGAAATAGCCTGAGTCCTCATTCTGTCTGCAAGAAGTCTCCTAATCTCTTGGCTGCCTTACTTCCCTTGCCTGACTTAAGCCTGAAGCAATGACAGAGGGCAGTGCAGTCCTGTGCTGGGAGGGGCGGATTCCCTGGAGAATCAGGCCTAAGAAAAATACATACATTCCTGTGAAACCTACTTAATTTGTACCCTCAGTTTAAGAGATAAGGGTCCAGACCTGAGATGAGTCTGGCGCCTAAAGTTTTATGGCCCTCTAACTAATTGGCTATAACTCAGAATAAACCCTCAAAGTTCTCTGTAAATCTTGTATTGTTTAACCCTTACTGGCTGACAATGATTGATGAGCTTTATCTGTATTCCTGTGCGAATGAACCTAATAAAAGCCCATGGAGGGAAAGGCTCTGGGCCCTTCTCCTGTGAGAGATCAGCCACCTCTCCTCCCCAAGCAGATCATGTCTTGGTAGACTCATTCTTCATCCACAGAGGACTGGGGGGCTGCGTTAAAGCCCCCTGCCTCGGTCCTTTTAGATATTATAACTAATTAAATACGATTTGTTCAAAATATTACTAAATTCATAGCTTTTTTTATTATGTACTCCAGTGAATGCTAAAGTGCATTTACATGTATCTGGGACTCCACAGAATATTATATTAAAATGTGGTCTTCATATTTCAAATTTTTAGAACAAAAATGAATAATATACAATCCCCAATTTCACTGAGCTTACATTAGAGCGAGGGAAAACACTTGGACAAACTGGATGCCTATAAGACGCATGCTGTGGCAAAGGCACATGATGTGAATAGGGGAAATGAGCAGAGGTCAATTCAGACTGAAAAGTCTGAAAGAGACTTCATAAAGTCTGTGTAAGAGTTGAAATAAATCTAATATAGCATTGTTTAAATTTGAGTTTGGTTATTGCTAACTAAAACATAGCATCTATCAACATATTTAAATCTATTATTTTATGTAGACCTGCTAAAATAAAATAAATATTTATTTATACTGTATTAACCATGGGGCAGTAAAATATAGCCCAAGGGTCTAATCTGGCCACTCCATTCATCTATTTATCATTGATGGCTTTTTGTAATAGTGATATATTTGGATAGGGTAACTGCAACCTTATGTCTGGCAAATCTGTAAATACTTACTCTCTGGTCCTTTACAGCAAACGTATACTGACTCCTGTTAAATTTATATTAATACTAGACATTCCTGGAGTGGTAACTCAAGACTTGTAGTTGTCCTAGCATCTCAATGTTCCTGGCTAATTACCGCAGCCGCTAGCTATGGAATCGCTCTCATTCTTCTGGACACTGTTTCTCCGGAATATCTAATCAAGAAAGGGCAACTGTCTACCACGTACATTTTTTTAAGTAATAGAACTGCTGCCCTTTTTCCTTTCAGACATTCTGCTGCCTGAACTAATTTACACCCAAAGCTTAATTAGTTCCCTAACAGGCTCTCCTATATGTTGTCGTAGCAACACTTGGAAAATGGCCATTTTTAATTGCCTTTGAAAAGGGCTTGTGAAGAAAGGCATAAAGCATTTTACATGGAAATATATAGAATTCTTGAATTGAATAAAAATTCTGACTTCTAGGAGTTTACCATCTGAATATGTTGAAAAGTTTGAAAATAAATTACGTTTTCTATTAAACTACAGATACTTCATCATAAAAAATTCTTGCCTATGAATACAGAGTGAAGAGTAATTTTTGTAGTTTCAAAGTCTTAATTCATAGAGTAGTAAATATGAGCTATATTCAAATTTATGTCATATGTGTTTTTTAAGTAAGAAGGTCAATTTATGAACACTTATTGAAGACTTAACTGTTTATCCTTATTAAGAACGCCAGGTCAAAATGAGAAATATATTGTCCTAAAGATATTGTCTAAAATGTTTATATGTTTATACAGTAGATGCATATTTTCCAAGGCAACTGTGACATAATGAGCTACCCTGAGTTCTATGAGAAATGTACTTTGTATCATGGGATTCACCTAGAAAGATTGCAGGTTCATTGAGAAACTGATACTAAACAGGACCTTAAAATATGGGCAGACCTTTTTTTTTTTTTTCTTTTTTAATCCTCACCCAAGGATATATACACTGATTTCAGAGAGAGAGGTAGTAAGAGTGAGGGAGGAGAGAGAGAGAGAGAGAGAAATGAGAGACCTATGTGAGAAAGAAACATCAATTTGTTGTCTTCCACACCCACCCCAAACAGGAATCAACCCGCAACCTAGGTATGTGCCCTGACCAGGAATGAACCTGCAACCTTTTGGTGTACACGATGAGGCTCCAACCAACTGAGCCAACCAACCAGGGCTGGGCAGACCATTTTTGAAGTGAAAATGCAAAAGAAAAGTTTTCCAGACAAGAGAACAAGTAAGCCAAATATCCATACTAGAGATGAATGTTTTTTGATGTTACAAACTTGTGAATACAATGTGGTTGCAAAATGTTATCATTAATAATATCTCAGTCAGTAACAAAATTATTTGGTTAGTCTTGTATTCAAACTTCAGGATTACACTTAAATGCTAGTTACTCATTTGCAAAATAAAATTCTGATTTGAAGGACTCATTAAAATTTTAAAAAGAAGTAACAAATGGGTAATTGGTTTCCCATGATGTGGTTTTAGGGAAAGATTAACTTGCTTCTGCAACATTTTAAATATATAACATCAACTGACAGTGCAATTCCTTCCTTCGTTTGTCCTATTATACTCTTTTTCTTAAATTTTCTCGGTAGCATTTTATTGACAAGGTACTAATATTAGTTTTTGAGTATATAGTCCATGAATGTTGCAAACATATTCATTTAAGTTTACAACTAGAAAAGAAGCTAGTCTTAAATTTTCCTAAGCCTTATTTAATAAACAAAGAGCTATTTTTTTCTAGGAGGCACTGATCTCACATTAAAATATCTTGCACACAAATTACACATAGACAGAAAGTGCCTCTCACTCAGGAAGTCAGTGCAATTGAAGGAGCCACAATACCATCTAGTGTCAGCTACATATAGTCTCTACTAACATAGAAAAAAAGTAGTAGACTAAATTAATATGGAAAAAATAATGGAAGACAAAATCCATGCCATCTTTGTTAAATAATCTAAGAAATAAATGTGTTGCCTGGCACTGAGTGCTTCCTGATCCTCCCCTATCTTTTGTTTATTTTTGAACCAAACTTGTCAAGAAAGAAATGTCAGTCTCCTCCGTATGTAATAGTCTGCCATTTTGCTCTTAAGATTGACCCCATCAATAATAGCCCATCAGTTATTAGGCAATATTTCTTAACAATGGGATTAAGACCATGCTGGCTCACAGTAATATCATTAAGCAAAATCATCTATGTTACAATTCAGCAATTATTCATCCCTGGTTGTATTATCTATGCTAAAGCTATTTTCATTGATTCTTGCCTTTTGTGCTTCATTGCAGTCTAAAAATTGACATATCTCCAAATTGGGCTGAGCTGTTTTAAAAGGTTGTGTGTCTGGGGAAGTATTTAATCGAAAGCTAAATGAGGTCTCCTGCATGGAATTCATAAAAGGGAGTCGTGTCCTTACATCCTAGGTTCCCTGAGTGCCAGAGTCCTGTCTTATTAATTTGTTTCTCCTGAAAATTGCTCTAATCAATGATTGCTTTCATTGATTAAACACACAATAAATATTTTGAACTAACTTATAATAATACTGCTCACTTCATTTTTTAATATATGCAACACTTTCACGATCACATTTTGAGATCTCTGATTTTAAGAAGGGTGTGTGTATATCTTTGACTAAAAAATGTTTGCCCATAAAGTCACTCAAAAAAGAAAATAGCTGATTTCTGGCACATGACTTGGAATATATCCTGCTATATTAAAACAATATTGAAAAGATTTAATCTTCTACTGTATCAAATTTCACAAGAGCTCGATGTATATCTTTTATGTGCAATTGACAATAATAAACTGAATACATTTAAAGTGTACAATTTGATCAATTTTGACATATGTATACTCACATGAATCCATCATCACAACCAAGACAACAAACATTTCTTTCACCTTCCCCAAACTTCCTCCTGTGCCTGTGCAATTGCTCTCCGTCCCCCATCTGTAGGTATTATGGGTTAAATTATGCCTTCCCAAAGTTCACATGTAGAAGTCTTACCTCTAGTACACAGGTGGCAAACACAAGCCCATGGGCTAAATCCGGCCCTCCACCTTGTTTTATCCAGCCCAGCACCTGTTTCTACCCGGCGGCAGCACTGAGCTCTCGCTTAACTGTCGAGTAGTTACATTTATAAAGTCCTAAAATTACATTCTGCCCTTTGAAGGCAACTGTGAGGCTGATGTGGCCCCTGGTGAAAATGAGTTTGACACCCCTGCTCTAGTACCTCAGAATTACTAGAGCAATCCTGTTTGGAGATAGGGCCTTCAAAGAGGTGAGTGAGTTACAGTGAGTCCATGAAGGTAGGCTCACATTCAGTCTGACTGGTGTCTCGTAAGAAGAGGAAACGTGGACACACAAAGAGACACCAGGGTTATGGTGCAGAGGAAAGGCCACATGAGATCACAAGCAGAAAGTGTCTGTCTGCAAGCCTGGGAGAGAAACCTCAGCACGAAATGAAACCTGCCGACAACTGGATCTCAGACTTCTAGCTGATCTAACTGTGAGAACACAGATTTCTGTTGTTTACGGCATCTCACCTATGCAATTTTGTTATGGTAGCCCTAGAAAACTAATACACCAGATAACCAATAGCTATCCGTCACTGTAGTTTAGATTGAATTTTCTAGAATTGTATATAAATGTACTCTTTTGGGTATGGCTTCTTTCACTGAGCATAATTTCTTTGAGGTCTATCCATGATGTTGCTGTCCCAACACATTCTTTTTTTATTACTGTGTAATATTTAATCGAAAGCATATATCAGATTTTTTCATCCGTTCATGTACTGCTGGACATTTGTATTAGTTTCTGGTTGGGAATATTACAAATAAACAACCCATGGACATTTATGACAAGTATTGTTACAGATATGGGGGGTTTTTAACCTTGAGTAATATCCAGGATTAAAATGCCTAGGTTATATGATACGTATTTGTTTAGCTTTTTAAGAAACTGCTAAACTGTTTTCCAAAATTTTTATACCATCTTATAATCTGACCACCAGTCTTTGAGAGTTCTAGTTGTTCCATATCCTTGCAAAAATTGGCATGTTCAATCTTTTTAAATTTTACATTTTCTAATAGGTATATAGTAGTGTGTCACTGTGTTTTAAAGGCTATTACACTAGGACAGTGGTGCTGAGCATCTTTTCAGGTGCTTACTTGCTAAAAGCATATCTTCTTTGGTGAAGTGTCTATTCAATTCCTTTTGCATTTTTATTGTGTTGTGTATTTTTTATAATTCTTTGTACACTCTGAATACAAGTCCCTTATCAAATAAGTGATATGCAAATGTGTTCTCCCAGTCTGTGGCTGATCTTTTCATTCTCTTATTAATGTCTTCCACAGAGCAGAACATTGTAATTTCAATTAAATCAGGGGTGTCAAACTCAGTTTCACAGGGGGCCACATCAGCCTGGGAGGTTACCTTCAAAGGGCCAAATGTAATTTTAGGACTATGTAAATGTAACTACTCCTTAACAGTTAAGCGGGAGCTCAGCGCTGCCACCAGATGGAAACAAGGTGCCAGGCCAGATAAAACTAGGTGGAGGGCCGGATTCAGCCCCCAGGCTTTGTGTTTGCCACTTGTGAATTAAGTCAATTTATCACTTTGCTCTTTTATGGTTCATACTTTTGGTTTCGTATCTGGGAAACCTTTACCTAATCCCAAGTCAAAAAATTTTTCTTGTATATTCTCCTAGAACTTTTATAGTTTCTGTTTTAAATTTTAAGTCTATAATCCATTTAGAGTTAATATTAGTATATGATTTTTTTGCTTTTATATGTAGAGTCAGTAAAGGTAGCAATACTTTCTGTCTTAAATGTTCTGCCTCCGCACTTACTGGTTTCAATACTCTTTACAATCTTTCATCTTTCTTCATGTGCTTTTATCCAAGCTTTAGATCGCATCCCCTTCTAAGTCATCATGTTTCTTGCTGTGTCAGGAACACTAACATGGTTCAAACACTTTCTCTTCTTTTTTCTTCCCTTCCTATATATGCACGTCTCCTCTATTAAAAATAAAAAGTAAAATAACACTTTTTTGAACCTACATATCTTTTTAAAGACAATATTAACTTACCTTGTTGTTCTCTACAAACTTATTCTCTTGAAAGAATTACTTTTTGTTTTCTTCTCTCCTTTACCCAATATTCCCAGCAGTCTAGCTTAGTCATTGCTCTAAAACTGCTCTTAATGTTCGCACTTGTGATTCTCCTTTGCCAGGTACACAGGCCCTGTTTCATCTTTCGTCACAGAGGCTGGCCGGGAGGCATTTACACTGCTGACTTCTCGTGCTGGCCAGAATTCGCTAAGCCTGTGTGCATGCACCCTGCTGGGTCTCCTGCTACCTGTACAACCACCCTTAGTCCTCTACTATGTCTCCTCTCCTTCTCTCTGTTACTTTAAACATGTTTGTGCATTTAAACATGTGTATTTTCTCTTCGCATTCTATACACTCTACTGGTGGTCAAATACAAATATTCTACTTCCACATTTAAAACAATGAATCTGTGTATATTTCTGGTCTAAACAATTATGACCAGACTATATAATCAAGTTTCTACTGTACATTTTCAGTAGTAATATCATGTACATTAAACTTAACTAATTTTCTTTTACCCAATCACATGGCTTTCTTTTGTTGGCTTAGCACTCACCCTGTAACCTAAATCAGAAAGATGTGATTTATCCTTAACCCATTCCTCTCCTCCATTCTCCATGAAAAATAAGGAAGATCTTTCAGTTATGTCTCCAGTCCATGCTTCCTCTCTATATCCACTGCTTCTACCCTCACTGTTATCTCATCTGACATTTTGAAAAAGACTTCGAATGGTTCCACATACTGCACTCCTTACTGTCTATAAATTCTAATTTTAATTCTGATGCCTGAGTAAACTTCTTGAATGGCCAATCTGTTCATGGGCAAAATGTGTAAAAGCACAGATCTCTACTTCTTGTAGGCAAAATTGCATCCATTCTCATACCTTTCGTAATTGGAGTACTCTATGTCTGCCAGTCTTTCTCTTAAATCTCATCACTAACAATAATTCCTCTACATGAATTCTAAGCTCCACCCATACCTATCATCTTAGAGTTTCCTGAACATAGCATTTAACATACCACCAAACCTTAATCCATGATATGTACTTTCTCCCCTAAATGTTCTTTGCTTTCCCATCCATTGGTGATCAAAACAAACTGAAAGCGTTTCTCATTCTTTCTTTTGCATAAAGCCTTGCAGTAAAGCCTAGATGAGTATTTCCCCAGGCATGTACTTTCATAAGAGCCCTAATACATTGTTTGATAATTATATCTTTACCAATTTTCCCTCCACTGCTTCACTTGAGGGCACAGGCCATCTCATATTTTTGTTTTCACCCTCAGTGGCTGGGGCGGTGTTTGACACACAGGTTCTCAACATGATTGTTAAATGAATGAACGGTTTCCCTCTTTTCCTGGAGAGTCCTGTTCAAGTAGAGATCATTTACAATCAGAGGTATAAAAATTTCCCTTTTTATTTAAGAAAATAGACATTGAGTAATATAAATACTTTGACGGGTGCTAGAAAATACTTCCTGAATTAGGTGCGACAACAGGCAATGTAATACAGAGAATACAGTAAATGTTCAACCCCTTAAGGGTTCAGTGTGCAATAATGAGCTCGAAAGGCAGTAAAGGTATTCAGTCCTTATAGATGTCCTACTTATCCTGCAAGATAAAATACATTCTGTGTTCATAGAAAATAAGTGCTACTTTTGCTTCCTGTTCCTTATAAATATAGAAGAAACACATGATGGTTTAAGATGTATTTTTTTGTTGTTGTTCTAATTAGCTTGGTAGTTAATGGTTGAGAATAATTTAAAAATTAGCATAATGTATGTAAACTTAAGAACATAGTTTATATGACATAAATCATTAATGTGATATTTTCAAAATACCTTATAAAAAACATTTTATAAAAAGCATTTTAAGAAGCATAGTCCCTAATCAATAGGTAAAAGAATAAAGAGAAGGACTGAAAAAAGTTAAAATAATCATAAATCCTAAGATGTTATATTTCCTTTTATTTTTATTTTAATGTTACACACTAAAGGTCCTAGTCATTATAAAATTATCAGTGAGAAAATAAAATATCAAGTCCAGGGATGATAAAAGCCTTGGTAAAAGAATACATAATGAAAATTCACATTCTAAAGCCATCTCTTCCATTTTAACTACTGTCCTGAAGCCAGTCAGCAGTCCTCACTGGAATGACCAGTGGCAACATAAAAAACAGGGTGCAAATCTGGATCCTATGTTTGCTTAGCTATGTGACTGTAAGCAGATCATTAACCTCTGACTCTCTGTAAACTCTCTGTAAAGGGCAAAAATAGCAAGGATTATTTAGCAAAATAATGTAATGAAATATATGTGTCAAATGGGATAGGCTGGGCTATGCCATGGTTAGTAAACAACTCCAAATGTTGGTGGCTTAAAACTACAAGTTTTATTTCCCACTCATGCTCTAGGTACTTTATGGTTTGGCAAAAGAACATCCTGCTCCAACCACAGCACCCTCTCCACAGGGCCCAGGCACCTAGAATGTTGCCCATCTGCTAAGCAAGGACCTGAAAGTGTAGCAAGTTGCATATTAACTTTCCAGGGCTGTCCAACCTTTTGGTGTCTCTTGGACACACTGGAGGAAGAGTTGTCTTGAGCCACACGTTAAAAACATTGCAACACATAACAAAAATAACTCATAATGTTTTAAGTAAATTTACGATTTTGTGTCGTTCCACACTCATAGCTGCCCTGAGCCTTATGCAGCCCATGGGCCACAAGTTGGACACCCTCCACCCAGGAGTAACACATGCCACTTCTGCTTATGTTTTATTGGTCATATTTCAAGAAGACAAGGAAGTATAAACCTACCAGGCATATTTATTTTATATCAATATTTTATGTTAATGTTCAATATTAAAATATATACTATAGCACTCATTCAATGAGTAGATCATAATATTAACAGCTCAGTGTATTGAGAGCTCACTCGGTTCAGGGCACTATGCTAATTTAATTCTCACACTGGCCTGAAAGGCAATACCCTGATCTATCAGACACTGCCATAGGCCTCTTTAATACCTACCCCCCCGGCGTTTTTACCTCTAACAGAGCTGAGGTTTCACTTGGGATAATAGTGTATAAAGCTCACATTATCCTTATAGCTACCAGGAACCAGCTGAAAAACTTCTGGCCAAACTGTGGTATGTGGAATTCGCTGAACACAACATTGCTTCTTGAAAAAATATAAATAAATAAAGCAGAATTCCCTCTTTTTTCTGCAGAAGGAAGAAATGATGCCAAATGATTCAAGCAGCCATTTGGGGACAGTGAGGTAAAAAGCAGGAGGGTGCAAAGATAATCATGAAAAATATGGCCATGACATCACTGCTGATGGGGTTGATGTGAGGCAAGTGGGCCCTCACCGCTGGCCTTCCTGTTAGGTAAGCTAAATAAGCCTGCACTTTTTTGATCTGATTTTTAAAAATTTTCTCTTAGTTTGATCTGAATCATTCTTAATTAATTTATATTCCCATGGATCAATAACACAACAAAATGAGTCATAGAGTAGTTGTATGCACTGGCCAAAATACTAAGACCAATTAGTGCCAAAGCCATATGTAGCTGTAGAAAGACCTGACTCTAAAATGGGATATTAACAAGGAGCTATCCAGGTGATTCTAAACAGCTATGAATCAAACCCTAGATACTTCACATTTCAAAATATGTGTGAATAAGTTATTGATAAAATTTAGGTTTTCCTAAAAAAGTGAGAAATTTTCAGTGTTTGTGAAATAACCTAAAATAATGCTTCAGTTGGGTGTATCAAAGTTTTCTTATTAATGTAACTTGGGTGATAGGATTTCACTGTTTAAATATTTTTCAATGAAAGAATAACAATATAAGTGAATATAGAATACCCAGGACCTTCTTTAGGCCTCAGTTCCCTGAATGAGTTACGGTCATTGATTAAGTAACATGCATTACTTTCTATTTTGTGGAATCTATGAATTTACTATGGTGATGAAAGCAGACCAGTTTTAGAAAACTAACCATTCTTTGCACACTGTTCCTGACAGAACAAAGAGTAATTATTTGTTTCCTATCTGTCTGCTCCAGGATTGCAGACTCCTGAAGGCATAGCCATGCCTGATTTGGTCACTCCACTTCCAGCATTTAAGAGAGGATATATTCAAAATATATTAATTAATGAGTAGAATATTCAAAATTATCTTCCTAAATAAACACAGGGACATTATAAAAGAAAAAAATCATTTGTATTAATTTTTTTTAATTTGAAACTACTGTGAATGTTACAAATAGGCAAATATAGACTTAACTAAATAAAAATTTCCTTACCACTTAGAGCTGTATTTGATTACTGTTCTTGTGAGTTCTGAGTCACAGAATATAATAAAAATAATAGTAAGTATTAATCTTAAACATGTTACATTTTTCTGGATTGAGTGAGGGCACTCTAGTAATATTTATGGATAATAAATAGATTCTAAAATTTGAATGGTTTTAAAAAGTATTACTTGCTGATGGAGAACCAAGATGGTGGCATAGGTAGACACACTGCGCCTCTTCCCACAACCAGAACTGACAGAAAATCGAACGGCAAGGAAGTCCGACACCAAGGAAGTAAAAAATAAACATTCATCCAGACCGGTAGGAGGGGCAGAGACAGGCAGTAGGGGCGGAGAGGACTCCCGTTGCCCTGGGACTCATGTTGCAGTGGCGGGACAGAGACTGGCCGAGTGTGGGACGAACGGGGCAGGCAGTCTGACCACTGGCAGACCCTGCGGCCCCACATTCACACACAGATAAACTGGACAAACTGGCGGGGAGCGAAGCAGACCGCACAACCCACGGCTCCAGCGTGGGGAAATAAAGCCTCAAACCTCTGATTGAAAACGCCCGTGGGGGTTGGAGCGGCAGCAGGAGAGACTCCCAGCCTCACAGGAGAGGTCCTTGGAGAGACCCACAGGGGCCTAGGGTGTGCACAGGCCCGCCCGCTCGGGAACCAGCACCAGAGGGGCCCAGTTTGATTGTGGGTAGCGGAGTGAAAGATTGAGGTCCAGTGGAGAGTGGAGGAGGCGCCATTGCTCCCGCTCCACCCCTCCCCCACGCACAGCATCACAGCACAGGGACCAGCATTACCCCGCCCTGAGGAACACCCAAGGCTCCACGCCTTTAAGTAACAGACAAGCCAAGACCAAAAAAAAAAAACAAAAAAAAAGGCCCAAATGACAGAATACTTCAAAGCTCCAGAAAAAATACAACTAAGCGAGGAAGAGATAGCCAATCTATCAGATGCATAGTTCAAAACACTGGTTATCAAGACGCTCACAGAATTGGTTGAATTTGTTCGAAAACCAGATGAAAAAATGAAGCCTATGCTAAGAGAAACAAAGGAAAATGTACAGGGAACCAATAGTCATGCGAAGGAAACTGGGACTCAAATCAACGGTGTGGACCAGAAGGAAGAAAGAAACATCCAACCAGAAAAGAATGAAGAAACAAGAACTCGGAAAAGTGAGGAGAGGCTTAGGAACCTCCAGGACATCATGAAACATTCCAACATCCGAATTATAGGGGTGCCAGAAGGAGAAGAACAAAAAATTGAAAACTTATTTGAACAAATAATGAAGGAGAACTTCCCTCATCTGGCAAAGGAAATAGACTTCCAGGAAGTCCAGGAAGCTCAGAGAGTGCCAAAGAAGCTGGAGCCAAGGAGGAACACACCAAGGCACATCATAATTAAATTAGCCAAGATTAAGCAGAAGGAGAGAATCTTAGAAGCAGCAAGAGAAAAGGAGACAGTTACCTACAAAGGAGTTCCCAAAAGACTGTCAGCTGATTTCTCCAAAGAGACCTTACAGGCAAGAAGGGGCTGGCAAGAAGTATTCCAAGTCATGAAAGGCAAGGACCTACATCCAAGATTACTGTATCCAGCAAAGCTATCATTTAGAATGGAAGGGAAGATAAAGTGCTTCTTAGATAAGGTCAAGTTAAAGAAGTTCATCATCGCCAAGCCCTTATTATATGAAATGTTAAAGGGAGTTACCTAAGAAAAAGAAGATCAAAAATATCAACAGTAAAAATGACAGCAAACTCACAGTAATTAATGACCACACCTAAAACAAAAACAAGAGCAAACTAGGCAAACAACTAGAACAGGAACAGAACCATAGAGATGGAGATCACATGGAGGGTTGTCAATAGGGGAGTGGGAGGGGGAGGGGGGGAAAGGTACAGAGAATAAGTAGCATAGATGATAGGTGGAAAATAGACAGGGGGAGGGTAAGAATAGTGTAGGAAATGTAAATGCCAAAGAACTTATAAGTATGACCCATGGACATGAACTATAGCGGGGGAATGTGGGAGGGAGGGGGTGGGCAGGATGGAGTGGAGTGAGGGGGGTGGGAAATGGGACAACTGTAATAGCATAATCAATAAATATATATATTTTTAAAGTATTACTTGCTCATGTAATAGTCTTGTGTATACTTCCTTCAGTAGGGTGACCTTCCTCCCTGAAGTAATTCAGGGATCTGGCTTCCTTCATGTCTGGCCATTCCAAGCTTTATCTCCATCTGTATCCAGTTGGCAGAGGAGAAGAGCGTGAGGGAGATTCCATCACAGTGTTCTATGGTCTATGCAAGAAAGAGGTTTATACCACCAGCACTCAGACTCACTGATGAGAACTTAGATATATGACCATATCGAACAGCAGAAGGGCCTGGGAAATGTAGACAAACTACCACTATGAAGAACAGGATAAAGAATTTGAGTAGACACTTGGTCCTTGCTACTCTTATATTACAATTCTGTAATCCATAATTCTACAAGAAATAATATAGACATTACTTCAGTAGAAGTTAGGTGCAGCTACTCAACTACATTTACTGTGGTCTTTCAATGATTGTCTGTTTTTCCTTGATAATATGAAGATGTGTAAAAATAAACTGAACTCATCCTGGGCATTTCAGTATGGGAGCTGCCAATGATATTTTAATGCTCCTGTGTCACATATTCTCATTTCCTTAGAAAGCTCATCAATTTAAGATTCTGTGAAACTAATTCCGTCTCAGCCTCTGTACTAATTCACATTATTTCCATTAGAAGTTGTATTCATTACAGAGACTGGATAAGCACAGAAAACAGAATTGGAAAGACATTTAAATTGACTGTAATGAGTCAGTGACTGCTATATTTCACATGTTATCTTCAAATGCCAAAGGAAACTATTAGTAATGGCCACTGGACATTGTTAGTTCTCATGATCAATTAACATTTTCTCATAAGTCAATTAAAATAATTGCCTTTATTAAAATAATTGAAGGTCATCTGTAAACTAATTTAGCATGTGTGTGTGTGTGTGTTCTCTCTATAAACAAGTACCTGCAACAAATCTTGGAATATTTTCTTTTTTTTTAAGGGAAAATAAAAAGCAAACAAATAATAAAAATACAGCCAAAGATATTGTGAAATTATGTTATGTTATATTTTATTTGCTCCTAGAATTTAGACTGGTCAGTCTAATGTTCATTTTATCAGCTTTCACATACAGGTCCTTACCCACACTTTTTTATTTTGAACAATTTTTCACCTAATTAAAATTTAATTTTCAAGGGTCAGGAGTCATGTCTATCTTTTTTGTTTCAAAATTATGTCCCTAGTACCTATGTGCTGCATACATGTTAGACACTCAATAACTTACTTTAAATGTTAAATGTGTATAAAACTTGATTTCAAATATTAAGTTTATCCTGACTCACATGTATATCCATACTCTCTCACTCTCCCTCTCACACACACACACACACATCCACATACACCTCGACCTCACAAGTTATTTTCTGTGTGAATAAAAATAAAAGATAGTTCAGGTTTCAAGTTTTTCCTGTAGATTGGAAGATATGAAGTGTCCTTCACAATATCAATGTCATTATTGGCAGTCTTCAATAAGGGTAAGAAGTTCCATGGACACACGGAAACTATTTTAATCTCAGAATATTATTAATAAATTTTGAAAGAAAAAAAATATTCACAAGGCTAAGAAAATAATTTAAAAGAAACCACATTTAGCAAACATATTTTCCCTTGATATAAGAGCAAGTATTATTATTTTATAACCTACAAAATACATTCCATTATTTTCTATAAAACCAACTTATAAAAATATAAAAATTTAATCATGTATTTAACCACTATAAATAAATAACTGTACAACTCTAATTAATAACTTTTGCATTACAATTGTGTATTTTATTCAAAATGTTTTCTACTTTCCACTTTTTAATATTTGAACATTCCACTTTGCACCTATTCTGGTACACACACACACGTCATGTATATCCTCCTTCTCCTTCCATTCTCCGTGACTGAATCACCACCATCACTGTGGCCCCCACCTCTACCTACCCTCAAAATTAAGATTACAGGAAAGAAAAGTCAGAATGTGGCTCATCAAGGATAACTACTCATATGACAAAACATACTATATTTTGAACAGTTTGGGATCATTCTCAGCAAGATTGGGACAATGACCCTTCTACCTGAGGAAATAGCTGTGACATAAAGTATTTCAAATCAGGAATGTCTGTCAGATTGTGCCAAGTGTCTTTAATGGCTCAGAGTATACTTTTCATTATTCAACTATTTTTCAGTCAAATTCAAAGAAAATCCTTCTTAGAAAACCTTTGGAACAATAAGACCCCATCTGAATCACATATCAATTTATAGTAATTATATCCCTATTACTCATTCATTATCTTTTAATTTTTATAAAGCTGACTCACTATCAGCATCACCATTATTGAGAACTAGATGAAATAAAATATGAGTTTACTCTGACAATTTCATTATTGGTTTACTTGTTACAATGTAAAAATAGAGTGCCTCTACATTGATGTTGATGTTTGAAAACAGACAATGACAAAATACCAAAAAAAACTTCTGATTGCTACATGCATATTGATATTCTACGAGTCAGGCTACTGTCTCAAAACAAAACTTCAAAAATGTCAGAGAATATAAGCAGTATAGTTGGGAGAATTCTGTGCCTCCACCTGCAGGATTCTGATCTTCTGGTTATCCAATCAAACACTGAGGTAGGATACTGCTGTGAAGGGACTTTGCAGATGAGATTAAGATTACTAATTAGTTGACATTTAAAAAAGATCATCCTGGATTTTCTAGTGTGTGGATGTAATCACATGAGCCCTTAAACATACAAGAGGAAGGGTAATGAGATACAGATGAAGCAGTAAAACAAAGCAGGAGAGATGTGGTAGATGGGGAAGATAGAGAGATTTGAAATATGAAAAAAACTCTCTCTGCCCTTATTGGCTTTGATGGGGGAGCATGAACCAGGAAATGCCATCAGTGCCTAGAAGCTGAGAACCATCAGCAAGGAGAGTGAGACTTGTCTATAACCATCTGGACCTGAATTCTGTCAACAGGGTGAATGAGCTTGGAAGCAGATTCTCCCTCAGAGTTTCCAAAAAAGAATATGCTCTTGCTGGTATCTTGATTTTGGCCTTGTAGGACTCTAACTAGAAAACCAAATGAGTCACTCTGAGTCCTGACCAAAGAAACTGTGAGATAATAAATATGTTTGTTAAAAAAAAAAAAGCACAAAGTTTGTGGTCACTTGTTATAGTGACAATACGAACATAATACAGGTTGTTCCTAAATTGCGTGTGTGTGTGTTCCCTACAGTATCCCTAATTCTTAGACAGAGTCTGGCACATAGATGCCATGTATGAATGTTTGATGGATAAAATTGTTTTTAATTGCAGCAATTATATTACAGCCTAAATTTAGGCAAAGTTATTCTAAGGAGAAACAGGCTGTTAATATACATCTGCTTGTATGTAATCAAAACACCTTTATAACATTTCTAAAATGAAGTTATTAGTACTTTTATGTTAGACTCAAGTAATACATAGCTCAGGAAAAGACATAGTTAATGAGATCATATTTTATTAATAACAAGATATATTTCAAAGATACCCAAGCTATCTTATTCTTCAAGTCTTTGAAAGAAGATGAGGCATTATCTAGGCATGGTAATAAACAATAGAATCTCTGAAAGAAACTCAATATCCCCCTGAAAGAAGTTCAATATTTTCTAAAAAAGAAAAAAAAACCCAAATGCATTAACATGGAAAATTCTTTTAAAAATGAAGTAATTCACAAAATTAGAAATGCTGGAAGCAACCTAACTGCCCATCAGCAAATGAGTGGATCAAAACACTATGGTACATTTACACAATGGAATTCTACACAGCAGAGAGAAAGAAGGAACTTACACCCTTTGCAATGGCATGGGTGGAACTGGAGAGCATTACGCTAAGTGAAATAAGCCAGGCAGTGAGGGACAAATGCCATATGATCTCACCTTTAACTGGAACATAAACAACAGAAAAAAAAAAAAAGCAAACAAAATGTAACCAGAGACATTGAAGTTAAGAACAATCTAACAACAGCCAGAGGAGACGGGAGGGGGGACAGTGGGGAGAAAGGTTTTCAGGAGCTACTATAAAGGACACATGGACAAAACCAAGGGGGAGGGTGGAAGCAAGGGAGGGAGGTGGGTTTGGCTGGGGTGGGGGGGAGGAGTGGGGAGACAATGCAGACAACTGTAATTGAACAACAGTAAAATAATTTTTAAAAAAAGAAATGCTATGAAAGAATTCAATATCTGTTTTCATAATTAATGTTAAAGCCAGAGTTATAATCATTATTCTCCAATTAAACATTTCAAGTATAATAGAATCTACTAAAGTTCCAAGATACCCAAATACAAAATGAACTGTACTAGGTAAAGAATGCATAAAGCACACACATAAACACATGTGTTCCCTGCTTTCAAAAGCCAACTCATATCATCAAGCTTCTCGGTGAGGAGCTAAAACTAATCATTGAAATAGGGGTAGTTTTCTGATAGACCCGGAGCTTGTGAGTGGTAACTTACCTACTAATGCACCTGTGGCTGGGTTAAACTGCTATGTGTATTCAAGACTATCTACTGACCCAATGGTCTTTGGAAAGAAAATCCTGGTCTGAAGAAAAGACATTATCCCCATTTCCTAACATATTTGAAGTCTATTATGTGACCTGTTCCATTCACCCTATGAACTTGATACCACATGAAAAAAATGCACATCTCAGAAAAGGAAGCTGAGCTGGTTCTCAACCATACTGGTGTGTAAAGATGGCAAGCAGGGTGTTGTTGCTTCTGGGTGTACTAGCTAGACATCGCACATATGTGAGCATACTTCTGGAGGGTGCTTGGAAATGCAGCTCTTTCTAAGTCCATTTTGTTAGCTGTCCTCCCAGGTCACTTGTGCACACAGTCTATCTGAGCACAAAGAGGACTATAGACAGGACCAGGAGACAAACGAAATCCCTTCTAAGTGTTTACTCAGATTTTTTTTTTTTTGTCTGATTCTTTTGGCACACTGGGCAAGTGCTTTGGAATGAGATAGACAGCTAGGGAAATAAACAGGGGAAAGGGAGTAAATATAAATATTAAAGGGGGTTATGTAAATATTAAAGAGCTCACCTGTGCTGAAAACATTAAGAGGAAAGTAAATTAATTTTTACTTGTCAGATTATGCTTTGCTGCTACTTAAATTTTAGGTGTTAATTTCCTGAAATTTCTAGACTTAAGATACAAGTGATTGCTCTGATATAAGATAGTGATTGAGAATTTTTTCACTTTTATAATACTATCCCCCAACAAAAGTTAGCCTTTACCCTTTTTTTCTTTCTTCTTCCATCCCAGTAAACTTAAACATGAATTTTTAAAACCCAGTGATTGTAGTTCATCTTTTTTCACATAGCAGTTAACAATGTTTGAGTAATAGAAGAAGCTTAAAAGATAAATTGCATTCTAAATATATATGCATAGAATTAGAAAACCTGGTAATCAGAGAAGGAACCCTTATATCTTATCTCTCAGGATGCATTATGCTCCGGTCTAGGGATAACAGGTATGTAGTACCCATGATGACTCTATTCAATTCAGTCTCCACTGCATATCACTAACCTGTCAAAATAGTTTCTCTTTGAAATGGCAACAGCATCCATCTCAATACAGAGATCCAGGAAGTCCTTCTTAATTGACTGCATATGTCATGTGAAATAAAAGTAATATACCCATCATGGAATGTTTTATTTTTTTCATTGAGAGATTAAAAAAAGAATAAACAAAATAATAAAAAATATTTTAGACATGGGCAGAAAATTAGTAAGTAATTGAAATGGAATCTGAATCCAGTTCTGTATATAGCCTTTACTCTGCTCACCATACCATGTTATGCTTCTAGGCAAAAAAAATCTATTAGAATATTTCATGATGTGTTCCCACAGAGATCAGTCTCTGGTTTCAGAAATAATTGGTTCATTTTTTTTAACTTCTTATTTCTATTAGCTGGGCATGGCCACTTAGGCTCTCTGTGGTAGTTTCCTTATATGTAAAATAGGATAATCACATTACCTGCTTAATTATGCTTTTATCAGGAGTAAATGAGACAATATCTATAAAGTACTTAGTCCAGTACCTGACACCTTGCAAAAGCCCATTAGAAGTTTGCATAAACAATTGTTATTTTCACATGCTAGTCTGGGTAGGTAAAACCAGGACTATAATGCAAATACAAAAATGAAAATTATGATTGTATGTTAGAATAATCAATTACTCTGCTTTCATTCCATACACATTCTCTTATCATAAACAAGTGCTCAGGGTCCATTGAAATAATGTGGAAAGGCCCTATGCTCCTAAAAGAACTTATAAAAATGTATACCTGGATAGGGGAATTCATGATGGATCATGCACAGTTTGTCTGAACAGCTGGAGAGTTTTGTTGTTTTGTTGTATCAGGAATCACTAGAAGCTGATAAGGACTGAGATGAAAGTGAACTACTTTTTCTTTTGCTTTGGGCGGTCAAGATGACTTGTGGTGCTGTGTAAGTTCAAGAGGGGCTGTTGACAATGCATGGGTAACCACGTAGGTGGCAGCATCTAAAAGAAAATCAGAGGTGGTGCTGATCAATTAAAATAGTGAAAGCCGTGTCATAAACCCTGAAGAGTTATGCAGTAGTCACAGTAGTCATTCAGTGAGAAAGCAAGTGATCAGACTACCACAGCACAGGATCCTATACTGCCACGCTGTGTTCTGCTCTTCTGAAGGTAACTATTAAATGACAAGAGCAACACTAAAAGAATACTAAAATCCCACCAAATGCTGATCATGCAGTTGAAATATGGCCTCATGGACAGGAACTACTACAAATCTAAAGAAGCTACAGGGACATATTAGAAGTCATAAGGAATTCTTAGCTTCATGCGGCTTTTTAGAAGGGGAGAAGTGAGCAGCACAAAAAGATAATTGTTGCTTCCTGAAAAGTAACATACCTGGTTGCAAAATCAGAACAACAGGGGTCATTAGACTCAGTTCCCAGAACAGAAAGCTAAAGTCCAGAGAGGTAATGTGACTTGCGCAGTCAGTTATTGGCAGGCTGACACTGAATGTTCAATCCCACTACAAACTTTGGAATGTCACACCAGAGCCATGTGGCAACCTGCATCATCCCCTTTGACTCCGTGTGGTGGGCCAAATTCAAAGGTGGGCCCCAAGATCCTCACCCTCCTGATATAGCAACACACCTTCTCCATTCATCTATGAACTTCCAGCTATTTAACTTCAAACTAGTCTAGGCTATGCTCTGAAGGAGCTTTTCAGATGCAATAAAGGTCCCAAATCAGTTGACTTTAAAGTAGGGAGATTATTTTCAGTGGGTCTGACTTAATCAGATGGGCCCTTAAAAGATGTCAGACTTTCTCTAGTGAGAGAGTTTAGAAGCATGAAAATGATTTGACATGAGAATGTACTGCACACTGAATTGTGTTTTCCCAAAATTAGTATATTGAAACCTTAACCCCATTTTGACTGTACTTGGAGACAGGGCCTATAAGGAGATAATAAAGGTTAAATGAGGTCATAAGTGTGGGGCCTCAATTTGTTAAGACGCACTTAACTAGTGCCTTTATAAGAGGAAGAGACACCAGAGACCACCCCTGTCACTTGCACACGTACAGAGAAAAGGTTGTGTGAGGCCACAGCAAGAAGGTGGCCATCTACGAGCCAGGAAGTGGGCCCTCACTGGAAATCAACACTGAAGGCACCTTGATCTTGAACTTCTAGTCTCCAGAACTGTGAGAAAATAAATGTCTGTTGTTTAAGCCACCTGGCTTGTGGTGTTTTATTGTGGCAGCCCTAGCAGTATTCCAGAAAGATTCTCCATTGCATATTTTAAAGGTTGAGAGGGTCCTGTGAAAAGAAATATGGAAAGAAACATCCAGCTGACAGGCATCAAAGAAATAGGAACCTTAATCCTACATCTGTAAGGAGGTGAATTCTGACTCAATCATGTGAGCTCAGAAGAAAACACCAGGATCCAGGTAAGGGCAAAACCTGCTGACACCTAGATTTCAGCCCACTGAGAATTTGAGCAGCAAATCCAGCCATGCCAAGCCCAGCGTCTGCCCTACAGAACAGAGTTAATAAAGGAGTTTTGTTTTAAGATGCTAAAATCGTGGTAATGTTTGCAAAGAGACAGGAGAGTAATACACCTAGCAATTCTATTCTTTAGAAATAGCTTTATCAGGGGAAAATCTATATACAGAAAATTCACATATTCAATGTGGATAATTTGATAAATTTGAACATATGTGTACACCTGTGAAACCATCATCATACTCAAGATAATAGACATATTTCATATTTTATATATCTATAGCACTCTAGAAGTGGGATTCAGGTATATTTCTCAATGCCCAATATTTTTCTGGAGAGAAGCAATTTTTTGTATTTTTTAAACTCACATGAAGTATGGGCTACAGGTACAGTTGCCACCTAGAGTATGAAATGATAGTGACAGCCTCAGGACACAGTTTCTCACCAGGGCTTAAGTCTCAGGGTCATAGGTCACTTCATAAAATTGGACAGATCAATGTCAACATGTATGATATAGCAGCTCCTTGAATATTTTAAAATACATTTTTGATAGCCCATAAGCTTGAGAAATTAACACAGATGGGACATTGTGTTTACATTAGTAAATTAGATATATAACTGCAAACAGTGACAAAAGAGGGGAGGGGGGCTTTAGTAGGAGTGCAGAGCTCTCTAATGTATTCAGTGCCCTGCAGCACTGGAGTACCAATTGATACCAAAAAAGTTCGATGATCGTTTAATTTAAAAGTTCCCTATGCTTTATCATTTGTGTTTAATTATAGTTAGTTCATTAATTACCTTCTTGAGAAATGAGACTGGAAAGAGAATTAAATGGTACTTTAAAAAGCTAATTTTGCAAACAATTAAATTAAGAGAAATGTAATTGATAATTGCTGTAACTACTGGCCCTGAGGTATTCCTCTTTAGAAAAATTGTTGTTTAGACTTTGATAATATGGGGGAATAGTGAAGCCCCGGCCCGGGCGCAGGGTCTGCTGCAGGATTCTTGGGAGAGAGCCAGGCTGGGGTGTGTGAGCAGCCAGGTGCTTGATTGGACCAGGGGGGCTTGAATAGGAAGAATTTCTCAAAAAGAAAAAGAAAATAGAGGCACTCAGCGGCTAGTTTGGGAACTCTCCATGGCAGCCGTGGCCTCTGGCGCCCCTCCAGCCTCAGCCCCTGGACTGTGAACGTGGGATAACCAGCCCCAGCTCTCACCTGAAGCCTGGTTGTGTGCACCCAGATTAGCGGACTGGGGGCCCACAACTGAAACCCCAGCTGGCCGCCCACACCTGAAACCCCGGCAGGGCGCCCACACCTGAGACCTCGGGTGGGTGCGCATCAGGAGCAGAGGCTAACTGCCCACGCACAGGCCCAAAGCAACGAACCCCTGGGCCGCGCAACTCAGACCCAAAGCAGCTGGATCAGCCGGCCCTGCACATCTCAGGCCCAAAGAGGCGGAGGGCTGATCTAAGGCCTGGCTGCTTTCGAGTGACCACACCTAAAAGCACCGGTTCTGAACAATTCCTACCTAGCCCCTGTGCATAGAGCCCTGCAGGGCCTACTGGCTCCCTAGGACTAAGGCAGAACACCCAGCAGAGGGGAGCTGCAGGACTAGGGGAGACTGCATTCCCCAGAAAGACTCAACCCAGTGGGGGGCTGAACCATCCCATAGCACCGAGAGCCCCTAGCATCTAAGACAGCAAAGAGCAAGAAGGGGGAGTGTAAGTTGCCCCTAATTGGTGCAACTCAAGGACAGCACAGCTGGTGAACTAAAGGCCTAGTGGGGAGCAGAAGGACCCTGAGAACTGGACTGGAGGCTGAACAACAGCGAAGAGTGTGGCTCAGGAAGGGAGAAAAGTTAAAACAATCCTTCCAACCACCCCCTCCCATTCCACAAACAGGAAGACCAGCAGAACTAACCTGACCTATTTAAAGCCAGTAGAAGAATTTTTTTTTTTCTCCTTTCCCCCTGAATTCCTTCTTCCTTTCTGTCCTTCTGTCTTTTTTTATTCCTTCTTCCTTCCATCCTTTACCTTTTTTATTACTTCTTCCTGTCTTCTTTTATTTATTCTATTATTTTGATTTCTGTTAAAATTCCTTCTTATCTTGCCTCTGATCTTTCTTTATTCCTTCTTCCTTCCTTCCTTTCCTTTTCTATTCCCTTCTTCCCTCCTTCCCTTCTCCTCCCCCGCCCCCTTCTCTTTTTCCCACAGGTGAGACAAAACCTGGAGTGCTGAAAAGACTAGAGTTAGACCATGTTACAACCATAAACATCAGCTCAAGACCAGTGAGCACAGGAGATTAAGGAGACTGCACCACTGAATCCCACTGGCATTCTACCATAGAAGTTCATACCATAAACCCAGGGAGTCAGAACACATCAATTTAAGAAGCAGAGGCTAACAAGAAGAGTCTCACAAACAATGAGAAGACAAAGAAAAAATCCCCAAATGAAAGGAAAGGAGGAAGCCTCAGAAAGAATGCTAACTGAAAAAGAGGCAAGTCAACTACCAGATACTGAGTTCAAAGCAATGGTTATCAGGAAGCTCACTGAGCTCACTGAGCTCAAAGAGAACTACCAGAAACTACAGGGAAACTGCAATGAACTCACTGCAAACTATATTAACATGAAAAAGGAAATAGAAACAATCAACAAGGGCCAAGAGGAAATGAAGAATACAATTTCTGAATTGAAGAACACAGTAGAAGGAATGAAAAGCAGACTTGATGAAGCAGAGGATCAGATCAGCGAGCTGGAGGACAAAGTAGAAAAAAAAAAACCAGAAAGAGCAAGAAAAGGAAAAGAGGCTCAGAAAGAATGAAGAGGGATTAAGGGAAATGCAGGACAACATGAAACATAACAATATCCGTATAATAGGAACACCAGAAGGAGAAGAAGAAGAGCAAGTGATAGGAAACTTGTTTGAAAAAGTAATGATGGAAAATTTCCCTAATCTGAGGAGAGAAAAAGTCAACACAAATCCAGGAAACACAGAGAGTCCCAAGCAAGAGGAACCCAAAGAGGCCCACTGCAAGACAAATCATAATTAAAATGGCAAAATTCCAAGACAAGGAGAAGATCTTAAAGGCAGCAAGGGAGAAACAGGAAGTAATATACAAGGGAGCCCCAATAAGGATAGCAACTGACTTCTCAATGCAAACACTTCAAGCCAGAAGAGAATGGCAAAAAATATTCCAAGTAATGAGAACCAGAGGCCTGCAACCAAGACTACTTTACCCAGCAAGGCTCTCAATAAAGATAGAAGGCCAAATAAAGAGTTTCCCAGACAAAAGAATTCTAAAAGAATATGCTTCCACCAAACCAGGCTGGAAAAGATGCTAAAGGGACTGCTTTAAGGAAAGGAAGGAAAAGAGAAAGCAGAGGAACACAGATAGGAAAAAATGGCAATGAATAACTACCTATCGATAATAACCTTAAACGTAAATGGATTAAATGCTCCAATCAAAAGACATAGAACAGCTGAATGGATAAGAAAACATGACCCACACATGTGCTGCCTACAAGAGACCCACCTCAGGACAAAAGACTTACACGGACTGAAAGTGAAGGGCTGGAAACAAAGTTTCCAAGCAAATGGACAGGAAAAAAGAGCAGGGGTAGCAATACTCATATCAGACAAAATAGACTTCCAAAGAAGGGCCATAAGAGAGACCCAGAAGGTCACTTCATAATTCTCAAAGGAAGAATCCACCAAGAAGACAGAAACATTGTAAATATATATGCACCCAACATAGGAGCACCCAAATACATAAAGAAAATCTTGGAGGACATCAAGAAAGATATTGACAGAAACACAATTATAGTAGGGGTCTTTAACACCCCACTATCAAAAATGGACAGGTCTTCCAAACAAAAGATCAACAAAGATATTGTGTCACTTAAAAATACCCTAGAGGAAATGGACTTGACTGATATATATAGAGCTTTTGATCCCAAAGAAGCAAAATACACATTCTTTTCAAGTGTCCATGGAACTTTTTCAAAGATAGACCACATGATAGGACACAAAGCAAGCCTCAACAATTCAAGAAAATTGAAATCATATCAAGCATTTTCTCTGACCACAAGGGACTGAAACTAGAAACCAACCCCAAAGGTAAAAACCCCAAACACTCAAAATCATGGAGACTGAATAGCATGCTATTAAACAATGAATGGGTCAAGAACGAGATTAAGGAAGAAATCAAAAACTTTCTGGAAACAAATGAAAATGAACTCACAACAACCCAAAACCTATGAGACGCAGCAAAGGCAGTCCTGAGAGGGAAGTTCATAGTGATACAGACCTACCGAAAAAAGATAGAAACATTTCAAACAAACAACCTAATACTACACCTACAAGAACTGGAGGAACAACAACAAAGACAGCCCAGAGCAAGCAGAAGGAAGGAAATAACCAAGATCAGATCAGAGTTAAATGACATAGAGACTGAAAGCACAATTCTAAGGATCAATGAATCCAGGAGCTTGTTCTTTGAAAAGATGAACAAAATCGACAAGCCTTTAAGTATGCTCATCAAGAAAAAAAGAGAGAGGATCCAAATAAACACAATTAGAAATGAAAGAGGAGAGATTACAACTGATACCACAGAAATACAAGAGATTCTAAGAAATTACTATGAAGAACTGTATGCCAAGAAATTTGAAAACCTAGGTGAAATGGACACATTTCTAGAAAAATATAATCTTCCAAAACTGAATGAAGAAGAAGCAGAAAACCTGAACAGACCAATAACAGCAGAGGAAATTGAAGCAGTCATCAAAAAACTCCCAACACACAAAAGCCCTGGACCAGATGGTTTCACAGGAGATTCTACAAAGCATTTAAGGAAGAGCTAACCCCTATCCTTCACAGACTATTCAAAAAAATGCAAACTGATGGAAGACTGCCAAACTCTTTTTATGAAGCCAGCATCATCCTAATCCCAAAAACCAGATAAAGACACAACGAAGAAAGAAAACTTCAGGCCAATATCGCTGATGAACATAGACGCTAAAATTCTCAACAAAATATTCGCAAACCACATCTAGCAATACATTAAAAAGATCATATACCATGACCAACAGGGATTCATCCCAGGGATGCAAGGATGGGACAATATTCGCAAATCAATAAACATAATACATCACATTAACAACAGCAAAGACAAAAATCACATGATCATATCAATAGATGCAGAAAAAGCATTTGATAAGATACAGCACCAATTTCTGATAAAAAACATTCAGCAAAGTGGGAATAGAGGGAGCATTCCTCAACATAATAAAGGCCATATATGAGAGACCTACAGCCAACATCATACTCAATGGACAAAAACTTAGAGCTTTCCCACTAAGATCAGGAACAAGACAAGGATGCCCTCTCTCACCACTCCTATTCAACATAGTATTGGAAGTTTTAGCCACAGCAGTCAGGAAAGGAAAAGAAATAAAAGGCAATCCAAATTGGAAAGGAGGAAATGAAACTGTCACTGTTTGCAGATGACATGATAGTGTACAAGGAAAATCTCATAGACTCCACCAAAAAATTACTTGACCTAATAAACGAATTTGGCAAAACAGCTGGATACAAAGTCAATACTCAGAAATCAAAGGCATTCCTGTACACCAACAATGAAACAGCAGAAACAGAAATCAGGAAAAAATTCCCATTTGATATAGCAACAAGAAAAGTAAAGTACCTAGGAATAAACCTAACCAAGGAGGTAAAAGACCTGTATTCAGAAAACTACACAACACTTGAAGAAAGAAATTAAGGAAGACACAAATGGAAGCATGTACCATGCTCATGGATTGGAAGAATTAACATCATCAAAATGGCCATACTACCCAAAGCAATTTATAGATTCAATGCAATCCCTATTAGAGTACCCATGACATATTTCACAGATATAGAACAAACATTTCAGAAATTCTTATGGAACCATAAATGACCCCGAATAGCTGCAGCAATTTTGAGAAAGAAGAACAAAGCAGGAAGGATCACAATACCTGATATCAAACTGTATTAAAAGGCCACTGTAATCAAAACAGCCTGGTACTGGCATAAAAACAGGCACATAGACCAATGGAACAGAACAGAGAGCCCAGAAATAAACTCAAGTCTTTACAGTCAATTAATATTTGACAAAGGAGGCAGGAGCATAAAATGGAGCAAAAATAGCCTCTTCAACAGATGGTGTTGTTGATCTGGACAGCTACATGCAAAAAAATGAAACTCGATCACCAACTTACGCCATACACAAAAATAAACTCAAGATGGATAAAAGACTTAAATATAAGTCGTAACACCATAAAAGTCCTCGAGGAAAACATTGGCAGGAAAATCTCAGACATTCCACGCAGCAACATCCTCACAGACACATCCCCTAAAGCAAGGGACATAAAGGAAAGAATAAACAAATGGGACCTTATCAAAATAAAAAGCTTCTGCATGGCTAAAGAAAACAGCACCAAATTACAAAGAGAACCAACAGTATGGGAAAACATATTTGCTAATGATACCTCAGAAAAGGGCCTGATCTCCAAAACATATAAAGAACTCACACGACTCTACTCCAGGAAGACAAACAACCCAATTAAAAAATGGGCAAAGGACTTGAACAGACACTTCTCCAAGGAAGACATACAGAGGGCCCAGAGACATATGAAAAGATGCTCAGCATCACTAGCCATCAGAGAGATGCAAATTAAAACCACAATGAGGTACCATCTCACACCAGTCAGAGTGGCCAACATAAACAAATCCACAAACAAATGTTGGAGAGGATGCGGAGAAAAGGGAACCCTAGTGCACTGTTGGTGGGAATGCAGACTGGTGAGGCCACTGTGGAAAACAATATGGAATTTCCTCAGAAAACTAAAAATGGAACTGCCCTTTGACCCAGCAATTCCACTGCTGGGATTATACCCTAAGAACCCTGAAACACCAATCCAAAAGAACCTGTGCACCCCAATGTTCATAGCAGCACAATTTACAATAGCCAAGTACTGGAAGCAACCTAAGTGCCCATCAGCAAATGAGTGGATCCAAAAACTATGGTATATTTACACAATGGAATTCTACGCAGCAGAGAGAAAGAAGGAGCTTATACCCTTTGCAACAGCATGGATGGAACTGGAAAGCATTATGCTAAGTGAAATAAGCCAGGCAATGAGGGACAAATACCATATGACCTCATCTTTAACTGGAACATAATCAATAGAAGAAAAAAGGAAACAAAATATAACCAGAGACACTGAAGTTAAGAACAATCTAACAATGGTCAGGAGGTAGTGGGGAGGGGACAGTGAGGAGAGGGGATTACAGGAACTACTATAAAGGACACATGGACAAAATCAAGTGGGAGGGTGGAGGTAGGGGAGGGAGGTGGGTTCAGCTTGGGTGGAGTGGAGGGATGGGGAGAAAAGGCACACAACTGTAATTGAATAACAATAAAAAAAGATAATATGGGGGAATAGAAATTCTCTCTATAACTTTACATAATCATAAAAAGTCAAAATAAAGACAAGCTTTACATAAAATTTGACTCAAGCTAATAGTGCAACTTTAGCAACACAAATTTTAACATTGTTCTAGAAACAATATATGGTTGATGATTACCCGGTCTGAAAGGTGGAATAAAATATATATCAGTTTTCATAAAAATATGAACTTAAAACAAGCAATAAAACTTGTAATGACCCTTGTGTCTTTTTGAGGGAAGCATAACTCTCCTAAACCTCTCTTTACTAGTGTTCATATGCTTCTTTTCGAATTTTTAAATTGGAACCACATGATAAATTGAGTACAATATGGTATTAAAATACCATTATCAAACACTTCCTGTGTGACTGGCAGTACACTCGCTGTCGGAGCATGCTCATATCTCACAGGACTGGTGGTAGAAACGCATTCTGAGACACGTACGAATTTTGCTGATGCCATGACTGTGTCTCCCTATCCACACTACCCTGCACGTGGGCTCCATTCATAACCCACTCTGGCCCAGGGATACTTGGGACCTCCCTCAGTGAATGGGCTGAATTAGATTCCTCCTCTTCACCTAAGGTTGTTTCTAACTCTCACAACTCTGCTAAGATTCCCTTTCCCTGCAGTACTGAATTTCTTTCTCTCTGCATCTGGTCCTAACACAAAAACGCTCTAGGAAATAGCAGAGTGAAGACTTAGAGCAGGCTACCTCACTCTAGTCCCGAGTGGCCCATTCTCTGTAAGATTTTCCTAAGATCAAGGAGGGCCAAATGTCACTTATAGAGGAACCAAGTCACATAAGAATTCCTTCAGCTTGAATTTGAGAGTATGTATGCACATGCCAGCCCCCTTTCATCTTTGAAGCATTGAGATGATCTGGGACCAGATTAAAGAAAAGAATTTTCCACCACGGTCTGATCTAATCATTGTAAAGAGTAGAAGAAAGAAAGCCATTGCAATGTATATATAGGCTACAGAATCAAAGTGAATGATTTTGGTATATAAAAGAGATAAGAGACATCTGGACATGCCCCAAATGACACAGAACCCAGAATACCCTATTGTGAGAGAGCAACTTCCGCAATGAAAGGAATTAAGTGTACTCTCTCCAGTAATAAGGACTCTCAACATTTTGGCACAGAAAGAAGCGTGTAGGGCAGATAGCCATGATGAAACAGACCAGAGATGAGCACACAAGGAAAACAAAGCCATGGTGGCAGGGACCCCAGTCGGGGGATGGGTAGAAGTTCTACCTTAACATGAGAGTCACTGTCACATTGCTCTACAGGAACAGTTTTATCAATTTGCAAAACGGTTAACAGTATAAGAAAGTAACCAGTTCTCCTGTCCTTACCTGCCCTGGGTACTACGATGCTTTAAATGTTTATCATTATGACAATAATCTTATTTTGCTTTATTTTTATATTCAAGAGCTAGAGACTTCATACATTTATTGGTAATTTATATTCATTTTTCCACATATTGGTACAAGAATTAATAATAGTTAATGCAGTAATAATAATTGATATTAAGTAAGATACCCACTATGTTCCCGTGAGGCAGATCTCCTATGTGCATGCCGTTAAGTCAGCAAGCCTCCCAGGAAGCCCACTCTTCTTTCTAACATTTGTAACGAGATGATGGACATTTCGATAATTGGATGCTGGAAGTGGGAATTACCTGCTTCACTTACCAGCCACCGAATTAGGTTTACCTTGCTCATTGTTTTGTGTCAACAAATCTGCTTATGTCAAGATGCCAGATTAGACCCAAGGAGAAAGAACAGGACCTGATTCAGGATTCGGGAAATTTATGATACTTTAAATCTAATTGTTTCCTGGTAACAAAGGCAGGCACAGGAATTATAATTGCCTTGTGTGCTTTTTTTTTTCTGTAATTGTTTCAAATACATTTTGAATGTAGGTGAAATAAGGTCTCCTTGACTGTGAGTTTCTCTAGAGCAATTAAATTTGTATTCCCAAGGTTTAGAACAGTGCCTAGCACAAGGCAGTTATTAATGAATATAGTAAAATGGTTTCTGATTATATGAATGGGTTTAAAAGAATATGATAAAACAATAACAATATGTAATTAACATTCAAGTTTATAAATTTTTATGAATGTCAGTAAAAAATAATCTATCCTGACCTCTTTATTTTACACAGTGGAAATTCTGAAAACGCCATTCTGTTGAGAGAGTGCTTCCCTGCTACCATTCATGACAGTGCACCTTTCCCGTTTTCGGGGGGGAGGGCTATTGGCATTTTTCTGTAGAAGCATTTGCAGGCACTGTGCATTCTCACAGTCTGGTGCATTCTTTGATAGAGAAATGTGGTTCATTGACATAACAGTTGTAAAACACTTGAGATTTACTGTCTTTTATGGAAAATGAGAAAGAGCTCCTCTGTTCAATAGTAAATAAAAGTTATTTTTCTACATAAATATTATCAGCCATAGCACTTATGTTCATGATTAATGTGGAAATATATTTATCTTTAAGAACTTCATCAAAAGCAGGTAACTCAACGCCAATAAGTACCTTAAATAACTCATTAATCTTTATGAATCCAAAATAAATCCTATAGGAAATATATTATAATTTAAAAAAGCATTCTTTTATGATTTTATTTTTGGAAACACAGTCTCATTTTCTCTAATTAAATATTATTGATATATTTTAAAATAAATAAAAAATTGTATATAACTCATCACCATACAGAGACAAAAGCACATAACAATTTATTATATGTTCCTCCCATATTCTTCTATATAGAAGTGTATATTTACAAGAGATAATATTTTGTGAATAACATTTGCATTTCTGTTAAAAAAACAAAATTGTAATTTCATTACCAAGTTCCCATGTCAATAAATACTGGCTTAAAAGGCATTGTGGGTACTTAACCACAATTTATTTAACCATCTGCCTAAAGGCAATTTAGGTTGTTTACATTGCTTGGTTATAATGCATAGCACTGCAGTGAATAGTTATGACTCTGTATCCAGTCCACCCTGAATTAGAATTGTAGCATCCCTGCCAACTAGTTATATGCTTTGGGGTACATTCTGTTATTCTCCTGAAAAGGAGGTAGGATAATCTTTCAAATTTTAAATGTTTAATACCTACTGTCAAATTGTTTTCTCATAAACCTATACATATTTACCTTGCCATCTATAGTATATGTGTACTCATAAAATGTAATATTTCATATGAATAATAATGTTTCTCCTTGGAAATTCAGCTACTGACTAGATTTCTGAGCAAAGACCATAACATATGCTTTGATACAGTGTTTTAAAGGAAGGCATAAGTTTATTATATATACTTTTCCTCCATGGATGACAGATGAAGGCAGTTTTATTTTTTTAATTAAATTGTTTTTAATCATCAGCCAAAGATATTTTTATTGATTTTAAAAAGAGAGGATAAGAGAGAGAGAGAAAGATTGATATGAGAGAGAAATATCAATTGGTTACCTCCCATAGGCACCTGGACCAGGGATTGAGCTTCTGACCTAGGTATGTGCCCTGACTGGGAATTGAACCTGCAACCTTTTGGTGCAAAAGACAATGCTCCAACCAATTGAGCCATCCAGCCAGGCCCAAATGAAGGCATTTTTAAAAGTTTAAAACCATACAGTTACACATAAAATATAAATCATGAAGCTATCCCTGACTTACTTCTCAGAGGAAATAAATTAGTCAGTTTTGTGTATATATGCACACGTGAGTATGTGTATATACACACATATATATTCTCTCTCTAAAAACACATACAAATGCACACATGGGTGAGATGTGTTTGTAGAAGTATCTTTTTTCTTTTTGCCAAAATTGGGATCATATCCAATGTATTATTTGCACTTTTTTCTGTGTAACACTGAACACTTTACAGACTCTTTTCCAATTGGTTTCTATAGCCAGCTCCCTTTTAAATATGAAAAAAAAAAATCATTTTTTCCAATATACCCAGTTTACATCTCCTAACTCAACAATCTCAACATTTCAAACATAAATATTTTGAATTTGCTATAAACTCTTTCCATTTCTATTCTTGATAGCATCATTAGAGAAGGCCAAGAATTGAATAGAATGCAAATTTGTTTTTTCTTGTGAAGCAACTTCTACATGGAATTTTTAAAGCATGTTATTAATATAATTACAGTAAAGTTAGTTTTACATATGATATGTTTTAAAAGGGAGACAAAGGAATTTTGCACTTTTGTTGTTAGATCTCTTTGGATGGTGAGTTGGAAGTATGAAGAGGTGAACTTCATTTAGTCCCATCAACTAAACTAGGGCCAGCATCCTCAGATCAGATTATGGGTTTTATTTTAATCAATTACGATACTGCAAAAATAAAATATGCATAGTTGCTACATACGGAGAATACTTGAAAACATATGCTGAGTGAAAGAAGCCAGATGTAGAAGGACACTCAGCTTGCCCTCTCCCTGTTCTAGTTGTGGTGTCATTTTTCCTTATGACTCTTAAAGTATTGTAGGCAAACACGATTACTCCAACAGTGAAGAGCATAACTGAACATTCTTCCAATGTAATTCCCCCAAAACTGCAATGCTATCCATGTATGCCTCAAGCAGACGCCTACCAACCTCAAGTCACACCATGACTTATTTCCTCTAATTCACCCTTCATCCCCAGTTTACTGCTCTAACCCCATCACCTGCTCTCCCTACCTTCCCATATGCTCTACTTGCTGTATGAGTCCAACCTGCATGCTTTCCCCCATAGGTCTTTGCTGGACACACCATTCATCTGTAAATATATTTTAATCTATTGTTCTTGGAATTGACATCTCAGCCAGATCCATGTGACCAATGCTTCTGCTGAAATTAGCTGGTACCGAAACATAGAGTCCTTGGCATTTAATCAGTGAGGTCTGTCACCCACCAAGGTCAGCACCTAGGAAACTGGAACATGATCATTGTTTTTCTTTCTCCTGACTAGTTTCTCCATCATTTCCCCTAATTTCCATCCTGGGGATCTTCTAAAGGGTCAGCAAAATGATCAGGTTCTTAATCTAGAGCCAGGAAATACTCTCTTTACTTTTAACATAGTCATGTATTTAGTAACTGTGTGTCCTAGGAATATTGGAAATAGAAGAGTGTAAAGGCCAACAAAGTGCTTCCAGATACACGTATTCCCTGAGGAATCACACACACACACAAAATAAAATTGAAGCCCTTTTCTGAATAGATGCATTTTTTTATTTATAAATTACTAAAAGGAAAAGAGCAGACAATAAAAGAGGGTAAAAGCTTTAAAATACATTTTTATTAAAGATAATGCAAATAATTTCCTGAAAATCCAAAAGTATAACAAGCAAAAATCAAGTATTTTAAGTTCCCCTTTGAATTAATATACTTGTTTATTATTTTACCTATACCTTCTAAGTCTTTCTTTTATAAATTGCATATTGTTTATATAGGTATTATTAGTCCTTTTCAAATGTCTTGTAAATGTTTTTCTTTTTCTTTTATTTCTTGTGTATATGTTGTAGTGTGTCTGTGTTTCTCCCTTTATGATCCAAAGTCTTTTCATTGTTCTTTGAGAAGCATTTTATACTCCCAAAATCATGATTTTTTTTTTGTAATTTGTATGTGGTAGTAGAGAAAAGGGTTATAGAAAACTCTTCCTTTTATATGACAGGCTTTTTATGGACATTGAAATCAATGGCCCCTGGGAAAAGAATGACATTGCATTTAATGGAGCTGAACATGTTTGGAATCATCAAGTACAGGACTAATTAACCAGAAAATTGATATCCCCATAAATTTATACAGAAGCCTCTCAATGAACCTACCTACAATTTACGACCATTTGGGAAGAAGGACACTTACAGAAACAATCCACACATTTTACTATTAAGTCACACTGAGGTTTGGAAATGTTGCAAACTATGTGGTAAACTATATGAGTGTGCATGCACTCACACTCTTTTGTAGCCTTAAAAATGAGATTTTAACTGTTCTCAGAAAAAAACATAAGGCATTATTAGGTTTTATATATTTTATTTCCATTTGTTTTATTATATATCAAAGTTTCTAATGTCACCTCCCTAATATCTTTATAATTGATTAGCAATCCTAGACTTGAAGCCCCTTTCTTAGTTAAAAAATTTAACACCCATCTCTACAAGTTCAGAAAAATGCAACCATTTTTCAACTTCTTGTTGTATCTAAACTCTACTCAATGCTTTATTTTGAAGAAGCTGACTTGACCTGATGTCAGCTAGGTTGGGTACCTTATTACTTAAATTATGATAAGCATGTCATCTGTGTTTATTAATGAAATTGTTAACTAAAATATGGTTAGATTCAGAACTCCTCCACAGAAACTCCCAAGGGTAGACAGCAGACACTCTACCATCCACTTCCTACTGGTTACTTAGAAACTATGACTCCATCTAACAACACTGAAATCCAGTCAACTCTTCTTAGTCAAGTCTTTAGGAGTTGCATGAGAATGCCTTCCTCAAATATAGAAATGCTGTATATACTGCATTCCCTAGATGTATCAACTTATTAACCTCATCAATCTAAATGGATGAAATTAACCTTGCAATTGCCTTTTTGTTTGTAGTCAAAGTTATGAAATATTACTGGATCAAGAGAATTTTCTACAAGTGGGATTAATCACTCTAGTTAATCTGTGTTCTTCTTAGTGATTATGTAAATATTTCATTAGTATAAGTAATTTTTTATACTGTGGGATTGTACAATTTGTGTGACTATACAAATCATACATGCTGACTTTAGAAACTAGGATGGCACAGAAAAACACAAAAATATTAAAAATAACTCATAAAGTATAATTTCATTACCTAGAGATAGCCTGCATTAACATGCTTTGAATATCTAAAAGTACAATTACATTTATAAGCGATCTTTATTTCTCTTTATTTCAGGTATAATTTTATACAAATTAGATTGAAAACAAACAAATGTGTCTAAAAAAATCAAAAATAAAAGTGAAAGCATGATATTTAAAAATAACTGAATAAAAAAACTAAATACAGAGACCTTAAAGAGTATGTGCATTACAAATATCTACAGCAACATTCAAGCAATCTTTCTTTTCATTGTCACCCACAATGCTCATGACAAATGACCTACTCAGCTACATACTTTTTCTTGGAAAATGTATTATAATTTTGGCTCCAGTGGCTTCTCTCTAAAGAGCGTCTTTATCCCCTAGTAACCTACTAACTCAAAGATTAAATTTGTTCTTTCCTGGGAATTATTTTATTTCTTTTTGAGATCCTATTATTAATTCTTTTGGCTATATACTCAGAACTTGGATTGCTAGGTGCAATGGCTCTACTTTTAATTTTCCTAGGAAACTCCATGCATTTTTTTTAACTGCTTCAACACTTTACATTCCCACCAATAGTACACAGGAAGTCCAATCTATCCAATCATTGCCAAACATTCTTTTTTGTGTATAATAGCCATCCTAATAGGTGTGGAGTGATATTTCATTGTGGATAACCAGTGATGTTGAACATCTTTTCATGTACTTGTCAGCTAACTGTATGCCTTTTTTAGAGAAATATTTATTCAAGCCCTTTGTTCATTTTTTAAATCAGGTTGTTTTGTATAAAGGCCACAGTGAAATTTATTCAGGTAAATTCAAGATAGTGGGCATTGAAGAGTACAAAAAAATGAATTTCTCAAATCTTCATGTAAACCTAGAAAATGAAGTTGAAATCTGACACATTGCACTTTAAATATTTTCTTATGAGAAAAATCATTCTGAATGCATTTAATTTTTCTTGCATTCATTTTCTTCTTCATACCAAATATTTCAAATTACATTCTCATCATTTTTGACACAATTATTTTTCTATCATCCTCTTTCTGTTAGAAAACTTTTTATAAAATGTTTCAATATATGGGATTTTCACTATAAGAAAATTCTATCTAATGCATTTAACATTTTACTGATACATTTTACTGATACTGAAATATTACAAATAAAGGTTAATTCCAAAATATTTTTGAATATTTTATTGATTATGCTATTACAATTGTCCTTTTTTTCTCCCCCTTATCACCCTCTACCCTTCCTTCCCCTTCCCTCCAGCATTCTTTCCTTTTAGTTCATGTCCATGGGTTGTACATATAAGTTCTTTGGCTTCTCCATTTCCCACACTATTCTTAACCTCTGTCTATTTTGTACCTACCATTTATGCTACTTATTCTCTGTACCTTTTCCCCCTCTCTTCCCCCTCCCACTCCCTTGCTGATAACCCTCCATGTGATCCCCAGTTCTGTGATTCTATTCCTGTTCTAATTGTTTGCTTAGTTTGTTTTTGTTTTTGATTTTTAGTTTTAGTAGTTGATAGTTGTGAGTTGTTGTCATTTTAATGTTCATAGTTTTCATCTTCTTTTTATTAAGTAAGTCCCTTTAACATTTCATATAACACGGGCTTGGTGATGATGAACTCCTTTCACTTTACCTTATCTGAGGAGCACTTTATCCACCCTTCCATTCTAAATGATAGCTTTGCTGGATAGAGTAATCTTGGATGTAGGTCCTTGCCTTTCATGACTTTGAATACTTCTTTCCAGCCCCTTCTTGCCTGTAAGATTTCTTTTGAGAAATCAGCTGATAGTCTTATGGGAACTCCTTTGTAGATAACTCTCTCCTTTGTCCTTACTGCTTTTATTTTGGGCAATGTAATTATGATGTGTCTTGCTGTGTTTCTCCCTGGGTCCACCTTCTTTGGGACTCTCTGAGCTTTCTGGACTTACATGTCTAGTCCCTTCACCAGATTGGGGGAGTTTTCCTTCATTATTTTTTTTTCAAAGTTTTCAATTTCATGCTTTTCCTCTCTTCCCTCTGGCACATCTATGATTCAGATGTTGGAACATTTAAAATTGTCCCAGAGGTCCTAAGCCTGTCCTCATTTTTTTGAATTCTTGTTTCTTAATTCTGTTCTGGTTGAATATTTATTTCTTCCTTCTGTTCTGAATCATTGATTTGAGTTCATTCTCTACCCTTCATTGTTGTTTCTCTGTATATTTTCCTTTATTTCACTTTTCATAGCCTTCATTTTTTCCTCTATTTTGCACCCATACTCAACCATTTCTGAGTGCATCCTGATTACCAGTGTTTTGAACTCTGCATCTGATAGGTTTGCTATCTCCTTATCAGTTCATTCTTTTCTGGAGTTTTGATCTGTTCTTTCATTTGGGCCATTTGTCTTTGTCTTGGTGTACCTGTTATGTGTAAGGGGCAGAGCCTTCAGTACCTGCCAGGGCGGGGCAACCCACTCCACTACTTGTAGCACTGTATGTGTGGGAAGGGTCAGAGAGGGAAGAATGCTACTTAGCTCTCGCCCAGCTTTCAGTCATTACCCCTGCTACCCATGAGCAAATTGGGCCCTTCTGATTCCCTGGTAGGTGGGTTTGTGCACTTTCCAGGACCTCCATGGGTCCCTCCAATAGAATCTCCTGTGAGGCTGGGGGTTTCTCCTGCTGCCACCACCCTCACAGGTTTTTACACCCAGAGGTTTTGAGGCTTTATTTCCCCACACTGGAAGCTTGGGTTGCATGGTCTGTCTCACTCTCTACCTGTTCCTCCTAGTTTATCTGCATGCAAATGTGGGACTGCTCAGTCTGCCAGCTGCCACCTTGCTTGTAGCTCATCCTGTCCACCCTGGCTGCCTGTTTCCATCCCTCCGGCCAGTCTGGGTTAATGTTTCTTCTTTAACTCCTTGGTTGTCAGACTTCTTGTACAATTCAATGTTCTGGCAGTTCTGGTTTTTTGTTTTTAAATTGGTTGCCACCCTTCTTTTGGTTGTGTGAGGAAGCAAAGCATATCTACTTACACCTCCATCTTGGCCAGAAATCTCCTCCAAAATATTTAATATAAAGAAAAAAGACAACCTAGTAGATGAATAGACAAATGAAATTCCTCAGGAATCAAAAACCTAATATTCAAAAAAACAATGAAAAGAATTTTAATTTCAATAAAGTCAATTAAAGTTTTGAATTCCTCAGATTGAAATAAAAAGAGAAAAATGTTTATCTCAACGGTTTTTAATAAAATGTAAATTTTTAGAGCCATTGTAAAAGTTAAAATGCAATAATTAATACAGTGAAATATATTTGTATCTCTAAACCAGCAATACTACTCTTAGACTTCTAACCCTTAGAAACAAAATCAGCAGTCCAGAAAAATATGCTTACGCTGAGGTGCTTTGGGGATGGCAAAGCAGAGATATACAAAACTTTAATCTGTAAAAGTAATGAGAATACTGGCAAAAATTGTCAAAATCAACTTCTTAAAAACTGTAAATTGAAAAAAGGCTTGTAACATTGCCATGAACAATCTGTAACCCTCTTTATGTTCTAATACCCACAGCCTCCCATTATCCATCAGAAGAACATCTGCATGTTGGTAAGAGCTTTTCATAGCATTTTATTGATTGATTGATTGATTGATTGATTTTAGTGAGAAAGAGAGAAACATTGACTTGTTGTTTCACTTAATTATGCATTCATTGGTTGCCTCTTGCATGTGCCCTGACCAGGGCTCAAACCTGCAAACTTGGCATGTAAGGATCATGCTCTAACAACTTGACCTACTCAGCCAGGGCCTATAGTATTTTCATCTATGCTATTCCCATCCCTGCTCCCCAGCTCCACAGTAACCTTGAAAACCAAACTAATAACCATGACAGTTATATACCACCTAACCAGTAGCCACAAGCAGGTGCAGAACAGGTCTGGGGATTTCTGAGAAGTCCCACCCCCAGAAAATAGTTACTCTTTAAGCTTTCTGAAGATCCCTGAAAATTATCCATTCACAGGACTTGTCTTTATTTGACCTGACTCAGAATCTACTTAGTGTAAACAGTCCAATCCCTGAGTCTTTTGTCAGAAACAATCAGTGGCATCTGGAAACATCACAACTTCCCAAGGTGGTAAAAACAGTTGGGTCAAACATGTGTCTCATCAAAGAATTCAGAAAGAAACTCTGCTGAAAGAAAAACCATAGGAGGCTTTGAAATGATCTGACATATTCCAGGGGATATAGAAGTCCACATGCATTGTAGGGCTATGTGCATGCCCAGGTAAGACAGGCAAAAGCCCTAGGTTCTCACCTCTGGCCAACCTGACAGCCTGGGCAAGCAGCAAGTGAAGGCTAAGACAGACAGTGAACATACATGAAAAGGAATGTCAACTTTTAAGAATTAGTTCAAAAAGAAACTGTAAGGACAAGGAAAATCAGATTTCCAGGTTGTAACATAATATTACTCAAAATGTCCAGTTTCAAAAAATAAATAAATAAATATGAAAAAAACCCACGAAACAGGAAAGCATGGCCCATACACAGGGAAAAAGGTAGTCAATAGAAACCATCTCTCAGGAAATTATCGGGGAAAAATAAAATAACCTATTTTCAACATCTTCTAGAAACTAATGGACGTGATGTTTACAAAATTAAAAAAGGACTTCTGGTTTCTAGTGTGGTATGTCAGGAGTTTGAAAGTAGCCACTCCCTTCTTGGATCGGGATAAAGGAGAGGACACAGTAGAAACTGCTGTCCCTGAGATCAGAGAGATAGACAAGCAAACATAGGGACTGTGGCTTACCAAAGCAAACACTGGAGTCCTGAAAAGTACAGAATATTGAAAGAAACTAAGAAAGAAAAATGAATGGAAAGATCTCCAACATTCTTGGATTAAAGAATTTTATAATGTTAAAATAGCAATGTTTGCAATTTAATCTAAAGTTTCAACTTAGTTGCTGTCAAAACCCAGGCTGGCTTTTTTTGAGAAATTGATAAATTGATTCTAAAATTCATATAAAAACACAAGGGACTCAGAAAAGCCAAAACATTTCTGAAACAGAAAAATAAGCAGGGAGGATTCATATTTCCTTCTTTCAAAACTTAAAACAAACCTATGGAAATCTAGACAGTGCAACATTGACATGAAAGTAGACAAATCAATGGAAAATAACTGAAAGAAAGTCCAGAAATAAACCCTCATATTTATGGTCAGTTTACTTTAGACATCAGTGCCCAAATAATTCAATAGGGAAAACACAGCTCTTTCAATAAATGGTGCTAGCACAACTGGATATCCACCTTCAAAAGATCGAATTTTGACCCCTAGATCACACTGCATACAAAAAACTAACTCAAAATTAATTAAGGAGGGTAGTGGGTAGGAGGTAGAAGTAAGGAAGAAATGTCAAAAAGGTTACTTAGAGGAAACAGTGTTTCTGCTGAGACTTGAAATCTTCAGTGTAGCAAGGGAAGAAGGGTAAATGGAACACTTTCTAAAGACTTAAAAGAAAGGTCTGAAAATATTAATTATTTTTATTTTTTATTTTTATGTTTTAAAGTTGTTTCAGTTATTTTCCCCTTTGCTGCCCTCTACCCCAGCTCCATAGTCAATCCTCCCCAATTGTCCATGTCCATGGGTCCCTTAATATATGTTCTTTGACTAATGCCTTCACCTTTTTTTGAACAGTCCTTCCCCCCACCTCCCCTCTTACAGCTGTCAGTCTATTCCCTGATTCTATGCTTCTGGTTCTATTTTGTTGATTAGTTTATTTTGTTCATAACCCTAGTGAACTGTTAGTGGGAATGCAGACTGGTGCAGCCACTGTAGAGAACAGTATGGAATTTCCTCAGAAAACTAAAAATGGAACTGCCTTTTGACCCAGCAATTCAGTGCGGGGAATATATCCTAAGAATCCTGAAACACCAATTCAAAACTACTTACGCACCCCAATGTTCATAGCAGTGATATTTAAAACATCGAAGAGTTCTATTTAAAACAGCCTAAGTACCCATCAGTAGATGAGTGGAAAAGAACACACTGACACATTTACACAATACTATACAGCAAAAACAAAGGAGGAACTCCTACCTTTTGCAACAGCATGGATGGAACTACAGACTATCATGCTAAACTGAAATAAACCAGTCAGTGAAAGACAAATACCATATAATCTCATAAGTGGAATCTAATAAAAATGTTAATGTTTTCAACAACAAAAAAAAGAGTGTTTATATTCATGACGTTAGATTAGGCAATTGTTTCTTAGCTATAACACTAAAAGTCCAAGCAACCACAGAAAGTATAGGTATACTAGGATTCATCCATTTTTTAAAAATGTATTTAAAGGCTACCACTAATACAGTGAAAAGACAACCCATAGAATGTAAGAGAGTATTTGCAAATCGCATATCTGGCAAGGATTTTATATATGGAGTATATAAAGAATACTATTTGTTCAAATAAGTTTCCAATTTCTTGCTCTTTTTCTTCTGGCACCCCTATGACTCAGATGTTGGAGCATTTGAAGTTGTCCCAGAGGTTTCTAAGCCTCTCCTCATTGTTTTGACTTCTTATTTCTTCATTCTGTTCCAACTGGATGTTTATTTCTTCCTTTTGTTATACATCATTGATTGGAGTCCCAGTTTCCTTCCCTTCACTGTTGGTTCCCTGTATACTTTGCTTTATTTCACTTTGGGTAGCCTTCATTTCTTCCTTCATTTTGTGACTGAGCTCAATCAATTCTGTGTGCATCCTAATTACCAGTGTTTTGAACTCTGCATCAGATAGACTGTCTATCTCCTCATCACTTAGTTCTTTTAGAAGGGCAGATAAAGTGCTTCCCAGATAAGGTAAAGTTAAAGGAGTTCCTCATCACCAAGCCCTTATTATAGGGAACTTAAAGGAACTTATCTAAGAAATACAAGATTAAAAACTATGAACAGTAAAATGACAAGAAACATAACTATCAACAACTGAACCTAAAAACAAAAACTAAGCAAACAGCTAGAACAGGAACAGAATCACAGAAATGGAGATCACATGAAGGGTTATCAGTGGGGAAGGAGAGGGGGGAGAATGGAGGAAAAAGGTACAGGGAATAAGAAGCATAATAGGTAGGCACAAAATAAACAGGGGGAGGTTAAGAACAGTATAGGAGATGGAGAAGCCAAAGAACTTACATGTACGAGCCATGGACCTGAGCTAAGGGGGCTGGGAATGCTGGAGGGTGGGGAGTGTGCCGGGAGGAGGGGATCAATGGGAGAAAAACTGTGACAACTGTAATAGCATAATCAATAAAACATACTTAAAAAAGAAGATATAAAGAACACTTTTAACTCACCAAATAAATAAATTTTAAAAGGACAAAAGACATTAATTCTAAGAAAAGACAGATAAATGATCAATAGGTACTTTAAAATACTCAATATCAGTAGTAACTAGTAAAATTCCAATCAAAACCACAGAGAGATCATTTCACACCCTCCTCAGAATGGCTACAATTAAAAAGACAGGAAATAACAAGTGGAGGTGAGGATTGGAGAAATAGTTCTAACCTTCTGGTGGGATTGTAAGAGGTTAGACACTTTGGAAAATAGTTTGGCCAGTCCTTCAAAACATAAACAGAGTTTCTCTATGATCCAGCTATTCCACTCTGTGGTACATACCCAAGAATACTGAAAGAAAATTTCCACACAAAAATCATACACCAATATTCATAGTAGCATTATGGTTGTATATTATAGCCAAAAGTAGAAACCATTAATATGTCCATCAACCAACAAACAGATAAAAACATATGGTATATTCTTACAAATGAATCTTATTCAGCCATAAAAAGGAATGAAGTACTCTACCTATACATGTTACAACATGGATGAACTTTAAAAACACGATTTTAAGTGAACAAAGCCAGTCACAATAGACCACATATTATTGGGTTGACCAAAAAGCCCATTTAGTTTTTTTTCTGTAAAGTAAAACACACAGTTTTTTTCATTTTCACCAATAACTTTATCAATTTGTATATTTTGAGTATGTTGGCTCTCTGCCACATAGTATAATGTTGATTGTTCTCTTTTAATGTCTTGATTTGATCACTAGCAACTTCAACTGGTCTACCTAATCGTGGAGCATCATCCAGTAAGAAATCCACAACACGAAACTAACTTTGCAAATCACTTTTCACACGTTCAGTCAGTCACTGCACCTTCTTCCTACACTGCACACCTTTTTTGTATTTCAATTCCATTTTTACCCTCCTTGAAATAATAAAGCACAATATGCCAAAATACTGAATGATTTCTTCCATCTTCAATGTTAAAGTGGTTACACAAAAATTCACCAATTTGGATAATTTTTTTTCATGCACACTTATATGACAGTTGTCTCACAGTATAATCTAACAAAATTGTTTCAAATGAAGTTAAATACAACCAAGTGCTACTAGAGCCATTTTAGGGAAAAAACAAACAAACCTTTTGGCCAACCCAATATGTGATTCCAGTTATATGAAATTTTCAAAATATTTAAACACACATTAACAAACAGGGTATGAGAGAAAGGGAAGTAGGGAGTGACCGCTGATGGACAACAGCATTTGATATCAGGATGAGGGCAAAGTTCTAAATTTAGATAATGGCAATATTTGCACATACTTATGAAAAAAAAGGCCCTAAAAACTTGGCCTCCGTATATCCAATGTGTAATGTGACTCCGTGAATAGCTGTAACATTCTGTGTATGTTCATACTCATCAAGAAATATAATGGAGGACAACCAGAAAAATACCAGTGCACTGTGTTTCAAGTACTGAGATTTCAGGATATTTTTATTTTTATATTGTTTATCTTTATCACCCTGATTTATTATATACAGTCAGAATTTAAAAGGATATATTTTTCTGAATGAAATTAAACAAAAAACCCATTTCAATGTATCTGAAATCTATTTATTTTTGTAGGATTAGCCTACTTTCTTTTGCCTTTGTCTAGCAAAAAAAACTGAGAGTAGTAAGAAAAGAAAAACGGTGGGTATTTTCAGTACTTTGTGCTACACATTCCACATACTTCATTTTGTCACACTGGGCATATGATTTAATATCTTACAGTCTAATTTAGTATCTTACTATCTCTGTTTCCTCATTGATAAAATAATAAAATTATAACAAGGTCCAGATGTCATAATATAGAATATTCCAACTATGAATTATTATGCCAGATGCTTTGAAAAGGCCTATTGAAATGAGTTATTTTTCCGTAAGTAGCTTTGTGTTAAAAGTCAAAATCTTCAGTTTACATTCCCACAAGCAGTGAATGAGGGTTCTTTATTCTCCATAACTTCTCCAACACCTGTTATTTCTTGTCTTGTGATAATAGCCCAGGGGTAAGGCTAGTAAAACATTAAAGGGGTCAAATATATGGTGACTGAACACAATTTGACTTTGGTTGGTGGGCACACAATGCAGTATACAGACACATGTCATAGAACTGTACACTTGAAACTTATATGAAGGGGGGCCAAAAAAATTATCTTCTGGAAGGCGGTCCCCTTATAGTAATGCTTCCCCCACTAGGTGAATGTTCTAGAAATCCATCTGTATCAATGTACCAGCTGGCATTGTTGTGAGAGGCTGTGTTTGGCTTTGGTGGTTTGTTTTTTTTTTTTGAAGATGCTTTCAAGCTTTCAATGTGTTTGCCCATTTCATGATGGATGGTTTACAAGTAAACCTGCCCACACTGTGCTTAATGTTCAGCAGTTTTTGACTGAAAACAGCGTGATTCCCGTGCCCCACCCTCCTTATTTACCCCATCTTGCCCTGAGCAGCTTTATGTTTGTTTGTTTGTTTCCCCAGATGAATAAAGTCCTCAAAGGGAAATGTCTTGCCTATGTGGATGAGGTGAAACAAAAAACAGCAGAACTGCTAAAAAGCATAAAAATTGACAAGTTCAAAAACCGCTTTCAGCAGTGAGAAAAAAAATTCTCGATAGGTTTATTGAATCAAATGGTGAGTACTTGAATGTGACTGAAGTTTAAACATGTAAAATAAATACACAATTTTTGTAAATAAATTCTGTTTTTTGGGTGTCACCTCATATAATTTTCACTATTGTAACTAATAATTTTAGTTAAAAATAGAAAATGAAAATGTCAAAATCTCTAACCCATTAGTTTAGTATTTTCTTTGTTTTTTTGAATACAATAATTTCGGATCTTGACTTGAAGTTTTTAGCATGGTTAAATTACTCTATTTACATACAAACTAATGAGCCATATAAAAAATTTTGTTGCATAAAGAAAAAAATACATTTTTTTGTTGAGAATGTATTTTTACATTTTGATTAGAGAAATAAGTGTCTTGTCAGGTTATTTTTAATGCTGTTCAAATGGACACAGTTGAACACTGGAGTTGAAACACCACACTAGACAAAGAGATCTGTATTTGCTGTTTATACGGTGAGTGAGGTTTCTGGAGAATCAGTTTGATTTGATTAAGGGAATCGGTGGGTTAGAGGTTGAATTAGGTGGAAGTAGAGGTCCACCCACAGTCAATACAGGGCATCAGTTCCTTAAGGACCCAGGGGGTACGCATGTGCCGGAATGGGCTATGAAAGAGATAGGATGTATTATTGTAAACATGTTAGAAGTCTGTACTCTGTAATTATATTATCACAATTTTAAAGATCAACCTTAACTTCTAATCAATTTTATGACAGTCAGTCTGATGATGTATTTTAAGGTTCCCAGAGCTGCTTCCTTGGCCTTTATGATTCTGCTAAACATGCCTCACCCACTCCTGTGGGGCCCTCTCCGTGCTCTTCTGGGCTCTGCATATCCCTCTCTCATCATGCCTGGTAATCCTCTACTGCAAATGTTTAGAAAACGGGGCCATCTGTATTTATACTTCACTGACAGGTTTTATAGGGCAGAGGATTATTTTTATTTTTGAGACCCTTTTAGTTAGCATGGTGCTTCTGTCATATAAAAAGCAATAAATATTAGCCATGTTTACAAATTAACTAATCACATATGTATTAATGAGTGATCTATATACAAAATAAAGAGTGAGCAAATGGACAAATATTTGCCAAACTGTGATTAGAACATAATTTCCAACACATTATGTGGACAATAGAAAATGGTCAAAGGGTGAAGGAAAGTAAGTTTGTCACTATCTCTGCGCTAAGTCCTAAGGAGATATGAGACTAGAGGTGGGACACCCTGCTGAAATACTCTGAAAACAGGAGGGAACACTTGAAAACTTAACTACTGGTGCTTTATCAGTAAGCATAACCGCACAAATACAAACATCCTTCCCCACAAAGCACTCACACGAGGTCATCTTCTTCATTTTCATGCAAGTCGGAGCAGCACGGAAGAGTGGTCATTCTGTCCTCAACCAGATGGGGTACAGGGCTGAGAGGGAAAAGAGTAATCCCACTAGATATAAAAATACTTTATATATTTTATATTTTTGAACAAAATAAAAAGCATGTATAGTCATTCTTAGTTTTAAAGTATTGCTTTGACAACCACTTGCTTAAACATCATTTATTACTTGTATTTAACATAATTGAAACTATACTGACAACTTCAATTCACGCAGAAAAAAAGGAGAAAAAATGAATAGGAGACTTGAAAATGTATTGCCTTTACTGTGAAACCTTTTTTATATTTTGGTAAAACTTTATTTTTGCATTTTAATTATAGCCCTAAGGTTTTCAAAATCCAGGGTAGAGATAGTAAAAGGAGGTATTTTTTGACATTGCGGATTGTAATTAAGATTCGAATAATGCTATAGTTACAGGTAAAGGCTACCTGTGTCAAACCCATGGTTGCCCCCTTGTTTTGAGGTTGTGGGGACAGAGTCAATCGGGTAGACACAGAGGAGACAAAATATTAGGTCGCTGGCACACATGCGAATGCTGAACTGTGATTCTGCCCTGCCTGGCATAGAAATTCTTTTTGCATTCTGTCTCTGTGAGTTAATAACTTGGGTTTAAACTTAAGCTATTTGATGTAGGAAATTAGAATTCTTAGCATTAACATATTTTTTAAGAATAGCAAATGCATGTTGAAAGTTCTAAAAGTAACTTTCTAACTCAAAAGTCACACAGTGACTTCAGTGGAGAGAATACAAGGCCCCTACCCTGCCCTTCATACGCTGACCAAGGCCCCGAGCACTGGGAAGACTAGGCCATGGGACTTTCATCCTGCAGGCCCTTAGTGCCAAGTAGCTTTGAAGGCAGTGGAAACGTGACCCCTCCAGCATGGCAAGGTCAAGCTCTCTTTTCCTGCGGCAGTGCCCACCGTGTCTCTCTGGCATCTGAGATGACCCTGTGCCATCTTGTCAGGCCTGATAGGGAAATCATGGTGCAGACTTGTGGCTGGGCTGGGTTTGCTCACTGAGAAAACTTCTGACTGCCTGCTGGACAGCTCTTTCCTTCCTAACCTGGGAACAGATGAAATGCATTCATATCTCTGGTTTTTGGTTTATAGTTAGATTCCTAAAGTCTTCTACCAAGTAGATACCTTTATAAATTCAGTCACTGAGGGAGCTCTTAAGAGTTGTTTTTTTATTGACCATAACACTGCACCCTTTTCTCCTTTTTTTTTTCCCCCTAGCATAAAGCTTTATTTCCATTTGATCCATTGCTTGGGACACAGATCAAGAGAGGTTAAAAAGCGGCCTAGTAGCTCGAGGGAGAGGCTCTGACAGAAGTCCTGACAGCAGGGGGATGGATGTACATGGGCTCACTGGGCTCTGGAGGCTCCCAGTCATGCTTGAGGGTGAGCCTTTGAGACTTACTCATCCACCCCACCTGGGGCTGGCCAGTCTGCAAGGTTAGTCAGGTGGCTGCCTTCTTCTTGATGAGTTTTATCTCCTTATCTAGAAAGTGCTCTGCAGGAATTCACAGAGCCCTGCTTCCTTATCGTAATCATGATTTATGAGCAGTATAAAAAACAATTAGAGCTATATCAGCCTGGAAAAGTTCTGCTGTGTACATATCACGGAAGTTTTCTTTAATGATTACATATGACCGAGAAAGCACACCCCATGGTCCTAAGCATGGGTTCTAGAATCATACAGAAATCAGGCTCTGCTACTTTCCAGCATGTGGCTTTGGGCAACTAAAGCTTCCTAAGCTTCTAGATCTTTATCTGTATAATGATCCTGAGACCATTTCTATCAGACCTTTTTTGCACACTGCAAATCTTCTTTGCCCCACCTCTTATCCAAACCCATGCTTTTGTACAGACTGTCTGTCCACTTTCATCCGGGTGCAACTTAACAGTGCCTTGGCTCATGTTAGCCTGTGTACCTGCTGATTCCTTCCCTGGGGCTTCTATGATGGGCATCTTGGGGCAATCAGAGCAACCATCTGGGTGTTTCTGTGTGCTCATCTCATCTGTGCAGGGAAAGTGAGGTCCCTGTAGAGCCAACTTTGACAAGTGGTGAGAGGGATTCAATTAATAAATTGTTCCTTCATTCTTTCCTCATGCAAAAATTAGTGAAACTTTTCATAAGCTATTCTAAGTGACCTAATGTAATTGCACAACTACCCAACCATAGTTGCATTTTTTATTGTCTCCAAGCCTATAGATACTGTTTTCATTGGGTAAAATGTGACCATTTATAAGTTCAAAGACTTCTATTAATGGCTTAAATGTCAGTTAAGCAATCACTACAAAAGACACATGATCATGTCATGGGAAAAACACTAAATGCGGACTTATTAGGACTAGATCATATTTCTTAATGAGGAATGATATATTCGTTTCCTATTTGAAAAATAAGATGGATGGACTAAATTATCAATTATCATTTCCACAAGATTTTGTCCTCAGATTACCCTTTTCCTTTTTTCTATTGATTTCTGACAAATCAGTTGCAAAGCATTATTACAAATAAGAAATATTACTTATGAAATTCCTTTTTTGAAAAAATACATATATGTGTATATATACACATGTGAATAGAAATTTATATAATATAATTATTGAAAATATATTTTAGAATTAGAATGCAATTAGAAATTATTTATTCAAATTAAAATAAGAATACATTTATTTTGGATATAATTGAAGATAAAAAGGAAAATAATGTCATAATGATTTGGATAAGCATCAGTTTCACAATTGGCTATTTGGATTTAAACTTCTTGTCAGTCAGTGAGGTTAGATCTAGGTCAAGTCCATGGTTTGTATCTGTCTTCCTTTTATTAGTTTACTTACAACCTTAGTATTTGGTCTCAAGGTATTTTTATGGTGAGGGAGACACCTGAAGCATGTGTGTGCCACAGGGCAAGAATTACTTGTTTCCCTTAGGAGACAATGCCCACATATCTAGACTCCAGTAGCCTTCCTTTCCAAATGTCAACTTGCCTGTGACAATTTAACCATGTGCTTTGTTTTTCATTTACCCTTGAATGTGTTTGAGTGGTTTAGAAATGCAATCTTATCTATCATAAATATAAGCATTTGCAGTGGTATGTTTGTGATTATCAGGGTCAGTTAAAAATGAAAAAAGCATTTTACAATAACAAAAGTTCATTTCGATCAGTCTTTTGCCTTTGCAAAAGTATATATCATTTATCTGCTTTGTTATGATATTTGTTAGATCTCCAAAATGCCAATAAAATTACTAAAAGGTATATTTCTTGCTATGTTCTTTTTAAGTGATTCTAAGCTTTCCCCCATGATAAAAATTTAAAATTACAATTTATCTTATATTAGTAATCAATACCCACAAAAATTATTATTAATTGGTCAGTTATCTTTACTATTTAGATTAAGGAAGAATACTGATTTAAAAAGTTCAAAGAGATGAAATAGCTATTTCACGTATCTAATGAGATAATGATTGTAAAATATTCCCTATAATACTCTCTGAATGTGAAATATTATTTGCAGAGCAATTTTCCTATAACTAAAAACTTGACTTCTTTACTTAGTTACTAAAATTTCTTTACTTACAAATACTAAATATATTGACACATATATCTGTGCATCTATCTGTGTATCGATTTACTGATTCTACTAAAATAGGGTATTTATTAATCATAGGCATAGTATTACAAATTGAACACGGACAAAATAGAAAAAAATTGCTTACATACCAAATTTTATTTGCTACTACCAAGCCTCTCCAACCACCTTAAAGGTACTGTTTCAATAAGCTAAACAGAGGTAAACAGCCAAAATATATATATATATCCAGTAGACAAGATCTTATTTCAAGAGTTAAGAGGATTAAAGTTTTTTAAAAAATCAAGTTTCCAAGGCATTCTTTGGTTAGATCCTCTTTTGTAATGTGAAGGATTTACAAGGGACTCTGCAGGTAAATCGCATTTCATGGGTTTTGTGTAAGAAGTTGACTTGTTTGTTTGAAGCACAGACCTTACTACATGAAGTACTGTCAGGCTAGCCTAAGCCATCAGGTTTTGTCACTTGGACACCTGAGTGGGCATCTTGTTTTTCTTCCCCTACATCCACATAACCTAACACAGCACAGATTATTCCTCCTATTATATCTAAAGAAGCAAACCCAAAACTATTTTTAACTATGTTATTCTCATCCTTATTATTCTTCAATAAAGTCCAACAGACTTTAGGATAAAAAATAAACTTGCTATATAAAATTTCTCTTAACAAAGAGTGTCAATGCCTAATTATCAGGTCTTTGGTTACAGCTAGCTCAAAATTCATTTTGTTCTAAATTATAGTCTATCTTGACTACAAAGACTTTATACAGACTTTTTATTACTTTGCTAACTCTGTCATCTGGTCCCTGACTCCAAAACTGATCTTCATAAGAAGGAGGTGAACCCTCACACCAAAAGCTCCAGCAAAGCCCTGAACTTCTGCTTTATAACATCCATGTGTATAGTAAGAGCTTGTTTATTATTGGTTTTTCCTACTAAATTGGACATACATGAGTATAGAATAGAAAACGCCTCTGTATTATTCACCAGTATAGCATCATTGTCAAAGCGTAGTGCTTGCACATAGGAAGTGGATGATATCTATGAGGTCTGTCCAGAACGTATCCAGCCATGTCATATGAAAAATAGAGAGATTTACTGAAGAAGATACAAGATACAAGAAACATTGTACATAGGACAATGACGCCTCACTCTCCTTCAAAGTAGGCACCTTGGGACCCCACACAGTTCTCCCAATTGCTATCAGCTGCCCCATTGTATTCTCCTAAATTACACTGAAGGTCTGAAATCTCCTTCTTTTCAAAGGTGGTTTTAGTTTTGGGAAAAGCCAGAAGCCAGGGAAAACCTGGGCTACAGGAGGGCTGAGTCACCTGGGTGATTTGATGCTTCACCAAAAAATTCTGCACCAGATGTGATATATGAGCAGGCATGTTGTTGTGATGAAGCTGCCAATCACCAGTTGCCCATAGCTGCAAACTTCTGAATCATATGAATAATTTCCACAGAGGAATGTTTAAGCTTAATACAAATTTGATGCAGATTCATGGCTTTACTTGCTCAATCATATTGAATGTGACGACCACCCAGTACACACACTCACTCAATGGCATCTACTGCTCCCACTGACTAGTCCAGTGAAGTAGTCATTCTTCACACATGTGCATTCCAGTCCACTCTCCTTGGCTGCCAGGTAACATTGATGTCACCCAAACTGTTCTCATTTCATTAATAATGGCTGGTCTTTTTCTAGACAGACCTTTGTATATGCTTAAAAAATGAGTAAAAGAAAGAGAGCTTGTACTGAGATTTTTCTGCCCAAAAATCCTACAGAGAAGGAGTCTGATGTCATTAAAGAATCCAAAGAAATTAGAAAAGGTTCAACATTCAAATTTCTCCAAAAGCTGAAATAAGTCATAGGAAAAATGTATTAAATCAATTTAAATCAAATCAAATTGTATAAATAAAATTGGTTGCTTGACATTTAATGTACATTAAAGACTAACAGGTAAAATCATTTAGTGGTATACTATTTTTGCAAAAGAGCTTTCTGATATAACACAAATGACAAAAAAATTGACCTTGTTAGAACTGACTACTTTGAGTTCAGTTGAAAGGTAAAGAAATGGAAAAGACTGGTTTATTTCTTTTATTTAGCTGACCTGTTAAAGGAGATAGTTTAACTTACTTCAAATGCTTTTATTAACCTCAGTTCTGAGCTACATTTGTGAAAATGAATGTTCTGAGTTTTTCTTGTCTTAATATAAGTTGTTCAGGGACAGGGTAGAGGGGGTCTAAATGGTAATAGAAAAAATACAATAAAAATCTGTAAAAAATAAAAGAAAAAAGAAAAAATATAACTTGTCCACAATTTTCTTTATATACTATAGATTTTGAGAAAAATCTATATAGTATATAGTATATTTGTAGATCATTGAAAATATTGACTAAAGCAATCTCAAATTTGATTCTTTCCTGAAAGGCAAATTTGCATGTTGTTTGTGTTTGAATGCATGTGTGTGTGGTTTTTCTAACATATCGGATTGTGGTCTGGCAAATGGGATATCTACATGGTAATGCACTTTTTACATAGGATGCTATTGTCACTATGAGACACATTTTATTATTTTTGTTTGATATTTTATATTTTTTGTGGTGTGAAATCCATTTATCGCTATGCTGCAAGAAACATGAACATGGAACTTTGTTAAAATCTCTTCTAGTTGTCAAAAAAAGTGGAAATGTTGATGGTGCATTTCTCCCAGAAGTCATTTTCAGAAATCAATGTTATATTCTTATTTTAAACAACAGAATTTCAATTCATTTGTGAGAATGAACAAGCATCATTTTAACCTGAATTTTTCCTATTCATACATAATTCATTAGAAGTATGCTAGAAAATGCATTAAAAATGTATATAAATTTTTTTAAATTCCATATTACTAAACAAGCCCTGTTTATATTATTATATTAAAAAAGCCAAGGAGAAAGTGGGCACTTGTTGTTTCTCCTCTCTTAGAGATTGCATCCTATATATCCAATACCTGAAATATATATATATATGTTTCACAACTACATATATAGCTCTGTTTTTTAATTGTTTAGAGCAGGATGGTCGGTATTGTTCCTCTTAGTCCATCATAGATAGAAGCAGACATATACCATCTTGCTAGAATTTTTATGTTTTCAAAGTCACCGTGTCAATTTTCATAGACATTTGGTTTTTAACACTGTGCCGATGTGTATGTCAACATTCAACTATTCATCATTTAAAGAATTCAACCACAGCTTTTGTATTGAAACTCATATCTAATTCAGGGGTATCCAGGTTAGCAGAGGAAGCAAGTCACTGAAAATTCCTATTACTTTTATCTGTAAAATAAAAGAAAATGTAAAATGAGGAAAATTACAGTTTCTACCTTATGGGTTTGCTGTGAAGGCTGGTACACTGTCTAATACAGCAGTCGTACAAGTGTGGTCTGCAAAACTCTGCCGGGCTCCAAGGCCCGTTCATGGACTCCATGAAGGTAAAACGATTTTCATAATAATACTAAGAACTATTTACCTTTTTTATGACATTTGCACTGATGATGCATAATCCATAGTGTGACAAAATAAGAAATATGAAAAAATAACAACTGCTTTCTGAGACATTATGGTTGTCTTGAGTAAAAGCATTTGTGCAACAATAGTTTGAGTTGAGAGGTGAACTTCCTTCTTTTTTTTTCATGGAACACTAGTTTTACTTAAAATATTGACTAACAGACAAAAACAGTTATCGAAATTTGGGTAGTTGACATCTTGAACATGAATAAAAGAAGTTTATCACTTCAAGAAAAACAATTGACAAGTATTTGTTGCCAAAGTTATAATTCAAGACTTCAAACAAAAATTAGGATTTTGGAAAACTTATATCTGCCCCAATGACCTCAACATGCTAATATTTGTAGATTTTTCTGATGAGATCAGTGGTGATATTAATGTGTGATATTTTGGCATTATATAAAGAAATGTGTCAATATTTGGATAGATTGTACAATTTAGTAAACCAATGATTTTTTCCCAAAATCACACACAGGTAAAAGATCTACTAAAAGGGCAACGGAGACCAAGGGATTTTTATGTAACATAGTACTAAAGGTTCATGCTTGCAGTTTCAGATTTCACATTGCGACCAACTGTTATGAAACCATCATTTGCCACATTTTGGTATAGTAGCAAAGAAGAATAGTCTTCATTACCTGAAAATTTTAAGAATATCCCTATGTTTTTCATTACATATCTGAGTGAGACTGCATTTTTTCATATACTGAAATGAAATGTTGCAGCACACAGAGTACCTAACCTAAGATATTTGCACATAAGTAAAACAATGTTACTTCTAACTGAACTTTTTCCTTTAAAAACATAGGTATGTTTCATAAAAGTTGCTATTTAGAAAAACTTTATAATGAATTTAATAGACATTTCAAAATAAATCAATTCATAGTATAATAAAATGTATAATATTTTAACATTAATATATGTTTTAGTCTTACTTCGCCTCATACCATCATTCTTCTAGTCAAAATAATTCATTCGAACTACAGACAAGAAGCTGTCTTATAACTGGGAAACAAACTTGAGAGGCTCATCCAAACAATCTCATTTCCCCCTCTTATTTCTCATGGCACTCTGGCACTCATCTCTTGTCTTTTCTAACTCTCTGACCTGAGATTCAATTGTTGCACACTGTTGTAAAATCTGACAGCTAGCCCTAGCTGGTGTGGCTCAGTGGATTGAGTGCGGACTATGAATCAAAGGGTCGCTGTTTTGACCCCCAGCCTGGGGCACATGCCTGAGTTGCAGGCCAGCTCCCCAATAGGGGGCGCACAAGAGGCAACCACACATTGACGTTTCTCTCCCTCTTTTTCTCCCTCCCTTCCCCTCTCTAAGATAAATAAATACAATCTTCCATAAAATCTGACAGCTAAATTGTTGCAAAATCCTGTGTGATACCACCAATATTGCTCTTTTTATTCCATATGACAAAAATATTTCCTTTTGCAAAGTAAAAACATTAAATAAGGGAACAAAAAAAGGAAAGAAACCAAGAAAATGAACTCAAATACCTTCTTAAATAAATTCATTGACCATTGAGAAGAAAAAATCAGCCAAGCAACTGCAAGAAAATTAGCCTATAATTGGAAAAAAATCATATGCTACTGCTACTACTTCATTTTGCCATATGTTTAGTTGCTTTTAAAATCTTGCATTATTTTTAAAATAAATCATTAAAAGCCTTGAATAGTTTTCCAAGTGAGAAATGAATATTTTGTGGTGAATAGTTTTCCAAGTGAGAAATGAACATTCAGTGGCTGAGGACTTTGTATTTCAAGCCCACACTTAACCAAAAAAACCATTTTTTCGGTTAAGTGTGGGCTTGAAATACAAAGTCCTCAGCCACTGAACTGATAGCACTTTATTTATAACATACTGTTTTTACCCCAGTAGGTTGCAACCATAGTATTTTGCTACTGACATCCAGAAAGAAAAATTTTCAATGATACAAAAAAATAGTGATGAAAGAATCCATGTGGTTGTATTTTTCCAGTCTATACAAGCATTTCTTTAATAAGAACTTAAAAGCAAATACCTAGTAATAGAAAATAGAAAATATAACAGAAATGCATTTTGGGAAAGCTAAGTTATGTTTTTAACCTACTGCCAGCAATATTTTATTTTTTTAACTTTAGGAAAATTTTATTAATCTTTTGGAGCTTTAAATCCTATTTGGTCAAATAAGTTTTAATACTATTTCTTTTCCTTGAAGGATATGGTTTTTTTGTTTGCTTATTTGTTTGTTTGTTTGTTTTCTGTGCAAATACAATATAAATTATTAGTTGATTGCCATTTTTATATTTGTGAACTTCCAAATTAGAAAAAATAAGACTAGAATAATGAAAAAAGTACTTTCTCTTCTTATTAGCCATTTTTGTGTGTTTTAAATTCCACATATTGTACATATTTTTATTATAAAAGTTGACCTCATAATATACATATTTATAACAATGTATAGTATTCTTTGGGGTATTTAATTCATCATTCAGTAGAATGAGCAATCCTTTGCTTACTGATGCAATCTTCAAAGTGCTTCCTTTTGTACTGTTGGTGATTCCCTCAAACAAGTCTGTATTTTTGACAGATGTCCAGCACAGATATACTTCAGATTTATATTACCACCAGAGAGAAACAGGACATCTGGCATTTTTGAAAATGAATCTTTCTTGGTTTATTTAAGTATAATAAATGCATTTACATGAGGATGATTCTGACTTTTATAGTAATGGACTCTGAGACTAATGAATCTGAGACTAACTCAAATATCCATTCACTCCCCAGCTTCACTGGACTGACTCTATAATCTATTTTTTTCCTTTCGAACATTCTTCTAATTCATTGCCTAATTGCCTACAATATAAAGAGGCATTTTGTCTAAGTGAAGCAGCATCACTAAGACAAATGAGGCAAGACTTTGACTATGATATTCATTCTAGTGTTAATCACTTTCCCACATAAGAGTATCTCTGTAGGCCTTATTCCCTCTTCTATTTCTCTCCAACAACGCTCATGTATATATTAGAGAAATATTTTATTAGAGTTGCATTTCAGTTTAAAGTAACTTATGTATGGGAAAATTAACAATGTTAAAAGTTACACTGAAGATAAATTTTTTTTAAAGTATTAAGATGTTATCTGAACTTTCTACCCTAAGTTCCTCTTTCAACAATATTGGGAAAATAGTTTTGCATAAATAAAATTAACATAACTTGCTGTTGATTAGAATAGAGAAATATATCCATGGGCATCCAAAAGGATAACTAGGAACTATTGTCAGATTTCACCACAGGTTCTACAGCAAGGGCTATGGGGAAGGGATAAAGAGGTCTGGGTTTAAAAGAGTAGGGAAGGGAACAGTATGAGCCTGAGGAGCTGGGGCCACAACATTTCCTGAAAGGAAATGTAATTTTAGAGGGAGAATCAGACCAAAACCTGGGAACCAAGGCCTAGGGGTTTTAGGGGAAAAAACCAGCCCATCCTTTCTCTTCCTCACTCTGTTTCCTCATTGGCTGAACTCGGTTGGAAGTGACAGTTGAAAGAAGCCCTGGTGGTGCACCCGAAGGGGCAGCCCCAGGCGCAGGAGCCAGGCAGGGCCTAATGGCGAGGAGCAAACCAAGAATAAGCAATTAGGTTACTAAACTCATTGTCATGTTGTAAATCAAATCACATTATAAAGTCAAAAGGATAACTGCCTACCTAATGAAATTGAGTAGTGAATGCCCATTTTAGAAAAAAATATTCAAATATTTTATTCCTAAAATATTTTATATTAATATGTAAAATCTTTGAATTTATAAACATAATAAAAAAGCTAATTTCTTTTGAAGAAAATACTACTACTTTTCTTTTAAAAAAAGACTTTTTGAAAATCATTGGCTTCAATTTTTTCATCTGAAAACAATTTAATGTTGTTAAGTGACTATTAAGTCCTTTTACAGAACTACAGTTCTAATTTTATAACATTGAATGATTCAGGGTTGAGCATATTTTCTTCAGTTTTGTGCAATATATAAAGCCATATATACCACTATGTAACAAAGTGACTAAGAGGTTTGTTGGTTTCTTTCTTTTTGCCATGTTACTCTTTAATTATGGAGTATACTTTGCATAAAGAATAAAATATTAAGCACCATGCAATTATATAAATACCCATATATTATACCTACATCTACAAAAATACCTATGTAACCACCACCAGATAAAAGTATCAGTCATAGCTTAAAGTTTAACTTGGAATATGGCATCCCTGTTTATAAAAGAATCATGACAATGAGTTGCTCATTTCAGGCTCAGGAAAATGTTCCCTGGACCTACTGTATTTTTCAGACTATAAGACGCACCCCCCCTTTAGAGAACCAAGATGGCGGCATAGGTAGACACACTGCGCCTCCTTGCACAACCAGAACTGACAGAAAATCGAACGACAAGGGGGTCCGACACCAAGGAAATACAAAATAAACATTCATCCACACCGGTAGGAGGGGCGGAGACAGGCACCAGGGTGGAGAGGACTCACGTGGCTGTGGCAGGACTGAGACTGGCAGAGTGTGGGACGAACAGCGCAGGCAGTCTGACCACTAACGGACCCTGCGGCCCCACATTGGCACACAGATAAACCGAGAAGGCCAGACTCAGAGTGGCGGAGAGCAGGGCAGGCAGAGCAGTGGGTAGCACCCCGCGGCCCCACATTCGTGCATAGATAAACCAGGCGAACAGCGGGGAGCGAAGCAGACCACGTAACCCAGGGCTCCAGCTCGGGAAATGAAGCCTCAAACCTCTGATTGAAAATGCCCTGGGGGTTGGGGCGGCAGCAGGAGAGACTCCCAGCCTCACAGGAGAGGTTGTTGGAGAGACCCACAGGGGCCTGGAGTGTGCGCAAGCCCACCCACTCGGGAACCAGCACCAGAGGGGCCCAGTTTGGTTGTGGGTATCAGAGTGAAGGATTGAGATCCTGAGGAGATTGAAGCAGGCGCCATTGCTCCCTCTCAGCCCCTCCCCCACATGCAGCGTCACAGCCCTGCGACCAGCGTTACTCCGCCCCAGTGAACACCTAAGGCTCCACCCCTTAAAGTAACACATGCACCAAGACAAAAAAAAAAAAGGCCCAAATGACAGAACACTTCAAAGCTCCAGAAAAAATACAACTAAGCGAGGAAGAGATAGCCAACCTATCGGATGCACAGTTCAAAACACTGGTTATCAAGATGCTTACAGAATTGGTTGAATCTGTTCGAAAACCAGATGAAAAAATGAAGCCTATGCTAAGAGAAACAAAGGAAAATGTACAGGGAACCAATAGTGATGTGAAGGAAACTGGGACTCAAATCAATGGTGTGGACCAGAAGGAAGAAAGAAACATCCAACCAGAAAAGAATGAAGCAACAAGAATTCAGAAAAATGAGGAGAGGCTTAGGAACCTCCAGGACATCTTGAAACGTTCCAACATCTGAATTATAGGGGTGCCAGAAGGAGAAGAGGAAGAACAAAAAATTGAAAACTTATTTGAACAAATAATGAAGGAGAACTTCCCTAATCTGGCAAAGGAAATAGACTTCCAGGAAGTCCAGGAAGCTCAGAGAGCCCCAAAGAAGCTGGAGCCAAGGAGGAACACACCAAGGCACATCATAATTACATTACCCAAGATTAAACGCAAGGACCTGCATCCAAGATTACTGTATCCAGCAAAGCTATCATTTAGAATGGAAGGGAAGATAAAGTGCTTCTCAGATAAGGTCAAGTTAAAGAAGTTCATCATCACCAAGCCCTTATTGTATGAAATGTTAAAGGGACCTACCAAGAAAAAGAAGATCAAAAATATCAACAGTAAAAATGACGGCAAACTCACAGTAATTAACGACCACACCTAAAACAAAAACAAGAGCAAACTAGGCAAACAACTAGAACAGGAACAGAACCATAGAGATGGAGATCACATGGAGGGTTGTCAATAGGGGAGTGGGAGGGGGAGAGAGGGGGAAAGGTACAGAGAATAAGTAGCATAGATGATAGGTGGAAAATAGACAGGGGGAGGGTAAGAATAGTGTAGGAAATGTAAATGCCAAAGAACTTATAAGTATGACCCATGGACATGAACTATAGCGGGGGAATGTGGGAGGGAGGGGTGGGCAGGATGGAGTGGAGTTGGGGGGGAATGGGACAACTGTAATAGCATAATCAATAAATATATTAAAAAAAGATTTAAACCTTCAAAAAAAATGCAAGATCCCTTTTGGAAGCTTCTACACCCTTCCACCTAGGACATTTGTTTGACTACCTCTATGATCTCAGGTAGATTCCATAACAATGTCCTTTGTCCTGCTCAATCTCTATGCCATTCATTACCTGTTTCATCTTAGCCTTCTTTCCCAAAGAAAATGACATGGCTAAATCCTTCCTCATTTTCCTTTGTCTACACCCAAACTCTTGCTGATAAGCTTGATTGCACACCTAAGTTCCACCCAACACTGAATAAATGGACTCAGTGTAAAATTTATTTGGTTAAAGAAGTATTATGTTACTGTCTGATAATCCACTAATTTCAAGCATTTTCACTTGAGTTTTTTTTTTAACTCCAAAAATCAGTAGCTTCACAGACTGTTTATCATAGAAAAGGGAAGTAAATTTTATTTAATTTTAACTCTATGCCAGCATTGAAAAACTTTTAAATTTATAATTATAAAAATTGTGAAAGTTATACACCACATATTAATTATTCAATCAATACAAAAATATAATATTGTCTCCTGTTTTAATCCACAGAGGGAACTTAATTTATATAGCTCCTTGCAGAAATTTTTATTGATACTATATTCTTTACTCATAATACTTTTTATAAAATGCCTTTGATGTTGCTGTGCTCTTTATTACTTGACAATATGTTTTAAGGACTTTTCCATTTTAAGGCACACAGATCTCTTTCATCTCTTGAAGGGCTGCCCGGGGTTTCTGTGTGTGCTTATATTAACTGATTTACCTAGTCCAGAGCAGAGACAGGTTCTCAATCTGCCTGATCCCAAAGCTGAGCACGTTTCTTCTGTACCACAATGCCTAGAAAATCAGCGTCCACTTCCTAAATTTAACAAATGAAATTACTGAGACCCCAATAGGACAAGTAACTTGCCCAAAGTTATCACAGAATTCATTGGAATGTTGAAACTGGTGTCAGGTGCTTCTTTTTCTCTGCCTACCACCCCCTCCCCCCACTGAGTTTCAATGCAGAACACTTTCATAATGTTATTTTCTTCTAGAATTAGATGTGCATGAGGAGTCTGTTAAGCAGATGGTCACCTGGAAACTTAAACGGAGTTAGACACAAAAGAGTGTCCATATGTGGTGTTGTTGAGTATAAATCACAACACTGCTAAGGGTGAGCCCGCTTATTGTTAGAAACCTAGAAGAGCAAGGGACTGTTGATATGTTTCAGGGAAATTTGGTTGAGGAAAGCATTCAGTCGAAGTTCACAGTATGTCTCCTACAGAGAATTCTTTATATTTTGCCAGTTTGGTTTTAACTACTTTGCTATCCCCTCCTTGGTTTTATCTGTCCCATTCTTATTTCCTGTACTTCCTTATGAGCTTAGCTATGCACTTCAAAATGATCATTGTAAGGTATCCAGTGTCGGCATTTGCAGTGGAGCCTTTTCAGACAACTTAGTTAGCCATAATACTGGAAGTAGAAGTCCCTCAAATTTTTTTCCTTTGGTGATTTTTATTCAAGTATATGTACAGAAAAGTACAAAAATACTAAATGCAAATTTATGAATTTCAAAGTGAACACGAAATATAACTAACACCAGATTGAGAGATAGAATACTGTCAGCATGTTAGAAGCCACACCTTTCCTCTTTCAATCATCATACCCAACGCCACAAGGATAACCACTATGCTGACTTCTAGTACCATGTGTAAGCTTTCCGTGTGCTCTATAAATGGAATCAAGTAGAATGTACGCTACTTGTCAAGCTTCTCACACTCTACATATTGATTGTGAGATGTGCACATATTTTATACACGTGTAGCTATTCATTCTTACTGCTGTATAAGATTTCATTGTGTGACAACATGAGAATTTATCCTTTCATTTTTAAAAAAATATTTATTGATTTTAGAAAGGGAGAGAAAAGGAGAGAGGGGGAAGGCAGGAGATGGAGAAGCATTGATTTGTTGTTCCAATTATTTATGCATTCATTGGTTGAGAAAATGTATCCATCCTGATGGACATTTGGTTAATACATTCTAACCATTTTTGTATGTCTTTTGGTAAATATATATACATACATATATATACATTTTTAATATATGTATCTATAAGTATCATTTCTATGCCATCAATGTGCATATTTTCCCCCTATGTTCTATTGAGTTGTCTGCATGTTATTGATTTTTAGAGTTCTTTATGTTTTCTGAATATTTGTTCTTTGTCATATATAAATATTGAAAATCTGTGGCTTGTCTTTTTACTCAATGTTGTTTTTGGATAAATAAAAATTATTAATTTTAATAGCCTAATTTTTCAAACTTTTCCTTTATAGTTCTGTTTAGTGCTTTTTTATGCCTCCGTAAGAAATATTTGCCTACCACAAAGTCATAAAGAAATTCTTTCTTTTAAAAGGATTAATTACCCTTCACATTCAGATCTATAATCTACCTGCAATTGATTTTTGTATGGTCTGATTTACTTCAGTGCAACCAAGTGACATATATCCATCATCATTCTGTGAAAACTGCTGTACTCTTGTGAAGATCAAATAATGCTAGGTCTGTACATCTCACTCTGCTCATTAAAAATATTTAATGGATTTCCATGGGCACCATGAATTTTAAACTTCTTAGCAATTGTGCCTCCCATTAATTCTCTAGCATTATGACCTGTCACCCTATGTCCTTCCATAATGAATCAGCCATGTCCCTTTCTAGCTAATGTATAGGTGTGTTAGTCATGCTTTCTCTTCTGTATTGCTCTTACTCTTCTCTATTAAGTAAAGCCCTATTCACGTTGTCTGCTCTAGAAGTACACATTCCATTTCCAACCCCTTCTCCCTGAGGCAAGTTTGTCAAATTTATTATTCCCTCAGCTGTTTACTTATTCTGATATTTCCTAGACTCTATTTTAATATCATCTCAATAAAGTAGATATTATTAGTACCTCATTTTACAGATGGAGAAATTTAGGAACAAGAGTGAAATTGTCCAATAATTAACACACCAACATTTAAATGGATGTAGAGGTTGCATGGATATGTTATTGTCCTTTTCTAACAGTTTATGTAGCAGGTTTCCCAGCATTCATAATCATCTCAGGGACATTGGTATTTTCCTAAAAGGTAATGCCAATGGTATTACCTCTAGTAGTACCAAAAGGTAGAAGAAAGGAACCAAAAGATAATGCTGAGGTTGTAAATAAACTGATTGCTAGGCTTGCTTCAACCAAAGTGAAAATCTGTTCAGACTCGAATTATATTAACTGGACTTACAAATGAGGGAATAATGAGGAATTGGGTGTGATCTTCATTCCTGAAGCCCAGGCCTACGTAGCTCTCTTCCTCTCAGTGTGTCTGACAGCCAAGTATGAGGGATGCCTTGATATTTGGCAGACAATAATATGTATAGTGACTGAATCTGCTCCATTTCTTCATTATAATGATAACAAGATGAATATTTAAGAAATATGGCTTATACTGTGACACCTAGAATTTTATGAATAAAGTTCTCAGAACAAATGAATCTGTGTATCTCTTCACATGCCTTACTGCAATATTTAGGCCCTTAGATATCTAAAATGAGGTATTGTCCATATACTGAGAAAGCATATGAGGTATGGATGAGTAATTCTTCATTTGGCAATGGGAATTTTATTAAAACTGTTACCACCATTCTTTGCAGTATATTATATTTTTTCAGTCATGATAATTCAAGTTGCTTCTGTAGTGTCATTAAGAAAAGCACAATTTAATACTGTATTGCCATCTCTTATGATATGCTGTAATTTTGTTTAGCCAGTAAACTGCTCTTCAGCATGGTTTATGTTCATACTCTTATTACATCTTTTTAAGAAAGTGAAGCTTAATGGGCATGCAATTTTACTACTCTGAGTGGTGTCAAATATGACTTGAAAGAACATTTGGCCAAGAATACAGATGACTATACTCTGGGAGAAAAGAGGGGTAAGGCCCATCTTTTCAGGAGGTATTCTGATCCTGTAGGTTTTCTTTTATTTACCTTCATCCTACATTCCTGTAAGTCAAACATTTACCTCCATATAGCCCTATTCCCTCTGTTTAAGCATCTTTGCTTTGCAGACCGGCACTCAATCCACTGAGCCACACCAGCCAGGGTTGTTTTACTGTTTGAGCATCTTTACATTTATATTTTGTGTAATTATTCTCAAGAACCCCCTATTAAAATACTTGGAACAGTTTTATATTGCATTTTCCCATCTTGAATTATAATTATTGAGAAGGAATTGTCTGTTGAGTGTTTGTGTGGTGGCTTAGTTTATAGCATAAATTGCCACACATATACTGCTCATATTTATGTAGAAAATATATTTTGTTTTATCATTTTGGTTATTCCTCCTGCTTTAGATCAGATCATTCTCATTCTAATATTTATGCTTTATCTTATCATTTCTTTTGGTCCTGTCATGGCTGATTTCTGAAATCCAAACATCAGAACTGTGATAAATTACATGATGTTAGTAGAGCTGGACAATTTTGAAATTTGAACTTAAAAACTGAGTATACTCTTGATTTATACAGAAGCCCCTCAACTGAAGCCAGCTGTGAATATTCTGTGAGGCTATTTTACAAAAATAAAACTCCTATTTTAGAGTGGGGTTTCACATAAAGACAGAACTTACTTTTATGTAGTGCCATAGTCCAAAGGCCAAATATAGTCTGTCTCTTGTTGGGAATGCTATGTTAAAAGTGATCACTTAAATATTTTTTACTAAATGCTCATAAATTTTTAGTAATTTTTTACTAAATGCTCCAAAAGTTCTGTCTCTAATAAGGTAATATTATAACTTGAAATCTGGCAACTCCTGATTTAAACCCCTACATGTTGTTTTCCTATCTCTTTAACTTATGGAATGAAATTTAAAAGAAAGACTTTTTATTCAGATTGCATAGAACCATATATAAGATGCTTAATTCAGCAAAAGCCCCAACTCTTCTGGGGCTTTTGGGAAGAACAGAGATTGCCACAATCTGACACTGAATTGATCCTTGAAGCACTGGATAAAGAGGTCAGCATAAAGAGAGTAGAGCCATAAAAGACTGTCTTACATGAGAGAGGACACAGATTGCATTACAGATTCTATTGAAATCACTCAGATGACAGGCAATAAAGGTCCAAATCAAGGTATCTTCAATGTAGATAAATGGGAAAAAAAACATGTTCTGGAATTATTTGGGAATTATAGCACACAAAATTTGATGACTAAATGAAAGAAGCAGGATGACTCTAATTTTTTATTTTTTTATTATTGGTCAAAGGTAGGTGCCATTAATTCAAGCCTCGCAAACTTTAACTCTTCAATTGATAACTAACTGCTATACAATATTATATTTAGTGCCACTTTAATTACATTTTGTTTGATGAAATAGCTAGCCCTCAAGCTCCAAAAAATATAGAAGCAGCATTCCTATATCTAATAACATATTCAAGAAGTTTGATGTTACAAATTATTTGTTTATCACTGTCCTGCCTCAAAATACATATATATGCAGATTTAATATCTTATGGATTTACACTAGTCTTACTGAAAATCCAAATTACATAGCAATCCTGACACTGGAAAATACATTCTATCACAAAGATGCTATGAAGTATTTTTATAAACCAATATTCTAACTAATATCCTTAGAGTACAAAGCCTGATTTCAAGGACATGTAAGTTGCCTTGTAGTAACTCATGTACAACACAAGGCTATAGACATTTATAATCAATAAAATTCAGGCACAAATCTTTGCAAAAAACTGTTAAATGCCAAAAAAAACTCAGAAAATTTTAATCTCTTTCCAAAGAGGATCAGACCCACATTCTCAGTCAAATAACTAAAAATCAGCCATCCATTTGGAGATAAAATAATTAAATTTCTAATGTATGTGACATTTATTATAGTTATTTTTGGAAATCTAGTGAAACTCATTTTAAGTCTGAAAACTAGACAAATAATATTATTGTAAATAATTCCAAAGGTCAAAATGAAATTATAGTAAATAAAATAAATAAGTTTTTTTTGCTAACATAATTGTTTTCAAATTTGAAAAACAAACCTTATTAACATTAGGAGAGAGAGGGTCCAGCACAAATAATGCCCTTTTTATTACAAAATCATGAACGTGTATTTCTGGAACATAAAAATATCACACTCAAGCACCCTACATGGAATTTTAGGTGAAATGTTCAAATTAAAACTATAAACTATTGCACCCATATTACTATCCTACCAGCCACACCCAAACCCTGTATACATGTACCTTAATAGGAAGAATAAATATAATTCCTTACAATTTGTAGGATTAATTTAATTCTTGTTAACCTCACTTGATAACTTCTTTCTAATGTTCTCTTATAAAAATTATCAAACATGCAGAAAAACTGAAATAGTTTTTAAGTGAATATTTATATATCTACTCTCTCTCTTCTATTATTAACTTGCTTTATCACATAGCCATCATCATTGTATCAACTTCTAAATTCATCCATCCATCAGTATTTTATTTTTTGATGTATTTCAAAATTAATCAGGACTTTCTAGGCAAGATGGAATAACAAGGACTACCTTTACTTGCAGCAAAAGAAAAGCACACAAAACATACAAAATAACAATTTTCATGACACTGGAGATCAGGGAATGAAGGGCAATAAACAATGTCCTACAATTGCCCAAGTTTACTGGCTTGAGAATTGTTGGGAACTGCCCTGCCTGGTTTCAGAGGCTGTAACCCCCCATGGTTAAGGCTGAGTCAGAGTTGGGACCATAAGCCACTAAGGAGACAAAGCTTATCTCCCTGACGGAAGTGCCACCTCTGCCCACTTCACCCTGCTTGGCCCTGAGATTGACCAGTTAGCCAATGACGGGTAAGAATCCTCAAGGGAGGATCAACCTAAGACAGGCTCTGGTCACCAGGGATAAGCTCGCAGGAAAGGACTCAGGGGGCTGTGGCAAAAGGATGTGATGGACCTTCGCCCCTCGTCTTTGAAATAGCCTGAGTCCTCATTCTGTCTGCAAGAAGTCTCCTAATCTCTTGGCTGCTTTACTTCCCTTGCCTGATTTAAGCCTGAAGCAATAACAGAGGGCAGTGCAGTCCTGTGCTGAGAGGGGCAGATTCCCTGGGGAATCAGGCCTAACAAAAATACATACATTCCTGTGAAACCTACTTAATCTGTACCCTCAGCTTAAAAGATAAGGGTCCAGACCTGAGATGAATCTGGCGCCTAAAGTTTTATGGCCTTCTAACTAATTGGCTGTAACTCAGAATAAGCCCTCAAGGTTCTCTGTAAGTCCTGTATTGTTTAACCCTTACTGGCTGACAATGATTGATGAGCTTTATCTGCATTCCTATGGGAATGAACCTAATAAAAGCCCATGGAGGGAAAGGATCAAGGCCCTGCTCCTTTGAGAGACTGGCCACCTCTCCTCCCCAAGCAGATCATGTCTTGGTAGACTTATTCTTCATCCGTGGTAGACCGGGGGGCTGGCTGCATTAAAGCTCCCCGACAGAGAATTATGTAGACTATGGTTCAGGGACAGAGAACCCAGAGGGAGCCTCGCAGATGCCCTGAGTAGGGGATACTGAGTTAGAGTTTGGGGAATCACCCTAGGTGAAAATCCTGGAAAGACAGAGATGACCAAAGCACACTCAAGAAGAAATGCATAGCTTGATAGCCCTAGATGTGCAATAAATTGAATTTGTAGATAAATATCCCCACAGAAGAAAGTTCCAGGCTCAGATATCTTCACTGGTGAATCCTACCAAACATTTAAGGAAGAAATAATACCAATTGAAGAGGAGGGAACAATTTCCAAATTAGTCAATGAGACCAGCATTTACCCAGGGGCCAAAATGAGTAAAAGAGGTTACAAGAAAAGAAATCTACTTGTCAGTATCCCTCATAAGCATAGACATAATGTAAACTATTCTGAAAAATGTTTTAGCATGTCAAATTTAATAATAAATATAAGTAATATGAAGGAAATAAATCATGACTAAGCGAGATTTATCATAGGACTGCAAAGTTGGTGTCACATCTCAAAATTAATCAATACAATTTATTATCATAAAAACCTAAAAAAAATAATGATATGATCATCACAGTAAACACTATAAACATTTGACAAAATCCAAGATCTATTTCTGAATAAAGCATTCATAATACTGTTTATAGAAAGTATTGTCTTCAAAATGATAAAAAGTATCTTGAAAAATAAAACTATAGCTAACATATTTAGTGGTGAAAGACTGAATACCTTCACCTTTAGATGAGGAGCAAATCAGTTATGGTCTATTCTTGCTACCTCTATGCTACACCAGATTGGAGGTTGTAGCCAGTGAATTGAGAAAGAAAAAAGAAAATCTTTATATTGGAAAGAAAGAAGTAAAAAAGTGTTTATTTTCAGAAGACATAATGATCTATGTAGAAAATCTCATGGACTTTAAAAATAAAAAAAGCTGATAAGTATGTTTAGCAATCCTGCAGTATGGGTTGATTGGTATGCAAAATTAATTATGTTTCTATACTGGCAACAAACAAGTAGAGACAACATGTGTGAAATACATAGGAATAAATCTGCCAAAAGATATGAGAAACTTGTACACTGGAAATTACAAAGCAATAGTGAGAGGAGGTAAGAAACCCTAAAAAGAGACATACTGTGTTCATGAATGTGAAGACCCAGAGTTAAGATGCTAATTCCCCCAAAATTGATTTATGGATTAAATAGAAGTCCAGTCAAAATCCCAATAGAGCCCTGGCTGGTGTGGCGCAGTGGGCTGAGCACTGGCCTGCAAACCAAAAGGTCACCAGTTTGATCCCTGTCAAGGCACATGCCTGGGTTGTGGGCCAGGTCCCCCGTTGGGGGTGAGCAAGAGGCAACCAATGGATGTATCTCTCATACATTGATGTTTCTCTCCCTCTCTTTCTCCCTTCCTTCTCCTCTCTCTGAAAATAAATAAATAAAATCTTTAAAAAAATCCCAATATATATTTCTGAAAATTGACAAGTTTACCCTAAAATGTGTAAGAAATGTATAAGAAAACCAAAACAACTAAATGGTCAAGACATTTAAAAAAGAACAGAGTTGGAGAACTAATGCTATCTGATTTCAATATGGTATCAGTGTAAAAATAGACTAATATAGTTGGCCCACACATATATAGAGTATGGATTTTCATAAAAGGTGTAAAAGCAATTCTGTGTAGAAAGAATAGTTGTTTTTTTAATATCCAACAATGCTGGAACAATTGGAATCCAATAGGCAAAAATAATAATATAATAATACTAATAATAGTAATAATAATAAATTCGATCCACACCTTACACCATATGCAAAAATTAACTAAAAATGGATTACAGAAGACAATCTGCAATGAATGAGTCATAATTGTAGTTTTTGTAAAAGTTGAACAGTAATTGTATTTCATTGCCACTACATGAATGAGGCAGCTTGTTAGAATGTCCAAGTCTTTAATGTACTTTTAAAAACTAGTCCCTTCCTCAATGTGGTATGGTGCCAGAGTGCCTGGCAGGGTGGGCTAAGTGCTCTATTGCAACAGAATCACACACAGTTCAACTCTCCCTTTGCCCAATTCTGCTTCTTTTACCCCTCAGAATTATCCCTTAGAGTATCCCCAATAATCCTCCTGCAATTAAATATCGGAGTTGCAGAACCTGATTCCTAAAGAACTGAGCCTAAATCAATAAATGGGAAAGACCATTAAGAAGTTAGATGTTTGCAATCATATATGGAGCTACCATTAATGCAATAGCTACAGATGCTTATTGATACACGTGCTGTGTCAGCAACTCAGATTCAGCTCAGAGAGGGTTTGCCAGAAAGATCCCATTTTACGGAATGGTGAATAAGCCTTGATTAGGTTCTGAACAAAACTAAGTGTTATCTCTCAATATACTTTTAGTTTCACTACAAGAAAATTAAATACATATAAAAATATGCTAAAAATAATGTGTTGTGAGGATAAAATAAGCTACTTTGAGGCTCAAACCATTTTAAATATGGGTTTTTTCCTTTTGAATGTCTGTTGAGACATTTGAAGGCTGTGTGGCACGTGGGGCGATTCTTCCTCACATGTCTGCCCTGCACATCTCCCATCCCTGGCCGCTGCCCAGTTAGTGCTGCCAACACCCTTCAGTCATGTGTCTTCCCGAAACAATTTTATGACTTTTCCAAAGGTACCCTAGTGACCCCATTGATAAACACCAACCACAGAGGGCTGTATGTGATGTAACAAGCAGCTCTGACTTTATTCTGTGAGTATTAGGAAGGCATCATGGCTTCTCCAGAAGATCAGTGACTAACGTGTGCACGCGAAGATAATTTTGGTACCAGTGTGACTGAAGACTGTTTAATATTGGAGACGTTAGTCTGTTCTGAGACTATAGCAGTAGTTTAATTCACAAATAATAATAGGCTGAAATAAGGTAGGAACAATAGAAATAAATAGATAAAAGGAGAAAAATTTAGGAGGAGTTTTCAGCCATTAGAGGCTGCCTGAATATGGTGGGTTAAGGATACCATATGTTGAGGAGCCAAGTGCCTGGTACTCATGACCCAGGAAACAAAAGAGGTGGAAGAGGAGGGATTTTTGTGGATGTTTTGTTTTCCTTTGGTTAGTGGATGGTTAATGAATATAAGTTTAACTATATTGAGATTAAGGTGAGAATAGAAATATAGGATATTCAAATGAAGATTTCAGTACTTACACTTGATGTGTTAGTATACACGCCTAGGAGTGTATAATTGTCCATATGTTTATGGTTATTTGCCTATACAGATTTTACTTGTTAGTTAATTTCTAACCTTTGCTCATAAACTTGAAGCTCCAATAGAACCTTTTGTGTGTATGTGTGTGGTCTGGTTTTCTGCTGTATCCTAAGGTTCTAAATCATGCCTCACACATATTCACCAAAAGTATAGAATTTCTGAGTGTATGAATACATGTGGTTGTAGAAGAGATATAATTTTATGAGTCATTAGGGTATTTTTTAAAGAACTGAATAAAGTAGATCTGATCTATGGAATGTTGACAAAGTGCTTAACTGAAAGATTGGAAACCTGGCTTCTGGTCATGGCCAGTGCTACTAATTATAGAACCCTAGACAAACCCCTGGACTTTGTAGGTCTGAGTTCCATACAGAGATGAGAGATCAGACAAACCACCAAAATTAATAGAAGTGGGATTTTTATTGTCAAGAAAAAATGATGTAGTAATTCAGAGAATAACAGAGGAGAAAATAAGAACACAAAACCAGAGAGGTTTACAGGGGTGTCCAACCTGCTGCCCGTGGGCTGTGTGCAGCCCAGGATGTCTGTGGCCCAACACAAAATCATAACTTTATGTAAAACATTATGAAATTTTTTGCTATTAGGCACCACAGTGTATTTAATGTGTGGCTCAAGACAACTCTTCTTCCAGTGTGGCACAGAGATGCCAAAAGCTTGGACACTCCTATAACAAATATTAAGGTATTAGTGGGAGTCATATATCCAAATTTATACTGTATAACAGGAAAAATGTGTAGGAAAAGGCAGCACCAGCTACTTCTGGATCTAGTAGTAAAAAGTAGAGATTTAAAAATATTAAAGGAGAAAATAGATGAGTGAGTCTCAATCCTGGCTGTATACTGGAATCACCTGAGAAGTTTTAGGAACTTCAGATACCAGGTGCTACACACAGAGATTCTAGTTTAATTGGTGCCCAAGTAATTCTAATGTATTGAAATTGAGAGATAGTGTCTACAGATTGGATTAGTTTGATTCAAGATTCTAGCCTGTGGAGGGGAAAAATAACCGATATTTCTGACACAGCTTTAATTTTTGAACCAGATATCACTATTGGAGGGCAGATATACTTCATTAAAACAAGAGAGTAAATAAAAAAGGAGGAAGATTTAGACTCCAGAAAATAGGCAATTGAACCAGGAGAAAGACAAAGGGAATTCCAAGGATCCAATCTGAGGGGAGTTCAAAGGTAATGACTTTGTAGTAGAATTAGAGAGAAGGCAGTCCAAATAACAAGAGCATGGATGCTTCAGAGAGTTAGTGAATTAATAGTGTAAATGATGTGATTGACCATGTGTAACATTTCATTTAAAGACTTTAAGACTTCAAGAAGGTGTATGAAGGATTGGCAACAGGTAGAAAGAAACATTAATGATGAACAAATAAAACATTAAATAAAGCAATTCTGGATTGTGAATAGTATTTGTATAGGATAGACACACACACACATATAAATTTAAACAACAATTTGAATATATTTGTGTCAGGAGGATGTTGTGAAAAGCAGAGAATATGATAGTAAAGGAGAACTGGATTATCATCTTTGTGACTTAGAAGCAATAGATAATATACATGACTGGTGAGACAACAGATAGCAGGGTATGGATTCTCTACTGAATTTAGACTTGTGGAGAATGTGTGACAGTCATAAAAAAATTTTAAAGAATGGAAAGTGGAAGCCTCTATGGAGGGTTCTGCAGCAGGGCTCCTCAGCCTCAGTGCTCCCTGGCATTTGCTGTGGGAGTCTGTCCTGTGCATCTTAAACTGTTTAGCAGCATCCCAAGCCTCTATGCACTAGATGCCACTGTCAACTCCCTCCCCCAAAATAGTGACAACCGAAAGTGTGTTTGGATACTGCCTTATGTCTCTTGGGTAGCAAAATTATCCTGGCTGAAAACCACTGGAGAGGCGGGGCAGAATTCATATTTTGTTATAAACATTTATAACTTGACTTTTAAAACTATGTATTTGTATCATTATGATACAATAAATACTAACTTAATGTAAGAGGGTTGAATGAGATGATTTTGAATATCCTTTAAAGTCTGAAATACTACAAAGTCAAATTCCCAAGTACTATTTTAGCTATGTTTCTTTTCCTTGCAAACTATGTTTTCTTTTTTTTAAAGAATTTATTTGTTTTTAGAGAGAGGGGAAGGGAGGGAGAAAGAGGGGGAGACAGAATCATCAATGTGGTTGCCTCTTGTGCGTCCCCTACTGGGGACCTGGTCTGCAACCTAGGCATGTGCCCTGACTGGGAATCGAACTGGAGACGCTTTGCTTCTCAGGCCCGTGCTCAATCCACTGCACCAGCCAGGGCCAGACTATGTTTTCTTGACAGCTAAATCTCTACTGAATGCTTCTACAAGCATAGTTGAGTACAGAGTACTGGGTACACAGAAATAGGTAAACATCTTATTCCTGATTTCAGATTACTAACAAACACATCTATTTCTACTGGTGGACAAAAACAATATAATCAGGGAGAGATTTTGGAAAGGTTTTGAAGTCAAAGAAAATGTTCTTATGTCCCAGCTTTCCCCTCACATTAGCCCTCTGTCAGTGAGCCATGCCTGACACGTAATACCCAACAACATTATTTACAGCTGTCCTTGTCCCCAGATTCTTTTTCAGTTCTGACTAGGAAAACAGATTACAACCTATGTTTCACTGAGTTGTGTGAACAGTAAGTGCTAGTGGTATTTCAAGGAAGAAGCAATAACTCAGCCATACAAGTGGACAAGATCCTTACAGGAGAGCTGCAGCTTCTCAGATGGTTACAAAATAGGGCTGTGTGTCTTAGGTCCTCAGGTCTATGTCAGCAAAGGTTCTTCCATCCTCACCAGAAGAGACACACTAATACCCTCTGCATCCCATACCCGGTGTGAGACCCGGACAGGGTTATCCTAATTTTCATGCTGGCATTGTGACCGACGGTCTGTCTCTGACCACTGCGGTATTTGTTTAGTATGAAATCCAGTATAAAAAGGATCTGACAAGAAAATGATAATAAACTTCTGGGAATAAATTTCTCTCTTTATTGAGTTTATTAGGATTGTTAGCTTTTAACAAATGCTAGAAATTCATAAAGAGAGGTTTGGGTTTTTTTGTGAATAAGAATTAAGAAGTTCATAAAACCTAGGAATAAACATGGGTTTAAGGGGTAATTTTATGAAATCAGACAGTCTGGATAGACTTCTTTCTACACTACCTTTCCAGGATAAATATTTGTTTTTCAGAAGAATAAAATTCTTTACTCCAAACCAGTTTTTTTTTTGCAGTTAATGTCATTATTTATGTGTACAGGTAGAAATAAGGGCATTTTCACATGACATGAAGTAGATTTGTATTTTTTTTTTTAACTCAAGAACAGACTGAAGTTTGCTAGTGGAACTGCTTCGGTAAATACCATCAATTCTGATGACAGATTATTTTCAATAATCCCAGGCAATTTTGTTACATTGCCATTATGTTTAGGTGATGGCAAATTAAAATGATAAAAGGTCTTTATCTCTTTCCTGCAGCTGTTGTAGCAATCCCATAAAATGAGTTTATACCGTCAGCTTCCAGAACTATATAAATACAGGTGGCATTGTTCCTTAAGTATTCCACTAGTCACCATCCCGTGTAGACAATCTAACGGTCCATCCTAAATAAAATGTTTCAGGGTCTGTTTTTCAATTATTTGAAAAATAGACACATCCATTGTTTTGCCTGGTATCAGGGACATCTCACCATATATATTATGGTAAATTACTATAATCGGAGCACTTGGCATGTTGCATTAAAGCAAGAAGAAAAACAGATTGGATGGAAATAAGGAAAATTCATTCTTCCTCCTCTCAGCTGTGTATGCCATGACTACCACCAGGGGAGCTTATTAACCTTTCTCCCATTGTAAATGTTACCAGAGAGCAGGGCTGAATTGAACAAGCTGTGCAGTCAAACCACCTTTCTCTCATTCCCTACTGAAGATAAATGTTTCTTTCTTAGACCATTTACAAGGGTTGATTCAAATATAAATTTGGACTTAGTTTTATTCTCAATATAATTGTGTATGCAGTTTGTTTTCATTTATGTAAATAGTTTTAACTGTTGTTTAGGAAGCTAATATTTTTTGCTTAGGTATGCTTATAAGATCTTTTGTACTGAGTTTATGGTTTCACTCCTTTCACAAATATTTTACTGAATTCTTACCATGCTTGGCACTGTGGTTTGAGCAAGCATCACTGAATTCATTAGGAATAAAGTTTGTAGATTCACAGAGGGTCTAGCATTCCTTTGGTCCCCTTGAACCTGAGCTCTTTTCCCACAAAGCACACTCCACAGTGTTCAATATTCACTTCTCCATTGGTAAGTTTTTTGGAACATGCTTGTCTTTGACAAGTGTGTCTTTGCAATGTTCATATCACTGTTACAGATTCTTGTTCAGTGACCCCTTATTTCTTATTACCTGTCTCTGAATAAGCAAACTGCACAGAGATTGTCATTATTCCAAAAATAGGGTAGGATATCTGCTTCTGAAGTTTGGACCGAGCTAGTTTTGATCTGGCGCTGCTTCCATTAGACTCATCTGTACATCCAAAGGAGAGATCTTACATTCTGCTGGTTACTTCACCTCAGTCTGTTTGGAAACAGTACACCTCAGCATGTCAGGATGGCCTTGTTTCTTGAGGGGATAGATGCCAGGTAATAGATGTTCATTATTGTAACAAATGAAGGAGAAATTGGGAACAATTGATTTCAGGTCAGTTTAAATCACTTCTTTTCCTATGACTGTTCCTTTGTAATTTGGACTTATGATGCTAAAGGGCATAGTACTTCCTTCTGGACCTCGTACATCTTGATCTGGGACACAGGAGAGCATAGCAGCTAAGACCAGGGGACCTGCAGTCATAGGAACAGAGCTTAAATCCTTTACTCTGTACTTTCTCTTCCAGGCAAGTTATTTAATCTCTTGTGCTTATGGGAGAGTCACAATGAAATGAACTATTCAAAGCAGGTTCCAAGTTTCTTGGCATATGTTAAGTGTTTTCACAATGTGCAAAAGAGAAAAACAGCAAAGGACACTAATATCATCTTGGTGCAACTTTTAATTTAAAGTCTTAATGTTTTCTGAGGATCCCTGAAAACAGTCTAGCTTCTCGAAAGCCCTCTGTGCCAGTCCTGAACTCGACAGCACCTCCCTATCAACATTTTACCCTGGGAAAAATTCTGGTTCAGAACCATCGTCCTTCAAAGAAAGTTCTCACAATTTAACCTGATGGTGACTGTTTTTTTCTTTGCAAACACTGAAAATTAATCTTATATGCTTTGAGACTCACCAATAAAAATGACTAAAACAAATCTTTTAAATCTTGGAAAAATGTTTAATATTTAAGATTTCAGAAATCACTATTAACCGAAAGCAAATGCTATGTTCTTAAAAATATCAGCTACCTGTTGCATTGTAGCTAAGATAGTGTTTTGGGTTTTTGTTAGCTTTTGTTTTGTTTTTACTGACATAAAACAAAAAAGAATCTCATTATTATGACTTGATTTCTAGTTTTATTCAGTGGCTTAGGGCCTAAGTGCAGCATTAAAGCTACAAGGTACCAGGAATGTTGACATTCATTTAAAAGATGAGGTATCTAAAGGTGCTTTCAAAGAACAGAACTATTTCCTTTTGTGCTAACATAAAACTTTTGTATCTAGATAGATATAACTATCCTCTGTGGACCTGTGAAAACAAGATGTTATTTTCTTGTTGATATTAGACAGTTATTTCTAACCATAGTCAGTGTTCTTAGGGTTGTGCAAAATGGTCTTGTTACCTGTCCAATTTGGAGTGCATATCATAGGTCCTGACAGAAACTATGTTTGAAAAGGAAATCACCCTCTATGTCTATGTCTATGTCTATGACTATGTCTGTCTGTCTATGTATCTGTGTATCTGTCTATGTACTCGATTTCAGAAATGAAAGAGATAAAAAAAATGCTGAGAAAATCTCATATTGAAGTTCCCCATGAAGTTGATAAAATTATCAGATTCACTTTCCATAGAACACTTCAGAAAAGGAGTGATAAAAATGGCCGTGTTTATTCAGCACATACATCAAAGCTGTCTTTTATAAACTTCTGAATATAGTGTGTCCTTTGTGGTATTTTCACAGTTATTACTGATTTAGTAATTGAATTAGCATTTCTAATTTATTAGCAACAATACAGCCATCAATTGGAACACTAATTACATTTTTATGCTGGGTTGGTGCTGAGACCTGTGATCAAAAATGTTTTTATTTTATATCGAACAGTCCATGATATAGTAGTCATTAAACCACATTTGTTCATATTTTCTGGCATATTTTTTCAAAATATTCCACTAGGGGTGTTTGAGTAAATAACAATGACAGAGTCAACTTACATAATTCATGAACACATTGGCATGGAGACATTTTTTTTTATCATTGTTTTGTTGAATTTATTGGGGTGACATTTGTTAATAAATTTATATAGGTTTCAGGTTTACGATTCTATACTACATCGTTTGTGTGTTCACCACCCCAAGTCAAGTCTCCTTCCATCACCATTCATCTCCCCTTTAACCTCTTTGGTCTCCTCCAGCCCCCCTACCCTCTGGCAATCACCACATTAGATTTTATGTTTTCTGTAATATTGAATGATACATGCTGATGACTTTTGTCCCTATTTTTTTACTGATGCTGGTTGCATTGGAACCTAGATTAATTAGCTAACTTTAAAACTGCAAGGTCAATCTAGAAAATTAGGGAGCACCATCCCCCTCTTTACCGTACAGGACCATGGACTGACTGGAACACCACTCCTCAAACTTAGCTGCGCAGTGAAATCAGCAGCAATGTCTGAGTCCTACTCAAAAGATTGTGATTCATTAGATGTGTGGGCCAGCTTGCATAAGGGGATTTTTTTAAATCCCAGATTATCTTAACATGCAGCAGAACTTGAGATCCATTGATAAGATCATAGTCCTGTTAAAGAAGAGTATGCAAGAACAAAGAACAACGTATTTCCCCTCCTCTCTCCTCTTCTTTCTTACTGGAAACATTTAGCAGTTATCAAATATCTGCTAAGTGTCAGGGAATATACTAGCCAGTGAAAATGCAAGGCAAATGAAATGGTCCCTGTTCACACGTTCAGGCTCCAGATTTGACTGTTGCCTCAGCAGCTCACGTATTCCTCAGTAAGCTGAACCCCAGCCACAATACGAGTATCTCCTCGTCCTCAGTGTGTCCTCCCCTGCAGTATTACAGTGACTGCTTACAGGTGATCATCACCTGTCCCGTGTTGGTTTACTTCCTGCCGCCTCTTTTGATTTCAGTCTGACCATGATCTCACTGCCTTGACTTTCACGGCTGCATCCAACTCCTGTTGTCATACCACACACCTCAATCTGGATGCTCATATCATGGACATATTATGTTCTTATGTGTTTGATATTTCTTTTTGTGCTAGACAGAAATGATTAGGAAGGAACCTACCAGGGTGTTCCTTAATAAATGCTTAGTAAAATATTTATCAAATGAAGGAAATAATAATAAATGTGAGTGAATGTAAGTTTATCCTGGTTAATTTTTTACTACATGAAAAACTACCTTAAAACTTAGTTGCCTAACACAAAAACAACTTACAATGTTTTGCGACTCTGAGGGTTGACTGGGCTCACCTGTGTGTGTCTTCTATTCCACATGATGTCAACTGGAATTCCAGCCATCTGGGGCTCGACTCGGCTGGAGTATTCAAGATGTCTTCTTCAAATATCTGGTGTCTGAGGGACAGTAGGACAGGAAAGCTGGTTTCAGTTGGGAAACCAAGGCTGCTTGGCCTGTATCCGATGTAGTCCCAAGTTTTTTTCCTTTCCACTTGTTCTCTCCAGCAGGTAGATGTCTTAATAGAAGCTCAGGGCTTCTAAAATGAGCATTCCAAGATAGGAAGCAGAAACTGCCAGATCTCTTAAAGACTGTGTGGAAAGCTGGTTCAGTGCCACTCTTGCCATATTCTGTTTGTCAAAAAGTCACAAATCAATTCCAGAATCACTGATAAATAAAAACAGACCCCCCTGCAAAAACAAACAAACAAACAAAAAACAACCACACCTCCCTTCTTTATGGGAGAGTCATAAAGAATCTGAGACCATCTTTAATCAGCATAGAAACTCAACCCACAATTTAAAATATTTTTAACTTTTTCTTTTATTTTTTTGTGAGAAAGTATTTTCATTGTAGTTTTTATTTTATTGGGGTAAGAACACTTAATGTGAAATTTACCCTCTTAAGAGATTAAGCATATAATACATTATTGTTAACTGTTGGTACAATGATGTACAAATATTTCTAGAACGTATTGATCTTGTATAACTGAAACTTTGGTTTCGTTAACAGTGTTACATTTCCCCCTCCCTGCTACTTCCTAGAACCCACCTATGTACTCTCTGTCTAGGAGTTTGATTATTTTAGATAACTCATATAAGTGAAATCATGTAGTATTTGTCCTTCTCTCACTGGCTAATTTCACTTACCACAATGTCCTCCAGGTTCACTCATATTTTCACATATTATAAAACTTACTTCCTTTTTAAAGCTTAAGAATATCCCATTGTGTGTATGTACTGCATTTTCTTTATCTGCTCAGCAATCGATGGACATTTAGGCTGTTGCCATATCTTGGTTATTGTAAATAGTGATGCAATCATCATGGGAAGACAAATATCTCTCTAAGATCTTTATTTAATTTTGGGAGGAGTAAGTATCTAGAAGTGGAATTGCTGATCATATGATAGTTCTGCTTTTAGTTCTGCTTTTGAGGAATCCCCATACTGTTTTCCATAGTGGCTGCACCATTTCACATCCCTACCAATAGTGCACAAGTGTTCCTGTTACTCTACATTGTCACCAACACTTGGAAAAAGAAACATTCAACATAGTACAATGGCAATTTACAGAATGGAAAAAAATTGCAATGATACATTCAATACGAGGTTAATATCCAAAATGTATAATTCCAACAACTCAATAGCAAAAACATAACAATTTAAACATGGGGTAAAAAGTTGAATAGACATTTCTCTAAAGAAGACACATGGCCAACAGACACATGAAAAGATATTCAACATCACTAATCATCAGGTAGATGCAAATTAAAACCACAATGAGCTATCACTTCGCACCTGTTAGGGTAGCTATTATTAAAAAACACAAGACAGGTGTCGGTGAGGATGTGGAGACAGTGGAACTCTCTCTACTTTAAAACACACTTGACACAGAGCGCCCATTCTGCCAGGCTACTGGAAACATTAATATCAGCTATTCTTGGGGAGCCAACTACCACAATTTACTGTAATGTTAAGGAAGTGAGAGGGCTTTTTGACCAGCATCTAGCAGTTATCTCTGTTAGTAGAGAGAACACATTGTGGCAACAGGCCTGGCCCTTTCAGGGGCAGCTGGTGTGTAGCCTGTGTGCCACGTGCATGGGTATGTGTGAGTGGAAATGCCCATACCTGGATCTGGCTTCCCTTGCAGCACGCCAGTCATTCTGTTCTGAGGTCTTTTCCTTCTCTGGGTTTTGCTCGGATAGAGGGAATGGCCTCTGCTTTGTGATAGGAGAAATGGACTTTGCTGACTCTAATCAAATAACTTCATTACATACTCCTTGGTTTGCTTTAGGACTGGGAGTAGGTACTTTTTGTTGCTGTTCTCAATTGCTCTCCTTTGCTTAGCTTAGTCTTGTTCCCTTCAAGTTTTTATTTTGACATCATTTCAGAAATTTTTCAAGAATAGTACTAAGTATTCCTATACTCCATCAGGACTCTCTAAATGTTAAGATTTGTCTCTCTTACTCTAGCTCTTTCTCTGTGTCCACTTTGTTATACAATTCATGTTATTTTGTGTGGAACAGTTCATGTCTCCTTATGTGGTACAGTTAATTGTGTATTTCCTAAAAGCAAAAACATTCCATATTTAACTGCAACACAATAGTTAAAATTGGGGTATTACCGTTGATGTATATTCAGGGTTTTTCAATTGTCCCAACATTATCCTCTACAGTGAAAGAAAATTCCAAACCATGTATTGCATTTAGGTATCATGTCTCTGTAGTCTTTTATTCCAGAAACATTTCCCATTTTTTCTTTTGTCTTTAATGGCATTAGCATATTTGAAGAGCACTGGCCTGATATTTTGTACAATGATCACAAGTTTAGGTTTGTCTGATGTTTTCTCATGATTGAGTTCGTGTATTCAGTTTTGAGAAGAATACCACAGAAGTGCTGTTGTGTTGTCCTAGTTCATTCATATCAGGAAGAATTAACGACGACATTAGCTCTCATCAGTTGGGGTTTCTGCCAAGGTTTTGCAAAATGAAGTTACTATCTTCTCTTGCACTTAATGATAAAAATATTGTATGATTAATAACTACTTTGAGGACAGATAAGTGTCCTATTATTAATTTCACTTTCACTTTTAACATCTGTTGATGTTTTTTGTTGGAATCAATTTTTATTGTTATGGTTGCCAAATGGTGATCCCCTTTGTCTTTCAGTCCACCTGCGCCGGTTTGCACTGTGGGATATAAGCCAGGTGCTGAATGCTGTGTCTAAGCAGGGCATGTGAGGGTGACTCTGTCAAATAGGCAGAAACAAGGATACAAGTACCATCTTTTTCAGACTTTAAGATGCACCAGAGCATAAAATGCACCTAAGTTTTAGAGGAAAAATGAAAAAAAAGAACCCCGCTACACCCCCCTCCCCACCCCAGTGAGCCAGGTAAGCTACATTTGGACTATAAGACACACACCCATTTTCCTCCCAAATTGGGAGGGATGCATCATTTTTTTTTAAATATATTTATTGATTATACTATTACAGTTGTCCCATTCCCCCCCACTCCACTCCATCTTGCCCACCCCCTCCCTCCCACATTCCAACCCTATAGTTCATGTCCATGGGTCATACTTACAAGTTCTTTGGCTTCTACATTTCCTACACTATTTTTACCCTCCCCCTGTCTATTTTCCACCTATCATCTATGCTACTTATTCTCTGTACCTTTCCCCCCCTCTCCCCCTCCCACTCCCCTATTGACAGCCCTCCATGTGATCTCCATCTCTATGGTTCTGTTCCTGTTCTGGTTGTTTGCCTAGTTTGCTCTTGTTTTTGTTTTAGGTGTGGTCGTTAATAACTGTGAGTTTGCTGTCATTCTTACTGTTCCTATTTTTGATCTTCTTTTTCTTAGGTAGGTCCCTTTAACATTTCATATAATAAGGGTTTGGTGATGATGAACTTCTTTAACTTGACCTTATCTGAGAAGCACTTTATCTGCCCTTCCATTCTAAATGATAGCTTTGATGGATACAGTAATCTTGGATGCAGGTCCTTGCGTTTAATCTTGGGTAATGTAATTATGATGTGCCTTGGTGTGTTCCTCCTTGGGTCCAGCTTCTTTGGGGCTCTCTGAGCTTCCTGGACTTCCTGGAAGTCTATTTCCTTTGCCAGATTAGGGAAGTTCTCCTTCATTATTTGTTCAAATAAGTTTTCAATTTTTTGTTCTTCCTCTTCTCCTTCTGGCACCCCTATAATTCGGATGTTGGAACGTTTCAAGATGTCCTGGAGGTTCCTAAGCCTCTCCTCATTTTTCTGAATTCTTGTTGCTTCATTCTTTTCTGGTTGGATGTTTCTTTCTTCCTTCTGGTCCACACCATTGATTTGAGTCCCAGTTTCCTTCACATCACTATTGGTTCCCTGTACATTTTCCTTTGTTTCTCTTAGCATAGGCTTCATTTTTTCATCTGGTTTTCAAACAGATTCAACCAATTCTGTAAGCATCTTGATAACCAGTGTTTTGAACTGTGCATCCGATAGGTTGGCTATCTCTTCCTCCCTTAGTTGTATTTTTTCTGGAGCTTTGAAGTGTTCTGTCATTTGGGCCATTTTTTTTGTTTGTCTGTCTTGGTGCATGTGTTACTTTAAGGGGCGGAGCCTTAGGTGTTCACTGGGGCAGAGTAACGCTGGTCGCAGGGCTGTGACGCTGTATGTGGGGGAGGGGCTGAGAGGGAGCAATGGCGCTCGCCTCACTCTCTTCCGGATTTCAATCTTTCACTCGGATACCCACAATCAAACTGGGCCCCTCTGGTGCTGGTTCCCGAGTGGGTGGGCCTGTGCACACTCTAGGCCCCTGTGGGTCTCTCCAGTGACCTCTCCCGTGAGCCTGGGAGTCTCTCCTGCTGCCGCCCCAACCCCCAGGGGCATTTTCAATCAGAGGTTTGAGGCTTTATTTCCCCAAGCTGGAGCCCTGGGTTGTGTGGTCTGCTTCGCTCCCCACTGTTCGCCCAGTTTATCTATGCACGAATGTGGGGCCGCGGGGTGCTACCCCCTGCTCAACCTGCCCTGCTCTCCACCACTCTGAGTCTGGCCCTCTCAGTTTATCTGTGCGCCAATGTGGGGCCGCAGGGTCCGTTAGTGGTCAGACTTCCTGCGCCGTTCGTCCCACACTCCGCCAGTCTCAGTCCTGCCACAGCCACGCGAGTCCTCTCCACCCCGGTGCCCGTCTCTGCCCCTCCTACCAGTGTGGATGAATGTTTATTTTGTATTTCCTTGGTGTCGGACCCCCTTGTCGTTCGATTTTCTGTCAGTTCTGGTTGTGCGAGGAGGCGCAGTGTGTCCACCTATGCCGCCATCTTGGTTCTGGATCTTGCATTTTTAATATAGGCTCTCTAAGTATTGAATTGACCAAAAAGTTCCTTCTTGTTTTTTTTCTCCATAGGATGGCTCAGTAGAGCTAGGTTGTCTGTAACCTTCATTTGAAGCAATTTTGTTAGATTTTACTGTGACAGCTGTCATATCAGCATGCACTTAAAAAAAACATCAAAATTGGTGAATTTTTGTGTAGACATTTCAATATTGAAGATAGAAGAATATATGCAACATTTTTGGCATATTATGCTTTATTATTTCAAGAAAGATAAAAATGCAACTGAAATGCAAAGAAATGACTTATGCAGTGTATGGAGAAGGTGCTCTGATTGATCGAATGTGACAAAAGTGGTTTGAGAAGTTTTATGCAGGAGATTACTCGCTGGTTGATGCTCCATGATCAGGTAAAATAGTTGAAGTTTAGTGATCAAATTGAGACATTGAGAACAATCAATATTATACCACGTGGGAGATGGCCAACATACTCAAAATAGACAAATCAACAAAGTTACTGGTGAAAATGAAAGAATGTGTCTTCTATTTCATGGAAAAAACTAAGTTGGATTTGGGTTGGATTTTGGGCCAACCCAATAACTATCAGTGAGAGAGAGATGGCATTAAGTAACCTAATATAAGGTTTTCAGTCTAATTGTCAAATTTAGTTTAGGGTTTAAAACATAAGGTGTACTGGAGAGAAAAAAATTCTTAGGTAGGGGTTTTCTAACCATCAAATTTATTTAATAGGATTCCATTTTTGGAGGCACATAGTCCAGAAAAAAAAAAGAACAGTAAATTTATCTGGCTATGAACCTGAATCAAATAACAACCCTATGCCCTGAGTGACATCACTGTAAAATGAGACTTATTTCTCTTAAGGGTCCCTTTTGTCAGCTGCTCACAAATTGTAGGTTGGCTTATTAAAGGACTCCTGTGTCAATGGTGCTGTGACTTTGTCTTTTGGCCTTTCATAAACCAATTATTTTAGCTCTTTTTAAGAACATTCTTCTTTTCTCAGGCTTATTTGATCTCTAATATCCATCAGAAGTTCTTGAATTCCTATCAGATTTTTTTGTTCAACTTTGGTCATTGTAGAGGAATCCAGAGAATATTTTTATAATGTTCAAGTAAGGAAGACCTTTCTAAGCCTGACAGAAACTAAATAAACTGAAAAATATAAAATATGACAAATATAAATAGTAATATATTTCAAGCTACATCTAACTCCAAAACTCACTGAGAAGCAGTCAAAAGACAATCATAATCTCAGGGAAAAACAAATACCTTCAGAAATGGCAAAAGCCTTACCAAAAAAGATAGACAAACAAGTGCCTCAGTGAATTAGGCTAAGAATGTAGCTAAAAATTGGAGCAATAGTCACCAGAATATGTACAAATTATCTAATAAATTAAATTAAAATTAGGGTGCTGTATTGTTACAGAGCAGAGGGGGGGTGGTTCCTTCACGATAAATTATTACAGAAAGGATTCCCCCTTTCTGTCTCTGGAGGTTCCTTCCCCCACGCCCACCTGCTAGGTTCGCAATGCCCGCCGCCAGAGGAAAGACGTCTCTCAATGCCAGAGACTGGTGAAAAGGAAAGGAATTGTTTATTTAAATGTTACACAAACTTAGAGTAATGACTTAATGTCTTCAATAAGATACTAAAGTCCTCTAGAATACCCACAGATGCACAGTCCTTCCCTCTCCCTGTGCCCAGTCCGGGGTACCGTGTCTCAGGAAAAGAAGTAGAAGTCCGTGATTCAGGCTCCCGGCACCATCCGCTGTGTGGCTGCTGCAATCTCCAGTTAATCCAAAGCCGTGTGGCACCTTCTCATGGCCCAGCAGCAAGAGTCCTTTCTCCCCTTTCTCTATGGCTGCAAAGTCTCTCCTGCTGCCTAAGCCGCGTGGCAAGAAGAAGCACTCCAAAACCTCGTGGTCCTCTTCCTTTCCCTCAGAATCGCGGGGTCTCTTTTCCCCACTTCAGAACCACATGGACCTCTATCTATCTACTTGCTTCAGAGCCTCGTGGTTCTCCCATTTACTTCAGAGCCGGGTGGTCTCTTCTTTTCTCCTAAAACCTTGTGGTCCTCCCCACTACTTTGAAGCCGTGTGGTCTCTCCTTCCCTTCAGAGCCGCATGGTCTCTTCTCTACTTCAGAGCCACATGGTCTCCTCTTTTACTTCAGAGCCGCATGGTCTCTCCTTTACTTCAGAGCCGGGTGGTCTACTCCTTCCCTTCAGAGCCGCATGGTCTCTTCTCTACTTCAGAGCCGCATGGTCTCCTCTCCCTCTATGGCTGCCGGGCCTAGGTTTAAATCCCAGTTCCCATCTTCCTTTGCAGCCCATTTCCGACTCCTCCTACAGTCAGCTACACCTGCCAGCATCCCCGTATTCTTCCAGCTTTACTGGGCTGCCATAGTAAGTCTGGGCAGGTGTGGCCCCATGGCTTGGAGCCAATCATCTCCAAGCTCTCACGCAGGCCCTGTAACCAGGGGGAGTTGCTTCCCAGTCCCATCTTGGGTGGAAGTCACTCCCATCTCCCTGGCTCAAGGCAGGGCCACAGCTATTTAACATATCCATGAAACCAGTTAAAGGTTATAGATATGTTAAATGACCGTGCCTGGGGTTAGCTGCAAAGCTCTTGCTACCCAAAACAGCCTCTGAATGGCCCTGTTCCATGTGTCCCATCCCCCCTGGCTCAGGCCTGTAGGGGTGAGGACATCCTATATACATTTTTCTAATATTTCCTGGACACCCCGAGTCCTGCACCCCATTGCAAATCCCTTCTTGGGGCCCTCCTCTTGGCTGCACCCTGCTTCAGTATGATTTTGCATAATGTGAAAATGGAAATTCTGAGTATACATTCTTAAACACAATTAAAGGGCAAGTTGTTGATACCATGTATATCAAACTTAAGATGTAAAATATTTTAATCAAAATTAAACCTTAATTCTTCTCAAACACATCAAGGAGCAAACTTGGGGGTTAGCATCAGATTTGCATGAAGAGGTGAAACACTTACTGAAACCTTAAGGAGGCGTGAAGCGAGCCAGCAAAAGCCAATACCCGTGGGTGGTAAAGCTTGTCAATGCCAGTTTCCTGTCCACAGTGATCCTGGAGACTGCGTGTTGATGGCACCACCAGCTGAAAGGAGCTTGAACCCCTGACCTTAGGGCACACCACCCAAGGAAAGCCACCTACCCACACTGATGGAAACAACACCAGAAATAAACCTTTATTCTTTCAGGTCACTGTGATTCCAAGGTTTATTTGAAACATTATAGGATAGCCTAGGACAGTGCTTCTGAAATTCGGATGGGCATAGAATCCTCAGATCTTGGTAAAACACAGGTTTCTGGGTTACCTCCTCAGAGATTCTGATTCATTGGTCTGAAGTCAGGAAACTGATTTTCTGTTTCTAACCAACTCATGGTTTTTGTTGATTTCACTTGTCCACAGAACACATTGGCCTAAATATTCTGAATAAAATACTGGGAGTAGAATTAGGTAACAAAGTATATGTGAAAGATGGGAGGTCCTGAGGCAGGAGGGAGACTCAAACTTACACATATGAGTAAGGCAGAATTATAAGCAAAGATTACAAATGAAGAATGATACTGAAAGCTTGAGCTGGGAACCTTGAGATCAGACTGGTACGAAAGCAGAGTTCCCAGACTAACTTGTGACACTAGTTCAACATTAATTGACCCACTAACATTTCATGGTATTTATGGAATCCAGAATTTGTTCACAAAAAGACCCATTATGAATGCCAATGTACTCATTTCCTTATACCTAGAGGTCTCCAGGTATAAAACATGAATGAATATGGAAAAAACTTAAAGAACCTCTCATTTAAATCTCATTTTCTACAAGATGCAGAATTTCAGTGTGAATGAGCATCTTGTTCCGACTCCTTTTGTATGAGCAGCCTTACTCTGGTTTACAAATTAAGGCTGGGGGAGGAGAAGGGAGGCAGGAATTGGGGTGGGGGGGTTGGCTTAGCTTGAAACCACCAGAGACCTCATGCAGCAGCAGTGGCACTCAGTGATGGTGATGATAATGATGACAATGATGATGACCCCAAAGGGAAGGAGATTAATGTCCAGAAGTGTTTCTGAATACCAGCGGCACATAAGAATCCTCTGGGAAGCTTTTTTTAAAAAATATATTTATTGATTATGCTATTATAGTTGTCCCATTTCCCCCCTTCATTCTACTCCACCCTGCTCACCCCCTCCCTCCCACATTCTCCCCCTATAGTTCATGTCCATGGGTCATACATATAAGTTCTTTGGCTTCTACAATTCCTATACTATTCTTACCCTCCCCCTGTCTATTTTCCACCTACCATTTATGCTCCTTATTCTCTGTACCTTTCCCCCTCTCTCCCCGTCCTACTCCCCTGTTGATAACACTCCATAGGATCTCCATTTCTATGGTTTTGATCCTGTTCTAGCTGTTTGCTTAGTTTGCTTGTTTTTGTTTTAGATGTGGTTGTTAATAACAGTGAGTTTGCTGTCATTTTTACTGTTCATACTTTTTTTATCTTTTTCTTAGATAAATCCCTTTAACATTTCATACAATAAGGGCTTGGTGATGATGAACTCCTTTAGCTTTACCTTATCTGAGAAGCACTTTATCTGCCCTTTCGTTCCAATGAAAGCTTTGTTGGATACAGCAATCTTGGAATAGGCCCTTGCCTTTCATGACTTGGAATACTTCTTTCCAGCCCCTTCTTGCCTATAAGGTCTCTTTGGAGAAATCAGATGACAGTCTTATGGGAACTCCTTTATAGGTAACTGTGTCCTTTTCTCTTGCTGCTTCTAAGATTCTCTCCTTCTTTTTAATCTTGGCTAATGTAATTATGATGTGTCTTGGTGTGTTCCTCCTTGGGTCCAGCTTCTTTGGGACTCTCTGAGCTTCCTGAACTTCCTGGAAGTCTATTTCCTTTGCCAGATTAGGGAAGTTCTCCTTCATTATTTGTTCAAATAAGTTTTCAGTTTTTTGTTCTTCCCCTTCTCCTTCTGGTACCCCTGTAATTCAGATGTTGGAACATTTAAAGATGTCCTGGAGATTCCTAAGCCTCTCCTCATTTTTCTGAATTCTTGTCTCTTCATTCATTTCTGGTTGGATGTTTCTTTCTTCCTTCTGGTCCACGCCATTGATTTGAGTCCCAGTTTCCTTCGCATCACTATTGGTTCCCTGTACATGTTCCTTTGTTTCTCTTAGCATAGCCTTCATTTGTTCATCTAATTTGTGACCAAATTCAACCAATTCTGTGAGCTTCCCAATTACCAGAGTTTTGAACCCTGCATCTGATAGGTTGGCTATCTCGTCATTGCTTAGTTGTATTTTTTCTGGAGCTTTGATCTGTTCTTTCATTTGGGCTATTTCTTTTGTCTTGGCACACCTGTTATGTAAAGGGGCAGAGCCTTAGGTGTTCCCCAGGGCAGGGTAACACTGGTGGCTGTGCTGTGCCTCTGTACATGGGGGAGGGGCCAAGAGGGAGCAATGGTGCCCACTCCACTCTCTGTGGGATTTCAGTCACTCCCTCTGCTACCCACAATCAAATTGGGCCCCACTGGTGCTGGTTCCCGAGTGGGTGGGCTTGTGCACACTCTAGGCCCCTGTGCATCTCGCCAACAAACTCTCCTGTGAGGCTGGGAGTTTCTCTTGCTGCCGCCTCAACCCCCATAGGTGTTTTCAATCAGAGATTTGAGGCTTTATTTCCCTGCGCTAGAGCCCTGGGTTGCGAGGTCTGCTTTGCTCCCCTGCTGTTCCTCCCAGTTTATCTATGCACAAATATGGGGCTGCAGGGTCTGCTAGCTGCAGCCTGGCCTGCCCCATTCCACAATCCGCTACCTAGCTGGGTCCGCCAGCCCCCGCCTTGCCAAGAGTCCTCTCTGCCCCTGCTGCCCATCTCAGCCCCTCCTACTGGTCTGGATGAATGTTTCTTCCTTATCTCCTTGGTTGTCGGACTTCCACACAGTTCGATTTTCTGTCAGTTCTGGTTGTTTTTTGTTTTTAAATTGTTGTTGTCCCTCTTTTGGTTGTGCAAGGAGGCACAGTGTGTCTGCCTATGCCTCCATCTTGGCTGGAAGCTGGAAGCTTTAAACATTACCTTAAATAGACAATCCCAAGAGAGTCTAATTCAATGATCTGGGTTAAAAGCAGTAAATAATTATATCTTGTCATACCTTTTATTTATTTATTTATTTTTAAAGATTTTATTTATTTTTAGAGACAGGGGAAGGGAAGCAGAAAGAGAGGGAGAGAAACATCAATGTGTGGTTGCCTTTCACATGCCCCCCACTGGGGACTTGGCCTGCAACCCAGGCATGTGCCCCGCCTGGGAATTGAACCGGTGACCCTTTTGTTCTCAGGCTCTCGCTCAATCCACTGGGCCACACCAGCCAGGGCTTTCATGCTTTTTAAAAATATTAAGCTGATTTTCATAAATGCTCAAAATATTTTAGTCATTAGAGGTTTTACCCTGGTTCCTAAGATCTCAATGGTAACCATTGTCAAGAATCAGTGTCATGAAGTACTTAACCTGCTGTCCTCCCCAGCACAGGGTAGAGCAGGTAGTAGCAGCTTAGAGAGCTGAGATATAGGGAGAGAGGGGGTTAAGTGCTTCATGACACTGGATTTTTAAAAGGAGTAGCATTTTAGAATCTGGTTGTACTGGCAACTTTCTGTGTTGTTATCTTTCCTTTCCACATGTTAACTCCAATGATGAGATGTTCATAAAGGTAGAGGATACAGCAATGTCTACTTTGCCCACCTCTGGTGATATGGTAGTTCCCTACTTCTGCTGCTTGTAACATCTAGCCTTGCTCACACTTTGTGGCCATTTCTTACCTCCATGTGGCATGCCTTTAAATGTGTCTTTCATGCAGCTCCTTTGGTGGTTTCTTCAAAAAGCCTTAGGAGGTTCTTCTCTGTTATTGACTGAATTGTTTACCTTAGTAACTCAGTAACAACATATTTACCACCCCCCAGTGCAGCCTTCACTCAATGTGGACTATCTAGATTTTCCTTACTGTTAAAAATACAAACAAACAAAAAAAATCAATGTTCTATGTCTTAGGAAAGGAAATTACTCAGGACATTTTGTTTTCCACAGCCTCCATTTAGTCCATGGGAAATTTGCATGCCAAAAAATAATAAATAAAAAATACAAAGCTACATACATCATACAACTTCCTTCTGTCACATCTGCCCCAGCATTTGCCTCTTTCTCTATGCTTTGGGAGGATTAAGGACTCAAGTCCAGACAGTTGGTGGTCTTTAGGCAAGAGTTTACCCAAGGACCCTAAGTCAGTGAACAGAGAGAATGGTGCAGAGCACCTCAAGTTTGATGTGCTCGTCTCTAAGGGATCCCTTGCCTTGCCCCTGGCAAATACAGTCATGTCTCTTTATGAATATTCTGCTCTTTTAAAAAAGAGAATTTGTATATATAGACATACAGACCCCAGACAAGGCTCCAAACCTTGAAGTGCCCTAAAATTTCTCTATGGGTAAATCTAAAAAGATATAATGTTGAACAGGTACATAAAAGGGTATACACAGTATGATTTAAATTATATAAAGATCATTAAAGCAAAACAAATCTATGGGGACTACAGTAAAATAGGCAATCAGGATTATTTTGTGATGCTGGGTAGTATTCTAGTATCTTGATCTTAGTAGTAGTTGATGGTGGGGATATGGTAAGAAGGTGATATTAGGTAACTCAACTTAAACTTGTTTGAGTTGAGATTCAACAAATTGAAGTAAAGGAAAATATGTGAATCTGATTAGAGAATCTGTTTAGGAGTTAGTTTAACTGAGCACTCAGGAAATTTCATTATAAGTTAAATTTCATAATAATTATTAATTTTATTAATAATTTTACTAGCTCTATTATGTTCTATATGAAGAGCAAGAAAGATATCAGAGTTGTTAGCTATGAGATCTTCTGCAACTACTTCCTTAATAATCTGACTCACCTACAAATTGAGAAAGTTACTTCTGTAAGTGTTATGCTTGTCAGCTTCTCATTAAGTGTAGTGACCTAAATAAAATGCTCTCACATAAATCAACAACTTACCTAATTTCTGATCATGTCCATGATTTTATTTAAATTAATTTTCACTTCCATTTACTATACACACATATATAATTATCATTTTCTACATTTTTCTATTAGTCTTGATGCTTTCTCAGGCATTCTTCAAAGCGCTGGAAGGTAAAAGTCTGTCAAACTCCTTGAATGGACATGCTTTTCCAAGGAAAACATTGAATCAATAGAGAAAAAAGGTTAACTTTGATCAAATTAAAGGAGTAGATAAAAAATAATGACAAGAAAGCAGACAAATACAGAGTAAATTTGGAAATATTTATCAGTATATACAGCATATAATCTATAAGAAACTCTTAATCAGAAAAATAGTGGTGAAAATATTGTAAAAATCCTCTAGTGGGAAATATGTTTCAATAACAAAACTGAATAAGAATTATAAAGTGTAATTATGTATATACATACACATAAAGTGTATGTATACACACACACATATATGTGGTCAAATAAGATATTTTTAAAAAATTTGATGAGGCAAGCTCAATCACAAAACAAACAAATAAAATTGCTACTACTAACAAGGTCAGAAGACAATTTGCAGTTAAATGCAGACATATACATTCAACAAAATATTCAACCTAGTAGAAAATTGAATGAAAGTATAAAATTAAGTCATAAGAATAAACATAAATACTGAATAAGGTTATAAAACTTGTTGGTCATGTTATTATTTAAAAAATAAAGTAGCCATAATTTTTCAACCTTTAAGTCTAACAAAAATAAATTAAATTAGTGTAATATCAGAGGAAGTGTAAATTGGTATGTTTGGGGAGAGCAATTTTGAAATAACTAGAGAAAATTTTGCTTTCTTTTAACCATCAATTTCAAAAACAGGAATTTTAAAAGTAATATATTTGTGTTTATAGATATATATTTAAGGATACTTACTTCAGAGTTTTATTTTTATTTTGGGGGGGGAATTGAACCTCTTTTTTTTATTCAATAATTCTTTTTTATTTTCTTTTATTTCTGTTCAATTACAGTTGTCGTCATTTTCTCCCCTCCCCCCCACCCCACTTCAGAGTTTTATAAGATCCATTCTTGGGAACAATTTATAATTTGAATTACTTTCTGATTTTAGCAAATTTATATGGTACATATGTAGTCTCATCAGAAGCATGTGAAGTGTTTCATTACAAAACAATGCTAATTAATATTTCTTCAGCAGAACTATGTATATTCACACTAAGTGGAATAAATACAGACCCAAATAATTTCAAGTAACTTCTGGTCATGTTTCAATACCAAATGAATTCAGGTAAGGTCAGCCTTGATTTCCAACTTAATGAGGAAATACTTCTAATTTGAGGTGGGGTTTTTTTTCTTAATTTCAGAATTGTAAAAATGGGACTGAGGACCTATATTAGAAAAAAATATAGAAACTAAACAAATGTTCATAAAATAGTTATCTTTAAGTTACTGTTCTTAAGATGTACAGTAAGCAATCATTTTAAAACAGTGGTAGAATCAACATTTAAAATAGAAATACCCCAAATACATGATAAAGTGAAATAAGTAAGTTTCAGAAGAGCAGCATCGTCCAAGTCTTTTGTACAACAGCAGTTCCGGTGACATTTCCTTTTTTTTTGAGAGAGAGAAATAATTGGCATCCAAGACTTGAAGGCTACTGAGAGAAGATATACAGATTTTACAGTTTTCCCAGCTCTGTTTTTTGAACCTTACTTCCTTCTACTAATAAATATAACCAATTCTACCTATCTGTCATTATATGAATTTTTCTTCTCACATATTGTGTTTTTTATCTCTGGAAGTTCAATTTAGGTCCTTTATATATCTCCTATGTCTCTTATGGATTTATGAACATATTAATGTGTTTTAATAACTGTTTTAGTTATATTTTAATTATAATATCTGTATTAGTTCTGGGTAAGTTTCAATTTATTGACTGATATTATCATAGGGGTTGTATTTTCTTGCTTATTTGCATGTCTGTAATAGTGGACTGGATACATGAAATAGTCGATTTTATTTAATCTGTTGCATGCTAAATATTTCTGTGTTTCCACGAGTATTCTTGAGCTTTGTTCTGGGATGTGGTTAAGTACCTCAAGGAAAGTGTAGTCTTTGGGTCTTGCTTTCAAGATTTGTTAGAACCAGCAGTGCTCAGACGAAGACTGATTATCCCCTATTGGTGACACAGAGCCTTCTGTGTACTTTATTAAATGTCCTGTCAATAAGTGGTTTTCGACTTACTGACGGACATGCTCCATTCCTGCTGCAGTGTGAGTGCCAGTAGCTGTTTCCTCTAGTCCTTTAGATGACTCAGTCCTAGCCATGTGGAATTTCCTCAGATGTACTTTAATGTTCTGGAAGACAAATAAGAATTTGTAACCTATTATTCTATAATCAGCAAAAATGCAAAAGCTGAAAAAAATCATAGCACTAGACTCTCATAATAAAAAAAGTTAAAAGAAGTACTTCCAGCAGAAGGAAAGTAATAACTGGTATAAATATAGAACTATGCAAAGGAACAAAGACCATCAGAAAGGGCAACTACATGTGCAAATATTTAAATGTTTTATTTCAAAATCTACTTAAAATATAATTAACTTTTTAAATAAAATCAAGGACAATGTGACATTACTTTTTAACCTATATAAAAACAAAATAACAAAAGTAGCACAAAAATTGGGTGGGAAAGTAAGTTTACTATTGCAAGGTTCTTTTACTATGTGTAAAGTGGCACAATACCACATGAAAGTAGGTAGACACACTTGTGTAAACTAGAAGCCCTAAAGCAGACACATAGAGGTGGGCAAATGTAAGGTCTACAGCCCTGGATGTTGTAGCTCAGTGGATTGAGCATGGGCATGTGAATCCAAGGGTTGCGGGTGTGATTCCCAGGCTAGGGCACAAGCCTGGGTTGTGGGCCAGATCCCCAGTGGCGGGAGCACGTGACAGGCAACCACACATTGATGTTTCTATCCCTCTCTTTCTCCTTCCCTTCCCCTCTCTGTAAAAATAAATAAAATCTTTATAAAAAAGTAAGGTTTACAGTTGTGAGTACATAAAAATCACAGTTTATTCTTGCAATATATAGTTTTTCCATATGAAAAACTACGAAGCTACTTTTGCCCACCACTGTACAAAACAAGCGTAAAGCTAACACGCCAACAAAAGAGATAAAGTCATAAAATATTCAAAATAAAGGCATAAAATAAGAAAAATGAAAATAACAAAAGATGGGGCAAATAAAAATAGCTATAAGGTAGATGTAAAACAAATCATATCTATAATCAATTTTAAATCACCAAAATACCACAATTAAGAATCAAAGTTTGTAAGATTGATTAAAAAATAAAATGCAAATATGTGTAGGGTACATGAAAAGAACTTTAAATACAGTTAAAAAAATAGGTTAAAAGTTTAAAAATTAAAATCAGCAATATTAATCCAAGAAAAGCTATAATTGACATTGATAGTCAAAAAATTATTTCAGAGCAATGAATATTATCAAGGAATTTTTAAAGGTAATTTTGTAAAATAAATAGACTATTTTATTAAGAAGGTGTCACAACCCTAAAGTTTACTCACTCAATAACAAAGCTTCAAAATCAGAATAGAAGTCTAAGAGAAAACAGTAAATTCACAATTATAATTTAAAATTTCAATACTCCTTTCTTATAATTGACATAAAAATAGACACAAGATCAGAAAGCATATAGAAAATTTAAGCTGTAGTCAACTTGATCCGATTAGTACTCATAGAATACTCCTCCCAACAGCAAAACACACATTCATTTCAAATTTACAAGAAACATGTAACAAGATAGATAATATTCAGGACCATAAAAATAAGTCTCAACAAAATTTTACAGAATTCAATCTATGCAGAATATATTCTCTCACCACAAATGAATTAAATTAGAAATCAATAATGGAAATATCTCAGGAACTACCCCCCCACAATATTCTGAAACTAAGTAACACATTTATAAAGAAACTGGGCCAAATATAAATCAAAAGGGAATTTTAAAATAATTTTGAATTGAATGAAAATTTTAAAATATCAAATATTATAAATGCTACTAATCAGTATTTAAGAGAAATTTATAGTATTGACCTCCTCCCCCAATTAAAAAGAAGAAAAAAAGTTTTCAAATTAGTTGTCTCAACTTTTCTATTTTAAAAAGCTAAGAAAACAAGAGAAAATTCAAACCCAAGTAATTAGAAGGAAAGATACAAAAAAAAAACGAAGACAGAAGTCAGAGAATAGAAAACAATAGAACATATTAATGTAATGAAAAAGAAGCAGTGAACTATTATTTAAAAATGCAACAACATGGATAAACCTCAAAATATTTATGCTTAGTAAAAGAAGCTGAGCTGCTTTGGCTCAGTGGATTGAGCACCAGCCTGAGAACCAAAGGGTTGCCAGTTCGATTCCTAGTCAGGGTACATGCCTGAGTAGTGAGCCAGGTCAGGTCCCCAGAAGAGGCATGCAAGAGGCAACCACACATTGATGTTTCTCTCCCTCTCTCCCTCCCTTCCCCTCTGTCTAAAATAAATGAATAAAATCTTAAAAAAAAAAAAACCTGGGCCAAACAAAAAAGTACATAGTGTATGATTTCAGTTGTATGGAATTATGAAAAATGAAAACCAATCCACAGTGACAGGAAGCAGATTAGTGGCTGCCTGAGGTTGAGGGAAGATAAGGAAGGGAGTGAAGGATTACAAAGAGAAATGAGGAAACCTTTGAGAATGATAAATAAATATGTTCATTCCACTGATTGTGGTAATGGTTTCATGGTCTTACACATAAGTCACCACCCATGAAACTGTGCAGGTTAAATATTTGCAGCTTATTGTATGTCAATTTTGTCTCAATAAAGCTGTTACCAAAAAACTACACTGAAAAATTAAATGACAAATGACATGTGTGCAAGGTGATTCTGCATAAAGTACAAAAACAAGAACTGCTGTGCAAACTAAATGTCCAGAAACATGGGCTTATTAAATTATTCTCATCTATCTCTGTAGCAAAAAAACAAAATACCTTTATGGCTGGCTATGAAACAATCTCCATGAGCTATTATAACAACACTCCCCCCCCAAAGTATAAGACACAAAGCAGTATATATTTTAGATTTCTGTTTTGGGGATTAAAAAAAAGACAAGAAACATTTGCCATATCTGAAAAGTGTACATGAGAAAGATACTGGTGTCAGCAAGATGACACAGGTGGCCAGAGCGCAAGGGAGTGAGGAAGAATTTTTTATATATGAGCATACTTATAATCTTGATCCCATCAATATTTGAAACATGTAAAAGTCTTACCTATTTAAACCTATTTTTAAGAGCCCTGGAAATAATATATTATACTTACTAAAAATTTGTCAAGCTCTTGAATCTGAAAGCTTATACTAACTATGTAATTCTGGACAACACAGCAGAACTCTCTGTCTCTTAATTTCCCTAAAAGTGTGACACAGATGATGACAGTGGCTCTTCACAGGATCCCTATGAGTGTTAAATGAGCATGTAAAATAGTATAGTACCTGCCTGCCACTCTGGTAAACTTGCAGTACATTTAATTTTTTAATTTTTATTTTTTAAAACTTTATTTATTGTTGACATTATTACATAATTCTTTATCTGTCCCCCTTAACCCACCTCCACACAACCCCCTTTCCCTCCGGCTATCACCATACGGTTGTCAGTGTCCATTTGTGATGTATATATGTTTATTGATAAATCACTTTACCTTCTTTTATTCAACCTCCTCTCTCCCTTCTCCTCTGACAGTTGTTACTTTGTCCCAGGTTTCTGTGCCTCTGTTTCTGTTTCATTCGTCAGTTTATTTTGTTCATTAGATTCCACATATAAGTAAGATCATATGGTATTTGTCTTTCACTGACTGGCTTATTTCACTTAGCATAATGCTCTCCAAGTCCATTCATGCTCTCACAAAAGGTAAGAGTTCCTTCTTTCTTTCTGCTGTGTAGTATTCCGTTATGTAAATGTACCATAGCTTTTTTATCCACTCATCTACTGATGGGCACTTAGGCTGTTTACAGATCTTGAGTATTTTAAGCAAGGCTGCAGTGAACCTAAGTGTGCATCTAGTCTTTCAAATTAGTGTTTTGGGATTCTTAGGATATATTCCTAGATGTGGGATCACTGGGTCAAAAGGAACTTCCATTATTATTTTTTTGAAGAAACTCCATACTGCCTTTCCCAGTGGCTGCACCAGTCTGCATTCCCTCCCAAGAGTGTACAGCATTATTAAGCATAGGCTCATTTAATCATAGGAGGTTGCTAAAGAGGGCTGCCTCATTGAGCTATGTTATAAATATCACCAAACAATTTCAGGCTGATTTGATTTATTTTATTTCAATCTCTCTTCTCACACAGGACTGACTCACTAACAAGAAAGTAAGCACAGTGTTTGTAAGAGCATATACAATGCTTCAAATAGTGCTTCACAGGTAGATGACATGCCAGCTCTTGGGGCTGTTGGAAACAATTTGTCATCTTCCTCATTCTAACGAACCATACAGTGTGTTATAATTGTGATTGTGCAATCTATTATAAAATTAAACCTCAGCCCAGATTACTCAAAATTCTAAAGAGTAAAGTTTGAACAAGTATCTTATCATATGTGAATATATATATATATATATGTGCATACACACACACACACACACACACCAAAGAAGAAAAAGGGCTCTGGGAGTTTAAGTGATTTGTCCATGATCACACAGCTCATTTAATAGAAGCCAGAATTCCAGAATGTGAAACTTTTCATGGAAACAAAGTTATAGTACATTGCATCTATAGCACCTAACTGTTTATATCTCCTTCTCTTTCCCAATATGTAACATACATATAAAGAGTTAAAATCCATCCTACCATTCCTAAGAGAAGTGAGAAGATCTCATTCCTGGTTTACAAAACAGAATAGAAACAAACAAAAACTAAGGGGCCTAGAGAGTAGTACAAGTTTATAGGGCAAGTGACTAGAAGGGGTTAAACAAAAATCTCGGGTTTACTGACACCATATTTTTTGTTTCTTTTTGATTTCTGTTATCTTTTCTTTATTTCTCTTGAGCCCCAAGGGGCCAAGTAGAATCAAAGAACCACAGAATCTCAGAAAGGCCCAAGTTCCTGCACTTCCCACTTTGGAGGAAATACCTGTGATATACTTCCTCACTGACTAGTGGTGCATTGATCTTTCCAACTTTATGAAGCAAGAGATTTATGACAAGAAAATAAGAAGGAAGAGGAGGAGAAGGAGAAATGATTCAAACCAATTCACACCAGCTTGTAGCTCTGCATGTTATTTTATGTAAATTATACATTTATAGTGCTAAACCATCAATGAAGGACGTATATACATAATACCCTCTAGGTCCATCATGCGATCCAAACAGTCTCATAGACACAGAGAACAGACTAAAGGAAAAGGGGGTTGAGGGACTGGATGAAAAAACTGAAGGAATTAAGAAGTACAGATTGGCAGTTACAAAATAGTCTTGGAATGTAAAGTACAGCATAGAGAATACAGTAAATAATATTGTAGTAACTGTGTGTGTTGCTAGGTGAATACTGGAAGTATCAGGGGGATCACTTTATGAAGTATATAACTGTCTAACCACTATGCTATATACCTGAAACTAATAAATAATAATACTGAATGTAACCGTAGTTGAAAAAAAGTTAAAAAAGGAAGTATATACATCAAGATATGTAGATCTAGTTCATCAATTTGGTTATTTTATGTTTTATTCCAATGGTGTATTTTGCATGGCTTTACCATGGAGGCAGATGACGGTAGAGTCTGTCCTTTCAAAGGCCTTGGCTGAAAGGCTCTCACTCAGTGCTTACAGCATCCCTGAACCAAGTATGAACAAGGTGTTTACCAAGTGTCTTTGACAACAGCATGAATGTTGGCATATTCTTCACTTTGCATACACAGGACTGTTAAGTAGGGATTCTTGGATCAATTTATACCTTCTCTTAAAAAAAAAAAAAAGAAAGAAAGAAACTGCATTTATACTGAGTCTTTTAAGTCTCAGAGACTGTGCTTTGCATGCATTATTTCATTTAATCCTCAAAACAACCCCTTAGGGAAACGTTATTTTCATCCTCATTTAATGAATGAAGCTATTAGGCGCAAAGCAATAAATTAACATTCCAAGGTCACACAGCTAGTATATTAGCAACTCTATGATTTGAACCAAAGTATTAAGATTTTCCAGTTCTCTGTTCTTCCACATTGTTTAAGAATCAGAAATTAGTGTGCTTCTCCTGAACAATTAATGTTTGTATCTGATGGACACTAGGTTCTGTGAGATTTGTCAGAATCTCATTTTAATCCAAGGATGTCCCAAAACTTGTTTACCTAAGGTTTTTATTTCAGATCTCATGGTAGTTATTTATTTATTTGCCTTATTTTCTATATTTCCCTTTGTATTTTTATTTCCTTTCTTAGTCACCCCTCACTGGTGTTATCTTGCTAGATGTTATGTATTCCCTGCTAGCTGCCTTATATCACTTCTGTTATAAATCAATACACATGTAAATACATAATAAAATAGTCATCTCAGAAAGAGGATGGTGACATATGGGTTATAAACCTGCAATTAATAAGTAATTTTGAAAAATGACTTTCTATCAGTGTAAATAAATCAAGCCACCACCTACCAAGGCAATTGAGGCAGCCAAAATCAACCCTGAAAAAGCAAATATTTCCAGAAAACTTCTTAACAAATTCATCATGTACCCTACAGCTTAAAAGGAAAATTAAAGAAATGGCTCCCCAAGACCACACTGGGCCTAGTTTAGGACTGTTCATTTGGACCTCATGTGCTAGATTGAAATAGCCTTCCACATCTCATTTGCTTTCTCATATTTGATCTATATCTCACATAATGAGTCCCACATAAGTTCCTTTCCTTTCCCTTTAACCAAAGAAGAAAACCACAGATATGGAATTTAGATAGTAGAAGAGCCTTATAGATAATGTAGTATAATTCCTGTATTTCACTAAAGAGGGGACTAAGTCTCAGGGTGGGGAAATAATTGCAGGAGATCACACTGCAAGTTAGAGTCAGTACTTGGACTAGAATCCAGGCATCTGAGCATTAATTTTTTGATATATTTATTATAATCACAAATATGAATTAACTGTGCAGTTTAGCAATCTTGTTAATTCAATCAGCCAATAGTTCTACATTTTCAAAAGTGTATTTTGTAAAAGGGAAAGGGCAGAATTTTTCTAGAAAATTCCTTCTCCATGTTTGACATTCCACCTGGTATAAAATAGTTGAGGACCAAAGTGCACTGTAGAAAGTCACAGAAGTGCTCAGCCACTCAGCAGTATGAATGTCAGTCACACAATGGCCACCTGGCCAGCTCAGTGAGACAAGTTCACTGTGACAAGAAGAAGCACATGGAGGAGGCGGTTTTCTCCAGATGAAAACAAATGCCTTACACTATGGATTCAAAATGTGTGCCGTTCCCAATACTTGTGTGGAAGCCCTAATCCCCAGTACGATGGTATATGGAGGAGGGGCTTTGAAGCAGTAAACAGGTCATGGATGTATCACCCTAATGAAGTCATTAGTGGCTTCATGAGAAGAGACAAGAGAAAGATAATCTGGCCTCTGCCATGTAAGGATATAGCAAGAAGGGGGCCATCTACAAAGCAAAAGAGGGCCTTCACCCAGGCACTGAATATGCCTGAGCCTTGATCTTGGACTTCCAAGCCTCCAGAACTGTGAGATATGCTTGCTTGTTGTTTAAACTACCAGTCTATGGTATTCTGATATAGCAGCCTGAACTACAACTTTAAAAAACATTTATTTATGAAGGGAAATGGGTGTATATAGGTAGGCCCTATATGATTGGTATATCAAATTAATCATAATATTATTTGAAGACTTCCAGAAGAAAACCTTATTGAGAGAGATTTTTTATCCTGTGAATAAACAGAGTTAAAAAATTGTGATAAGGGTCAAAGGTAGAAAAGATATAAGTATCTAGATTCATGGACATTTTTTTTCACTAAAAATGAAAACTAAATCAATGTTTAGATATATTTTCTTAATAAACACAAAGGACATTAAGATTTAGGTTTCACAAAGACTACTTGTTAAAGGCCAAGGCAATATTTTTAAATTTAGATTTTGAAGAGAAGAAAATATCAAGTTATAACAAGAAGAATTTGCTGTCAGAAGTAGCTGAGTTGGCTGTGGAGCATGAACAAAAATAGAACATAGGCACTCATTATAATGCAGTGCTTTTGCCTTTACTTGATTTTCAGTATGTCCATGGTGATAAAAAAAAAAAAAGTTACAATTTCTTTGGGATTAAACAGATTTTCTGGTCTAGAGAGACCAGATGCTTTTACTAGTCATGACTTAAGACTCTTGAATCTCAGAAAACAATAAGCATAAAGTGAGGATTTATAAATGGAATGCCGGCTGTATGAAGGGCTTAATAAGAGATAGCACATTAAGGGAAGCACACCTGCTGCTGTTAAATATTTCAGCGCAGCCTGTGTGTTCCTGTTTTAAAGAAGTAAACAGACATTTCTAGCTCACTGAGGATGTCAAAGTGGATGGAGAAGAAACGAGGCTGCTAGAATCACCTATGATTCTGTACTCTAATACAAATTAATAAGCATGCAAAGAAGCAGAAAACTACAACCAATAAGGGGGTAGATAAATTAGTAGAAACAGTTACAAAATGACATAGAAGATAGAATTACTAGGCAATGATATATTTTAACTGTGATAATTATACCATATATATCCGAAAGGTGGAGGAAAAATTGAGACACAGCCATGTGAGATATAACAAAGATACAAATCAAACTTTAAGAGATGAAAAATAATACCTAAGACAAAAATATACTGCATAGGCCTAAAGGCATACTATGCACTGTAGAATAAAGGGTTATTTAAATTAAATTATAACAATATAAGGCATCTAAAAGTAAAAAAACAAAAACTAAAAGAATTAAGAATTATGAGAAAGCTTCAAGCACTCTAATACATGTATAATTTTAGTCCCTATAGGCAAGAAAAAAGAGGAAAATTAGAAAAAAAACTTAAAGAAATAAAATTTCATGAAAACTATAAACATAAAGATGTAAGAAGTTAGAAAAAAGAGGAAGAAAAATAATGGAACTACACCAAGGCACATCATAAAAATTTTTGAACCTGTAATAAAGAGATAATATTAAAAGAGAGAAAAGTCACATTATACACAGAGAAACAGATTAGAATGAGAGCTGATTTACAGTAAGTAAAACACTATCGTACTGGCAGAAAAAAACAGATATATAGAAAAATAGAACCAGGTCAAGATTCCAGAAATAAACCCATGAATATACAGTCAACTAATTTTCAACAAAAATGCCAAGAATATACAATGGGGAGAGAGTATTCTTTACAACAAATCTTCTTAGGAAAACTAGATACACCAAGTACAAAAGAACTAAACTGGACTCTTATTTTATACCATGCTTCAAAAAATAAACTAAAAAAGGATCAAATACTTAAACATAGACTTGAAACTATAAAACCTTTACTTTAAAACATAGAAGTTGGTCAAGGCAGTGATTTTGTGGATATGGCCCCAAAGCACAGACAACAAAAGTAAAAATAGGACAGTGGTACCTATTTCAAACTAAACATTTCTATACAACAAAGAAAATAATGTACAAGGTGATAAGGCAGTCTGTGGAATTGGGGAAAGTACTTGAAAACTATCTATATAATAAGAGGTTAATTTCCAAAACATATAAATACAGGATGGGTAAAAGTAGATTTATACTTGTGAGTATGAGAAACGCAGATGTTATTCTTTTATTACTATTTTATGTATGTATGTATTTATAATCCTCACCCAATATATTTATTGATTTTAGAGAGAGAGGAAGGGGAAGAGAGAGATAAACATCAATGTGAGAGACAAACATTAATCAATTGTTTCCTGTATGCATCCTGACTGGGGACAAAAACTGCAACCTAGGTATGTGCTCTGACTGGGAATTGAACCTGCAACCTTCTGGTGTATAGGAAAATGCTCCAACCAACTGAGCTACTCTGCCAGGACTTTTATATAATTATTTATTAAATATTACATTATGTTACATATGGACATCTATAAACTTACTTTCTCCCCACACTGTATATTTCTACAACTCAAAAGCAAAAACACAAACAAAAAACTTGAAATTACTGAATTTAAAAAATGGACAAAGAACCTAAATGAACATTTCTCCAAAGAGGAATATATAAATGGACAACAGGTGTAAGAGAAAAATGTTGAACATCATTAATCACAACTGTTAAAATGTCTATTATCAAAAAACAAGAGTTGATGAGAATGTAGAAAAATTAGAACCCTTGTGGTTGCCAGGGACTGGAGGAAGGGGAATATAAGGGTGGCTTCCCAACAAATTTAGTTTGGATTATACCACATAAACAAATTCCAGAGATTGCTGTAGTTATCACACCTAGAGTTAACAATACTGTATTGTGCACTTAAAATTTTGTTAAGATATAGATTTCATGTAAGTATTCATACCACAATAAAAAAGATTTTCCCAGGCATTTTAAAATTGTTAGAACTGATCATAAATTGCAGGCCTGCCCTGAAAGGTAGTAGCAAGAATCAAGGAAATAAAAAATAGAAATACAGGAGAGAATGAAACCAAATGCTAACAATTTTGGATTAGTGAAACTGCAAAAGAAAAAAACACCTCCAGCCAGACTGATTAGGAGTTAAAAGGGAAAACACAGAGATTATCAATATCAATTATGAAAGAGTGATATTAGTGTAATATTTACAGATACTAAAAGGTTAAGAATCAAAAGTAATAACATTTATGTCAATAATCTTTGCAATTTAGATGAAATTTAAAAAATTCGCAACAGACACAATCTAACAAAGTTCACTTCATGAATCAGATAATGTGAATATACCCATATCTTAAAGAAATTGAATTCATGGTTAAAAACTTTCCAACAAAGAAAACTCCAGGCCCAGACAGCTTCCCTGGTGAATTCTGAACAGTATTCAAGGAAGAAATACTAACAATTCTGTACAAAGTCTTCCAGAAAATTGAAGAGGACAGAATACTTTCCAAGTCATTGTATGAGTCTGGAATTGTCCTGGTGCTAAATGAGACAAAAATATTATAAGATAACAAAGTTAGAGACAACGCTCCCACATGCAAACATAAATCTTTAATAAACTTTATTGATTTGAATACATCATGACTTAGTAGGATTTGACTAAGATATGAAAGGCTGGTTTATGATTCAAAAATAATACATTTTATTCACCATTTTTTTCATTATTTTATTTAATTTTTTAAAATTTTTATCGTTATTCAGTTACAGTTGTCTGCATTTTCTCCCCATTCCTCCACCCCACCCCACCCCAGCCAAACCCACCTACCACCCCCCCCACCTCTACCCTCCCCCTTGATTCCGTCCCTGTGTCCTTTATAGTAGCTGTAAACCCCTCTCCCCACTGTCCCCTCCCCACTCCCCTCTGGCTATTGTTACATTGTTCTTAACTTCAATGTCTCTGGGTATATTTTGTTTCCTTTTTTCTGCTGTTGATTATGTTCCAGTTAAAGGTGAGGTCATATGGTATTTTCCCCTCATTGCCTGGCTTATTTCACGTAGAATAATGCTCTCCAGTTCCATCCATGCTGTTGCAAAGGGTATAAGCTCCTTCTTTCTCTCTGCTGCATAGAATTCCATTGTGTAAATGTACCATAGATTTTTGATCCACTCATTTGCTGATGTGCACTTAGGTTGCTTCTAGTACTTGGCTATTGTAAATTGTGCTGCTATGAACATTGGGGTGCATAGGTTCTTTTGGAATGGTGTTTCAGGGTCCTTAGGGTATAATCCCAGCAGCAGAACTTCTGGGTCAAAGGGCAGTTCCATTTTTAGTTTTCTGAGGAAAGTCCATACTGTTTTCCACAGTGGCCACACCAGTCTGCATTCCCACCAACAGTGCACTAGGGTTCCCTTTTCTCCGCATCCTCTCCAACATTTGTTTGTTGATTTGTTTATGTTGGCCAATCTGACTGGTGTGAGATGATACCTCATTGTTTTAATTTGCATCTCTCTGATGGCTAGTGATGCTGAGCATCTTTTCATATGTCTCTGGGCCCTCTGTATGTCTTCCTTGGAGAAGTGTCTGTTCAAGTCCTTTGCCCATTTTTTAATTGGGTTGTTAGGCTTCCTGGAGTGGAGCCATGTGAGTTCTTTATATATTTTGGAGATCAGGCCCTTGTCTGAGGTATCATTGGCAAATATGTTTTCCCATAATGTTGGCTCTCTTTTTATTTTAATGTTGTTTTCTTTAGCCATGCAGAAGCTTTTTATTTTGATGAGGTCCCATTTGTTTATTCTTTCCTTTATATCCCTTGCTTTAGGGGATGTGTCTCTGAGGATGTTGCTGCATGGAATGTCTGAGATTTTCCTGCCAATGTTTTCCTCTAGGACTTTTATGTTGTTATGACTTACTTATATTTAAGTCTTTTATCCACCTTAAATTTATTTTTGTGTATGCTGTAAGTTGGTGATCAAGTTTCATTTTTTTGCAGGTAGCTGTCTAGATCTCCCAACACCATTTGTTGAAGAGGCTATTTTTACTCCATTTTATGCTCCTGCCTCCTTTGTCAAATATTAATTGACTGTAAAGACTTAGATTTATTTCTGGGCTCTGTGTTCTGTTCCATTGGTCTATGTGCCTGTTTTTATGCCAGTACCAGGCTGTTTTGATTACAGTGGCCTAGTAATACAGTTTAATATCAGGTATTGTGATCCCTCCTGCTTTGTTCTTCTTTCTCAAAATTGCTGCTGGTATTTGGGGTCATTTATGGTTCCATATGAATTTCTGAAATGTTTGTTCTATATCTGTGAAATATGTCATGGGTACTCTAATAGGGATTGCTTTGAATCTATAAATCACTTTGGGTAATATGGCCATTTTGATTATGTTAATTCTTCCAATCCATGAGCATGGTACATGCTTCCATTTGTTTGTCTTCCTTAATTTCTTTCTTCAATGATGTGTAGTTTTCTGAGTATAGGTCTTTTACCTCCTTGGTTAGGTTTATTCCTAGGTACTTTATTTTTCTTGATGCTATAACAAATGGCATTTTTCCCCTGATTTCTGTTTCTGCTGTTTCATTGTCGGTATACAGGAATGCCTCTGATTTCTGATTATTGACTTTGTATCCAGCTGTTTTGCTAAATTCATTTATTAGGTTGAATAGTTTTTTGATAGAGTTTATAGGGTTTTCCATGTACACTATCATGTCATCTGCAAATAGTGACAGTTTCATTTCCTCCTTTCCAAATTCCTTAGTTTTAAAATGAGCCACAATTTGGACACACCACATCAAAATGGCATAGTATTCCTCCTCAAAACTTTTGAAAAACTCTTTCTGTACAGTGGCTACTTTAATGAGGTAGGGAACTGAGTGGTTACTAGGAGCCCAAGAGACCCCTGTAGGGAGATGTTTGCTCGACTGTTTCCAGTTCAATGCCAACACCAGCTGGTAGCCACCCAGCAAGAGGAAAAACAGGGTAATAAATATCACAGTGTGACTTCAACAGTTTCCAATTGTTGATTCTTATTGGCTAAACCTCCCATCCAAGTACTAACCAGGCCCGACCCTACTTAGCTTCCGAGATCAGACGAGATCGGGCGCGTTCAGGGTGGTATGGCCGTAGACTTATTGGCTAAACCTAATCAGGAAGATAGAGGACAAGATACAGGTCATAGAAATCAGCCTCTTCACAGTACAGAGAAGAGAAGAGAAGGGTAGAAATCAGATATAGAGGAACAACCAAAAGCTACCAGGATAATCCACCTTTTGTTCTATTGACATTCTATTCTTTTTATTATTATTATTAATAATTATTATTATTATTATCCCTGTTCAAGTACAGTTGTTTCCATTTTCTCCCTACCACTCCCCCCACCCCAGCCATCCCCACCTCCCACCCTTGATCCTACACCACTTTGGTTTTATCTATGTGTCCTTTACATATGTAGCTGAACACATGCATGGTGGCCTGCCATTGTCCCCTCATTATCCCCTCCAACTTCCCCTCTGGTTACTATCAGTTTGTTCTTAATATCAATGGCTCTGGTTATATTTTCCTTGCTTGTTTGTTTTGTTGATTAGGTTCTACTTATAGGTTAGATCATATGGTATTTGCCTTTCACTGCCTGGTTTATTTCACTTAGGGTAATGCTCTCCAGTTCCATCCATACTGTCACAAAGGGTAGGAGCTCCTTCTTTCTTTCTGCTGCGTAGTATTCCACCATGTAAATGTACCATACTTTTTTGATCCATTCATTTACTGACAACTCCCCTCCAGGAAGACAAACAACCCAATTAAAAAATGGCAAAGGACTTGAACAGACACTTCTCCAAGGAGGACATATAAAGGGCCCAGAAACATATGAAAAGATGCTCAGCATCACTAGCCATCAGAGAGATGCAAATTAAAACCACAATGAGATACCACTTCACACTGGTGAGAATGGCCATCATAAACAAATCAAAAAACAAGTGTTGGAGAGGTTGTGGAGAAAAGGGAACCCTAGTGCACTGTTGGAGGGAATTCAGGCTGGCATGGCCACTGTGGAAAACAGTCTAGAATTTCCTCAGAAAACTAAAAATGGAACTGCCTTTTGACCTGGCAGTTCCATTGCTGGGATTATACCCTAAGAACCCCAAAACACCAATCCAAAAGAACCTATGCACCCCAATGTTCATAGCAGCACAATTCACAATATCCAAGTGCTGGAAGACATTCTATTCTTTTGATCATGTAAAGTATGTGGCTGGACAGAGTACCAAGAACTACAGTATCAGTACAGTCATGCTCCCACCTAAATCCTAAATATCACCCATCACAGTGCTCTTCAAACAGGGTTGGGTAGGGGAAATAATTAAAAACAAACATCATGAAATATAACCACATCTGTCTCTTCTTTTACATCTTGTTCCCAGCCCCAAATTCATAATCTTGGCTATCTCCTGCCACCATCTTTTCCATGTTCTCCTAAGCCTCTGCCGTAGCCATATTTGAATAGGCTCTTGGACTTGGTAATATAATCCAACATTTCATTCCTCTAATCTGAGTCCATCAGCCACCTATGTACAAGAAGGCACTGAGACTTTGTACTCCTTGATGCCCAGATTTAGCAATAATCCATTGTGCTGTAGTGAACAGGTTCAATCACTGCAGACAATAGAGTCAGCCCTTTTTCTTCCTATTGGCAGGAAGACATAAAAACAAACAGGAAGCAGTGTTATCTTCCAATTTACTTGAAACATGACTATATTTTCCATATACCCTGGTGGACACATTCCGTTATTTTGCACTAGTTCCTCTGAACAGACTGATATCTAAAGAATGAAAAGCATTGGTAAGATGAAAGTTAGGGCCACTCTCACATATACCTTTTAGTTTCAGAACACCTGTGTCCTGGCTATGGGGAAGTCATAACATACTGTAGCCTTGAGCCAGCTATTTCAAGTACATATATCAAGCCAGCTATTTCTAAGTAATGATATACCCTGGAAAATGAGTGATTTCAATGGATATGAACCACTGTCACATTTCCCTTGGTTGTGACCTCCTAGTCAGAAGCAATGTTATATGGGATGGATGGCAATGATAAGTCATTCCGTTCATAGGAAAAAATCCCATGAAGCCGAAGTTTGAAGCCAGAGTTGCCTGAACAGTTGCCATGGGAATCTGAGCCACTTGTTTGTTGATTTGCTTATGCCTTCTGGAGATGCTAAAACCCAACCTCATAAGCACCAGTTCCATTTTAAATTGTAATCCTACTGCTCTTATCTAATGTTATAGTTCATTTGATCAAGTAATACTCAGCTTTTGATGGACATTTGTCATAAAATAAACCATGTCCTTACTGTAAACTTCATGACTTACTGAGTCACGAAACCCAGGTTGTGCAGCAGCTTGTACCAACCCAGACCTGCTGTGAAAGCCCTTTCTTTGTCCAGGCCCTACTGAAGCAACACACCCAAACACCGTTTCCTCAAAAATCCAGAGAAGCCCACTGAGGATTATTTTACTGCTATGCAGTACCAAGGGCAAAACCTTATTCTTCCCTTCAGCAAAGATATCCTGGCATAGGCTAAGCCCTGGAAGATTCAAGATTTCAAAGATCTTGTTTTTCATACATGGTCATCTCCCACCCTCTGGCAAGCATGTGTCCTAATAGCATATCTAGAATGCTTGCTTCACAAGGTCCATTTAGCACAATGTCTTTAATGTAACTGCAGATGCTTTGAGATACCAATGTGATTGAAAAACCTCTTTAATTTATTTTAACTAAAAGTAGGAGAGGTGATCTATTCTGAAGGTAAGACAATAAAGATACATGACTCTTAGGGTTGAACAACAACAAAGTCTGTATCCAAATTCATAATTAGAGCAATGCCAAGCTGCTTTATAAAGATATCACATCTGGAACTGTCTGGGTGGATCTATATGAATAATGTATTACTGCTTTCACATACTCAAAATAATCAAATAATACAAATACAGTCAAAGTGCTTGTTAGTGTTTTTACCAGCGGTGACTTCTAATGTCTAAACAGACAAATGTGATTCTTCCCAATCTATCCCATTTGTTAACAAAAGCTTTATTGAAGATGTATCTGTAACTTTTGTTTTTTCTATTTACATAAAGGCTTTACACTGTGTAAATAATTTCCCACCCTGTGTGTCTCTTCTTTAATTATTACATAGAATTTCACAGTGTGCATGTACTAACGTTTAACACCTATTGTTCGATATATAGCAAGTTCCTAATATTTTGCTTTATAAACAATGTTACATCTAACATCTTTGTATAAGCATCAAGTATAAGTGAATCACAGGAGAGACAAGAAACAGTGGAATACTTGAGTATATATAGTCTTAATTTTAGTAGCCAGAGTTAGACTGCCCAAATGGATATTCTAAATTTATTTCCACAGGGAAAGTTTATGAGTACCTATTGCTCAATCCCTTGATATTATCAGTTTTTTCAATTTCTGATAATATGATATGGGAAAGTAGGCATATCAGAATTATTTTAATCATTTTTCAGAATGAAAGCAAGGTTAAGCATCTCTTCATATGTTTAATGCCCATTTATATTTCTTCTTCTGAGAATAACTTGTTATATGTCTATTTTTTTTACTGTTTTTAATTTTTATTTATTTTAGGACCTCTTTATGAACTCTGAATATTAACTTTTGTCTTTAATAAATAAACAATGTTTATCCAAAAACTTTATCCAAACAGTCATTTAAAATTTTTATGGTGATTTTTGTCATAATGGTGAATACAATTCGGTATGGTCAGTTTATCAATGTCTTCCTTTATTACCCTTGCTTTTGGTTTCATTTCTACATGCTATCCACTACCCATTACATATACACAAATTATGTTAATAGGGACACGATGTTATTTCTGGAATAATTATTATGCATTTGGAGAATAAATGCAGTCACATTCATACCTCCACCACATACACACACGCATATAAATTTTTAGCTAAATTTGAAACCGGGTAATACATGTAGTTATGTATATGTATACAATGTATATAATGTTAGAACAGTGTTGCAGCTGTCTGTAATAGACACTGGTCACACAGCCAGCACAGCGTTAGGTGGGCTCAGATTTAGAACAGGACCTGAAGTTTAGCAAATCTGCATTGAAATCTCTAACACATCACATCACATGAGACTCCATTTAGGGCCAAATCTAATAATCACATTATATGAATACTAGTATCCTAATGTATTTTGCTCTTGCTGAAAAACATAAAAGAAACATGACTATAAGCACAGTTTTTTAGGCCCACATTTCTGTGAACAGAAGCTACCTTTCACAGAGGAGAGGTCACAAATTCCTCTGAGAAAAAATGAATATTGGAATAAAACCATTTTGTCAAAAAAATTCTAGGATTAGGAAATACAATAGTAATATTTTATGTGAAAGGATACAGTTGGCTTTGTGCCATATTAGATGACTATAAGTCAATTTATTTAATTATTGTCACCCGCTTCCCAGAATGGGGTAACAGAGAGGGGCTATATTGCCAGAGCATAGAAACTAGAATAGGTTAAAAATGTTGTGACAGGTTTTTTTTAATGGCTTCATATCTCGTATAGGCATTAATTTTCAAGAGAGTACTTACGGTTTGCCTTTTATGTACCATTATGTCTAATTTGCTTTATGCTCTAGCAGTGAAAATTATTTTCCTCCCTCCAATTTATATGGCAAAGACAAATGAATATTGAAGTAAAAAAAAGCCCATTGGTTTAATTTGATCATTCTCTGCTTTGCCATAAAATTACACACTTTATTATGAAGTTAGTAGGTAGAAATAATAACTGGTCTTTAAATCACTGCAATTCATAAGCTGCAGAAAAATGAAGCTTGGAAATAAGTTACCATCCTCATTCCAGGGATGTGAAAGGGTTAATGTCCCTGGGAGTAGCCAAAGCAATCAAAGCAATAGCAATATTTAAAAAATAATGACTTGATGTGACCTTGGCCTTAGTTAATGATTTCTCATGAAAAAGATGCATAAAGTCTGGATAGCTGGGAAAATTTAACTGGTTATGTCCAATAAAATTAGGTCTGAATCATTTTTGTTTTCACTTAAAAAATGGTTTATTAAGATGTTAATGTTTTAATAGTTGGTCTAGGTATTCAAACAATTGTATGTATGTTTATTTGTTTTGTAAATAAGCAGGTTCAGACCCATACTTGTGAAAGAGCTGGCAAATCTTGGGAAATCAGAGGCTTGAAGAGCTTTTTAATTTATGCCATAAATTTTCCTTCATACCAATTGAGTGCATAAAACATTGGTAAACGTATGTTAATGCCTTAATTATCTATATCAATTACACATTTTCAGAGACCAGTTTGCATATCTTCACCAGTCTGGGAAACTTACTGTCTTCTTTTGGAAACTGAACGAAGAACCTAAGCCTAGATGTCACTCTCCACACCCTGAAAAGCAGCAGCAGCAGTAACACATCATGTAGAAACTGTACTAGGGATCATTTCAGGAGGCATGGGATGTGGAGGTGATGTAAGGTGCAGACCCTTTCGTGTGTCCTATGTGATGGTGCCTTTCACATATGACTCCCAGACAAGTTTTGAACCTAGGCAAAACTTCCACAATTTCTTGAGAAGTAAAAAGAATATGAATTTTCAAAAAATTATATATAGTTTAATTATAAGAAAGTCCTATTCTATTCTATTGAAAATAATTTTCACTGCAAGAATAGTCCCAGTTCTATTCTGATATAATAATTTTATTTTTTAAAAGTATAGTGATATGGTTAATGGCAGTATATATACGTCCCTAGATCTTATTGGGGAAAGATCATTGGAATTAAGGGTTTTTTTCCTGTGGAATATACATACCTGGGAAATACTACTTGTTTATGATGAGTAAAAATTGGATGAGTAATTTGGAGAAGCTAAAGTAGGATTAGTAGATGTTGCTGTAGAAAAAGAAAGTTGCTATTTTTTATTTTTTGTAATCAAGAAATCAGCTCTGTCAGTTATAAAAATTCTGGTGAGAAAATCACTTTAAACAAAAATTATAATAAATAGAATTATGGATCTTCAAGAAAGAATAAAGAGTACTAAAAGTATTGATTACATCAGCCAATATAAGGGGTTTTTTTTTGTTTCTGTTGAATAAAAGATATCTCAAATTTTAAATAATTCAAATCAAAACATATGCTCAATAGAATGAATAGACAAGATATTGACTAGAAGAAAATATTCACAAATCTCATATGTCATGAAGGGCTTATATGCAGAATATACAGAGTTCTCAAAACTGTAAAATAATAAAACAAACAATAAAAATAGAATGGTCACTAGTTTTGAATAGACCTCTAAAATATATATATGAATGGCAAATTAGCTAATGAAACTATGTTCAACATCATTAGTCATCAGGGAAATGCAATTGCAAATTAAAAGAACAAAATTCCTACACGTCTATTAGAATATATAAATTAAGAAGTCTGATCATATGAAGTGCTTGCTGATAAAGAGCCTAACAATTGGAAGTGTCATTCTCTGCTTGTGGGAGTGTAAAATGGTCAAACCCCTTTGCAAAACAGTTTGATAGTTTCTTAAAAAGTTACACATACACCTACATATGACCCAGACATTTAATCCCTAGGTATCTGCCAAGAGAAACAAAAGCTATCCATAAATAGACTTTTACATGAATGTTCATTACATCTATATTTTTAAAGCCAAAAATCTGGAAGCAACCCAAATGCTCATTGGCAGGTAAATAAATAAACACATTTACAATTGCTCTTCCCAACTTCTAGGGGCCACTCAGTTCCTCCGCTCAGGCCCCTTTACCACAGCATTCCAACCTCAGCTGCCATCATCACACCTCCTCCTGTAGCTCTGATTTTCCATCTTTTTCTTTTGTAGAGCCTGTATCTACCCACATTATCCAGAATAGGCTTCCCATCAAAAGCCCTTAACTTTATTATATTTGAAAAGTCCCTTTTGCCTGTAGGTTAAATATATTCACACATGAATATATTCACACATGTTGGGAATTAGAATGCAAACACCGTTGGGGGCCATTATTCTATATGCAATAGGCTCCAACTAAGCCACCCCCTCACTTTGCAGGGGAGGAAAGAAAGGACAGTATGTGTGACACTTGAAGGTCACCAGAGAACATAAATGGCAGAGCCTGGAATGGAGCCAGGTTCTATAACTCTCAGGGAAATTATCCTTCCAGGATCCTAATTCTAGAAAAATATGTCTTTAAATGTTTTGCCAAATACCAGAGGTACCTTTTATGTATGATACTATCTGGTCAACAGTAGTGTCTGTGTTAGACTTTCATCCTAACTGAGTTTTACATATTTGTAAATAAATTTGTATTTTCTCCTACAAAAACACAGTCTGATAAAACCCAGCAATTTTCTACTCCGTGCTAGATTTTGTTTTAGTCTTTTCTATATGTACCATTTAGATACTATTTTTAAATGAAAATCTTAAGTCTAATATACCATATTTTTTATAATAAATAACTATTCTCCTTTGGTTTTCATGAGTATGGATCATCCATTAAACAAGGCGCTGAGTTAGATGTTCAAACAGGCCAACTTACTTTCTCTTCATCAAACATTTTATCAATTTATAACTTTAGTCCCATGACAGCCATTCACGAATGAGGAAACCTGGTATCAGAAGTGGTAGAAAACTTGACAATAGTCCCTCAACTAGTATGTGCATAGATGTTGAACTCAAGATTTCTGATTAATCTAATAAGACATCTATTATAAATGAGGCACACTCATTTATTTAGTGAATATTAGATCACTTCCTTTCTTACTCCCTCAGCTCCTCTATACAATCACCCTGATTTAAGGATATATGTGGAGAATAATGTGTAGAATACTTCATGATTTATAAAACACCTTTATACATTAGATAAAGAAGACATGCTGTATATCCAAATGCAATACTAAGTAGGCAACTATAAATGAGTATAGATAGTGTAGATAAAAAGCTGTGAGGTAGATACCACCTCCATGTACTTTCCTAGAACCACATAAAACATGTGTGTAGAGCCTGTCCATACTGTAAAATGCAGAGGACAGGTGCTCAGGCATCGTTCAGTCCATTTTTCTGAATCCCTGCAGTGGCTGAGCATCCCATTTTGGATCACTTGCTAAAAGAGGAGAACACTAATGAGGAACCACCAGTTACAAAACGCTTAATTGAACGACACAGCTAAAGTAACTCCCTCTTGACACTCAGAAAGCACAGCCATCATGGCTTGCTCACACAGATGACTCTCCTGTGCTCCTGTTCTCTCGGGACCCCCAGGTGGCTCCAGTGTAATCCCTGCCTCCCACTCTGTTCTCCCCTCCCCATGTGCTACACACTGGAGGTACTGTTCAGACACAGCCCACCTTGTTCTCCCAGATAATCCCTTGTCAGATGGTATGGCCTATTTCACTCTAATGAGATCTGTCAAGAGACACTTTATACCATGCAGGAAAGCACTTAATTCCCTTCTCCATTAAATCCTCTGAGTGAAGTGATCCTCTCTTCATTTCAGTCATTATTTTCAAAAGTAGGCCTGGTTTTCTTCCTCATTAGGAAACTGCAAACTTCCCATCGTCATACAATGTCTTCAGCCTTCTGTTATCTGTGGATCAAATGACTTCTTCTCTAGTAAGTGAATTGTTTTTCAAGGATAGGAAGAAAAGTCCACAAACCACTTAGCCTTTCTAGGCCCATTCTAATCAAAATGATAAGAAACCACCCTTTTATGAACCACTTCTGTTCTTTTGAATAAAATAAGTTTGGATGAGATCTAGCAAGAAAATCAGCATATAGGAATATTTCATGTATTTGAAAACAGAAATGCAAGAGCAAACTTATGTTGCATTGGAATGAATGCAGTGAAACAGGAGGAAAGTTGGTCTTACTTTTGGTACTAATAGGATGTTGTTCAGGTTGATTAGGGAAAAAGCAAAAAGAAAGACTTTTATGGCACTTCTGAAGATCTTGATGCAAGAAATATGTGTAGAATTCCAAGATGGATCATAAAGCCGAAAGTTTCAAGTGCTGCCTTGACATCTGTACAGGTCCCTAAATACCTAACCATGGAGTCCCCTGCTGGGGCCAGATATGTTCCCCACTCAGAGGTAAGCCTCCCCACCCAGCTAGTTCCCCTACCAGCTGGACAGTTGCACTCTACCCAGTCATCAATCCAGTGGGCTTAACTTCCCTCGCAACGGACAGAAGAATTATTCAAATAAAGCAATCACATCCTCTCACAGAAATCAGGGAGCACTTGACCCCATTGTTACTACAAAGCTTGCCTCCTACATCCCCTACTGGGCTTCACTTTACTCTCCGGTGCAACCCCCAAATGGCTGAGCATAGCATGCAGTGTAGATGTAACTAATAAACTGCTGTGACTCATCTTTCCAATGTTTAGTGTCACATGTTTGGCCACCTCACACTATTTAGGGCAGATATCCTTCACTCATACTAGGGTAAAAAAGGAGGCAATCGGAACATAGCCCTACATATGTAAAGTCAGAAATAAACATATTTGAGAGCAAATAACTTTTTAATTGAAAAAATCAATTCATTGCTGTCCCTGGGAGAGTGTATAGGTAAAATGTATATATGAACATCAAGAAATAATGAACAAGCATTTATATAACCACAATATTTTTGCAAGAACACATTAAACAGACTAGGATAGTATTTATTAGGACATTAGGGGAGTAATAAGTGGATGCTAAGGTAAAGGGCAACAAATAAACAACTAAGTAAATAAGAGAAGGGCCTTGCATACATCATATGTACTAACGTGCAATGAATTGAGGGAAAAAAATAAGCAAACCTTCCCTATTAGAAAACTCTCTGCTCCAAAAAGGTAGTAATTCACTAACATGGTAAGTGTGTAAGCACATTTTCAATGGCTCTTTGTTTTCTCTCTTGGAAACCTGTTTATTTTTGTATATTAATCTTGTGACCAGTAAAATTATTGACCTATTTTAAGTTTTCTAACAGTGTACAATGTCTTTTGCTAGGCTAGGGATTTCCAGGAATGTGTCCTGATCATCTGCAAATAGTGACAAAAAATCACGTTTCTTCTTTTCTCAAGTGTGACCCTAGTATTTCTTTCTCTTCCTTAATTGACATGACTAGAACATCATGAGCAATGTAAATAATCAAAGATGTCACCTCCCTTTTTCCCTGACATTTGTAAGAATGCTTCTATTGCTTAATGATTAAAAAGGATGATGACTATTGTTTTATAAATATTCAGTATTGTACTTAACTTTGAAGCAATTGAATTATTCCAAATATCATATCAAAGGAATGTTTTTATTAAGATATGTTTTCTGTCTTATAAAGTAGGAATGGGAATTGAATTGTACTGTATGTCATTTTCATATATCTGGAATTGTGTGGCTTTTCTGCTTTGGCTCCTTCATAGGGTGACACATGCTTTTATTTCTATTATGATTTAGAAGATTCATAGTATATTTTATAATATAGAATACAAGCAGTCTATTCTGTAGGTGTTCTCAGATTAGTGTGTTGAGAAGGATTACTACATAAACATGCAAGTCTAATTAGAAAGACGTGGCCAATACACTTTGGATGTCCTTTGGTGTGTGGTATTCCAGATTCTCTCATTTAGTCTGACAAATGATCCCTTTGGGAAACCTCGCTTGGGCCTCGCCTACATGTGCCCAGAGTACCAATCACTATTATGGCACATTTGCCTGTGGTACAGTTTATATTTCTGTGCACCCAGCAGCATAGATTTCTCCTCCAAGAAGAGCTGTTTTGATGACTATATTTTGCCCTGGTTATGAACAACATGATATATTCATCTGTGTATACATTGTAAATTTCCTGCAATGTTTCCATGATTTATTTGGAATTTGATGTTTTGGAGCAATTACTTTGACATAATACTTGTGAGCTCCATGAAGGCAGAGGCAGCATCTGCTGTATCTCCAGGGCCTTCCCAGCACAGCACTTAGTACATAAAAGATGCTCAATAAATATTTGATTTTTTTAAGTTTGCCTTGAAACATGAGTTTTTCATTACAGATGTTATATAGTTATATCTTTAGAAAATACTAATTTGATAGGGAACTGTCTTCTAAAGGGCTATAAGGAATACTAGAAGAATAATACTACACTCCATGTATTTTCCACTTTTATTGAGATAAAATTAACATATAACATTGCATGTCAGCAGGCATAGCATGTGACCTGATACACACATATTGTGAAATGATCATTACCCTAGCATTAGCTAACACCCCCATCACCTCCAATAACTACTGTTTTCTTTTTGTGGCATGAACATTTAAGATCAATTCTCTTAGAAACATTCAAGAATATAATACAATATAGTTAACTGTAATCATCATGCTGTACATTAGATTCCCCAAACTTTTATGTCCTAAACTGCAAGTTTATAAGGGCTCTAAAGGTGATTCCATAGCTTAAATAGGATTTTATTACTCTTTAAGTGAACAAAGCATTTTCATATTTTCCTTCAATTGATTTTTTGACTTTTTGTTCTCTTTTTAAATATTTAAAAAAATTTAATGTTATAAATATCTTTCTACATCAGCAAATATAGCACATGAAAAATATATCACTATTCATAATTACATTCCATTGTTTAGATTTGCCATAATATATTGAACCAATTTTCCATTGTTAGATTTTAGAGTATCTTACCATTATATACAATGTGTTAAGCAAATTGGACATTCATTATTGCCAATTTAACCAATGATTTCCTCTTAGATGTAAAATTGCAGGATTCAAGGGAATGCTAAATAGTAACACTATTGCTATGCAATGAAAATAGTTTATACCAAGAAATCCAAAAAGAAAAAACAACCAAGAGGAAAATGTTTAATCTTTGTGTACAAGCAAAAACATATGAGTAAGAAATTCACAGAAAATATACGAATGACTGGTGAACATATGAAAAGATACTCAACCTCACCAGTAATAGAGAAAATACAAAACAACAAGAAACTATTTTTTACATTCAGATTGACAAAAAATATTAAAGATTGACGATATCTGGTGATGTCAGTGGTGAGGAAGATGGACATTTTCATACAAAATTGGTGGGAGAAGAAATTAACACCATATTTTTGTAGATAATGGGGCAGAACCTACCAAACTAATCTACTGAAATTAAAAATGGACACACACTATGAGCCATAAATTCTAATAATAGAAACTTATGCTAATAAATTTTCACACCATTAAAAAAACATTAGAAATCTCAGTGCCCATTGGTTATAAAAGTAACACCTAAAAACAAATTATATAGTTTTGTATGTATTGACATGGAAAGATTTTATTTGTTAATTTTTTAATAGTTCATTTTAATCGTATTTTTCCCATTACCACTTATTCCCTCTCTACCCACTTCCACCTCTACCCACCTTCTCCCTCTTGCAGTATGACTCTTTGAGGTGAGAATTCTTAGTACCCTATTTTAAATATGAAACATGAAAATCAGAGATTATGTAATTGACACAGAAGGATTAATTTATTAATCCATTAATAAACACACACAGCTATTTTAAGTCTCAGATCTCTGCATCTTCTACTAGATGTATATTTTTATAAAACATCCCTGCCCCTTTTGATCTCCAAACATCTTATTTCTAAGAAAATAATACAAATAAATACTAAACTAATTATAAAGCCAAAAGGCAAATGATATCACAAAACAACAATATTCAGCACCAGGGCTACTCCATGGAAGATAATACAAGTGTGTTATTTATAGAAAATACATGTATTTTGAGATGCTTTCAGATGAGAAAAAATAGCACTGAACAATTCCAATGAAGAAAATTATCAGAAAAAAATCAGGGAATGTATTTATAAAGTGTCCCTCAAGAAAAAGAATGAATTTTCTTCTTTGATGTCCTTATACCTAGAGTAATTAATATTTGGCACTTAGAACATTTAAAAATGCATTATTAATAAAAGAATAAATAATCATAATAATTTACTTCCAGAACATATAAACCTTATAGAACATTTAAAGAGTCATAGTAAAATTTCAAAATGTGTATGTTCAGGATATTTTTAATTAAAAAAATCATTGATCTCTGGGCCTTCTGTATGTCTTCCTTGGAGAAGTGTCTGTTCAAGTCCTTTGCCCATTTTTTAATTGGGTTGTTTGTCTTCCTGGAGTGGAGTTGTGTGAGTTCTTTCTATATTTTGGAGATCATGCCCTTGTCTGAGGTATCATTAGCAAATATGTTTTCCCATACTGTTGGTTCTCTTTGTAATTTGGTGTTGTTTTCTTTAGCCATGCAGAAGCTTTTTATTTTGATGAGGTCCTATTTGTTTATTCTTTCCTTTATGTCCCTTGCTTTAGGGGACATGTCTGTGAGGATGTTGCTGCATGGAATGTCTGAGATTTTCCTGCCAATGTTTTCCTCAAGGACTTTTATGGTGTTATAACTTATATTTAAGTCTTTTATCCATCTTGAGTTTATTTTTGTATATGGCGCATCACTAGCCATCAGAGAGATGCAAATTAAAACCACAATGAGGTACCATCTCACACCAGTCAGAGTGGCCAATATAAACAAATCCACAAATGTTGGAGAGGATGCGGAGAAAAGGGAAACCCTAGTGCACCGTTGGTGGGAATGCAGACTGGTGAGGCCACTGTGGAAAACAGTATGGACTTTCCTCAGAAAACTAAAAATGGAACTGCCCTTTGACCCAGCAATTCCGCTGCTGGGATTATACCCTAAGAACCCTGAAACACCAATCCAAAAGAACCTGTGCACCCCAATGTTCATAGCAGCACAATTTACAATAGCCAAGTACTGGAAGCAACCTATGTGCCCATCAGCAAATGAGTGGATCCAAAAACTATGGTATATTTACACAATGGAATTCTACGCAGCAGAGAGAAAGAAGGAGCTTATACCCTTTGCAATAGCATGGATGGAACTGGAGAGCATTATGCTAAGTGAAATAAGCCAGGTGGTGAGGGACAAATACCATATGATCTCACCTTTAACTGGAACATAATCAATAGAAGAAAAAAGCAAACAAAATATAACCAGAGACATTGAAGTTAAGAACAATCTAACAATAGCCAGGGGGGAGTGGGGTGGGGACAGTGGGAAGAGGGGATTACAGGAACTACTATAAGGGACACATGGACAAAATCAAGGGGGAGGGTGGAGGTTGGGGAGGGAGGTGGGTTCAGCTGGGGTGGGGTGGAGGGATGGGGAGAAAAGGTATACAACTGTAATTGAATAACAATAAAATTTTTTAAAAAATTTAAAAATATCATTGATGACTTAGTTGCATTTAACTTAAAAGTTATTCCCAAAGTACACCACTTAGAAGTCAACTTTCACTTTTCTATTTTTGTATTCTTAAGGAAGAACAAATGGGTAATTCTTGTGATATAGAGTTTGACATGTAATTCCTGTGACTTTTTTCTGGACCTCCTGCTTTTAGGTTTCCACCTGAGAAATTAGATGTTCTCCCTATGACTGTATCTTTTGGTGTGATCTTTCTCTTACACCATGCACACCTCAAAAAGTAAGATGTTAGTAGCGTCCCCTCTGGAGCTCAACGGATCTCTACTGGAGCTCAATAAACTTCAAAACAGGTGTTGAAATTAAATACAAATGTGGGCTCAGCAAACAAAAGAATGATGGCTATCATTCTGTTTTGGGTAATTTGATTCCACAGTTGAAAGGAAATGTATACTAAGTTTATTCCAGTCACTCACAGAATGCATAAACATGACTATATAACATCCTATTGAATGTTCTGTTTAATAACTATGGTTATTTATTTGCTTGTTTTGCTTCATTTGATGTTTTACATCATGAAAGTAATTCTTGCTTATTTGAGCAAGTCAAACAATTCAAACATATAAAGTTAATAATCTGCATAAGTTAGCATTTTCTTAGAATAGCAATTATTTGAAGTAATTTATTAATTTTGTATGTATTATTTCACATTTTATGGTTACATAAACATCTACAGGCATACTAAAATTACTGTTAAGCACAAGTTATGCTTACCTTGCATATTTCTGACTTTCAGAAACATCCTAAAATTTTATGTTGTCTCTAAAACAGACATATTTTGATTAATGTACCAATTATATTCCAATTTAAAAAAAACTTCATTTTAGGGACTTCTGGTCAAGATAGCAGCATAGGTAAACACAGCTCACTTCCTCACACAACCACATCAAAATTACAACTAAAATATAGAACAACCATCACTCAGAACTGTCAGAAAACGGGTTCATTAGGAGTCTGACAGCTACAGAATAAAAGAAATCACAAACACCAGACCGGTAGGAGGGACAGACACATGGAACAGAGTGGACCCACATCCACATGTGGTAGATAAAAATTCAGGAGGGATATCTCAGGAGCTATGAATCCCAGCCCTATACCAGGATCCCTAGGCCAGGGTTCCAGTGCTAGTACAATAAGTTCCAATAACTTCTAGCTGCAAAAACCAGTAGGGACTGAGTTGATGGAAGAAACTTAGGAGTCCCAAGTACTTTCTCTTAAAGAACCCACTCACAGACATACTCAGACTCACTCCCTCTGAGCTTCAGCACTGGGGTAGTAGCTTGAAAGGCACCAGTGGCATACAGGGAGGAACCAAAATGTCTGGAGTCAAGGCAAAAGATGGGGAAAACTTTCTCCCACACAAAAAGGTGGGAAGATGCCATTGTCCCTTTTCTGAACTCTCCCCTCAAAGAGCCACAGAGCCAGCAGGCAGGTGCTATATATCTGAGACTCCACCAACCTGGCTAACACTGTCTTACCCACCCCTGGATTCCCCTGAAACTCTGTTCTGCCCAATTTATGGGTGCATCCAAGCTGTTAACTGACTTTTCCGTATGAATGGCTGATCTTGGCTTATGTTTCACTAACTTCCTAAATCCTATCAAACAAGCAACAGCCAGCCTCAGTGAACTCCTGTACCTCTTGCTAAGTGGCTCCAGACCAGCACTAGGAGCAGCCAGGCTAGATTCACAGTTGTCTTCACCTGGGAATCTCTAATCCCAGTTCAAGGTGTAGCCATCTCAGATTGCTTTATAGCTCATGGAAGGTGACCCCAAGCAGAACATAGGTGGGGGCTGAATTTGGCCTGAACCACCCAAGAAACCCCAGAAGCTGGCACCCAGTGGGCTGCTACAGACCACATTAGAGCACCACCACCCTGCCCTTGTACAGCCGATCCTCCACAGAGGATTGTTCTATCTAGCAAAGATATCATTTAGAATTAAAGGGCAGATAAAGAGCTTCCCAGACAAGAAAGAAGTAAAGGAATTCATCATCACCAAACCATTATTATATGAAATGCAAAAGGGACTTATTTAAGAAAAAGAAGATCAACACTATAAATAATAAAATAGCAATAAATACATGTCTGTCAACAAATGAATCTAAAAAACAAACTAAGCAAACAAGAAAAACAGAGACAGAATCATGGATACGGAGAGTGTTTTGATGATTGCCAGATGGGAATAGGGTGTGGGGGAATGAGTGAAGAGGTGAGGGGATTAAGTACATACAGGTAGTTACAAAATTGCCATGGGGATGTAAAATACAATATAGGAAATTGAATAGCAAAAGAAATTACACATATGACCCATGGACATGAACAATGGTGTGGGAATTGCCTAGAGAGTGGGGGATTTTAGGTGGAGGGGGGCAAAAGGGAGAAAATTGGGACAATGATAATAGCATAAGCAATAAAATATAATTAAAATTTTTCATTTAAAAAATGTTCCCTTTGAACTTATGCATTATTACATTCAATATAAAGGAAATACAGTTTGACTAAAACAAAATAGTAATTAACACAATTTTTAAACCTAAGATTATTTTAAATATATACTAAGTGAAAAATATAATTCAAATATTTACCTCAGACTATACAATTTTATACTACTATACAATTAAATTAAAACAAGATAAGGATGTCTCTCTCACTGCTTCAATTCAATGCTCTTTGTTTCAACCCAAGAAGAAACATAAGATGGTGCTGGAAAAATATTAAAAACCTAAAATTAACAATTTTATTTATTAATTTTATGATCTCCATCAAATACAAAAGTCTATACATACATGATTAGATAAGTAAAAGGTCAGCAATGTTATTATAAATAAATATGCAAATATTACTTTTCTGTACAGCAACAACTGATTATAACTTTCAATTAAAGCATATTGAAGTAAACAGCAGTAATAAAAGCAAACAAAAATAGGTATTTAAAGGTAAATTAAATTGAATATATGTAAAACCTACATGGAGGAAATTTTACTTATCGATATTAAATAAGTCCTGAATAAATGCACAGCTTCCATAAAAATTAAAATCTTATAAATACCAAGTATTCAGAAATGAAGAAATGTAAATAGTGATTTTTTTAAAGTTTAAAGAAAAATTATATTTGTGATTAAATGTAATTTATATTTATTCAGAAATTATACTTTCATTATTTTATTTATTTTTTAAAGATTTTATTTATTTATCTTTGAAGAGTGGGGGGGAAGGAGAAAAGGAGAGAAACATCAATGTGTGGTTGCCTCTTGCACACCCCCTACTGGGGACCTGGCCCGCAACTCAGGCATGTGCTCTGAGTGGGAACTGAACTGGCAATCATTTGGTTTGCAGGCCTGCACTCAATCCACTGAACTACACCAGTAAGGGCTACTTTCATTATTTTAATGTAATCTATTAGCCATACAACTTCTTTGAGACTGGAATATGCCAATACAATTTTAAGTCCATAGATGTAATAATATTTCAAAGGTCAATGAAACCTAAATTTTTTAATCTATGGATTTTACTGTGTACTCTGTTATAAATTTTAATTTGTTTTAATAGAGATGTTTTTATTATATAATAATTTATTAAATTAATTGATAATAACTATTTCATTAAGGAGGAAATTTTGGCTGATAAGGGTTACCAAAATCCTAGGTTTAGGCCTGATAAGTGGAATAGACTTAGCATAGTTCTCATAAGCTACAGGGAGATGCACAGTATACAACCTTTGTTAAATGGTTTATATGGTATATTTATGTGCCATTTCTTTGTTGTTGTTTATTAACTTTTCTTCTAATATTCATGGCATAGTATTACATATATCTCCAAACTTCAAACAACAATCTTGAGAGAACACTTATGAAAATCCCATGAAGGCAATTTAGATAAATAGATTTTGTGAAAACTTGAAAATTGGTTGAGATTTAGTGGAGATGCTTTTCTTTTTACTCTATAATCAGCAGTCATTTACTAATGCCAAACTCTAGGGCTTCTGCCTCTTTTACATAAGAAAGGCATACAACTGTAATTGAATAAAAATAAAAATTAAAAAAAAAAAGAAAGGCTACCATCATACTTATTTTAGTATATGGATACCACTTTACACCAGTAAGAGTGGCCATCATAAACAAATCAACAATCAACAAATACTGGCAACGCTATGCAGAAAAGGGAACCCTAGTGCACCGTTGGTGGGAATGCAGACTAGTGCAGCCACTGTGGAAAACAGTATGGAATTTCCTCAGAAAACTAAAAATGGAACTGCCCTTTGACCCAGCAATTCCACTGCTGGGATTATACCCTAAGAACCCTGAAACACCAATCCAAAAGAACCTGTGCACCCCAATGTTCATAGCAGCACAATTTACAATAGCCAAGTACTGGAAGCAACCTATGTGCCCATCAGCAAATAAGTAGATGAAAAAAACTATGGTATATTTACACAATGGAATTCTACGCAGCAGAGAGAAAGAAGGAGCTTATACCCTTTGCAAGAGCATGGATGCAACTGGAGCGCATTATGCTGAGTGAAATAAGCCAGGTGTTGAGGGACAAATACCATATGATCTCACCTTTACCTGGAACATAATCAACAAAAGAAAAAAGCAAACAAAATATAACTAGAGACATTGTAGTTAAGAACAATGTAACAATAGCCAGAGGGGAGTGGGGAGGGGATAGAGGGGAGAGAGGTTTACAGGAGCTGCTATAAAGGACACATGGACAAAATCATGGAGGAGGGTGGAGGCAGGAGAGGGAGGTGGGTTTGGCTGAGGTGGGGTGGAGGGATAAGGAGAAAATGCAGACAACTGTAACTGAATAACAATAAAAATTAAAAAAAAAAAAAAAAAAGCTCAACATAACAAAATATCTCATCCTTAAAGGGATAATACCTATTGTTTAAAGTATGTACTTTTAACTTAAGGATCATATTGTGAAATATTACTATATACTTAAAACTAAAATTATATTGAAAATAATTAGATGCCCAGAATATGAGATAAACACTAAAACCAAGACTCCTCCATGAGACTAAGAGATTTAGGCCTTTTATCTTTAACTCAGTCCAGAACATATCTGTATACTTATCATTAAATCAATTGGTATTTTTTATTCTTTTTAAAATTTATTCATTCACTCATTCTCTCTCTGGCACTGTCACTGTTACTCATTCTTGCTCTTCCCTTCACATAGAGTTGGCAAATAGCTTGAATTATAAACATGAGGCTCATTTATGTGCGCTCCCAAATACAATTCTTCACTCTCTCAGGCTTAGAAACCTAAGCAGATGATACTTGAATGTCTTCTTTCATAATTACCTATCTTGAATGCATTACTAGAACCCAACAGGTTTGTGCAGCAGTTCTCAATAATTTGTGTTTCTGACACTAATGAGTCCTGGAACTTTAGGTGGCAAAGGCAATGGAATTCATAGTCAACATATATTTTAAATGTATAACCCCGTATCGTTGTTTAAATAGACTTGTTGAGTACACTATCTGTATTAATTTACATGCTCACAAGCTCTCAGAGGTTTTCATTTTAATGTAGGTTTACCTACAGAGTTTCAACCAGGCCAGGTGGCTCAGTTAGTTGGAGCATTATCCCACACAACAGAAGATTTGTGGGTTCCGCTCCCAGTCAGGGCATATACCTAGGTTGCAAGATTGATCCCTATTCAATCTCACATGGATGTGTCTCTCATCTCTCTCTCTCTCTCTCTTTCTCTTTCTCTCTCTCTCTCTCTCATCTCTCTCATCTCTCTCTATCTCTATCTATGTCTATTTCTCTGATGGGAAAATGTCTTTGGATAAGGATAAAAAAAATAACCCACAAAATTTCTGTATTGCTGGCTTGAGATTTTGTCAATTATATTTGCCTATTCTGCTCTGACAGGCTTTGTTATATGCATGTGTGTGCATGAATTCATGTGCATGTGTGTGCATTTTAATATATAATGCATATAAATATTTATGTATATGGTACATATGCATAGGTGTGTGTGTTATTTTGAAGCAAAAGGAAACTTCTTAAAATATAAGGTTCTGTTATATCAGCATATCACAGTAGAAATAAAAGTTTTGAGAAATGTTGATCTAACCTAAAGTTACTTATCTAATTGGGCAGATGGACAAAATTCTATATCAAAACTATTTTAACTCAGTACTCAGACTGTAATCCTGAGGGGCTTTAAATTATACTATTAATTCATAGGGGCTTTAAACTATACTATTCTGCACAAGACACATCCTTTTTTAATTTATTAGGTCTTTAAATATTTTAAGACATCTCTTCAATCTAAACCTAGTGCCAATACAACTCCTACTTCCACCAAAACAGAACAACAAAGGCACTTTGAATTTTCTAGTTTTTCAGTTCCAAGTATTTCTGTTCCTTTTTTTCCCAACCAGAGTCTTTTCTTTCTAAAGTTTAAACCTCTGCATTAACTTCCTAACATTAAACTTGTTTCTAGTAGTTAAGATTATGGAATCAGAATACCTGAATTTGAGTAGAGTTTCTATATTTTTCCTACCTATGAAGTTAAAACTCATTGAGTCTCAATTTCCTCAACTATAATATAGTGATAATAACAACACTCATTTTAATAGATTATCATGCAAATTAAATGAGTATTTTAAAATTTTTAGAACCATAACTAGCATTTAGTAAATAGTCAGTACATTTTAGGTATTAAATTGTCATGGTCATACTGTTTTCCCATTATCCCTGGAAAAAGCAGGCTCCGCTTATAATCTGGAGGCAAACCTGCATTCCTTGTCCAGGAACTTTGGTTGTCATCATAAAAACACTGTTCTTCCCTCCGCCAGCAGCCTCTCCCTCTTTGCTTGACAGTTTTCATCTTTTGTATCTATGCCAAGATTACTTCATTGCAGTTCATGGTTTCAGAATATTCTTTTTCTTTTCAAGTCTTCAAAAGTATTCTTTTTGTCCTGTTTTTCTCACCAGAGTCTAAAATACATAGGAGCCAGAACTATGTCTTTTATAGTCACCAGGATCTGGAAATTTTACCAAACTCATCAGTAGGTCTCCAGTAAATACTTACAAAATAAGCAAAGGACAAACAGATTAGTGGTTTGCTTTATTCATTGCAGAACCTTGAGTATCAAGAACAAATCTGAATTGAATGAATAAAATTTGAAAACTGTAAAATAATAAGGTTAAGAGAGAAAGACTACCTGCATCTGAAATACAACATATTAGGTCAATAGGCTCAGTTTTCTCATGTGTAAAATAAAATTGATAATATTGCCCACCTCATGGGTCAGTTGCAGTAAATGAGATGATAATACAGGCAAAGCACTTTGAACTACACTTGACACGAGTACTCAGTAATGATGACCATCATCAACATTATGATTTTATTATTAAGTACTAAAATAGCATCTTCATATAAATGGGAAGGCTTCTAAAATAGGATTAGATTATCCTAATTAACTATGGAGCTCAAGCCTTTTGAAACAGAGGTAAAAAGAAAGAATAAAAAGAACCTACAAAAACAGGATTTGTTAAACTTTTCAAAGGCAGTTCAAGACTTCAAGCTTGCTCTCGTGATGTAGAGACAGGACTGGATGTACCTCCCACTTTAAACAATTAAAAGGCCAGAAAAAATATACAAAATAATGCTTTTCAGACATTGGACAAAAGATAGTAGAGGACATTAATTCCAAGAGAAAGAACATAAATGAGCTGTGCCCTAATATTGCCATAGCTTATTCCTAAAGTGTTTCTAGACTTCAGAGCAGGGAGGAAGTTGCACAGAGAATGGTGGTCTCTCTAGGTCAAAATACAGAATTTGTAGACTGGAGAGGCCAAGGCAGCTAGATTCACCTATAGGTAAAACTATGCAGTGCCTATAAGAAAATAACAGAAAAAATAATTAATAAGGTTATGCAAAGATTTTGTAAATATTATACATAAAATTTATTAAATATAAGTAAAATTTATTAAGTAAAAGATAAATTGAACTTCATCATAATTAAAAACTCCTATTCTTCAAAAGGCACTCTTAAAATACATAAGCAAGCCACAGACTAAGAGCTAATATTTATAAAATAGGTACTTACACAGGATTTTATCCAAAATTTCAAATAATTGTCTTCTTTTATTGGTTGCCTTATTATAAATTTTAAATATGTATTTAATTATTTAACTTATAAATTTAATATATAATTAACATATTTAATCTAATAATTAGTTATTTAATTAAATAACTGATTTATGTTCATTTGATGTGCATTGTTATATTAATTTATAATTTATTTAATATATAAAATATTAGATGTAAATATTTAAAGTCCATAAAAATGCTGACCAATAAAGAAGGCAAAAGATACTGAGATTTCACCAAAAATGAAATGAGTGACAGACACACACATGAAAGGTTGTTCAATATTCTTAGTCATTATAAAAATGTAAATTAATTTCACAATGAGATGCTACTACATACCCACTAGGATGGCTAAAAGAAAAAAGAAACTATGAATTGGGGGGGGATGGGATAGGGTTAGCAATGGGGGAAAAGGCGGAACAAATGTAACTGAGCAGTAGAAAGAAAGAAAAAAAAAGAAAGAAAGACAGACAGATGAAAGAAAGAAAAAGAAGAAAGAAAGAAAGAGAGAGAGAGAGAGAGAAAGGAAGGAAGGAAGGAAGGAAGGAAGGAAGGAAGGAAGGAAGGAAGGAAGGAAGGAAGGAAGGGAGGAAGGGAGGAAGGGAGGGAGGGAGGGAGGGAGGGAGGGAGGGAGGAAGGAAGGAAGGAAGGAAGGAAGGAAGGAAGGAAGGAAGGAAGGAAGGAAGGAAGGAAGGAGAAGAAAAGAAAAAAGAAAAGAAAGGAAGGAAGAAAGAAAGAAAGATCATTAAACAGGTTGTGGGGAAACCAGAACTCTCATTCTGGCAGAAGGAATGTAAAATGTTACAACTTAGGAAAGCATTTGGCACATTCTTAAAATGTTTAAAATTTACCCACCATATAACCTCACTCCACACCTAGGTATTATTATTTTTATTGTTGTATATATTTATTGATTCCAGAGAGAGAGGAAGGAAGAGAGAGGAACATTGATGTGAGAGAAACATCGATCAGTTGCCTCTCATAAACACCACAGCCTAGACATGTGGTCTGATCAGGAATTGAACCTGTGACCTTTTGGTTTAAGGGATGATGCTCCAACCAACCAAGCCACACTGGCCAGGGTACTAGGTTTTATTTATAAGAAATAAAAACATATATTCACTAAAAGGTTTGTATGTGAATATTATAACCACTTCATTTGTAAAAGCCCCAAAATGGAAACAACCCAAAAGTCCATCAACAGGTAAACAGATAAAGAAATTGTGGTATGCATATAATGAAATGCTTCTCACCAATACAGGGAAATGAACTATTGATGCATTCAACATGATTAAATTTCAAAATCATTATAGTAAGTGAAGGAAACTAGACAGAAAAGAACATATAGTGTATGATTCCATCTAGTATACATTTATAGAAAATAAAAATAAACCAACAATGAGAGAAACAAGATTGGTGGTTGTGAATGGACATTAGTAGAGAAAGGGATAGATTACAAATGATATGCTTTAAATGTATCATACACTTATTGTGCATCAATTATACTTCCATAATCCTTTAAAAGCTACTTCAACTTTGTGTTTCTATAACAATGGCAAGGTAACAATAATATCTACTATTCAGTACACTAACTTTCCTTAAGAACAGCTCTATGTACTTACCAGGGTGAATTTTTTTCACATCTTGCTTTAGTCCTTGTTCCCCCCAAAACACTGCCTGAGGCAAAGAGTCTGAGCATAGGTACACTTTTGCGAACGCAATCCTAGGAAACAATAATTGCAAGGGAGACGGGAAGAGTCAGAGAGGAAAGGAGGTAAAGCCGATCCATGGGTAGTAGGCATTACCCATTTCTCTGGAGACCTCCAAGAAGCCTCCACATGGTCTCCCCGTACTTTGTGGTGTGTGCATGCACTACTTCAGTTGATGGGGTCCCATAGGCTTCCCATGTGAAGCTGAATCAAAGTCCCTAACAAGCTACCCTTCTTTGAGTCAACGTGAGCTAAGAGGTGAGAGGTGTCATAGCGGATAGCTGACACACATTCTTAGAAAACAAGAACTGTTAATATACCCACTTTTAACCATGACTAGATGAAAGAATGGATAAGCATAGTAACTTATCAAAGGTCACATGTTTATAAGTGGTGAACTTGATTCCAAGACTAATGCACTTAATAAGTGAACTTCTTATCTACTCTTTCCAGGAACTATTTTTTCACCTACAAAATGAATTTTGAATCAATAGCCCCAAGAAAAATATTTATTATCTATGCCAGTAAAATACAGATAACATTCATAAAGCTAAAATGCTCCTTGACTACCACTCTCATATGCTCCAAATCTTTCCAAATATTTTCCTATATTGGTTATATATGTGTATATACGTAACAGAAGACCATTTATACACAGACATCCATTAAATATACACATTCTCTCATTATTCTCAATTTTTGTAGGACACGCCATCATATAGCATCATATTTGGATTACTCCCTTTCATACATATGGGCATTTTCCATTTTACTACTTTAAAAATTGCTGTAATGTATATCATTATAAATTCTTCTTTGTATTTATGTATAAGATATATATTTTTTTTTAAACCACAAAGCAAGTAAAAGAAGAATGCTCAAGGATACATTCTTCAGGTAAATGGAAAATAAAAAACAGATACTCTTTGGCCTATAACTAACTTCCTAAATGATAACTATTATAGAAATGATAATATTCACATACCATGTCTTCATCTCACTTAAAAATCATTTTAGGGGCTTTAACTTTATGTAGCATTATACATCTCTGAATAAAGCTAACATTTCTTCTGTGTAATGCTAAATTTGATCAAGTGTGTGTTTATTACTATGCTAATCACCTCGAAGTGATGAAAAAAAATAGAAAGTCAGTCTAAATAGCAGTAAGTCAGCTAACGAACTTCCATGTTGCTTCACTATTACCAGGCAGAGTCTATAGTCAATGTGAAGTAGCTAAGCTTCATTTGTGCTTGAAGACGAGCATTCAGAGAAGATGGACTGTAAGCTTAAAAGTTATTGATGTCCTCCAAACAACAGACTGCAGCAGAGCAGAAATTGCACATGAGAGCATTTTCTAATTATATGGGAAAAGTGAAATATTAACGATTGCAAGCAGAATGTGCTCAATGCAGTGAATTGAAGCCTATATGTGTCTATCAAACAATGATCCAGTCCAACATTTCTAATATTTGCTGTCCTGTACATCCAAAGAAATTCACAATCTTTAATTGTTTTTTTTTCTTTTTACTCGAGTTAATCATCATGAAACATATCTTAAGGGACTCTATCTTAAGGAAACATATCTTAAGGGAATGAACTTAAAACCAAGAAAAAATAGTATCTAATAATTTCTCGTTTACTTTCCCATTAAAAGCATATAGAAATGCATTATTGCAATTACATTTTACATTTTTATAAATCCTTCTATAAATAAAGGATGTACATTCTTAAGAGTGAAGGTTTTTGCTTAGTTTATTCCATGTGGAACAGTCTGTTATTCCACAATGTAATTCATTTTTTGAAGTCTATGATAAACACATTTCTTTCATTATTTGTACACTATTAGTCCCTCTTTCAACATCTACAGAAAATCTTACCATGTGCCTATTGTATATGAGTATCATAATCATTTCTATTTTCTAATGTTGTTCTCTTATGTCCTTTGCAAAGTCTCATTATTATTACCATTTTAAATTCTGATTATCTCTGAAGAATTATCAATAATTTTTGGAATATAGCTAATACTATAAGTGTCGTAGATTGTATTATTGACCTTAATTTTTTCATTCTTTTCTGCATCTATATCTTCTGTCATGTGAGTTTGGATTACCTCCTCTAGATTTTGGGATCAACCATAAACCTTGCTTTGGTCAATTGATTGAGACGTTCATAAAGTGTGCCAGTTAAGAACCTAAGCATTAAAAAGTTTTATCAATTTCAGTACATTCTTGTGCTTTCATTGCTTTGGGAAGAATCTTCATCAGTTATCTGCTGGTCCAAGGTGAATGGGAAACACACAGCAAACTGAAGAACTGGTGCACAAAACATAGCCTCTCTGGCTGCTTCAGCCTAGATTAACTGAGCCAGAGATGTGCAGGACAGTCCAGCTGAGATCAGCACAGACACACCACCCCCTTGTTATAACGAATGTGAGTGAACCCAATAAATTTTTGAATGTCACTGAGGTTTTTGTGACTTCGTTGTACATCATTACTGCTGTGATAGCTAACCAACGAATATAGACTGTGTGTGTGTGTTTGTGTTGCCCTAAGTTGGCTTGCTATTTTAAATTTTGTTGCCTTTTTATATGTCAGCCATCACTAGGTAAAATATAGGTGAAATATTAATGAATATTAATCTATTAATTAATAAATTTTTCTTGTTACTGATGAGAAATCCATGACTTTGGTTCAAGCTTTAACTCCAGTGTCTATCATCCACATGATACTGTGATCTTGAATAATCTTTTATCACCCTGTCCTTCAACTTGTCCTTCAAGCTCATGCTTGAATATTTGACCTTAAGTCCAGCCTCAGGATCCTCAACAAAGCCATAGGACATGATCAACTAATGATATCTATCATTACCACAAGGCTGAAAGACAGAAATGAAATATTTGCCAGGGGCTTGCATTCCCTCCTCTGAATCTACATTAAACATCACCTATTTACTTATTCATGTTTATGACTAACTCCCATACCCCATATTACTTAAACATAGATTTCCATAATCATAAAATATAATATTATAATTAAAGTCAGTAACATTTATACAAGCATCTGATTTATAATCTCAGTCTCATCCTATGGTCCATGAAGATGATTTTATCCATGGCTCTTATTTTATGAGAATACAGAGAATGTGAAAGATCAAATAGTTATTCCATGTTGATACATTTAGTTAGTAGCAAAAGCCGAACTAGAAATCTCCTCATTATCACTAGTCCAACACTAACAGGACACTTCTCTAAATCTCTTGTAGCCTATAAATCATTTCTACAATTTTACTAACTACTGCTTTAGAGCACTTCTGTCTTAATTTACAGCCTTTTTCAAAAAAGCAATAGTACAGAAAATAAAAGAATTTTATACATTTGAGAAATAAGTTCACAGGTAACCAACAAACCCATATTTTCTACACTTCTGAATATATATTTTTAATTAATTTATTTATTTTTATTCAGTTACAATTGTCTGCATTTTCTCCCTTTCCCTCCACCCCACCCCAACCAGTCCCACCTCCCTCCCCCACCTCTACCCTCCCCCTTGATTTTGGCCTTGTGTCCTTTATAGTAGCTCCTATATCCCTCTCCCCACTATCCCCTCCCCACTCCCTTCTGGCTATTGTTACAATGTTCTTAATTTCAATGTCTCTGGTTATATTTTGTTTGCTTTTTTCTTTTGTTGATTATTAAAACAAAAAATATAAAAGTGAAAGTATCTTCCAATGTTTTAATTAAAATTCCAAATATTTCATCATCTTTTTTTCTTAAACTCTCATTAAAGCATTTATAAATCTTACTTCAAATGCAATTCTTGGTTTGAGTTTCAGGAGAAAGAGAATATATAAAAATTCCACATGAACTTATGTTTATGATTTCTCCATGAGGAAAAAACAGGTCCTGAATTTTTTTTAAGGTAGGGAATAAGAGAGCCCCTTAGAATGACTTTAACTCTGAAATAATTAAACAGTAAAAGAAGTTGTTATAGATTTTGGAATAAAAAGGAGTAAAAAAATTAATTAGCAGTATCACTATACCTCATCCATTATATGTCTTGAACTCTGTTAATTGAAAAATTGGGTTTATATCTCCATTTGATCTGATGCTAATTTAATGTGATAAATACATTAATTGTTAATGGGATGTGGAGTTAACCCCCAGGGGAGGTTAGGCAATATAACAGCCAACCTGTCAGATAGTTGATTTCAAGATACAGAAAGACAATTCAAACAGACAGGACACAGGATCACCTGTGATACCTGCTTCAGGGAGGTAATGGTGCATCAAACAAGGGTCAAAGAAATTCATAAGTTAGCTTACGCACATGCAGTAAGAAAACTTGTATTCAAGTATTAGACTTCCAGAAGGGTTTTGACGTGCCAGTTAGGGTTTTCTGATTATATTCATATCAAATCATTGTCTCCTGGTTAATTCTAACAGAATTTGCATCCCTCCTGCAAAATCTGTGAATGTGTGTATGCATACACAGGTATGTGCAGTACGAACTGGTTCTAATCTCTCCTTATCCTCTCTACATCTGTAATGCTCCATCTAGTTATGATACTAACTGCAGAGATGTAATACACAAAATGCCCATCTTTTGCTCCCTGGCCAGCATCTGGAACCACGAATAAAGTCAGCTATCCTATAGACTTACTTTTGATAGCCTAGGAATCTGGACTAGAAAATAACAAGGGATGTAAAGTAATTCAGGGCCAATATTGGAAAAGCAGTATAAGCAAAATGCAGCAGGATCTTAAAAAATACCCAGTATTTGCCTAATACTGTGTTGGGCACTCTAAATAAAAAGGTGAATACAGCACAATATCTAACCTCAAACAGTGTACAATCTGGTGAGGAAATGTCCTAGGCTTTTCCTGATAGTGTGTCAGTAGGGTTGGTTTGATATATGACGAGTGGAAAGCCATTAATTTAATAATTCAACAGGTTCCCAGGTTAGGGTGAAGCAAGACTTCCATCCCCCCCCTAAATTTACTGACAGTGGCAAGACAGAGTAGTAGATGTAAATTAACCACCTAGCTTCTACTGCTGCTCCTAAAGAGGATTTGAGACTGTTGTATATATAATCAGCCCATAAATTGCATTTGTTTTCCCTGCCTTGTCAGTCATGAAGAAAGTAAGTTATCCCTACCTCAACTTGTTCTGCAGATTCTTCTTAAATTGATTTGTGATTATTCTCTACTTAAGGACATTTTAAAACAATGTTTAATTTTTTTAATTGTAAAATATGTATTTATTATGTACTGTTTGGGCTACAAAGAAAGCAGAAGAAAATTAAAATGACTCATAATACCAATACTCAAGGAAAATCAATATTGACATATTCATTTGGTCATTCATTTATATTTTCAACAAATATTACAAAGGGCCTACTATGATGGCTTTCTGGATTTCTTTCTTGCATAAATATATATTTAAAAGTTATCTTTCACAAAACTTGTATCATATTGTACTCTGTTATATATGCTTTTATTTTCACGTGTCAATGTGATGAATATTTTTATACGTTATTACACATTCTTTGCTTCATTTAATTAAAAATTCAGGGTTTTATGTTAGCATACCACTTCACAGTATATTGTCCCGATCCCATGTCCACAAGGAATGGCTGTGTCTGTAAGAGTCTTTTTCAATGTCTAAATCTGCAATGGCCAAAGCTGAAAATTCCTTCATGAAATTAGGTGGAAACTCCTTGAGAACAAAGATTGTGTATCCTATCTTCTTTTTTTCCCTATAGTATATTACAAAATTTAGTATGTAAAAAATTAATTGATACTCAATGACAACTAATTTGTCATTCAATTAATCATCCTACTACTTCATAGTTCTTATATTATCTTGTATCTATCATGTATCATTATCACAAATAATATTGTTTTAATACAATCAACACTTAACCTGCTTAGTTTTTTGTTTGTTTGCTTGTTTGTTTGTTTTGGCTATCCCCGGACAAGACAGAATGCTCTGCATTCCATCTGCTCTTGTTACTGAAAAAGAACTAGTACCTAGAACTAATATATGTCAACTGTAATTGAAAAATAATTTTAATCTTTTAATTAAATTTGTTGGTGTGACAATAGTAAATCAGATTATGTAGGTTTCAAGCGTACAATTCTATGATACATCATCTGCATATTGCATTGTGTGCCCACCACCCAAAGCCAAATCTTAAAGATACCCTCTTTTTCTAAAAGTTACTTTCCCACTGTGTTGTAAACTTCTGTTTACCTGTCTGTAACATCCAGCCATGAAGAGCTTATAAACTCCATGAGGGCAAGGACCAAGTCCATATAGATTATCACTGCGTCACAAGTGTCTGGCACATAATAAGTGTGTAAGAGTTAAGAGAGGAAGGAATAAATTGTCTAGGTGGAAAGCTGAAATGTTCTGGACCATGGTGGTAGTAATTGAGCTACAGAGCTAATGTGGAAAATGCCAGAGGTTTACAGAACATCAAAATGTATGATCATGATCTTGTTCACAGGGGTATATCAACTACTGAGACACTTCTCCCACCAACTTTCTCCCTCCCCATCACCTCCAGTAGTCTAGCCCAACTGCGTGTCGGGAAGTTGGTCTTTCCGTGCAAAGAGGCTTATCCTTGAGATAATTTTCAAAGACCCTATTGGGCTTCTTTATCTATATTCCTGACTCACAAGTAAACTCTCATTCCTGACTTGTTGTTCTGAAGGAAGAGAGGGACACTGACACTGAGTATTGATGTTCTCAACACTGGTTTCTGTCTATGACCTGATTTCTTGTAGCTGTGAGCCCTTTCACTCTGGAATGTCATCTGATGCAACTTGGAAAATAGGAGTGATGTGAGGGAGTGAGCATGAGCTGTGTGTCCATAAGTTCTACATGTGAATCTTGACTTTACTATTATTCAGGGTATAAGACGTTTATCCAATTTTCTGACCCTATCTGACTCCATCATCTGCCTGAAGGTAATAGGGATTTTCCATAGGTTGTTGTAAAAATGAAAATAGATAATGTGTGTCTGATATTGAGTAGGAGGCAAGAAATATTAACCCAGTTTCTATGCCTAATGACCATCAATATCAGGGATAGATGACAGGTAGATAGATGATGGATACATAGATAGATACACTGGTAGATAGATAGATCACAGTTATTACTCAGAGCCCACACTGCTACCTCAACAATAACCTTGTAGAATTGATTCACTATATCCATGTGACATGTTACAAAAATTACCTAAAACATGAGCAAACTAAATGCTAAAGATCAAAGAAAGAAATTTGGTATAGTTTCATGAGTGATTATATAAATCTCATAATTACCTTCTAAATAAAATAATCAATAATGTTTAAACATATTACAGTTAATGCTGTAACTTTGTGTTAGTGCCTTCATTCTGTTTTGTAATAGTAAAGAAAAGGCCACAGTATTATCATTTTATCTGAAAATGACCAATTACAGCTTTATTGTCTGTCAATTTTACATTACTAGTCCATAATATTTTTAACTATCTTAACCATGTTTAAATACAGTTAAGTATATTCAAATTAATATTAAGAATCAGATTTGCTCATGGTCTCAAAGGATGATACATATAACATTTATTTTGGTTATATATGTTTTGTCAAAGAATATGAAAAATATAAGACAGTAAATTTTTTCTGTATTTTTTTATTTTACTTTAAAAATTAATACTGAACATAAAAGAAGATTCATGGATCTAATTTTCTTTAAAATTTCAATTTTCTTATTAAACTTATCTTGAATTTGAAAAATATACTTTATGAAGGAGAAAAAAAAATCTCTTACCAAAAGAATAGTTAAAGAATTTTTGAGACTATAGCCAAGAAAATCTTTTGTGTCTTCTGTACAATTACTGAACATTATCTAATTGGCTGTTTATAACATGAGGATGTAGCTTTTATAACTGCAAAAGCACTCCACCTTTAAATTTTCTAAAAGAGTAAGCCTTATTTAGGTGATGCATCTAGTCAGTGAACAGCACCATCTGCAGATAGATAAAGATATGGATAGATATAGATATCCATACATGTTTGTTATCCCTACTCATATTAAATAATTGCAGCAATCTGGGAGAGAAGCAATAAACCAGTCTGCCAGAAAACACCTTTGCTTCCTGATGCATGCAGACTCAGGTTAACCTATCTGTGCTGACATCAAGCTTTTGATTCTTGACTCCATTCTTGGTTTCACTTAGAAATCCTTCCCAAATTCCTTCCTCCTCATCCCCCTGGCTTACCACAGGATGGAGCTAAGTGGCTCTGGCTTTAATTATTGGAGAATTAATTTCCATATTTGTTTTATATTTGTTTGTTTTCTTCTAATGCTGCTATCTTCAAGACTGTCCACCTGGCAAGACGAGTGTTTGCAGTGAGCACCCTGAAGCTTGCGCTGAACTCTCTCATCTGCTTCACTGTATTCTGGATAGACTCTTAGCTGCCTTTGCTCTGTGACAAAATTAGGCAAATATCCCATTGTTTTGTTTGTTTTCTCTTACTTTTTAATTTTGGTTTGTATTATTTTTCTCTTGTAGGAAAATATGAGTAAAATTTTTCCTTATGTGCATAGTTTTCCTAATTAGTTTAATTCATTCATCTAGCTAAACTTTATGCTTTTTTCTTTCCCTACATAATAGTTTTCTCTAATCAATATGTTGGGAGCTCAGCATGATCAATACTAAGAGCTATTTTCAAACCCTCCACTCAAATATTGTACTTACTTAAATCTATTTTCCCACCAACAGTTTTTATGATAGTGTGTATTCTATATTCTGCTAGAACTACTTATTTTTAAACTCTTTAAAATTTGGCTATATAAATGTTTAAAAATAGTATTTCATTGTTCGATATAAACTTCTTTAATTATGTTTATGTTTCCCTATTGGTTTTTTTTTTGGTCACTTTTTTACTTTTTTCAAAATTATTTTCTAATCTTTGCTCATTTTTTAATAATTTATGTTTCTCTTATTACTGATTTTTTTGAGCTTGTCATAATAAATATAGGGAATTAGACCTTTATAAATTTAAGAAAATTAGTAACTATGACAAATTTTGAATGATTTTTTTTCTGGAATGGAGGATGCATTTTATAATGTAGATTTGGTTTATCATTAATTTTTTTTCAAATATAGCCTTAAATATATTCTGTCTTACTATGTCTTATAGCATTTCCCTTTTAATTTCAAGGCCATTAAAAATTCCAATAATTATTTGTCTTTGTCTCCATAATTATTATCTTATCTTTGTATCTACTACCTATTATACTTGCTTTTTTATCTTTTCCCTCTCTGAATTGTGTAATAATTTTCAGCCTTTGTGATTAAGTTAATCTTCAATTGTTTCTATCTGTTCTTTTATCTTTGTAGATTTTCCACTTGTCCTGTATGGATTATTGAATCCTTGTTTCCTAAGCTCTCTCATCTCCATTTCCATCTATTCTGTGCTCAGCAGGTACATGTATGTGTACACATACCCACTCTAGTAAATTTCTTGTTTTACTTAATTCATGTTGTCAATAACTGTAATAACATAAAGAAGTCCCAAGAAATTTCCCTTTTTCTGTTTGCTTGTTTTGTTTTTAATCTTCTTTTGTTTGAGGAGTGTGTCTAATCTCTCCCAGAGTTGAACATTCCTTTGTCTTTGACTTGCTGTGTGTGTATGTGTTTCATCAGATTATACTTTGACATATTCGTGCAGTGTTCATGGTCTTTCTGTTTTCCTTTGACAACTCAAATAACAACATCAGAAATGCACAAAAATCTAGTCTTAAATGGCTAGTCTTAAAAAAAATCTAGTCTTAAATCAGTATAATGAATGATAAGAAGAAAATTTATGATGTATATGTTCACTATCAGAAATAAGATACCAAAGAAAAATATGCCTAACAACAAGATTAAACATAATTAAATTTTTAGCTCAATTTTTAATATTCAGGATCTCTGAAATGATCCAACTTTAACCCAGAGAACACTATGGGCAACGTCTGTATCAGTTCTATTTACAGAAGGTGTTGATTCAGGTATGAAAAACCAAAATTATTCTTGAGATTTATTGGGAGTATATGGACAACCAGAAATTGGCCATCAATCATAGACTCTTTTTCCCTCACATTGACATCATTAGAATAAGTGGCCAACATTGCATACTTCTTAGTATATACTTTGCATTCATGAACTACAAGGGAATAGGAAGCGGGGAAAGTGAACTTTGAATGAATGCTCAGAGAATATCATTGGTCTCCTTCAGAAACTGTAATTTATGTTGTCTCAAGGCATCAGTATTTTGACTTTCTAGTTAAGTGATGGTGCTTATTTTACTAAGCAATCCTTTCAAAATGTTTAATTTGTTTTTCTCCTTCCTCTGACTAAAAAATGATATATTTGGAAATAATAACTACCTCATTTGCTATTTGTTTTTATATCAATATCAATAATACTTTAGCAGCTAAACCATCTTAATCTAGCCAGTGCCATAGCTAAATTTGACAGAGAAAAAGCAGTGTACTTAATTACTTGATTGATGGATAGTATAATTTTACTCAAATTACCAAAGTCATTTAAAGTTCTTAGCCTAACAATGAGAGGTAAGGATTGTTGTTGTCAATAATCAAGATCATTCCCACTTTAAAACTGAGATCTTGGGCAAATGTGGGTGTAGTAGAACTACCACTAATAGTCCTAGCTATGGAAGAATCCTTAATTTTAACAATTCAACAAATGAAAGTTCCACAGCAAGGGCCCAGATTGGTTCTAGGACTAGAACCAAACCTTTCTCTAATCCTTTTTAGTAATTTCTGACTTCAGCTACAATAACAAGGCTCAGTCTTAAAATGAATTTAATCTAAAACTAAACCTATGAGATTTTCAGTTTAGATAATGGTCAACACTTAATTCCTGACATAATTTGGAGATTTTCTTCTGTCAAGTAAAAAAAAAATGACAAATTTAATCATCATGTATTTTTCAATTTATAGAGTGATTATATTTTTTCCACAACCAAACTAAAAGACAATTTCATACTTTGACTATTTTTCTGGATTCTATTACCTTTTTAAACTTAAAAAAATAACAAATCTATTTATTTAAATTGTTTTTTATCTCTTCATCCAGATTATAAGCACTCTAAGGATGGATACCACTATAAATATATTTTTTATTTAGGTAAAATTTAAATAACAAAATTACCTTTGCTATATTCACAGTGCCTGTAACCACTTCCTCTACATTGTGCTAGTGTCAGGTCTGGCCTGGAACTGCATTTGACCAAAGGCAATTCTAATGCCAGCTCCAACCCTGAAACCACTGCCAGTCCTCTCCTCCGTCCTTGCCTTGAACTTAGTCTTGACACAACTGTGCCCAGGAATGGATTCAACATTTGCCTTGGCTATGGCCTCAAGCTGTAGGCTGCTTTTAAATGTGGGTTCACCATGGCCAGTTCTCTGGTCAGAGGCATGACCTGGGTTTCTGTCTTTCCTCAGCTGCTGCCTAAGCTTCACTGTGCAAGCTTTAGCATCAGTTTGGAGCACCATCTTTTTGGCAACCTTCCTTGCTTCAGCCGATGGCTGACGGCATCAATCTGCCTAGGCCTCCACCCAAATCACACCTTATGTTTGACCTCAACCCCAGAAACTGAGCTCAGCCACCTTTACTTTGTTATTTTGTAGCTTACAGGCACATATCAGCACCAGTTATCAGCCTGGCAGATTCTCAATGCAATGGATATTCAGCCCACTCAGAACAGCTCATTCAACAACCTTGCAAAAGCAAGGGCAGAGAGGGAATCTTAAAGGTGGAATTAAGGGTGTTGTATAGGAACATGTACTAGTCAGGGGGCACATGGTTTAGGTACTCGAAATGGTCACTACTTTTTGAAAAATACTATAGCAGTTTAGGCCTCTTCCTTCATTCAGTTTTTATTGTTCAGTGGTTCTGTGTGTGTGTTTTCTTACTTTAATTTAAATAGAAGGACTTCCACAGTTACACGTGCTTGGAAAAGATTAGCGTCTACTTTGGAATGTTCAACTAAATGGCCCCGTGTCCATATTTTAGTGTAAATTATTCAAACACATGTTGTTAGACACAAGGTAAAGACATGGGTCATGGAGATTAAATCAGTTTACCAAATATGGGTCAGCTGTCCTGACCCGGCACTTTGGAGAGGAAACCATTTCCAGAGAAGGTAAAAGACATGTCGAAGGAAGACTACCATTTAATGGTAACTGTTCAAGGTGACCACCCCAGCTCACCTGATCCTCAATTAAGGCTTTAAGTAATATTGCTCTAGAATATTGGTCTTCAATATTCTATTGCTTGTACATCACAGAGAAGTTTTATTATATATATATAATTTTAACAGTCATCTCACAGTTTTGATTGTAATTTGAAGTAGTTGCATATTGCAAATGTTGGCATTTTAAAAATGAAATAGTTATAGGTTCTGGAGTAAAGTTGCCTAGGTTAGAAAACAGTCTTTCACCTCCTAGCAATGTGAACTACTAGCAAGTTATTTAATCCTTTGCCTCTGTCACTCATTTGTATCAACCCACATGGTTTTTGTGTTAGTATGATGCTTAAATAACTTCCCACATGACAAGGCATGGAATGTATTTGCTGTTATTATTATTATTATCCATTACTATCAGTTCTGCAAGTTTTTTCTGTACATATTTTGGGGCTCTGTTGTTGGTTGAATATATGTTTATAAATTTTATATATTCATGATGATTCACCCTTTTATCATTGTAAAATTGCCTTCTTTGTTTCTAGTAAGAATTTTTGTCTCAAAGTCTATTTTTTCATATTTGCATACATATAAACATATACTTAGCCTGCTTTTATTTTGTCTTTGAATATTGAGTTTCTTATAGATGGCATATAGTTGGATCACACTTTTCAGTACATTCTGCCAATCTCTGTTTTTTATTAGAGAGTTTAAGTTATTTATATTTAATATCATTTCTGATAAGGCTGGATATAACTCTGTCATTTGACTATTTTTTTTTCTAAATGCCATATCTTTTTTCTCCTCAATTCCTCTAATACTGCTTTCTTTTCCATTAAATGTATATTTCCTGATGGACTATTTTAATGCTTTTATCTTTTTTTGTACTCTACATATTTAAATTATTTTATTAATGGTTGTCATAGTACTTATAATTAACATAATAATTTATAACAATATAGTTCAAATTTATTCCAACTTAATTTCAATAATATACAAAATCTTTGCTGCATATGAGCTATTCTTTCTTTCTTTTTTTTGAAAACTGGACATTTTCAATACTATAATATGGTACTGAAATCTCCAGGCAATTAATTTAGTGGGCAGATAATGATTGGACAAATTTCTTCAAATACTCAAAACCAATGAATCTCCTAGTCTTTGCCCCCTTGGGCTCAGTGTATGTTGGCTCATGCCTCTAACAGTCAGTCAGTTTACAGCTTCGTCTTTCACAGCCTCAGGGTCAGCCTAAGGTGAAAATTTAGAACCTTCTGAAGTCTTTACAGCCCTAGGCATGTCAGTGGTTGTCTAAATTCCCACTGGCCAATCACTAGGAACATATTGGAGGTTTTCAATGTCCCATAAACTTTTCATTCTTTTTAAGATTTTTGGTAGACTAGCATTTGCTCTGAGTGTTATCCCCACCCCCAACTCCGGCACTACTAAGAGTTTTTTAACACTAGGAAGTTCTATCAGATTAAACAAAGGCAGACATTTTGAGTGGGATTTTCAAGGGAACCACTAGGCAGGTCAAACAATGACAGGTTTTTGGAAATGAGTCTTTGAAAGCACTCCAGCTCCTGCCACCTCTCATACTGGAAATGTTAGCAGTTCCTTTTCAAGGCTACCCCTGAGCCATGGAACAGAGGATAGGATTAGGGTGAGTTACTACAACACAAAATTTGCTGCTCTTACTGATTCTGCCGTTTGTCTTGAATAAACACTCCCTGGTTGCTATAAACCTTTGGTTAACTTCCAGTGTTTTAAAATTTTTAATCTTGATATATTTGTCAGTGGTTTCATTGCTTTTGTAGAGGGGTAAATTTTCAGAGGTTCTTGCAAAGACTGTCATTTTCACTGATGTCACTCACTTCTGTTAAGATTTTGATAAACCTGAGTCACAAGTACACTGAAGCATAGATAATGGAGCATAATTCCTCTGGGAAATTCTCTGCTGCCTCAAGATTCAGGAGTCATACGATGAAAGTCCCCTTTCCCCCTCCCCCAGAGAGTTCAGCAGCGGGGAAGACTACCATGCCTGGAAGAGCAGATGGATGCTCACTCCTTCTCCCTGGAAGACTTCTTAGATTTTTCTTCTTATCAGTCTTCTACTCTAGTTTCACCCTAGGCTGTACCTCCTTGGAGCATCTCTAAAGTAATATGAGTCAAGACCACTTAATCTCTGCTGCACTTCTGATTATACTCAATGATCTTAAATATAAATGTGGATTCTGCAGTTTATATGTAAAATATAAATAATAAATAATATTGCTTTGGCTTCTGTGGAAGCTAAAAACAATGATATATTGTTTGAATATGATTTGTCTTTTAATTTATCCCAAGGGCTGGGTTGTTTTTTATTTTGTTTGCATCTTAAGCTGGCTTACTTTCTCAGGCAAGGCTTATATTTATCTAGGTTACATCTATTTTCCCCTATGCTGTGACCTCCCAAATAGGCTCCTTAGTAAAGATTAAACCAAATCAGGAAATACCTTGGAGACAGATGCAGTAATAAATGTCTCCAAATAAGTAGTCGTTTTTACCTAATTGAACAAACAACTCTAGAAAAAGAGGACTGATTACACTTTCCTCACAAGACCATTTCCTTCTATATAAAATTTAGAAGAAGCAAAGCCTCTTAATTTAAATCATGCTACCCAAACCAGAGGTCCAAACAAAAATTTCAAAAATTCCAGGCACACTATTCATCATCCAGTAGCTGATAAAATGAAACCTCCCTACTTTTTAATATCATGGGCTGTTAGTATTAAGTGACATTTATTTCCACCTATGCTTTTTTCTACCGTTACTTATGCATTTTTTCAACAACTGATAGCAAGCAGTACCTTCACTCAGCTCATCTTGACACCAATAATCAAAGCATTATGGACAAGTGGACACTTAGGCTTAAGGCTTCACTTTGAAAATCCAACTGTATTTAACACACAGTACCATTTCAATCAACAGCAATGACAGTAATAGTGGCCATTCACTGGATGCCTTCCTGTGTCTCTGCTACTACTACCCTGGTCTAGCTACCATCATTTCTTACTTGGTCAACTAAAGTAGCCCCTAAAATGATTTCACTAAATCCACCCCTACCATTCTTCAGTTCACTCTCCAAAGTGTATCCAGGGAGATTCATTAAAAACACATACCTAATCATCCCACATTTCTGCATAAAAACCTTCAGAAGATCCTCACTGCTCTTAGTATAAAGATCTGGTGAGGACCTGAGTTAGCCACCCAGCCTTCTTCACCAGCCTCACATTCACAATGCAGTTCTTATACTTCAGGCATATTTTTCTCACCTCAGAGCATTGGAGCATGCCTTTTCCTCTGCTTGGAGCTCATTCCCTCTGAGTCTAATTAATTCAAACTTATCCTTCAGAGTTCATCTAAAGTGTCACTGCCTCAAGGTAATTTCACTAACTGCCTGATCCAGATGGGAATTTTGTCCTTTTTAGCAATACCACACTTGTAAATAATTGATTGCATAAAACAGTATTAGTACCTGTGTCCTCCAAAAGAGTACAAGTTCCACAGGTGCTGGAATTTCACCATGGTCATTACTATCTTTCCACTTTTCAGCACAGAGAAGTACTCAGTAACTATGTTAATATATGTATAAATAAAACTTATGAGTGGAATTTATAAATGAAATGAGAACTAAAGAGTTCACAAAATGCTTTCACATAGTTTTACCTTATTTAATTCTCTACTCCCCAAAATCAATATAGTAAACAAGAATATTCCCATTTGATAAACTGAGAAAACTGAGTTATAGTATGAAGAACAAGTATCTTTTTTAGTAAGACCAAAAGTTTCTTATGCCCAGTTCTTCTCTGACAGTAAAATTAAGAGTTTTTTTTAATAAATATGATTGTCTTCCATGAGAGATGCATAATACACTTGGATAAACTTATTTTCCTTAGTAACATGATCTAGAGTTATCATTATTTTATTGTCTAGACTCCTCTTAAAATAATACTCTTATTTTAGCTTATATAACTTCTTGAGCTTTAAGTTTAGTCCTATTGAATTAAAATACAACATCCTTTTACTTATTTTAAAACATTATCTTCTTTCATAGTATAGAGGTTCCTCAAAAAATTAACAATAGAGTTACCATATGACCCAGCATCCTCTCTTCTTGGTATCTACCCCCAAAATTTGAAAACAATAATGCACAAAGATATATGCACCCCTATATTTGTTGCAGCATTATTCATGGTGGCCAACACATGGAAACAACCAACATGTCTTCCACTAAATGATTGGATAAAAAGACATTATACATATATACAATGGAATACTACTCAGCCCTAAGAAAACATGAAATACTGCCAATTGTGACGTAAGTGGACCTTGAGAATATCATGCTAAGCATAAAAAAAGGCAGTCAGAAAAATTTAAGAACCATATAATTTCACTCATATGTGGGATATAAAATTGAAACCCATACACAAAAGTGTGGTTGTTACCAGAGGGGAGGGGAGAGGGGTAGAAAAGGGTAATGGGGACCAAATATATAGGGATGGAATATGATTTTACTTTGGGTGGTGGTCACACAATACAATACACAGATCATGTATCATAGAAATGTACACTTGAAACCTATGTAATCTTATTAACCAATGTCACCCCAATAAATTTAATAAAAATATAATTGAAACCCTCTTTTTAATTTTTATTTTGTTATATTCAGTAAAACACTTGAGTTAATTTAGTAATATCAAATTCTTTTTAATATATAATAGAAATTATGTATCCATTATATGAATATCAGTATATAAAACACTGTACTCCAGATGAGAAATCAGGGTGAATTTTTTTTACAAGGCTATGTGTTTCAGAGCATGAGTTTTGTGTGTGTGTGCAAATTTAATTTTCTTATGAAATCTAAATGTCATCTTTAAGCATTTACTCTATTTGCTCTTCTTCCCTAGAGAGGTTAAAATTATTTCTCCTTTGGTATTTTACTAATATGCCTTAAGTAACAGTTTCCATGTGTTCAATCAGGAAATCACCCTTTCAGTTTGCTCTAAAATCTGTAAAATAGGCAAATCCAAAGCTTCAAATTCTTAAACACTCAAAATAAGATTTGACATCTAGAAAGTAGGTCAAGTGCCCGACTGCTAGTTTGATGTGCATCAATGTAGTATTCAAAAACAATTTTAACCACTAAGCACCGCAAATGAACCTCTAAATCTCTTTGTAATACTGCCGATATGTTTTTCTACTTAAGGGAATAGATCTTTACATAATATTGAGCATGAAATAAATTGTAAAGCCCAACTTATATCCTTATTTCAATACTTTTAACATATTTTTTTGGTCAATTTTGTTGGCATTTCAGAGAGGAGGGAATACAACAGATTTTGAGTCCTGTATCTACTTCTCAAATAATTGACTTTATGCATGTTAGTAATCTTTTCTGTAAGTTAATTTTTACATCACAAAGATCATAAATATACCAAGATGTCTAAGGGTTCAAATTACAATGATCATCCCAGTATAAGTGATTTCAAAGTTTCAAAATGAAGCTCTAAATTCACTGAAGTTAATTATTAAAATGGTGTTGATAGTCTTAGGAAACTTAAATATATATTTTTACAAGTGAAAAAAGTTGAAAGGTTCTTTGTATCTCTTATACCTTACAAATATACAACCACCTTCCCCCACTATTTCTAGTCCATCCTTTCTGCACACAGATTTTTCTTTCTCCTATTCACAGTATTTTCTCAACAAAGTCAATGCTATTCTTTGAGGTGATTACTTTAACCTAGATCTGTAATACTTCACTCTTCCTCTAGAAACCACTTGTGAAAATTGTCTAATCTATACATTTGTACTACAATCCCTGAATCATGGGATTCTCATGTTATTGGTTTACCTTTCTAAAGTAGTGGTCTACTTTATGTAATAATTAAAACTTCTTATGCAATTTTATCTAAAACATATGAAATGACAGCATGCATAGCTTTTTTAAAATTTGAGACATAGGTTATAAGGAGGTTGTGAAAACATTGAAAAATAAACCCTTTTCTGAAAAGATATAGCAAAAACTAAGTGAACATAATCATGTCACTTGAAAATAGTGACTTTTTATATTTTTATGGCTGTTTATTTATTTTTGCATTATTGCACTGGCTAGAAGCCCCAGTAAAATATTAAATACAAGTGTTTGAAGTATATATTTTTCTTACTTCAACATGAATTTAGCAAAGTCACAAAGTTTAAATACAAAAATCAATTGTATTTGTATACACAAGCAATGAAGACTTGAAAAGGAAATTTAAAATAATGTTATTCACAATTGCATCAGAATATATCAAACACATACAACTCAATCAAACAGAAGAGTTACAAGACTTCAGCAATTAAAACTATGAAACACTGTGAAAGAAATTAAAGAAAATGTAGATAAGTAAGGTATACCATGTTCAACGATTTAAAGTCTCATTATGTTAAGGTGTCCATTTTCTTCAAATTAATTGATGGATTAAATGCAAGTCTCTATCAAAATTTAAGCAGCCTATTTAGAAAAACTAGATAAAACAAATCTAAAATGTATATGAAAATGCAAAAGACTTGAAATAGCCAAAATATCCTTTTGAATGAGGAAAAATATTGGTAATTCTGTAATGCAAAGGAAATAAAAATATATGCCCAGAAAAATCAATGTGAATTTGTGAATACAAATGCCTTAAATAAGGAATTTGGGTTCTTAGGGCAACACCTAGTGTGGGAGGTTATGAGACACCCTCATCTATAGTGGTCACTGTCATCCTATGTCTTTGTAAGACCAGATACAAACAATAAGGTTCATTGATAACATTTTTTAAAGAGTGCCTTACTCAAATAATCAGCAAGTTAACTGTGTGGACCAGGGGTTAGTCATCGTTACTGTGTCTGCATTGAATTTTCAAAGTGCTACAAGTAGGCTCATTGTTTTTCTAAGACCATATATAGTGAATGCCAAAAGGGGAAGACACAAATATAGGGAAATCCAAGGAATCCTAAGGGGAAACTCTGACTGCGTCATCAGGAAACTTGTAGTAGACAATGTTGGAGCTTGATCCAGATCCCTTCATACTCTTCTTTTCAGCAATAAAAACAACTACCAGGGCCCACCACTTGTAGTACACTTCCACTCCCGCCTTGTTTCACTGGACTTCCAAAGGTCAGCACCTGAGGCTCTTTTTCAAGGTCCACTCTCAGCTACTTAGATCAGAATAATTTTAAGTACTTTTGTCCTCAACTGAGAAGTCAGGTAAGTTTGGAAGTATGCAAGCCCAGTTCCTTGCCTCAAGTTCCTCTACAGGATCAGACTGAAGCAACATTCTATGGGATTTTACCTGAGATCCTTCTCTACCCTCTTGTCCACCCTCCCTCACCAGTTTCCCCTCAGATAACTTCCTTAAGAACTCAATCAGGAGTCCTAATCCAGAAGTTTGGTTTGGGGGAACATAACTTGAGATAGGATCCAAAGGCCCTCTGGATCCATGGCCAGTAATGGACTATAGAATGATCTAGACACTATTGCTGTTCTTAGATAAGCATACACCTTCTATTTGACTCTCACCTCTTAAAGCACAGAAGCAAAGAAGTTTTATCCTTATACCAGCAACTTCAAAAAAGTGGAAGAGGTTCCTATCCCAACTTCGCCTTATAAAGAGAGTTCAGAAAAACCAGTGAATCTAACAATCCTGAGAAGTTCCTGGTGCAAAAGACTGTCCAGGAGGTCCAGGCAGACTTTAGGGAAAACTGAGTTTGTAACTCTCAGACAGGGCCATTTTCCCCAAGAACACCAGACCTGCACCATTGTAGCTGTGCAGAGCCCTCCCTTCACACAGACAAATCTTGATTTATTTGGGCCTGATGAATACTGCTGGCCTCACCCTGATGACTCCCTGAGACTCTGCTCCCCTGCAAAGGTCTGTGGGTGCACAGTCAGTACCACTAACCTTGGTGTACCCTTAGACTGCTGCTAAGTGGACTCAAACCCAGCACTGGCGTAAATTTGAATCTGTATCAATCTAGTGAACCCCATTGGCCCCTACCTGGTGACTCACTGAAAGCCTCCCTCCAGCAACTCATGTACCACCAGAGGCTTCTTCAGATGCCTAATAGGCATCTAACAGTTGACAGAAGATCTTGGGGAGACTTGGGCCTTTTGCTGACCTGTCCCTGGGCTCAGTGCTAGTAGATACTGGCTTGGTGCACAGCTAGGCCTCTCCCATGCACACACAGGACAAGCAGAGACAGCCACAAACTGTGGATTGTTTTGTAGCTCCAAACAGGTAGTTCAGTGCTCATCACTGGTAGTGCATGACATCTATCAGCACTGGGTCACACCCAAGGAGCCCAGTACCAACCCATTGGTTGTGTCAGAACCAACACAACCAGTGGTTCAGACCACATCAAAGCACACTCTATTAGCTCAACAAACAAACACACACCAGACCCGGTTGGGAAGAATTCAGCTTCGTGGAGTTAGCCCTCCACATAGCAGCTGATACATTATGCTCCGGAGGGGGGAGCAATATTCATATGCAGCTGGAGAGGCAACCCCACCCACAGATGGACCAAGAGAAAAATTACAACAAGAGGGTTCACATAACCCACACATGGACATTCCTGGAGCACCTAGCTTAGGCAATAACAGAGATTGTGCCTCTGAGCCCCCCAAGATACCTACTACACAAGGCCACCATACAAAGGCATAGCAGAACCACCTAATACACAGAAAAAAATGCAAAGAGGCATTTAAAATGAGGAAACAAAGAAACATGCCCCAAATGAAGAAACAGAAGAAATCCCCAGAAAAAGAACTAAAAAAAAAAAAAAAATGGAGGCAAGCAAGCTACCAGATATATAATTCAAAACAATGATTCAAGGAACTTAGTAAGGACATCAAAACCATAAAAAAAGAACCAGTCAGAAATGAAGAATATAATGTCTGAAATGAAGAATACACTAGAAAGAATCCAGAACAGGCTGGATGAGGCAGAGTATTGAAACAGCGATTTAAAAGACAAGGTAGCAGCAAATACACATAGAAGCAAAAAGAAAAAGAAAGATTAAAAAATAAGGATAGTCTAAAGAACCTCTGGGACAACATGAAGTATAAAAACAACCACATTCTAGAGGCATCAGAAAAAGAAGAGAGAGAGCAAAGAATCAAGAATCTATTTGATAAAATAATGACTGAAAATCTCCTTAACTTGGTGAAAGAAAAGACAGACAGGTATAGGAAGTACAGACTGTCACAATGAAAGTGACCCAAAGAGGCCCACATCAAGACACATTATAATTAAAATTTCAAAGGTGAAAGACAAAGAGAGAATCTTAAAAGCAGCAAGAAAGACAGTTAGTTACCTATAAGGGAGCTCCACATAACTGTCAGGTTATTTCTCAGCAGAAACATTTCAACCAGAAGGGATTGACATGAAATATTCAAAATAATATAAAGTAAGGACCTACAACCCAGACTACTCAACCCAGCAAGTCTATCATTCAAAATTGAAGGTGAAATAAGGAGCTTCCCAGACAAGAAAAAGCTAAAGGAGCTTACTACCACCAAACCAGTATAACAAGAAATGTTAAAGGGTCTTGTTTGAAGAGAAGGAGAAGCAGCAGGATGAGAAAGAAAAGATGAAGAATGAGAAGAAGAAAGGAGGAGAAGGAGAAGAAGAGGAAGAACATAGTTATGAAGAATAAAATGATAAGTACATATCTATCAATAATCGCTTTAAATGTAAATAGACTAAGTTCACCAATCAAAAGACATATGGTAGCTGAATGGATAAGAAATCAATACCCACATATATGCTGTCTACAAGACATCTTAAACCAGATGGAGGTAATTGATATTTTCAGAGCATTTCATCCAAACAGCAGAACATACGTTCTTCTCAAGTGTACATGGAACATTTTCTAGGATAGACCACATGCTAGGACAAAAAAAGTCATATCAAGCATCATCTGCAACCTCAGTGGTGTGAAACTAGAAATCAATCACAAGAAAAAAGCTGAAATCACACAAACACATGGAGGCTAAATAATATGTTGCTAAACAATGAATGTTAACAATGATATCAAGGAAATCAAAAGTTACCTTGAGACAAATGAAAATGAACACACAGCAACCTGATATCAAACTATACTACATAGTATTGTGCCAGTTGCAGTACTGGAAATATGAAGGGGGACACTGTGAAAAGTATATGATTGTATATCTACTAAGCTATATACCTGAAACCAATACAAGATAAAGTCAAACAAAAAAAGGGGGGGAGGGAGAGTTCCTGATAACTAACAGAGTAGGTTTATTATAAATTGATTAAAATCCCCAAATATAAGAAGGGGTATTGGGCCTTGTTCGTTACTAAGGCACTGGGAAGAATTGGGAGAATAAGCTATAGCCAGTGGGTATAGATCATGCTCTGGGTTGAGTAGAATAATTCCTGATGTAATACATTTAAAGGGACAACAAAAGAGACATCAGAATCCAGGCTTACAACAAGGGCTGCATACAGCCCCGGCAGAGCTATGTCCCTTTTACAAACTTTTGATATCCTAGGTTAGTTAAAGTCACTAAAAAGCAATATCTATCACTCAAACTATAGGTCAGTGCCCAGATAAAGTAGAAAGAGTGTCAAGGGAAATTAACCCACACCATGTCATAAATAATTAGTCTGGATATTGGGCATGAACCAATGGGGAAAAAATAGCTATGAAAAGCCATGAAAACATACAAGACAGAGGGAAAATGTGATGAGCAATAGAAAACAAAGCCTGTAATAAAATAGAATTGCAATGACTTTTATTTATCATGCTGTTTGACTGGTACAAACAACCCTGATGCTAACAAATAATTAGGCAGGTACTATTATTATAGATTAAAGAAAGCTGTGGTAAGCATCAGGCTGGAGGCCACAAAGCAAGGGAAGATCTGATTCTAACACAAACATAATAATATACACAGATTAATAAAATGGCAGGTGGCGAACACTGCAATAAAATCAACAATGATAATTATGTTTACATAAAAGAGTGTACATTGTCATTTGCCTCAACAGATGAATAAGCAAACAAAATAAACATAAAAAAGAGTGAGGATATGGGAAAATATTTAGATGGTAATATTGTCATATTTCATAGCAGTGAGTAAATTGATATTTTTATAGTGGGACTGTAGTTGAAATTCCTAAGATATAACTTCTTAACACAGGATAAGTAACATCATACAGGGTTCTACTAGCCTCTACTATGAAAAATCTTATTGAAACTTAGCAATTCTTTTAATTCCACCTCACATTTTTCCTTATGTTAAATTCACCTTATGTTAAATGATAGAATGACATTTACTACATTTTAGTGTGAGATTATATTTTTATGTCACTACTGCTTTCTTTATGCATCAAAGGATGACAAGAAAAGCGTTACCAAATGTTAACACCCTTAAAAATTTTGAGTGGGGGGATATTATATAATTTATATGGTTCTTCTGAATATTTTTGGTATTGTTTTATTTATATAAATGATATAAAGTCTTTACTAATGTGAGCAAAATAATTATAATATTTTTATATTATTGATTGAATTTTAAACTTTAATTTAATTTTGATTTTAGAGAGAAGGGAAGGGAGGGAGAAATAGAAGGCTAGAAACATTGATATGAGAGGGAAACAGCAACTGGTTGCTTTCTGTACACAGCCTGACCTGGGATCAAACCTGCAACCCAGGCATGTGCCCTGACCAGGAATTGAACTGGTGACCTTTCTGTTTCCAGGACAATGCCCAACCAACTGAGTCACACCGCCTGGGGCTTGATTGAATTTTTTAATACTTAACTGAACAGTATCACAATACCATAATTAAAATTTTGTAGAAGGTCCACTTGTGTATATAATTTTATCCCAATTTGAAATCCCTGAATCATTCTCTTTTTTCCCTATTGATACATCAATAAAAGAATTAAATACTATATAGACCAATGGTGCTGATGAGAATGTCATTAAAATTATTTACCATAAGATCTAGGCTGATGAAGAGTGAAGGGTAGTGAAGCTAGCAAGGTCATGACTTCTTCAACCAAACATCATCTATATTGACTTTTCCATATCTTACCAAGCAATATGTTAAATAGCAGTGAAGGGAGAAAGTGCACAAGGAAGGTAAGACATGAAATGTGGCCTGAGAATTTTAGTGAGAACATTTCAATGAGAACAGCTCTATGTGGTATTAAAGACCTCAAATGTAGTTTTTCTATATTTTTTCCTCTTTTGCTCAATCCCTCCACCTCCACCCCAGCCCCCAAAACCTCCAACAGCTGTCAACCTGCTCTCTATCTATGAGTCTGTCTCTATTTTGTTCATCAGTTTATTTTGTTCCTTACATTCCACATATGAGTAAAATCATATGGTATTTGTCTTTCTCTAACTGGCTTATTTCACTTAGCATAATGATTTCCACATCTATCAATGCTGTCATAAAAGATAAGATTTCCTCCTTTTTATGGCCAGCTAGTATTCCATTGTGTATATATACCACAGCTTTTTAATCTACTCAACTACTTAAACTCATGGACATGGACAAAAGTGTGGTGAGAGGGGTAGGGGTAGGAGGGGTGGGGGAAAGTGGAGGAGGGTATTGGGGGAATAAATAGTGATGGAAGGAGACTTGACTCGGGGTGGTGAACACACAATACAGTGTACAGATGATGTGAAATTGTGCCCCTGAAACCTCTATAATTTTGTTAACCAGTGTCACCCCAATAAATTCAATAAAAAGGGGAAAGAAGATCTTAAATGAAGTGAGATGACTGGATTATTGCTAAAGTGGCAATGTAAGTCATTGGATTAGATGGAAGCCTGGAGCTGTGTGGCAGTGGTAAGATCGTAAACTTTTTCACTGTGAACTAAACCAGAAGCTAGGGTGCCGAAGAACTTGTGATATGGACTAAATTCATGTACTTAATTATAAAGACCATTACAGAATGAAGGTGTAAAATATAGGATTCACACAGAAGCCAGAGAGATGCCAACTATACATGATGCTTTCAAGTATAATAATTAGGTGTGAATGTGAGGGAGTAAATTAAGGTCTCTAATTGAGTGGTTGTTCAGACTAGTAGGGGAAAAGGAAAGATAGGTACAATCCAAAGGTAAATACAAAAGTTAAGGAAAAACTTGAGGGTATAAAACCACTTTATTAGCAGTGAGGTTTCCAGAAGTCACTCTGCAGAAATTAATGATGGCTCTCGAAGGGAATGCCACAAAAGGAAAGAGAGAAAGAAAGGAAAAAAACCAGAATGGGAACAGGAATATGGGATGTATGTTGACCGTAAGTGTTAACTCATCTGATTGATGGATCTATGATGAAGAACAATCTGAAGCCCGGACATTGTAGGTACTCAGCAAATGTTATAAAAAGAGTAAATAAATTAACAAATTAAATATCAGCCTCAAGTATGGAATGAAAATTTGCTATAAAGTTTTAATTTACTTTCCAGAGGCAAGCATGTGGCTGAAAGAGACTAAAAATTGCCATCAATTCTATATTTGTTGTGAAAAAGGAGTGCCCAGGATGAAGTATGTCAATCAAAGAGAAAGATTTCTAAAATGCCACCTAGGAGAAAAATGAACATACTGTCCCTACAGAAGTTCTACACAAGGTGTATGATCAAAACCAGAGGGTAGGCCAAGAAAAAAGAGAAATGAGATATCTTCACCTTTCTCAAAGGGCATTAAATGGACAGTGGGGATGTCCATGGGCTGCAAAGGCTTGGTCTTTGTTTGTCTGATGATTCCTGTTAGAGGTTCAAGTCAATTTCCCATCTAAAATTTTAAGGTCAGGAAATTTTGAAGACCTGACAGATTATCAAAGTGGATAAAACTAGGGAAGCCATCTTGGAATTAAAACTAAAACAAGTTTCACCCTGACCAGTGTGGCTCAGTTGGTTGGGTGTTGCCCCACAAAGCACAAGGTCACACTGGTAGGTTCAATTCCCAGTCAGGGCACATGCCTGGGTTGCGGGTTCGTACCTGGTCAGGGCATGTACAAGAGGCAGCCTATTGATGTTTCCCTCCCTCTCTTTATCCCTCCTTTCCCTCTCTCTAAAAATTGGTAAATAAAATCTTAAAAATAAAATGAAGCAAATTTCTTTTTTTGGCTAATTGTCAGATGCTATTGGAGATTTAGAAGATACTTAAAAAATTCTACATCAGAGTTCCGGCCAAGATGGAGGCATAGGTAGAAACACTTCACTTTCTCTTACAACCAAAAGGAGGGTAACAAGCAATCTAAAATCAATAAACAACCAAAAGTACCAGAAAATCAAACTTCATTGAACTCCATCAATCAAAGAATTAAAGAAAAAATCAACCAGAACAACCAGACCAGTAAGGCAGACACTGCAGGCAGACTCAGAAAAACCTCAGTGAGGCAGATGAGGGGCGGGGCTGGCTGCTGAGCTCCTCCGCAGACTTCTCCGGGAGGAGTTGACTTAAGGGGAAAACTGAGACTCAGAGCTGACTATGGACTAAAGCTGGGGTTGCCACAGTGGGAGATACTTCCAGTCTCACACAGAGTCCTTTGGAAAGTGTGCTAGAGACAAGCAGGTGAGCCACATTGTTCCTTCTCTGGCCTCTCCCCCACAGGCAGCCCACAAAGCAAGGAGGGTTGCCTTGCCAGGGTGAATACCTAAGGCCCTGCCCCCTTACAACCTATCAGCTGCACCTGACAAAGAAATATGGCCCAAATGAAAGAACAAAGCAAAACCTCAGGACTAAGCAATGAGGAGATTGCCAACCTATCTGATGGAGAATTTAAAGCCTTGGTAATCAAAATGTTCACAGAACTGATTGAGCTTGGTCAAAAAATGAAAGAACAAATGAAAGATACCTAAAATGAAATAAAGCAAAATATTCAGGGAACCAACAGTGACAGGAAGGAAATCAGTATTCAAAGCAACGATTTGGAACAAAAGGAAGAAATAAACATCCAACTGTATCAGAATGAAGAAATAAGAATCCAGAAAAATGAAGAGAGGCTGAGGATTCTCTGGGACAACCTGAAATGTTCCAGTATCCAAATTATAGGGGTGCCAGAAGGAGAACAACAGCAAGAAATTGAAAACTTATTTGAACAAATAATGAAGGAAAATTTCCCTAATCTGGCAAAGGAAATAGACTTCCAGGAAGTCCAGGAAGCCCAGAGAGTCCCAAAGAAGTTGGACCCAAAGAGGAATACACCAAGGCACATCATCATTAAGTCACCCAAGATTAAAGACAGAGAAAATCCTAAAAGCAGCAAGAGAAAAGGAGACAGTTGCCTACAAAAGAGTTCCCATGAGATTATCAGGTAATTTCTCAAAACAAACCTTGCAGGCAAGAAGGGGCTGGAAAGTATTTGAAACCATGAAAGGCAAGGACCTACATCCAAGATTGCTCTATCCAACAAAGCTTTCATTTAGAATGGAAGGGCAGATAAAGTGCTTCCCAGATAAGGTCAAGTTAAAGGAATTCATCGTCGCCAAGCCATTATTATATGAAACATTAAAGGGACTTATCTAAGAAAAAGATCAAAAATATTAACAGTAAAATGACAACAAACTCACAACTATCAACAAATGAAACTAAAATAAAAGAAAAACAATGAAAACAAAAACTAAGCAAACAACCAGAATAGGAGCAGAAATCAGAGAAATGGGACATCAGGCAGAGGGAGTTCAGTGGGGAAGGGGAAGGGAGGAATGTGGGGGGGAAAGGTACAGGGAAGAAGAAGCATAATTAGTAGGCATAAAATAGACAAGGAGAAATCAAAAAAATGGTATAGGAAACAGAGGACTCAAAGAACTTAATATGTACAACCCATGGACATGAACTAAGAAGGGGGGAATGGGGCAGGGTAGAGGGGCAGGGTGGAGGGAGGATAAAAATTGGGAAAACTGTAATAGCATAATCAATAAAAAAATACTTAAAAAAAGAAAAAAAAAGAAAACACAGCAGAAGAAGTCCGACAAGTCAGAATTTTTATTTAGGTCCTAACGTAACTGCTAAGCCACAGCAACAAAATATTGCTATTAGGTCCTTTTGCCATTTATTTCATTTCTATAGTTTCCATATTGAAAAAATCTCCAATTATTTGATTTAATGTATGTAATTTACACTTATAAAGCCATTGCTATTTCTACTGTTTAAATTTTGGTGATACAGAATTCTTAAAAATGTCTTTTTGTGTTTTATAAAATCAAGCTTTAAATGACAATGATAAATTAAGTTAAATGTGCATGTCTTTTTTAAAAAAGGGGGCCACTTTAAAGTGGATTTTAAGACAGTCTGTAAGGTACAAACCCACCATCTTCTCAGATCACTGGCCACCTGAATAAAGTGCCCATAAACATTCAAAAAAAAATCTACATCATTTTTAATCTCTCATGAGGACACTCAGTGTGAAAGTTTACATAAAATTCTTCCTTAATCCATCGTCTTAAACTAATATATTTTTATTTAGTTTCATTGGGCATATTTTTAATTTAGAAGAAATTATTTTATTATAAAAATAATCAAAACTGAAGAAATGCAAATTAACTTTTACTACCACCCAATAAAAGGTTTATTTCTATGGTTTCTTCCTTCTCTCTCTCTCATGTTCTCATCATATTTCCAATAGTGTTTTGATATCTCATTGAATATTTATACTGTCATTGATCAAAATATTCCCTCACTATTCAGTATGCATCCCTTCCTTTCCCCTTTATATTTAATAATTATTAAAAATAAATATGTTATGAATATATCCATGCCTCTCATTCTAAGTAATTTTAAAAATTGGATCACAAAATAAGAGCATTATTTAGTTAAGTTATATGAATATGTAATGACTCTTAAAATCCATTGCCAAATTGTATAAATAGGAACAGTTCTTTGTAATACAGCCACAGGTGAAAGTGATGAATAATCCTGCCAGGTTTTTTTTTCAATCTCAAGAAATCTCAGTGTTACAAATACTGCTTTCATATTTGCTAATTAAGGGTAAAAAAGGTTAATTGCATTTCTTTGGTAACTAATAAAATTTAACTAACTAATTAATTCTTCATCCCTCTCTCCTCCAAGTATGTTATTACTTGTGTTCTGGTATAGAACATAATGTGGCAATGGAATTCATGTAAAAGTTTATGTCAGAAGACCTGGCCTTGAAGTCTGCTTTGCCTACTTGTGTGACTGTTTTCTAAATTTCATATAAAAAACACGTAAGTCCAGAGGAAGAATATTGTCATCCATTTTTGAAATGTCTGGCATTTAATCCAGTATTCATCACTAGCAGGGAGTAGGGAAATGTTTGTTGATTGGCGGTGTGCCCTCAGATGACTTACCTAATCTAGGTTTCACTTTTCTGTAAAATGAAGCTAGCAGTGATAGTCTCAAGAAAACCTGGGTAGGACCTCAAGCTTTTCTATTCATATTCCCTTTTTAAATATGGTTTATTTGTTTATACCAATTGTAGGTTTTCCCCAGTTGTAGGTTTAACCCTTATTTCCCCTCTTTTTCCTATAAATTGTTTTCTAGCTCCTTTTGTATGAGGTCATAATGTTCTGTCATTGACAAATATTTTATTCTTTTATGTACTTGCTCAGTACTACTTCTAGGTAGCATTACAAATGCCAAAGAAGACATTTGTTTAAGTGCTGATTGGTGCAATATTCAAACTATAAATTTAGTTGACAAAATGTCTACTTTATAACATTTAGTGGAAATAAGATCATGATTCAACTTTTCAGTTATCTTTTATTCTCTCTTTTATATTAACTTCAGGGACGAGGACATAAACATACCCTCCTGTCCATGATGTGCCACTTTCATTGTTGTGGTCAAGGCTCTGTTCTTACTTCATTCCTGTTCCATTCACAACAGACCTCGCCTCCAGCCACACCCATAGACAGCCACTCTGGTGTGTACTTAAGCATCTGTCCATTTTGCAATTTCCATATATACACACATACACACACATACACATATATACATATTTGCCGTTTTCTTATATATATATACATATTTCACCCAGATTGCGTATTGCTTATTCCCCAGAATACTTATCATTTTGTTACATTGTGAGTGGTATTTATAAATTATATACTTTGGTAGATATTGCTGGAATTCAGGAATACTTTTATTTTTCACTGTTTTCTCTTAGTTACTTAAGTAAACTTTTAAATTATATATAATAGCTTTGAGTTGACTACTCAGGATTTTTTATGTATGCAATCATGAAATCTATGAATAATATTTTTCCATTTGACTATATTATTTTTATAATTATGTTAACAAAAATTTTTATAATCACAACAAATAGCAATTATGTCTACTACTGCTATTTTTATACTTTAAAGCAGTACATTAAAATATACAGTAGAGTTTGATAATCACTAATAGTTTCAAATAAATCAATTTTCTAGATTTATGTATTTTGAAATATGTTTTTTCAATGCTTACTGAATTTTAGCCAAGGTCTTTATTATTTCTTGCATAATTATAATTATTTTCTAACTAATTATACATCAAGTATAAATCATATTTAATACTTTTTTATTTTACATATTTTTCCATGAGAGCAGATAAGCTTATGATATAGTAAGCAATAAAACCTTACACACCTAAATTCCCTCAGATTTTTCAACTGAAATATGAAACAAGAGAAAAACAGCAGCCTGTTCCTACTTTCAAAAATATTACCATCCTCTAAAGACAGAACCACACACAAAAAAAAGATTCCACAACATCTTATGCCCAGCACATTAAGATATTAACCAAGTCATGTATACAACTATCTGGAATCTGAAACTTCAGCCAGATTGTAAGCATCTTCATTTGTGACAACCCTAAGAAGCTCTGATACTGTCAGCCTGTGATATATTAATTGTAAATATGTAAGTACCTAAGATATTTATTAAATTATCTCTTACACGTGTAAGAACAAATTGAAAAACAATTAGTCATCATTCATCACTAATTACAAGAATTGATCGAATGTCTGCTCTATGTTCTAAGAAAGGGTTAATGTTTGATTCTATTCTCCATGAATTTTAACTACATACCTAAAAGATGGGATCTCACCAATTAGACATTCGGATGCCAGATGAAAACTGCTTTTAAATCTTGTGATGTTGATTGACAATGGTCACCACTACAATGACAGAAGTTAATACCCATGATGGCCCTAGTAGCCATCAGCATAATTTCAATCTCTGTGACACACAGCCCCAAAAGTAAGAAAAGAAAGAGTCATTAATACCATGTAACACACATTTAAATAACTTTTTAAACACTATTACTATCTTTCTTAGATAAATTTTTCTAATTTGCCCTGGGAAGCACATTTTTATCTTCCTTTTTATATTGAGTGATGCCGAGAAAAATATTAATACTATAAAAGACAGTATCCTACTCAGAGGACAGGGCTGTAACAGTTACACACCATCCAACTAAACTCTGAATCCATCGCCTTTACACCTACCTCCATCCGCAATCAGTTTGAAAAACTCCTGTGCACTGTGAGGGTTATTTCTTGGGAACTACTATTGAAGAGAAAGGATAAGGGCATTGCTTCCTTTGGGTCTACCCAAACCCCCATAGAGTACTTGAGGGTACCATGTGCTACTTCTGCTGAAATAATTAGTTCTTGTTTTAAGCCTGGCACTTAAACAGTCCAGAACTTGGCTGTGTTTGTATGCCCCAAACGAGGCAGTTGCTGCATCTTAGAACCAACAGAGAATAAATAACCACTGAGTGTTTATGTATGTGTCTTCTTTTATGAATGCATAAGCCCCTCGGGGTAAAAATACATCATGAGAAAAGTGATACACAGAAAGATATCATGAATATTTCCTGTGGTGGGTCAAGAGCCTCTCAGGGTGACCAGTATCATCTGTCTACATTCTAATTGAATCCTGTATCCTTTAGCCACAGAGTTCCTCTCTTACCTCTCAGCTGGAACATTTAACATGACACACAGCCCCAAGAATTCATCCCTAACAGTGCCATTAGCTCACGATCTAATGGAATCACTTTTTGTCATTATGTAAGATCATTTATTTATTTGAATGTCCCCATTAACAGAATCATACTGACCCAGGCAATTATTGATGTAGAGATTTGATTTTGTTCTCAATTAGTTTACTTTCATGACAGTAAAATAAGATAATGAAATGTGCATCCATATAGAATAATTAAATAAAGAGTTCACAGACTATTTAGATGCATAGTTTAAACAGAACAAGTAAGGTAAATGTATTAGTTTCCAAATACTACTATAAGTTACATGCTCCTTCCATGCTCCCCACTGCTACAGAGAGAGTGTTTCCATTTTCAGTTCATATAAATAATGCTGAAGAAATAACTGTATATGAAAGGTATTCCAATTACACATCTTTGTCAATGCATTCATTTATGTTAAATCTACAGAAGTAAACACACAATGATGTGTTCACAACAGAGTCTAAGTTTTACATAGAAATTATTCATTCCTCCTAAATAATTAGCCCATTGATTTACTAGGAATTCCGCTAAAAATATAGACTAATTTATTTCTTGGCAAATTTCGTCTAAACCATTCTCCATGAAGAGCAGATGGGATTTAGGCAAAAATAATCTACAAATAACCCTGATGAAAAAAAATCTGATTTTATAATCAGGAACCAATTAATGAGCAAACTGTACAAGTTTTAAAATGACATCTTATAGTTGATTTTCTCACAAGATCCCTATCAAAATTTCGTTGTAATATTTAGGTCTAAAGAAAAGGTTCTCATGGTATATACAACATTGTTGCATTTCATTACATCAAAGACTTGTTTTCTTCACCCATCCTTTTCTTTCAAGCTGGTTGTTCCTTTTTTAATGAGCTGGACGCACTCCACCTATTATGTGATAACCATCAAGTCTGTGTTTAACCTGGAAAGCTGACCCATGTAGGGACTTTAATTCAGTAAACTAGTCCGAGTTTTCGGAAATGCTGAAAACATGGAAAGATGAAGTACCCAGATATAAATTACCTGCAATTTACTCCTCAAACCAGAGGTATCAAGGGAGGAAGAGAAAATGATATTGGAGTCCAGAAGCCTGGGTCATCAGTAGGGAGCTGGAACCCCAGTGAAGGGGCTGTCAAGGGCCCAGCAGATGAGCCACCACAGAAGTGGCCACCAGCTGGGGACTGGAACTCCGGAGGAGAAACCCACTAGCAGGAGTTGGACCAATAGCGTGAGTTTCCAGTTGGAAATGAGACCACTGAGGAAACAACTGGTGACAAGATGGGCCTGCCTAAAAAGAACATAAATCATGCAGGAATAGCCACAGCTAAACATTCCACCTTAAGCAGAGGCTGAGAACTAGCCTTGCTGCCCTTACCCCACTCCAAGCTCCTGCCACGCTGGCTGACAGGACATAAATTGTAAGTGGAAGTCAGTAGACAATGGAATCAAGAAATGTAGTTTTCAAAGATCAGTTCTCTACTACAGAGAGAAGAATGGGGTGAGGAATAGGCAACATGGCTAGAATAACGACCCAGAAAAGATAAAAGCAGGTATTAACCTTAAAAAAAATCCAGTCTTATATAATTGGAATCTGGTCTACTGCTCATTGTCCACTGTCTAGTGGAAACAATTGCTCATATGCTCTAATGTGCATTGCCATCATGATTATTACCTTATCTTAGTGTTGGATATAATAAATCTTTAACTGCTTGGGGAAGTATTTGGGCCCCATTAATAAAAATCCACTTCTGCTGGAATGGGCAGTGAAATTCACTGCCTCGGTGCCCATTCCAGCCTGGCAAGCTGGTTAACCTCCTTATTTTGATATGTGGACCTTTACATTATCGCTGTCTCAGTCACAATTGTCAGAAAATATACATAGCATTATCATCAGCAAAACCAATACCCACATTCACACTTCCTCTAACCAGGCTCATAACAATTGTGAGGAATCAGAGCCTGGTGGTGTTACTCTTGTCAAGGAAGGAGAAATAAAGATCAGCGATTTTGACTAACCTCATCTGAGTCAAGATCCAAAAGCTGGTTTACAAAATTAATTAAATAAGTTGCAATGATTGGATAAGTACTTCAGGGACACCATGAAGAGACAACCACTATCATAAACAATTTTGGCTTTTGAGAAAACTGTGTGGTTTCTTTATAGATAAATTAGAAAGATAAAAAAACTAATTTTAACAAACATACTGATACACAGATTATGTGAATTCAATATGAGAAACAAGATTACTCTGGGGAAAAACTTATTTAGAAAAAAATAAATGCGCTTGCCTTCTATTTAGGCAGTGTAACATAAACGATATGGCATTTATTAGCCTTTACAGACTCTTTCCTTCCTTAGATTACCACACCAATATCTCTAACATTGCAAAGAACAGTTTGTTAAATGCCATCTGTGGTCTTCGAATTATCTTTAGTATAGTTTTCTAAGTGACTGCTGAAGAGAGAAAATAAGTCATATTGTTTGTGCTTCTCCAAACTTAATTTGATCTTCAATTTTATCTTGCAGTAAAATATGTTCTTTTAGTCATGTGATAATTCAGTTTACCCTAGCAAATTATGTGACAATTCAAAAAGGCAGTATTGTACTTAAATGTAATGATTATTTCTTGAGCATTCTCCCTCTCTTTGGTATTAGAATATAGGTATCATTACCTGAATCACATAGCTTCCTTTTTGTAGTTATCATGAAACTAAAATAGTGACATGAATATAGGGAAACGTGTACACACCTACTGATACACATAGGTGTTCGTGTGTGTATAAATACACACATAACTATTTGTGTGCACGTGTATCTTTTAGTTGGATATACACACTTAGGTTTACCATTGAATATAGAAGAATGCAGATAAGAGAGCAGCAATGCGAGGAAAGTAGATCTATCATAGCCGTACAAACAGAAACGGGAAGACAGAAGCGTATATATGAATACATATGTGTGCTCTCCTGGGTGTACATGTAGAGCCACGGGGTTGGTACTCTTTTGATCTATGACTTCTCTCATGAGCTTCACCTTGCATTGGCTCTGAGCTTGTGGTATCGCGGTAAGTGTAAGAAACACTTCAGCACGGACACAGCAGCAGTTTGAACTGGGGGATTTATTACAGAAAATGGGAAGTTTTTACCTGAAACATTTTGACCCAGAGATTCAGGGAAAGATATGAAAAATTCAAGGACAAGTACACAAGGATCAAATTGCCAAGGTGCAGGGAAGAGGTACAGAAACCTGGCTCACCCGAGACGTGTAATTGCTCACTCAGACAGACACCACCATGTGCCTGTCCAAAAATAGAGTGACTACATCTCTCCTCTCTTAACCTCTTGGCCCCAATTTCATTTTTTTCCATTTTGGTCTCCTTTTGATGTGTGAGGAGGACTTGTTTATTTGTGTTCAGTGTGGTCTCACAAGAAATGGTAGATGCAGAGACACCGCTAGCCAGCACAACCTGAAATTCTACTGTTAAAGAAGCCTGCTGCCCAGTGGTGGCGGGAAGGAGGGAGGCAGAGGTTTGGGGATGAGGAGTTGAAAAGCAGCGAGGCATTGAAATAATACACAGCTTCCAGGTTACTAATGATATTATAGAAACATGGGTCTGCATGGTTACATTGAAGGACCAATAGCAATAACTATGTAATTCTATATTCTTGGTTTCTTTCTTTGTTTAATCTTTATTTTCTTATTTTCTTTTATTTTTAAATTATACAAGTATATTTTAATGTTAAATTATATCAATTCATTTTAAATGTAGTTCAGCCAATGGTATGAATATGCTAACATGATTTAATTCTATTGCTCTCCTCAACCCTTACCATATTTATTTTGAACCAAAGATTCCCACAGGTAAGTTTTTCTATTAGTCTATTATATTTACCCCCTCTCTAGTTTCATTAATAAATACAGTTAAAGAATAAAAGTAAATAGGTATTTCTGACATTCACCAAACATGGGTCATATATTGGCATTCACGTACCGGGTGAGGCAAAAGGAGCTTTCCAGTTGTTTGTATGGAAAATAACACAGTAATAAACTGTGTTTCACGTACTCACAACTATTAACCTACTTTTGCCCCGCCCTGTATACTATTTCTAAACTGGCACGTACTATTTCTGTTTAACTTTATAACCGAACAAGGGGGAAGAAAGGATAGGTGTGGGGATCTGTAAATAGTGCGCGTGAGGCAGCTGAGGCTGCAGTGAACAAAGGACATGCTCATCCAGATTCCCCGAGGGAGAGAAAGTGCGGGTCCCACAGCTCGGTTCGCGCCTCTTCTCGGATCTTCCGACCCAGGAATTCTCCCACTAGGACATGTGTGTGAAACTGCGCTAGGAAATGTACAATCTTGCTTGTAGCAGCCTAAGTTATGGTGAAAGAAATCCAGAAATCAACCTAAAATGTTCATCAACCAATAACTGATCAAATGTATCATGGTTTATTTAAACATAAAATATTATGAAGTTTAAAATTAAATAGATACATATTGTATTTGTCCCATGTATAATGCGCACCCATGGTTTTGGCACAAACTTTCAGGGAAAAAATCTTTTGTTTTAATTTTTTCATTCAACTTTTATTTCTTTATATTTAGAAACAAAAGTGATTATCATATTTCAGGGTTATTATTTTCCATACAGGCAGTGTTATTGCTTGCTAGAGTTAAACTTTTAACACATAGGATAAATAAATTAAAAACATTTATATAGATATGGAATTAGTATTATTCATGTATAATGCACAACTTTATTCTTCCCTCAAAAATTTGGGCAAAAAAAGTGTGCATTATACACAGCAAAATATGGGTATGTATTGATATGGTGATGTGTAAAAATCTCTAAGGGGTATTAAGTCCCCCAAAAAAGAAAAGAAAACAAACAACAGAATAATGTATAGAGTATGATCTAGTAAGGGTAACACTACTTACAATTTAAGTAATTTGTACCATAATATAGGTTGTCTTGGTATCTTTTCATAATATCTATGATTATAATACACACACAGAGAAATGACACTAAAAATAAAAAGCCTGCAACAGTGATTTTTGGGGAAAGAAGGTTGGAGTATAGAGAAGCTTATTTTTATTTTATAGCTTTGTGTGATTTGAATTTTTTCACGTTAATACATTATTTTCATATTAAAGTGAGTTAGTTTTTCAGGGGTGTGGGATAATAGATTATTTCACTAGTCAAATTTCTCTGTATACAATGTGTGCAAAATAAATATTATTTTAAATTAAAGGTAATGACAAGACCAATGAAAATAATGCATAGTACTTCTTTAAAAACCCTAATGAAAAAATATTTGATTATTTAAACACACATCTGAAGCAAACAGAAGAGAAAACACAGATACATAAGAGACCCTGACACATAAGGCTATCGAATGCTGAGACAATATGGAGAGAAATTACTTTAAGACATTAAAGTAACTATTACACTGAAGGTAAAGCAGTGTGTTACATAGCAAAGGAAACAACTTTAAAATATTTGGCATTATAATGAATAGTTACAAAGTCATTATATTGTAAATTCTGAAATTGATTTTTCTTAAAACTTACAGAATTGTTTTACACTTGAAATAATTTATATCTTACTCTGAAAATACAGGTAATTAGAGCAAAGCCCCACAAGTATTTTGCATGAGTTATACTTCAAATTTGCTAGTAAGCTGGTTATGAAGTTCAATTAGAAAAAAACAAAATTCATGAATTTCTGTTGCAGTAGTTTAATAAAACTAAATATTCTAGAATGCCTTTATTATGTAAAACACCTAAATACTGCTTAAATTAGAGCTAATATATTATTGAAAGCATTGCAGAGCTTACAAAACAGGTAAGTCCGGCATGAACTATATCACTACCCCCGACAAAAACTCACAAAACATAAACAAAACAGTACAACAAAAAAATTAGAGCTAAAACTGGAATGCAAAATCCACACAGAAGCCCAGGTTTGCTTCAGCCTGGGCTTCTAACCCAGAAACCTCCCTCCGGATGGAACAGCCCCACTGCGACACAGGATTCAGACCTGACAAGTCAGGGAGCTAAATCTGAGACAGACCGTCCACATGAAGACATGTACCCCAAATAACTGTCTTGATTAAAAATGGACACATAAAAACATTTGCATGTTGACCGAATACAACAAAAGAAACTGTCTGCTGGACTCTGGTGTGAAAGTAATGTTATCTTCCCTGATAATCTGCATCCATAGCTCTTCTCTTAAGCAGCCTTGGGATTTGAATGACACCACACTTTCATGCTGTGAAATCTAAATCCAAGAGGCAAGGTGAAAGTTTTTCTCCAGATTCTTAAAGCTCTCTTGCCTGGCAGAAACAAAGATGAAACTTCTCAATGCAGGCCCTGAGGATTCCCAAAATTAGAGTTCCACCAAATCATTCGTTAATTAAATTTAGGAAACAGATGAGGAATTGAAATACCCTAATCAATAGACAGTACTGACTTCAGAATTATACATAAAGAAGATACTGGAAATTTAAGAAACAATGTACAACATATGCATGGTTAAAGTGTTTAAAGAAATAATGGAAGAGAATGAAAATATTATAAAGAAATGAGACTATCAGAAATATTTTAAAAGGATACAAAATATATCTCCTGACTTTAAATTTCTCCACCCTTCCCTATGCATTCTTATTTTCCAGTTAACTCCTTTTACCATATCTTAGCTATAATGTAGAACAGTTTTCTGCTTATTTCATACCTCATACACATTGCCCTCTGGTTGTCCCATTAACCCCTGGATTTTTGGCAGAACTAACATTTCACAGTCCTTGAAAGCCTACATTTCTTCCAAGAATTTTTGTTAATCCCTAGGTATTTACCCTTAGGGCTTCCTTTCTTCTCATCTCTAGCTTCCTGTATCATAATTTTATTTATGTCTTATATTAACTAAGATATAGACTGTCTCTCCACATTCAATTTCCCTGAAAATAACCACTTTGATAAAAAATAAAAATGGGAATGGACCTTGGTACTAAAATATTTTATTGGGTAAAAAGAATTGGAGAACTTTTGATTAGTACCTGGTCAGTAGTCACTTTCCGACAAAAAAGTGTGAATTATCACAGACTGGTTCTGAATTGAGCCTCTGTGGGAAAGGCTGAAATAAAGGCAGGGATGATGGATAAGATGTCTGTCCGGAAAAAGTCCAGCCATTGTAAATATAATGAGAATGGTTTTCATGACATCAATGTAACCTGGCAACCAAGGAGATTGGACTGGAATGCACATGCGTGAACATGAATGACATCACTGTCCTAGTCAGCAGGGGAGGTAGACACCATTGAGTGAGCATGTGTACTGTGTGGCTATTGCATTCAAAATGACTGAGTGAGTAGAGCAATGAATCCACATCAAATTTTGCATTAAGCTTGAATGTTCCTATGTGGAAACTATTCAGATGATTCAGAAGGCTGCAGCTATGGGCAACTGGTGACTGGCAGCTTCATCACAACAACGTACCAGCTCATGCATCACATCTCTATGCACAGTTTTTTGGCAAAACATCAAATCACAAAGGTGACTCAGCCTCCCTACAGCCCAGATTTGGCATTCTGCAACTTCTGGCTTTTCCCAAAACTAAAATCACCTTTGAAAGGGAAGAGATTTCAAACCATTGATGAGACTCAGGGGCAGCTCATGGAGATTGGGAGAGGACTAAAGGGGACTGAGACATCATTGTCCTATGTACAATGTTTCTTGGATCTTGTACCTTCTTCAATAAATGTCTCTATTTTTCATATTACATGGCTGGATACCTTCTAGACAGACCTCATATATTACCTAATGAAAGTATGGAGAGCAAGAAAGTCAATCAGGGCTTAAACCTAGACCTGGAAGTGCTGTCCCCTGCTGTGTGTGCCCTACCCCTTCCTGGAAACATAAGGAAATAAATGGAGGGGAATTATATGAACATACACTAGACAAAGAAAGACATTGCTAAGGTACTTAGAGGCCATATTCCTTGGCCCTAAGTGAAAAACCTCCTTCTTCCTAGAAAGCAAGGTGATAATGACAAGTCCAACTTATAAACTGCAGGTTACTTGCTATGTGAGATTCTGATCACATTTTTCAATCTCTCCTAACACAGTTTTCTCATCTGTAAAATTGTGTATAGGGAGATTTTCTTAAAGATAAATTATATAAAATACAAAAAATATCTGACATGTTCTAGCCCTGCCAAACTGATTATCAGCCTTCACTCATTCTCCAGTGTTTTTTTTTTTTTTTTTTTTTGCAAGTCTTCACAAGTTTGACTCACCGGTCTGTTACCTTATCAGTTTGTTGTATTTTCCTTCATTTCTTGGACACTGGTAGTCTTTAGGAATTTGTTCACACATTTTCTTACCTATATACTTTGTTGTTTTTTTAATTAATTAATTTATTTTTATTGAGTTACAATTGTCTACATTTTCTCCCCATCCCTCCACCCCACCCCAGCCAGTCCCACCTCCCTTCCCCACCTCTACTGTCCCCCTTGATTTTGTCCTTGTGTCCTTTATAGTAGCTCCTATAGACCCCTCTCCCCACTATCCCCTCCCCACTCCCCTCTGGCTATTGTTACAATGTTCTTAATTTCAATGTCTCTGGTTGTATTTTGTTTGCTTTTTTCTTTTGTTGATTATGTTCCAGTTAAAGGTGAGATCATATGGTATTTGTCCCTCACCGCCTGGCTTATTTCACTTAGCATAATGTTTTGAATACAAGTAATCAGTGCTTAATGTGACCATATCCTTAATGTGATACCAGACAGCAGATTTTGCAGATAGTGGATAATAAAAACTGCATTACAAGGGCTAAATTTTTTGTTGAAATTAGGGAAGGGCTAACTAGCTAAAGACTGATAAGCACGTATATGGTTGAGAATATTTCCTGTTGACTGAATAGGAAAAAATATCCCAAAATAAATAGGATTCACTGGGTTGCATCTAATATTAAAAATAAAGAATGATCACAAAAATATGATCCTTATCAGTCAATATAGACCAGTTATGCTGAAGTAACAAAACAACTCCCAAACCTGAACATAGAAAAACTAAGTTCTTGCTTATGCTACAGGTTCATTGAGGACTGACTCTTTGGGTTAGGGGCAGATGCTGTCCTTTTAAGTCCTTCAGGGACTTTGCCTGACAAAGTTTCCATTAACAATTAAGTGATCTGCACATGTCTTCATAGCTTGCAAAGAGCAAGACCATGTCACTTACATTCATTTTTTGTTGGCCAAAGCAAATTACATGGTCTTTCATGTCTAGAGTAAAAGGGGGCAGAGAAATACAGTGCTATTAAGTGCCTAGAAAAATGGAGAAGCAGAATGTTTGTGATAGCCCTCATGACAGCCATATTGTCTCATAAAACTATAAACAATATAAAATAAACGTACAAGCTACTAAGGAGAAAAGGCATGCTACCTGGAAATAAATTTAAAAATAGAATTATATGAAAAACTGTGGGAGGAAAGACATGTTTCACGACTTGCCTATGCAGCCATACTGATACTTATATATGAAAGCAAAAGAATGAATTATCAGATATGTCTTTATGTTGCCAGTGAAAATGAGTTCTTGTGATGTCATGAGATAGGAATGTCAAAGGGCACACAGATGGGAGAAGTTTAAGCATAGTGGCAAGATTTACTGGCGTGAAGGGAAATGATACCCCTCCCCCACCCCCCTGGGGATGTAGAGGGCCTGCAGGCTCTGGTAGCCTCTGCTCCGAGACCCCTGATAGTCCTCCATATGCTTTCTCGGTTTTCGGGAATAAGTAGGCTTTCTTTCAAACTAACTAATCTCCTTCCCAATCCACATGCTTATGCTGGGCCATCCCCCTAACCAGTTCCTTTCCAGGATCTTCTGGGGTTTCATGCCCTCATCCAGTTTGATCCTTTTCCCAGGCTAGATACCTCCCTTTTACGATAGCCATCTTGGCTCCCACTGCACCTGTGCCTAGCAAAGGAATTTCCCCTGCTGTTTTATTTCTCTTCCCCATCATCCCAGCCAGTTGTCCCCCAGGGAGACTGGAGAAGCCAATTCTTCCTGCCCACTTAGGAATTAGCATCCATTTGGCAAAGGATGTGGCTGTTTCCTGAGTGTCTGAAGCTGTAACTTCTAGATTTAATCAGGCCCAGCTGCTCCCTTCATTTTGGTTAACACCTTGCTGCCTAAACTAACATTTTGATAGTTATAAAATGTGCCCTTTCAGCAAATTTGCTTATGGGAATACCTCCAGGTATAAGAGACTGAATTACAGAAAGAAATTTTTGAAGAGGAATGTTGTTGATGAAAATGGATGCTGACAAATCCATTTCCAAAGAGATCAGTAAATAAAGACATGAAAAGCAGTAACTGCAGCTGGAGAGAAGATGTAAGTGTTGAAACAAACACATTACAAAAACACACAGTATAAAAACCCACAGCAGTGTTTTCATAGTTCCTATCGATTAATAGGATGGTGGAGGACTGAAAAGGTAGGACCATAAAATCAGCACTTCTCTTTCCCATAGGATTGAATCCACAGTTATTGTGGCAACTTGAGTTATATAAAGAATTAATAATAGCTTGAGAAGTTTACAGGTCAACTCTCTCTCTCTCTCTCTCTCTCTCTCTCTCTCTCTCTCTCTCTCTCTATATATATATATATATATATATATATATATATATATATATATATATAAAATGCTATAAACTGATTTAATTTCTAAATTTGAAAAATCATGGTTAACTCAATACAAGGTAAAAAGCTGAATAAAACCTGGAGCCAACGCCTTTTATGAAGTATCCCTAGTGTTTAGCACAATTCTTGGTAATATCGCGGTGTTTAAGATGCATAGTTCTTATTTGCAGAGATTCATAAAAGGCAAGTTACAAAGAGTCTAAAGGCAAGACACAGATAAAGTGTATGATTTTCAAAAATAAAATAATATATCTAAATTTTTCTATATAGAAAACACATACTTAAAATTCAAAGGTTAGAATGAAACAATGAACAAAACTATCTGCCAGATGTTAATATTGTCACCATTGTTTTTCTCCTTCCCATATTTAAATCAGTAAAAATTTAGGGGAAATATAATAAAATGAAATAAGAAGGCAGACTTATATAATGATGAAAGTGATAAACAGACATGACAATACCGAATCTATTGATATCCAACAAATAGCAAGGCATTCTAATACATAAAGCAAAAATCCTGTAACAAATATTCAGAGGAATGGAAAACCCCAACTGTAGTAATGTTTTAATTCACTGTTATTATATAGCAGTTAAAATGGAAAAAAGCAAAGATATAGTAAATCAGAAACATTTAAATTATGAGATTTTATTCCATTTATATGTTTTCTGTTTTAGTTTATCATTGTTTTAATTTAGTTGAGTGTTTTGTGCTATCGCAAAGCCTTCTTAGGCACAATGACTCGAGCCTTAACTAGTAATGGTGTCAGCCCTCTTTCCTGCATGTCAGGAATCTCAAAACCCAAAATGTACGTTTTGGGATAAGCCCACTGAAATAATTTCAATGTTATTTGATCAATATTCTACTCTTATCCCAACTCAAGTGTTAATTAACCAAGTGTCTAGTATTTATGATTTGTTCTGATTTTTACTGTTTATTACATTATTTGGTTATGCTCATGAACTGAACTAATTTTTTTGGAAAAAAATGAAGATTTAGTGTTCTATAATTCCAAGAAGATAACAAGTTTACTTTCAGCAAAATGCATTATTGTACTTGATGTCCCATTGTCTTAATAGCTTCATTGTTTTGTGATTAAAAAGCCAAATACCACATTTGATCTTCGTAAATTTGCTCTAGCCTAAATATGTTAGATTCAAATTTCTCATGTGTGAAAAAAGGAACTAATGTACTGTAAATAAATGAATATAAACTGAGTTGCTGGGATTTATAATGAGATGAAATTAAGGGTTTAGTCTGCCTCTTAGCAATGAAATGAGTTCTATTCAATTGGATTATTTTTCAGTAAAAGTTTTATAAAAGTCTAAATTAGAAACACAAACTAAACCAAATTACAAACCATGTGCAAAATATAAATGCAAATTTATTTTGCAAAAGTAAACAAATGTTTGATTGGGAACATGAGCATGGGGGATTGTGATTAATTCCTTAAATGTCATGAAATGAAGGGTAATACATGCTTTCAATTCAGTGAAAATTTGTTTTTATGATGACTAGAAATTTTTAGAATCCAACTGTATCTTAACAATTATAAGGTCTAATTCTTCATTTTCCATATGGAGACAGCAGCCTAAAAAAGTTAGGCTGCTAAAAAAGCCTCCTCCGAGCCTACTCAGCCAGCACACAGATTAAAACTGGGCTTTAGCATACAAGCCCTTGTTTTCCAAAGATTTAAAGATCATTGCCATCCTTTATTATCTGACTGTTTGGGAGTTAATATATTTTAAAGCTATCTTTGGAAATTTCCAAACTGTATCAGAAAATGCTATGGGGGCTATTGATAAAGAAATGGAGAGTAGGGTGTTAATGTTGGAACTTCCAAAGACTGAAGAAAAGAGTGGTCAGAGAGAAATAAAGATATGACCTGGAGCAGAATATAATTAAGGAAGGTCCACATCAAGAGCACTCCTGTGAGCCACTAAGAAGGAAGAACTACCTAACTCCAGGCAGAACATGACAGATTTCAATGCCAGGAATTCATAAAGAAAAATGCACACAATATTTTAGATGCAAGGGTGAAATAAGGCAGAAGAGGGTACTGCCTGCCAAACTGTAAAGTATTGCACAAAATTGCTTTGCAGATGAAGGAAGCTCCAGGCATCCCTTGACGGGTGTATGGTGTGGCTATCCCTGATGGCCATGCCCTAGAAGTCAATAGGAGTGAGAAGTGACATGACTGTGTAATGATATCTGCATGCAAGCAGGATTATTTTATGATTAGGATCATCAAAATGATTAACCAATTTGTCCTCATTGTTGGGAGTTTTGTCCTGCACTGTGTGAGTTTCAGGCGAGAGCTTAACAGGTGTGTCTAGTACTGTGAGATCACTGTAAAGCACTCAAAGACACAAACTCTCCCTATCGAATGAGGAACTCATTTATTGTTTAGTGATTTAACTGAAGGGTGGTGAGGGTGGCAGGAGGAAGGGGAGGATTCCTATTGGCTGACCAAGCCTCTTTAAGAAATATGTCATTTAAGGTCCTGGAATTCGTATGTGGCTTTTACATGTTTTTCTTCATTTGGGGCAAAGACTGAGTATGTTTCTGCTCTCAGTAGTGTCAAGAAGAAAGATACAAAAGAAAGAGATATACATAAAGAAAGACTCACACAGAGACATACAATTAAACCCAGAGAAATGGCTACACAGAGCTATATGGAGACCCAGAGAGTAAACACATACAGAGAGAGAGGCAAAAAGATACACATAGGCATGGAATAGACAGGCAAAGAGACAATGAGAAACAAAGAAAAACAGAAAGGGAGACTCAAAGACACACTCCTTAGGCATTCAAAACAACTCACATGCAGAGACAAAGACACACGGACAGAAACAGCGAGATACAAGCCAGACACATTTAGCTATGTAGGAACATATAGAAAGAGAACAGGAAGAGATACATGCAGGAACAGTCACACTGAAATCCAGACTTGTGTAGTTCTGAACAGTTCACTGAATTGTGCAGTCCAGAGCTTCAGTCACACTGTCTTATCAAAATTGCCAGGGTTAAAATCAGGAATGAGTTGTTTTTAAAAAACCGCACAGATATTTCATGTACCCTTGCCTGAAACATCCCTTATGTTAAATGTTCATCAATTCTAAAGTAATGTGCATATTAGCTATTCCTTTAAACTGAAAGAGCTAAACAAATACACTAGAATTTTATTTTAATCCTCACCCAAGAATACATTTATTGATTCCAAGGAGAGGAAAAGAGGAAGAGAAGGAAAGGAAGAGGGAGAGACAGAGAGAAAGAGATGGACATCAATGGGAGAAATATGTATCCTTTGCCTCCCCTAGGTGCCCCAACTGGGGACAGAATCCGCAACCCAGGCACATGCCCTGATCAGGAAACCAATCCGTACATAACCTTTCAGCTTATGGGACAACACTCCAACCAACTGAGCCACACCCACTACAGTGATTAGAATTTTTTAATGATTCTTCAATGATTTAGTCACTTCTGCCCAGTTTTAGGATTTTTTGCCAAATTGATTTGTGACAATTGTTTTCTACTTAAGACTTTTTATTCTTATTTATTTTAGCTTTGTAGTATTTTAGGTTTTCTGGTTTCAGCCTTGTCTATTTTTATTATTTTTGTTTATACTCTTTTAAAAATATTTTTGCATTTTACTTCATAAGCTAGCTTTCTAATACACAGATTAATTTGGAATGTTTTTTATTGTAAACAATGGAAAAGTAAAGTCAAACTGGCTTAAATAATAAGAATCTTTATAGTCATTCTTACCTGAAAGTCCATAGGTCACGTAAATTTTAGGACTGATTTAATTCAATAGCTCTGTCTCCATGTTCCCGTGATTCCACTTGGGAGAGGGTGTGGGAAAGATCCGTGTGAGCGCTTCATCTTCAGGCCTGTAATCAAGTGGCTATAGTACTCCTGGTATATCTGCCAATGGCCAGCAGTGCTCTGTTAAGGTTTTCCCTTAAGAATAACTTTCCCAGAAGCGTCTTTTCAAAATCCCCCTTTGTAGGGAAATTGGAGTCAGTCAGGCTCCCTCACCCGGATGTCTGGGCAACTGTGGCTTGGCAGTGTTCTCGTGGCCTGGGGTGAGGACCCGGTGCATACAATGAAGCCCTGTTATAAAACTGAAGGTCATTATTGGCACCTTGCAGGCTTTGTGTGCACTTAGCATGTAAGGGAGTCAGGACTTCCCTCGGTGGGACTCGTGGCTTGCGGCACCCGTGGATCGCCCCACCCCAGAATAAAGGCGTCTCAGACGTCCCAGTGGTTCCGAATATATTCTTCCATCTGCCTGAATCCTGTGTGAACCTGCCCAGCCTTGAGCAGCTACAGGACACCCTTACATTTCACTGGCCCAAATCTAGTCTTGTACCATCTCCTGAACCTACCTCCGTGGCCTAGGAATGCGCTACTAAGTTTATCACAAGTTTAGGTTCTTAAACCAATCACTGGCTGGGGGTGGGATTTAGTTAATTGACTTTAATTTTTTTAGAGCTCACACCTGAGCTGAGCTTTCAAAACCACATGAGTTGCTAAAAATCAGGTGAGAGATAGATACCAACGGGAAAATTGAAATGTTAGGAAAAAAGGAAGGGTTCCCAGCCACTTGCTGGGTAGGCAACCAGTAATGTCCGCTAACATCATTATCACCATCATCATCCTCACTTTTATTTTTTTACAGGTCTTCACACAAACAAAAATCACAGGTGTGAAATACTTCACATTTATTATGGTTTTCTTTTTCATTAACATGACAGTTCTACACTATCCTCTGTTTTGGTTTTTTAATTAGAAAATTGAGAGATCTTGTGAACTGTTACCCACTCCGTGAAATCTGTCCTGATTATTAACCTCCAGGCAGAATAAATGGCACTTTTCTATGATATTTCACTTTATTGTCACAGTATTCATTGGTTTATGTTAGAGTGAGCAAGACCGTGACTCCACGGGGCCAGGTGAAGGGGGGAGGCATTTACTGTTGCAGTTTCCGGATTCATTATAGTCCTGACTACAGGAAGTACACAATTAACATTTAGTGAGTTGATTTAAATTACAGGCCATTGTAATGCTTGTAGAGTGTAGTACCTGACGTAAAAGATATTGTAAAGGATGATTCCAGATCATGATTATTTTGAGGAAAGCTCCATGAAGGCTACATCACTCTGCTTTAAGCTACGTTGAGGAAATTGTCCAGATTTTAACTTACAATAAAAACATACAGAAATCCTTCTAAAATGAGAAATAACTTTAAGATACATGAATTATATTCTTTCTGGGTAAGGAATGTGCTGTTACAGTATATTTCACATTCTTAACTCAATAAATTATAATTTTGTGTACTCACAGAATGTCTCAAATACAGTTTTTAGAAAAGCTATTAAAACACTTAGAAAAAATTACAAAATATCAGTGGGACAAAAGATGGCTCTAACAAAAGGCATATTAACTAACAAGCAAACGTCAAAAAATTATTATTTTAACATATATAATATATATATAAATATATACTTCTTTATGTATATATAATATTGCACTCTGTTTTATATATGTATAAAATATAAAGTGTAATTATTAGGAAATAACACATATAAACAAAGCCTGAGAATTACCATTCATCTCTCACAATTAAGGAATTAGAATTTAAGACTGATTTTATAAAACAGGAAAATTTTAAATCATTCAAATAATTCAAGTAAAGTTGCAAACAGAACATAATCATTTAGGACTAACACTGTGGACTGGCGCCTCCATTTCCATTCACCTTCCTCCTGTGAGTCCTTTCCGTGCAGTGCCTCCAGAGCAGAACAATGTATGCCCAGACCCCTTCACAGGGAGGGTTTGGGGTGAAAACTGGCTCTTACCAATCAAATAAAAGCACAGAAAATTTGGAGAGTGGAAGTGAATTAGAGGTTATCTCTGGCCTCTTTTTCTATTTTAGCTATTGGCAAATAGGGTTCCTGCTCTGCTGTCCAGCATCCAGTCTCCAGTTCCCCAGGTGAGGTGGTGGTGGCAGCGGCAGCCCAAGACAGTGGTAGACTCCAGCTTCCTACACGTTAGACAGCACTCACCAGTACATTCTTACACTCAGTATTTCTGAGTGATTTCAGAGATAATAGCTCCTTTGGTTGGTCAGTTCTTCAACATTCATAAACTTATTTCTGGAGTGCCAGGCTAGAGTTTGCTTCTCTATAAATTCTAACAATTTTATATCAAATGCTGTCTTACTTTTTATTTTCTGCATAGAACATTAATAGAAACAAGAAAAGGTTTCAGCAATGAAAATGTAGGAAACATGATAAAACAAGAATGCATAGAATCAGAAAATATTACATGAAATAACATAAAGAAGATCAAATATAGCAGTGATAGTAATAAATAAAATATCTAAGTTAGGTCCTCTGTTTCAAACAAAACACACTTCTATAATGTGTCAAATTAATTTACAAATGCTGATATTAAGCAAGAGCGTCATCTGTAGACTCCAGCCACATAGCTCAGTTGGTTAGAGCACTGTCCTGATACTCCAATGTTGTTGTTCGATCCCCGTAAGGACGCATGCAAGAATCAACCAATGAATGCATAAATGAGTGGAGCAACAAATTAATGTTTCTCCTTTCTCTCCCCCTCCCATTTCTCTCTCTCTCTCTTAAATCAGTATGTCAGGTAAATGGAGGCAGTCTGGCTTCCTCACCCAGATGTCTGGAGAACTAAAATAAGGAGTGTTCTCATAGCCTTGAGACTGGGCCGGGTAAGTATTCCCATAGCCTTGAGTGGGCTTGCATGTGCAGGATCTCACTATGTTGTACAACCTGTTTTGGCTCTCTGCTGGCTTTGTTTGTCTCCAGTATTTAAGGGGGTCGGGATTTCCCATTGGACACACAGTTTGCAGCCTGTGTGGATTGTGCACCCTTGAATAAGGGCATGTCAGGCGTCCCCCCGGCTCTGCACCTTTTCTTCTGTCTGCCTGAATCTTGAGTGGACCTGCCTCGCCTTGACGGGCTGCAAGACACAATATGAAAAAAAAGAATGTCATTTGTACAATGATAAGCAAAAGTATCCTTGATAAATTAAATACAGAAAAAAAGTGTGTTTGTTTTGTTTCCTGTAGTGGTTACAGTGTGGCTGTGAGAGAAAATGCAATTCTAGTTAAAAAGGATGAAACAGAAAAATAATATTACATAATGAAAACATCATGATTCATAATGAATCATGAATATTTATGTTCAAAAACACACTAATTATTAAATGAGGGTCATGTTTTATAAAAATCTGATTCCTTAAAATGCTACAATAATACCATGCCCAATAACTCAATAGTTGTCATAGGATAAAGAGTTTCAAGATGTACAAAAGCAGTCTCCTCTCCAGCATCATTTTCTGCTCAATACAAGTACCCCCTAATCACTGACTTAACTTTATTCATTCAAATGTTATTTAAATACAATCCAAAGTGAAATCTCTAGACCTTGACAAAATGGAGCATTTCATGGAGTAGACAAAAATAGTGTTGATGATATTTCTTTTAGGCTATATTATATTTTGATAACTTATAAATGCTCTGTGAGGAATTCTTACTGGTTTTATAATCAGTTACCAATAGGTAAAAATCATATTGGGAAACAACATAATTTTAACTGTTTATTTTAGTCTCTATATTTTTCTCTTTCCCAAAAGTTTACATAGTATTTTTATTACTTTTATATCAGAGAATTTATGTCTTAAAGTCCACAAAGTTTTAGTCCCTCACACATTATTATATGCATCATAGTAAGATTAGTAACAATTTTTAGCATTCTTTGACTGCATAATATAAATAATGCAGGTTATATTTTTGTTATGTTCTTATTGTCTTTACTGCTTAATTCATTTCAACTAATCTCACATGGCTTTCAGACATCATTTCTGTGCTTGCTTCTTTAAAAAAATAAGGATGAAGTATGTCAGTGGCCTTTATAAATATGTTAAATAATATAATTCTATACCTTCATTTCTTTGTTACCCTTTTAGTTACCATTTGGTCAGGTTAAAAGATGAAAAAACCCTTATTTCATAAAATTGACTTCCCCATTGACCATCCAAACAGTTCACACTGAATGTTTAGTATTTAGCCCCTCTCTACATTTTAAACCAAGAATTGTTTTTTTCTGTAACACCTAGTATATATTCTCTCAACAAGATCCACACTATCACACCCCATTGCTCTGGGAGTCATTAAAACCTCTTGAAAAATTCAAGATTCTTCTCTGGTATATATTCTTCTCTTATGCACACCGATAAGTACTATATACCAAGTGATACATGCACACTGACCCCGTCGGATCAGAAACTGTCAACCTAACCACCACTGTGGAGAGCAAACAACACAATATAATATAATAATTTAGATTCAAATTTATCTCACACTCTTGGCATTTTTAATTTTTCATTACTGATAGTAGTAAATGGGTTGTATTTAAGGGTAATTAATATTTATATGCAGAATGGGGAAAACAAGAACAGGCTAATCCTTGGAGGACTCTCAGTGAAGAGTGTAGGCTGGTTTAGGGCTGCAAATGTGGCAAGCCAAACAGTTCCCAGGTGTTTACTTATCTTTTTATTTTAACAACCCACACCTGTGTTAAGGTTTCTTTTAAATCAAAGCAAGAATTATCAAGTAAAATATTTCAAGGAGTCTATTTCCTTCATTTGGTGTTAGAAATTGGGTAGCTAAGATTTAACAAATCCCTGAATCAAAATGCTTGAGTGTTTTTCAGTCCATAAGCAGAATACACATGGATTTAATCACATGTGGTAACTGGAGAAGTTCTCATATGGGCAGATCCCACCTTCCACCTCATTTGGTACCTCCACCCTCCAGCAGGAGTTGAGAGAGCCAGATTCTACTAAATAATCCAGGCATATTTGAGAGCAGAGATATATAGCATGACTGAAATCTTAAAGGAGTACAGACTACTTTGATATTGCATTGGTTATGATTGATTTATTATTTATCACTTCTCTGGGAATTTGGGAAATGCCCTGTCAAGTTGAGGAACAACTCTGCTAAAACAAAGTTTTCCAAAACAGCATTTCACCAGAGTTCCAATAGGGACCTTCAGCCCACCTAATTCCAGTCATTCCTTTTCTCTGCATTCCACATTGGACACTGCAAAATACAGGTGCCTCAGAATCCCTGTCTCCATTCTTCTTGGTAAACCTTTCAGCATGTTCCAGAGGGACATCCTTCTCTTAACTGGTACTCTCCAGAACTACAATTGACTATAAGTAACTCCACTCCTGTGGTCTATCAGTTTAGCCTCTCTTTTCTTTTACTGTCATGGAAATAGTACACTTCCTCACCACACTGACGTTGGGTTTGGTCATGTGACTAGCTTTGGCCAGCGGGATATTAGCAGTCAGTCCTAATGCGGGGGAAGCTCAACAAATGTCTTTGTAGCTGGCTTGTGTTCTCTTGCACCTCCGCTGTTGCTATGAGAATATGACTGGGTTAGCCTAGTGGTCTCAGGGAGGGAAGGGTGACAGACATGTTATACAGAAATGGCTTAGATAAGTTGATTGAATGAGATCAGCCAACCCCATCTACCACAGACACATAAGTTAAATAAATGCTTCCTCTTGTGTGCACTGTAGGGCATGTAGGTGCATTTGGAGTTCCTCACGTCCTATATCAATTCTAGATAACTGATTTTTTTTTCATCCTTTTTCAAAAACTCTTTTTCCTGCAGGTCTCATGATTTGTTTTATGTGCCTTGCCTCACACACAATTGACTGCTGCTATTTACAGACTAGGTCTCTTTCCAGTACTCAGTGCAGTATTTGGCATGTGTTTCAGTCTTTCCTTCTACCTCAACTCCCTACCGTAGTCCTCGAAGACCCTGGTATTAAAATGGGTGGTCCAGCTGAGTTCCTGACTTCTTTAGTGCCTAAGCTAAAACAGGCACACAACAAATGTGAGTCTTTTTCTCTCTCTCATAATTATTTTTCTTTTTACTTTACTTCGGCTACCCATCCTTGATACTTAACCCTGTTGTCTAGATTCCTAAGATAAACTTCTCTGCTTCCTGACCCTCCATTTCTTTACTACTACTGAGACCTGCTCTTGAACTTCATCAAGAGCTCCTGTCTCTACACATTCTCCTTCATCCCCCACTGCCAGTCTGCTGTATCAGTTTCTTCCCAGTGCAGCCCAGAACAAATATTTTACCACTATAACCATCTCTGAATGAAATCCCCTGTATCCTTTTCCTTTCTATCATGCCCATTCCACCTTTTAGTTTCCCATCTCTAAACCAGCATTAATACACACTCACCATCTTCCTCCAGGAAAATGTTGGTGGAAATCACACAGAACAGACCCCCCAAAAGTAATTTTTTTTATTTTATCTCTTCTGGGCCCTTCTACCCTCTGGTAATCCTGTTACTTGGACTTGAGCCATTTCTTTACTCATTATAATCACTAGTATTTCTGAATTTCTCCCATATCCTCAAGTCCCTTTCCTACCCATACTCCTCTTCAGTTTTAGTGATTACTTTACTACTTGTTTCATAGAAAAAAAAAACAGCACATTTTTCAGGAGCTTCCTCTTCTTCCTTACCACACCCCAATCACCAAACTGCCCACTAGACTATAAGCTTCTTGGAGCATAAATGGTGATTTATATGTTCTTTGTGTCTGTGGAGTCACATACAGTGTCCCCACAGCTGGACTTTCAATACATACTTGCTGTATTGACATGAACTCAACAACATGCCTGTCCATCTTCATATGTTTTATTCTGTCCAAGAATAGTCTGCTGTCATCTAGATCTCATCCTCTCACTTTACCTCCAGGATTTGCTCCACCTTCTATACTTGCAAATGGCCACTCTTGCTTCTTTCCCCTTCTCACCATGAAAATAATCAAGTTTCTTCATCTTAAAAATAGAGCTCCTTCTTGACTCTTCATCTCTTTGTGTCATCATCCTGGTCTTCCTACTTCCTTTCATTAACAGAAACCTTTGCGGGGGGGGGGGGGGTAGCATATTTGAAAGGTATCAGTCCTCATTATTTTATTTACTCCTCAACATATTAAAATCCAGTTTTACCTAACAGCCCATAAAGTCCTCTATGGCTAAACTTGCCCAAGGCTACTTAATGGCTTACTACAAACTTTGTAGTTTTTTCTTTCTCTTACTTCATCTCTCCACTACTCTTTTGGTCTAGAAAATTCATTTTGCTCAGCATAATAACTAAATTATGTTTCCCTTTCAAAGTTTTCTCCTCTGGCCCTCAAGACCCATGAATGAACATCTGTAGGGTTCTGTCCAAGATTTTTAATTTTTCTATTATAATTCCATAAACTCTTCCTTGGTGTTATTGTCCATAAAATGGTTTTAATAATTATGAAATGCTGGCAATTTTCAAATAATCACTTCCAATGTTGCATTCACCTAACCTAGTTCAATCCTCTTGTTCAATAGAAACTCACATTTCATAAAATTAACTTCCAATTTTTATTACAGTTGTTCCAATTTTTCCCCTTTGCCCTCTTCTACCCAGCTCACCCCCACTCCCACAGTCACACCATTGTCCATGTCCTTGGGTCATTCATGCATGTTCTTTGACTAATATGTTCCCCTTCTTTCTCCCATTCCCCTCCTCCCTTACTTATTCCTTCTGGCAGCTGTCAGTCTGTTCAATGTTTCCATGTCTCTGATTCTATTTTGCCCACTAGTTCATTTTGTTCATTAGATTTCTCTTATAAGTGAGATCATATGGTATTTGTCTTTCACCAACTCGCTTATTTCACTTAGCATAATAGTCTCCAATAAGAACCTTGCTGTCGCAAAAGGTAAGGAGTTCCTTATTTGTTGTTTAATTAAGATACTGCCTTACTTGCATCTCCTGATCAGGTCCTAACCAAATTGACTGTTCCCACAGTGCTCACAGACAAGAAATAGGACAGATTGCCAGAGTAGTGTGCAGCAGCAGCATACAAAAGAATGCCAGAGATTTTAGGGATATAGAAGAAAGTACATTATGATAAAAAATAGGCAAAGAATATTTCACATATGGAGAGATATAAATGACTTCTAAACATAAAAATCAACGACCAAAAAATGAAAAACAGAAACAACTTTAATGTATTTATTTGTCTATTGAACTGGAAAGAATTTAAAACTATAATATCATTCAGTGTGGGTGAGGTGGCAATGAAATGGACAGCCTGCAACTTTGTAAGTAGGGGTATAAATTGACAAACCATTTCATTTTCCTTTTTGCTTCTCTCCTTAGTAATATTGACTCTTTCCTTTCTACCTCCTCCAGTTCTAATTGAGACTCACTGTTTCTCCCATGAACTGCTGCCATCACCTCTTTGCTACTTTCCATCTTTCCAGTCCTCTTCTCCTAAAGTCTATCCTGTGCTCTACTCTAGAACACTCTGTCTAAAAGACAGACCGTATCAGGTAGATCCCTGCAGAAATATTCCTACTCAGATTCCCCATTGTCTTGAAACAAACGCCAGATTCCTTAGCATGACATTCAAGGCTTTTTTGATCTGGTCCTTGTCTGACCTTTTCAACCTTATCTCCTACCAGACTATCTGGGTTCAAATCTTGGCTCCTGTCCCTACTAGCCATGTGATATTTGTCAAGGTGCTTAATACCTCCCTGCACTTCACTGTCCTCTCCTGTAAGGTAGGAATCACAACAGCACCATTCTACAGGCTTCTGAAGGTTGCACGTGTTGATGTAACCTAAGTGCTCATAGCAGTGCTTTGTATATCATCAGCCCCATAGTAGTATTCATTGTTACTATTTGTCTCCATTATCATAAAATGATCATTTCTCCATAGGATTCTGTGAGATACACTACTTGAGATGTTCTTTTTCCACGCCTGCCTTTGTCCATGACAGACATGTCAACAGCACTCAGTCTTCATATTTTTTTCCGGAAATATCTGAGAAGGCCTGAATTCAGTTTTTTCCTGCCCCATTGAATTTATATTCAAGTGAAGGAACACAAATAAACAAGGAGTTAAATATATATTTTATGTCTGTGGGTAATAAGCAATATTGAGAAAAATAGGGGCTGCTTGGAAGAATCCACAACTGTGTTAAGGGCTTCTGTGTTCCAATAATACACTGCTTCTTTGTTTAATAAATTATTGAGTTGGCAAAAAAACTTGTTTAGTTTTTTCCATACAAGGCTCTAGTAGTGCTTAGTTGTCTTTAACTTTATTTCAAACAATTTTGTTAGATCGTATTTTGACAGCTGTCATTATCAGCATGCATTTAAAAAAACATCAAAATTGGTGAATTTTTATGCAGCCATTTTAATACTGAAGATGGAAGAATATACACAACATTTTTGGAGTGTTATGCTTTATTATTTCAAGAAAGGTAAAAATGCAACTGAAATGAAAAAAAAATGACTTGTGCAGTGTTTGGAAAAGGTGCTGTGATGGATCCAACATGTCAAAACTGGTTTGCAAAGTTCTTGGTACTATTGACATTTTAGCCAAATAATTCTTTCCTGGGGAGCTGTGTTATGCTTTGGAAGATGTGTAGCAGCACCCCTGGCCTCTACCCACTAGAAGCCAATAGTAGAAGATAACTAACATACTCAAAATATCCAAATCAAAGAAGTTATTGGTGAAAACGAAAACTGTGTCTTTTGCCCTGGCTAATGTGGCTCAGTGGATAGAGTACAAAACAAAAGGTCACTATTTTGATTCCTGGTCAGGGCACATGCCTGGGTTGTGGGCCAGGTCCCCAGTTGAGGGTGTGTGGGATGCAACCAGCTGGTGTATCTCTCACACATTGATGTTTCTCTCCCTTTCTTCCTCCCTTTCCCTCTCTCTAAAAATAAATAAATAAAATATTTAAAATGTTGTATCTTTTATTTTATGGAAAAAAGTAATGGGCTTTTTGGCCAACCAAATATTTTCTTCTATTATTAGACTATGAGTTCCTGAGTTTACTTACTTTTATATCCCTAAGGTCTTGACCTTTTGCTGAGCATTTGAAAAACAGAAGTTCCTTAATAAAGACATTAAATGCACACATGAATACATGCATGAAATAAATTAGTGAATATGTGTTATCTTTGCCTCATTTTTGCTTATAATTTAGTTCAGAACATAAAACCTAGCAATTATACTATCATGATAAATTTGTCCTTAGTGCAAAATGGTAGGAATTTAAATTCACCTGTTTGCTGTATCCATCTCACTCTGATATACCTGACTCACAAATACCTTTTAAAGAACAATAATTTGGAGCTCAACTGCATACAAAAGCTGAGAAGTTTCTTTTCATCATAGTTGGGATGCGTAGGAGGCTCTGTGCCATCAGTAAGATACCTTTGTCTTTCTTACACATCACAAATTTTAAAAATCTCATTCCATACACAGCAGTTGCTGCAGGCCTTTCAAGAGGTGAATGCATGACTCCTTCTAATCCATGAGAATCCACCCCAGTCATATCTACACCTGGTGTCCCAATGGTGCTCAGAATGAGCTTTTTTAGAAAAATGTGCCACATGTGGTCATACTATTGTTTTTATGCATAATCTATCACATTATATATGAAAGGGACTTTTTAAAGCTCTCCTAAGTACATGACTACCATTCACAATAAGGTTTCTGTGGAGTAATTTCTTCCATCTGTCAAACAGCCAATTTACAAAAAAGTGTTTGGAATTCTGCCCATTCATAAATTAGGTTTTGTCTTCACAACAGGACCAGACTTACTTCAAAACCTTCCTGCTGCATTCAGTCTTTCATCCATACCAGCAACCAATTTATCTTCAGAGACTATTGCAACACCCACAAGAGATCAGACACTTAATAAAGAATGAATGAATGACAGAATAAATCTTACAGCAAATTTGAAATGGGAATGAACTATTTGAAGATTGGTTCTGACCTTTACTAGTGTGAATAGTTGGGATTCCTTTGGTTACAAATTATAGCAATTCACTTTAAACTAGTTTAGGCAACGGGATAAATTTATTATAATGCTCAAGTAACCATGGAAAAGGATGCAGTCATTTCTAAGGAATCAAGTGCAGCCAGGACTCTCTCCCTTCCTCACCTCCATTCCTGTCTCTCTGCTGGCTTTATCCTCTCAGACCAGCTTGTTCCACATTGCAGGACATGTGGCTGTCAGCAAAACAGGATTGCCCATTTCCTCCTTTCTTCTTTTCCTAAGAAAGGAATCTGATTTACCCATCTTGGGTCATGTACACATCTCACGATCAATCACACTAATTGGTCCTAAGTATGTCTAATTGCTTTTTCTCTCCTAATACCCAAAACTTTGTTTTCAGTCGTTTATTTAGGCAATGAACAAAATGAAAACTGATAGATTAAAAGTAGTATGTTCAAATTCAAATTCACCTCTTTTTTAAATTATTTTTTCTTTTTATTATTTATTAATAACACCATAATATTAACAGTCTCCTGGGCACCTGGACTTGAAATCTATACTTTTATCCCAAATTTAATTAAGTTCTAAATCATTAGCTTTTGTTTCCACTAGGCCTTTCTGCATCTCTTTCCTCATTTTCCTTTCATTCTTGCTTCCCTAATTCAAGTATACTTTGGCCTTTTCCTGAATTAATGGAATAATAGCCTTCTAATTGGGCATCATACTCCCAGTCTTTATTCTAATGTAGACTACACATTACTACCAGAACACCACTTCATGATAAAACTCAACATCAAATCTTTTCCTAATTCAGGTCCTGTCAATAGCTTCCAATGGCTACTGAATGTGATTTGGTTTTAATATTTTGACATTTAACATCCACATTTGGTATAAAACCTGCCAGTCTTAGAAAAGCTGCTCTCCTCCATCCATAACTTTTTCTAATGCACAATTGTGAAAATTCAAAGTGCTCCTTCTTTTCCCCAAATCAAACTTTGGATCTGCTTGTGAAAATCTTGTACATTGTTTTACATTTATATCAAATGCAATATTATTCGTGAAAATTTTCCCACTTCTATCAGATTATGAATTTTCCTTCCTAGTGATTCTTGTTTTTTTTTATTCACTTTCTTCATTTGGACTTAACTTCATGATCCTTGGATAATTGCCATGTATATGCTTCAGTCATTTTGATATCTGTTTTAACTCTTTAACTGGATAAAGGGGCTACTTAAAAGCAGGGTAATAATCTTACATGTCTATGTAAATTCTCCTGTGAGTAGATTATATCTTCCATAACATATTTGTGCTAGAAAAATTTCTGAAATAAATTGAGGGACTTTGAGACTTCTTCCCAGGGTTGTGTGGCGGGAGGCTGTCTGCTTAGTGTGCCTGGTCCCAACTTTTGTGAAGATGTATAAACTCACTAAGAATGGTAATAGCCCTGTATTTTAAATAATGAATAGTGCCTTCTTCATTTCTGTGGTCCACACAGCTCTTTCTGAACTACAGCAAGTCAAAATGAGCGCAGAAGTTGGAGGAAACACTGACTCACTCCCACTGTCTGTATCTGCTTTCAGGATTCACAGGTCTACCTGGGTCACCAAAAGGGTTCACAGTCCCCAGCAGCATGATACTATCTTGTGAACCAAACCAAATCTGGTCATTGTCCTTTTTTTGGCCATCTGATTTCTTGGCCCCCTGATACTTTCTCTCTCTTCATAGTCACTCAGAAATGCACAACATAAAAATGACAGAAAGGACAGGGGCATCTTGGAGCACGTAGCATTTCAAGATGTTTGGCTACCTGAGAAAAAGCACTGTAGTATTAATTTCGCTCAGGAAATTATTGTATATTTTAAAATTGCCATTCTATATTGATCTGGGCACATCAAGATGCGCATTACATATATTACAAGTGGGAACACAAACTGGTATAAGTAAGATTCCTAGGAAGCAATTTGCAGCATGAATGAAGAGATTTTAAAAGACATACTCTTTGAACCAATAACTTGCCTCCTGTAAATCATTTTTTAAAGCCAGACATATGAATGAAGATTTAAAGGTCTGTCTATGAGAGTATATGGAAAAGATAAAGGAAAGAAGTTTGTGGAATATGCAGTCCGAGGATACACAAGAGAAAGCAGGAGCCAGGGATAGGGATGAATATAGGCCCTCAGATAATACAATGCATTGAAGTCAATGCAGAAGAAAGTGTTATGAAATCATGGTGGTCAGATGTTAAATAAGACAGTAAAGCCCCCCCCCCCAAAAAAGGAAGATTCATTTCAGACTTTAAAATTAGTTATTGAATAAAAAAATAACTAATGCATTTCATTGTAAAGAGACTGTCAGTTCTGAGAGCGGTTTCCTTGGGGACAATTTCACAAGAGACATACCATGAGTTAGGGAGTGGTAATGGGTGATTTGTATGAGATATAAATTACATAAACCCTTAACTACTTAGAGTGAAGAATGTGGCCAACAAACATTTAAGGAGAACCTACTGGGAGCAAGAGTGGGGCAAGTAAAGAAATAAAGGTGAATGAGAGCCAATTCTTGCCCCCAAGAAGTTTATAGTCTACTATATCTCTTAGGGACTGGCCTCACTGGGGGCTGTATATTATCCAATGACCTCCTTTGCATCAGTTTTTAAGGCTCTCCATTTTTCTCCCAATATGGAATACACTAATGATCCCCCTTCAAGACAGTGGTCTTTCAATTCATTGCTATTTGCACTGTCTACAGAATTTATATACCAGGGGTTTTTTACTAATTGTTATTGTTTGTGCAAAACAAAAGGAAGAGAACAGTGTTTTGAACATCCTGAGTTGCTGTGATACCTTAAATTGAAAATCAAAGAGTATAAATCTATAGTTTTCTTCGTTTACTTTAAAAAAAATTATTGTATTTTTTCCATTACCATTTGTTCCCCTTAAACCCTACTCCCCCATTCAATCACCACACTGTTGTCCATGTTCAAGTCCTTTTTCCTTTTTTACTCAATCCCTCTACTCTCTCACTGCCCCCAGTAGTTGTCATCCTGTTCCCTATATATGAGTCTGTCTCTGGTTTTCATGTTAGTTCAGTTTATTCATTAGATTCTACATATAAGTAAAATCATATATTTGTCTTTGTCTGAGTGGCTTATTTCACTTAGTGTAACATTTCCATCCATGCTGTCACAAAAGGTAAAATTTCCTTCTTTTCTAAAGCTGAGTAGTATTCCATCATGTAAATGTCCCATGGTTGTTTTATCCACTCATCTACTGATGGACACTTTGGCTGCTTCCATATCTTGGTGATTGAAAATAATACTGAAATGAACATAAGGGACCTTATGTTCTTTTGAATTAGTGTTTTGGGTTCCTTCAAATATATTCCCAAAAGTGGGATCACTGGATCAAAAGGCAAATCCATTTTTAATTTTTTGTGATATCTCCATACTGCTTTCCACAGTGGTTGCACCAATCTGCATTCCCACCAACAGTGCAAAAGGGTTCCCTTTTCTCCACATCACCTAGCCAGCACTTGTTGTTTGTTGATTTATTGAAGATAGCTATTCTGACAGGTGTGAGGTGCTGTCTTATTATGGTTTTAATTTGCATTTCTCTGATGATTAGTGACATTGAGCATGTTTTTATATGTCTATTGGCCATCTGTATGTCCTCTTTGGAGAAGTGTCTATTCAGGTCTTTGCCCATTTTTTAATTGGATTTTTTTTTTGGTGTTGAGTTGTGTAAGTTCTTTGTAAATTTTCAATATTACCCCTTAGCAGATGTATTGGTGAATATATTCTCCCATTCCATAGGTTGTCTTTTTTTTTTTATGTTTTCCCTTGCTATGCAAAAAATTTTAGTTTGATAATAGTTCAACTTGTTTATTTTTTTTCTTTTGTTTCCCTTGCCTGGAGAGATACATCAGGTAAAATATTGCATAGCAACAGCAATCCTGAGAAAGAAGAACAAAGTTGGAAAAATCATGCTACCTAATACCAAAATATACTATAAGACCAAAGTAATCAAAACAGCATGGGCCTGGCATGAAAACAGAAACATAGTTAGTGGGGTATAATAGAGAGCCCAGAAATAAACCCACATCTTTATAATCAATTAATATTCAACCAAGGTAGCAAGCATATACAATGGGCTAAAAATAATTTATTCAATAAATTGCATTGGGAAAATTGGACAGTATGTGCACAAAAATTAAACTAGACCACCTTCTTACACTACACACAAGAATGCATTCAAAATGGGTTAAAGACTTACCTATTAAACCTGAAACCATAATAATCCTAGAAGAAAACATGGGCAATAAAATCTCGATTTTCTTCTTTTAAAAAATCAGTCAGCTGATATCTCTGATCTGAGTTACTTATATTATGGTAAAAGTGAATTTAATGCCTCTGCCAATTTTCATGCAATGTGACAGTCTGACAGGAGCCTTAGTTGCTTTTCCAAGAGGCAGCAATGACTTCACAGAAGGCCAATTACACGCTCTCACCAGGACTGCTCTGATCACTAAAGTGATGATAGGATGATGCCTAGACCTCACTCAATAAATTAAAGGGAAGCCACTGACCTATTGGACAAACACACTCAGGTAGAGATTTATGGTCAAAGTGTTAAAACCAAAACATGTTTTCAAGTCACACATAGGAGAAACAGGAGTGGACATTATAGATCCACTGATTACAGAGGCTTCCAATGAACAAAACTTTTTACCCTAGAGAAGTAGAAGTCATGCAAGGTTAACAACAAACTCGCTGGTTCCCCAGGCTCACATTCTAAGGAGAAAATACCAGTGAGGCCAAATCTAATCAGTTGACAGTGATTATGGGAAAGAATGATTCGGTATAATTCAGAATCTTTGAACCACGTTGTTTGTGTAAGCGTGCTCTTCAGTACTGTGGGAGTGGTTTCCCTGAGCATTTGGGCTAGTCTGTCTGCTGTTTCTTTGAGTCCAACCCTTACATTGTTCCATTTCTTCTTTACATTTTTAATGTGAGAGAATAGTAATAGGTTTTAAAAGAAGGCTGATGGATTTCCTTAATTGCTGATTCTGCTACTCCCTTTATTTGCTAGAGTTTGGCAAGCAGACAGATACTATTATCAGGGTTATTCCTTTGTCATTCAAGGTCAGTAGTTACCATCATTCAAAAAGTAATACCTTAAAATTGGAGTCCTGGGTCCTTCTAATTACTGTAGTCATCAAGTTTCAACAAATGAATTTTGGGCCCATCCTTTCCCTTACTTTCTCTCTTTTTTCTGTTGTTTTCTCCCTTCTTTTTTTCCTTATTTCCTCCCTTCCTGCCTGCCCTCCTCCCTCCCTTTATTGAGCACCATGTAAGTGTCAAATGCTGAAGACACAGGAGTATTAAGAATTGAGTCCAGGTTAATGCTGTTCCCATACTTCGTTAAGTCTCTTGGCACTTCCATGTCTCCTTTTTAAAATGAAAGCCTTTGCCCTCTACTACGTCAAGAGCTTATTAAAATGCTTTGAGGAGGAATCAGGGGTTTTAGAAGGACAGCACTAACAATTGTTTCAGAAATGGCCACAAAAGCAGATATATTTAGTTTAAACTGAGTGTCCAGAAATTGCTTATAACAAGATTTCATTGGTCCATAAAGTCTGACAAATTTTTGTGAAGATGATGTCAGAAAATTCATATGGACCTGACACAAATATTGACCAGGAAGAGAATAAATTTAGGTAAATGAAATTTACCTTGTAGAAAAATAATAATAATGCTAAATACTATACTAAACAAGTTCCTTATAAAAATAAACAGACTCTGAATTCTTAAGGGAGCAATTTTAGAAAATCACTGGTAGCACATGAATTTGGGACCTTAGCTCAAGCCTAAGATCTCTGTGGGAAAAGGATGGAAAACAAACTCCGGATGGTGTGCAGGGTCCCCACTGGACAGCCCCAGGAGTGAATGGGGGCTGGGCCTATCTGCACAGAGGGATTGAGATCAGAGCATCTTCTAAAGAAGCAATTCTTTATCCATTCCTAATTCCTTTTTTCATAATTAATTTTCCTATGGATGGGGGAATTTTGATAAAGGTTTGCAAAATGAAAAAGCTATATAAGACTAGCAGTAGCAATTGGAAGACAACATTTTATAAACAAGAAAACCCTGTCTGTATGTCTCTGTATCTCTTTGCTTTTAGGAAAATGTTAAAGCAAAGTGTAGAGCACAGACATTTAAAGAATATTGAGATGTGCTTCAAGGAAAGGGGAAAACATAAAATTTAGAGGGAATGATTAGATTTTAAGACCACACCAGTTAATTTAAAGTTAGAAGCTATTTCACTTCTATTCTATAGCCTAGAGGATCCCAAACTTTCTCAGTTCATATCCTTAGTATCACAGTAATTTTTTTCATAACCTTCCTAGGCAAACAGCTCCATTTATTAAATAGTTTGAAACTATTTAATAAGTATCTATACCCTTAAAAATTTGTAGCTATTTGAAAAACTAATACCCATGAATTCAAAGAAAAATGTTTTTATTTTATTCTTAAATAATCGTAACAACTTTTATTGATGTGATATGAGTGCCTGTTATTCACCACAAATTTTTCAAACTGGACTCCATCATCTGGAGTCCTATTCCTATTGATATTGCTACTTATGTGGTACTTGTCTCCCCGATTCCCCCAAACCACCAGCAATGTAGCTAAATGAATGCCCAGCCTGAAGTGAGTCCTCGATAAATATTTTTTTAAATGACTTAACAAAAGAAATGAAATGAAGAAAAATGGATTTCCATCTGGCTTTGCTATAAGCCAGCTATATGACCCTGAACTTAACCTTTGTGTGTCTGTATTTATTTTTGTAAAACAGAAAAAATGAATGAATACCTGGATTACTTTAATGATTCAATGAGTAATTAAAACTGCACAGTGTCTGATACTTGTAACTCTTTATTAGATGATACTTTTAAATGTCTTAAATATTAAATATTATTCCAGTTTTTCTTTCATAATTAAAAAGTATTCTAGAAGGCAAAATTTTAAATCTGAAAATAACAAAAAACTACAGTCAACATACCAAAGGAGAATAGAAGATTAGAGGTAGATTTAAGGGATTCCTAGGAAGTCTTTTCTAGATGAGAATTCAGAGGTATGGTGAAAATAACACAGAGAAGCTAGTTCAAATCAGGCTTCTGCTTCTCAGCAGAATTTCTGCTATTAAAACACTCTGATCTTCAGTTTCCTTTTCTATTAAGTGAAAAAAAATAATACTCCTCAGAAAGTGCTATTAGGAAAAGTGAAAGAAATAGTCTCCTTCAGTCCATGTAGAGAAGAGGCAGGACAAACCTGTCTAGAGGAATCCTGGTCCCAGCGCTGGAGACTGAGAGGTGGTCTCTCATCACCATAAATCATAGCATGTGGGGATAACGCTAAAGATACTACCTAATGGGGTTTCCTATTCAGTCAGGCATAGGCTATCTAAAACTTAGCTACTTTATCAGTCATAGTTGGGATTGGAATATAGAAACCACTCTGAGTGTTTTACACAAAAAATAATGTAATACCAAGTATCAGAGACTCACAAAATAATTGGAGGAGGTGACAAAAATGGGAGAGTAAAGGTTAGGACAGCCTCTGCCAGCTTTCAGGCAGCTGAATGTACAAGAGTTGCAGGAAACCACTATCACTGAGTCACAGGTGGACACCCCAAAACTCTTATCAACCCCCCACAGCTGCTGTCAGCTGAAGCTTATGTACCTGCTCACCACTGCTGCAGAAGAAAGAAGTGGCTTCTCTTCTTCCACCTTCCAAACATCATTTGAGCCCCACTCATTGATTAGAACAGAAGCCAGAACCCCGGGGGCTAAAGACGAAGGGAAAAGTATTATAGGTTCCAGGCTTCTACAATAGTGGAGAAGAAGGAGAGGGGAGCAGGAATGCTAATGAGAAGCCAATACTAAAGACTAAAGGTGAGGAAGGGAGGATGCACCTAGATATGAAGACTAGAGTGTCGGAGAACCAAGATGGCAGTGTAGGTAGACACACTGCACCTCCTCGCACAACCAGAACTGACAGAAAATCGAAAGGCAAGGAAGTCCGACACCAAGGAAATAAAAAAATAAACATTCATCCAGACCAGTAGGAGGGGCGGAGACAGGCAGCCAGGGCGGAGAGGACTTGTGTTGCCTTGGCAGGACCGAGACTGGCGGAGTGTGGGACTAACGGGGCGGGCTGTCTGACCACTAGCAGACCCTGCGGCCCTACATTCCCACACAGATAAACCGAGAGGGCCTGACTCAGAGTGGCAGAGAACGGGGCAGGCAGAGCGGTGGGTAGCAACCCGGGGCCCCACATTCTCACATAGATAAACCCGGACGAACTGCGGGGAGCGAAGCAGACCAAGCAACCCAGGGCTCCAGCGCAGGGAAATAAAGCCTCAAATCTCTGATTGAAAACACCCGTGGGGGTTGGGACTGCAGCAGGAGAAACTCCCAGCCTCATAGGAGAGGTCGTTGGCAAGACCCACAGGGGCCCAGAGTGTGCACAGGCCCACCCACTCGGGAACCAGCACCAGAGGGGCCCAATTTGATTGTGGGTAGCAGAGGGAGTGAATGCAATCCAGCAGAGAGTGGAGCAAGCGCCATTGCTCCCTCTCTACCCCTCCCCTACATATAGCATCACAGCACAGCGATCAGCATTACCCCACCCCTGGGAACACCTAAGGCTCCGCCCCTTTAAGTAACAGATGCGCCAAGACAAAAAAAAAAAAAAAAAAAGGCCCAAATGAGAGAACAGATCAAAGCTCCAGAAATAATTCAACTAAGCAGCGAACAGATAGCCAACCTATCAGATGCACAGTTCAAAATGCTGGTAATAAGGACACTCACAGAATTGGTTGAATTTGGTCGCAAATTAGATGAACAAATGAAGGCTATGCTAAAAGAAACAAAGGAAAATATCCAGGGAACCAATAGTGAGGTGAAGGAAACTGGGACTCAAATCAACGGTGTGGACCAGAAGGAAGAAAGAAACATCCAACCAGAAAAGAATGAAGAAACAAGAATTCAAAAAAATGAGGAGAGGCTTAGGAACCTCCAGGACATCTTTCAATGTTCCAACATCCGAATTATAGGGGTACCAGAAGGAGAAGAGGAAGAACAAAAAATTGAAAACTTATTTGAACAAATAATGAAGGAGAACTTCCCTAATCTGGCAAAGGAAATAGACTTCCAGGAAGTCCAGGAAGCTCAGAGAGTCCCACAGAAGCTGGACCCAAGGAGGAACACACCAAGGCACATCAGAATTACATTAGCCAAGATTAAAGAGAAGGAGAGAATCTTAGAAGCAGCAAGAGAAAAGGACACAGTTACTACAAAGGGGTTCCCGTAAGACTGTCAGCTGATCTCCCAAAAGAGACCTTACAGGCAAGAAGGGGCTGGCAAGAAGTATTCCACGTCATGAAAGGCAGGGACCTACATCCAAGATTGCTCTATCCAGCAAAGCTTTCATTTAGAATGGAAGGGAAGATAAAGTGCTTCTCAGATAAGGTCAAGTTAAAGAAGTTCATCATCACCAAGCCCTTATTATATGAAATGTTAAAGGAACTTATCTAAGAAAAAGAAGATAAAAAACATGAACAGTAAAAATGACAGCAAACTCACAGTTATTAACGACCACATCTAAAACAAAAACAAGAGCGAACTAGGCAAACAACTAGAACAGGAACAGAACCATAGAGATGGAGATCACATGGAGGGTTGTCAGTAGGGGAGCGGGAAGGGGAGAGTGGGGGGAAAGGTGCAGAGAATAAGTAGCATAAATGATAGGTGGAAAATAGACGGAGGGAGGGTAGGAGTGGTGTAGGAAATGTAGAAGCCGGGAACTTGTGGGTATGATCCATGGACATGAGCTATGGGGGGGAGTGTGGGATGGAGGGGGTGGGCAGGATGGAGTGAAGTGAGGGGGGGGGGAATGGGACAACTGTAATAGCATAATCAATAAATATATTTTAAAAAAAGACAAGAGTGTCAAATTAAGGGACCCAAGGGCAGAGCTAAGACTAACCCCGCCCCCCCCTCCAGGAATGTGGAGCTGATTAGCAACCCCATCCTCCCTTCTGGAGAAAAGTAGGGAACGAACACAGTGGTGTCATGGTGCCCAGTGCAGTTTGACTTCCCAGAGGACTCACACAGTCATCATCCTTGGTGAGACTTCCCCGGACTCCCCGGATTCCACACCCATGAGGAAGTCCCTAGATAAACCTGAATTGACAGAGACCCCAATTTTGAGGTCAGAGTACCCTGGTGGAAGGAAGCTGGGGCTGAAGCTAAAAAGCATTTCACTTGAGTGTTTATTAATGGGGCCACTTGTGCTAATCCCTGGTGCAACAATATTACATGGAAGGAGAAGGGAAAAACAACAACAACAACAACTCTGAATTGCTTTCATCTTTTGCATATCCACTGTTATTCGGAATGGCAAAGTTTCACTAAACTCTTAGTTAAATTCCATGTTATAGGCTTGAAAGTCCTTATAACCATTGCCATTTATTTAAAGTTTTATTTCCTTTTAGAAGGGAAGCAAACGATTGTGACAGTTAGGTTTTGTTCTCGAGAATCTCACACCAAGATTTGTATACATCTGTTCTCAGAAAGATAAGTTTTCCATTGTTGTAGCAAATGGAATATATGTTTGGAAGTTCCTCTGAGAATTTTAGTTCAAAAATCCTGCCAGCTTATTTTTTAATGTTAGTCTCAAAAAACAGAGCCACTTATTGAACTCAACTTATTTCTATCCTCAGGGATAATAAAAGGAGCCAAAAAAGCAGTTTACTTAGAATTATCTTTATGGTAGACAAGTTTATCTGTGGGTGTTCTCCACAAACGTGGGGAGGAAAACCTGCTAACACTTTACAAAGAACATGCCTCACATACAGTGTGCTAACTCTACTGTGCTGCTATCCAAGTGTGGTGCAATACTGTCTTGAATAGAGAATTAAAAGGCAACAGAAAAACTCTTTGAATTGCTTATAGACCTCCGTGTTCAAATTTCTGTTCCATTGCTTATCTCAAATTAACCAAAATTATGCCAAGTTAAGACAAGGGATTTTAGTAAACCCTTAATAATTTTGCTAAGGTTATATATCTCCTGCCCCCAAATCCTAGATGGGACTGGGTGCCTTACCAAGCCCCTGGTAATGGTACAGAAAAAAATGGTTCAGATAAATTGCACTGGGAGATGGTAACACACAGGTGTTCAGAGATGAGGGAAGTCTTGTCTAATGGGCTGCTGCTGTTCCAGCCCTGCTGTTCATAATGATCTGAGGGCATAGGCGCCATTGGTAACCTTGACTGGTAAGAGCTAGCATTTATCCAGGCACTGTTATAGATATATAATCCTTTAAACAAGCCTATGGGGTATTATTATTGTTATTTCACAGTTGAAAGAACTGAGGCAAAGGAAAATTAAGTGCCTAGCCCTCACAGGTAATAAGTGATCAAGTTAGAATTAACACCCAGGCAGTCTGATACCAGAGCCCATGCTTGGAATTCTTAGGACACCAGTCCCAAACTGTGAAGTTGGAATGTGGCCACCCACATGCTAGCAGCAAGTGCTATATAAATCATTTGCCAATAGGGAATTTCCTAATTCCTGTCCTAGGCATTGAGTTGGCCATAAAGTTTGTTTAGTCTTTTCAATACTATGGCTCTAGTAGTGCTTAGTTGTCTTTAACTTCATTTGAAACAATTTTGTGACTGCTGTCATATCAGCATGCATTAGGGAAAAAAATCAAAATTGGTGAATTTTTGGTGAAAATCAAAATGGTGAATTGGTGCCACCATTTTAATATCGAAGATGGAAGAAAATGTACAACATTTTCAGCATATTGTGTTTTATTATTTCAAGAAGGGTAAAAACTCAACTGAAATGCAAAATAAAACATTTGTGCAGTTTATGGAGAAAGTGCTGTGACTGATCAAACGTGTCAAAACTGGTTTGCAAAGTTTCTCGGTACTTTTGACATTTTGGCCAAATAATTCTTTGCTGTGGGGCTGTCTTATGCATTAGAAGATGTTTAACAACCTCCCCTCCCAGCCTCTACCCACTAGAAGCCAATAGCAGGACTTAGCCGACATACTCAAAATATCCAATTCAATAAAGTTATTGGTGAAATGAAAAAAGTCTCTTATTTTACATAAAAAAATAAACAGACTTTCTGGCCAACCCAATACTTGGGAGGAGCTGCTAGGAAGCCATGAAATCATGAATTGCTTCCCAAGATGAACATTAGAAGCCTTATGATAAAATCTATATAATTCTGAAAGACTCGAGGTCAGGGTCCATATCTCTTCACTACTCAGAACACTCTTCTTTTTTTGTGCACACATAAATTGTTCTGACCTATTTCACCACAAGTAGGATGAGAAAGTATCACAGCAGAGGAGTCAGTGATTCTGCCAGACCCTGTGTGTACTGGCATAGGCCATTTCCAGAGAGCGCCCTGGGGCAATCTAACCAGTCCTTTGCTGAAGTCAACAGACCCAGGAGGCAGTAAAAACTCCTACCCAGCTGGACAGAGTGTAACGTTAGGGAGATCATATGTCTCAATTTGTCTGGGACAGTCTTGATTTACTCCTGCTCTCTCAGTCCAATTACAAATAGTACTCACTTTTGCTTTGAAAGCCCTCCAGTGTGAACTGTGAATAATTATATAGTCACTCTAAATATGTGAGAATCGTCCACCATTATGCACCCATCCAACCCAAGTTCCTGTATTCTTTAGAGGCAGGGGTGGAGGGGATGAGATACTAGCTGCATCCTCTAGAAATCAGCAGTTCTGTGGATACTTACATCTAAGCAGAAAGCCTGATGTCTTCTTCCCTCTAAAGTTCTTTCAGAAAGTTCCAATTCAGTATAAACCTTCAGAAAAAAATGTTTGCGTATCAAATTTTTACATCAATATGCAAAGCTATTATTTTTTAAAATGGCCCCAAAAGCTATTATTTTTATAACGAACATCACTGTTAATTCTTTTGTTCTTTAGGATTTGCTCTGTTTAGCATAACAGTAAAAGCACACAGCCAGACTATACATTCCCATTCAAAGGAGGTCACCTGGAGAAATTAGGGGAAGGTTTGATTGACAGGGATAAATAATAACATCTGAGCCATGATTCCAGCTCATCAGTCAGAAGTTCAGGTAGCCATCAAGACTAGGTAGGTGGGCAAGGAGAATCAGGCCCAACACATCTCTCCATGCAGCCACTGCTATTGGGCAGTCGTTGAACTTTCAAAATTCACTACTTTTAGTGTGGAAATCCTCTGAGAAGACTCTCCAAGTGTGCCTGACTGACATCTCTAAAAAGGCTTGCAGCTTAGGTTATCATTTAATATCTTATTCATTTTCACTTAGCTTATAGCACAATCATGTGCTGGCTGAGGAGAAGAGTAATAAAGAGCTGGTCAATTCAAGAAAGGCCTTACTGTTAGGGAGAGGTAGAAGAGGCCGAATCTAAGCATTGCTTACTTTGAAATTTTGATGAAGCTGATTGTGTACTAGGCACAGTCTCAGTCTATACTTTTTTGTTTGTTTGTTTATTCTACACAATGTCCTTTCAATGTGAGTCCTCCATACCCTCACTTCAGAGCCCTGAACCTGGAGAGACCTCCATACCCACACAGGACCTTGCCCCTATTCTAGTAACAACTTAGAAAAAGTGTTGAGCAGCCTTCTGTAGATATCCAACATAGATAATTTACTTGCTCTCCCAAATATTAAAAAGCACAAAGAGTCACTGACAAGTTCACATCAAAAAGCTTTTAGGCTTGCAGCTTTGACAAGCTGCGTGAAGATGTCAAACACCAAAGAATGCATAAAAATTGCAATAGCTTTAATTTCTGTAACCCTCAAATCTGAGACTAAGGTGGACAAGAGCAAGATGCAATACGGAATCCCACCAACATGTATCATGTAAGGCCCCCAAAGCTCTGGAATGCACACACCCTGTTTGTACCCCCACTGCTGAGCCCAGCAAGCCTTTAGGCTTCACTCACCTATGCTTGGCTTACCTCAACTCCACCTGCATTCTTTTAAACTCTCTATGAAGCTTCCCCAAAGAAGCCTGAACTCTGGATTATTGTGGTATGGGCTGTTCTACGGGAAGGAAGCCAGAAACTTGATTTTGAAATAAATCTTACCTCAGCCGGACTCCATGGGAAAATGTCTTTTCTTCATTCCTAACACTGAATTTTAAATCTGACATACTATAATGATTTCTTTTCCAGTCTACTTGACTCACACCAGAAATCTTTCTCCATGCCTTCATTTGAGAGGTTAATGGGGCTTCTTTCCTTAGATTCAATACCAGGTAACAACTGTGAAACCCAGACACTTCCTAACCCTTGTGGCCCGAACTATTCTGTTTCAACAGCAACTGAGAAGAAATGGTTTCTGTTATGGCCGTCCCACTCACAATTCAAATACCAAGGACAAAAGGCACAGACAACACATCACTACTGTTTCTTCTCTTCTAGAACTCCCCCTTCCACATTTTCTAGCTGTCATGAGAACAACTCCAGCCATTCTTTCTTTGTGTCCTCACTTCCTGTGACTTCTCAAGATGCATGAAAGAATTAAAACCAGCCATACCTTGATGCATTGAGGGGTTTTTTTTCCAGTTCAAAACAGGTGCCTCCAACTCTTCCTCTTCAGATTGCTTTTCCCATACGAAAACCCTCAGAACAAGTTTGTTCTTTAACTCCCAATAAGATGCAAGCATTGGGACTCCTCATCTGTCCTACTCTGTGTCAGGGACCACCATTCTTTTTAACCTCCGAAGCCAATGAAAGTGGAAATATTTTACTCCAGTGGTCAAAAAGGATATATTTATGTTTCATAAAGCATTTTTCATATGAATATGCATTTAATGATTAAAATAAGCATTCATGAATGAAATATTTAATTTGACCTGGAGACTTGAAGAAGAGGTGATGATCCATTCTGTTACCAGAAACAATTTTGCCTAACATTTCTTTAAAATAATTAAACAGAGGGGGAAGTACTATACAACAGCTTTAGTTTTTATGAGGATATCAGAGTATATCATTTATAAATATAGAGTATATTGTTCTAAAGTATTTTAGTTATGAGCCACAGCTATGACTTGCTTCTGTTTAAACTTTGAAGAACAGGTTCTTCAAACTTGTTTGTGGACACTGGCCTGCAGTGTCCATGACATTGTGGCTGAGACGAGACAAATTCACACAGACTACTGAGTCCTGTGGAGGAAAAGGGACGGCACTGCCACTCTCTCTAAGGGAGAGCGCCCTGACCCTTGCCTGGACAGGCTTTTATTGCTTTTCTGGGCACATTACATTGAGGATGGTCCTCACTTCCTATGCACACGTTCGCTTTAGGTGGTTACCTTTTACAGAAAACAAAGGAGAGGATGTTGCTAAATACATCAAAAAGGAAGGATATTTTAAAATGTAAAGGGAAAAGTGGTTGAACTGGTTACACTCGTCCTTGGAAGATTTAGCATAGATTTTAGGAAGTTACTTTAAAGATTTGCAGTAAACGTTTGCTGCCTCAATTCACGGTGAGGGAGTTTTAGCAAAAAGCAAGTCTCAAAGTGGCCTAGGTACAATGCAGGCCTGATTCCCCATGGGGGAACCTATCCATGGGCGTGGGTCCTGTGTGCCAGACCTTGCTTTCCACTGGCCTTTCCGCGTGGGAGCTGGGCCCATGCCACACAGAACGGTCTCCTATATTTGTTGGGAACCACCCTGCCTGGTTTCAGAAGCTGTAACCCCCCATAGGTAAGGCTGAGTGAAAGACCTTGGGAACCTAAGCCACTGAGGAGATGAAGCTTATCTCCCTGGCAGGAGCATCGCCTCTGCCCACTGTACTTCACCCTGCCTGGTCCCCAGTGCATGATCGGTTAGCCAATGACGGGTAAGATTCCTCAAGGGAGGGAAAACCTAAGACAGGCACAATCACGAGGGGGGCCCCAGGGAAGAATTTGGGAGGGTATGGAAAAAGGGGGTGATGGACCCTCGCCTTTTGTCTTTGGTATGGCCTGAGTCTTCATTCTGTCTGCAAGAAGTCTCTTAATCTCTTGGCTGCCTTACTTCCCTTGCTCGATGTAAGCCTGAAACAATGCTGGAGGTGGGTGCAGCCCTGTGCTGGAAAGGGCAAGTTCCCTGGGGATATCAGGCCTAAGAAAGAATGCATACAATCCTGTGAAACCTGCTTTGCTAATACCCTCAATTTAAATGATAAGGGTCCAAGCCTGAAATGAGCTTGTTTCCCCAAAGTTTTATGGCCCTTTAGCTATCTGACCCTGACTAAATAAGCCCTCACACTTCTTTGAATGTTATCTATTGTTTGATCATTACTGCCTGACAATGATTGATGGGCTTAATTGGAGAATGTGGGTCTTTGGAGCTGCTGGTTGCTCACTGATTATAATAATGCTCTGTGTACTTTGACGCATTTGCAAATCATTTTCCCAGGGTCGTGTGAGAGACCAGCAAGTAGCAAGCTTTGTGGGATCTATAGCAGTCCTAACTGAAAACAAGGGGGGAAATATAGGAGACCGTTCTGTGTGGCATGGGCCCAGCTCCCACGCGGAAAGGCCAGCGGAAAGCAAGGTCTGGCACACAGGACCCACGCCCATGGATAGGTTCCCCCATGGGGAATCAGGCCTGCATTGTACCCAGGCCACTTTGAGACTTGCTTTTTGCTAAAACTCCCTCACCGTGAATTGAGGCAGCAAACGTTTACTGCAAATCTTTAAAGTAACTTCCTAAAATCTATGCTAAATCTTCCAAGGACGAGTGTAACCAGTTCAACCACTTTTCCCTTTACATTTTAAAATATCCTTCCTTTTTGATGTATTTAGCAACATCCTCTCCTTTGTTTTCTGTAAAAGGTAACCACCTAAAGCGAACGTGTGCATAGGAAGTGAGGACCATCCTCAATGTAATGTGCTCAGAAAAGCAATAAAAGCCTGTCAAGGCAAGGGTCGGGGCGCTCTCCCCTAGAGAGAGTGGCAGTGCCGTCCCTTTTCCTCCACAGGACTCAGTAGTCTGTGTGAATTTGTCTCGTCTCAGCCACAATGCCATGGACACTGCAGACCAGTGTCCACATCAAGAAACTATGGAGTAAACTACTTATATTTCTATAAAACTATATAATTTTTATTCTATAAAACTGTATAATTTATGAAACCCAAACATTCCAAATTCTAACAATAAAATTTTGTCTCCCCTTTACCCTGTGCCTATTAGCAATGAGATGGATGAACTGGAAACCAGTAGTGAAAAACCTGGATCATCCTATTTTCTTACTACCTAAAGAGCATCAATCCTAGTCTTTTTGAACAGACAATGATATTCCAGATCCTACTAGTCTACACATAATAGCTAGATATCATTTCATGTTTTAGTTCCTATGGGAAGAAGATATAGAGGCAAAAACATCAGGGAAAAAAAGTCACATATTCACAAAAAAAAAGTCTGCAAGGGAGCCAGATTTCAGAAAAAAATGGTTCACTAAATAAAAACACAGCATGTATTTTTAAAAAATCTTCAGAATTATGAGGTTATCAAAGTTAGTCTATTCTTGGTATTAAAAAAAGCAATATTCTCATACAATTATCACATTCAAGACAGTCCTGACACAGTCTCAGTATTACCATTACAAAAATCGAGGATAAAGATGTTTTTGTTAGGAAATAAGTAGCCTATAAGAATGCTTAAGATTTGAGACTAAAACTAAACATAGTGACTCTGTTCTTTTGGTTTGTTTTGAGTTTAAAGGCCTGTTGCTTTGTTTATGTTTGTTTGCTTATTTCCCTAATTGTGGGATGTGACATGAACCTATACATATAATGGAGAGCTGGTAATGGGTCAATTTTGCTTTTAAACTCCAACCTCTTTATAGAAGCTGTGGAAACATGAAAGTTTGGGAAGCCTCATCTGAACTAAGACATCATATTTGAACAATATTTTCTGCCACAAGCATGAAAAGAGTGAGTAGAACTATTCCTATGAAATACTATTTATTTTTTTACTCATACAATTATAGTTGTTTTTGCTTTTTCTCCATATCCCCACCTCCACCCACATCTATCCTCTACCCTCTCTAAGTCAATCCCTATATTGTTATTTGTGTCTACAGGTCACGCATAAATGTTCTTTGGTTGATCCCCTCTTACAGCTCTAAGTCTGTTCTTTGTATTAGTGCTTCCATTTCTATTTTGTTTGTTAGGTTATTATTTTCATTAGATTCCACACATAAGTGAGATCATGTGGTATTTGTTTATTTCACTTAGCATAATATTCTCCAGGTCCATCCATGCTGTTGCAGAAGGTAAGAGTTTCTTCTTTTTTACTGGTGCATAGTATTCAATTGTGTAAATGTACCACAGCTCTTTCATCTGCTCGTGTACCAATCAATATCTAGGCTGTTTCTAGACATTGGTTATTGTAAACAGTGCTACAATGAATATAGGGGTGCATATATTTTTTATAATGGTGTTTCAGGATTCTTAGGATATATTCCCAGGAGCAAAATCACTGGATCAGAAAGGAATTCCATTTTTAATTTCATGAGGATACTCCACCCTGCTTTCTACAGTGGCTGCTCCAGACTGCATTCCCACTAACAGTGCACTAGGGTTTCATTTCACCCACATTGTCGCCAACATTTGTTTGTTAATTTTTTGATGGTAGCCATTCTGACAGATGTGAGGTGATATATCATTGTGGTTTTAATTTGCATCTCTCTGATACTTTTTATTTTTTAACCTCTGTGCAATTTGAATACTATTCCTTTAGGTATAAATAAACTGCGATGGAAGAGTAGCAACCTGGTAAAAGTCACACAAACAACACATAGCGTATAACTAACATGAAACCAGTTGTTCTAATGAGTGTCCAGCAAATGTGTGGTAAGGGGACCTCCTGAATATTTGCTATGAACAAATTCTTCCCATTTCACTCAGCTGTCTAAACTCCAAGAATTAAAATCATGATATTGAAATCTTGTCCTTATCTACTCAGAGTAATTATACTTTTTCCACAGTAATAGTTTCTTTTTCTATGTGGAGAGAATCCATTTTTTAAACATTAAGTTAAATAATCCTTGAAGGCATCATAGTCATTGAGTGTTTATTGTACGGAGGCAGTCAGTGGGCTTGCCAGAAATCTCAGTGTGATCCTCTAAGTGCATTAATTATGTGAAGTGAATGCTGTTCCACAAAACAAAAGCAGCCATTCAGTCCAACTTCTTTTGTAAAGGTTCAGTTCTTTACTCCCCAAATTGGATTTTTTCAGTTTCTATTGGATTTCTGGATAGTTCTTTTCCACATAATAAGTACTTAGCTTAGCCAAGATTTTTCTCTAGTTTTGCTTCATAGTACACTGTTTTTTTATGAAAATTCATCAAATATTCTGCGTCTTGTATCTTTTCCTCAGGGACGAATTGTCTTTTTCTGGCAAACCTAGGGCTTCTTACTCAGCACAGTCTCATCCCTTAGCAGTGAAATGGGGCCAGAATCTATGAGTTATAAATTGTGGCCAAAAAGGCTGCTGCTCCCATTCACCTTCCTTTTTAGGTCTAGCCCCAGTAGCTGCGTCCTACAACAAGGAGCGCCTTGAGACCAGAGGGCCCACAATAACTGATGGTTTATTGTGATCACTCAAAACCACTGTGGATCCTGAATATCCTCAGCATGAGGTTACTCCACTTTAAAACCTTACTATATATTTAAGGTCTGTAAAACCTAACCCTTGGCACATTCATGTTTAAACACTAAATAATAATTGGATTCCAAAAAAAAGTCACTCTTAAAACACATGCACACACACACACACACATTCTTGAGAGAGAGTAAGAATCTCTTTGGAGAATGATGAGCAGAAACTGAGGATAAATAGCAGGAAAAAGTAGCTGAGAAACTAGTTTCATTGGCCCTGCAAGAGAATAGAACTCAGACTCTGTGTCATTACAGATAGCTAATCAGCATTGTCTCAGAGAGCATACCATCACTGGTGTTGAGGTGAACATCAAAAAGCGAATTATAAAAATGACCTTAAGGTTTGCTATATTTTCCCTTTAAAAAAACGTAAAGAGGAGAGATTCTAGACAAGATGGAAGCGTAAGTAGAAACACTTCACTTCCTTGCACAACCAAAAGGATAACAATTAATGTAAAAACAGTAAACAACCAGAACTGCCAGAAAATCAAACTGCATGCAACTCCAACAACAAAGGAGTTAAAGAATCATTCATCCAGACCTATAGGAGGGACAGAGATGGGCAGCCACGTGGAGAGGACACCCAGCAAGGTGGCGGACCCCATGGGTGAGGCTGGGCTGACTGACCGGGACACTAAAAACTCAAAACTTCTAGCTCTAAAATACTGTGGGGGTTGTGAAAGTGGGAGAAATTCCCAGTCTCATAAGAGAGTTTGTTGGAAAGTGGGACTAGAGTGGAGTGAGCAAGTGGCATTGTTCCCCCTCTGGCCCCCCGCTCCACAACAGATAGTCCTACAATGCAGCAAACAGGATTCCTCCACCTTGAGTAGTACCTAAGGCTCCACCCCCTTACAACAAAACAGGTATGCTGGGACAAAGAAATATGACACAAATGAAAGAACAGATCAGAACTCCGGAAAAAGAGCTAAGTGATGAGAAGATAGACAACCTGTCTGATGCTGAGATGAAAACAATGGTAATCAGGATGCTCACAGAACTGATTGAACTCAGTTGCAAAATGAAGGAAGAAATGAAGGCTAAACAAAGTGAAATAAGGCAAAATATACAAGGAACCAACAATGAAGGGAAGGAAACTGGGACTCAAATCAATGGTGTGGACCAGAAGGAAGAAATAAACATTCAACTGGAACAGAATGAAGAAACAAGAATTCAAAACAATGAGTAGAGACTCAGGAACCTCCAGGACATCTTGAAACATCCCAACATCTGAATCATAGGGGTACCAGAAGGAGAAGGGGAAGAGCAAGAAATGAAAACTTATTTGAACAAATAATGAAGGAGAACTTCCCCAATCTGGAGGAGAACTTCCCCAATCTGGTGAAGGAAATAGACTTCCAGGAAGTCCAGGAAGCTCAGAGAGTCCCAAAGAAGTTGGACCTAAGGAGGAACTCACCAAGGCACATCATAATTACATTAGCCAAGATTAAAGATAAGGAGAGAATCTTAGAAGAAGCAAGAGAAAAGGAGACAGTTACCTACAAAGAATTCCCATAAGACTGTCAGCTGATTTCTCAAAAGAAACCTTGCAGGCAAGAAGGGGTTGGCAAGAAGTATTCAAAGTCATGAAAGGCAAGGACCTACAGCCAAGACTGCTCTATCCAGCAAAGCTTTCATTTAGAATGGAAGGGCAGATAAAGTGCTTCTCAGATAAGGTCAAGTTAAAGGAGTTCATCATCACCAAGCCCTTATATATGAAATGTTAAAGGGACTTATCTAAGGAGAAGATAAAAAATATGAACAGTAAAAATGACAGCAAACTCAGAGTTATTAACAAACACACCTAAAACAAAAACAAGAGCAAACTAGGCAAACAACTAGAACAGGAACAGAACCATAGAGATGGAGATCACATGGAGGGTTGTCAATAGGGGAGTGGAAGGGGGAGGGGGGGGAAAGGTACAGAGAATAAGTAGCATAGCTGATAGGTGGAAAATAGACAGGGGGAGGGTAAAAATAGTGTAGGAAATGTAGAAGCCAAAGAACTTATAAGTATGACCCATGGACATGAACTATAGGGGGGGAATGTGGGAGGGAGGGGGTGGGCAGGATGGAGTGGAGTTGGGGGGTAATGGGACAACTATAATAGCATAATCAATAAATGCATTAAAAAATAAAATAAAGTAACTTCCTAAAATCTGTGCTAAACCTCTCAAGGATGGAGTCTAACCAGTTCAAACTGACAGGGAGAAAGGTTGGCACACAGGACCATGCCCATGGATAGGTTTTCCCGTGGGGAATCACGCCTGCATTGTACCTAGGCTGCTATGGGGCTTGCTTTTTGCTAAAACTCCCTCACCCTGAATTGAGTCAGCAAATGTTTACTGCATATCTTTCAAGTAACTTCCTAAAATCTGTGCTAAACCTTTCAAGGATGGAGTCTAACCAGTTCAAACCGACAGGGAGCAAGGTTGGCACACAGGACCATGCCCATGGATAGGTTTTCCCGTGGGGAATCACGCCTGCATTGTACCTAGGCTGCTATGGGGCTTGCTCCACTTTTTCCTTTATATTTGCAAATATCCTTCTTCTTCATAGCAATTAGCAACTTCCTCTCCTTTGTTATCTGTAACCACCTAAAGCAAACCTATACATAGTAAATGAGGACTCTTCTTGATGTAATGTGCCCAGAAAAGCAATAAAGTCCTGTCCAGGCAGGGGTCAGGGCCCCCTCTCTCACTCAGAGAGTGGCCGTGCAGTCCCTTTTTCTCCACAGGACTTCTATAAGTCCGTGTGAATTTGTTCATCTCAGCCACAATACACAGACCCCGCAGGCAGAAGTCTGCATCATATACCTAGGTAATAAAGATATTCTATATCATCTTCCAAAAGCCTACAGTTTGTGTTTCCCATTTACATCTGTAAGTGCCCATTCACTGATTTTGTGTATGGTGTCATATCCAATCATGCCTTTTTTCCATAGGAATATCTAATTGCCCCAGCATCACTTATGAAAAGACTCTATTTTATTAAGTGTGCATGCTTTATTAAGTATGTATAGATCGTTTCTTGTTTCTTTATTCTGATATGTCTACCTCTGCACTAATATCACACTATCTTAATTACTCTAACATTATAATAAATCTTGAAAGTTGATAGGGAAAGTCCTCCCACAATGTCAGGCTTTACACTTCCATTTAAATTGAGATTTTGATTAGGATTGCAATAAATTTGTAAATCATTTTATGAAATGAGATACTTAATAACTTTCATCTAAGGTATCTACCTCTTCTCTGGGGCATTATTTTACAAGAAAAAATATGCTCTCTATTTAATCCTATACTTTAAAGACTCTCCATCATAAAGGCATGTCAATTTTCTTCTTGGTGTACTGCAAGTCTGTGTTTCTGAGACTCATGGTCCATTAAGCAAGTTGGTTTTTATGTAGCTATTTTAATGTTGGCATTTTAACAATATTCACCATGTTTAAAATGAATTATTTTATATAATTAAGCTTTTAGTGATTTTCTTAATTGTTGATTTAAATGTTTATGTGTCAAGTTCAGCAGAATAAAATTTAGTCCTTTGTTTTAATATATATGAAATATCACATAAAATTGAGAATTGATGGAAAGTTACTTTGAAGGCTCAGAAAACATATCTGAGTTAAGTAACACAGGAATCTATAACCTCAATTAATAGATTTAACTTTAACATATTCATAATATAAAATTTGGAAAGCACAGAGAAATAAAAACAAATTAAAAATCACCCAAAATGACTTCAAAATCACCAGCTCTTAACATTGTGTACTGAATTTTTTTCTTGTTTTTATACATAGCCAAGTATCTCTATCTCCTTTATTTCTACATATCTTAAAATCATATAGAAATACTTTTTTCAGTAGCTGTCACCAGAGGTTGTTTGAAAGTTTTAACAACAAATTATTCATATTTTCAAGAAGGGGCAATTTCAATTCTGTATAATTTTCTTTGGAGCATAGGAAAAAATAAAAGACTATTCAATTCATTTTCTGAAACTAGAAAATCCTTGAAGCCAAAATACGACAATCAGCAGAAATAAATAGAGACAAAACTCATTAAGGAATGTAAAAGAAAATATTGTAAATAAAATAACAGAAAACATATTTAAATGCCATTATTAAAAGACTAATCTACCAGTTCAAGTAGAAGTCATCTCAGGGAAGTTATAATGTTTTAAAATGAGGAAATTTATAAAAATATTTTGCAATACCATCAAGTCAAATGGCAAAACAAGAAGACAGAAAGGGGGCCAGATCTGTTTCACTCAATTTCTAAACTTGGGCTTGAGAGTGAGGAACAGAAAGCCAGGTCCAGAAGCATCAACCAACATAGCCAGAAACTCATCAAATTCGATGCTGGGTTGCCCATCACCCAATTTCTCCTTCACTTCCTATAATGATTACTGGACTCCAGAGATGATAAGATGGACATTTCTGAAGCAGTTTGAAAAGAGAGGGAACCCAAGGAGGACATTTTTACCTAAATACAATATCTAAATTATCTCTTCTCGTTTAAGGATGAGAAAACAAAAAATGCAAAATAATATATTCTGTGAGAGGAGAGAAATACAGCAATAAAGTAATATAAGAGCATAGTTTTATAATTTTGTAAAATATGATTCTATAAAATAACAGGTCAAGAGTGATGTCATAAGATACAAGTTTAAGATAAAAATTAAGGCTAACTTACAGGAGATATGATTAAAAATGAGATATAAATATTAATTTTAATAATTCTTTAAGTTGTGAAAAGTAATTTAGAACACTGAAGAAAAAAGAAAAGAGGAAAATAAATGCTTCATATATGAAATGTAATCACATTTTTTGGTGTATAATATTGTAAGACTTTGCTATGTGGGTGTAAAGAATGTATGACTCCATATATAATGAATATAAATATAATATATTACATTTTTTAGATTCTCACATACATAATCTAATATACCACTTTGTGTAACACCATTTAATGATTCAATAACAACTTTCTGAAAAAAAGAAACTTAACATTTAATGTAGAGAAAAAATCTTACTGAGAAAAACACCGAATCTATTGATACGAGAAACGACCAAAAAAAAAAAAAAACCCAAAAAATGGAATTATCTTCTACAGGAGGGGCCCATTGTAGTAAAGGCTTACCCTATGAGGTGAGTATTCTAGGAACCTATCTGTATCAGTGTTCCAGCTGGCATTGTTCTGAGAGGCTATGTTCAGCTATAGTGAATCTTTTTTGAAGGCCTTTTCACCATGTTTGCCCCTTTCATGATGGGTGCTTTACAAGCCCACCTGCCCACACTATGCTGAGTGTTCAGCAGTTTTTGACCAAAACAGCATGACCCCTGTGCGCCACTTTCCCTATTCACCCAATATCACCCCAAGTGACTTTTTTTCCTTCCCCAGATAAAAAAAAAGTCCCCAAAGGGAAATGTTTTGCCAATGTAGAAGATGTGAAACAAGAAACAAAGCACTAAAAGGTACCAAATGGACAAATTCAAAAACTGTTTTGAGCAGTGGAAAAGACTCAATGAGTGTATCACATCAAATAGAGAGTACTTTGGAGGTGACTGAAGTTTAAACATATAAGAATATGTTTAAACATATAAGAATAAACACACAATTTTTTATAAATAAATTCTATTTTTTGGTCCCTCCTTGTTTATTTATAAAATTTTTATCTTTTGTATCACAAAGTTTGAATCTAAACCTCCTTCACACTCAGAGACTTACATCATGTGAGTCCTTTTGGACACGGACCGTGGTGTAAGCATCATAAAGGAACACCACTTTTCCTACCTCCTGATCAGGTGCTGGACCTTTTGAGGTCCTTTATGATCACTGATGCAATTTCAAGGAATATTAATAATACCGGAGTTTCAACTCCATTTCCAAATCCATTAAAGGCCTACTTTTTAGAGAATTTCAATTGAATAACCATGCAGGATATTTAAAAAATCTTTCTGAAAGTCTAATGGAAGATTTTGACAGATGATGTCTGGCACTTGAGTGATATCCTTGAAAATTCCAAGATTCTTTTTTTTTCTACCTCTATTGAAGTACAATTGACAAATAAAGTTGTATATTTTAAAGCCTAAAGGTGATGATTTGATATAGTTTGTGAAATAATTATTAGCACATCCATCACTTTACATAGTTACCTTCTGTGAATGCCTGGTTCAATTCAGTCAGGGCACATGCCTGGGCTGCTGGCCAGGTTCCCACTAGGGGGTGCTGAAGAGGCAACCACACACTGATGTTTCTCTCCCTCTTCTCCTTCCCTTCACCTCTCTCTAAAAATAAATAAATAAAATCTCTTTAAAAAAAAACAATAACTTTTCAATGTTTCATCCCACTCTAATATTTTGGAAGTTATTTTTAGTAACACTTAAGAAGCCATATTTACCTTTTAAGTACTTGAGATGCTGCCAATTAATATAATTGAAGTGATAATACACAAGTTCTCTTTAGACACCCCAAGGTTGCCACAGGGGCCCATAATGACAGGTATGTCTCAGCTCCCTCCCTGGCTTGGTGGCTGCCCAAAACCCTTTGTCAGCAATTTTAAGACACAGAATGATTTCAGAAATTTGGACAAAATATGCATCTTTAAATGGAACATATGTACTTCAGAAATATAAATTATAAAGTGCATATACACTTTATAATTCATTTTTACAAAAGTTATATTATAATGGGATATGCTTTTTTCACTTTAAGGCTATATATTGGGAGTGTTTTTTTATGCTATTATTTATTTTTTCAAGCATCACATTTAACAATGGAATAATATTCATTTTATGGTTATATCATGTTAAAAACACTATTATGATCATATTAGTTCTTTAGCACTCTATGCTACTATAAATAACAGTGAAATGTATCTAAATCTTTGTGAATATATAGGACAATTTCCTCAGTATAAATTACTAAATGCAGCTTCTGTGTCAAAGGATATGCATAACTTTGTAAAAAATGTGAATGCATCAGGCCTAAATTCTCCTCAGAAAAAAAATACCTTATCTTCCTCCTCCTCCTCTTTCTGTTCCTTTTTCTTCCACTTTTCATCTAATTGCCACATGGTTCCAGCTTTGCCTCCTCTCAGATGCCTTCCTTATGTTCCTGAAATGGTTAGGGGATTCTGCTTCCGCTCCACTGTACTTTAATTTTTTTCACTGTGTATGTGTGTGTTTATAATATCTACCCTCTCCTCATTCTAAACAGGGTTTGAGGCCACATGACATGTTTAATTATTTGTTGTGTTTTTGTGTCTTTATCTAGACTCTGAGCAGATCCCTGGGATACTCATCTTTGTAACCCCAGCACCTAATACAGTAATTTTCAGTAAATGCTTGTTGAACGAATTCAGGAGAAAATAAATGACAGCTTTTGTTTGTTCTTTTTTCCACCGTTACATAGCCTGTCTTTCTTTCTTTCCTTTTTTTTTTTTTTTTTGAAGTTTCCTGGGATCTTGAATGACACAAGGAAATTAATTTCAAAAAGAAAGGAAAATAATCACATATCCTCAAGTTTCTAAGTTCATATGCTCTCAATTCAATAGTGTAGTACACTCTGATATTAATTTAATAGCTCCTAATTTCTAGCTCAAACAATCAGAAAGGAGAAACAAAGAGGTTATATGTACTTGAGGTGAGAAATTTCAACATTTATACTCAAAGAAGATAATGTTTTCCCCAAACAAGCAGCTATTTATAAAGAAATTTACACAGGATTGAAACTCATATTCCCAGCGCTTTTTATTTAGAGAATGAAATTAGTCGTCACAGTTAAAATATTAAAAATAAAAACGAAGGGGTTGTGTATGAGAAATAAACACTTTTCTTCCTCGTGTGACTGTGGGAGTGCTAGATTGCTGGTCTGTTATTTTGGCAGGTGTCTCTTGGAATGAACTGTTGAGAGGCCTGGCATGATTTGACAGCACTTTGGCAGGACAATGTCTCATACGTTTCTGAGCAAATTGGTTTGAGAATCTCCCTTACTGCATTCTAAAGCAGAGAGATTTGAGGCAGCCATGTCAGTTTAAATTATTCTCCTCCAACTCCAAAGGCGATATGGGTTCTCTGTCAGCTCCCTGTAGACATGCTGCACGATTAGCCTCGAGTTTTAAACAGTGAAGGAAGTGAATTTACTTTACTAAATTTCAAAAATAAAAATAATTTTATAAGCATTCCTCATAGGAGCATCAGATTCCTTGAATCTAAATCTAACCTTTTCTTTGTGCTTAAACAATACACTTAAGTTCTTTAAGTCCACTCTCCTTCATCAAAAAATGGGCATGATAATATCTACCTCTTAGATCTTTTGTGTGAATGAAATGAAGTAACCCACATGAAGTTCTTAAAATGTTGCCTGGTTCCAATTCTGGCTCATTAATGTCAACTCTCAAGGTAGAGAATTCTTTATCTTGGGAATTGAAAATAATGACCTCTACAGCCATTTGAAGAACTCATTTTATACTAAAATCCCTCACTAGTTAGGAATAACACATAACCTGTCTACTTCCCAGTACAGCCCCCGGCAATCCTGAGAGAATACAAACACATGTACATTGAAATTCTGTTCACCTCACATTCTTAGTTTTATTTTATTATATCATATATTTATAATATTTATAGAGCTATCTATTTTTATTACCTAAGTGAAATATGTTCATTATGAAAATTTGGAAGAATTTTAGTGTGAACTTTAGTGTGTACACACCAATAGAAATCCCATAATCCAGAGGTAAACAGTTAACATGAAGGTATTTATCCTTCTAATCTTTTACAAATACATAAAATATATGCATATAAAATGTAATTAAGATTACATTCTCCTTATTTTTATTTTTAATTTATGATATCTTTGTGAAGACTTTTCGGTATCTTTGAGTATCCTTCTAAAATTCTGACTAAAGAGTTTATTTAAATAATCTAATGTTGACATTGAAATTTCTCTTAATTTTAAAGCTATGAATTATCTTCCACTGAATGTGCTTTAACACACATCTTTATGAAATAAAGGGAATTGATAGTTCCTAAAAAAGTATAAGATTTTCATAAATAAATGTAAATTTATCTCTATAAGTATTTTTAACAAATTATATTTTCAAATGTAAAATATAGGATGTCAATTTTTTCTCTCTTCTGCTAGCATCGGATGTTAACATGGAAACATTTTTGTCTTTTAATGTAAAAGAGGCAAAATTTTTCTGCATTGTTTTTTATATCTTTTGTCAGGGTATATTACATTTATTCATTTTTCACTTAAAATATTTATTAAGTGCCTATTTTGCCATAAATGTATTGCTAATCAAATATTTTATTTATTTACCCAAGCATTTATTGAGAGTTTGCAACTTAACTTTCATATGTATTTCTTCCTGTGATATCCAGTTTTCTGTTGCAAAATTTTTATTAAGATGTTTGATATTATGAAAGAGCTTTATAAAAACTCAACATAAAACATCAGTTCTTAGTCCATCATACAGTCTGCCATTAATTTTCCAGTTTATGATGCCTGTTAATAATTACATATAAATTAGTACTTTTTATAAAGGAAATACATGTTTTTATGAAGTCAACATAACAAATTGACTGACAATAGACTGGTATTTCTTCTTTATAATAAAATTGTATTGGGAGGGAAGGGGAGCATGGAGCTAAAGTTTCCTGTATAGTCATAACCTTTGGTTTTAAAAACATAATAATTATTTTTCTAGCATACATGTAAGTATTGTCCTAGTTTATTTAATTTTGCTGGACTCACTGTAAGTCATTTTCATTCTGTGAATTTTATTCTCACAAAAGGAAAATTTCTTTCTAATATATCTTAGATCATTTAATTGTTTTCCTTTTCCTCTAGATTCTTCTTCATAATTCCTAAAGTTAGTATCTTGGAGCACTCTGCCATATGTGACATATTCTTGCTGATTATTTTTACCTCTCTAGTCTGTTTTGGTATATTTGAAGGTGGGATATATTTTGAATTATAAGGAATTGGTTCTTAACATTTTTAGACAAGGACTGCTTTGAAAATCTGAGGTTACTTATGACTTCTTTACTAAGGAAAGCATAATATTCAAAATTTTATACTCTACCCTGGCTGGTGTGGCTGAGTGGATTAAGTGCCAGCCTGTGAACCCAACAGTAGCAGGTTCAATTCCCAGTCAAGGTACGTGCCTGGGTTGTGGGCCAGGTCCCCAGTAGGGGACACTCGAGAGGCAACCGCACACTGATGTTTCTCTCCTTCTCTTCCTCCCTTCATCTCTCTCTAAAAATAAATAAATAAAATCTTTTAAAGAAATGTTATACTCTCTACCAAGGAATAAATTCTTCATCTAAGATATTAAAAAGGACATGATTTCTAGGGCAAGGACTCTGTCAGACTTTGAGTTGCCACCTTACAACTTTATTTTTGAAAATTAGTTCACAAGGGCCAGAGAGAGATCTTAGGAGACCTCATGGTCTAGTGGACTGAGCATTAGCTTAAGAGTCAAGTAGACAAGGGTTTAGTTTCTAGAAGATTAATTTATGAATTGAGTTACTTATTTCAATTATTATTTTTTAATAAATGAGGGAACTAGACTCAGAGAGTTTAAGTAATTTGCCAGTTTGCCAAGAGTAGACCCATATCTGACGAGCTTCAGGTCCATAGTCATTCCTGTATGTTACACTAACCAAAAAAACAAGAAAGCTAAAAATGGTACTTTCTCTTCATTAACTCTAAACTCACAATTGTGCCATTTACAAGTTTGTCACTGAGATGGAGAAGACTGAGGCAGGGCAGGTGGCACTGAGAAGACTCTCTGACAGCTGAGTCCCTGGGGTAAGACTTGAGACAAGATTTAGAGCAAGTAATTCTTCGCCAAGTGAGGAGGAAACACTAGGTTTACATTAAATGGTGCTTTAATAAATCAGAGTGATGTTATTTCTACAAATTTGTCTCTATTCATATAAATCACTATATTTTATACTCAATTAATATTGACATTTAGCTGTTTCAGCCAGACAGTCGGCCTAAAAAAAATATTATCTTAAAATTATCTAATAAAAGTGAAAAAGCAGGAAACTATATTTCTTACATATAAAATATTACTTTAAATATATCTTTAAAAATGGGCTTCTGTATTTCTGAAGTATAAATGCTGGATTTATCACAACTGAGTTCAGGTTCCAATACTCTCAATTATTAGTTGAGTGACTTTGGGCATGTAACTGAACTCTGCTTCAACTCCTTCAGCTATAAAATAGAGATAACAATATTTCATTCACATGATATTTGTTTGGCAATTAGGTGAAATGATATAAAATGGTGATTGATGAATTAGAGCGTGAAAATTATGCTAGACATTTCTATGTATATAGGTCTAATCAGAATGCCAACTCAGAGCCAATTTTCTGTCTTAGTAACAGTTCTCCCAGCACCTCTTGACATGCAGAGCTCTGGAGAAGAGGTTTACCAATTTGCATTTTGAGCCCAGGAGCCTTCTGCAAGGGAAGAAACTGAGATACTGTGACTCAATAAACTAAAATGGCATTGGCATGAAAAGAGAAAGGCTGCAGACTAGTTCCGACACTAATCTGAGAGTGGGGCTGGGGTATTGGAAGGAGAGAATAAAAGACAGACCACCCAATCCAGCTTTCTTGGAACAGACTTGTAATTTGAAGAAGTGGCTGTGAGAGTGACGTTAGCTTTAACTCCAGAGACCCAGCTGAGTCGGCATGAAACTGTCTATGCTGAGGAATGGGCTGTCCCCTCTGTCGGAGCCCTTGTGTCAGGATAGGGACATGTACTGACCCTTGGAGAGGGGGAGGACTGGGAGCTCAGTTTCTAATATATAGCTTTATATGGCTTTGAATATAACCCTAACCCTTGGGGACAAAACTTCCTCCTGATATGTGGAACTCTACTACAGAGATGATTATGCAGATTATACCCTTTCAACATAGAGAAAAATTCTCCTTAGGAATCTCAGGAGATCATTTATAGGTGCATAGCTTTCAAAAGAACCCAGCTAGGTACAGTCACAACAATAATCAATGGCAGCAGGAACATTTAATGATCACAGCACTGAGCATCAAGTTCTTTAGTCTTTAAAACGTTATGATGAATATACATACAATGGAATACCACTCAACCATAAAAAAGATTAAGTATTTCCATTTGTTACAATACAGACAGATCTTGTGGATAATGAACAAAGTAAAATGAGTCAGACAGAAAAGGACAAAAACTGTATGACTTCATTATTATGTGACATACAATAAAAACAGTAACAAACAAACTCACAGAACAAAACAAAAGCTAACTCACAGATACAGATAAGGGAATGGTGGTTACCAGAGAGGAAAGGTAGCAGGGGGAAGGCAAACTGGGTAAAGTGAGTCAAATATATGGTAACAGAAGGAAACTAAATTATTAGTGGTGAGCAAGCAGTACAGTATCCATATGTCAAATCATAATGTACATATGAAATGTGTGTTATTAACCAGTTATTTCAATGAATTTAATAAAATACAAAAAACAAAATAATATCATGAGATTGCCATTATTGTTCCCATTTTATGTATGAGAACACTTGGACTCAGCAAGGTTGAAATCAGGCCTTTCTGAATCCAAGCCTCACATTTAACCTTTATTATACTCTGCTACCTCAAAATCCCTTACCGACCCAGTCTGACATTCTGACGAGCCAGTATGTGAACTGCATCTATTCTTGGAGAAGATTTCTGCAGTAGAAATGTTTTTGCAACCAGTTGTAACAGAACTCCCATCCCTAGGGTTTTGAGCTTCACATTATATTCAAGGTTCTCAAAGTCTGCTAGATTTAAAAGCAGCCTGGGCTTTTTCTGCCAAGCTGTACTTAGGATAGCATACATTAACTGAACACTAACACATTGGCAAATCACCCAGGCAGTATCACTGGAGCAGCGTACCCAGGCAGCTACTCAAATGAAAAAAAACTGCTTTTAAGTGACTGATGGACCACTAATGACTTGCTGTCAAATAAGTACTATTACATTCATGAGTTTCTCTAAAAAAAATCGCAACATTCCAAGTTTGTGAAACTCCACTCGAAGTCTCCAGTGTAATACAAATATAATATGGTGACTACAGTTAGTTCAGATGTATTTGGCTGCCTCAGAATCCAGTTTATGAATTTTTCCTCATGCTAAAGAAAAAAATGTGATGAATGTTGTAATGCCTTAGGATTTGACTTGTTTTAACCTGTCCCTCCAAGCTGAGTCACTGTCTTTTAAACAGGTACACATGCTAATAAGCACAAACTATCTAAGTCTCTGTAACAACTCCTGGGAGCTACTTCATTTTTAGCAAATAAATACAAATTTTGCAGCTTCAAGTTAAGAGATTCTGTCTCAATGGACTATGCTGTGAAAAGCCAAACAGACATACCATTTTATTTTAAGTACCAGACTATGAATTTTACTTTATTTGAACTTTACTTAAATTGCTAAAGAGTAAAGCATTTTGAATTCTTAAGTTAAGAAGACTATTAGAGAATTTTGCAGACCCTGATAGGAAAGGTATTTGCTATTGAAGATACCCTAGTGTAAATAATGCAACATTTTCTTACACATGGTATCTATAAAAAGGAAAACTTAAACTAGAAAAGAATAGTGGGTAGGCTATACCCTATTATTATCTGTATTTACCTATATTCAGGAAGGTAACATTTGAGGAATGCAGGAAGGCTTCCCTTGAGACCTTAATGATGCATAACAGGTGACCTTCTATTTATATGAGAACTGTTTGTTACACCATAGATACATTGGATGCAATAATTTTTATACAGCAGTCATTCTGACCCCATAGGATTCATATAAGCAAGGCACAGAGTAGCATCTTGGTGAGTCGGAAAACAATGAAGTTATCTGAGGTAAAAACTTCTTTGAGAATAAACTTTTATGAGTAAAGTAGAAAGAAAAGCAAGTAGAAAGATTGGCGTATGGAACAAGAGGATGAGGCATTAAAATTTCAGAAATAACCTCACTGCAGTGGTGCCTGAGAATTGAGTGTTCTTATTTACTGAGATATACATCATTACATTTCATATTGTAAGAGAAAAGTATTTAATTAATGCTTTTTATCTCTGATGGGAGCATCTGTAATTCTGTGGTATCTATGAGAGCCTGAGTCTCCTTGCAAATGATTATCATTATTAAGCACATGTTTTCTAATATACCCTAAACAGGAAGAAGGTGAGGAATTTGTCTGCTCTTTCCTCTGAGTCAATATAGTCCTTCACACTGGGACAGAATTTCTTGGAGAAGGGTGACTGGACTAGCCCCTTCATGTAAATGCAAAGCTCACACAGCTGCCCTATGTGGAGAAAGGGTGTGAAAGGATATTCTACGAGCATTTCTACCTTCTCTCTATTTTCCTGGGCAGGCAAGGCTGTATAGGTGACATAAAGAATGAGATAAAGATTTGGATCATTTTTCTTGTGAGATTTAATTTTACCCTTTCTGATGATTAGTCCCTCACTAAATGGACAAGAATGAGATGAGGAAGCTCTTGGAACAGTTCAAGTAAAAGATGATGGTGCTTTGGAACATGCATTCAGTAGTGAATACAGAAGATGTGGTCAGATTTGGGGTAGATTTTGTACCAAAAACTAAGAGAATTTGCTGGCAGAATAAATAGAGGGTATGAGTGAAAGAGAGCAGGTGGTAAGATGATAGTGAGAGAATTTTTAAGACAGAGTCAATGGTCTGGCTTGACCAAGTTAAATACACGATAATCACTACTCATTTTAGGGATATTTGTCATGGTATCTGGCTGCTCAGCCTTAGGAACACTCTTATAGTGCTTTTTTATTCTCTCTTATTTTAACCCTCACTTGAGGATATAATTATTGATTTGAGAAAGAGGGAGAGAGAAATAGAAAGAAAGACTGTTGTGAGAGAGAAACAACAATTGGCTGCCTCTCATACACGCCCTGACCAGAACCAAATCCGCAACCTAAGTATATGTGCCATGACGGGGAATCAAACCGAAACTTTTTGGTGCACAGGACGACGTTCAGGCCAGGGCATGCTTTGTGTTCTTGGAGTCTCTTCTCCAAAGGTAGAAACCTAAAAATTTACATTCCCAGGCTCCACTGTAGCTAAGCCAGTTATGTGACCTAAAATCTGGCTATCAGGTGTACCCACCAAGACTTGGATATAGAGCTCAGCTACTGGAGGAAGCAAACAAGAGTGGAATCTGTCTGTCTACATCAGTCTTTGTGAAGGAACAGCATCAGGTGTTCTGGAGTCCAGCGTCCTGACTCAGCAGGACGTGCTGACACGCCTGCTTTCTGTGGCAGCCCCGCGATTGTTGGAGCAGCACCGCAGCACTGAGATTTGGTATTCTTCCAGGCCAGATATTCCCCAAACCTGATTTTCTGCTATTCCTAGAAAGTCTATGCACTACCTAAAACCCTTTACTAAATCATTTTCTGCATTAATCAGCTAGAGTGTGTTCTACTGTTTGCAGCAAGAACACACCCCTCGCCCCCTACCCACACGCAACTGGCAACAGCCACATGGGAATGTCTAGTAGTAGTCTGAAACCCAGAGGAGAGGCCAAGTCCAAAACAATAAATTTGGAGCCATCAGCATATATAAAACTTTTAGAGCCTTAGAGTTAGAAATAATTCACCAAGAAAGAGACAATTTATAGAGAAAACAAGAGGTAGGTAGAGGTCAAATCATTCAGAGAACTTACAGGAGCCAGGAAAGTAGAATTTGAATAAGGGGCAACTGAAGCCAATTCCACCCCCTCCAAATAAACAATATGTGGATGAAAGCTAGAGAAGAAGCTGTTTCAGGAAGGATTAGTATTATTCTGAGATTATGGGGTTGGAAGTAATAATTCCTGTTGAGTCAAGGGAGAGTGAGAGACAAAAATAAATGCTCCACAAAATGGCCTAGTGTTTGCATGGCCAAGAATGAAGGGCCTCTGGTATAGTTACTGGGATATAGTGTCATGCGTTGGAGACAGGACTGACCATATGTTTAAGAACTAAAAGAGCTTAAACTGTGGCGGTTAAGTCTGTGGTTCTGATGGGGTGCTGACGTGGATCTGGACATCACTGCATTGGTGGGCATGCATGTTGTGTCCTGTCCTAGAGCAATGTTTAGGAGCAACACTGGTAAGTGTGTGGGAACCCTAGTGCTGGTGTACTAACCTGACATCTCGGTTCTGCACCTATTGCCATCGGAAGGAGGACTATTACCTTTAGAATGAGGCAGCCACAAATTTCTAGATAACTTTTGTGGACTTAGAATGAAGGTTGATTTAGTCTTAAGAAAAAAAATGATGAATATCCTGAAAATTAGGACAAAGGGCAACTATTTAGCAAATAATTATAAAATAGCAATTATTATTATTTAACAAATAATAAAATAACAACTAGTTAAAATAATTGTAAATTATAAAAGATCTTATGTATTTGTATCCCCTATTTATAGATTGGATAATACTAGTTTTACTCAGTTTTAATCTCTCTTTTAAAAAGGAGTTGTAATCTCTCCTCTTTCATTTCTAATTGTGTTTATTTGGGTCCTATGTCTTTTTTTCTTGATGAGTCTGCTTAAAGGCTTGTCAATTTTCTTTATCTTTTTAAACAACCAGCTCCTGGATTTATTTATCCTTAGAATTGTGCTTTAGTCTCTATGTCATTTAATTCTGCTCTGAGGTTGGTTATTTCCTTCCTTCTACTTGCTCTGGGCTGTCTTTGTTGTTGTTTCTCCAGTTTGATCCATACTGTCTCTCATTTAAATAAAAAAAGAAAAAAAATGAAAATCACATGGTTACTTAAGTAGAAATGGAAATGCACTGATATTTTATCTATTTCTGTCCTGTCTGGAGTATAGTCAGTCTTTGTTCAAAGATAATCTACTTATTTTACTATTATAATTTAAGTATGTAAATACTACCAAAATACTAAGCTTATATGTGTGTGTCGGTATTTATACACACACACACACACACACATATGCATGTATGTATGTATACATATACATATACATCAATCCAATATCTCATGGTATTTTAAGGTGACCTAATTTTTTGCCATCCTGAGAAATTGAGATTCCTCATGTTTTCAGTCTTATATGAAATTTGAATACATTTCCAGGGTAATGCAAGTCACTGTACTCCCCAGATAAAGAAAGTACTTCACTGTGCCCCACCTTACTTAAGAAGACAACTTTCTGCTACCAACCAGAGTTGAAAATGCACAGTACTTACCATTATCTGATGCAGACTGTGTGTGTAATCCCTGTGCTTATATTGTTAGTTTGGATCATATAAAATTGCTATATTCTAGGGTCACAAAAGGTTAAATATCAGCAATTCATGTGGTTTAACAAAATTTTCTACATATGGAACTGATTTCACACTTTATTCATGTCTAATATAGGTCCTGGGACAGTTGGTAACTCTGTGTTCCTACTTGAAGTACCTTATTGGATATCCTGAAGTCCTGACTCCAAAAGAAATTAAGTCTGTGTCTTTAAATTTTGGCAACTTCAATTTGCATGTAAGAAAAGTGGTGAGGACAACTCACTGAGGCCAGTGTATAAATCAGAAGAGTAACAGGTTATCTAACATTCAGTTTTGCTTCAGGGTCATAGAGCACACTTGGTATTTAAGTGTAATTTGATGTTAAAAACAGCTCATTCTGTCTCAGTTTTAGCTGAGGGCACAGAGGCTAAGAACCAGACAATAGACATCATGTACCTCGAAATAAGATGTTAAACCACCCATTAAGGACCTGCCAGGGGCATTTATTTTGACCCTAGTCTAACAAGTGACTTATGAGTAAATAAGGGGAAGATCTTAAGGAGCTGAGGAATTTCTTTATAAATTTGGTTGACAAGATACATTTTTTTCCTTGCTGCCAAAGCTTTCCATGTTTTTCTTTCTCTCTGAAGATACTTCTGACCACTCTAGTCAGTGTTGCTGGCACTCTAACTTAGCCCAATAACTAGATTGCTTGCTTGATCATAATTTATAAGTACTTTTTCATAGCACCTATCTCAATTTATTATTATTATTATTATTATTACTGGTTGGTTTATGTATCTCCTCTGTTAAGCCAAGCTCCACAGGTTAGGGGCTCCTTATCCATCGGAGTCTTCCACCTAACACAACAAGCAAGGCACGAAGGGGCAGCCAGCAGGAAAGGATGGTTCAAAGTGAACAGATCTATCAAGCCGAAGGGGAAAAACCCACATAATTATTTGATCAATAACATTGGCCGTTCATCTATAAAAAGTACAAAAGAATTGTAGAAGAATGAAAACAGATCTCTGCTTCTTCTCCCCAACCCTCAACCCCATCAGTTTCTCTCACTTTACTACTTTCTTCTGCCTTTTCTTTGCTATCTTCTTAGAGTTACTAGATAATCATATGGCTACATCTTTGATAGAGTCTGTAAACTCTATGGAAAGTTGACTTTTTTTAAATTGCAATATAGTGAATATGTGAACATCCTCCTTTCTGTGAAAGACATAACTAGAGATCTGGAATGTGAATCTGGCCAAGACGTCTAGTTTTGGCTCTTTGTTTCACCGTCTCTCTTAGCAAATTTATCACCTCCCCCAACTCCTCAGTGCAGTTGCATGCAACTTAAGAGAATGAGCATCCTCCACTGCTTCAGGGCCTCAAGCTGCCACACCCACATTTCTGTGAGCTTGTATCACGGCCATGACATACCCATCATCATGCTTGGATATTACTTTTTCCTGAGTCACCGGTGTTGGGGCCCAGGGCAGGATGCCCCAAGATATCCTATAATGGCATATTGATTGTTTTGAACTAAAATCACCTAAGATGCAGCAAGGGAGGAAGATCTTTTTGACTCTTCTCTATCCCTCTAAAAGCAGGAAATAAATCTCCATGATAGATGCCTTCCCTGCTCCTGAGGGTTGCAAGTGGGAATCCAGAGTAGGAATTGTGTAAAAGCAAACCTCATAATGCCTTTACTAATTTACTACCAAGCCCAAACTTTGTTTAGATTCCTCACTAACAAATAACCAAACCTTCTTACATTCTTTCTAATGAGCACTTTCTTGCCCTGTCAATCTCTCACAAATTTATTGTCTCTGTTTACAAAGAATAAAAAAGGTGCCTGATTCAATCATTTCTTTGAGCCTCATTTTATGATCTGAGCATCATATTGTGATTCTCCTGTGCGCATGTATGATTTGGATTTTGCTCCTGTTAACCTAGTCTTGGGTCAACTTTATTATAGCTAGTTCCAGCCATAAGATCTAAAGGAGGCAAGAGGAATTCTGCTGCTCCCCAGCACCTGAATTGGGAAAGCTCCAGTGTTCTGAGAACAGAACTCACTCTGAGTAGGGCTCAAGCTGTAGCATGTTGCTGACTTTCAGTAAGTCTTACACTAAATTTACATCTGTTCAAATTCTCCCCTAGCTAAAACAACCTTTAATGTTTTTATTTTTAAAAATTTAAATTATAATTTACATGCAATATTATCTTGTTTTTTTCAGTTTTATAGCATAATATTTAGATAATCATATTCTGTACTTTACAAAATGTTCCCCCTAATATTTCAAGTACCCAGCTGGCACCATACATGGTTATTACAATATTATTGATGATATTTTCTATACTGTACTTTATATCCCCATAACTACTTTGTAATTACCAATCTGTAGTTCTCAATCCCTTTATCATTTTCACCCACTCCAGCAACACCCTCCCTTCTGGCAACCATTACTCTGTTCTCTGTATCTATGAGTCTATTTCTATTTTGTTTGTTTGTGTATATTGTTCTTTAGATTCCATGTAGAAGCGAAACCATATGGTACTTGTCTTTCCTGACTGACTTACTTCATTTAGCATAATGCTGTCTAGATCCATCCATGCTGTCACAAATGGAAACCTCTGTTCAGAATACTGAGACCATGTCCAAAAGAGAGAATGCATGTTCCATTTTTTTCAGGTAACTTTCACTGCTTCTATAACAATAAAGCAAGAATGTCAACATTGAATGAAGTTGCAAGTGATGCTTAATGCTTGTCACACAGTGGCTCCTCCAATTTTAAAAATTATAGTAAATGCGCAGGACTATTACCTTCATATATCACATAAAACAAGATACACCCATCCTTGTAGAGCATAGGAAAATTTTATAGAAAACAGTAGTTTTGAAGCCTTGGCTCAAGAGTGGTGTAAACCTGAGATTGGATCTAGGCTCTGCTACTGGCAACAAAATGACTTTAGTCAGTTGCCCATCTTTTCAGAGACACAATTCTCTCATATTGGGTTGGCCAAACAGTTCATTTAGGTTTTTTTCTGTAAAGTAAAAGACACAATTTTTCATTTTCACCAATAACTTTATGGACTTGGATATTTTGAGTATGTCAGCTATCTCTTGTGTTATATAATGTTGATTGTTTTCAGTTAATGTCTCAGTTTGATTGCTATCACCTTCAACTGGTCTCCCAACAATGACGCATGATCCGGCAAGAAATCACAAACTACTTTTGACACATTTGATCATTCACAGCACCTTCTCCATATATGGCACAAATCATTTTTCTGTGTTTTGGTTGCATTTTTACCTTTCTTGAAATAATAAAGCACAATAGGCTGAAAATGTTGCATATTTTCTTCTGTCATCCATATTAAAATGGCTACACATAAATTCACCAATTTTGATGTTTTTTTAAGTGCACGCTGATATGACAGCTGTCACAATGCAATCTAAAAGAATTGTTTCAAAAGAAGTTAAAGATAACTAAGCACTACAAGAACCAGCCATCTTATGGAAAACAAATAAACAAACAAACTTTTGGGCCAACCCAATAGGATTTAAAATAGACTAGGATTATTTTTGTGAGATTAAATGAGATGTGTTAAACTAGACTTAATAACAGGTTTATAGTACACACTCAGTAAATTATAATAATTATTTGTCTCCACTTAAATAATTAAATTTGACAAAAATTTTCTAATGGTGTGTGGATGGCCTTCAAATAGTGTAATGAGTTAAATCAGGCAAAATACAAAATAATCTGTGGAAATATATACTTATGTTCTTATCATCATAGTAACTGTGTTAGTAATGAAGCACCACACTCTTATATTCACCTGCAGACTCATGGTACAGAGTCAAATTTTTCTAAACTAATAATGTGGCTAATGAGTAGGAATGGATAAAATAAGTCCATTTGAATTCTGTGTAATGGTATGCAAACTAGTTATTTGAGCCTGGTAGTTGTGTTGAAGTTTGATCTTCCTGAAGAATATTATAAAACATGATTTGTAATCATCCTTTTGTTCTGCTGTGTAAGGTGATCATGATTGTAATTAAAATTTAATCACTGGTTATACTGCAGAACAGGAACATTGTGATGGAGAAGGACTATGATGGAATGCCAGGATTTAATCACTGGATCTGGAGGTATCTATATCAGGGAATGGAGAAAACTGATTTATAAGAAAATGGAAATTAAAAGGTTACATGACTCAGACTACTAAAGGATCAAATGTATAATGAATTTAGCTTATTTGAATAAGGGGAAACTTTAGGCTGAAAAGTATTTGTCACAATTAATGAAAAGTGGCATTATCTCAAATAGAGGAAATACACAAGAGTTATACAAAAATAAATACTCATTAAAGTATCATGGTAGTAAAGAAAAATTGGCCACATCTAAATATCTAAAAATAATTAAATGATGAATGAATTCAAATACAGTCATATCATGGAAATTATTCATCCAGAGTGATGCTAATGGGGAATAAGATGACATGAGAAAGTACTTATGTTTAAATATTGGCAGAAAATCATGATAATTGAACTTGCAAATACTATGATTATAATTCTATAAATAAACAATACATATCTAAGAAGTACAAAGCACTAGGTTAATATCTTTTATATACTTTCATTCAGGACTCATAATATTTTCCCTTTAATTATTTCTATTGAATATTTTTAATAAGCACATACTACTTCATTTCTCCCTTATAACTGATAATACAGAATGCACTTAAGTATTCTATCTAACGCACTGGAAAACGCCCTTCACTATGGAATTCAATTGAGTAATTTTTTCTAGACTATCAGCTACATCTTTTGGGGGGTGGAAGAAAAAACAACTCAGGAAATATTTAATTTACTTTTCTTTTTTGCAGTGCCTTTACCTGATTTTGCAATTAGGATCATTTTAGCCTTGTAAATAAGGTTGGGAGCCTTCCCCTACTCTTGAAATTTTGAAATAGTTTGAGAAAGAAAGGTGTTAGTTCTCAAAATGTTTGGCACAATTCACCTATGAAGCCATCCTGTCTAGGGCATTTGTTTGTTGGGAGTTTTTTGATTTCTGCATAAATTTCACGAGGTGTAATCTATTCAGATTCTCTGATTCTTCCTTATTTAGTTCTCAAAGATTGTATGTTTCTAGGAATTTATTCATTTCATGCAGGTTGTCCTGTTTGTTGGAATATAGTTGTTCATAATATTTTTTTACAATCCTTTACACTTTCTGTGTCAGTTATTATCTCTCCTCTTTCATTTTTTATTTTATTTATTTGGTCCTTTCTCTTTTTTCCTTGGTGAGTCTGGTTAGAGATTGCTCAATATTGTTTATCTTTTAAAAAAACAAGCTCTTGGATTCATTGATCATTTCTTTCATTTCTTAGACTCTATTTCATTTATTTCTACTCTGATCTTTATTATTTCCTTCCTTCTACTCACTTTGGGCTTTGTTGCTCTTTTTCAAGTTCCTTTGAATGTGAAGTTAGATTGTTTATTTGAGCTTTTTCTTGAGTTTCTTTGTGGGATTTTTTTTTTTTTTGAGATAGGCCTGTAGTGCTGTGGTGTATGGATTCCCTCTTAGGATTGCTTTCCTGGTGTCCCATAGGTTTTGGAGGGTTGTGTTCTCACTTTCATTTTTTTCAAGGTATCTTTTGATGTCTTCCTTGAAATTGTTGATCCATTCATTGTTTAATAACATATTATTCAGCTTCCATGTCTTTGTGTGTTCTTCAGTTTTCTTCTTGTGATTGATTTCATGTTTCATAGCATTGTGGTCAGAGAAGATGCTTGATATGATTTCATTCTTCTTAAATTCACTGAGACTTGTTTTATATCCTAACATGTGGTGTATCCTAGAAAATGTTCATGTGCACTTGAAACGTATGTCTATTCTGCTGCTTTGGGGTGAAATGCTCTGAAGATATCAATTAAATCCATTTGATCTAGTGTGTCCTTTAAGGTGGCTGTCTCCTTGTTGATTTTCCATCTGCAAGATCTATCCATTGAAGTCAAAATGTTGTTAAAATCCCTGACTATGACTGTATTTCTGTAGATCTCTCCCTTTATGTCCATCAAGATTTGCTCAACATATTAAGGTGCCCCTATGTTGGCTGCATACATGTTTACTAGGTTTATATTTTCTTCTTGCATTGTTCCCTTTATCATTATGTGGTACCCTTTTTTGTCTTTTAGTATAGCCTTGGTTTTAAAGTTTATTTTGTTGGATTTAAGTATTTCTACCCCAGCTTTTTTTCTTTTCCATTTGCTGAAATATCTTTTTCCATCCCTTTACTTTTAGTCTGTGTGTATCTTTCGATCAGAGGTACATCTCTAGGAGGTAGCACATATATGGGTCTTGTTTTCTTATCCATTCAGCTACCCTATTTCTTTTGGTTGGAGCATTTAAGCCATTTACATTTAAGGTGATTATATGTATTTACTGCCATTGTATTGTTAGACTATTTTCCTCTGTTTTTTTTTCCTTTTCTTCTCCTCCTCCTTCTCCTCTGCCTCCTCCTACTCCTCCTCCTTTTCTCCATCTTCTTGTTAAAGCAAGCCCATTAACATTTGCTGCACTACTAGGTTTGGGTTAAGAAACTCCTTTAGCTTTTCCTTCTCTAGGAAGCTTCTTAATATAGCTTATGTTTTAAATAATATATTGCTGCAGAAAGTGGCCTTGGTTGTCAGTCCTTGCTTTTCATCACCTGGAATATTTCACACAACTCCCTTCTGGCTTGAAATGTTTCTGTTCAGACATACCTGATGAATATAAAATCATCAACAAAATATTAACAAACTGAATACAGCAATGCATCAAATAGATCATGCACCACGACAAAGTGAGATTTATTCCTGGAATTAAGGTTGATACTGTGGGGTACTGTTCCACTCATGGGAAATGTGGCTCAACCCCCACTCGGAAAAGCCAGTGGGGAGCGAGGTTGGCGGGCAGGACCCACATCCATGGATAGGTTCTCCAGTGGGATATCAGGCCTGCATTGTATCCAGACTGCTATGAGACTTGCTCTTGCTAAAACTCCCTCACCCTGAGGCAGCAAATGTGTACTGAGTATCTTTATCTTCCTAAAATCTGAGCTAGACCTTCCAGATGTGGAGCATAACCACTTTCGACCATTTCTCCCTTTACATTGCAAATATCCTTCTTTGATGTATTTAGTGACATCCTCTCCTTTGTTGTCTGTAAAAGATAACCACCCAAAACAAACCTTTGCATAGTAAATGGAGACCATCCTTGATGTAAGGGGCCTAGAAAAACAATAAAAGCCTGTCAAGGCAAGGGTCGAAGCACTCTCCTCTTGAAAGAGTGGCCGAGGCGCTCAGAGGTGCTCTCCTCTTGAGAGAATGGCCATGCCATCCCTTTTTCTCCACAGGAATTCTGTAGTCCATGTGTATTTGCATATTGCAGCCACAAAACCGGATCCTGCAGGCCGGGATCCGTGTCAGATACAACATTCACAAATCAATAAATGTGATTCACCAATGAACAAATTGTAGGGTAAAACCACATAATCCTATCAATAGATGCAGAAAAACACATGATAAAATGCAGCATCCATTTATGATAACAACTCTCAGCAAAGTGGGAACAGGGAATTTATCTAAACATAACAAATGCCGTGTAAGACAAACCCACTGCCAGCACCATACTCAACAGGCAAGAACTACATGTATCCCCCTTAATATTGGGAACAATACTGGGATGTCTGCCTTCACCTCTCTTAATCAACATAGTACTGGATATCCTACCCACAGAAATCAACAAGAAAAAGAAATAAAAGACATCCAAAGTGGAAAGCAGGAAGTAAAACTGTGTTTGCAGATGACATAGTACTGTACATAGAGAACCCTAAGGATTCCACCAAGAAACTACTAGAACTGATAAATGAATTCAGAAAAGTAGCAGGATACAAAATTATTACCCAGAAATCAGTTGCATTTTTGTATGCTAATAATGAATTACCAAGAAGGGAAATTAAGAAAAGAATCAAGAATCTCATTTAAAATTGCTTCAAAAAATAAAATACCTAGGAATAAAATAACTAAAGATGTAAAACATCTGTGCTCAGAAAATTATAAGACACTGAAGGGAGAAATTAAAACACATACCATGTTCATGAATATTGAACTAATATCATTAATAGAAGAATTAATATCATTAAAATGTCCATGCTACCCAAAGCAATCTATAGATTCAACATAATTCATATCAAGATTCCAATGGCATATTTCACAGAACTAGAGCAAATATTTCAAAAAGTTATGTGGAACCACAAAAGGTCCTGCATAACAGTAGCAATCCTGAGAAAAGTTATAGGTTAAAGTTATAGGAATCATGCTACCTAATATCAAACTATACTGTAAGTCCACAGTAATCAAAACTGCATGGTACTGGTATAAAAACAGACATATAGATCATTGAAACAGAACAGGGAGCCCAGAAAGAAACCCACAATTTTATAGTCCAATTAATATTCAGCAGAGGAAGCCAGCGCATACAATGCACTAAAGATAGTTTATTCAATAAATAGTGTTGGGAAAATTGGACAGATACATGCAGAAAAATGAAACTATACCATCTTCTTATACCACACACAAGAATAAATTCAAAGTGGATTAAAGACAACTATTAGACCCCAAAGCATAAAAATTGTAGAAGAAAACATAGGCACCAAAATCTCAGACATTGCTCATAACAATTATTTATCACATATATCTCCCCAGGCAAACGGGGAAAGAAAAAATAAAACAAATGGGACTACAACAAACTAATAATTTTTTGCATAGCAAATGAAAACATCAACAAAATAAAAAGACAATCCACAGAATGGGAGAACAAATTCACCAATACATGTGATAAGGTGTTAATACCCAAAATCTATAAAGAACTTACAAAACTCAACACCAAAAGACCCAACAACCCAATTAAAAAGTGGGCAAAGGAACTGAATAGCCACTTCTCCAAAGAGGATGTAGAGATGGCCAATAGACACATGAAAAGATGCTGAATGTCACTAGTCATCACAGAAATGCAAATTAAAACCACAATGAGATACCACCTCACACCTGTCAGAATGTCTATCTTCAATAAATCAACAAGCAACAAATGATGTGGAGAAAGGGAAACCTTTTTGTATTGTTGTGGGAATGCAGATTGGTGCAGCCACTCTGTAAAGCAAAGGAGACACCTCAAAAATTAAAAAGTAATCTTTTTGACCCACCAATTCCACTTCTGGGAATATATCTGAAGGAACACAAAACACTAATTTGAAAGCATATAAGCACGTTTATTTTCATTGCAGTGTTATTTTAATTGACAAGATATGGAAGCAGCCCAAGTATCAACCAGTAGATTTGTGGATAAAACAACAATAGAACATTTACACAATGGAATACTACTCGGCTGGAAAAAAAAATAGAAAGTTTTACCCTTTGCAACACTATGGATGGATGTGGAAAACATATGCTACTTGAAATAAGCCAGTCAGAGAAAGACAAATACCATATGATTTCACTCATATGTGGAGTCCAATGAACAAACTGAACTAATAGTCAAAATAGAGACAGGCTCATATATAGAGAGCAGGATAACAGCTAAGGTGGGGGAGCAAAGGGGTGAAGAGATTTAGCAAAAAGTAAAAGGACTCATGGACTTGGACAACTGTGGTGGAGGAAGGTATAATGGGACTACATGGTAATAAATAAATACAATTAAAAAAGAAAATACTCAATTTACAAAATAAAGATTAATTTGGTACATGTTATCATGTAAATTGAGTTTAGTACTCATATTACACATCGGAAAGTTGTTTCAAATTATATGAAATGTTTGATACTAAAATAAAGTGTGTATTTCTATCTCCTTAAATGAAAATCACTGAAATTCACTCTAGATATATTTGAGATCAAATTAGGATTTGTCAACCGATGGTCATTGGCATCAACAGCAATTCCCAATTTTAAGTGCTATAAAACTTTATTCTGTGCAAACAGCTCAATTGAGATACAGCAAGGCAGTGAAAACAGCATGGGTGTGGAACAGCTTAATAACATTACAGATCAGTTATGAAGTAGCAATGCTGTGATGTGAGGAGGCCTTGGGGAGAGGAGGTCCTGAGGCCTGGCCCCTCTCTGGCTAGACAGTTCTGCTCAGCTCTGTTCTGCACCATTCTGCTCTGCTCTCCTCTGCTTTGCTCTATTCTGCTTTGCTCTGCACTGCCTTCTCCTCTCTGCTGTAATCCTATGACATAATTGGTGTTTTATACTGTATGCTTCAGCTCCAGCCAAGGAAGTGCAGTCTTCACTGGAAAGGGAAAGTGTGCTCCCCCAGCTAGAGGAGAACTTGCTTAGTTAGACAGAAGTCCCTGTCTCTGGCCCCTGATTGGTGCATTCTCATTCACATGAAGACTCCAAATCTTTGCATTTTGATTGGTCCAAAAAGCACTACCCTGATCAGAATGGAGATGTTCTGATTGGCTGGCAAACATGCTCTTGGGGTAGCTGCTACTATTGCATGGGGAAAGTCTCAGTCCTAATGACTGAAATAATACGATTTTAGCGGACTGGCTCAGATGCAGAACACAGTAAGACAGGTGATTCAGTGCAGGAGGGAAGCAGTTCAATGCAAGTTTCTCCCTGAAGTTTGGTTTGCTGGAGAGACCCGTGTGTACAAATAGCTCCTAGGCTCTGTAGTTTTATAAATGTGTGCCTTGTTTACCACCAGAGTCCCTCTTGGTAAGTATCTTCTTTCTCAGGGTCCACAGATTTACAGAGTAAATGTTATATTTTATTTTTAAGTAAAATCAAATACTGGAAAATACAACATTACTATATGTTGAATATCTATAATGATAACTGTTGAATCTTAACTGGACTTAGGTGATACTTTTGGGCTATATTTTCTGTTTGTAAGGATTTTTATAACCCTGTCAATTAATTGTGCCAATGGTCCAAGTAATCAAATAGAGAATTTAACAGATGGATATAATAAATTTTATGTGAACTAGGCTAGTATTTCTTCTAAAAAAATGCATTTTAAAATCATATGAATTCATGCGGTATAAGGAGCTAAAATTTATTTCCCTTTAGTTAGTGATAAGGTGGGATGAACCTTACAGGTACATTTAACTACAAATAGTTAAGGTGTTAGCTGGAATTAGTGCTATTCTGTAGAGGTAAAGCAAACTATTGAAGCACTTAAAGACAAGTCCTTGCAGAAAACAAAAATGTAACCCTATATAAAGAAGGAGTCACTCCTAAATCATGGTTCAGAAATTAAATATTAAAAATAAGGCATGTTACATCAAAGGAGACAGAGAGGAAACAAAGAAAATTAATCATTTTAGCCTTGAGGCTTGATCTGTCTTCACTGTACTATTACAGAGAAGTTCAAGGGGAAAATGTTTTCTTTTGGGGCACTCCTCTGGAGTGGCATTCTCAGGATAGATGGTATTATTGCTAGTTATTCTACTAGACTCTTGAGAGTAGTGTAATTAGAGCTGCTTGCATTTATATAGATAGCCAATGACTCCCAGTCTGGGTTCTGCCATTTATAACTTATGATACTTAGACAAGTCTCATAAAGTACATGCACCTGTTTCCCATCTATAAAATAGCTACAAGCATCTGTCTCTTATAGGATTGCTATAATAATTAAATTAAATACCACAAAGAAAATACTTAGGATAATGCCTAAGTACTGTACTAGATACACAGTTTTATTAGTTTTCTACACTCATGTGATGAACTACCACAAATGTAGTGACTTAACCCTCATCTATTAGCTCACAGTTCTGGAGGTAAGAAGTCTGGAAAGTTTATCTGCATTCTCTGCTTAGGGTCTCTAGAGCTTGGAATCCTCTTTCAAGCTCATTCCTTGTGGTCATCCTAGTTACCTTTCTGTCTGTTGGCCAGAGGTCACACTCAGCTCCTGGGCGTCCTTGCAAGGCCCCCTCTTCAGTATTTTGATTTTCTCTGACTTCACCTTCTTGATCAACCAGAGAGAGCGTTGTGTTATTAAATAGCTTGTGTGTGCAACCAAAATGGGCAAACAAAGAAACAGACCCCAAATGAAAGAATAAGAGAACTCTCCAGAAAAAGAATTAGATGAAATGGAGGCAAGTAATTTATCAGATAGAGAGTTTAAGGTAATGATTATAAGGATATTGAGCAGCAAAAAAAAAGACATAAAAAAGAGACCAGTCAGAAATTATCTGGGTAATTTAGAGTGAGCATCTCAAAAATCCAGGCTAAAAGGCCAACTGATTGAACTGCTGAATTAAAAAGGAATACTCATGTTCAAGGAACAATTGCTTTGGGATTGGTTAAAGTGTCAAGATAGAACACTCAGTGGAATTAGTGATGGTGGGTCTGGACCCCACTCCTCCATTAAATCAGAAAATCAAATTAAAATGCTCTTAGGGCCTATGAGAAGTAAACAAAGGGGATAAGAGCTCTCTTTTCTGTGACCACAAAGCCCTAAATGTGGGAGGTCAGAACCTCTGGTAGCCAGCCATATTTCTTACCACATGGAGGAGGCTAGAGAATGCTATTAATAAGCACTTTACATGTACTCCTCTATTAATGCCATTCATTTCCATAATAACCCTTTTAGATTTTACAAATCATAAAACAGAAGTTTTAAGAGGTTAAAGAATTATCTAAGGTCTCACAGTTGGTGAGGTGGCAGAGTTGGTTTTCAAACTTATTTCTCTCTACAAAAGCCATTTTACATAAAGAATCTTATGCTACTATGTTCACATGAGAACGAGTACCTCTTGAATGAAATGTTTAAATACATATTTATTTACTGAACCCATGAAAACACATGTGTTACGTAAATGCACATCTTCCCTAAACTTAATAGTTGAAAAATGCTTAAACTGATGAGTTTAGAATCATAGCAAACCAAGGATTATTACATGATTGGCAAGAAAATTAATCATCCTTAATATAATCAATTAAATTTTCATCTCATGACTTGAGACCAATTACTATTCAGCCAGTGACACTTCAAGTCTGCTCAGGTTTTACCATTCCTTGCAAATCCCAGTTCTATGAATAACTTGAATATGAGTTATTAGAGAACTCCATGCCTCATGTCCTGATATCAGCTAAAAGCTAGAGCTGAGCAAAAATCTCCAGATATGAAGTTACTAGAGCTAAATAAAATGGAACCAAAGAATAAATTTAAGAATTCTGGTTATGATAAAATCATGATGAAAATGGTGTTCCCTTCACTATCTTTAATACAGTACAGCAATGCTTCTTGCCTTGGAGTAATTTAATGTGACATTTGCTGCCACTGACCACGGTGACCTTGGGAAAATCCAGAATGAGCTCTGGTATGTGTCTCTTATCCACTGCTATAGCCCTTGAATAGTCTAAAAATGTAAGTTCTCAGTACTTATTTACTGAATGACTGAAACACAATGGGTTCTAACTCCACAGAATCCTCCAATTACATGTATAAAATAATCTAAACTTTATGATTCCAAAGTTGCTAAGCCTGCCTTTATAGTTATATATATAAATGTTGAAAAACTTGGTTCCCTGAGTTGGAAAGAGTTAGAAAGAGCTCATTTTAATTTACTTTTAATACAGTATGGCTAGAAAGAAATCCTCAACTCACAATACCTTCAACATGCATAATAAACTGATTTGTCCCAGCTTTGCCTGTCTGAAGCCTCTCCTTCATCCAGAGTTTTGGTCATTTTTTCTGTTTCACCTTGGCGAGGTTGGGTAGATTGTAGCTTTCAGGGAATTGATCTATTTCATTGGAGTTGTCAAAATTATGTGGATAGAGTTGCCTGTACTATTCCCTTACTATCCTTTTAATTGCTGTGTGGTATGTAGTGATAGCTTCCATTTTGTTTCTCATACTGGTCATTTTTATCTCTTTTTTCCTGTCAGTTCTACTAGGCATTTGTCAATATAATTGATCTTTTCCATAAATGAGCTTTTGTGTTCATTGGTATTTTCATAATATTTTTCTGTGTCCAGTTTTATTGATCTGCTCTTATTTTCTTTCTTTCTTTCTTTTTGCTTTGGGATTATTTTGTTCTTCTTTTTATCTCTGTAGATGGAAACTTACATTATTGATTGAGACCTTTCTTATTTTCTAATATAAGCATTTAATGTTATATTTTTGACTCTATGTACTTCTTTAGCTGTATCTCACAAATTTTAGAATCTTGTATTTTCATTTTTGTTCAGTTCCAAATACTATACTTTCTAATTTTCCTTGAGACTGCCTCTTTGACTCACTTTTAGACTTAATCGACACATGATGTTAGTACTTCTATATTCTCACTGATTTTCTGTCTACCAGCTTCACCTGTTTCTGAGAGAGAGATGTTGCTATATCAAACTCTAATTTTGAATTTATATATTCTTCTTTTTATTTTTGTCATCTTTTGCTGCATGTAGTTTGAAGATCTCTTGTTATATGTAAATACATATTCAGTTGTTCTTTTCCTTGGTCAATTAAACCATTATCATTATATAATTTTCCTCTTTTTCCCTTATTAATTTTCTTTGCTATAACATCTACTTATTTCTGATATTTCTATAGCTACTTTAGTTTTTGTTTTATTAATGGTTGCATGAAATATATTTTCCCACATTTTTTATTTTTAATATACACATGCATTATACTTGAAGTGATTTCTTATGGAGAGCATAGTGTTGGCTCATATTTAATTTTTCAATCATTTGCAACAATCTCTGTTTTTCAATTGATGTGCTTAGGCATCTTGCATTTAATATAATTATTAATATATTTTAATAGGTTATCCATTTTATTACTTATTAGATTGTCCCCTCTGTTTTGAATTTTTCTATTTCTCTTTCATGACATTTTTAGATTATTTGAAGATCTATACTCTTCCTTTAATTTTTCTTTTAGTTTTTTACTACATCTGAGTGTATTCTTAGAGATTTTTTCTAAAGATTGAAAACTATTTACTTATATCTGCACAGTCTATTTAAAATGAATATTTTTCTGCCTCAAATTAAATGTAGGAAGCTTACCACCATGTAGGTCCTTGAATTTCCTCCCTTTATGTGATTGTTGTCATGTATAGTGCATCTTAAATACATTTTTCAATTTTTTTTATTGTTGTTCAGTTACAGTGGTCCTGCCTTTTTCCCCACTGCTCTCCACTACTCCATCCCCCACAATTCCCACAGTCAACCCACCCCTATTGTCCATGCTCATGAATCTTCTATTCGTGTTCTTTGACTTGCCCCTTCCCTTTATTTCCCCCTATTACTCTCCTCCCCCTTCTCCTCTGGTCACTGCCAGTTTGTTCTTTATTTTCATGTTTCTGCTTCTATTTTGCTCATTTGTTTGTTTTCTTGATTAGGTTCCACTTATAGGTGAGATCATATGGTATTAGTTTTTCACTCCAAAGCATATGAAGAACTCACATGACTCCACACCAGGAAGACAAACAATCCAATCAAAAAAAGGGCAAAGGATCTGAACATATACTTCTCCAAGGAAGACACACAGGGGGCCCATACATACATGAAAAAATGCTCAGCATCACTGACCATCAGAGAGATGCAAATTAAAACCACAAGAGATACCACTTCACACAAGTCAGAATGACCGTCATAAAAAAATCAACAAACAAGTGCTGGCAAGGTTGTGGAGAAAAGGGAACCCTAGTATACTATTGGTTGGAATGCACACTGGTGCAGTCAATGTGGAAAACAGTATGGAAATTTCCTCAAAAAACTAAAGATGGAACTGCATTTTAATCCAGCAATCCCACTGCTGGCATAATACCCTAAAAATCCTAGGGTATTTTGAACCACCAATTCAAAAGAACCTAGGTACCCCAATGTTCATAGCAGCATTATTCACAATAGCCAAATGCTGGAAACAGCCTAAGTGCCCATCAGTAGACGAGTGAGTTAAAAAAATGTGGTACATTTACATGATGGAATACTATGCAGCAGAAAGAAAGAAGGAACCCCCTACCCTTAGCAACAGCATGGATGGAACTGGAGAGTATTATATACACTTTTAAAAGACACCAAGCAATGTTTCAACATATGCTTTCAACCATCATATATATATTAAATAACTTAAGAGGAAATATTTTAAGACACAAATTTTATTTATCAATCCTGTTGCTCTTCCTTCATTTCAGAAGTACAAAGTTTTCCTTATATGATTTTCCTATTATTTAACAATTTCCTTTTGCATTTGTTTTAGATCATGTGTGTTCATGATGAATCCTCTTAGTTTTACTTTATCTGAGAATGTCTTTATTTCACCTTCATTTCTAAAAGTTATTTTCACTGAATATAGAGTTCTGGTTTGCCAGTTATTTTCTTTAAACTCATTAAAACGGATGTGCTACATGTAGTGCCTGTGTATTCGGTGAACTTGCCAAGTTGTTGGCTATATGGGTGACGGCAGCCTAAGCCCTTGGTCCTGCAGTGAGATGCCTCAAGGCCTCATTAAAAATGTTTGGATACCTATGAAGCCCTACTACACCTAGTTTTACCAGGAGATCTAGATAGAAATTTTGTATTATATCCTGGGCTTCAATGTTTACAAAATCAGGAGTGCTGATAAAAGAAGTAAAGCTTTTAAAGCTTTCAGTCATCATCACTAATCAGCAGAGCATGGGGTGCACAGCAGGTGGAGCATCAGTCTACCTGCAAATTGCAGCTCTGATAGGTTGAAATAGACGGTATGTAGGACATACCATATATTGTAAAAATAGTTTCATTTGTGAATAAATATACCTGTGAGACAAAAAATACATACATACATACATACAAACATACATACAAACATACATACATAAAACAAAACAAAAACATGTGACCTACTTTTGGGCCTCCCTGGCTTCTGATGACAAGTCCATTGTCATTCAAATCACCGATCCCCTACATGTATTATGCTGTTTTTGTCTGACTGTTTTCATGAATTTGGGGGGAAGTTAAAGGAAGAGGTTGTATTTGGTTTTTAGCAGTTTGATTATATGTCTGGGCAGTCTTCTTTGAGTTTATTGTGTTCAGGTTTTACTGAGCCTTACACACCTATAATTGTATGTATTTTATGTATTTTACAAAGTTTTCAGACATTACTTCTTGAAATATTTTTTTTCTAAACCACCTTGCTTGTTTTCTTCTGGGATTATGATAATATGAAAATTAGACCTTTCCACATCTTTCCCTTTCCTTTCCTCTTTCTACAGTTCCCTCAGGATGAAAATTTTTTTATATTTTTTTTAAATTTTTTTGTCTGTCGTTCTAATTAAATAATTTATATTGATCTAGGTTCAAGTTAACTGACCCTTCGGTCATCTCCATTCTACAGTTCAGTCTATCAAGTGTGTTTTTAATTTCAGTTCTTATGTTTTTCAGTTCTAAAACTTCCATTTTGTCCTGACTTATACCTTTTATTTTTCTGCCGAGATGTTCTATCTTTCCATTTATTTCAAGAACGCTGCCTCTTAGCTGCCTCTTGGAGCATGATTATCATGGCTGTTTCATAAGTTTTTATATCATAATTCCAGCATTTGATCATCTTGGGATTGGTGTCAGTTGTTTGTCTCTTCCCTTGTCAGTTGTTGAGATATTTTTCATCCAGTTTAAAATATCAAGTAATTTTGTATTAAAACCTGGATATTTTAAATACTGTACTATTAGATCCTTACGTCTTTTTAAAATCCTATGGAAAATGTTAATACTTTCCTTCAATTTAGCAGGCAATCAATTAAGTTAACTTCAGACCAAAAGTTCTAACCCACCTCTTGTGGTCTGTGATTCCAATGTCAGTTCATTTTTTCACAGATTTTGCAGTGTTATATGAACCTGTTTAGATTCAGGTTCATCCAAACCTGTGCAGTTTGGGATTTGTGCAAAATTCTACTCTGTATTTCTGTTATCAAAACTTTGGTATCTCTTTATGGTCAAACCCATGCCTCTTGAGAAATATACTCTCTAGGTTCTAAAGGCCCATATTCTAGGACTAATGGCTAGAAATGCAGGGCTTTAGCTTACCTTTCTGCCATGCAATCCAACACCTGAACATGACTCCAGATCAAGAAGTGGGAGGATGGAGAGAGACAAAAGACAGTGAGAGTCTTTTCAACAAATGGGGCTGGGATATCTGCATATCAACATACAAAAGAATAAAGTTGGATCCCTACCTCACACTGTTTCACTATGTGGTAATTAGGAGGTAAGTTGTCTGGTTCATTGGGGAAACTCTCAAATTTAAATATGTGAAATATTTTAAAACTCCTAGTATTCTTTTTAGGCATGGAGGTAACATGGTGGTAAAATTTGCTGATCTTCTGGGAGCTAGGTGGTTGAGAAGAGCTCAAGGCACCACCATTCCATGTGAAGACATCCTGGAATTCCATCACGCACTATTCATTGTAGCTCTGAACACTTTCATATTTTCTGTGTTTTTTTAGTCGTGGGTCTTTATTCCTGACTTTCTGATGTTGATTTTCTAGAACTTGGCCAGGTCAGTTCCTCCAGAGAATAAAAACTTGGAGAAGAGAATAATTACCTGGGTTTCAGAAGTAAGAGAGAAGATTAGGGGTTCTGATTGCTTCCTATATTATTTTCAATCAGTTCCCTTGTTTGACCCTTGCCCACTGGAGAACCTTGTGCCTCCAACTCCTAGGCACAATGTTCAGGGGGTAAATATGCTCACTCATCATCAGTGTCTGGAGGCACATAGGTTGCATTTGTCTGCCCTGGTAAACCAGTTATATCTTTCATGTTCTCCCCCCAAAAATGTTTTTATGCTACTATCTCATTTTCTATAATATTTATCTATATGGACTTAAAACTTTGTTTTCATTTTTGTAATATCATTTAGTGTGTTCTTAGGATAGAAAGAAGATAAACAAGGCTTTTCAATATGCTATATTTAATTAGAAATTTAATGTACAGTTTTATTTAAATAAATAAGAGATAACTTAGTCAGAACTTATGGAAGACCAAAAATTGCCTTTACTTTCACTATTAAACTTTATCTTTCTAGCTTAGATAATGCAACTAAGTGAGTAATGATGAAACCACATTCTCTTAGTTCTCTGAGGAGGTCCAAGGAATGAATGAGTTGATGAGTTATGCATTATTTTGGGTGAGATGGTCTTTTGGGGAAATGACTATTCTAATTTAAAAATTATATGAGAACAAATCCATGAAAGGAATAAATTATGGTTACAGATACAATTGCTAAAATTTGCATATCCTTTCTGTTTGAAGGGCATCTTACTACTCAACCTGACCCACTGAAGTTTCCTTGGTTAAGAGCCTTGGCGAGGACCCAGCAGGAATAATTTGTGGTTTAAGAGTGGTGATTTATATCACATCCATCATCTCCTACCTCATTGCAAGGGAAGAATGCCCTGACCATGAGAGAATCCTGGCCCAGGACCAGGGAGCGGTGCTGATGTGTAATACTCCAATAGCCACATTATATAAGAGAATTAGGTTAAGGTTAAAAGAGAGCATCGTTAATGCATTTGGCTATTTTAGGAGCCATTTGCAACATACCACATGAACTAATGCAAACTCTATGCAAGACCTTGATAGTAACTTCAGTCTGTTCTGCTATTCCATTAACATGTAAATAGAGTTCTTATGAGGCTTGTTTGTACTGGTTTAAACAAAACATTTCACTTTCAGTCACCAAAATGGAACTGTTTGAAAACTGTTTTCCAAGACTGATAACAGTGAAGGTCATGGGTTTGAACAAGGAAATTAGGAAGTAAGTGATATCTGTCTCAAGTTTGCAGAACATTTCCCTCTGAGATAAAACCTTGATTTTTATTTTCAAGGATATCCTAGAGTAGGCAAAGGTAATGCAATTATTCTCAGAGGAAGTACACAGTGATGGAACAATGGGAACACTTAAAAGGTGCCCTTAACCATTTTCATATAAAGGGAAGGCTGAAAAGGCTCTGTTCATTCATTTATGTTGTCATTATAAAAGGCCTTGGAAACTAAAGTTCATGAATGCAAATTGCTAGGGAAGCAATTGACATAATAGGTGGCAGAGAAAATGTTCTTTAAAAAATAGTTCTACAATCAGAGCTTAAGTACAGTGTTCTTTGAAATGCATTAATATTGGTGTTCAAATATGAGTCAGAAATATTTTTCTTGTGTACCTATTGGGCATATGTGAGTATTAGACCCTGTCTACCTTGATATTTTAGAACAGTGCTTTGTGAGTGACATCAGTGGTGCCTGAGCATTTATGAATTTTAATCATCATATTGTATGCAGGTCATACTCTAGATATTACTTAATGCTGTTAAAATAAATTTCCAGGCAAAACTGACACAATTTAAAACATGATGGCAAATGTGTACAGTTGTATTTTATTTAGTAAGTATCCATACCTTTTATTTAATTTTCTAGTTTATGGTGATTATAGCAAAAACAACCACAGAAAAATATCTCAAATTATGTATGTCATTTCTGTAGAGGCTTGATACCATTTTACAGCCAAAATTATGAAAATATCAGTTATAATCTGTGGGGGGGCTCTGCCTACAGCCCCCCACCCCCACCCCCTGGCCACCACAGATGAGAATAAGTCTACCAAGACATGATCTGCTTGGGGAGGAAAGGTGGCCGATCTCTCAAAGGAGAAGGGCCAGGAGCCTTTTCCTCAATGGGCTTTTACTGGTTTCAATTTGCACAGGAATAAAAGTAAAGCTCATCAATCATTGTCAGGCAATAAAAATCAAACAATAGATAACATACAAAGAACTCTGAGGGCTCATTCCAAGTCAGGGTCAGTTAACTAAAGGGCTATAAAACTTTGGCAAACGAACTCATTTCTGGCCTGGACCCTTATCAGAAAACTGAGGGCATTCTTGGCAAAGCAGGTTTCACAGGATTTTATGTATTCTTTCTGAGGCCTGATCGCTTCAGGGAATCCACCCTTTCCAGCACAGGACTGCACTGCCCTCTGTCATTGTTTCAGGCTTAAGTCAGGCAGGGGAAGTAAGGCAGCCAAGAGATTAGGAGACTTCTTTCAGACAGAATGAGGACTCAGGCTATGTCAAAGCTGAGGGGCGAGAGTCCATCACCCCCTTTTTCTATAGCTCCCCAAGTCCTTCCCTGTTGGCCTTTTTTGTGACCTTGCCTGTCTTAGGTCATCCCTCCCTTGAGGAATCTTACCCGTCATTGGCTAACTGGTCAGGCTCAGGGCCAAGCAGAGTAAAGTAAAGTGGGCAGAGATGGCACTCCTGCCAGGGAGATTAGCTTTGTCTTCTTAATGGCTTATGGTCCCAAGGTCTCTGACTCAGCCTTAGCCATCCATGGGTGTTTACAGCTTCTGAAACCAGGCAGGACGGTTCCCAACAATAATCATAATGTGTTTTATCCCAAATAGTATTGACAGGTGCTGTGCTCAAAAGTAATATTTCCAATTTGAGACTCAAAACAGAATTGAATCAAAATTTGCTTTGTAATATGTCTATTAATTTTATATTTTAAAATATTATAGCTGGAAAATGTAGTTAATGATCATTATTACATTACTAGGTTGTTTCAATGACTTAGTTCATGCAAAATGATTAAAACAGTGCCTGAAGCATAGTGCATTCAATAAATTATATTTATTATGTTATACACAATATAATTTACAAGTAGCCCGACAGTTACAGAGTTGGCTATAGTTTTACAATCTACCCTTGAATCTTTTGGTTGTTGTTCAACTTTCCTATACTTAGATTAAAATCTTAATCTTCATTTAAAAGTCTAGAATTACACCTTTCATCCCACTAAATACTCCCTCCACCTTTACAAATATGGTGAATGCCTTATTGATCCCAAATATTCTCTGTAACTATGATGCTATGATCTGGAGCTGGGCCACACAAATAAAATAAAAACTTATAGAAAATCACAACATATCACAAGAGTAGACACATTTTTTTAAAGGAAGTGTATATGGTAAACAGTGATGTAAAATACAGTTTTGCCTTAGCATTTTCTTTGCACATTCTCTACTATGTAAATGTGAAATTAAAAAACAAAATTTGTTAACGTGAGATTCTTACACAAAAAGTTTCTGATAGATATGAACCGGCACAAAAACTTACCTCAAGATTTATTAGATACTTTACCCCACAACAAATCCACATACAAAAGTAGAATGATTCATACTCCTCAGACTTAGTTCTTATACATGTCATAATTAGTGGCATTAGTGGAGATCAAATCTTTCAAACTGAGATCAGATTGAACTTCAGATACAATCAAACCAGGGCATAATGATCTCGATTACTTTAGATTTTCTTAAACATTAAGCCACTTCTCATTGGCCTTCTTATTTCAATGGGAAACATAAAAGGCTATGTTGAATATTTTACATGGAAAATTTGTATTAAACCTAACACCATCTTAATTTACCTGTATGTGATATTTCCTTTATAAAATATTAGTGAGTCCATAAACCACATGATCTCTGTAATAAGGAATTTTGATCTGGGGCTGCCAGTGGAGAGAGTATAGGTGCACAATTAACAGGGGTCAACAGACATTTTCAAATTTCAAAAACTTTTCTTTTAAGAGATTGCAGGTATAGTGCTCTCTTTGGATATTGGGGTCCATTAAGTATGAAACAGGACACAAATAAAGCTAAGGGGGATGAGGTCCATATTGTAGAAGGAGGGTTCTGATAGGCTCAATAAGTTGTGAATACCTAACTCAAGCTAAAATTCAAGTCCTTGCAGGGAATCAGATACATCAGAAGTGGAGGGAGAGCTCTATTATTAAAGACTAAGCATGCGTGGAAGAGACGAGGTTTACACATAAGCTCCCAAAGGACTCCTGCCAGAAACACAGGATTTGGACTTAAGCCAGTGAGCATAATTCTGGTACAGCTGACATCATTTCTATCACTGCCCCAGATGCGGCTGAACTGTTACCATATTACCAGATTCACATGCACCCAATTCCTCAGCTAATCTAGGCCATGCCTTCAAGTAAAGGAGTCTCATCTCTCCAGCTGATCAAAGGAAGGGGTCAACAGATAGTATACTTTCAGCAGCAAGATACCTCACCAGAAAGTTCTGAGTGTGGTGTCATGGACTTAAACCCATCAAAAAGTACAGCCCCTCTTCTGGCATAAGAATTTCAGTTAATCTACTTCCTTAGAATTTCACATTATCTTGTGCTGGGACACTAAACTCCAAAGAACTTGATCTGATTTCCTGAATGGAACATGCTCTTTACACCAGCCTCACTGATTGCCAGGACGATGGTGACTAATGCATTCTTGTGGGGTCAGCAATCTTTCCAATGTACTCTACAGAACCTTAACCAATATATGTATACATATATATAGGGGGGTGTGTGTGTATGTATGTATACAGCTGCTTAAGCTTAAGATTGCTCTAGTGTAAGCCCACAAGTGGTCCATAAATTTAGCTCCTCTCTGTGTAATCTAGTCTCTTTTTTGGGGGGGGAGTGAATAATGCTGCCAATTGCTGAGCATTCATAAAATCTTGCTCTCTAGTGTATTTTCCCCAGGAATTAGGTTTCTTCCCCTGTGTTTCTCTTGTAATCAACAGTGTGTACCTTAACCAACTCTAAAACTTCAGAAATTATGCATTGACACCCAAGTCCTCAAATCGCCCCACTTTCGAATGGGTAAATCTGAGTTTAGTGATTTTTGGCTGCATCTTGCTCTTTGTTTTAGGATTGCCTTCTTTATTCCTGAACCGAACTGCCTGGATTAGTCTGTGTTGAGCAGATATATCCCTTACCCTTACTCAGATAGAAGCCAACGTTTTGACCAGAGGAAGATTTACCTTGAGGCTAATTTAGCTTAAGCTTCAGGACCTCTCACTTACCCACTTCCTGCAGAGTTGAGAATTGACAAGTATTCTGCATAGAAAAAGAACATTCTGACATAATTAGGAAGCATATCTGCGTAAGTAATTCTGGTCACTTGTCCAATAAGAAAGAGCAGAATCTCTCAGGATCCAGTCGTTTGTTATGATTCTTTTTCTTATCTCAATAAATGTTCGACTTTGTACCTAATTTTGTATTATTTTCCTTAAAGAGTGCTGAGCCCCCGGCAAATAGCTTAAGCTTCAGGTTTCACAAAACCTGGATCCACCCTGCTTTTGGTATTCCCTGTTATTTTTACTGCCTGCAATATTCTTGCCTTGTTAACTGGTGGGTGAGTGGCAGGAGGACACCTCTTGGTGTTGCCCAGTTTACACCTGGGATTATATTAATTGGGCAAGAACTCACACTAGTTGTCTAACCCCCCAATAGGTTTACCTGGGACAGTCCGCTGCCTCTCCTACTCCTTAATTGGCTCAGTAGTGACTTACACTAACTGGGTGATCACTTGCTTTTTTCTTCTATTCTTGTCTCATCTTCCTGGCCTTCCCGTTTAGCCTTTTATTTCTTCACCATAGAACACTCTTTGATATCAGAATAATGTTACAAGAACATCTTGGTGACTCTCTTAATGTGCAAAACAATTAATTAAAATTCATGGAGCATTCCCTATAGAAACACTTTTCTATATAAGAAGCTAGTTAGTTCCCCTGCCTTGGCAATTTCCATATCTTTAGAACACAAGCCACTTAAATATGCAGAGGCAGTCTCCCTTCTGTGCTTTGGTTCATCTCAAAAACTGAGTTCTCTGACTGAATACTTTCATAAAAAGACAAAAGCTATCAAATTAGGTTTAAAAACAAAACCAAGGAATGTGCTGCTTATAAGAAAACTTGCTTCAGACCAAGTGATAAAGAAGAGCTGAAAATAATGGGATAAATCAAGAGATACCCAGTAAATGCAAACAATGAAAAGGCAAGAATGTCAATGTTCCATCAGAAAAGCTTAGAAATGAGATTAAAAGCAGTAAACAGTACAAAGAAAGATGTTCTTAAATTGTAATAGACACAACTTATGTTGCTGTCACAATCATAGTCCAGTATGTAGCTGTATGGAAAACATATTACAAATGTAAGGAAAAATTTATACAAGTGGAAGTATAGATTTCATAAAATTATTTGAAGGTTAAAGGTCAAAGCAAGTAAGGAAACTGAGAAACTAACAGTGACACACTCTAACATATATGTGTACCTGGATCCATAAACAAGTACACATACATATATATTATTCATTATATCCATTTATGTAACAATATCATGTATTTGGTAGGAAAAAATTTAAATTTAAAAAGTAGATATTTCTTAGGTCATATTCAGTGATAATAGTCAAATCAAATAAAAAGAACATTGTAATTATATTGCTAAAAGATCAGTATCCTTACTATCCATGGATCAAAGAGGAACTGATAAAATATATAAAAACAATTACAGCAAAAGCTATATTCAAAGGAAATTTTTAGTTTCACATATGAAAGAATATAGACTGAAACATAAGAAAATTGCTAATTTTTAAAAGGTAATAAAAACAACAATAAAATAAACCAAAGGAAACCTGGAAGAAAGAATAGGTAATGATAAAACATAAAATTAATGAAAAGGGAAAAAACAGCTGAAATAATAAATTATAAAACTCATTGAAAATACAAACAAAATAGAAAAACTGCTGGATCCTGATTAAGAAAAAACAAATGTAGAAATGAGAAAGGAAACAAACCTATAAGAAAAATTAAGATGATAAAACCTCATATGGAGTACTAGTAACAAGTTTGAAAATGTAGGAAAAATGATTCACTAAATTTGATCTAAACTTTACTAAATTTGGAGTAGAAAACTTGAATAGACATATCAAAAATTTTATGGAATGAAATTTTTAGATCTACTCTTACAGGGGTGTCCAACCTTTTGGCATCTCTGGGCCACACTGGAAGAAAAGTTGTCTTGGGTCACACATTAAACACATTGTGACACATAATCACAAAAATATCTCATAATGTTTTAAGTAAATTTACAGTTTTGCACTGGACGACATTCACAGCCATCCTGCGCTGCATGCGGCGCGCAGGCCACACCTAATGAGTTCACACGTACAGAACAGATAATTCCATGATGTTTAAATTATTCCTGGCCAGAGAGAATAAAAAACGGTTACTTTATTCATGAAGCCCACAAAATTCTAATGCCAGACACTATTTTTATTTTTAAATGAAAAAATATCACTTATTTTAAAAGGTATAAAAATTCAAATAAAATATTAGAAAGTGAATCTGGTAATATATCAAAAGAAAAATGGGTAAGGTTTATTCAAAAAAGATAAGAACATTCAATATCATAAAATGGATCAAAATAAATCAAATAAGAAAAGTTTATGATTATATAAATGTATCCTGAATATAATTTTATAAAGTTTAATAGGCATCTAAGTCAAAAACCTTAAGCAAAACAGTGCCACAGTAAGTTATTTAAATAATTTACAGATTATTTTTACCCTAATTGCAAAACACTAATCTAGAGCCAATCAAGAATACATTCCTGAATTTCATTGCACTCTTTTCCTTGGTGGTTCAGTTTCCTGTGAAATGTTAGCATTAATGGTACAGATGAAAAGCTATAAAAGTATGTCTGTCTCTCGTCTTTATTAAATGATTGCATTTTCTCACCACAATTCTGGAGCCTGCTCCGCTGTTATAGAGATGAACTTCTTCCTCTTTGAGCTTCACAGGGTGATGTGAAAATTATGAAATGCAACTATTTGCAGTGTTTTTCCTTAGAGAAGTGGTTCCTGAGAGTATTGGCCCCACTAGCCATTTTCAGCAATTGCTCCACTAATTTCTGTTGTACATTCAGAGACCAACTAATCTAGGGTTAGAATTTCCAATAAGTTCTGTAATTGTGCTCTCTCATAGACCAACACCATTTGACTAAGTCAGTTCCAGGACCTGCTGATAGAGTGACATTGTGCACAGTGCTCGAGGGCAGAGGATGGGAGAAATCTCTCATGGAAGCTCGTGGGTCCTCTGTGCTGTACCTCATCCTTTTCTAAAAAACAAGCTGCCGTTCCTGCCACAGGACAGCACCCTGACAAGATATTCCTCAGGAAGTATAGTACTTCCTTTCTTCATGCAACCAACCATCAGGTGTGCCCAGCTTGCTCGCTCTCTACTTCATCAAACAATTAAGTGCAAATTTGAAAAGTTAACCAATAGTTGCATCACCGTGAAAGGACTGTTTACAGTGGTAAGTTTAAAGGTTTCATTTGCTTAAGTCAATTATCCGGTGACCATCTGGAGAAAGGTCTATAAAAGCTGAAGAAAAAGCAGATCCTTGAGGATCATCCAGGATATCCTCTGGCTGCAGCCCTGTTAGTGAATTGGTTCACCAGACAATATTGTAAACTGTCCCAGCTACGTAATTGTGGGGCCCAATGCAAAAAGAAAACTCAGGGCACCAGCCAAGTGAGGACGTCGGTCTCCCCTTCCCAATGACCATGTCTCCATTCATGAGAAGTAGGCAACCCCCAAGAGATTGAAAGCATTGCTCAGAGACATGCTTGGTATTTGAATGGAGTGGATGAGAGGCTTTGCCAAGTCACCAGCCAAATACACCACTGCGCTGCTAGCCTGGTGTGGAGATATGCCATCATGCCCTTCCCTGGGACACCACAGGATACTCTCAATTCTGATCCTCTCCACTTGTACCCCCAGGTCTCCATGGGGAAGGAGGATGTTGAAGGGACACAAGCTTCTTCTTATCAATGTGATTTGCTTAGTGCTCCTGGTAGAGGCTGACCACAGTCTGGGATGGAGGTGGGAAGAGGGAAGTCAAGCATAGCCTGGGCTACCAATATGTAGCAGGAAGCCAATAATCTATTGCAGAGAGTAAGGGAAACTTCAGGAAGCAAGACCATGTGTGAGCTGAGACTCCAAGCCCTTGCTCTACATGTGCTCTACTGTCCCATTGAACTTCAATTACAAAACATAAATTCAAAGGTAAAATTATGATGAATTTCCATAGAGCATTAAACCCCAAACATGGGCCCTTCTTAGCCTGGAGCCCTAAGCAGCTGCTCAGGAGACACATCTTGAGGGTAAACATGGAAGGTTCCCATAATATGGGAGGCATCGTGTAAGTGAAACAGCATTGGCCTGAGACTGGGAGCCTTTAGTCAACTATTGGCTTGGCCATTAACTATGTTGTTACCCATGTTGTCATTACACCTCTTTGAACATCAGTTTTCTTATCTATAAAATAGGAAACTTTTCAAGTCCTACTGCACTAAACTGGAATCTCTAAGAGTGAGACCTAAAAATCTGTATTTTTTATATAACTCTCATTTTTTGCTACCCAAAATGTGATGCACAGACCAGCAACATAATACCACATGGAAGTGTTAGAAATGCAGAATATCAGGCCTCATCTCAGAATTACTGAAACAGAATACAGTATTCACTTTAACAAAATCTCCAGGTGATTTGAGTGCACAGTAAAGTTTGGGAAGCACTGCTGTATATGCTTTTCATGATCAGCTAGCTATGGGAACGATCAATGTAGAATATCTCTAAGGCCTCATCCAGTTACCAACATTATAATTTTATGCAACAACTAAACACCGACAGCAGTTAAGACTCACATTAGGGAATTAGGTAAATTCATTAAGGTGGGTCTTGCTTTCATTTATGTTTTAAGTACAAAACATGTGTTTGTTTAAGTGGTTTTTCTGTTTTCATTACAGTCCTTACTTACAGACTGCTTACTCATACTAATTGATTTAAACCTTCCGCTGTGTTTAGAAAAAAAGGAAGGGTTCTTACACTAATGTTTTCACCTACCAGTCTCTGCAATTTAAGCAAGATCTCCCCTTAAACTTGGGGAGATTCATTCACTAAAATAATTGTTACTATGATAATTTTTTAAATTGTTTTATTGTTGTTCAGGTACAGTTGTCTGCACTACCCCCATACCCCAGCCATCCCCACCATCCTCCCCTGATTTCACCCCCCCCTTGGTTTTGTCCATGTGTCCTTTATAGTTGTTCCTGTAAACCCTTCCCCCTCTTTCCCTCTATTATCCCTTCCCACCTCCCCTTTTATTACTGTCAGATTGTTCTTAATTTCAATGTCTCTGGTTATATTTTGCTTGCTTGTTTGTTGTGTTGATTAGGTTCTACTTAAAGGTGAGATCATATGGTATTTTTATGATAGCTTTTATCCAACTTCAGACTTCAATTTTTCTTCATTCTTTAGCTTCAACATCTATATTATGTTCCGAAAAGCAAACCGATTGCATTAGATGTAATTCATCCTGAAATTTTATCCTTTATCGGTCTTTTGGTAAGTATTCTAATTTCCATGGAAACTGGAGATAAGACTGACAAATTTTTCATTTTATTCAATGCATTTTATACAGAGGATCTCTTTAGACTGCAATGAGTACTGACTATAGGAAACTCCTGCTCTACATATTCTTCCTGGCAGATCCTACATTATGTATTTTTCACCATGAAAAATACCAGGGAGCAATTTTTTCTCTCATATGATTTGTGTTGATTTAAAGAACAAAATATTGTTCTAAGTTACATTGACAAAAGACATGAGCTGATGAGTTTTCTTTCAATCAGATCTTAGAATCTTAATTCTTTAATATTGAAGCTTTTTCAAGCCTGAGCTATTTTTCATGATGAATATAAAGGGAAGAGCATAAAACAATTTGCAAAGCAGCATCACTCTGCATGAATTATTGGCTCAGATTCCAGGGGATGTGGTGGCAGACTGCTTATAATGGAATGGGTTTTGTTCTTTCCTGGTTCATTTTTAAGTATCTGCTGAGAGGATCTCAGACCTGCTGTGTAGTTATGATAGCCCAGAATTCTTTTGGAAACTTGAGATTACATCCAGTGGGTTAAAGTGGTACCTTTTTGAACCTGCTCTCTCTCTCTCCTTACCTCAAATACAGATTACTGGATATGGAGAAGTAGCAGTAGGTGAAGGGTTAGAAAGAGCATCAAAAAGACACTGAACCACTGCTTTCTAATATAAATGAATAGGTAACAATTTATTATTTCAAGATGTAAAAGCTATTTCTCCCCTGCTGCCAGAAAGTACAAGTGTGAGCGGTATCACCCTTATACCCAAACAGCAGAAATCTCTGCCCCTTATTGGTCCTGACTGCACCCCTTCTTCAGGAAATAAGAAAGCTACAGGACCAAATGGATGTGGTCCATACAGGGTGCAGGCCCCAGGCCCCTTCTTGTAGACCAGGATTTAGATACCTGGACAACTGGAATTCCCACCCAGACTGTCCTGAGCCCAGTTTCAGAGTCCGTGTGGGCCTCTGTGGGCCTATATGGTTATGCTCATATGTGTACCTTCAGGTACACACCAAAGGAAAGCTGTTGGCAAGGAGGGTTGGACGGAGCATGGCTACAGGGTCCAGAGTGTCACCATGACTATGCAGGTTGCGAGACAGAGCCAAGTATGGGAAAAAAAGAAGGGTGGGATGTGAGTTATACATTGGTGTGGAAATCCAAGGGGTCCAAGAGTTCTCAATTCAAAATTGGCATTGTGCCCTAGCTGGTGTGACTCAGTTGGTTGGAGGATCCTCTCATAAACCAAATGGTGGTGGGTTCAAATCCCTCTCAGGACACATACCCAGGTTACAGTTTCAATCCCCAGTCAGGGCACATATGAGAAGGCAACCAATCAATGTTTTTCCTCTCACATCGATGTCTCTCTATCTGTCTCTCTCTTTTTCTCCCTTCATCTCTCTCTCTAAAGGCAATTAAAAAATGTCCTCAGATGAGGATAAAAAAAATTGCAAACAAACGAACTAAAGCCCCTGACATTGTGAAGGTAGATTTCTCAGGATATAAGGCTAGAATCTATTTTAACATTTGGTAGCTTAATTTATGACTTCTAAACACTTAGATATATGACATATATTCCTTCATTTACATATAATTGAAGGTCTGTGCTTCATAATGATGAGGAGACATGTGTGCCAACAAGTGCATATTCTCATGAGGCCAGGCTTGCATTGCAGCTGAAGCACAGGAACATGAAAGCATCAAGCCCGTGTGTGAGTTTCAGCTCTGCAACTTCTCAGCTCAACGACTGTTCCAGTTGCTTAACCTCTCTGAATCTGAGTGTTCTCATTTCTGAAATAGGGATAATGCCTAGCACAACAGGTTCATTTTTACATGATAAAAGAATAAGAGGTTTTTAATAAATAACTACATGCAGATTGTTCTTTGATGAACTATATCTATATATCTCTATCTCTCTGGATAGTTACTTAACAGACCACAGGTAATATTATTATTAAAACATACCTTTTATGTCAGCAGTTAATCTTTCCATTTAAGAATATTTTTGTAGTTTACCAACTTCGAGGCACAATGTTTCTCCTGACCAATGCACATTAACTCTGGGTTAAATTTCAGCTTTACAACTGCAAGTAATTGCTGTGAAATAGTTTGATTTGACTAGCTCAAACTCATTCTTGAAGCCAGCAGTTTGCAAAACATTTTGTCCTCCAGATTCCTTTGAAGCACTTTGAGAACTCCGAAAAGTTTTTGTTCAGTTGGGGTATATCTAGCACTAATTACCTTATTGAAATGAAAACTGAGGTAAAATTTAAAAATAAAACAAAGGAACATCAAGTAATTCCTCCCATTTAGTGACCCATGAAAATCTGTCTTTCCTCTCTCTCAAGCATCAGAATATTACATGATAGATTTTAAATCTCAGTTTACCTGCTTATTCCTATTTCAGGTGCAGAGTAATCCCAAATAAAATTTGTGCAGATTTTCACACTCTTCTCATAACCTAAATCATAACTCTTTTTTCTGACTACAAATTTAAAAATCATATCTTTTAATGAACATACTGGAATATTCAGTAACGATTGTACTTCCTGTCTCATGTCAGAGCATACCTTTAATTATTTACAGTACTCACCTTTACTCCACCTCCTCCTTATCACCAGATCAACATATATTTTCTTTTTTTTTCCTTTTTAAGTATACTTTATTGATTGTGTTATTACAATTATCCTATTTTTTTCTCCATTTCATCCCTCTCTGCCTTGCACCACACCCCCAACCCTCCAACAGTCCCTGCCCTTAGTTCATGTCCAGGGGTCATACATATAAGTTCTTTGGCTTCTGTATATCGCATACTATTCTTACCCTCCCCATGTTTATTTTGTACCTACCTTTTATGCTCCTTATCCCCTGTACTCTTTACCCTCCAAACTCCCCCAAACCCCTCCCCCCTGATAACCCTCCATGTGATCTCCATTTCTGTGAATCTGTTCCTGTTCTAGTTGTTTGCTTAGTTTGTTTTTGTTTTTGTTTTTTTAGGTTCTGTTGATAATTGTGAGTTTGTTGTCATTTCACTGTTTATATTTTTGATCGTCTTCTTTTTCTTAGGTAAGTCCCTTTAATATTACATATAATAAGGGCTTGTGAGGATGAACTCCTTTAACTTGACCTTATCTGGGAAGCACTTTATCTGCCCTTCCATTCTAAATGAAAGCTTTGCTGGATAGAGCAGTCTTGGCTGTAGGTCCTTGCCTTTCATGACTTGGAATACTTCTTGCCAGCCCCTTCTTGCCTGTAAGTTTTCTTTTAAGAAATCAGCTGATAGTCTTATGGGCACTACTTTGCAGGTAACTGTCTCCTTTTCTCTTGCTGCTTTTAAGATTCTCTCCTTCTGTTTAATCTTGGGTAATGTAATTATGATGTGACTTGGTGTGAGCTTCCTGGACTTCCTGGAAGTCTATGTCCTTTGCCAGATTGGGGAAGTCCTCCTTCATTATGTTTTCAAATAAGTTTTCAACTTCTTGCTCTTCCTCTCCTTCTGGCACTTAAAGTTGTCTTAGAGGTTACTAAGCCTCTCTTCATTTTTTTCTGAATTTTTGTTTCTTCATTCTGTTCTGGTTGAATGTTTATTTCTTCCTTTTTATCCATGTCATTGATTTGAATATCAGTTTCCTTCCCTTTACTGTTGCTTCCCTGTATATTTTTTCTTTATTCCACTTTGCATATCCTTCACTTCTTCCTTTATTTTGTGACCATACTCAACCATTTCTGTGAGCATCCTGATCACCAGTGTTTTGAACTCTGCATCTGTTAGGTTGGCTATCTCTTTGTCAATTAGTTATTTTTCTGGAGTTTCTGTTCTTTCATTTGGGCCATATTTCTTTGCCTTAGTGCACCTGTTACATAGTAAGGGGTGGAGCCTTAGGTATTCACCAGGGTAGGGCAACCCACTTCGCTGCAGCATGGTGCTGGATATAGGGGAGGGGTGAGAGAGAGAACAATGCCGCAGTCACTTCCCCCTCTGCTCACAAGCAGATTGTGCCCTTTCAGATGCTGCCCTGGTGCTGATTCCCAGGTGGGTAGGTTTTTGTATGTTCTAGGACCCCATGGGCCACTCCAACAGACTCTCCTGTGAGACTGGGAGTTTCTCCTTCCACTACAACCCCTACACATTTTTAGAACCAGAGTTTTGAGGCTTTCATTTCCCACACTTTAACCCTGGGTTGCTCCATCTGTCTCACTGCCCACTTGCTTCTCCCAGTTTATCTGCATGCGAATGTGGGACTTCCCAGTCCACCAACCACCACCTTGATGGGTGTCCTCTCCACCCCAGGTTCCTGTCTCTACCCCTCCTACCAGTCAGGGTGAATGTTTCTTTTTTAACTCTTTGGTTGTTGGAGCTCCATAGCATTCAATTTTCTGACAGTTCTGGTTGGTTTTTGTTTTAAAATTGGTTGTTACCCTCCTTTTGGTTGCCTGAGGAAGCAAAGTGTATCTACCTTGCCACCATCTTGGCCAGAAGCTTGCAAATGAGTGGACAACCTATATTTTCAAGGACTTGGTTTGAAATGTTACTTACAGCTTACAGCTCCACTTATTTCTGCTCCACACTTCTATTTCCTCTTCCACCTCAATTAGCCCCTTGAGTCATTGCTCTTAAGAAGCATGCATTCTTCTACCCAATCATTTTTCTACAGACTTCATTCCATCTACATTTTAGGTGAGCTGTGGTGAATTGTGCTCTGTCATTGTGGTTACACTGACAACTGTATTTCAGAATCCTTATTGCTGTATAGTTTGGTTGGAGCTGGCCCAAAGAGGAAACTGTCTGAGATTTAGAAAGTGGAATCTTCTAAATGATAATAAAATAATGGAAACCATTACTATTATTACCACCAATGCAGACAGTACCCATAAAGGTACAGATTGTACAAATGACCCAATGGATTTAATAGGAAAGTTAATTATATCTATAATATCTACATTTTATGCAGGAAATCACTGGATATTATTTGCCCAAATTATAGGTTTACCAAGCAAAATTTCCTGGTTATTTTAGAGTCCCTACCATATCATGGTGCACCCAGTGTTCTACAGAAATAGCTAGCATGTAAGAATCCATTGAGGGAAATAGTAGAAGAGATAGACATAGTACATACACAGAAGGCAGCTTTCAAAGAAGAAAGCTTTCAATCTGTGATCCAGTGAAAGGTGATACCAGAGAGTTCTGGGTAGGTTTATGCCTCTAATATGTGAGTAAATAATTACTAAAATTATCATGAATATTTAAAATATTATAGCTGAAAGAGTTACTAAATATTCTTAATGCTACATAAAGTGAAATGAAAGAACTTCATAGGAAATTAATATTACTGAAATTCAGTGTGGTCTTTGCCTGACCTAAATCCTGCTGTTTATGCAGATGAGAATTATTAAAATTCTCTGTATTAAAATAATATGTTGAAATAGTAAAACTTTCCACATTAATAAATACCATCAGTTTATGTTATAAACTTACAATTGTCTATAGAAAGCCCAATAGTAAATTAATTAAATCATTGTTCCATTATGGTGTCGGATGATTTGGAAATTCATTATTTATTTGGCACTAATTTAGCCTAGTGAAATAATTAGAAAGAGCATGGGAAAGTAGATGATTTGACGTGAAAGTCCAAATCAAGACAAAGAGGCAAGATCAAAGAATTTATTTAATGAAGAGACAATCGCATCATATCCAAGGAGGCTTTCTCGCTTCCTGAAAATAGACGACAACACAGTGCAGAGAGCTGTTCAGAAGTGGCTAGGAAATCACAACCAGGTATTGTCTTTGAGAAAACCAGTTCCTCCTGTATAGGAGGTGTCTGTAAAATGCTGCACCCAGAGTGTTTTTACAGATCCTCTTCTGTAAAATGCACTCTAAGAAACATGGTAAATGTCAACATTCTCCAGCCACCAGTGTTGGGGTGTCTGACATGTGGTCTCTGCAAAGATTTGAAAAGAACCTGTTTGTGGAGAAAGGTTCTTTTCTTGTGGGTTCAAAACAAAAGTGGTCTGGTGGCCACTGTTATTTCCAGATAGTGTTACCTAAAGGAAATTATACTTGAGGTAATAACTTTTTCTGCCTTCCTCCAGAATTCAGAAAAGTCCAGAAATATTAACAAGGAAAAGTTTTTCAGTTCATCTCCTTGGTCAATGTGGATGGTAGCCTTGCACTGCAATTTGGAATGTTTTTTTCTCTTTAAAAGTTTACCAGATTCGAACTTTCTATGGCTCTTTATGAGAAGGTGAGTTAAGTTCTGTTAATATGCAGCATGATCATCTGGAATTCTCTTAATCGAAGTGTTATCAAATCGAAAAGGACCTGTTAAGTACTTAGTAGCAGTCATTGGACTGTATGCTCATCTCACTCAGTGGGAAACCACGAAAACATGTTTCTTTTCTTCAGGAAGCTTTCAGTTCACTGGAGAAATGTTTGGGTGCATATCTAATTAAAAATTTTAATAGATAATGTAAAAGAATATGTAAGGGTGTAAGAAAAGTTGCAAGACCCTATTTTTATTGAGGCATTGGGAATCTTTGTCTTGAGAAATTACATTTAAGCTGAAACTTGAAGACTAATTAGGTATTATGTTAGATGTAGAAAATAGCAAAGAAACTTTTAAAGAAGAAATGAGTTGTGTAAAGACTTTGAGGCAGTTTTAAGAATGTTTTTTAAAGTCTAGTGAATAAATTGAGAAATGGAATTGGAACCATGGGCCAGGTTGGATCAATGAGGCTGGCAACCGTGTTAATATTTTGAATTTTATCCTCAGAGCAATGAAAAATGGTAAGTACTTTTAAGGAAGAAAATGATATGATCAAGTTAACTGGCCTTAAAGGTCACACGGGCCACTTCTGAGTGGGAAAGAGAGAGAGAAAAAAGGCACGTGGAAGTTTTCAATCCAATAGTCACCTCAGGCCCAAGCCGGCCTTTTTCTCAGAGGCTTTTTTGATGTCAACATTTTACTTTTCCTTATAGTTTAATATTTAGTTTTTCTTTATTTGTGGTACATGGATTTTCATAACAAGAAATGATCTGAAAGAATGGTTCAACTATAGCTCACTATCCGTAGGCTTTGACAATTCCTAAAGCACCACTTTGTACTTTATTCTTAGTGCAATGTGAAGGGGTATTTCAGAAAAGAATATAGTTCTTTTTTCCTCTCAGGGAACAAAGACCTATTGACCTATTGAAAATGTGCTATGTGGCCCTGCCTGTTCTTTCTTCATGATGAATCACTGGAGCAAACACTTAAATCAGATATTAATAGATTGAATTTATACCAATAAAATAACTTTTTATTCTATTGAAAAATATATATAGCAAAGAGTTGAAGTCCAAGAAACAATTCCTTGTAGTAAAAGACTACCTTCTACTGGTCACTGTGATTTTAAGATTTACCAAATTGATTGCATATGATGGAGAAAATTAATGAGAACTCATGTTTTTACTGAATTGAAAACATAAAACTCCTTATGTTATGAAAATCACCTTAGGATTTTAAGCTGAGATTTATTTTATGAGGAGGTTTTTGTTTTGATTTGTTTTCTATCTAAAAATCAGATTCAAGTCATATAAGAATTTCAATAACTGCTTTAAATAAAGGGAGAGAAGAAATTAAATTTATTTTGTAAGGTAACATATTAACATCTTTAAATTGTTACTTAGTGTTCATTGATACCCCTAATATTTCATTTATCATGATCCCATACTAAGGGGTCATTAATGACGCCTGATTAATGATAACATAAGTTATCATTAAGAATATGGATTTGTCTAGTTCCTTCCCCTTCTTTCCACCATGATCCGCCTTGCCCCTACAGTCTGGTCACAAACATGTATGAATGACCCACGGACATGTACAACAGTGTGGGAATTGACTGTGAGAGCGGTGGGGTGGGATGGGTAGAGGAGGGAAAAGGGGGGAAAACTGGAGAACTGTAATAGAATAACAATAAAATATAATTTAAAAAATAATGTGTCTTTGGGAGGTAAAATTGTATGTAATTCAAATAGATGAGATTGCCTTTTCCCTTTTCTCTCTGTATTTCTCTCATTTGGCCTACAGTGACTGAAATAATAGATTCCTTAGATATTGGCTGGTTTCCCAGAGACTTGGGAATTGATACTTCTTCTTCTGATTAATTTGAAAAATAATATCTGATACTATTACTACTTAGGATCTGAAACATGGGACAGAAGGAAGGTGAGATAACAGCTAGCATCCTGCATCTGGGTCTGATGAGGAAATATAAGGAAGACGCATGATTCAAATGCCAAATATCAGGGGTCCTGGCAATGCAAATTTTCATGTGCTCATTTTCATGTGTTGTGTTCTTTGGACTATTATTCATTTAGTGCTACAGCTGTGATAGATACATCGGGAGACACAAAGATAAATCAGACATAGAGCCTACCCTCATGAAGCCTATGTGGTTGTAGGATATTTAATAAACAGTAATAAGATGCCATAAGAAATTGTAATAAGTGATATTGTACAAATCAAGTATTATGGGACTAAGAGAAGGGAAGTAGTTACTTCTAGCCTAGGGAAACTGGCTCACAACATAAATAAAAAGTTATATCAGAAGTGAAATTTAAATCAAATGTAAGATTTCAACTACATGATTGTTCTAGCAAAATTGTTCTTAGTTTTTCTTTGTTTTTGTTGTTTTCACTCTTTATTGAAAATTATTGAGTGTTTTCCATATTAGAAATTAAAATAGAATTTTTAGAAAATATTTATTTACTAATTTATTTAAAAATAGACCCATTACATGCTAACATAAATAATAATTTATTAAAAATATATCTCCTGAAACAAAAATTTATATAGAAGAATGACATTGTTTTACATTATTTTTAAATCTCGTTAGTGTCTGAATTGAGAAAAAACAAATGAATTGCCATATACATATTTAATATATCATTAAATCTGTCATGATATATTGTTTTTGTTAAAGTAAATTATTAAAATTTCCAGCTTCAAAATGTATGTGGTTGGCAAAGGGAGGAATATTTTAACAGCCCTTTCAGATCGTTTTGTATGTTGTTCTTTAATACCACACAAAACCTCCTCAAGTAACTAAGAATATATAAATTACACAAACATCACTTATTCCTCAGTCACAAGAAGATATTACATATCCCTGAAATAAAAGAGAATGCAGGGTGTTACTCAATGATACTCTCCAAGAGAAACCAAAAGTAAGAGGAACATTTGGCTGTATATGGATAGAGGCGATCACAGAGGAATCTGCCACTGAGTTGAGTGCCTACTCAACTTCATCCCAGTGATAGTTGTTTCCTCCTCCTTCTAGTCTACTGCACTGTGAAATAGAAATAAATAGAATCACAAGTTAACTCTACTTAAAACTCTTAAATGTCTCCCCCCAGCTTCAAAAGGGTTCAGAGGAAAGATAAAGGCCATATTTCTCAACAAAACATGCAAGTCTGACTATTGCCTAAATTTATCTTTCTTCATATTTATCTGCTAACAGTCTAGGCCTTGGAACATGTGCAACAGCAAACTCCTGATTGCTCTTCTCCTCCCCACCCCAACCCATGGTCTTTCTCATCTGTAAACTTGTTCATGTCATCTCTCCTTCATGTGGAAGTAATTCTTCATCAACCTTTGACCTTCAAGGAATACCATCTGCCATGGTTCTTCACATCTGTGTTAAGATTCACTCCTCTGAGTTCTCATCATTTCCAGACTGTCACCTGTCATTAAACTTACTATGCCTTCTAATATATTTGACTTCCAAATGCATTTATTTGGCTCTGCCACTGAAATATAATGTTTTCATGATGGAGAATGTGCAGCATTAATGTTTATACTCTAATGCCTAAAACAAAGTTGGGCACATAGTAGGCACACAAAAGATGTTTATGGAGATAATACACAATTTTCCTTTTTAAGATTTACTTTTAGTGCTCATATTTGACTGACTTTATACACTGCCCTTCTAATATGACAAGTGTTTTTTCAAACAGGAACCAGATGATTACAGAGACAAATCACCTATGTGGATAACTGCAAATTTAAAGTACTTGTCAGTAAATGCCACAGCACTATAGTGTTTGTTATTCTATTAGAAATAAATTTCTGACATAAGATAATCAACATCTCAGCCTGCATTTTATTGCAGTCCAGAAGCAAATGATTCATACTTCTTGTTATTATATTAATGCATGGAGAAAACAATAAAAATTCCAAGAAGCCATAATAAACTCACAACATTATAACTTTCTCTCATTACCAAGAAGTTAATGGATCATTACTCCTGATATCTATTGGTTCAGGCTGACAGCATTGAAGTTTACACTCACTGTCACTCATATTGTTTGATCAAATAACTGTTATAACCACCTTAGTGCATTCACCCATGAAACTAAACTTTACTCTGCAAACACTGCACATTTTGTTCCATGATGATTGACACTTGCTCTGTCCAAGGTGCTGAGGGTGGAAAGAAATGAGGCTCTGTCTAAGACCAACAGTTTTCCACATACTATGCTAAGCACTTTACACTTAGGCAACATGTCATTTAATTTTCACAACAAACATGTGAGGCAGTTGGCACTATTCCTCACATTTTATAGATTAAAAAACTGAGGCTCTGCATGGTTGGTCCTGAATACCACTGCTATGGAGGGGATACAAATGTCCCTAAGCACGTGTCAGGGTCTCAGCCCTCACCTGCCCTTGCTCATCCCTTGGAGCCACTCCTGACCTTCTCCACCTATTAATCCCTCTGCTGAGCTCTCCGGGACTACTGCTGTGCTTCCAGAGGTGCAAGACACCAGGACTGTCTGACTCTCTGCTCTCATCTGCAAGCTGTCCCTCAAGAACTCACCACAGGCATCATCACCACTTATGTGTTGGCGGGTAGGTGAATTTCTTTCATCTATTCAATTTATTTTTCCATATTTGCCAGACACTGAAGATGACATGACATGCAAGACATTTACATCTTTGGAGCTTTCATTCCAGTAGGTGCAGCTCTGTCTTGGGTCCTCATCTGATTGGCTCTGAAGCTTTCAGAGCTAAATGAGTTTCAGGAGAAGATTGGGCCCACTTCCTCACTTACTCCTGTCACCTCACAGCATTGTTTAAAAGAGTTTTCCATGGGGTTGGACCAAGGAATATTTGTCAATAATTTTCTATGTTCTTGGGACCCCAGAGTTGGCTACAGGAGATCTGAGCACAGTGGGACTCATGGATACAGTTTGCTTTGACCTCAGTTAAGAACATTCAGTTGTAACACTCTTAATAAGTCAAGTGTTGATTCTAGAGTCCTCCATATACCCTGTCTCCAAAAGCTGACGGGCCAGCATGCAAATGATCCCCAAAGTGTGCAGGACATCCAGATATACAAAAGGGCCCTGGACTGCATGCATATGAATACAATACTTCCTTAACAATACATCCTTAATGGGACTTAAAAGGTTTACACTGAGTGAGATGCCATAGAATGTGAATTAACAACTCAGACTTTCCTTTCTTCTCTGTGGAAGATGCCTTCATTATATGTGTTGCTATTCTCTTATGGTCATGGACTTCATGCTCACCCACCTTACTTCATCAACTATCATTAATTTTCTCTACTGTCAACCTCTTTCTCACTATTGTTCTTCATTTTTAAGTAGCATTCAAGGCCCTCTCATCTACAAAACAAAACACTTTTAGCTATTCATATTCCTCATTTTCTTCCCAGTCAAGCTTTTTTTAAGACTTGTTTGCACTCAGTGTCTCCACTCCAACTCTTATTCAACTTGCAAACCATACAAGTCTGCTCATGTCCCACCCTGCCCTGACTTTGCTCTTCTTAAGGTCCCCCATCACCATGTAGTTGCTAAATGAAAGGACACTTCTAAGTCTTTATCTTTCTTGGATTTTATACACTGCTGACCACTTTCCAATTGAAACACTTGCTTCCCCTGTCTCCTCATCCCATTCTCATACTGCTGCCAACATGTTCTTTCAGTCTTACCACTTGCTATGGGGCTGTGCATCTTAATATTCTGAATGTGGTATATGTTGTATACTGCAGTTTCCTCCAGCCTCTTCTCTCAGGGTTTTGCTAGGCTGGCTCTCTTCCTACTTTTTACACTCTGGACAATTCATTTTCCTAGACCATTTATTTAGTTGGCCTTTTCCCAGTCTTTCCACTCACATCTCTGAATGTTCTCAACTGTTACATGCCTGGCATCCCTTTTCCTCTGTCTGCTTATTCAATAGCAATTCCTTTTCTCCAGGAAACTTTTTCATAGTAACTGGAAATGGGTGGTTTTCCATGATGCCTCCAATATTTACCACATTTAAATCTTCCATACTCAACACTCCTCAATATATAATCACTCTTTGTCTTACACAGAGTATTATGCAAATGTCATTTCAAGTATCATTATGTGCTGTCTGGGTTGGGCCATATGTTTCTAACAAAGAGAGACTTTCAGGATTTGGTGTGATTTTTAGCATTTAGTGAAAATGCATTAATATGAAATAATTATGATAATGATAGTGATTTATCATAAATAACCAAGTATGCTCCTAAGTGACCAGAGGACTGTTTATATATACCTCTCATGGGAGTATGAACCCAATTTTTCATTCACAGTCATGTTCAAAATAAATGAGTCATCTAAAGAGGAATAGGAACATTGATACATTTTTATACCATCTCTTCTTAATTTATGATGAAAAATGGCCCATGGTTGCTGACCTTAGAAACAGTCATGAGTTGACCAACTAAAAAAACCACAAAGCAAATTTTTTGTTTCTTTTTTACACTTAATATTTCACCTCCCCCTTCCACTCCCTCTCATTTCCTTCCTTCTCTTTCTGGAGGAAACACTCTTTTATGATTTTTTTTACTTTATTCCCTTTTAAATTTTTAAGTGGTACTACTTGTCATTTTTATATTTATATAGCAGAGAAATTTAAAAATACAAATTACAAGATAATGAAAAATCTCCCTCCTTCCCAGAACCATTGCCACACGTTCTCCCTCCCCAGACAACCAATCCTACTAATTTCTAGGTCTATTCCTACCATGCATGAGCAAATAACTCCACTCCCTGATATCTTTCCAGAGACAGGATCTCTTTGTAAACCACTGATCATTTTTCTCAATACATATTGGAGTGTTCTGTGTCCTTCCTAGCCTCTCCCCCATGGTCGTAAGAAGGCACACATGAGATTATATTCCATCTTTTTAGGAACTTCCTCCAGGCTCTACCTGCTAAACTTTTCCTCTGCAACTACTTGCTTAGCCTTGGTGACTTTAGTTTTTCTTCCTTTTAGTATGACCCCTCTAGATTAATGCTTACTTCGAATTTAGGGGTTGGCTTTTGATTTTGACTTTGATCTCTGGTTGCTGACTTTTATATCTCTCTTGGCTCCATGCTCTGCAGTTCACAGGTGCTTCTGATCTTAATCTGTGGTCAATTGTGTCTCCTGAGCCCCCGCTCCAAATCTAGGGTCCTATATATTTACTTCACTAAAAATAGCCTTTGGGCCTTAAAAGCCAAATTAGGGTGACCTTGAGAATACTATGATGTACCCCCCATTTTTCTAATTTCATAAAACACACTTTCTTCTCCTCCCACCCATGTTTTTGTTCCATCTTGTTTCCTTTAATTTTCTTGCTTGTTCATCCCCATCTCTTATCAGAAATCTTAGATCATCTGTACCAATTAATTAATGTTCCTTTCACAAATACAAAGCTAATGAAGCAGAGGCTACTGTCTCCATGTTATGTCTTATTCCCTTAGTGTAAAAGAACCTCTATCTATTTATCCAATAATTGAGAAGCACACCCCCATGTCCTCTACCGGATACTGAAGCTTCTTCACTCACATAAACAGTCTACCATGTCGGGGTCACTCAGCTATATTACAGATTCTCTTATTCTCAATATTTAGGATAAAAATACACAGCAAAGACCATACCAAGTGTCTAATAAAATGTGCAGTACACATTCACAGAGGTCTGGTTCTATGAAGAGTAAATTCTGATTGTATCCTTTCAGGTTAAATTTTTTACATCAACCAAAAGGCTATGTGGGTATGAGTGGTGTCAGAAGATTGGGTTTCCAACTCGCAAAGCTGGGGAACTTTGCAATATAAAGGAGTTGATGATAGTAAAGCATTGCTCTCCAGGCAAATAATAAATTTCAAGTAGGTAACTGGAAAGTCAAACTGATTGTGTCCTCCTTATGAAGTGAATTAAGTTGATTATTATTAAAATGCTCTTGTAATATAGCCATACACTGTTGCCTGTGTCTCCATGTCTCTCTGGAAAGATTGTAGTTCATTTTTATAAGTCAGCCATAAAATACTTCATTTTGTTTGTAAAGATGGAAGCATGGGTGCTTTGAATTTTCCAATTCTTATTGCCACAGAGCACAGAGATGTCTGGAAGTATAAAATCCAACATTAAATTATGCAATGTTAGAAAACTGGCCTCTTTTGGATTTTTGAGATTTGGGAATCTGTACATTGTATATATGAATAGTATCCGAAGGCTTATTACAAAGCTAAAAATGGACCCATTAATTTACTATCATATACACATGGTATCTACACTGGACAACTTTGAAAGAAGCTTATGTATTCTACAGTATTCATTCTGCAGTACAAATTTTTGTCTTGAGTCACCAAGACAATTGCCAATGATAACTCACTTTAATATACAAACTGATTCAAGAACAACATGCTTAGTATACTGTATATACTTATCATTTCAGTTGAAGCAATCCTAGAATCCTTTGACATTAATGCTTCCATGCACAAAAATCTTTGCATATAAAATTAATCTCTTATAAACTACTGTGTGTATGACAAAAGCTGTATCTAAGTGGATTGGCACAGCTGAATGAAATCCCTAATCCTGAGTGTTTGATTTAGTCATTATCTCAAGGATAAAGGTATCCACTGGTCAAAATAATACAAAACAAAACAGGAGGTCAGCTGGGCAGCATACCTATTTGCTTTCTACATCCTTCCTACCCAGTCCCATGTTTGTCTCAACTTATATTCAACTAATCTTACAAAACAAATAAAAACCTGGAGATAACAGGTATAAGGGACTCTAACATTCAGATAAAGAAAAGCCAGGGTAATGATTGCATCTGCCCTTCTCATTTTCAGCTATATGGGAATTGTTGACATATTTAAACTGTGAAGGACACCATCTCAAACACCCAAATATTCAGCATTTTCAAAGTCAATTTCAACGGCAAAGTTAGATAGTCATACCTTTACCTAGCAAACCAAAATCAACAATGAAAGTACTCAACTAAATTTGGCTATGAACCATCTGATTCTTTTCAGTTTTAATGAAGAAAATACCATGACCACATCCAGTGCCGGGATGTGTGTGAGGACAGTAAACTTCATAAATGGGAGAAAATTAGATAATTAATGTACTAAGGTTCTCTTTATTGATAATTAATAATATTGTTATAAAATGTTCAACCTTGGTTAAGGTTTATGTATTAATAAAATATATTTTTTAATTCTATCAACATACTGACATGCATAATCAAAACATTATTTCTGTTAAGTACCTGATAAATGCAAACAGAAATCTTCTTGTGAAGGGTTTGATCATAGTTCATTTAAACTGTGAGTAGGAAAGTAGTAAGTAATAATAATCTTCATCAGAAAATACTTACTGAATACCCTTGATGTGTAAATCACTCTAGAGAGCACTAAGGGTAAAAAATATATAAAGCTATAAAGGCTTGGGATCTAGTTGGAGACATCAGATATGATGTTCCTATTGCCCCAGACAGCCTGTGATGTCCTCAGAGAACAGAATGTCCAAAAACACAAACACTCTTTGCAGGGTTGCACTGGAGGCCCAAGTAAGGTAGAAAATTTGCATGTGGTGCAGTGGCATGATGTCGGGGGGCTTTAACGCAGCCCCCCAGGTTCCGCCATGGACGAAGAAAAAGACTACCAAGACATGATCTGCTTGGGGAGGAAATGTGGCCGTTTCTCTCAAGGGGAGAAGGGCCCAGAGCCTCTCTCTCCAGGGGCTTTTATTAGGTTCATTCGCATAGGAATACAGATAAAGCTCATCAATCATTGTCAGCCAGTAAGGGTTAAACAATACAAGATTTACAGAGAACTCTGAGGGCTTATTCTGAGTTACAGCCAATTAGTTAGAGGGCCATAAAACTTTAGGTGCCAGACTCATCTCAGGTCTGGACCCTTATCTCTTAAACTGAGGGTACAAATTAAGTAGGTTTCACAGGAATGTATGTATTTTTCTTAGGCCTGATTCCCCAGGGAATCCGCCCCTCCCAGCACAGGACGGCACTGGCCTCTGTTATTGCTTCAGGCTTAAGTCAGGCAAGGGAAGTAAGGCAGCCAAGAGATTAGGAGACTTCTTGCAGACAGAATGAGGACTCAGGCTATTTCAAAGCTGAGGGGCGAGGGTCCATCACCCCCTTTTTCCACAGCCCCCCGAGTCCTTCCCTGCGGGCCTCTTTCGTGACCAGAGCCTGTCTTAGGTTGATCCTCCCTTGAGGATTCTTACCCGTCATTGGCTAACTGGCCAAGCTCAGGGCCAAGCAGGGTGAAGTGGGCAGAGGTGGTACACCTGCCAGGGAGACAAGCTTTGTCTCCTTAGTGGCTTATGGTCCCAACTCTGACTCAGCCTTAACCATGAGGGGTTACAGCCTCTGAAACCAGGCAGGGCAGTTCCCAACAGCATACTATAGTATTTTGTAATTTTAAAATCTTATAGGCCAAGTGTCAGAGCATAGAAATTAAGTTCTGCATTCATCTATAATAAATAAAAAATAAATTTACAATATAACTAGCCTGATTTTATAAAGACATCTTTATCACCATCTTTTAGAAAGTTATATAGCTCTAATAACACAGTAACACCATAGTAAAGCAGTAGCTGAGTTTTTAGAAAGAATATAGAATTTGGAAACAAGAATTCTTCTTTCTGTCCCATTTGATTGATATATGATTTAAGACAGATTTCTCAACATAGCTTATCTTCTCATCTGTAAAATGGAAATAATCTTTGCTTGCTTCTTCAGAACACAGTGATGTAAACAATTGAGATGCAAAACATCTTGTTACCTATAATTGTAAGACATTTCTGTGTTGATTTTTCTATGGAGCAGAAACCTCTTTAAGTTTACTCCTTTACAAATATAACTTAGTAGTCATCTGAACACCGGTTAAAAATCCATGTAAATCCCACTCCTAGGTATATTTCCAAAACAAATGAAAATATATGTCCACATGCACTCATATAAAAGTGTACAAATAATCATAAAAGCATTATTAATAATAGCCCAGCAGTGGGAACAACTCCAATTTACATCAGCTGATGACTAGATCAACAAAATGTGATGTATCCATGCAATGACTGTTACTCAGCAACAACAAGGAAAAAAGTAATCATTCATGGTACAACATGGATTAACCTTGAAAGAACTATGCTCTGTTAAAGAAAGCAGTTTTAAAAACTATATATTTCACTATTTCATTGTTATGAAATGTCTGGGATAGACAAATTCACAGAGACAGAATGATGAGTAGTTGACCAAGATTGAGGAGACACAGAGGAAGAATAAGAGGGACTACTAATGAGAATGGAGTTTTTTGGGGGGATGATGGAAGTGTTCTGGAATTAGCTGTGATGGTTGCACAAAACTGTTAAAATACTAAAATCTACCAAAATATACACTCTAAGTGGGTGAATTTTGTGATATGTGAACCATTTCTTAGTAAAGATTTTTTAAATGTGTACAAATCACACCCTTGAAAACCACAAAAATAATACTTGTAATTTCAGTAACCTGAAGGATAATACTTTCATCAATGAACCAATAAGTGTCCTATCTAAGCAATTTAACTGTTACATTTGTATTTGAATTTCAAAACCCATCATCTGAGATGCAGAAACAAGCCTAGAGAATTCAGGCAGGATTGCTCTGTTGTTAGGCAACACAAGAAGAACCATTCCTATACTTTCCTATTCCTATAGGAAAATATTCCTGTATTTTCTTAATTCACCTTCTCAATAATTTTGAAGTTTATTGTTATTTCCCATTTCTAATACTGAGTAGCCTTTACAAACCCACAATTACCAAAGACCCAAAATAAACCAAGAGTTTATGATGACAAGGTTAAAATTTGGATGCTTTGGTTCAAAGGTCAAAGCAATTTAAACTATGTCAATAGGTCAATATGAAATGTAGACTAAGGTGCTAATATTGACAGAACAAGTCCTTGTGAATGGAACAATTAGAATAATAATAGTACTTCAATCATTCCAGGTACTTTTTTAAGTGTTTTCCTTAGATTAATTCGTTTAGCCCTATAAGATAGATATTATTTTAAGCCCATTTTAAAAAAATGAGGATATCAAAGCAAAGAGAAGATAAATGGCTCGTCCAAGGTCATACATTGAGTAAGGGACTAGCCTGGCCTTCAAGTGTGGGCAGTTTGAACCTTGAAATCTGAACTCTTAATCATCATATTATATGTCTCTTACATAAGAAGCAGTTTCTACCCACAAATAAATCTCATTGACCTGGGGACAGAGAATGTATCTAGTAAGAGAGAAGAGAAGAATTCAAGGAAGAGACAAATCAGGAATTTAAATAACCAACATTTTTAAAGCTTTTTTACTTTTTGAAGAACTTTCAAATATATGCCCTTATTTGATTTTTTAAATATCTTTTCTGTAAATTACAAAAGGACTTATAGCTTATTCACTGCCACAAAATAGCTTACCTCTTATGCCCCTTGGGAATATGAACATAACATTATTGAAAATGGCTCAAGACAATTCTGCTCTAGTTTGCTTAGTTCTCAAAACTCTGAGCACTCAACCTATATTGTCACATATGAAAGGAATTGGGGCGGCTGGCAAATGTGTTGGAAACAAGGTATGGTGAACCTAGGGAGAGTCAAGTAAATGGAATAACTGGGAGAACCAAAGTAGAAGGAAAGATGCCTGATTGGTTTAAAAGTGGGAGATTTCGCAATGAGTGCAAGCCAACCTCCTAGGGTACATGGTGTAGCAGAAGGAACACGAGCAGAACAAACTGCAGGGAGGATGGGACAAACATCATGAAACTGTGGATACTGAATGGAGGCTTTAAACTTTCACAAAAATCTGTGCAGATGTTGCTGTGAAGGTTGTTTTAGATGTGATTATCATTTAGTGGGCCTCATCTGATCAGTTGATGGCCTCAAGAGCAAATATGAAGGTTGCCAAAAGAAGAAAAATTCTCCTCAAGTCCGCAACATAGAAACCATGTCTGAATGTCCAACCTGCTGCCTTGTGGAATTCAGGCTCAAAACTTCGAAATCAACTCTTATCTGAATCTCCAGTCAGTCAGCTTGTTGACAGATTTCAGACTTGCCAGTGCCCACAGTCACAGGAGCCAGTTTCTTAAATCAATTTCCCTGTCCCTCTCTTTCTCTCTCCATCCAGATTAGAAAGATACATGATATGTAGGCAGGTAGGTAGATAGATAGATAGATAGATAGATAGATAGATAGATAGATAGATAGATAGAAAGATAGATAGATAGATATAGATAGATGATAGATAGATAGATAGATAGATAGATAGATAGATAGATAGATAGATAGATCGATCTTATTGTTTTGTTTCTCTGGAGTACCCTGACTAATACAACTTACTAAAACTCATGATCTCACAGATGTTATTTAATATATCTGAGTCTCTATTTCCTAATTCTAAAAATAAGCATAAACAATACACATAGGGTTTCCATAGGGTCGTGGTGAGTACATATGTTGGTGCCTGGCACAGTAATGCTCCATAAATAATAGCTGATATCTTTCTGATGTAACCATATCAGGCTTTGATGATTTCTTCAGATGAGATTTTTACTCAGGGGGTATAGACCAGAAGGATATAACTATTTTAAAACTCTGCCTATTATTTTAGTTCACTTTAATTTAACAAAAAATTCAAGTAGCCATATTTTATGGCCAGCACTAGGGTAGTACTTGGTTCAAATGTCAATAAAATGCCTGTGTCATCAGAGACACAGACACGAGCTGGCTATATTGCAGATACACACGTGATTCCATGAGCAGGACGATGGAAGCAGCTCATTCTATGAGAATTCAGAGGGTGGTGGAGAAGGGCAATGTTAGAAAAAGCTACAGAAGGAGGCAACATTTGATCTGGTTCTTAAAAGAAGAGTAAGAGAGGGCTGCCACACAGGGCAGAGTGTGGTCATGGTTGTGGTGGACAGAGGCAGTCAGCCTGTCTTGGTAGACAACAGTTTTTTATTTATTGTTAACAGAAACAGGCCTCAATAGGCCCAATGACAGAGAAGCTTCATTCCCGCCAACTTGCTAATTCAAAGACCATCTTGTACTCATACTGCAGACACATGGACAGTAAGGGAATGGGCAAGCAAGGGCTGTGATACACAGACAATTCATAGTGGAGGGGAGCTAAGACTTTACCCTTTATTTGGTTCAAATTGTCAGACTGAGGTACCTGAAAGATTAAACTTGTGGAGATATTTAAAAAAGAGCCTGGGGCTTCTGCAATAACTCTAATACCCTTCAGGGAATTTAGGAGATGACAGAAGTTCCCAAGTTGAAAAAGACCCACAGAAAAGCTGGAGGTCTTAGTAAGCTTCCCCAGAGGGCAGTTTGAAACAGTCTAATGCATTTCAAAGCCTCCATAGAACAGAACAAAAATAGTATTGTAATTTAAATGTTAACATCCCATCATGTTTTATGTTTGGAGAAAAGTGGAGGGTGGCAGATAATGGACCAATAAACCGCTGGCTGCCCTGAACTCAGACGCTTGGTTCTACCTCTATGATGCCTCTTCCCTGTCACTGATAACATCCAATCAGAAGAGGCAGGCTTGGGGCTCTTCATTCTGAGGCCTGATGGAAGCTGTGAGAGACAGGCTCCTGTAAAAGAGTAGTCCACTGCAGTGCCAGCACTGCAAGTCTGGTGAGGCAACATGAGAACACCCTGGCATTTCCCAGTGACATGAGATGCAAGGAAGCTGTTACTTAGGATAGAACCACTCCACTAGCACATGTTAATTAAACTCTCAAGTACTGATGACAGCAACTGCAGAGGCACATGCACATGCTTCTCAAAGCATTTTTCAAGGAGGATCAATTACAGTTTGGTCAATTAAAATGCTGCGTGTGAATAGAGAGAACTACAGCCCACATCCAAGTCTGACCAGACCGCATCAGAATGACTTGTAGGATGTCGTCAAAGTTACGGAGTATGTGCAAGGGGTGGGGGACTTCTACTATGGCCACTGAGTGTGTGCAACAGTGCTTGATTAGCATCACTGGTGTTTTCCCCAATGTAGTGTGATCCTTTTTAGAGGTTATTGTGTAATAGGCAGAGTTCTGAACATTTTGCAGGGATTTACCTCATTGAATTGTCACAGGCCTGAAATTCAAACTATGGGGTGGGCAAAAGTAGGTTTACAGTTGTTCATATAGTAAATAATACAATAATTAATGGGTAATAACACAAGAATAAACTGTGTTTTTCATACAACTATAAGCCTGCTTTTGTCCACCCTGTATATAACAGGTCCTATTATTTACCACATTGTTTAGATGAGGAAACTAAGACATAAAGATTCCCAAAATCCAACAGCTAATTAACAAGGAAGTCAGAATTTGAACGTAGGCTATCTGGACTCACAGTCTAAGGTGTCATCACTGCAAATCTCTGCTTCCTCGCTCCCAGGCAGGAGAGCAGAGGGCGGTATGCATAAGGATAGAAATGTCAATTCTAATATCCCCTCTAAATATTTTTTAAAATGTACGTTTATCTGATTTGTGATGTTAATTCTGCTTTGGTAAGGGACTAATTCTTTTATTCCCTGAGTAAAAACTAAACCTCAGGGAGTGTTTACATAGTGGAAAATTGCATGTCTGAGAGGCTTCGCCTGAACTACATGGTCAATATTGGCAAAGTAACAGAGAACAGGGGAGCAGTTACCAAAGCGACATTTATTTCTTAATTCACAATATTGTCAAGAGTCACCAGAGCATGCTTTTAAAATGGTCTGCCCTATTTTTTGCATTGTTTATATTATGCTACAAGGCTTCAGATATGTGTTCACAGCAATGCTTTATATGCATAACATGTTGCACCTTTTCTGACTGGATTATTAGGGTTGGCAATATGGGTCTTTTTGACTATTATGAAGAAATGTCAAATGATAAAGTCAAAATCACCTTTAGATCTATAACAGTCTCCTCTAAGTTTATATTATATGTATGCTCTATATGAATAATTTTGGTGTTTAAGTATTTATTATTTTGACAAACAGTGTTATCATTTTATGTTTGCATCCCCTGTCTTATCTCCTGGGAGGCATGGGTGTTCAATACTTGTTTTTACATTCTCTTCTCTGTTTGGGGAAAGTTCTGAATCTGATGTTATTACTCAGTATTTGTCAAGATGATATTACAAAATTTCGTCCAGCCAAGATGGAGGTGTAGGTAGACATACTGCGCCTCCTCGCACAACCAAAAGGACAACAACAAATTAAAAACAAAAACAACCAGAACTGACAGAAAATCGAACTGCATGGAAGTCCAACAACCAAGGAGATAAAGAAGAAACATTCATCCAGACCGGTAGGAGGGGTGGACACGGGCAGCTGGGGCAGAGAGGACTCGCAGTGGAGCGGTGGCTGGTGGACCCACCAAGGTGGTGGATTGTGGGACGAGGTAGGCAGTGGGACAGCTAGCAGACCCTGAGGCCCCACATTTGTGCGTAGATAAACCAGAAGGAACTGCAGGAGAGCAAAACAGAACATGCAACCAGTGGCTCCAGCCCCAGGAAATAAAACATCAAACCTCTGATTGAAAACACCCGTGGGAGTTGAGGCAGCAGCAGGAGAAACTCCCAGCCTCACAGGAGAGTTCGTTGGAGAGACCCACAGGGGCCTAGAGTGTGCACAAGCCCATCCACCTGGGAATCAGCACCAGAGGGGCCCAGTTTGATTGTGGGTAGTGGAGGGAGTGACTGAAATCTAGCAGATTGTGGAGTCAGCGCCCTTGCTCCCTCTTGGCCCCTCCCGCACACACAGCGTCACAGCGCAGCCACCAGCGTTACCGGCCCTGGTGAACACCTAAGGCTCTGCCCCTTTACGTAACAGGTGCTCCAAGACCAAAAAAAAAAAAAAAAAAGGCCCAAATGAAAGAACAGATCAGAGCTCCAGAAAAAATACAACTAAGCAATGAAGACATAGCCAACCTATCAGATGCACAGTTCAAAACACTGGTAATCAGGATGCTCACAGAATTGGTTGAATTTGGTCACAAATTAGATGAAAAAATGAAGGCTATGCTAAGAGAAACAAAGGAAATTGTACAGGGAACCAATAGTGATGGGAGGGAAACTGGGACTCACATCAATGGTGTGGACCAGAAGAAAGAAAGAAACATCCAACCAGAAAAGAATGAAGAAACAAGAATTCAAAAAAATGAGGAGAGGCTTAGGAACCTCCAGGACATCTTGAAACATTCCAACACCCGAATTATAGGGGTGCCAGAAGGAGAAGAGGAAGAGAAAAAATTGAAAACTTATTTGAACAAATAATGAAGGAGAACTTCCCTAATCTGACAAAGGAAATAGACTTCCAGGAAGTCCAGGAAGCTCAGAGAGTCCCAAAGAAGCTAGACCCAAGGAGGAACACACCAAGGCACATCATAATTACATTACCCAAGATTAAAGATAAGGAGAGAATCTTAGAAGCAGGAAGAGAAAGGGACACAGTTACCTACAAAGGATTTCCCTTAAGACTGTCAGCTGATCTCTCAAAAGAGACCTGACAGGCAATAAGGGGCTGGCAAGAAGTATTCCAAGTCATGAAAGGCAAGGACCTACATCCAAGATTACTGTATCCAGCAAAGCTTTCATTGAGAATGGAAGGGCAGATAAAGTGCTTCTCAGGTAAGGTCAAGTTCAAGGAGTTCATCATCACCAAGCCCTTATTATATGACATGTTAAAGGGATTTATCTAAGAAAAAGAAGATCAAAAATATGAACAGTAAAAATGACAGCAAACTCACAGTTATTGACAACCACACCTAAAACAAAAACAAAAGCAAACTAAGCAAACAATTAGAACAGAAACAGAACCACAGAAATGGAGATCACATGGAGTGTTATCAACAGGGGAGTGGGAGGGAGAGAGAGGGGGGAAAGGTACAGAGAATAAGTAGCATAGATGGTAGGTAGAAAATAGACAGGGGGAGGGTAGGAATAGTATAGGAAATGTAGAAGCCAAAGACCTTATAAGTATGACCCATGGACATGAACTATAGGGGGGGAATGTGGGAGGGAGGTGGTGGGCAGGATGGAGTTGAGTTAAGGGGGGGAATGGGGCAACTGTAATAACATAATCAATAAATATATTTAAAAATAAATAAAATAAAAGTGCAAATAAAGTTAATAGAACCTGAATAAAAAAGAATCCTATTTTCTGAGAAAGCTTATAGAGCAAGGGAATAATTTGGGGATTTCCTAAAGTTTAAAAGAAGTCACCAGTAAATTTACACATTTTAGGTATTTTGTGGACAGGGGAATGTTAAAGAATATTTTTATTTTTCCTAAATAAAAACTGAGAATTTTACAGTTTTTGAGTTAATGTATTACTTTATATTTTTTGTGTTATTTAGGCTTTGAAATTTGTGAAACTAAATTTGAAATGAGAAAAGACACTGAATTGACTTTTCACATATTATTGTTAATTTTTCTTATTTTAAATTTTATGGATTTGTGCTTTTCCCTCTATGGATTTAATGATTTTTAAGTTGACCTTTGCTTCATCCACATTCATGATAACTTTCAGGAATATAATAGGCTTTGACATTAGCTCAATATGCCCAGCGCACAGATCAGCATCTATTCAGTGTCTTTAAATGGCTAATCGTGCAGCTCAGTAAAATCCCACATGGCAAGCCTCTCATATCTGGTGGAAAACTCATTCCACACAAATCAAGGAGTAGCAGCTGTTAGCAGGGTGCAGAACAATCAAGGGCCCTGAGAATCCTGTAAGTACATTGTCTTGTATTCTTCTTCATGAAACCCTTGCTGCCACTTTTCATATCTAATGTAATTTCTCTGTCAATCAAACCATAGTTCTATGGAACTGTCTATTCAATGTCCTGGGCACTCATTCTTGCCCTTTCCCTCTCCCTCTCATATTCTTTCTCTGTCTCTCTCTCTCTCTCTCTCTCTCTCTCTCACACACACACACACACACACACACAGTTGTATTAGTTCAGGCTGCTTTAACAAGCTAGCACAGACTGGATGGCATAGACACAAGAAATTAGCTTTCTAATAGTTCTGGAGACTAGAAGTTCAAGATCAAGTTGGCAGTGGTGTTGATTTCTAGTGATGCCTCTCTTTCAGCTTATTGATGATACCTTCCACATGCATCTTCACACGGCCTTTATCTGTGTGTGTTTGGGGACATCTGATGGATATCTGATGTCTCTTTCTATTCTCTTTTTTCTTTACATTTTTATACTTACTTATTTATTTGTGTTTATTAAATTTATTGAGGTAACATTGATCAATCAAATTATATAGGTTTCAGGTGTACAGTTCTATAATTCATCATCTGTGCATTGTATTGTGTATTCACCATGTCAAGTCAAGTTTCCACCCATCACCATTTATCCCACTATACCCTCTCTACCTTTCCCCACCCACCTTTCCCTCTGGTAATCACCATACTGTTGTTTGTATCTCTTCCTTGCCTTATAAGGACAGTAATCTTATCGGATTAGAAACCTTACCTTTATGACATAATTAACCTTAATTACATTCTTTAAAAAATTGCATCTCCAAATAGTCACATTGAGGGATTAGGGTTTCAATGCATGAATTTAGAAGGGACCACATTCAGAACAAAGCACACATTCATATACACAGAGAAATTGTATTGGTTTGTTAGCATATGAAATCATCACCAGCTATAAACCACATCAGAGAGGTCAATAAAATCCTAGTGCTCAAGGATTATATTTCAATACAATTTCCCTACATAAATTATCAGACAATCATTTGGAACTATAAAGAGATGTACCCTGAAATGCCTGGATAATACAATTTTGATGAACCATTTACTTACTGTTAATGGGAACTTCTGTATGTTGTATTGACTCATGATCATATGAAAGTATTCTTAAGACAATTTTTCGCTACCACAAATATCTGTGTGGAGTTTTATCATATCATTCATTCCTTAGGAATTACTTTAATAATAATAATTATAATGACTACATAGAGCCAATGCAAAATAAACTGCATTGACTTTCAGGGATTATAGGGGTCAAAAACAATGCAATTTTATCTTGCCACTGACTATTTTTTTTTAAGAGGATTGGAGAATTGATGTCTTTCAAGAATTTAACTTAATACTTTCCTAGTGTGGAACAATGAGAATATGTGCCCAGAGAATCAACATCTGAGAACAGCATGAGATAAAAAACTTAGGAAAGGAAATGTTTTATCAGTTTAACATTACAAGCTTTCTGGATGAAAATGCCCTTTTGACACAATAACATCTCCCCAGATGGAAATTTTTTCACAGACAGAAAAAATGAATGCTATTTCATTAAAAGTGGCATGTCTGACTTGGAGATTTATGTAAATTACTTTGGAAATGAGATGTATGCATATTTCCAAGATATACTAATGGTGACAAATGCAAAGCAGTTGTTCATGGCTTTTAACCAGCTAAAAGAAAAGAAAGGAAAACTGTTTGTGGAATATTTGCAAACAACTTAAAAACATTTGTGAAATGAATTATTTCAATATTTGGCTTATCAGTAAAAGTCCTGAAATTGATGGCATTTGGCTCACTAAATGTGGTTAGCAAATATGTTTCAGTATGTTGCTGGAAGCATATTTTTCCTCTGACTTGGTTATTTTTGAGTTAACTCATGGCAATGATAGAACATAAAGAAAACCATCTCTACAGGTAAATTATTTTATAAACTATGTATGCGTAGATAAAAGTCCACAGCCCTACTGCCATGGTTCATCCCTTTAGCCATTTACTCACCCCTTAAACAACTTTGAGTATGTAGATCCCCAGATACATAATTTTCACTTTATACTTGGAACATAGATGCAAAGGAGAAAATGAAAAGATAAGTAAATGCAAGATCTGTAAGAATTCTAAGCTGTTTAGACTTTATCCTGAAGACACTGGGAAGCAATTCAAAAATATTAAGCAAGAGGGTGACACTATCAGGATTACTTTTATTAAAAAAAAAGCACCCTGGCTACTCTGGGGAGGATTGGAAGGAAGCAAGGGTAGAACTGCTGACCAGACAGGTGACACATGTCTATTGTCATATGATACTAACTGGGACAAGTGTGGCAGTAGACATAAAGAGAATTTGACAGAACTGTAGTGCCTAGAGAACTGAGTAGTTGATTAAATGTGTGGGATGACTCAGATGAGTCAAAAGTAGTTAAAGTGAATAAGCTTAAACCAGAGGAAATGCACTTCCTCCATCGTAGCAAGAAATATGCAAGAAAAATCAGTGGGGAGATAGTTATTTTGTAGTTTGGATACAACAACATGAGGAGTCTCTTGATTACTTCACTTGTGTTTGGGTAATGGAGGTGAGGTCTTCTCTAAATGTGGAAGGAGGGCTAGGCATTGGGGGTTTAGACTAAAGAATCAGGAGGTTCTATTCACAGAAAACTAGAAAAGATTGCTGGATGACCCTGACATTCCAGCTGAGGTTAAGACAGGACTAAAACACTCAATTGAAATAAAATTGTTCAGCCCTGGCCAGTGTAGCTCAGTTGGTTGGAGTATCATCCTACAAACTGAAAGATTGTGTGTTCGATTCCCAACCAGGACACATGCTTAGGTTGTGGGTTTGGTCCATGGTGGGGGCATTTATGAGAGGGAACAGATTCATGTTTCTCACATCCATGTTTCTCTTCCTTTCTCTCTCCCTCCCTTTACCTTTCTCTAAAATCAATAAGCATGTCCTCGGGTGAAGATTAAAAAATAAAAATAAAATAAATAAAAAATAAATAAAATAAAAGTAAAATAGTCCATAGAGGTAAAAATAAGTAAGGCAACAATATGCAATGTGAATGTAAAGAAAAAGGAAGCAAGGGAAAGTATGAATATCAGATGAAGTAGAAATTACATTAAAAATTCAAATATGGGGAAGATGTTCTTTTAAATTTTCAAATAAAAGTCAGCAGTCATAATCTAAAAATGTAAAATGTTTTAATATATTTCCCCAATGTGCTGCTAGGTGTAGCTTTCATGTGATCATTCCAGCAAGCAAAATCACTAGCATCCACAAATCTTAGATATATCTCCCTATTAATTTATACATGTTAACTCTGAAGGAGAGGTTGTGTTTATATGAATCATATATTTCAGTGTTTACACAATCAGAACATACAGATTTTTAAAAGTACAAACTGCCAAACCTTATGTGAAAACTCTGAGACACCATAGACAAAAAATATTAGTGAAACAGAGGAGTTCACAGCAATTAGCAAAAGACTGCTACTGAAGTGATAATATTCATCTACATAATGAGAATAATTTGAAAAAATAATAGATGATATTACTTGACCACTTGCTACAGATAAGATTGTAAGAGTTGACAAGTTTAACCCACTGAGCCTTTACCAAGTTCATATAAGGACCTGCTATTGTTAACATTCAGCACAGGAGTCATACGAAGCTCAGGCCAGTTAGATTACTCACAAAGGGAACAGCAAAGACATAGCTGAACCGAAATTTGAAGCCAGACATTCTGTCTTCAGAGTGAGGGCCCTACACCTCTGTAAGGAACTGGATGCACTCACAGTGAGATGTCATAGACCCAATTAAACATCAATGCAGATATTTACATTGAATTAAGTGAGTGTATTACTGGCCTCAGAAAATGAGTGGAGAATTATTCCTTTCTCTTCTGTTTTCTATTGTTAACCCTGTAAGTTTGTTAAGATTCTTCAGTGAAATCATTTGGGCATGGAGATTTCTTTTTAAGGAGTTTTTAAATTACAAATTCATTAATGGCTATAGGATTACTCTAGTTATTAATTTCAGCTTGATTTTCAGTGATTTGAGATTTTGAATAATTGGTCTATTTAGGTTGTATTCATAAATATACATATTCGTAGTATACCCTCACTATCCCTCTAATGGCTACAAGACTTGTACTGATATCCTCTTTCACTCTTGATATTGGTGATTTGTGTCTTCTCTCTTCATCTTTGTGGCTTTTGCTAAAGGTTTATCAAATTTATCAGGTTTGTTGGTCTGTTTTTTTAGAGAAGCAGTTTTTATCATAGTTTCTCTATTGTATTCCTGTTTTCAATGTTCTTGATTTCTACTTTTATTTTTACTATTTCTTTCCTACTATTTGCTTTAGGTTTATTTTCTTCTTCTGTTTTCTAGTTTCTTAAGGTAGAATCTTAGATTACTGGTTTGAGACTTTTTCTGTTTCTCATGTAAATATTTAGTGCTATAAATTTCCCTCTCAGTGCCTGAGTATTTTGCTGCATTCCACAATTTTGAAGTTCTATTTTAATTTCATTTATTCCTATGTATTTTTTTAATTCCTTGAAGTCTTCTTTTTTGACTCATGGATTGTTTCAAGAGTGTTGTTTAATTTCTAAGTGTTTGTGAATATTCTTGTTGTCATTATGTTTACTGATATCTAATTTTATTTCATTTTGGTCAGACGACCGTGGTGAATTTGTAGCTCCAGAGAAAAAAGATTGGAAAACAGAATAATTTTGGTTAATATTGGCCTCATTTGAAAAAATATTTAAAGAAGAGATAAGTGTAGAAAAGAACTGGCTGTTTTACAAGCAGAAGTGAAGAGATTGGAAAGGTCAGAAATTTTCTCATTTCTAATGGGTAAAAGATAAAACTGAGTAGCCATGTGGGCAAAAAGGTTGATTACTATTCAGCCTTGAGACAAGAATCAAATCAACCTTGTAACCAGCTATCTGTTGTTAAAATCTCTACATGAATTAAGCTGTCAAAGAGGAAAGAAGCAATTAAGGTTTTGGTTCAGTAAATCCTTTCAACTGGACAAACTGAAAAAAGAAAGAAAAGGCTAATCTTATTTGGGGCTGCTCTTGTAGCACAAGGAACTCATTCCACTTCAGGCAGTTGTGGTTATTTTGGGGGTTTTTTGTTTGTTTGTTTGTTTGTTTTAATTTTTATTGTTATTCAATTACAGTTGTGTGCCTTTTATCCCCATCCCTCCACCCCACCCCAGCCGAAACCCCCTCCCTCCCCCACCTCCACCCTCCCCCTTGATTTTGTCCATGTGTCCTTGATAGTAGTTCCTGTAATCCCCTCTCCCCACTTTCCCCCCCCCACTCCCCTCTGGTTATTGTTAGATTGTTCTTAATTTCAGTGTCTCTGGTTATATTTTGTTTGCTTTTTTCTTTTGTTGATTATGTTCCAATTAAAGATCATATGGTATTTGTCCCTCAATGCCTGGCTTATTTCACTTAGCATAATGCTCTCCAGTTCCATCCATGCTGTTGCAAAGGGTATAAGCTCATTCTTTCTCTCTGCTGCATAGAATTCCATTGTGTAAATATACCATAGTTTTTGGATCCACTCGTTTGCTGATGGGCACTTAGGTTGTTTCCAGTACTTGGCTATTGTAAATTGTGCTGCTGTGAACATTGGGGTGCATAGGTTCTTTTGGATTGGTGTTTCAGGGTTCTTAGGATATAATCCCAGCAGCGGAATTGTTGGGTCAAAGGGCAGTTCCATTTTTAGTTTTCTGAGGAAATTCCATACTGTTTTCCACAGTGGCCTCACCAGTCTGCATTCCCACCAACAGTGTACTAGGGTTCCCTTTTCTCCTCATCCTCTCCAACATTTGTTTGTGATTTGTTTATGTTGGCCACTCTGACTGGTGTGAGATGGTACCTCATTGTGGTTTTAATTTGCATCTCTCTGATGGCTAGTGATGCTGAGCATCTTTTCATATGTCTCTGGGCCCTCTGTATGTCCTCCTTGGAGAAGTGTCTGTTCAAGTCCTTTGCCCATTTTTTAATTGGGTTGTTTGTCTTCCTGAAGTGGAGTCGTGTGAGTTCTTTTTATATTTTGGAGATCAGGCCCTTGTCCATCATTGGCAAATATGTTTTCCCATACTGTTGGTTCTCTTTGTAATTTGGTGCTGTTTTCTTTAGCCATGCAGAAGCTTTTTATTTTGATGAGGTCCCATTTGTTTATTCTTTCCTTTATGTCCCTAGCTTTAGGGGACATGTCTGTGAGGATGTTGCTGCGTGGAATGTCTGAGATTTTCCTGCCAATGTTTTCCTCTACGACTTTTATGGTGTTACGACTTATATTTGTCTTTTATCCATCTTGAATTTATTATTGTGTATGGCATAAGTTGGTGATCGAATTTCAGTTTTTTGCACATAGCTGTCCAGATCTCCCAACACTATTTGTTGAAGAGGCTGTTTTTGCTCCATTTTATGCTCCTGCCTCCTTTATCAAATATTAATTGACCGTAAAGGCTTGAGTTTATTTCTGGGCTCTCTGTTCTGTTCCATTGGTCTATGTGCCTGTTTTTATGCCAGTACCAGGCTGTTTTGATGACAGTGGTCTTGTAATACAGTTTGATATCAGGTATTGTGATCCCTCCTGCTTTGTCCTTCTTTCTCAAAATTGCTGCAGCTATTCGGGGTCGTTTATAGTTCCATATAAATTTCTGAAATGTTTGTTCTATATCTGTGAAATACGTCATGGGTACTCTAATAGGGATTGCATTGAATCTATAAATTGCTTTGGGTAGTATGGCCAAGTTGTGGTTATTTTTAATCACAAAATATATTCCTGTTTCTGTTTTTTGTTTCCTCTAACGTATGAAGTACACTAATTTTATACCCTACACAGGATAGACCTAGAAAGTGAAGTCTGTGGATGAATCAGTTAGTTGTTTATGACTTTTATTCAGTGACTTATTTTCTCATTCATATTGAGATGTTTGATTGTGAGCTCATTTTCCTCTGGAAAACTTATATCTGGGGGAATTTTTTGATGCCTAGATTTTAAGGCTTTCCTCTATATAAGATATATATCTGTTGTATCAGATATCTTTACCGCTGCCAATTAGATTTGAATTTGAACTAAATGTTCAGGCTTTCTCTTCAAGGTTTTTTTGGCCTAACATAATTGTATAAATTTTGTTCCAGCCAGTGTGACAGTTGATTTGAGATCATAAAGAATCTGGAGACTTCTTCTTCCCTTGTTCCAGAAACAAGTTGAGAAGGGCAAGTTGTTTTATGTCTTTCTCTCTAAGAACTTTTTTCCTTTTAGCATTTCACCTCTTGGAGTGAATTTCCATTTGACCTTCTGGCTATATATGTTTGTTATCATTATATAACTATCACATATAACCATTAGAATTCTCATTAATTAGGGTTGCCTTCAGTAAAGTACATTTTTCACAATCTCTCCAGTTAGTTAAAAAAAATTACTTACACAATACAATTACTCCCAAAGAATACATTTAACTATGACTTAATTTTTAACTTAAAAAATCATTTTTAGAATTTTAAAATTAGGAATAGCATAGAATTTTAAGATATTTAATAGCTTTTTCACAGGCATAATAATAACAGATAAATTAATACAGTTGCATGGTGATTGATATTTTAAATTAATAAATTTTACTTGCTGTATCCTATATACACATTTTCTTTTCTAATTCTCCAAGCAGAACAAAATCATTTATGAAAGTATTAATCATCAAGTAATGAAGGTTATAATTATCTTCTTGTGTGAAAAGGCACTTAGGATGTAATTGATATTAATATTACTGAATTGTATAGTTATTTGTAATTATTATTCTTTATAAACTTACAATCATAGAAAATTTGTATTTTTTCATATTAGATATGTATTAGATTGTATACCTTTAAAAGGAACATCGGCAGATGAATTTAAACAAGAATTTTAAGCGTTAAAAACAATAATCCATAATAGATGAATAAATACCCTTTTGTTAAATTGCTGTAATGCTTGTCATCCAGTATTAAGCCTATCAATGTTCAACTAAAGTGGCAAACATATGGTCACTGATACAGATAGATAATAGATAATGTCTTTTAACATCCCTGTATTTCTTTCCATCTCATAGTCAGTTAGAAAAATCATCACCCATGGTTGCAGATCAAATTATTTTTGTCTACCATGAAAACTGACACAGTCATTCTATAAACAGAAAAATACATCAGAGTTTTAAGTTTATGTGTTTAGAGTAATATTTCTTTTTGACTTATAATAAATATTACTCAATGATATGAGATGTCCCATATCATATCTTTAGTAGTATAGATCACACTAAATGATGGTTTCTCATCTTTAACAACCTTACAAGCAATATAATCCAATTGCTGGTACATAATTCAAATATGAAAAAGAATCTCATTCACACAATTAATACTGTAGATGGCTTTTGCTTCAGACCTCAGTAGATATGACAATGATATGATTTACATATTCAAAAGGCTAATTACACTGCCAATTTTTTAATCAAATTTAGGAAAAAACTGATTTAAAATGTCAATTTCCAGCAAAACAACTGATTTACTTAATATAGTGAATGTGCTGAAATATTTAGAAAGGCAAGCTCTATGGGAAAAAGCAGGTGTATTTGTTTCCTATTGCTTTGTGACACATTCCCACAAACTTAGTGGCTTACAGAAACTTATTGGCCTACAGAAACAGATAAAATTATTATCTTACAGTTTTGGAGCTTGAATATCTAAAGTGAATCTTATGAGGCTACAATCATTTTTTTTGTTTTATCTTATCTGTCTGCACAGCGCCTACCCCCAGTTCCCATACCCTAAAGGGAGATGACCAAATGAATGAACAAATGAACTATAAACCTGGTGGATACAATGAATCACTGGAAAACCAAGAGTCAAAGCCTTGGCATTCCACTTGGCCAAAAAGCAGGCTGTTTAGAAGAAAGCATAAAACAGACAATGAACACTGTAAAATGAGAACTGTGAGACGAGAGGGGTGATTTGACATCCATGTTCTTAACAGCACTCTTGAGTCAGTCATAGGTAGCTTCATTTACCAGAAGGCTAAAAGATCATAAGGTAAATCACACAACAGCACAGAATATTTCTTCCACACTGGTCAAGGTTGATAAGTGTTTCTCCTGTTTGAATCCAGCCTCTTTACTTCAGGCATATTTTGTTCCTCCTAGAATATCAGTATTGCTGAAGGTACACCCCACCCAATGAATGGTGTAGTTTTCTTACATGTGGAAATACCTAAGCATTTCTAGAAAGCTGGTGCTTCTGCCTAGGAAGTTCACATCTCATTTTGAAGCATGGCTTTCTTGCCATGAGTATATTAAGACAAAAGAGAGGACCTTGGAGGGATTAGTGGACCAAACCACTGATGGCTTGTCTCTGTCTCCATGAGACTACAGCTCCTTGATGTTTGAAAGCAAGTGTTAGCAATCTGCTTTCCCAGAGTACATAGGACGATGTTTTGTTTGTAGCAAGTTCCATTAAGGGCTTGGTGAATGAGTACACACAAAAGGAGTTTTTATTTATTTACACATTGATTTATTTATATTCCTCTTGCTATGGCTGACTCTCATGGCAGAGATTAAAATAATAAAATTGCTGAATCACTAAGTGGACATTTTCTCCTTTATAATCCACATAGATAATTGTTAGGGACTTTGAGGGATAGACAAACCTGCACCAGATGTCCTCAGTTTGAAAAATTCATACCTAGAAAATAATGGCATTGGTTTGAAGGAACTGCTCTCCAGGTCCTGAATACCAGAACTATGTTACAGTCATAAGCCCAGTAAAGAGTCATCTCTCTTCCTCTCTGAGGAAAATTCCTAAGAACTGCACACTTTACAGCCATTCCCACTTCTGAGGGTAAGCTTGGAAATAAAATAAATAAATAAAAATAAAAACCCACCCAGGGCCATGGGCCTCTTTCCAGGTTAAACCTAAAACCAGCAGGTAATAGTAAGGGGAGTAAATGATCATGGAAGACACTTCTATTTGTCTTATTTAACTTGCAAGGGACAGGATTTATTGCAGGGAACACACAGACATCTGAGAACAGCTTATGTAGAGAACCAGATGGGTATTAAAGCCTTGGGAATCTATACTTCCCAAGTGGTACCTGGTGGATTAACTTCATTACCTCCACCACTTATTACCCATGAACTTACATATTTCCTGGGGCAGACATAAGGTTCTCATAGAAAGTGGGGAGTGAAGGCTCTCTGGCTGAATCAGCACTTATTTGGTGGAATAAATAAGTTCAGAGAGTTCATCATTTTCTACACTAACAAGACAAACAAAACCAATTCTATCAGCATGTCCTCTCGATTACATCAAAATGAAAATAGGGGAAATAAAAACTTCCTAGTTGGTTGTTTCACAAATCACACTACCTCCCACTGTGTCTGTTCAAGACCTTGGTGTTAATTTTAAAGAAGTATAGATATATGTTTAGGACTCAGTTGCTTTCTGACTTCATCAAAAAGTTCTAATAATAAAGATTAAACTGTGCTAAAGTGATTTGAACTTTTTTAGGGGAAAATAACTATATACGTATATTACAACTATTAAACAACAGCTGATAACAAACAATCAGTACTTTAAGTACAAGCAATAACTACTACCATCAATGAGTTTATTCTCTGACCTACAAATCCAAATAGATGTGCTAACTTTCCAAGGATGAATTCCATAATAGTAAGAACTGGTAGATGGTACTTCCCCTTTAGTGGCTAAAATAAGAAAATTGTACTACCATTACAAAAATGAAACATTTTTATTTACCCAATATAGGATGTTGCTCATCTCTGCCTGAATTACTGATTTTCAAAGAGAAAATTCCCATCTGACACTTGACTACGCTAGAGTCCTTGAAACCTAAAACTGGCAATGCCTCTGTTAAGTCAACTTATGAGCTTCTTCAAATGCAAAGATGTTTATACAGTGTTTCCTCTTACAATGATTTTAAATTGTAACCTGGTTCTGGGAAAATTGGCTAATATCCCTCAACTACAATATCACTTTCTTCAAGAAAATTCTCAATAATCTGTGGTAACCTAGATTTGCTGTTTCTCCTTTCATGAGTTGTCCCAAAATCTCAGGGAATTTATATATGTTTTATATATACTATTTATAAAGGCTTCAGAATGTGAAAGGTGTCTTATAGTTCTTGTAAAAGAAAACCCTTAATCTTTCTATCAAACATATACCAAATTGTATATATGCAGCTTATAAAAATATTTTTGGCCAAATTTTTATCAACTTAACTATATTATTTAAATAGAAATTACTTCAGATTTTGGGTTGTGAAAACAAATTCCTTTCACCAAAGACTATGTGTTATCACAGTACATGATTATCAAAGGTGCTTATTTAGTTTCAGTATTTTTATTTTCTTAACCTTTAATTTGTGTGTCATAAAGTTAAAACTTGCCCTGGCCTGTGTAGCTCAGTGGATTGAGTGCAGGCTTGTGAACCAAAAGTTAGCCACTTCGATTCCCAGTCAGGGCATAAGTCAGGACCCCATAGGGGGTGTGAGAGAGGCAACCACACATTGATGTTTCTCTCTCTCTCTTTCTCCTTCCCTTCCCCTCTCTCTAAAAATAAATAAATAAAGTCTTTTTTAAAGAAAGTTTAAACTCATTCTGTTTTTATATGAGTTATCTTTTTGTTATAAATCTTCTTAAAAGATTTCATTTTTATACCTACAATAAAAAAGCAATGAAAATTGTACATTTTAATATCTATCTTGGAGAGCTGGGGAGAAATAGCTAGTAATTTGCTTGGTAAGTGAAGCAAAACACATATTAAATGATTTATTATCAGATTTTATATTGTACTGAGTATCTGTGACATAAATCTTACTATATTTAAATAATAATGGTGAAAAAATCACTTTCTAGGACTTCTTTATCATAGTAAAGGAACCATTGTTATCCTTCATTGATTTAAAAATGGTATCTATTTGTCACTTTTGACATGACAGAACTGTCATGTTAGGGTGCATGTAATAACCATTCTGAATATCTGTATTAGGGAGGGGGAAGTGGAGAAAAATGCCAATGGATAGTTAAGGACAGTAAAGAGAATTATGAAGGATTGCTTAAAAAAATACAGTGGAGGGTAATGTATTATGCTGAATTCAAGAAAAATGTATTTATGTGTGTGCATATAACATTAATGAAAATTCCGTAGGTCTTAGACAAAGAAAGCTACAAAATGTACTCAGAAGCATGAATTAGGTATACAAACACAGAGAAGATAGACCTTGTTTGTGGATGAGAAAATTAAATATTGTAAAGATGCCATTTATCTCAAAATACTGTAAAATTTTAATCTGAAACATAGTAAACCTCTAACCAGATTTTTTTAACAAAAATTATTTTTAAATACTTTGGGAAAAATGAACATTTTATATTAGCTAAAAATTTAAAATTTTTTAATTTCTCTGTCAGGTAATGAGTCTACTATAAAGTTATAAGAGTTTAGTTTGGAAACAAGAACAAGGTAAAGCTACAACAGGTCAACTGAGCAGAGTGAAAAAACTCTGTCATACAAGCACCTCCCCACATCTATATTTTATATGTATACAGTCACTTGCTATTAATTTTGTATAAAACAGAGGAGGGAATATCATGCCAGATAATTTGAAAATAGGATTATTCAATAAGTATAGATTGGTTAGCTCTATAAGAGGAAAAAAAATGCCCAGATATTCATTAAAGAGTTCTTTGCAGAAAAATAAACCATAAGAATAGTGGAAGACTCTATAGCTGGAAAGAAATTAATTTTGAAATTTAAGAACAATGGGAAAGTATTAGAAATGGTTAATATGAATATTACAAAAGCACCCCAAGAAGACTAAGGAGAAAGTGATAAATTAGCTATAGGGTAAAAAGGTCATTACCCTAATATAAAAAAATACATGTACAAATTGTTAAGAATATGACTAACACTCCAATATATAAATTGGCAAATAGTTGAAAAAATTAACTACAACACTGGAAATAGTCACAGTAAGAGTATGTTGAATTTGTAATAATAAAAAACTAATTAAAATAACCATGGTGATCCATATTTTAAGAAAACTAACTACTGACAGTTAAGAGAAAAAAATTAAAGATCTGTATTTTTAACAATGATTCCAGGTGATCAAATGATTGGAACTCACAGGCACATCCTCATATTTTTAGATACCTTTGTACTTTCCATAAGTCTCCATATACTCTGTATCACTCTTTTATGTAGTAAATATTATTGAGAGCTTATTACACATACTGGAAAAGCAGCAAACAAAATACAAATGGATCCCTTCACAGAAACATAGTGGAGAGGAGTGAGCTAGGATACATGGAGGATTTATGGGAAGCTAAGTGGGAATAGGACTTTTGAGGAAATACTAGAAGGAGGTGAGGGGTCTATGTGGAGATAATTCAGTGAAGAGTATGCCAAGTAGAGAACACAGAAAGCATCAATGACCTGAGGCCATCATTATATTTTATAAAACTTCCCAATTGCCTCAGCCCTTCAACCAGGATTAAGAGCCAATGGTGTAACATTTTCAAGAGTGGTCTTGGTCTTTAACACAGCTGTAAACACTTGGAAAGAAATGAAAAGAAGTAGATGCAAAGAAATGTTGTCTGACTCCTTCCCCAACCTGAGCAGAATTGGGACTGATGTTATTTTTCAAAGGGACAAGTGCAACATCAAGTATTCCACCCTTTGACCTTTCTTCTACATCCCATTAAAGACATTTTCAAAATGGAAGGACATGAAATCAGTTTTTATTTAATCTAATATTTAGAAAACCTCAGCCAGAATACTTACTAAGTGAAAATCATAATAACATGGTCTTGGTCTTCAAAAAGTATTATTCTATAAATAAATTTTATGATATAAAAATCTAATGCACATAGTGATAATATTTAGTATTACAATCAATGGATAAGCATATCCTCTTACATACTGATAGACAAGAAGTAAGTGTGTAGACAGAAAGTGGGTCATTAATGATAATTATCTCCATGTTATAATTTAATGGGATCTTATGAACTGGTCTAGATAGATAGAAGTTTTAGAAAGCTCTTCAAAAACTTAAGCTAATGATAAAAACTAGACATTTCCATTATGTTTATGCTTTGAATTTAAACCACAGATTAGGATATGACATGACAGATTTTAACAGAGCCTTGAGCTGAAGCCTTTCCTGTAGCCCTTGTGCTTGTCCTAAGCAAAATAATGGTGACAACGTGGTGGTACTGTGTTAATAGTCTATTTTACAGCCAAATTAGCAAGATTACACATAAAAATACTCCTATCTCCACAGACTTTCAACTGCATGAGTATTACATTAATTTCATTTAATTAATTTAAATACATAATATACATCAAAGATCATATAGCATTTTATACTTCTCTTGCAGTTCAGCCATAAAATGAATTACTAAAAGGTCAGCTTGGTGCTAGCTTTTATTAATTTAATTAGGAATTGCTTTTCCACTTACTATTGAGTGACTAAAATAATGCAACATTGGGTAATGTTTTATAATAATGAAATGCTAAATCCATAATTCAATAAAGCATGCTTTGTTCTACTATTCTCATTCTGGCCAGTTTTAACCCACTGCAAAGTGAAAGTGATGAAAATAAAACTAACACCTGCCATTATTTCCATGACTCTCCAAACATCAGCAAATACACAAAACACAAGAATGAGGAAAAACTTTTTATTACCTTGAAAATCAAGTCAGTTAAACTAACTTATTTAAATCTCAAAAGCTTTACTGTTTTCTGAATGATGTAACTACAATATGTACCTCGCCCAAAGACCTTACATAATGCAATCTCCTTGTTGCAGCTGTTCTCCTCAGAAATATGAGTATAAATATGTGTGAATAATAAAACTAGTTACACAATTTTATTGCTCAACCATATTGTTTCAATTTTGTGATTTTTTGTGGTGTTTTCATCCCTTTGTTGTTCACAATGTAAGAGTGAAAAGTGATTTAGGTTTTCTCTCAGTAATTCTGTTCTCCAGTTTAGAAAGATATTTTGGGCAAGATTATCTGTTTCTATTCACCACAAATCTCATCCAAAGAGAAGTATATGTTTGATCCCACTAATTCCTCTTCTATCATACTCTCTTCAGTCTCTACAGTCAGGTCAGTACCCCGCACAATCCCCTAAAACCACCTTCTTCAAGGCAGTTTATTAATAAAATTTGTGTTGTTAATCTAATGACTTCAGTCCTATTTCCTAAAAACACAGAAATATGAATTTCTTAGGTAGAGTGATGTTTTTCTATGTGGTGTCACTGCTCTTTTTGTGCTTAACACAAGCCACACATCTTCACACCAACAACCCAAAGTGCATTCCCCACCTTCCTCTACACTCTACACACAGAGGCAGTATTTACTTTACAAATATTGAGCCATTACATATAAAACTAGTGTATCCCAATTTTCTCAAACAAGTATTGTAAAATTGAAGAATTTAAGCTAAGGTAAATACAACTAGAATCCCACTAGTTGCTTTCTTCTTTTCTGAACTGTTCATTAAAAAAATATTTATAACCCAGTTTGACATAGCAAAGCTTTTTTAAATACTAAGACAATGTGAGCTGTTGTTGATTGAATCGCCACATGGGGAAAATGTATGTATGTCACAGAATAGGATACTTTAAAACCCTGCAATTGAAACGACAGATTAAATGACAATATTATTAACTTGCCAACTCTAGGTAGAAGCCTTCCATTATTTATAATATTTTTGCATGTGCCTTAGATATAGTCATGCTGAGGATTAGGTGTAGTTTTTATAATTTCTGTTTATCTGTAGAATCCAAATGTTCTAAAATGAATACTTATCAATTTAGATTATTTACAAATATATAGATACGTAAATGCCAGAAGAAAGTTAGATCCATGCAAAACTATGTTAAACCATGTTGTACAATCTTGAAATTAGAATAAAATTTGGAATATTAGCATTATTGTGCTTGAAGACTTAAGATAAACTTACAATATCAAGATAGTGTGGTATTGGCATAAGGATAGACAGATACATAAATGGGAAGTTCAAACACAGGCACAAAGTTAAATGACTAATTGCTTTTCCACAAAGGCAACAAGACAATTGAATCAGGAAAGGAAAGTTTTACAAAGGGGAAAGAACAACTGAATGTCCACGCGGAAAAAGATAATCTTAACTCCAACCTCACACCTTAAAATATAATTATTCCAAGAAGGTTCATAGATCTGATTGCAAGAACTTAAACTATGAGGCTTTTAGAAGAAATTATAGGAGAATATCTTTGTGACCTAGGAAAAGAAAAGATCTCTTAAGACACAAAAAGCAAAAACTTGAAATGATAATATTTTATTCAATATTAAAACTTCTGCTCATAAAAAAACCCACTGTTTGTAAATAAAAAGTAAGGCACAGGTTCATAGAAAATGCTTGTGAAACATGAATCTGACACAGGACTTCTGTCTTGAAGGTATACATAACTCTTACCTATAAATAACACCAACAATCCCATTTAAAATTGGGCAAAATACTAAACAAAGAGTTCACAAGTAAATATATCTGCTTGCTAATTAGTAAATTAAAAAAGGTTCCACATCATTAGTCATGAGAGAAATGCAAATTAAAACCATAACAAAATGCTACTATATACCCACTGAAATAAATAAAATTAAATACACTGACCACTCTTAATATTGGCAAGGGTGTGTAGCCAGCAGAATGCTCAAATTCCTGATGGGAATGTAAAATGATACCACCTCTTTTAGAAAATGTCTGGAAATTTTTTATCTCATTAAAAATACTCCTAACTATTGACTCAGCAATGCTGCTCTTAGGCATACAAATAAGAAAAACTAAAACATCTGTCCATGGAACTACACATACAAGCATGTTTATAAAAGATTTATTCATAATACCGCAAAATGGAAATAACTCAAACGCCTGTCAGCAGAAGAGTGGTATATTCTTACCATGGAATATGACTCAGCCATAAAGAAGGAACAAAACAGTAACACATGCAACAACATGAATGAATCCCACTGTGAAAGAAGCCAATGCAAACATGCAGAATGTACAATTACTATACATCTAAAGTTCTAGAAAAGTAAAATTATTCATTGGACAGGGTGGGACGGTTGATGGACTGGAAAGAGAGAGAAGTAAACTTGCTTGGATGACGAACGTATTTTATATCTTCATAGGGTATAGGACATTTGTGCATTTCAATGTATGTAAATTTTACCTAAAAACACTACAAAAAGTAATCCGGGGAGAAGGACAAGAATGAACAAAAAACTAGATAATTGTTTAAGCTGGGTAGTAGTTACACTATTCTGTTTGTTTTGCATATGTTTACATTTTTCTAAAATAAAATGTAAGAAAAAACATCTTGACAGTTTTCTTACACACAGAGAATTACGTTTACTAAATGAATCCTCTGACTTAATTATGTGCAATGCCTGGTAATATTCACCCCTTGTAAAAGAAAACTATGTTTCAAATATTTTAAAATAATTTTCCATTGTCCAAAATTTCACACCATGTTTTAACTGTAGGAAAAAAATCCATAAAAAATTAACATATAAAGAAAAATTGCACTTGGGACAATACTCTTACACTATGAGTGTCACTTTCTACAGTGTAGATATACATTTAAAAATCTGCTGAAAACTAATTGGTAGCATAGATTATTATAGCAAAGAAAGTAAATCACAGGTAAAGATGTTTTCATTTTTACAGATCAAGATGGGAAACAATAGAATTAGGAAGGGAGCTGTGTTTCTAAAAAGGATCTATATTAGCTGAACTCATTTTTCAAGTTATATTGGAAATAATTTTGGTATTCATGTTTTCTTCAGTTTCTAAAATAAATAAACTGATTTTATTTATATATAAGTTTTACTTAAGGTAAAAAATATATGTTTAATTGAAAGGAATAATTTTGTCCTTCCCACACTTATGTAGGTTCTCTTTACACCATCAGAATCAACCAGACAATTTTAAAGTTCCCTTAAACTAATTCTTTTTAGTTTTATTCTTTTTGTTATCCACATTTCTCCCATACATGCTGTTATTTTGATTTCTAGCCTCTACATTGTTATGTTGTTATAATTCTTGCCCTTTTCTTTTATAAATTTTATTTTTTAGCGAGCTTTATAACATACTGTAATTCATTTTTTGGCAGTGACTCAAAATTAAAGAATGCATTCCTTTATTCTAGATGGTACATGCATTCAGTTAACAAGTTGTTACATCCACATTTGACCTCTTGTTTCAAACAAGTCTTAAATTTCAATCACACAGTCATAAAAATTCATTTCCCTTATTTTGTGTTAAATTATTTGTTTAAGAGCAGATCATATTGATATATATGTCTCTTGACTACACTCTTTCAGAGTCAGTTGGTAGAAATAATACACTCAACACATCAGGATGTTATGTGGCCCGTCACTTTCCTATGCATTCTGAACTGGCTATTGAAGTCCATAAAGCAAATTTACAGAGTTATGTTGACACAATTCACTGTGGGGCAGGAGTGACTTCCAGTCAAGACCACATTTTAGACCTACAGGAATGCCAACACTATCTTCCAAGTAAAAATGGACAGAAAAAAAGGATAAAAAGGGGTTTCTTTCCTCAAATACTGAAGCATTTTTAGAGAAATAACCAACTTACTTCCAAAGCAAAAAATAACCAAAATCATAATGTCAACTTGTGATAAGTAAATATTAGGTTGATTTCAATGTTTACTTACCTGTGTGTAACTAAACATACTTACAAATATACTACAATAAAGCAGTGTTTTTTCATAGTTTTGTATCTTTAACTCCTTTGTTCTAAATGGTATACGCAGATAGTCACTGACAATCCCCGAACTAGGAAAGATTTGCAAGCTCTCAAGGTCCATTAAAATGAGGATTTTCCATTTAAAACTTAGCATATTTCTACCAACATGTCTTATTTTGAGAACAAACCTACTTTGCTACCAATGGACATATTTGGATAAATCATCCACTAGGGCAAGGTTCATGAATTTAAGTATTGGCTCTGGGCCAAAATCACACAGCACACATGCACCAAATTTAAGCAAACTCTTCAGAAATTTCAACCTGATGATCTTACAATACTATGCACAAGAAATTTATTGGTTTTCAATAGTTCCTGAAGGTCCACTCCTCCAGACTGTGTACCCAGTCTTGGCAGACACTCACTACTCAAATAAGGTCACCATGAACATACGCTATATGTTTACTTCTGAAAATTTCAGTTATTTATCCTACATTCTAAATGTTGCTCACATGAAGGTTTTCATTGTCAAGATATGTTTTAGTCATTAGGATACTCATTTTATTGGCAACACTGAAGCATTTATATTCAAGCTAGTTTTTAACTTAAACATTAAATTGACAAAGAGAAATAGTTCACTAATTAATTCTATCCTTTATTCCACAAAGTTTTAAACTATAGGCACTGAGTTATGGCCAACATGGAGGTGTAGGCAGAAACTCTTTGCTTCCTCGCACAACCAAAAGAAGAAGAATAACCAATTAAAAAAACAAAGAATAACCAGAACTGCCAGAAAAACATTTGCATGGAAGTCCAACAACCAAAGAGTTAAAGAAACATTCATCCAGACTGGTAGGAAATGGGCAGCCAGGTTGGAGAGGATCAAGGCAAGGCAGTGGCTGGCAGACACGGGCCGGCAAAGCAGCAGCTGGTGGACTATGCTGGCGATCCCACTTTGGCATGCAGATAGGCCAGGAGAAACAACAGGGGAGCAAGAGAGACCACAAAACCCAGGGTTTCAGCACAGGAGACTGAAGACTCAAAACCCCAAGCTGTAAAAAAATCTGTGGGAGTTGTGGCAGTAGGAGAAACTCCCAATTTCACAGGAGAGTTCATTGGAGAAACCCACAGGGTCCTAAAACATACATTAACCCACACACCTGAGAGTCAGCACCTGAAAGGGCATAATCTGCTCATGGGAAGTGAGGGAAATGATGGAAAGTGGGACGGTAGTGGAGCAAGGAACATTGTTCCCTCTCTGACCCCTCCCATACAGATAGCACCATAACACAGCAAAAAGAGTTGCCCTGCCCTGGTGAATATCTAAGGTGTCACCCCTTACCATCTAACAGGTGCCACAAGACAAAGAAATATGGCCCAAATGAAAGAACAGATCAAAACTCCAAAAAAGAGCTAAATGACCAGGAGATAGACAACCTATCTGACGCAGAGTTCAAAACACTAGTAATCAGGATGCTCTCAGAATTGGTTGAATATGGTGGCAAAATGAAGGAAGAAATAAAAGCTACCCAAAGTCAAATAAAGCAAAATATATGGAGAATCAACAGTGAAGGGAAGGAATCCCAGACTCAAATCAATGGTTTGGATGAGAAGGAAAAAATAAACACCCAGCCAGAACAGAATGAAGAAACTAGAATTCAAAAAAATGAGGAGAGGCTTAGGAATGTTAAGCATTCTAACATCCAAATTATAGGCATTCCTGGAATAAATCCCACTTAATCATGGTGTATGATTTTTTGATGTATTGCTGTATTCAGTTTGCTAATATTCTATTGAGGATTTTAGCATCTCCTCATCAGGGATATTGGCCTATAACTTTCTTTCTTTGTAGTGTGTTTATCTGGTTTTAGAATTAGGATAATGTTGGCCTCACAAATGGCTTATCACCTCACACTGATCAGATTGGCTATCATCACTGAATAACAAACAAGTACTGGCAAGGATGTCAAGAAAGGAGACACTTTTGCACTGTTGGTGGGAATGCAGATTGGTACAGCCACTGTGAAAAGCAGTATAAAGATAGCTCAGAAAAATTAAAAATGGAACTGCCTTATGACCCAGATATTCCATTTCTGGGACTTTCTCCCAAGAAACCCAAAACACTAACTTGTAAGAACATAAGCACCCCTATGTTCATTGCAGCATTATTTACTATCACTAAGATATGGAAGCTGCCTAAATATCCATCAGTAGGTGACTAGATAAAACAAGTATGGGACATTTTCACAATGGAATACTGCTTGGCTATAAAAAAGAAGAAAATTCTATCCTTTGCAAGCATGGATAGACCTGGAGCACATTATGTTAAGTGAAATAAGCCAGTCATAGAAAGACAAATACCATATGATTTCACTCATATGTGGATTGTAATAAACAAACTGAACTAACAAACAAAATAGAGACAAACTTATAGATAGAGAGCAGACTGACAGCTCTGGGATGAGGGGCGGGGTTAGAGGGTAGAGGGATCAAATAAAGAGAAAAAAGTACTTATGGACATGGACAACAGTTTTTCAGGGGAAGGAGGGTATTAAGAGAACAGATGGTAATGAAAAAAGAGAATAAAAAAATTTTTAAGTGTATGGAGAAAGGAGAATTTGTTTGTTTACTTTCTCTGGGCCAGTTTTTCTGTTTATTGTATTTTTTTAATATGCTGAACACTTTCCTCAAATGCCTAATAAATGTTAAGTCTCTTCATATTTTAAAATAAGGGAGTAGAAAAGTTGTCGAGAGTGCCTGTGTCCATGGGCTGCATTTGTTGACAACAGGCTCACTTCAGTGTGACTTACCAGCAAGTGTGCAACTTACTGAGGAAGCCCTTATAGGGTGAACATATATGGCAAGTAGAAAAATGGTCCGCAAACGATGTCCACATCCTAATCCTAGAACCTGTGAATGCACAGTTAGATTACTTGGCAAAGGATAATTAAAGTTGTAGGTGGTGTTATGGTTGCTAATTAACAAGCACTGATAATTATCCTGAATTATTCTAGGGGACCCAGTTCTAATCACAAAGGCCTGTGAAAATAGAAGAGAAGAACCAGAGAGAAAATCAGGGGATGACAGCAGGAAAAGGACTCTACCTAACACTGCTGGTTTTAGAGATGGAAGAAGCGGCCGATGAGCTAAGGAAAGTGTGTAGCCTCTATGAGCTGGAAAGTATAATCTGTATTTGAGGTCATTACTAAATAGTAATCCCAAAGCAAAATAGTAGTGATTCTGGCAATTTGGATAAGCCAAAGAGAAGCTGTAAGGTGCTCCACTGAAGTGAAGAGATGATAGTTCTCGAATTAATGAGACAAGAAAAAAATCACATGCTAAGTTTGCTAAGATCTATGGTAAGAGTGAATCTGCTACCTGTGAAGTTGTGAAAAAGGAAAGAAATGTGCTAGTGTTTCTGTCATATCTAAAATTGTAAAAGCTACAGGCACAGTGCATGATAAGTGCTTAGTTAAGACAGAACAGGCATTAAATTTGTGGGATGAAGATGTGGACAGAAAACATGTTCTCGTTGACAGTGACATGTTTTGCCAGAAAGCAAGGGATCCTACATGTTGAGCCCACCTGAACATATGAGCAAGGGACTCCTGAAAGGGGCGATGCCAAGCCCCTGACTACAAGTAAGGGTTGGTTACACACACACAGGAATAGGGTTGGCATTTTATCTTCTCACATCATCACAAGAAGGGAAAGTACAGTACAACAAGATACTCTGAGAGACAGAGACTACATTTACTTTATTACATTTTTCTTATAATAATTGTTTTATTTCATTATTATTATGTTTAGTCTCTTACTGTGCCTAATATAAATTAAAATTTATCATAAATATGTATGAAGTATGTATAGTATTTAGTATTCTGTGTGACTTCAGGCATCCACTGGGGGTCTTGAACATATCCTCCGCAGTTAAGGGGAAGATGACTGTATATCTATAAATCAATAACCAAACTAAAAAACAAAAAAGATTGCCTTTTGTTGTTATAGAGCTGTGAGGAACTTCTGGAATAAGTTCTTCATATGTGTGAGGAACACATGTGAAATTGTTTGAAGAGGAAAACAGCTGCCAAGATTTGGCTAGGGAAAGGGCAGTTGGTCCAAAATGTGGGAACATATTCTAAATTACTTCAGCTGTAGAAATGGCAGAAGCCTGGCACAGGTGCCTCTGGGCAACTGACAGGGTAATTGACTTCAAAGCTGTGACAGGAGCATCCAGATGGGTCAAAAACTCCTCCAACTCTGTCTCTTTTGGGTCAAGGGACAATAAGCAGAGATATCTGCGTTAGGCATGGGTACAGAGTGTGGGAACTTAGGTAAGAAAAAGAACAGAGAGTCCCAGGGGGCTGGTGACATCAGAAAGAAGTGGGGCACTCATGCCAGGAGGCCAGTTAGGGGCACACACTGGCCAGCAAGCACATTACAGGACTTAGTTGACTCGAGAAGAAAAATCACCTGAGAGACAAGTCAAGTATAAAACCTAAGAAACCCCAAAAATGAAATGGCTTTCTCTGAGCTGACTTGACAACATAAATACGTAGTGCTGAACCATTACTCCAAAACCAAAACAAGTGCTGAAAAAGAAACTTTTGTCAAGCTGCAGCTGATAACTTCAGGTCCTCCAGAGACAAGTGGTGTTTGTCATGTGTTCACTTCGCTAATCCTGAGTGAAGCTTCTTACTGGATAAGATCTAAGATTCATGTGATTCTTCTTTCCCAGTTCAAATCTTTGAATTGATTGAGCACTAACCACGTGTCAGACTCAATATCTGTGTCCACTCACTGAAATCTGACAACAGCTCTCTTCTGTCAGAAGAGGAAAGCGGGCATAGAGATAATAACTGGTAGAACAAGGGTACAAAGCAGGCATTCCTAGCCTAAAATTGCTGCGTTGAAACACTTAAAGGGGGTCAAGATCAACATAAATTAGTAGCCAAAAAGGAAGAAATTGGGGAAGTTTTTTGAAATTACATTGATTTTTCTCTGCTCAGAGGGAGTGAGGTGAAGTATGGAGAGGACTTAGAGTTTTAACTACTGAAGAGCTACTGCAGGAAATGAAAAAGACAATAAAGGTAATGTAAACATGGGTTGAGAGCCAATAAACACTTGGACTTTAAATAGATTTTCTTTATTCAGTTTGTTCTTATAAGAATCAAGTTAATATATTTTTGAATTTATTCTAGCTAAAGAAAAGCTTTAATGTTCCCAGTAGCAAAACAAATATTTTCCTTGTAAGACTGTGATTTATTTAGCTCTCATGAGAATCTTAAGCATTTATATTCTCTAATATATTCTTCTATTTGTGTGTGACTGACCTTGGAAGGACTGACAACTTCTTCAGCTTCCGCACTTCTCAGTTAGTGTGTAGATTCAAATAGGTGGTTTGACTTTAACTAGTATCTGGGTTTTTTCTTTCTCACAACAGATTGCATTTAGAATATTTCCCTTCAGCAATTCAGAATATGCAGATGCTTTCAATTTCTCCACTTTCAGGGCTTAAGGGATCTATTTAGAGATCAAAGAGGTGGATTATACTGATAAGTAGGAGGAGAAAAGCTATTATATCAATAATTAAGATATATTTATTTGAAACAAGAATAACTACAAACCCTATTACTTTTAGGAACTTGTGTTTGATTACTTCATTTATGTACTTTTTGATTTATGAAGAGATTCAAGTATATAATTCAAGTACTTGAAATATACACTTTTTTCTGTATGTTAGCAGACAAATTATACTATTGTAGTAATTAGCAAATATATTTTAAACAGAGGTTTACTTTCAACATTTAATTTAAGTGCATTTTACTTTTAGTTACTATTATATTTTCAGACTGAGATACATTTTCAAAGTGAAATATTATAAATTGAAATATTTTACTTATGTACCCTGCTATTATTTGAGAATATCTAATCTAATCTCTCTTTAGATTTTTTTAATATCATGCAGATGAAGAAAGCAAAGCAAAAGAGATTTACTTCAGCCTAAATATCAGGTTTAGGTCGTCATCGTGCTTACTTATATTTCTAAATTGAAGTAACTTTAATTTATTTCAGCAGTGTTTATAACACAGCACTTTAACAATAAACAAATGCCATTATCATTTTCCAAAGAGGAGGCAAATTGGCATTCTAAATAGAGACAGACCAACACGCCAGGCACTGTAATGTCTTCTGACTTTGCTGCTGATAGAGTGTAAGTCCCCAGAGCCTATGATAATGATTGAAATGTTAGAACACATTTTTTCCATTAATTTTCCTGTATATCACCACCCACACCAGATATGCTTTCCTGCAGTTTACTGTTAGCTATACCCACTGAATTTAAATAGCTAAGGGCTTGTTCTCCTTCCTGAAGATATTGCAAATCCCACTCTAATTGAAATTGTGAGGTGAGGGCAATCATTCCTTCTCTTACTCCTTTGTGCTTAAATATCTTACCATTATAAATAAATAGGCTGCCATGTTATGCTGCATTTCCTAGTGATCAGAAAGAGCAAGGAAAGGGAGGGGTCATGGGTTGTTTCTTTACGTGCAATTGTAAAACCAACTGAAAATGGAACAACCTGCAGCATCACTAGATTTAAAATATTTTGTCATAGGCAAATACTTAGGAAAAGAAGATAGACTATATCCTCTTAATGATTTTATTCATTAATTCAACAAATATTTTTCAAGCATGTACTTTGTCAGCACTGATCTAAGCAAAAAGCCAGGGAAGCAAAGAGAAAAACAAACCCCATACTCATGTAGCCTACATTCAACTAAAGACATTAGATATTTAAGTTACATATCTAATCACACACTAAACTAAATATATCAGATATTTAAGTTACATATAATAAAAAGTAACAGAGGCAGAAATAGAATAGAAAGTAGAAAATCTCTTTGGAGAAAAATGAATCAGGACATGATCTGAGAGCAGGTGAACATTGTGACAGATGGCTGGGGAAGACCTGGCAGAGCGGGTGACATCTGAGTACAACCAGACATGAATCAGGTGGAACGTTGGAGGAGGTGAGCTCAAGCAGAAGGAAGAAAACTATAAAGGCCCTGAAGCAGCTGCGTGCCTGGAATGCCCAAGAAGCCACAAGGGGAGTAATGTAATTCAATAAGACTGAATAAGAGAAGAGACTAATAGCAGATAAGGCCATCAAAGTAGGAGCAGCTTTGCATGTGGTCCCTGCAAGCCATTTTAAGGATTAGACCTCTATAGTTATAGAGATAGAAAATCATTTGCAGCTTCTGGGCAGTCATCTGACAGTGTCTGTCTTGTGTTTTAACAAAACTACTCTGGCTGTGTGTGAAAAGAGATTTTAAAAAAGAAGTAGGCAGAAGTAAGGGAGGACAGCAGTAGAGATCACACTTCCTGCCCTGTACCCCATAGGGGTGACCTCCAAGACATATATTAACCACTAACTGGCTTATTTGGCTCTAGCTTGCATTGAGTTCAACTAATGAGAGACATTTACAGGGGAGATTGGCAGGAGAGTAAAATGTCTGTCTATATTACCTTATCCTGCTATTTCAGGTCCCCACTCGTTGTCTGTCCATCCCCCAGAGCCAGAGTTTCCTTAGGGGCCCGTCCACTTAGTGACTTCTCTGGTTTCACATAACAACTCCTTAGTTGAAAGTGGTAATGTGTTCCTGCCAATACTAACACCGGGGAATCACACCTTCCTTTCTCATTTTCTAATCTCTGCTCACATCTTTGTAAATAGTTTCTTTTTAAAATCCTTCTTAATTGTCTATATTTGCCAACTGTTTTCTGCTTGGAATCGCCTGATGCATCAGTAAAGGAGGCCACGCCACATTCTGGAGAGATATGATAGTGACTTACTTTAAGGTGATAGCAATGGAGGTGGTGAGAAGTGTTTGTCTGAATTATGGATATTATAAAATCAGAACCTACTACATTTAGTAATGAATGTAATGTGGGTTAGGAATAAAAACATCTAGATTTTGATGCCTAGATATTTGGTCTGAGAAACTTGAATAACCATTTAATATCACTTGCATATACTCTCTTGAAGTTCAGGGGAGAAAACTGAGCTAGAGACATAAAATTGGAAGTTACTTGTGTAGAAATATTTTTATGACTTGATGTATGGTGAAATCACCAAAGGAATGAGTCCAAGCAAAAACTGAGTCCTGAAATAGCCTGATGTTTACATATTAAGTAAATGAAATCTGGAAAAAAGTAAAAAGGAATTTCACAGAGGTTAAAGTTCTTCCAGGAGATAATATTCTGGATCCAAGTGAAGAAAACATAGGATGAGAATGAACAGACTGCTCTGTAAGCTTCTGAGAAACTAATGCTGGCTTTTAATATAAAATTATTACATTTTAAAATATACACATATACATACATATATTTTTATTATCTTCTTATTTATTTAGTTTAAAGTATATTTTATTGATTATGCTATTACTGTTGTCCCATTTTTGCTCCCCTTTATTCCCTTCCACCCTGCACTCCTCTACCACCAGCATTCCCTCCCCCAACTTAGTTCATGTCCACGGGTTGTACATATAAGGTCTTTGGCTTATCCATTCCTTATACTACTCTTAACCTCCTCCTGTCTATTTTGTACCTACCATTTATACTTCTTATTCCCTGTACATCTCCCCCCATTCTACCTCTTCCACCTCCTTGCTGATAACCTTCCATGTGATCTCCATTTCTGTGATTCTGTTCCTATTCTAGTTGTTTGCTTAGTTTGTTTTTGTCTTTGTTTTCATTTTTTTAGGTTCAGTTGTTGATAGTTGTGAGTTTGTGATCATTTTATTGTTCATAGTTTTGATCTTCTTTTTCTTAGATAAGTCCCTTTAACATTTCATAGAATAAGGACTTGGTGATGATGAACTCCTTTAACTTATCTGGGAAGCTCTTCCATTCTAAATTATAGCTTTACTGGATAGAATAATCTTGGGTGTAAGTCCTAGCTTTTCATGACTTCCAATAATTCTTTCAAGCCCCTTCTTGCCTGTAAGGTTTCTTTTGAGAAATCAACTGATAGTCTTATAGGAACTCTTTTGTAGGTAATTGTTTCCTTTTCTCTTTCTGCTTTTAACATTCTCTCCTTATTTTTAATCTTGAGTAATGTAATTATGATGTGACTTGGTGTGCGCTTCCTTGAGTCCAACTTCTTTGGGACTCTCTGAGCTTCCTGGACTTCCTGGAACTCTATTTCCTCAGCCACATTGGGGAAATTCTCCTTCATTATGTCTTCAAATAAGTTTTCAAGTTCTTTCTCTTCCTATTTTCCTTCTGGCACCCCTATGATTCAGATGTTGGAACATTTCAAGTTGTCCTGGAGGTTCCTAAGCTTCTCAATATTTTTGAATTCTTGTTTCTTCATTGGGTTCTGGTTGAATGTTTGTTTCTTCCTTCTGCTCCAAATCATTGATTTGAGTCCCAGTTTCCTTCTCTTCACTGTTGGTTCCCTGTATATTTTTCATTTCACTTTTCATAGCCTTCACTTTTTCCTCTATATTGTGACCATACTCAACCATTTCTGTGAGCATCCTGATTACCAGTGTTTTGAACTGTGCATCTGATAGGTTGGCTATCTCTTTGTCACTTAGTTGTTTTTCTGGAGTTTTGATATGTTCTCTAATTTGGGCCATATGTCTTTGTCTCTGCACACCTGTTACATAGTAAGGGGTGGAGCCTTAGTTATTTGTGAGGACAGGGCAAGCCATGTCACTGTGTTGTGGTACTGTATGTGGGGAAGGGGTGAGAGAAGGACCAATGCCTCTGCTGGGCTATTGGCTGGGTTTCAGTCACTTCCTCCACTACTCACAAGCAAATTTTGCCCTTCTGGTGCTGATTCCTGGGTGGGTGGGTTTGTGTACATTCTAGGACCCTGTGGTTCTCTCCAATGAACTTTCCCATGAGGCTGAGACTTTCTCTCACCACTGCAACCCCCACAGATTTTTACAGCCAGAGGTTTTGAAGCTTTCTTTTCCTGCGCTAGAACCCTAGGCTGCAGGATCTGTCTCACTCCCCATTTGTTCCTCCCATTTTATCTGCTTGCAAATGTGGGACTGCCAGCCTCCACCTTGCCTGCCTGGTCTTCCAGCCACCACCTTGCCACATGTCCTCCCCACCCATATATTTTTGATACATGAATTAAAGATATCTCAAAGAGGTATAGTAAAACTATGTTCCACAAATAATAGTGGTATTAACATTATATGTATTTTCAGCTGTCCTCAGTCTCCTGCAACTGTGAAAAATCTCCCAAGGTAGCTTGTATTTAGGCATATTTGTGCCTCCACAGTTTAACACCATGTGCAGTGTTCATTTACTCTTATCTTCTCTCAGGAATTCAAGTATGAGGAACGTTAACACATATTTTTCACAAAGAAGTAGAAGTTTCTGCATCAGAGAAAAGACAGCTCAAAGAAGGGTACTGTCCATTAGCTCCAGACAACTTAAGTAGTGAAGAGCAAGAAAAGCACCTTGGAGGCCACATGAGTCTGGGAAACATATGCACAACTATTGCAATTACTTTAGAGAAGAATTTCAGGTAAGGATAGCAACTGTAGACTATTTTTCATGGTTTTAAAATTCTTAACTATCCTGGCAGCGGAGGCCGCGTGCCCATGCCTGCAGCCCCAGCAGGCATGGTTGTGTGCCCAATCCCACTGCTACAGAGGCTGCACCCTCGCCCCTGCCCCCCACCCACATCACCACAGCAGTGGAGGCCATACCCACACCCACTACTGCAGCCACAGCAGCACACCCACCCTGTGGGACCAGACTGGCACTAAGAGGAAGGTAGAGGCACTCCCGCAGAGGAGAGCAGCAGGGCTCAGGGAATTAGGAATCCCCAAAAAGACTTAACTCAGTGAAGGAGCTGAACTACCCTGAAGACACTTTGAGAGTGCCTAGCACCTAGGACAGCAAGGAGAGGGAAGGGTAATATGAGTTGCCCCTAATTGGTTCACCTCAAGGACAGTACAACTGGTGGACTGAAGGCATAGGCCGGGTGTAGAAGGGCAGGAGTGGCCCAACAGCGAACTGAGGAACTGGGCTAGAGGCTGGGCAACTGTGAAGAGTACAGCCCAGACCTGGCCCCCATCAGCGCAAAACCACAGAAAGCAAGAAAATTGAAACCAAACCCTCTCAGCATGCTGCAGCCAGGAAGACTAGCAGAACTCACTTGGTTGATTTAAAACATGCAGGAGGCTTTTTTTTTTTTAATTCTTTTCTTCCCCCCCTTCCCACAAGTGAGGCAATAAGACCTGGAAATGTGAAAGGACCAGAGTCACACCCAAAGAAGGATCATCCCAACAACTGAGAAACTGAGACAAATTTCACTTTGCTATTCCAGAGAACTTGCAAGTTATTGTTTATTTGTATTATTATTGTTTTCATTGTTTTTACTTCTTTTATTTTATTAGTATTTTTTATTTTTCCTCTTTCTGTTCCGTTCCCTTTGTCTTGTTTCTTTAATTGCATTGTTTGACTGGTTTTCCTTGTTCTCTCTTTCATAGTGTATTTTTAATTTTCCTTCTTTCACTTCACTTATGTTCCAATAGCACTCTAGGTTGTATACTTCCTATTCTTGTTATTCAGACCACATAGATTCTGTCATATGATTGCTATTCCAGTATTATTGTAAATAATTGTTTGTCCATACAATTGCAAATACTACACAGCACCCCTCCTGGATCTTAGCCCAGTTCACTGTCTTCCGGAAATTTATTACTGTTATGATTAACTATTCTTTCGCACACTAAACCAATTTTCTACCCTTTACTTTCACTATATCTCATAATCTGACCTCCCACAAGTTCATTGTTTTCTGGATTCAACCCACAGCCTTTCCCTGCCCCTAACAAGAGTCTTATTTTTTTTTCCACCCTTTCTAAAAAGTGACTAGTTGGGTGAAATATTATGGTTAACACTATACATATCCAAAGGATCTCCTATCTCTTCTTTACCTGTTGGTACTTTAAATCTCATAGAATACACTTCTTCTGTCTTAATCCGTTTTGCCTTCCCCCTCCAACCAATCACATAAAAGAGTAGGTGGGAGCTTTGAACACCAATATACCTACTGGAAGAGAGAACCCACCAACAAAGGTACCACCAACACATAATAAAGGAAGATGGGGAAGGAGAGAGTGGAAGCCACACTAACCTCTGCCCAGGACCAATCTGGAAGCACAATTAATGGTAGAGAAATTCCCCAGAACAAACCACTGAAAAATATAGTGAGAGAGAAGCCAGCCTCACAACCTCGGATAGACAAAAGAACCAGCTTCAACACAACCTGTCCATAACTGCACAAGAGCATACAAGATGTAGTGGGCAGAGTGACCCTCAGTTAGCCAGCTGGAGAGAAGGACCCACCAAAGAAAAAGTCCCAACAGCAATCGAAACCAAAATACATCCAGAAAGCCAACATAAAAGATAGCCCACGAGCGGCAAGTTCAGGAGATCAAGGAGACTGCACCATTGAATCTCACAGGTCTCCTACCATAGTAGTTCACACCACAATCATAGGAAGTCAGAAAAGATCAATTTAAGAAGCAGAGGCTAACAAGAACAGTCTCACAAATAATGGGAAAACAAAGAAACAACCCCAAACAAAAGGAAAGGAGGAATCCTCAAAGAGAGTGCTAAATGAAACAGAGGCAAGTCAACTATCACATATTGAGCTCAAGGCAATGGTTATAAGGAAGCTCAATGAGCTCACAGAACATTATCAAAAACTACATGAAATTACAATGAACTCACTGCAAACTATATCAATATGAAAAAGGAAATAGAAACTATCGGAGTTGGAGGAAGATAGAGGTGACATAGGTGGGAGCTGAGTCCACTTCCCCTCAGCACCAGCGAAACACCTAGCTGATATGAGGAACAGAGCGAACAGCCAAGGGTATTCCAGCATATATGAAGATCGGAGATCAAAGATAGAGGACATTGAAAGGTCTGACGGTAAGAAGAGTGCTTAAGGACAATAAGGTCCCTAGGACCTGCAAGGGGACCAGGGCGGCTGAAGCTCTAGCCCAGGTGCAGGGTCTGCTGCAGGATTCTTGGGAGAGAGCCAGGCTGGGCTGTGTGAGCAGCCAGGTGCTTGCTTGGACCAGGGGGGCTTGAATAGGAAGAATTTCTCAAAAAGGAAAAGAAAATAGAGGCATGTAGTAACTAGTTAGAGAACTCTCCACAGCAGCTGTGGCCTCTGGCACCCCTCCCCCCTCAGCCCCTGGACTGTGAACACGGAAAAGCAGCCCCAGCTCTCACCTGAAGCCAGGCTGGCACGAACCCAGATTAGTGGACTAGGCGCCCACAACTGAAACCCCGGGTGGGCGCACACCCTGATAAGCGGCCCGGCTGCCTGGGTGCCAGACACAAAGTGCCCCAGTGGCTGTGTACCCCAATCGGTGGCCTGGGGCCCACACTTGAAACCGGGGATGGGAGTGCACCCTGATAAGTGGCCCGCCTGACTGGGCGCACAGACACAAAGCGCCTGGATGGGCACACACCTCCAAAAGTAGCCTGGGCGCCCACTCCTGAAACCTCCGGTAGGTGCGCACCAGGATCAGTGGCTGGCTGCCCCACACACAGGCCCAAAGCAGCGGATCAGCTGATCAACAGCATGACTGCCTGCTAGCAACCACACCTAAAAACACCGGTTCTGAACAACTCCTACCTAGCCCCTGCGCACAGAGAGCTGCAGGACCTACTGGCTCTCTAGAAGGAAGGCAGAATGCCCAGCAGAGGGGAGCTGCAGGGTTAAGAGAGACTGCATTCCCTGGAAAGACTCAACCGTGTAGTGGGCTGAACTACCCTGCAGGAGCATCAAGAGCCCCTAGCATCTAAGACAGCAAAGAGCAAGAAGGTGGAGTGTGAGTTGCCCCTAATTGGTGTAACTCAAGGACAGCAAAACTGGTGAACTAAAGGCCTAGTGGGGAACAGAAGGACCCTGATGAAATGGACTGGAGGCTGAACAACAGTGAAGAGTGTGGCTCAGGAAGGGAGAAAGAGACCCCAATCCTTCCAACCACCCACTCCCTTTCCACAGACAGGATGACCAGCAGAACTAACTTGACCAGTTTAAAGCCAGCAGAAGACCTTTTTTTTTCTTTTTTTTCTTTCCTCCTTTCCCCCTGAATTCCTTCTTCCTTCCTGTCCTTCTTTCTTTTTTTATTCCTTCTTCCTTCCATCCTTCACCTTTTTTAATCCTTCTTCCTGCCTTCTTTTATTATTCTTTTGTTTTAATTTTTGTTAAAATTCCTTCTTATCTTGCCTCCGATCTCTCTCTATTCCTTCTTCCTTCCTTCCTTTCCTTTTCTATTCCCTTTTTCCCTCCTTCCCTTCTCCTTCCCACCGCCCTTCTTTCTCTTTCTCCCACAGGTGAGACAATAAAACCTGGAGTGCTGAAAAGACTAGAGTTAGACCGTGTTACACCCATAAACGTCAGCTCAAGACTAGTGAGCACAGGAGATTAAGGAGACGGCACCACTGAATCCCATTGGCATTCTACCATAGAAGTTCATACCATAAACCCAGGGAGTCAGAACAGATCAATTTAAGAAGCAGAGGCTAACAAGAAGACTCTCACAAACAACGGGAAGACAAACAAACAATCCCCAAATGAAAGGAAAGGAGGAAGCCTCAGAAAGAAGGCTAAATGAAATAGAGGCAAGTCAACTATCAGATACTGACTTCAAAGTAATGGTTATGAGTAAGCTCTCTGAGCTCACAGAGAACTACCAGAAACTACAGGGAAACTACAATGAACTCACTGCAAATTATATCAACATGAAAAAGGAAATAGAAACTATCAACAAGGGCCAAGAGGAAATGAAGAATACAATTTCTGAATTGAAGAACAAAGTAGAAGGAATCAAAAGCAGACTTGATGAAGCAGAGGATCAGATCAGCGAGCTGGAGGAAAAAGTAGAAAAAAACACCCAGAAAGAGCAAGAAAAGGAAAAAAGCCTCAGAAAGAATGAAGAGGGATTAAGGGAAATGCAGGACAACATGAAACATAACAATATCCGTATAATAGGAATACCAGAAGGAGAAGAAGAAGAGCAAGGGATAGAAAACCTATTTGAAAAAGTAATGATGGAAAATTTCCCTAATCTGAGGAGAGAAAAAGTCACACAAATACAGGAAACACAGAAAGTCCCAAACAAGAGGAACCCAAAGAGGCCCACTGCAAGACACATCATAATTAAAATGGCAAAATTCCAAGACAAAGAGAGGATCTTAAAGGCAGGAAGGGAGAAACAGGAAGTAACATACAAGGGAGCCTCAATAAGGTTAGCAACTGACTTCTCAATGGAAACGCTCCAAGCCAGAAGAGAATGGCAAAAAATATTCCAAGTAATGAGAACCAGAGGCCTGCAACCAAGACTACTTTACCCAGCAAGACTCTCAATCAAGATAGAAGGCCAAATAAAGAGTTCCCCAGACAAAAGAAGTCTAAAAGAGTACACTTCCACCAAACCAGCTCTGCAAGAGATGCTAAAGGGACTGCTTTAAGGAAAGGAAGGAAAAGAGAAAGACAGAGGAACACAGGTAGGAAAAAATGGCAATGAATAACTACCTATTGATAATAACCTTAAATGTAAATGGATTAAATGCTCCAATCAAAAGACATAGAATAGCTGAATGTATAAGAAAACATGATCCACACACATGCTGCCTACAAGACACCCATCTCAGGACAAACGACCTACACAGACTGAAACTGAAGGACTGGAAACAAATTTTCCAAGCAAACGGACAGGAAAAAAAAAAGCAGGGGTAGCAATACTCATATCAAACAAAATAGACTTCAAAAGAAGGGCCATACAGACTCAGAAGGTCACCTCATAATACTCAAAGTAGAATCCACCAAGAAGACAGAAACACTGTAAATATATATGCACCCAACATAGGAGCACCCAAATACATAAAGAAAATCTTGGAGGACTTCAAGAAAGATATTGACAGCAACACAATTATAGTAGGGGACTTTAACACCCCACTATCAAAAATGGACAGGTCTTCCAAACAAAATATCAAGAAGGATAATTGTGTCACTTAACAATACCCTGGAGGAAATGGACTTAACTGATATATATAGAGCTTCTCATTCCAAAGAAGCAAATTACACATTCTTTTCAAGTGTACAGGGAACTTTTTCAAAGATTGACCACATGATAGGAAACAAAGCAAGCCTCAACAAATTCAAGAAAATTGAAATCATACCAAGCATCTTCTCTGACCACAAGGGACTGAAACTAGAAACCAACCCCAAAGGAAAAAACCCCAAACACTCAAAATCATGGAGACTGAATAGCATGCTATTAAACAATGAATGGGTCAAGAACGAGATTAGGGAAGAAATCAAAAACTTCCTGGAAACAAATGAAAACGAACACACAACAACCCAAAACCTATGGGACACAGCAAAGGCAGTCCTGAGAGGGAAGTTCATAGCAATACAGGCCTACCTTAAAAAGATAGAAACATTTCAAACAAACAACCTAACCCTACACCTACAAGAATTCGAGGAACAACAACAAAGACAGCCCAGAGCAAGCAGAAGGAAGGAAATAACCAAGATCAGAGCAGAACTAAATGACACAGAGACTAAAAGCACAATTCTACGGATCAATGAATCCAGGAGCTGGTTCTTTGAAAAGATAAACAAAATCGACAAGCCTTTAAGTAGGCTCATCAAGAAAAAAAGAGACAGGATCCAAATAAACACAATTAAAAATGAAAGAGGAGAGATTACAACTGATACCACAGAAATACAAAGGATTGTAAGAAATTACTACCAAGAACTGTATGCCAAGAAATTTGAAAAACTAGGTGAAATGGACACATTTCTAAAAAAATATAATCTTCCAAAACTGAATGAAGAAGAAGAAGAAAGCCTGAACAGACCAATAACAGCAGACGAAATTGTAGCAGTCATCCCAAAACTCCCAACACACAAAAGCCCCAGGCCAGATAGTTTCACAGGAGAATTCTACAAAGCATTTAAGGAAGAGCTAACCCCTATCCTTCACAGACTATTCGAAAAAATCCAAACCGATGGAAGACTCCCAAACTCTTTTTATGAAGCCAGCATCATCCTAATCCCAAAACCAGATAAAGGCACAACGAAGAAATAAAACTTCAGGCCAATATCACTGATGAACATAGACGCTAAAATTCTCAAAAAATATTGGCAAACCGCATCCAGCAATACATTAAAAAGATCATACACCATGACCAAGTGGGATTCCTCCCAGGGATGCAAGAATGGTACAATATCTGCAAATCAATAAACATAATGTATCACATCAACAACAGCAAAGACAAAAATCACATGATCATATCAATAGATGCGGAAAAAGCATTTGATAAGATACAGCACCCATTTCTGATAAAAACACTCAGCAAAGTGGCATTAAGGGAGCATTCCTCAACATAATAAAGGCCATATATGAGAGACCTACAGCCAACATCATACTCAATGGACAAAAACTTAGAGCTTTCCCACTAAGATCAGGAACGAGACAAGGATGCCCTCTCTCACCACTCCTATTCAACATAGTATTGGAAGTCCTGGCCACAGCAATCAGACAAGAAAAAGCCGTAAAAGGCATCTAAATTGGAAAGGAGGAAATGAAACTGTCACTGTTTGCAGATGACATGATAGTGTACATGGAAAATCCTATAGACTCCACCAAAAACTACTCGACCTAATAAATGAATTTGGCAAAACAGCTGGATACACAGTCAATACTCAGAAATCAAAGGCATTCCTGTATACCAACAATGAAACTTCAGAAACAGAAATCAGGGAAAAAATCCCATTTGCTATAGCAACAAGAAAAATAAAGTACCTAGGAATAAACCTAAGCAAGGAAGTTAAGACCTGTACTCGGAAAACTATACAACACTGAAGAAAGAAATTAAGGAAGACACAAACAAATGGAAGCATGTACCATGCTCATGGATTGGAAGAATTAACATCATCAAAATGGCCATACTACCCAAAGCAATTTATAGATTCAATGCAATCCCTATTAAAGTACCAATGACATATTTCACAGATATAGAACAAACACTTCAGAAATTTATATGGAACCACAAATGACCTCGAATAGCTGCAGCAATTTTCAGAAAGAAGAACACAGCAGGATCACAATACCTGATATCAAACTGTATTACAACACCACTGTAATCAGAACAGCCTGGTACTGGCATAAGAACAGGTACATAGACCAATGGAACAGAACAGAGAGCCCAGAAATAAACCCAAGTCTTCACGGTCAACTGATATTTGACAAAGAAGGCAGGAGCATAAAATGGAGCAAAAATAGCCTCTTCAACAAATGGTGTTGGGAGATCTGGAGACCTATGTGCAAAAAAATGAAACTTGATCACCAACTTACACCATACACAAAAGTAAATTCAAGGTGTATAAAAGACTTAAATATAAGTCGTAACACCATAAAAGTCCTAGAGGAAAACATTGGCAGAAAAATCTCAGACATTCCACACTACAACATCCTCACAGACATGTCCCCTAAAGCAAGGGACATAAAGGAAAGAATAAATAAATGGGACCTCATCAAAATAACAAGCTTCTGCATGGCTAAAGAAAACAGCATTAAAATAAAAACACATCCAGCAGTATGGGAAAACATATTTGGCATTGGCACCTCAGACAAGGGCCTGATCTCCAAAATATATAAAGAACTCACATGACTCCACTCCAGGAGGACAAACAACCCAATTATAAAATGGGAAAAGGACTTGAACAGACACTTCTCCAAGGAAGACATACAAAGGGCCCATAGACATATGAAAGGATGCTCAGCATCACTAGCCAACAGAGAGATGCAAATTAAAACCACAATGAGGTACCATCTCACACCAGTCAGAGTGGCCATCATAAACAAATCAACAAATAAGTGCTGGAGAGTTGGTGGAGAAAGGGGAACCCTAGTGCACTGTTGATGGGAATGCAGACTGGTGCAGCCACTATGGAAAACAGTATGGAATTTCCTCAGAAAACTAAAAATTAAACTGCCTTTCAACCTGGCAATTCCACTGCTAGGATTATATCCTAAGAACCCTGAAACACCAATCCATAAGAACCTATGCACCCCTATGTTCATAGGAGCACAATTTACAATAGCCCAGTGCCGGAAGCAACATAAGTGCCCATCAGTAAATGAATGGATCAAAAAACTATGGACAGTTACACAATGGAATTCTACACAACAAAGAGGAAAAAGGACCTCCTAACCTTTGCAACAGCATGGATGGAACTGAATAGCATTATGCTAAGTGAAATAAGTCAGGCAGTGAGGGACAAATACCATATGATCTCACTTTTAAGTGGAACCTAATCAACAAAGCAAACAAGCAAGCAAAATATCACCAGAGACGTGGAAATAAGGAACAGATTGACAGTAACCAGAGGGGAGGTGGGAGGGTATAATGGGGAGGGGGTGGTTTCAGGAATAACTAACTCAAAGGACACATGGACAAAACGAAGGAGGGATGGAAGCAGCGGAGGGAGGTGGGGATTGCTGGGGTTGGGAGAAGTGGTGGGGGATAAATGCAGACAACTGTATTTGAAAACAATATAATAAATTTAAAAAATAAAAATTAATAAATGAAAAATAAAAAATAAAATAAATTTCTTAACTGTCCATGTCATTAAAAATATTTTAGAAAACTTAGTAATTAATTTACCCAAGTAAAAAATGCAAAGAAATTACTTTCTTGAATTTTAATAAATAAACTTTTAATTAAAACTTTTAATTAACAAACTTTCAGCTCTTTAGAAATCTCCCTTTTTATAAAGTTATTAATATTTTAAAAATGCTCATGTATGCCACAATTCTATAATTAAACAACTTTGCAGAATGAACTATTGTTATGGAAAAGATTGGCTTCAAAACCTAATTCACTGCTAGATTAGTGAAGTGTCTTCCTCCAGGGCTAGATTTAGAAAGCTAATGGGAATCATGTAAGGTATAAAAGGAAATTTATATTTGCTCTAGGATATTAGTTTCAATAATCTGCGCACAAGTGCCAAGGTGACTAATCAAAAAACTGATATTCACAGTCTTACGTGAGGCTTTGATTCTATTTATTTCCACTGTTAAGGTTGCAACTTTCTAAGGCAACACTTTAATTGCATTTAATCTTACTATGAAATTTGAAAGAAGACTTGAGATTTTCTGATTGTCTTCTTCATAATATTAGCTATTTAATGTGTTCTACATGGTATCCATTTCTCCATAGAATTATAGTTTTCACAAATCTAGAGTTTTAGCTCTACCACTTTAAAGCTCCCAAAGGTATTATTTACTTTTACAATTAATAGTTAATGTAGTTAGCTGATATTTATTTACTTATTTAATTCATTTATTCATTCCTTACCCAAGGACATTTTTTCATTTATTGCCTCTAGAAAGAGAGGAAGGGAGAGGAGAGGGGGAGAGAGAAATATTGATGTGAGAGAAAAACTTCAATTAGTTGCCTCCCTTATGTGCCCAGACCAGGATCATACCCACCCAGACCAGGGATGTAACCTGTACTTAGGTATGTACCCTGACCAGGAATCGAACTCCCAAACTTTCAGTTGGATGCTCCAACCAACTGATCCACACAAGCCAGGGCTAATTGACATTTTAAAAATTAACTTTTGTGTTCTGGCTTGCTCTTTATATTCCTTACTTTTCCTGTATCCACTCACTATTCCTGCTAGTCAAAAAAAATTTTAATTATCAGATGTCTAGAAAATTCTCTATTTTAACTTAATTCTTGAATTAAAGTTTATATAAATATAAAATGATAGATTAACAATTTTTAGACATGTTTAATGTGGTTCTCCAGTTTATTTTGACATTTATTTTATTGAGAGATCTGTTTTAATTGTCACATCTTCATAATCTGCCTTTTTTGTGTGATAAGTTTAAAGCTTTCTTTTTCTCCATTCTTGACATTGTATCTACTTTAATGTTCAAAGTACTTTTCATATTTTTATCTTAATTCATATAAAAAGCTTGTACACTTTTACAGATATTCTTCAACTCCAGTAATACCTGTCCTGTTGAACATTTGTTTATTCTACTTGTAAAGTGGAGTGGACTTTTTCCCTAAGTACTTGGGCCTTTCTTCATTCTTAAAAAGTCTCTTACTCTCTTCCCTTAATGTTTTTATTTTGATCAAATTTATGCAGTCACCCAGTTTAAAAGCCATATGATTATAAAAGGATTCCTGTGAAAAGTAACAGTTTCCATCAATGACCTCTTACATTCTCTGCAAAGAAAACCACCTTCCCCTCTTTTAGCAGATTATTTTAGTATTTACTTCTACATCTTGTAATATTTCTAATTGATGTCCTTTGTTTTAAGCATTATCAATATTGATTTGTCATTACTGAGGGTGAAAATTTGGCCTTCTTTCTTCCATTTGCCTTCATCACACATATACATGTACCTTTTGGGGTCAGACACACAATAAGAAAACCTCCTATGATCATATTCTTAATGAAATCCCCTCCCCATGTGCAGGCAGAACCTGGGGCTGCTTCTAGCCCAGAGCCTATGCCAAAGGTGAAGAATTTTTACTGATTAAAAAGAAGAATATCCTTTGGAAGATTAACTTAGATAAAACTCCTTTAAAGAGGGACTGAGTCCCTCACCAAAGTCAGATTTGCTCTTCTAGAGGAAGTAAGTCACTATGCTTTCTAAAGGCACAAGGAAATGACCTCCCAAGAACCTCAGAGAACTGGGAAGTGGGTCTTTCCTCAGATGACAATGCAGCCTGACCAACACTTTGACTGAGGCCCTGTATGACCCCCAACCAAAGGACTCAGCTGAGCTCTACTTACTCTTCTGACCCATGGAAACTGTGAAGCAATAAATGTGTATTGTTTGAAGCCACTGAATTTATGATACTTTGTTACTCAACTCATATATATATATATATAATATATATATATATAACTCATACTCCTTCCTTTATTAATCTCCCAAATAGTTTTTATCTCGTTCAGTTTTGAGCATTCATATGATTATAACATGCAACTCGTTTTCATAACTATATGAAACTATGCCACCTTTTCTTTCTGCGGAGGAGCTAATCATTGCTCCCCTTCCCCAGTTTTGTTTTTATTTTTATTTAATTCTTTTTCTCTATGTTATTTTTAGTTGTCTAATATTTCTTTCGAGATTAAAATACATTAAGTATTTTATCCGTTTCATTGCCTTGGGTTTATGCCAGGGAATTTTTTATTTGATCCCATCAGAATTGGTTGCTTTTAATCCTAACACATGGTTATCATGCTATTTCCTCTGTTCATAATCAACTTAAAGATTCCCTGGCTTATTTCCTGTGTTGCATATGTTGTTTCCTAATTCACATGTATTCCTCTTTCTTAGCTTACTACCTTGTTTAGTGAATCATGTCTTCTACTACTTCATGCCTCTAGTCTACCTATTAAATTCATTGACATTTTGGCTGGGTATATAACTATAATTAGAAACAAATTTTCTTTAGAATGATAACACCTAAATGGCCTAAACTACCTTCTAGTATTCTTACTGGAAAGAGCAAATTTATTGTAATTCATGTTCTTCTATATATAGTCTACTATTTTTTCCCCTCTCTGGTAGTTAAGAAACTTCACTTAGTCTATAGTGTTTGAAACTTCATATTGATGTGCTCTGGATAGTTTATACCAAGACTTTTTGCTTTTGCAAATTAGTTCATTTATGATTGTTTTCTCTTTCTATATCATATCTTTGTTATGTATGGGGAATGCCTCAAAGAATGAACTCACAGAAACTTCTTCATCAGTATAAACGTCTTTAGAATGTAAAAAACATGAATATATAACTAAATTAAATAATTTCATATTTAAGGTGCTGAAATATATTCTTATCAAGAAAATTTTCCTGGGAGAAATTAGACATAAAAGCATTAACCATTTAAAATCTGAATTTGTACAAAATATTTTCTTACTACAAAAAAACTCTGCTTGTCTCCTACTGAAATTCACCCTTAGTGATTTTCAATTTCTTTAAACTGAGTGAAGAAATTAGACTGTATATTACCAAACTTATCAGCAGATAAGTTTTAAAGTACTTAATAGAATTTTGACCTCTAAGAGTCACAATTAAAATTAAAATGTCTCTTCATTCCAGTTATAGAGAAAATGAGTCTTAATGTTTATAAAAGAATAGAACAATTAAATGGAAAATTTAAATCATGGTCTATATTGTCAAAAAGAAATTAATAAACCATACAATTTTGCTAAGGAGAAATTGTGGAAATATCTCAGAATATTATGACTTACTCGTTCATTTTGTTTCTGAGATCCTAAATATAAGGTATTGAGAGGGGGAATTAGTTAACATATTAAAAATAATGAAAAAAGTTCATTGAGTGTTTAATACTCATTTTTCCTCCAAAACAAAGAATTAAATAAGACAAGAAAGAAAGTGCTTTATTGCTAATAGTCACAGGGATATAAATAAAGTACAGCATAGGAAATTTAGGCAACAATATTGTAAAAACTATGTATGGTGCCAGATGGGTAATGCAAACACTGGGGGAACACTTTGTAAAGTATGATTGCATAACCAATATGCTGTATACCAGAAACTAATACAAAATAATATTAAGTGTAAACTCTAATTTTTTAAATATAATTTAAAAATAGAGGTAATTAATCATAAAAAAGAAAAGGAATATCAAACATGCATACCATAATTTAGAAAATTATTAAATTGTATCAAAGATGCAATATAAAAGTGCTGTAAGATTGTAAGTATATATACATATATTTCTGCATAACTTTTTGACTGTGGAGATGAGAAATAAATTAAACATATCCATTTTCTTTTACAAGTCTGACTCCTGAATACCCTAAGAAAGTGTTAGCAGTATTAGTTAATATTCATAACTGTAGATCAAGAGAGCTGACAGAAATTGGCATAAGAGAGAGCTGGAGAGTAATATTGTTCCCATCGGTATAATTATCATTAGCCTAAACTCAAGGACTTGTTTATGTGACTCACACAGACAAGTGTTCATAAATAAAATTGAGATCTTTAAATAACAAGTGAAAATATCTGAATTTTGAACATATGTTTCATGAAACAATGATTACATTGGCTCATACTTCATTATTTTCTGTATCTAAAACATTTTTATTATATAATTAAAGCAAAATGGATATTTGTATGGTAAATCACTTAAGTAATATCAATATGACCTGATAGAGTTAACTTTCAAGTTCAACTAGAATGACATCAAGACAGGCATTATAGAAGAAAGATTTCTTTTTCTTTGACCAACTTCTACCTTAAACCTGCAGTAAAACAAATCAACTGTAAAAACAGAACACAAAGATCAAACTGAGAAAGTACTTACAATAAAATGACAAAGTTTACATACCAAAACAAAAATAAAAGAATTATAAAAACATCAGGATAAGGATGGCTATCCTAATAGCAAAACTCACAAAGACTGGGAATACATAATTCATAAAAGAAGAAAAATGTGTTTAGTATTATTGGTAATCAAATCAGTTTTGAAATATTTTTCACATATACTAAATAGGCAAAGATGAAAAAATCTCTAGTGGTAGGGTGGGAAAGAAAAGGCAATATCATACCCATAGAGATATGTTTAGAGAATAAATGTATCTCTATGGGTAAATTTGGAAATAATTTTAAATGCAACATCCAGTAAACAGTTTGACAAAAAAACTGGGCTAAAATTAGTGATGTGATAAAGAAACATTTTTATATGATAACAAGAAAAATAAAGAAAAATATTCAGAAAAAAATCTATGAAAGAAAGTTATAATCCAAATATGAAACAAGCCACAAATAACAAGATTTAGTAATGTTGTATGACTGCATTTGACTATAAAGATTTTTCTTTGAGTTTCACAGGTTTTTGTGGCTTATAATTATTATTTTTGTCTCTGAGTCCAATCATAAAATGAGGCTGTAATTGGGACTGATATTTACATAATTGCATTGCCGTTCATTATTTACCAAATTTTAGATTAACTCTGAAGGCAAATCCTAGGAGAATTATTTACCATAATAGAACAGCATGTAAGAGTTACAAATTCTGATAGCAAAATAATGACATCGCTGTGAAAAATTGTCAGAGGAGAATACAGGAAAGTAATATAGGAATACTTTTTCCTTATTCTACATAATGGAAAGCCAAGAGTTATGGCTCAAAGTAGACTAAACAATTTATCATTTAGTATTGTGTTTGAGTATAAATTATAGGAAAATAAGAATTAAGAGTAATAAGAGGTTTCTTTCCATAGAATCCCTTTTCTTTAATCCACAACGACTAGCCACCATCCACCCATTCTCACATCTATTTCACATCCTCTTTCCTGAGGATGAGTTCTCTAAGATTTACATTACATGAGCAAAAGTCACTACTTACTTAGTGTTCTATTATTTAACCTTTTCATCTAACACAGGGGTCCCCAACCCTGACCACAGACAAATACTGCTTGGTGGCCTGTTGCAAAGGAAGCTCACCTGAGCTCTGCCTCCTGACACACTCACCCCCCACTCTGTGGAAAAACAGGTCCCTGGTGCCAAAAAGGTTGGGGACTGCTGCTGTTAACATACCAGTTGGGGGGGTGATCTGAGACGGCAATGGAGTAAATGTAAGCTATACTCACCTCTTCTCAGGACGAAACTGGAATTACGACTAAGTTAAAAAACAATCATCCTCATGGGAGAACCACTAGAAAGAACCATGATGGGGTGGGCTTCCAGCAAACCCACCCTCTGGGCTTCAGTTCTGGCTCCAGAGACCCCACCCACCCTATTCCTAGTGGTTCTGCATTGCTGACGTCAAGACAAAATCCTGGTCAGTCTGAGTGGTGTGGCTATAAGGCAGGGGCCACAACTTTACTGAGGTCTGACAGGCACCTTCCCCTCATAGGAGATCTACTAGCCCTATCCTCCTGACTCTGGGAAGCCCCACACTGCTGAACTACATCATCCCACAAAATCTGAAACAGATTGAGCTATATGGCTGTAGAACATGGGACATTTTTCCCTCACAAGCCAGACCAGAACAGACTCCTCTGTTTACATGGACTAATGTTGGTCTGTTTGGGCCTGATAAATTCTGCTGACCTCACTCTGAGACCCTGCCCCGACACAAAGGTGTGCAAGACCCAGTGGGTGACAGCTAGACTTGGTATACACTGGGACATTTGCTGAGTGACCTCACACCCAGCACTGGTACAGAGTCTAGACCTGTATCAATCCTGTGAACACCACTCATGCCTACCTGGTGACTCACTGTCAATCTACCTCATGCAACTCAAGTGTAGCCAGAGGTTCTTTCACTGACTGGCCCTAACCGGAAGCTTGCTGGCAGAGACAGGTGGAGGCAGGTCTTGGGATGCCTTGGGACTTTTGCTGAATGCCCCTGGGCTTGCTACTGGTAAAAGCCAGCCTTCGTGTGCAGCTAGGTCCTTCCCACATGCAGCTAGGTCCTTCCCTCATGCACCTAGACCCAGGTGAGACGGCCATAAACTAGATGTTTTGTAGTTCCACACAGGCTGCGAAGGGACCATCACAGTCAGCACCTGACATTGATCTGCTCCTCCCAAGACCCCAGAACCAACACACCCAGTGGCCAGCTTTAGATAAAATCAGAGCAAGATGTAATGAACTTCACAAGCAGCATATCCAAAACGAGATCTCAGAAGGCACCACAACTACCTGAGGCAAATTTAGCTCTGGGTGGTCAGTACCTATACAGCAGCTCAAATGTCATGGTCAAGGCTGAGCCTCACAGAAAGCCAGCTTGAAGATTGATCCTATGCATAAATGGATCAATAGCAATCCAGACCCAATTATAACAGGAGGGCCCACATAATCAACACAGGAGACATTCCTGAAGCACCCAGCTTAGGTGTTCAAGGAGACTGCAAAACTGGACCCCACAGGACACCTACTACTTAAGGCCACCCCACAAAAACTAGGAGTCATAGCAGATCTACCCAATACATAGAAACAAACACAGAGAGGCAGCCAAAATGGGGAGAAAAAGAACAGGCCTTAAATGAAAGAACAGGAGAAATCTTCAGATAAAAAAGAGCTACATGAAATGGAGGCAAGCAATTTACCAGAGTTCAAAATATGGTTATAAGGATACTCAACATCATAAAAAAGGACATAGAAACCATAAAAAAGGACCAGTCAGAAATGAAGACTACAATATCTAAAACGAAGAATACACTGAAAGAAATATACAGTCAGTTGAATGAAACAGAGGATTGAATCAGCAATTTTGAAGACAAAGTAGAAAAAAATTCCAATCAGAACAACCAAAAAAAATATTTTTAATAAGGATAGTTTAAGGAACCTTTGAGACAACATGAGGCATAAGAACATTTGTATCATAGGGTACCAGAAGGAAAAGAGAGGGTACAAGGGGTCAAGAACCTATTTGAAGAAATAATGACTGAAAATATCCCTAACTCAGTGAAGGAAAAAAATACACACAACTCCAGGAAGTACAGAGAGTTCCAAACAAGATGAACCCAAAGAGGCCCACACCAAGACACATCATAATTAAAATGACAAAAGTCCCAGACAAAGAGAGAATATTAAAAGCCATGAGAGAAAGACAGTTACCTCCAAGGGAGGTCCCTTAAGATTGTCAACTGATTAAAAAAAAAAAAAAGATTGGCATGAAATATTCAAAATGATAAAAATCAATAAACTACAATGAAGATTACATTACCCAGCAATGCTATTATTTAAAATTGAAGAAGTAATAGAGAGCTTCCCAGACCACCCCCCAAAAAAGCAACTAAATGAGTTTATTACCTCCAAACCAGTATTACAAAAAAATGTTAAAAGGTCTGCTTGAAAAAGGAGGAGGAAGAGGAGCAGAAGGAGGAGGAAGAGGAAGAGGAGAAGAAGGGAATAGAGAACATGTTTAAAAGAATAAAAGGGCAATAAATTCATACCTATAAGTAATCAATTTAAATATAAATTGATTAAATGCTCAAATCAAAAGACATAGGGTATCTAAATAGATAAGAAAGCAAGACCAATATATGTGCCATCTATAAGAGACCCACCTCAGAACAAAAGATACACACATCAAAAGTAAAGTGATAAAAGAAGATATTCTGTGCAAATGGAAGGTGGCAGGGGTGAAAACTGGGGTAGCAATACTTATAGCTAACAAAATAGACTCTAAAACAAAGGCCATAGTAAGAGACAGAAAGGAACATGACATAATGATAAAGGGTAAAATTCAACAATAGGATATAACCACAGTAAACACTTGTGAACCCAATATAGGAGAACCTAAATATATAAAGCAAACCTTGATGGACATAAAGGGAGAGATTGACAACAATACAGACATACTAGAGGATTTTAACACCCATTGAAATCAATGGATAGGTTCTAAACAGAAAATCAACAAGGAAATGTTGGCATTAAGTGAAACACTAGATCAAATGTATTTAATTGATATAAGAGCATTCCCCCTCAAAGCAACAGAATATACTTTTTTTTTTCAAGTGTACAAGAAACATTTTCTAGGATAGATCTCCACTTAGGCCACAAAATAAGTCTCAAGAAATTTAAGATGACTGAAATCATATCAAGAGTCTTCTCTAACCACAAATCTATGAAACAAGAAATCAATCACAAGAAAAAAAAAGAAAATTACACAAAGATATGTTGCTAAACAATGAGTGTGTTAAAACTGAGATCAAGGAAGAAATCAAAAGATACCATGAAACAACTGAAAATGAGAACCCAATGACCCAAAATCTGTCGAAACAAAACAGTCCCAACAAGAACAGTCCTAAGAAGGAAATTAATAGCATTACAGGTCAATCTCAAGAAAACAAGAAAAATCTCAGATAAATAACCTAAATTTCACTTAAAGAAACTTGCGAAAGAACAAGAAACAAAGCCCAAAGGAAGTAGAAGAAAGGAAATAGTAAAGATCAGAGCAGGAGAAAAAAACAGTCTAAAAAAAAATGCTACAAAAGCTCAATGAAACTAAGAGTTGGTTCTTTGAAAAGATAAACAAGGTTGACAAGCCATTAACCAGAATTATCAAAAAAACAAAAGAGAGAGAACCAATATGGCAGTGTAGATAGACACACTGCGCCTCCTCCCACAACCAGAACTGACAGAAAACTGAACGGGCAAGGAAGTAGATAAAAAAGAAACACACATCCAGACCGGTAGGAGGGGTGGAGACGGGCACCGGGGAGGAGAGGACTCATGTTGCTGTGGTGGCACCGAGACTGGCGGAGTGTGGGACCAACAGGGCAGGCAGTCTGACCACTAGCAGACCCTGCAACCCCACATTCGCACACAGATAAACCAGGACGAACGGCGGGGAGTGAAGCAGACCACGTAACCCAGGGCTCCAGTGCCGGGAAATAAACCCTCAAACCTCTGATTGAAAACGCCCCTGGGGGTTAGGGGAGCAGCAGGAGAGACTCTCAGCCTCACAGGAGAGGTTGTTGGAGAGACCCACAGGGGCCTAGAGTGTGCACAACCCCACCCACTCGGGAACCAGCACCAGAGGGGCCCAATTTGATTGTGGGTAGCAGAGGGAGTGACAGAAATCCGGCAGAGAGTGGAGGGGGCGCCATTGCTCCCTCTCGGCCCCTCCCCCACGCACAGCGTCACAGTGCAGCAACCAGCATTACCCCGCCCCAGTGAACACCTAAGGCTCCGCCCCTTTAAGTAACACACCCGCCAAGACCAAAAAAAAAAAAAAAAAAAGGCCCAAATGACAGAACACTTCAAAGCTCCAGAAAAAATACAACTAAGCGAGGAAGAGATAGCCAACCTATCGGATGCACAGTTCAAAACACTGGTTATTAAGACACTCACAGAATTGGTTGAATTTGTTCAAAAACTAGATGAAAAAATGAAGGCTATGCCAAGAGAAACAAAGGAAAATGTACAGGGAACCAATAGTGAGGTGAAGGAAACTGGGACTCAAATCAACAGTGTGGACCAGAAGGAAGAAAGAAACATCCAACCAGAAAAGAATGAAGAAACAAGAATTCAGAAAAATGAGGAGAGGCTTAGGAACCTCCAGGACATCTTGAAACATTCCAACATCTGAATTATAGGGGTGCCAGAAGGAGAAGAGGAAGAACAAAATATTGAAAACTTATTTGAACAAGTAATGAAGGAGAACTTCCCCAGTCTGGCAAAGGAAATAGACTTCCAGGAAGTCCAGGAAGCTCAGAGAGTCCCAAAGAAGCTGGACCCAAGGAGGAACACACCAAGGCACATCATAATTACATTATCCAAGATTAAAAATAAGGAGAGAATCTTAGAAGCAGCAAGAGAAAAGGAGACAGTTACCTACAAAGGATTTCCCATAAGACTGTCAGCTGATTTCTCAAAAGAGACCTTACAGGCAAGAAGGGACTGGCAAGAAGTATTCCAAGTCATGAAAGGCAAGGGCCTACATCCAAGATTACTGTATCCAGCAAAGCTATTATTTAGAATGGAAGGGCAGATAAAGTGCTTCTCAGATAAGGTCAAGTTAAAGGAGTTCATCATCACCAAGCCATTATTATATGAAATGTTAAAGGTTAAATGTTAAATGTTAAAGACTTATCTAAGAAAAAAAAGATAAAAAATATGAACAGTAAAAATGACAGCAAACTCAGTTATTAACACCACACCTAAAACCAAAACAAAAAAAAAACTAAGCAAACAACTAGAACAGAAACAGAACCACAGAAATGGAGATCACATGGAGGGTTATCAATAGGGGATTGGGAGGGGGAGAGAAGGGGGAAAGGTACAGAGAATAAATAGCATAAATGATAGGTGGAAAATAGACAGGGGGAGGGTAAGAATAGTGTAGGAAATGTAGAAGCCAAAGAACTTATAAGTATGACCCATGGACATGAACTATAGGGAGGGAATGTGGGAGGGAGGGGGTGGGCAGGATGGAGTTGAGTGGAGGGGCGGAAATGGGACAACTGTAATAGCATAATCAATAAATATATCAAAAAAAGAGAGAACCAAATAAATAAAAGAAAAGGAAAGAGAAGTTAACAGCTGGCTTCAAAAAATACAAAGGATTGTAAAAAAATATTACAAGCAACTATATGCCAAAACATTGGACAATATGGAAGAAAAATAAATAAATACCTAAACGTACAATCTTCCAAAACTGAATCAGGAAGAATCAGGGAATCTGGGTAGGCATATTAAAACTAGTGAAATTGAACCAATAATCAACAAACTTCCAACAAACAGAAGTCCTGTTTAAATGGCTTCAAAGTTGAATTTTGCTAAACATTGAAAGAAGTAACACTTATCCTTTTCAAACTATTCCAAAAAATTCAAAAGGAATGATGATTCCCAAGGTCTTCTTATTAGGCCAGCAATATTCTAATTTCAAAACCAAATAAGGACACTATAAAGCAAGAAAATTATAGGCCAATATCCCTGTTAAGTTAAGTCTCCTCTTATAATTTAAAAAAGGGTGTAAAAGACCTGTACTCAAAAGACTTATAACACACTGAAGGAAGAAGTTTAAGAAGATACAAATAAGTGGAAGCATATACCATGTTCATTGACAAAAGAATTACCATCATTAAAATATTCATACTACCCAAAACAATCCATAGATTCAATGTAATTCTTATGAAGATACCAATGGCATAGTTCACAGAACAAGAACAAAATTCCAAAAATTTATATGGAACCACAAAAAACCTCAGATAGCCATAGCAATCTTGAGAAACAAGAACAAAGTTGGAGGAATCACAGTACCTGATATTAAACTATACTACAAGACCACAGTAGTCAAACAGCATGGTACTGGCATAAAAGCAAACACATAGGTCAATGGAACAGAATAGAGAGCCCAGAATAAACCTACACCTTTATAGTCAATCAATATTCAACAGAGGAAGCAAGCACATACAATGGGGTAAAGATAGTCTATTCAATAAATGTTATTGAGAAAATTGGACAGATACATGCAAAAAATGAAACTAGACCATCTTCTTACATGATACACAAGAAAAAAACTCAAAATTAATTAAACACTTCAATGTTAGGGTCAAAACAATAAAAATCCTAGAAAAAATGATAAGCAGTAAAATCTAGGACATTTTTCTTAGCAGTATTTTTCTTCGCATATCTCCACTGGCAAAGGAAACAAACAAAAAATCCAAATGGGAATACATCAGACTGAAAAGTTTTTGCATATCAAGGGCAACAATCAACAAAATGAAACACAACCCACTTAATGGGAGAATATATTCACCAATAGTACATCTGAAAAGGGCTATATTCAAAATGTATAAAAAACGTATAAATCTCACCACCAAAAAAAATCCAATTTAAAAATGGGCAAAGGAAATGAATGGGCACTTCTCCAAAATGGACATACAGATGGCCAATAGACACATGAAAAGATGTTCAATGTCACTAACCATCAGAGAAATGCAAATTAAAACCACAATGAGATACCATCTCACACCTGTCAGAATGGCCATCACCAATAAATCAACAAACAAATGTCAATGAGGATGTGAAGAAAAGGGAGCCCTGATGCACTATTAGTGAGAATGCAAATTGGTGCAGGGACTTTGGAAAGCAGTATGGAGTCACCTCAAAAATTAAAAATGCAAACAGTCTTATGACCCAGCATTCCCACTTCTGGAAATTTATACAAACAAACATGAAACAGTAATTCAAATGAATATATGCACCCCTATGTTCATTGCACCGTTATTTACAAGAGCCAAGATGTGGAAGCAGTCCAAGTGTCCATCAGTAGATAAGTGTATAAAAATGCTGTGGTACACTTAGACAATGGAATAGTACTCAGTCAAAAAAGAAGAAGAAATTTTTACCCTTTGCAACAGCATCGCTGGACCTGGAGAGCATTATGCTAAGTGAAATAAGCCAGTCTGAGAAAAACAAGTAACATATGATTTCACTCAGTTAGTTCAATAACAAACTGAACTAACAAGCAAAAGAGAAACAGACTCATATATAGAGCACATACTGACTGCTCTTTGGTTGGTGTTTGGGATGCTGAGTGTGGGGAAATTTCAATTGAAAAAAAGAATTCATGGACACAGACAACAGTGTGGTGATTGTGGCAGGGGAATGTGGTTTAGGGACGTGGAGGAGGGTATAGGAGGATAAATGATGATGGAGGGATATTGACTTGGGGTGGTTAACACACAATACAGTGTACAGATGATGTGTCATAGAACTGTACACTTGAAACCTGAATAATTTTTAACAAGCATCGCCCCAATAATTTCAATAAAAAGAAAAAAAGAGTAATGAGAATACATATGAATGTGTCTGCCTCAGCCCTGAGCTGGTAAACTTTGTCAACAATTTCAGGATGATCTGGGGTCTGTCTTTCTTCTCTTTTGGGCCACAGAATGGCTGCTGCCCCTCCCGGCTTTATGTTCAGATTTCTGTCAGGATGAAGGGGACATAGCCAAAGCTGAACAGAAAGTGAGTATTGAATGAGTCACTTAATAACATCTACCATAATAAGGAAAATAATTTTTAATACATAATTTAAAGTCTCCAAAGTAGTATTACTAGCAATACTCAGAAGATGGGTGCACAGCTAAATATCTCATTATTTGTAGCAGGGAGTTGAAGTAATTTCTTAATTTGGTATACTGAGAAATACAAATAATAACCAAAAAAATTAAAAACCAAATTGGAAACACCTTTTCCTCAGAAATGGAGATGAGGTATTGGAGTGTTTGCTGTTTATTTCATTATTTTTTTCCACAAACACCAATTGGTTGACTTTTATATGCAAGGGATTCCTCTCATTACTGGGGATGCACCAAGGCTAAGACAACGATGTCCTTCCCTTTATTTATATTCAGGAAGCAAGTAAGACAAAAAAATTCCATATAACTTCAGACAGTGATAATATGATAAAAAGAAAGAGATACATTAAGGGTGATTTGAGATGGATATAGGAGATGTCTCTCTGAAAGGAGACCTCTGACTAGAAATGGGAATGAAGTACAGAAGTAAACGTTGTGAAATAAAAAATTCAACTACAGGGAAAAATTGACAACAGGTCGGCTGTTTCTCAGAGGATGGGACAATATTGCTGCTTTGAAAAGCCAGAGAGCAGATTCCCAATGGCTCTACCAGGCACTGATGAGCTTCTAGATTTCTGGTTATGGATCAAGCCTGTCAGAGTAGCACTGATCAACTTTATCCAGGGCCATTAACAAACTGTGGCAGGGCAAAACTTGAAATCATTGTGTTAATACAATTTCCATTCCAATGACTTATAGTGCAGTCTATAGCTGATAACAAAATCCAAAGTTTATCCAGGCATCACAAAACTCTAGCTAACAATAAACAGAGTAACAGACTGGTGAGAGTGATTTAGGATTGGAGTCCAGCCTAAGAATTTTGGACTTTGCACTTCTACCTATGAGGGCAGAAAACTTTTATTTTGAATTTGATACTTTTAGAACTATAATCTTGTACCTCAGTTTTTAAGGAGATGCTACTTTTGAACATCTATTTCTCCTAGGGGATTTAATAAATTCAAAGGACAGATTTGGTGACTTTTATTGGCATTTTGTTAGTGGAAAGTGTTTATGAGTTTCATCATAGCATTCATTTTCAATGCAGAACTTCTTTTTATAAAGTATATTTTATTGGTGATGCTGTTACAGTTGGCCCAATTTTTTTCCCATTGCCCTCTCTGCCAGGTACTCCCCTTACTTCCAATTCCCCCTTAGTTCATGTCCATTGGTCATGCATGTAAGTTCTTTGGTTCCTCTCTTTCCTATACTATCCTTACCATCCCCCTGTCTACTTTGTTCCTACCAATTATGCTTCTTGACCCCTGCACCACTTCCCCCTTTCTCTCCCTTCCCTCTTCCAGCTGATAACCCTTAAATTGATCCCCATACTTATGATTCTGTTCCTGTTCTAGTTGTTTGCTTAGTTTGTTTTTGTTTTTATTTTTTAGACTCAGTTGTTGATAGTTGTGAGTTGTTGTCATTTTAATATACATAGTTTTGATCTTATTTTTCTTAAATAAGTCCCTTTAACATTTCATGTAATAATGGCTTGGTGATGATGAACTCCTTTAGCTTTACCTTGGGAAAGCACTGTATCTGCCCTTCCATTCTTTTACTTTTTATAATTTTTAATTGTTTTTCAAGTACAGTTGTCTCCATTTTCTCCCCCACCAAAGCCCCTTGCCCCACCCATCCCTGCCTCCCACTCTCAAACCTGCCCCCTTTGGCTTTGTCCATGTGTCCTTTATACATGTTCCTTGATGGTCCTTCTTCTATTTTCACCCAGTATCCCTCTCCCCCCACCCCTCTGGTCACTGTCAGTTTGTTCTTTATTTCAATGTCTGGTTATATTTTGCTTGCTTGCTTGTTTTGTTTATTAGGTTCCATTTACAGGTAAGATCATACGGGATTTGTCTTTTACCACCTGGCTTATTTCACTTAGCATGATGTTCTCCAGTTCCATCCATGCTGTTGCAAAGGGTAGGAACTCCTTCTTTCTTGCCATTCTAAATGAAAGCTTTGCTGGATAGAGTAATCTTGCTTGTAGGCCCTTGCTTTTCTTTGCTTTGAATAATTCTTGCAGCCCCTTCTTGCCTGCAAAGTTTCTTTTGAGAAATCAGTTGACAGTCTCATGGGAACTCCTTTGCAGGCAGTTCTCTGCTTTTCTCTTGCTTCTTATAAGATTCTCTCTTTATTTTTAACCCTTAGCATCTTAATTATTATGTGTCTTGGTGTGGTCCTCTTTGGATCCAACTTGATTGGGACTCTCTGTGCTCCCTGGACTTTCATGTCTATTTCCTTTGCCAAATTAGAGTTTTCTTTCACTATTTTTTCAAGTAGATTTCCAATATCTTGCTCTTTCTCTTCTCCTAGCAGTACCCGTATGATGCAACTGTTGGACCTCTTGAAGTTGTCCCAGAAGCTTCTTATGCTAGCCTCATTTTTTTGGATCCCTTTTTCCTCTTCTTGTTCCGATTGGTTGTTTTTTGCTTCCTTATGTTCCAAATAATTTATTTGATTCTCAGCTGAATCTAATCTACTGTTGTTTCCCTGTAAATTCTTCTTTATTTCATTTAGTGAATCTTGCATTTCTGACTGGATTTTTTATGCTTCTGAGGTCCTGACTAAGTTCCTTCAGCATCCTTATAACCAGTGTTTTGAACTCTACATCTGATACATTGCTTATCTCTATTTTGTTTAGTTCTTTTTCTGGAATTTTGATCTGTTCTTTCACTTGGGCCATGTTTCTTCATCTCCTTCTTTTGGCAGCCTTCCTGTGTTTGTTTCTAGATGCTAGGTAGAGCTGCTTTGACTCCTGGTAGTGTCTTGGTAGTGTGGCCTAATGTAGTAGGTGTCTTATAGGGTCCAGTGGCACATCCTTCCTTATCACCCAAGCTGGGTACTCGAGGTGCACCCTTCATGTGAGCTGAGTACACCCTCCTCTTGTAGTTGAGCCTTGGTTGCTCTTGGCAGATCAATGAGAGGGATTTACCCAGGCCAGTCAGATGCAAGGATTGGCTCTGACCACTTACCACCAACTCTTGCCCTCCATGGAGGATTAGCTGTCCAGCAGCAGGGTTGCAGTGCTACAACCCTATAGAAAGGGGTCTATACCTGTCCACTGAGTGCACTAGCCCTGGGATTTCCCAGATGGTGCAGGCAAAGGTCAGCCCCCACCTATGTTTTGTCCCAAGCTGCCCTTCCTGAGCTAAAATGCAATCTGAGAAGGCTGCTTCTTGTGCTGGGCTTAGAGATTCCCAGATGAAGCCAAGCTGTAAAACTAATCTGGCTGATGCTAGTGCTTGGCCTAGGGCTCACTGAGGCCAGCTGTAGCTTGACTGATAGGATTTAAGAAGCTGTGAGGCATAAACCAAGACCAGTCATATGGAAAAGCAGCTAGGGTGGGCCCATAAGGCGGGTGGGGCAGAGTCACTCAGGATCTCCAAGGTGGGTCAGTGTTAGCCAGGTTGATGGAGTCTCAAATATGGCACCAGCCTGCTGGCTCTGCAGGGGAAAGGCTCAGAAAAGGTGCAATGGCCTCTGCTCACCCCAGTGCCAGACACTCCAGCCTCTCCCAGTATGCCACACTGGTGCTCTTCAAGCTTCCACCCCAGCACTGGAGCTCCAAGGAAGTGAGTCTGAGTAGGTGAGTTCATGTGTGGGTTTTTAAAGAGGAACTGCTTGGGGCTCCACAAGTTTCTTCCACCAACTCAATAACCACTGCTTTTAACAGCCAGAAGTTTTGGGGACTTATCTTCCTAGCACTGGAACCCTGGGCTGGGGGGAGCTGGTATAGGACTGGTATTCCTCACTCCTGAGATATCCCTCCTGAATTTTTATCCACCACACATGGGTAAGAAACCACCCAATTCCACATCTGCACCCCTCCTACCAGTCTCGATGCATGTGGTTTCTTTAATTTGGAAGTTGTCAGACTTCCATTCAGCTCAATTTCTGCCATTTCTGAGTGATGGTTATTCCATACTTTAGTGGGAATTTTCATGTGGTTGTGCAAATAGGCGAGCCATGTCTGCCTATGCCACCACCTTGACTGGAAGCCCCAATGCAGAGCTTCTTATATGATATAGTGGACAATGAGGCTGCATATACTTTGGATTAGTGTAGGGTAAATGGAGGCAGTCTGGCTTCCTCACCCAGGTGTCTGGGTAACTAAGCGAACCTGTTTCCCATAACCTTGAGAATGGCCCTGGTAAGTAGTGTTCTCATAGTCTTGAGACTGGGTCTGATAAACTGTACCCATAGCCTTGAGTGCGCCCGCATGTATAGTATGAGGCTCTATGGCATAAGATCTGTTGGCACCCTGCCAGATTTGTCTGTCTCTGGTACTTAAGCAGGTAGGGACTCCCTGCTGGTTGCCATGACATATGGCATGCTAGGCAACAGGCGACATGTAGTATGCCACAGAGAGACATGCAGAGGGACATGCAGCTTGCAGCATGTGTGGGTCACCCACCCGTGAATAAAGCCATGTCAGACATCCCCACGGCTTTGTGAATATTCTTCCATCTGCCCGAATACTGTGAACCTGTCAAGCCTTGAACAGTTACAACACAATGAGACATAGAATAAAGTATAAAATTTCATCCTATAAAACAGGGAGATGGGATTAATAACACATTCTTCTGAAACACTGCAGAGAGTTTCTGGGAACCACTACTGAGAGCTCTGTACCACCGCAGAAGGTCCTAGGAGGAATCAGCCACAGGAGCAGTGGTTGGCATTGAGGGAGTGATCTCATAAAGTTGGGAACAGACTGTCCTGGGACTGAGGATTGCCCAACCCTGGATGGGAGATAGGTAATGACCACAGTCTGCCTAACCATAATTTGATGATTCAGTCTAATAGGTCAAGAAAACACAAAGTTGGGGAGTGTTGAAATGGAAAGGTTCTCTCATCAATGGAGCAGAATTGTGGTCTCTCATGTCCCTTGACTCTATCGTGACTGGTAAGTAAGGAAAGAATAAACTAGGTGTACTTGCTAGAGCATCTTTCTTTCATTTCCTAAATCCATGCAAGAACTTCCACTTTGTCATTTCTCTTAGAACCTGTCATTCTAGTCTTTCTTGACCCAGGGACTTTGTGATATTATTTTTGTTTTAATCTGTAGCATATAATATTTATAAATGTGCACATTTATTCTAATGTCAGGTAGTATACAGAGACACATATTGTTTAGAGCTCAAAGATTTAGACTTTTCCCAAGTTCACAAAGTGGTAGAGCAGAGATTTAAATCGAGACCTGTCACCTACTACACTGATACAAGAAGACCTGGTTCTTCTGCAGGAAATCTGGCCGCTTCTGCTCCTTTCCATAAAGGAGACATTCTACCCAGAATTCTCTTCTACAATAGTCTATCTACCATTAGCAGAACAAAGCCTTATCTTCCATTTTAAATAGAGTAGAATTTTCTTAAGTGACTACTGTATGAAATATCAGATCTACAGGAAAACTAGGGAAGGCTCATATTAATAATTCTCTTGAGGATTCACAAAACATTCTGTAGGATTCCTAGAGTCAGAGCTCATATTCTCTACAATGATTGGCTCAAGGAGGACCGCTTTCTAGATGAACTGATGAGAGACAGGCTGGGTTCCCCAACAAACATACTTGAATACTTTCCCTGACATTTTGGGTTCCGCACACAAAGGGACTTCTCTCTGCCCTCTGTGGAGGATAAGCATATTCTGCTCCATTGTGACCCTACTGACTTTCACCAAGACATCCTTGATCCTCTGCTGTATTTCCAAAATACATGCTTAAAACATACTTTAATCTTAATTCTAGAAAAATTGTGTAAATTTTTTGTAAAAAATATTGTGTAAAAATCCTATATGTAATTGTGCTCTTTTCCACTGTGCTTAAGAAATAGGCATAAATGTCTGTGGAAATTTAACTTTCATTACATTTTATAACTCAATTTTTGTACTTACGACACAGAAATCAGAAACTAGGTGCTTCAGAGAATTATGTATAAAAATAAATGAGATGAGATACATCTTCGATTCTTCAAGGATCTTATTGTCTACAGAAAAGTCAAGTCCAAATGCAATAAAAGTGGTATAATATATAAAATATCATGAAAAATATACAAATCAAATGCTTTGGGAAATCAAAGGAGTAAAACTTATATGCTATTACAGGAAAGAATTTTTTAATGTGATTTTGTTATTAGCTTAATTAGATAAATGAGTTTTCAATAAGCAGTGGAAAAAAGAGGAAACTCTAAGTGAGAAAACCACAAAGACAAAAGAACAAAAGGGAAAGCAAAACTTGTGTTTATGAAACCACTTCAGAGTTTAATATGGTTGAAATGTTTGTGTGTGTGCATGTAAGAGCAATGAAAAATCAATTTGAAAGAATGTGTTTGGGTTCATTACGAAGGGTTTAAACACCAAACAGAGGCACTGCTAATTAATTCATAATTAACAAGAAGTCCATGAAAAGATTTTATGTGGGAGAACAATATGATATTTTCTGGTTGTAGCTTAAAGAGAGATTCCCACAGACTGAAAATATTACTTTTTCCAGATTCTTTGGCATCCAAGTGTGGCCATGTACCCAAGTCCTGGCCAAGGAAATGTAAGCAGAAGTGTGAATATTTCCCAGACATTACCTTAAAAGGGAGAGAAGTCCTACTTCTTCCCCTTCCTCCTTCCTTCTGTGAGGAATATGGACATAGTGACACTTGAGGATCCATAGAGAAGTATGAATTAACCTCGGGAATACAAATCATATGAACTGAGGAATTAAATAAAGATTCTAGCTTTTAGATACTGTGGATCTTCTACAGTCTGATCTTGATTTCATACTTATGGACTATTCTTAAAGAGAAATAAATTTCTACTTTGTTTACACCATTTGGGGGCTGAGGGGGATTTTTGTTATAAGCATCTGGAGCAAATTCATGCTAATCAGTTGGGTATTCAGGAAAGTCAAGTGGGAGAATATAACCCTTTTACTTCCAATCTCAAACTTAGAAAACTCAACAGGAAACATAAATTCTACTTCAGAAACATCAGATGATAACAGGAGAGAAAATACTTAAGCTGTCCATCAAAAAGAATAAAATTAGGGACTAGAAAGGTTGAATAAGAATTTATTTATGAATGGTATTTATTTAAGAATGGTATTTATTATTTAAGTCAAAATTTTATTTCCAATGTTTATATAATTAGATCAACATTGTTCATTGCTAAATGTATCTGATATCCATTCTCTCTCCACATCTATTTTGTAACTTTTTTGCCACTATTTATTATAAAATATGAAAATTATGAAAAACAGCTGTCCTAAAAGAGTGCAATTTTGTTAACAGAAAGAGTAGTTCAATGGCATCTCAGCTGTGTTCACTATTTTCATTTGCGAATGTTATAGTTCTTAGCCTTTTAACTAAAGGAAGAACAAATGGAAGGGAATGGAAAGAGAAGATTATGCCCACATAGCCTTCAATGAAACACACTACCCAACCCACACTCACCCTTACATCCAAGACACACAAAATACTGTCCCCTTCTCTTGTCTTGCAACAGTAAGAGGAATTTATTTCAAGTACTTCATTCAACTACATTGAGCCCATCCCTAGGAATAGGATTCAGAGTCACAGCATCATCCAGAACAGAGACAAATAAACATCACATCCTCCACCCAAATGGCACTCTTCTTCCTGAGTGCTTCTTCTGGAGTATGAATTGAAACACTTTTAAAATAATATATTTTGCTCTGTCTGGTGTGGCTCAGTGGATTGAGTGCTGGCCTGCAAACCAAAGGGTCACCAGTTCAATTCTCAGTCAGAGCACATGCCTGGGTTTCAGACCAGGTTCCCAGTAGAGTGCGAGTGAGAAGCAACCACACACTGATGTTTCTCTCCCTCTCTTTCTCCCTCCCTTCTTCTCTGTCTAAAAATAAATAAATCAAACCCTTAAAAAATAATGTATTTTGACATCTGTGACTTAAGAGTTTATGTGCAATTTACAGTGAAAGAACAGCAAATAACGTGTATCAACTAGAAAAAAATGCTCATTTCCTATAAGTTCATATATGAATATTTCCTTAGTGCTGCTTCACCTTGATCTCTTTGATGAATTTGATAGCATTTGCTCCTTTCCCATCACTTTTTTCTTGTCTTACCTCCTGTGGGATGATTTTCCCCTACTTTTGTTTCTCTTTCTAACATTGCAATTGCTGCTCTATTTCCCAGGTAGAGCAGCAATTTGTCTTCCTCTTCCCATCTTGTAACTGTAGACTGTTATTTTATTAAGATCTCCTTCTTCAGGGTTAAACCCTAGGTCCTTTCATCTTCCCTACCTAAACTCACTCTGTTCTTTGGAAATTTCATCTACTCACATGGTTGTTATTGTTATTATTTATTCTTACAGTTGTCCCTTTTTTCTCCCTTTGCCTTCCTTTGTCCAGCATATCTCCCACTCCCACAGTCCATCCCCACCCTATTGTTCATGTCCATGGGTCATTCATACCTGTTCTTTGACAAATCCCTTCCCCTTCTTTCCACCATTCCCCTCTCTGACAGCTGTCAGTTTGTTCCTTGTTTCCATGTCTCTGGTTCTATTTTGCTTATGCATTTATTTCGTTCATTATATTCCTCTTTTAAGTGAGATCATATGGAATTTGTTTTTCATTGACTGGCTTATTTCAATTAGCATAATAGTCCCCAGTTCCATCCATGCTGTTGCAAAAGGTAGGAATTCCTCCTGCTGCATAGTATTCCATTATGTAAGTGCACCAAAATTTTTTAATCCATTCATCTACTGATGGGCACTTAGGTTGTTTCCAACACCTTGTACTGCATATAGCACTGCTATGAACATTCACCTAGTCACATGGTTTTAGTACTAACATCTATGTTAGTGGCAAACACGCTAATGCCTACTACAGGCAATACAGTACTCTGATACCTGTCACAACTTTTGCCTCTTATAAACCGTGGTCTTGCATCACCATCTGCCTGTATAGAACACTCCATGGGAAACTCACCAAAACTGATTCTTTAACATGCACACAGCTTCCCAAATGTGCACATCCCTTGTACCCACTATTTAAGGTAGTAGCAACAATACCTCTTCAGGCATTCAGGCTGAAAATGCTGCTGATCAAAAATCTTCAATAGCTTCCCATTGAAAACAAAAAAAAATGTTGAAATATTATTTAGGTCTTCAATCTGCTCCCAATATTAACAATTTTATCTATTTGTGCCATGAAGGATTCCACACCTTACAAAACTGAATACCGCTTCCTACATCACCCTTTGTTTAGTTTTCATTGTTTTCTCCAGCTAAAGGGCTCTCTTCCCTATCTTCACTTGCCAAAATATTAATTAGTATTTAGATGTTATGTCGAATGCTCTCTTTACTAAAATTGCATAAACAAATAAAACTCCATTTTTCTTTTGTGACATTTAACACTTTTTTAATAATTATATCTTGAGTACATGTCATTTTACTACATGACTGTACAATAAGTTTCAAAAGGTGGGATTTATATTTTACTCATGTTTGATTCCACTTCTCTGAAGCTCCTATTAGGGAACCATACATATACCAATTAATCAATCTGTACTGAATATATGAGTAAGTTAGTGATTGAGTAAAGTGAATTAAACAACTTACAAAAAAATCAGCATGAAATGTTCCCATGAGAATGTTTAAAAATGTTCTGTCTCATCCAAAACACATAAGACAAAAGATGCATGGAGAATCATGGGACTTGGGAATCACTAATATAGATGAGTATTTACTACATCATGAATCATACTGAAAAACTATTTCTAAAATATTTCTTAGAAACTAGATATTCCTCATTAGTCCTAATTTTCTACATGTTTATATCTAAAATCTAATGTTTTTATTATTTATATTATCATAAAAGCAAAAGATAGATAGCATTCAATTAGAATCACAGTATGCAGAAAAACCACCTCACAGTCTCATGAAATTAGTTACTCTCTCAGCCCTTGATGTCATCAAACATGGCTATTTTGTTCACCATTAGCTCACTGCACAGTGTCTCATGTCTAGTGAGTAATAAATGCATACACACCACATAATATCATTTTAAGTAAGGAGTAAAATGACCTCTGAAACGACTCCTGCTCTCCAACAGCATAACCATTGTAACAATTTTATACAATTTATTATATTTATGAATGCTTATAACTTCATTTCTACATGCTTACTATTCCTTTCCCTCTCTTTCATCCCATAGACATGTTTTAGGTACATGAAACAATGTTATTCATCTAGAAAATAAATATTTAATTAGACTGATATATCTGAGATGAATTTTAACATTCTGATATTTGCCATTGTCTGAAAGACTTTGATTTCAAGTATTTAAATTAAATTTCCTTGAAGGAACCATACACAATTCATTATATATACATGTGAAATGTAATAGAATTTCAAGTATCTGTTCTCCAGTCGTGGGTATAACCCCTAGATTTATGAGCATCACTCACATAGGATTGAGTACAACACAGGTATGGATACTGCAATTCCTCACCTCCCTTCCATTTCCCCACTCAGAACAATTTTAATCAGAGAAGCCATGTGGACTTCTCTGAGGAGACATATACATTTCAATATGTCAACTGCTCTATCAGGAACACGATTGTTTCTTGTTATTTCGTTGACATTTCTGGTTCTCTGCCAGATATTTTTTAAGGATTTGACAGTCCTCTTGCTTCCAGCTGATCTGTGGTACTGCAGTTTGTATTTCCCTTTGCTTCTGAATATCCAAGAATTCAGGGACAGACAGTGGCTCAGATGTCATAACTTCCTGTAGCAAACCAATTTAATGGTTTTGAAATATCTTTCACTTTCAATTTCCAACTGTAATAATAGTTGTTTTGAAATATCTTTCAATTTCCAACTGGAATAATAATTTGAAATATTGAAATAAACTAAGAAAATTGACCATCCATAAGATTTTATGCAGCCTTCTTATAGCAGTTTCAAAATGGGAAAATAATAAATCCTATCATGGTTAATTTTATGTGTCAACATCACTGGGCAACACAGTACTCAGATATTTAGTCAAACATTATTCTAGGTGTGTCTGTAAAGGTGTTTTTGAATAAGATTAATATTTGAATAAATAGAATAGAAGAAAAAAGCTCACCACTCACTCCCACAAGTAAGAAAGATTCCTCTTGACTGACAACTTCAGTTGGGTCATTGGCCTTTTCCAGCCTTCAGACTTGAATCCAAACATTGACTCTTTTTGAGTCTCCAGCCTAATGACTTTAAACTGGAGCTTATGCATCAACTCTCCTGGTTCCCAGGTCTTCAGACTCAGACTGGAACTACATGATCAGCAGATTTTAGGAGTTGTCATCTAGCATCATTACATGAACTAATCCCTTATAAGAAGAGTCTCTCTCTTGTCTCTTTCTGTCTTTCTCCCTCCAACCGGTTGACAAGGGGAAAAAAAGAAAAAAGAAACAAATGGAACTATATCAAACTAAAATGTGTTTAGACAGCAAAGGAGACCATCAACAAAATAAAAAGACAGCCCATGGAATGGGAGAATATATTTGCCAATATATGTGAAAGGATTAATATCCAAAATTTATAAAGAAATTACAAAACTCAACACCAAAAAAAAACCCCAAACAATTCAATTAAAAAGTGGGCAAAGGACCTAAGGATACACTTCTCCACAGAGGACATACAGATGGTAGATGGACAATATACATATGAAAAGATATTCAGTGTCATTAATTATCAGAGAAATGCAAATTAAAACCACAATGAGATATCACCTCACACCTGTCAGAATGGCCATCATGAATAAATCAACAAACAACAAATACTGGGGAGGATGTAGAGAAAAGGGAAAAATTTTGCATTGTTGGTGGGAATGCAGATTGATGCAGATTGGAAAGTGGTATGGAGATACCTCAAAAAATTAAAAATGTATCTGCCTTTTTACCCAGCAATCCCACTTCTGGGAATATATGCAAAGGAACCCAAAACACTAATTCAAAAGAATATAAGCATTCCCACCAACAATGCAGTTTTGTTCACTGCAGCATTATTTACAATTGCTAAGATATGGAAGCAGCTCAAGTGTTTTATGAGTGGATAAAACAATTATGGGAAATTCACACAATGTAATCTACTCAGCCATAAAAAAAAAAAAGAAAATTTTACCCTCTGAAACAGCATGGATGGACCTGGAGAAAATTATACTAAGTGAAATAAGCCAGTCAGAGGAAGACAAATACCATATGAATTCATTTATAGGTGGATTCTAATGAACAAACTGAACAAGTAAAATAGACTCAAAGATAGAGAGTACGATGACAGCTATTGGTGGGGGATGCAGTTAGAGGGGTGGCAGGATCGAACAAAAAGGAAAAAGAACCCATGGGCATGGACAACAGTGTGGTGATTGCAGGAGGGAAAGGGATATAAGAGGGTTAAATGGTAATGGGAAAAATGCAATAATTTTTACATTTTTTCAGATGAACACCAGAAAACATGTACAAAAGAGATCGTAGCAGCATTATTTGAGATAGAAAAATACTGGAAACAAGCCAAATAATCATAAAAAGGATGCTGAGTAAATTATTTTGATATGTTCACATAATAGAATAAGAAAAAGGAGTGAAAATTAATACACTAGTGTTATACATGTGAACATAGAAACATCTCCAAAAATGAGTGGTAGATTGAAAAAAGCAAATACAGAAGAATTCATATAGTATGATACCCTTTATCTGGATTTCATAACAACAAAAATTAACAGTATTGTGTTTATATTATATATATGTGTGTGTGTATGTGTGTATGTATACACACACAAACATATGTGTGTATACATATAGATATATAAATTTGGAAAACCAGGAGCATAATAAACATAAAATTTAGGAGAAGGGCCAAGTCAAGGAACATGTATAAAGGACCCAAGGACAAAGTCAATGGGACAGGTGGGGGAAGGATTTAATGTGGGAGGTGGGGGGTGGGTAAGGCAGGGGAGAGTGATGGGGAGAAATGGGGACAACTATAATTAAACATTAAAAAATATTTTTTTAGAAGTTTAAAAAAATTTAGAATAGTGTTTACTCTTGAGAGAAGGAGGGAAGCAGGCAAGGGCAAGGAACAGTATAGAAAGGGTTATAATTGTATTGGTAATATTATTTTTCTTAAACTTGGTAGAGGATACACAGGTATTTGATTTATCATTTTTAATGTATCAATTAATTCATTATATATCCTTTTTATAATTGTGATATTTCATAACTTAAATAAATGTACACACAACAAAGATACAGAGAAAATTATTCCATTTAAACAAAGCAAGAAGATTAAATTAACTTAATAAAGCTATATGGCCACCACTTTGATGCCTGTGTATTAAAAAGAAGATACCAGAAAATTTTATGAAAGAAACATGAAGTGCATTGGAAAAAAGAAATTCTTGTTCATGCTCTGAATTTATTCCACTTTAGTAAAATTTCACTATTATATAAATTTAATAGCTAATATAATAATTATAACTAACAAGATAGGAGATATATTGCTTTTGCATTAAAAATCATTCACTTTAATAAGCAGTTGTTTTGGTCTTTCACCACCTGACTTATTTCACTTAACATAATGCTCTCCAGATTCATCCATGCTGTCTCAAAGACAAATACCATATGATCTCACCTATAGGTGGAATCTAATCACCAAAACAAACAAGCAAGCAAACTATAACCAGAGACATTGAAATTAAGAACAAACTGACAGTAACCAGAGGGGAGGTGGGAGGGTACAATGTAGGGAAAAGGGGGAAGGGTTCTCAGGAACAAGTATAAGGGACACATGGACGAAACTAAAAGAGGGTGGGATCAACGGTAGGAAGCGGGGATGGCTGGGGTGGGGGGGAGTGATGGGGGCAAAACAGAGACAACTGTACTTGAAAAACAATAAGAAATGTGGAAAAAAATAAGCAGTTATTTTATTACCTTCTGTAGTCCAATAATAAAGTGTATCATTGTTTTGATTATTGAGTCCTAATACTGAATTCTTATTTAGTTCCTTAAAATTCAAATCAATACATCCCAGGACAGTCCTTACTTTATTTATTTTGCTTAAGGTTATTTATCCTGAGTGTATTTTTCTGCTGTGCTTTCTGAGCTCTTTAAATCTTATTTTATGTTTCTAATTATAGTTGTGTACTGAACTATAACTTAAAAGTGGCATATAGTAGTAAAGAACATAGATTTGGGTCCTACCTCCTGCACTCAGCCTTTGCAAAGTCATTAAGCTCTATATGCCTCTGTTTCCTTATCTTTAAAATGAGGATAAAAGCAGCACCATCCACATGGGATTGTTGGAGGACTAAGAGAATTAATATGTTGAATATGTGCTTAAATACTGCCTGGCAAACAGTAAGTACTTATATAAGTTTTAGCTATTATAATTGATGTTGGCAGTAGTAGTGGTATGAGCAGTATAAGTGACTTCCAGAATATTCCAAGCATCACAGTGTTGTCTTAGTGGTTAAAAATTTCAAAGAACAGAAATATTCAGTTAAGTTAATATGTCTAGGAATTATATGTTGGGTAAATCTAGGAACATACATATATTTAGTTAATAGTGATACATTTTTAGACATACCACTCTAACTAAATATTTTAGTTCTTTGATATTTTAACTACAAAAATAGCACTGAGATGCTTGAGACATCCAGTTTGTGTATTTCCACCTGGTATTTTCCCATTTATTTCTGTCGCCTAACCTCTGGGAAAAAGATAGAGAGAAAAAAGGAGGAAAGGAAAGAGGAGTAGTAAGAGGAGACTTCCATGCATGTTGTTTCTACTTCATGTGATAACATGAATAAACATTTGAGAAATTACCTTGTTTAGGGAACTGATAGAATATATTGGCTTTTGAACATGAAACATCTAAACACAATCTGGGTATGTTTATAACCTGAAATGTCATCATCATAGCAGCAATTTATGAAGTCATATGATATTTTTTTTCAAAGAATATCATATTACATATGGTCCTCAATTTGACCTTGAAATTTTTCATGTGCAGAAATTCTCAAGATGAGCAAACTATGATGTGAGATTTTTAAATGGAGTTTATAATTACAGTTGATCTTTTAAAGATAATAGCCTATATTTGTTTCATATGTGTTTCCTAGAATAAAACCTTCACATGGGAATAAACACTAAATGTCATATTAAACTTCATATGTGCCATTTTACCTGAGCTGAGCTATAAGCTTGCATCTAAGTATTCAGATACATTTGACAAATGTGCATGGCCATTGCACTAACGGATCACATTATTTATTGGCTTCACATTGCACGCAAGGCTCTGCATGGCTGCGGCAAACCTTTGGAAGGGGTTAGGCCCAGAGCCTAGAGCATTGCCTATCCTTTCCCCCGAGAGCTTTCTACAGTGTATGGCCACCATAACAGTCTCACGCACAGGAACAAATGTAGAATCATTTGTTTGCCAGTTTTACTAAGGCAGTGCTTTTTAACTCCAATTCATGTTGAAATAATTGAAGGTAATTTTGAGAAATACTGAAGCCCAGGTGCCAGCTCCAGAGTTTTAATTGTTCTGGGATATGGCACTGACAGTGGCAATTTCTGAAATATTCTAGTGCATCAAAGGAGCAAACAGGTACTAATCCAAGTTGTGTAGAAACAATGTGTGTGGTGCTACCATTCAGATTGTTTAGTAATGTTTTCTTTTCAATGACAAAGGCTAGAAATAGACATTTTCCTAAGAAGATATTAAATTGGCTTTTCTGAAATATGCTTAGAAATTATTGCTATTAATATATAAGATTGACATGATATGATCAACAGAGGGTGTTAGAAATATGGCCAACTTTCAATAAGGCAAATTTATTTACTGAAGTTATTTCACACAAACATGCCGTTCTCGTGAAGCCATTTCCTGTAGCTCCACATCCAAGGTGTTACTAATTGAAAAGATGCTTAGACCAAAGGGGGAAAATTACGTTACAGTGAGTGAGTGGTTCCTTTAAGCTCTTATCTAATCAAAGAATAAAACCGTAAATTAATAATTTTTCTAAGAAGTTTGTGGTACTTAACATAAAGAAAGACTTTTTTTAAGTTCTCTTCATCTCTCTGTGGGCTTGAAAGCTCTGAAGCTCAGAGGATAGGACACATCTGAGGTTAGGAGGACCCCTGCAGAACATCCCATCACAATGCTGCAGTGATAGCCCTGACCGTTCTGCCCATGTTTCTGAGTATTTCCAGAATAAGGCAAAAGAGAAATGGTGTGTGTAAAAGAAAGGCCATAATAAATAAAGTAATAAAAGGACATATGCCTGAGCTTGGATCTTTAAGTAGAAAGGGCCCTCCCTGAGTGCAGAGCATGAATATTGATACAAAGTGTGCACCTTCACATATCCTAGGGAAGATTCTGAATTGTAGCTACAGAAGAAATCCCATAGGCTGTATAGAAAAATAAAATATGTATCTAAAAGGAAAGAATATTGGGCTATCTTTATATTTCTCATCAGCGAGATTAATGCTAGAAAACAAAGGGGCAATGTTGCAGAGTTGTGCATGACAAACTTTGTGGCCATGAGCATAAACCCAGACAAATTTGTCCATGCACATGGGCAAAAAAAGGCATATTCAGGCACATCAGGATTCAGAAAATATAGCACTCAGTCAGCTTTTTGAAAGTATTTCTTGAGAGAGTGCTCTGAAGAAACAAAGTAAATAAAAACATCAGCATTGTTCTCAGTAGAATATTTTGAAATTCTCAAAAGAGAAACATACAACCTTATGAATTGGAATGGGAAAAGATCTATAATTTATTAAGGAAAGGGGATGATGTTAAAATAGTAAGTCCATTATGATCCATTTTGGAGGTATAGATAAAACAGATACCATCTGAATTCTGAAAACTGGTATAGTCAGTGCTTCTCTTTGCAAAGGGAAAGAAAGATAATAGAGAAAAAATAGCTGACACATTGGCAGACACCTGCTTTATTTTTTAAATCCCATCCATCTTGAGAATTAATAAATACAGCTTTATCTGCTCAGACTGGAATAGTAGCTCTGAGTTTTATATGAAGTTTGGGTCAGGGAAGCCATTCATCTGCCCAGCCTAGATTACAAGAGCTCTGATTTGGGGTTTAGGGACAAATCTCCCACCACATGTTGCTTTTGTTTGCATCTGCATACATCTCTCTCCCGTTCCCCGGGACCTTGGAGGAAGGGTGGTGGAGGTTGAATAAAGCATCCAGACTTGATCAAGACCCTCTCCAACACTGTCATGTTGTCCCAGCCTCCTCCACATTTGAGACTGGTGGGAAAGATGTCTTGGCTTCACTCAGACTGTGTTCACCTTGACTTATTTTCAGACCAGCAAACAGTGGTGAAAAGATTAGTCATAAACTTAGATAAAAGTGAAAGTCTATGTAGATTTTTTATCTTTGTAATTTTTCATTCAAACAAGGCCAAAATTGGGGGTCAAATGCCATCTTCATAGAGCTAAGAACCAGCCATATTTTTTGAGAATTAACAAAGAAACTTACTCACACTTCTTCACATACATCTCAAAGTAGTAGCCTAGAAATAAACATTTATGACTATGTAGATATTTATTGCATTTTATTTATAATTATAAAAGCTAGTTTTAAAATGTAAAAATATTTATGCAAATTATGACATTTCCACTCCATGGAATATTATACAGCCTCTAGAATTATAATTATAAAAATTTATCAAACTTTAGAAATACTTTTAACATAATTTAATGAAAAAAGCAGAAATAACAGACAAAACTGCATCTGCCCTTATCATTTTAATTTTGCAAAATAGCTATTCAAATAGACAATAACCAGAAGAACCTATAAATATGAGAATTGTTCTTTTTTTGAAAGAACAGTACTTTGGACATTATTATTTCTCAGTTGTTTCATTTTTCATTTAGTAGTCCATTATTTTTGCTCAGATATGTCTAATAAAAGCTCTTTAAATTTTGAATACATCCTAAATGTAAGTCATTTTGATAGATGTATGTAGCAGTGTAAAGGTACCATTTAAAATGCAAGTCCTACCTCTCAAACTTATGTTTTATGTGATTCATGGAAGACACGTACAGTATATGCAATTTTTGTAAAAAGTTAAGTGTTAGGTACTCTCAGAACTAAGAAAGAAATATTTAAAATTCATTTTTAAGAGAGAATAACACCTACAAGTGGAAGTTACCTCAAGACAAAATCCCTAGGTTAATGCAGGAAAAACAGGATTTAATTCTAGTTGAATATAATGGTTCCAAATTAATTTACCAAAAAGAAAGATACCTAAAGAAAGAAGTCAGCAGAAAGGATTTATTTAGTATGAAACCATGGAAAAATAAGATCACAAGGTAGGAACTAGTAACACCCATCCAATACTGTCCTCAGGAAAGGAAACTATTCTAGCAAGGGGAAGCATGTGTTCTTGGCAGGCCAGTCGTGTAGTGGAGGTGGATGCACGCAAATATCACCACTCAGTGCAAATAGCTACCAAGGTTTTTAACTCATTGTCAACTTTTTTTTCACATATAATATTATCTTGTATTAGTTTCTGGTACACAGCATATTGGTTAGACAATCATACACTTTACACAGTGCTCCCCCTCCTATTTTTCCAGTAAACATCTGTCACCATACACATAGTTATTACAGTATTACTGACTATACTTCCTATGCTGCACTGTGCACTCCCATGCCTATTTTGTAACTAATAATTCATACTTTATCTCTTCACCTTTTTCACCCAGTCTCCCAAAACCCCTCCCCTCTGGCAACCATCAGTCTGTTCTCTGCATCTATGAGTCTTTTTCAGTTTTGTTCATTTATTTTGATTTTTAGATGTAATGTAAAAGTGAAATCATTCAGTATTTGTCTTTCTCTGACTTGTTTCACTTAGCATAATACCCTCTCGGTCCATCCATGCTAACTCAAATGATAAGGTTTCATTCTTTATCATGGTCAAGTAATATTCCATTGTATATAAGGACCATCACATTTTTATTCACTCATCTATTGCTGGGCACTTGGATTTTTCCATATCTTGGCTATGGTAAATAATGCTGAAATGAACATAAGGTATAAATTTTTTTTTTAATTAATGTGTTGAGTTCCTTTGAATAATACCCAGAATTTGAATTACTGGACCATAAGGTAGTTCCATTTTTAATTTTTGAGGAAACTCCATACTGTTTTTCATAGTGGCTATACCAATTTGCATCCCCGTCAACAGTGCATGAGGGTTTCTTTATCTCCATATCTTCACCAACACTTGTTTGTTGATTTATAGATAACAATTCTGACAGCTATGATATGATATCTCATTGTGGTTTATTTTTTTTTAAGATTTTATCTATTTATTTTAGATGGAAGGGAGGAAGAAAGAGATGGAGAGAAACATCACTGTGTGGTTGCCTCTTGCGTGCCCTCTACTGGGGACCTGGCTTGCAACCCAGGCATGTGCCCTGATTGTGAATCGAACCAATGACCCTTCAGTTCACAGGTCAGTGTTCAATCCACTGAGCCACACCAACCAGGGCTCACTGTGGTTTTAATTGTCCATCACTCCCTTTATGTTCATCAATATTTGCTTTATATGTTTAGGGACTTCTATGTTGGGTGCATAAATGTTTACAAGGGTTTTATTCTCTTGTTGAATTGGTCCCACATTATCATTACGAATTATCCGTAATGTCTCTTATTATAATCTTTGTTTTAAAGTTTATTTTGTCTGATATAAGTATTGCTACACCAGCTTTTTTTATCTTTCCATTTTTATGAAATATCTGTTTCCATTCCTATACTTTCAGTATGTTGGGTGTCATTCCATCTGAAGTGAGTCTCTTGTAGATAATATATATATATGGGTCTCTTTCTTGTCCATGTAACTACCCACTGTCATTTGATTGGAGAATTTAATCCATTTACATTTAAAGTAATTATTGATAGGTATGCACATATTGCTATTTTGTAATACAATTTGTGGTCATTTTTATTCTTTCTTCTTCTTAAAGAAATTCTGTGTTATACTCATTTGGTGATGATGAACTTCTTTAGCTTTTTCTTGTCTGGGAAGCTCTTTATTTATCCTTCAATTTTCAGTTGTTGGGTAGAGTAATCTTGGTTGTAAGTCTTTGTTTGTCATCACGTCAAATATTTTTTGCCAGTATACCTTCTGGACAAACTATTGCTGTTGAGAAATCAGCTGACAAGTCTATGGGGGCTTCCTTGTAGGTAAGTAATTGTCTTTCTCCTGCTGCTTTTATGATGCTTTGTTTTCAACATTTGATATTTTAATTACAATGTATCTTGGTGTGGTCCTCTTTGGGTTCCTCTTGTTTGGAACTCTCTGCACTTCTTGGACATGTGTGTCTTCTTCCTTCACCAGGTTAAAAAAGTTTTCAGTTATTTTTTATTCAAATAGGTTTTCAATCCCTTGCTCTCTCTCTTTCTTCTCATACCTCTATAGTGGGATGTTGTTCTGATTTATTTTGTTCCATAGATTCCTTAAAGTATCCTCATTTTTAAAATTCTTTATTCCATTTGCTGCTCTGAGTGTGTGTTTTCTACCTTGTCTCCCAAATTGCTAATTTGATCCTCTGATTCATCTGATCTGATGTTGTTTCCTTCTAGTGTATTCATTTCAGATATTGTATCCTTCATTTCTGACTGATCCTTTTTATGGTTGATATGTCATTTTGTATTCTTACTATTTCTTTATTTAAGTTCTTACTAAGATCATCCATTCTTCCCCTAATTTCCTTGAGCGTTCTTATAACCATTTTTTTGAACTTTGTATCTGATAGAGTGCCCCCATGTCATTTAGTTTTTTTCTAGAGATTTCTCCTTTCTTTTATTTGGGGCATATTTCTTTGTTTCTTCATTTTGACTGCTTCTCTGGATTTGTTTCTGCATATTAGAAATATCTTCTTTGTCTCCCAGTGTCAGCTTAATGGCATTATATCAGTAGGCCTCCTGTGGGGCTCAATAGCACAGTCTCCTATTCACCTGAGCTAGTTGCTCCAGGTATGTCCCTTTTGTGGGTTATGTGAGCCCTCCTGTTGTAGTTGAGTCTTGATTGATTTCACCCATTCAGGCTGACTGTGGTGAAATTGGTCCTGATCACAGTATAGGAGTTGCTGTCTGGAGGCTGACTCCATGAAGTGGAGTTCCCCCCAGCAGGGTCTGAGGCTTGCTGATTTCTCTCTCTCTCTCTCTCTCTCTCTCTCTCTCTCTCTCTCTCTCTGTCTCTGTCTGTCTGTCTGTCTCTCTCTCAATGTGCCACTTGTGCTCTGAAGCCCACCACCAGGTATGGTAGTTCTGGGGCCTCTTGGGAGGGATACTACTGTAGGTCAATGTCTGATGCTACCTGTGACTGGTGCTGGGATAGCTGTTAGAAACAACAAAGTGATCCATGGTTGGTGGCTGCCTCTGTTGAGCCTGGGTGCACATGGGAGGGAACAAGCTGCATACCAAGTCTGGTTCCCACCAGTAATAAGTCTAGAACAGGGCATCAAAATACTCAAGGCATCCCAAGATCTACCTCCATCTGTGGGCTGCTTATCAGGCTTAGTCACTGAAAGAGCCTGTGAATTCATTGCCAACTCTTAACTCCTTGCCAACAATTAGCTGATTAATAGTCCTAGCAAGTTTAATAAAGAAAGAAGTATGCCCTTAAGTTTGTTGAAAACATTCTGAGCTGGGTGAACTTCTGTTAGTTTTCACTGAGAAATAATGAATTAACATTGTGCTCATTGTAACAATCTTGTTACTATAAGCCACCTATGGAGGACATGTCCCCTTAGAACCCTGACAACATGAGTCTCTGCCCTTGCAAAGCTGAGGATTGAACACTTGAGAAAAGTGGCTGCTCTGAGATCACCCTGCTTTTCTTTGCCCTGCCTTATGGCCAGAGTATTTTCTTAAATACAAGCATGCGTTCTCCCTTCAAAATGCAACTTCCCTCACAATGACCCAGAAAGTAGAGTAGGTGGAAGCAAGTGGTAAAACAGAGAAACTGACAATCAAGATGCAGACACAGAAGAAGGAAGGTTCTGTTCCAATAAAAGCATTGGGAATAGAAGGGCCATGACTTATGAGGACGTGCAAGGGAGGGAATTATTAAAAAACCTTGGAAGAAGTTAACATTAGTGATAAGCTTTTAAAGGTGAATGAGATTTTGCTACACTGAGAGAAAACAAATTTTTATTCCCTTGAAGGTTGGGGATTCAAGCGGTTGGGGGAAAGGCAGATAGTGATTACATATGCAGTGACTTATGGGAAAGGGCACTACTGCTGGGTATTGCTACCACAACCAGCACATGCTGCCAGAGAATCCAGCCTAAGATGTAGAGACAGATGTGGTAATATGTGAAGTACAGCCACAGAAAGAACAAATACATGAAATTCCAATATCTAAAGTAGATTGCAATCTACTGTTTGGAAAACCCTGAAATAAAAGGAATATACTGAGCTGCTCTCAAAACATAAAAGATATAAGTTGCTTTTCTCACTATAAGATTTGCCAAAATGCAGCTGGTATTTTTCACCCAACACAAGTAAAGAGAAAGAAGTACATTGTTGGTTTGGGAGGAGCTTTGGTACAAGAGAATTTCTCAATATAAAATATACTTTCATGTACTCAAATATACATACATTCAAACTGGAAACTATATTCTTATTAAAATATGTTTAATTGATAAAAAGGAATATATTATACCAGTAATATATTATTTCTTTATTTGGTAACATTATTTTAATTATATTTTTAGTGAATATTTTTAAAAGAATAACAAAGTTCCAAAAAAGAAACAAGTATAGTAGAAGTATTTTTTTTTAACATTTTGAGAATAGGTTGCCAACCTGATTCCCTATTTCCCTGAATATTTGGTCTGTGTTTCTTACAAACAAAGACATTCTTCTATATTTCAACAATACAATCAACAAAAGCAGAAAATTAACCTAAATACATTACTACCATCAGACCACATTCAAACTTTTTCCAATGTTGCAATAATATTTTATTTCATACTTGTTTTACTATATTAATTTTTGGTGCATTACATGATTCAATATTTTCATGTATTGTAAAATGATCACCACAATAAGTCTAGTTAACATTTATTACCACACACAAATTTTTTTCTTGCCCTGAGAAAGTTTAAGGTCTACTCTATTAGAACTTTCCAATATACAGTATAATATACATTATTCAATATATAGTTGTCATGCTGTATATTATATCACCATGACATTTATTTTATGACTAGAACTTTGTACCTCTTAAACCCCTTCACCAATCTCCCATTTCCTGCACTTAGCAAACACCAATCTGTTCTCCATCTATGAGTTTACTTTTTTGGTTTTTTAATTTAATTCCACATATTAGTGAGATCATTTGGTATTTGTCACTGGTTTATTTTACTTAGCATAATACACTCAAAATCCATTCATGTTGTTACAAATGGCAGATTTCCTTCTTTTGTGACTAAATAATATTCTATTGTGTGTATATATGTATATATATGTGTGTGTATCATATCTATATATGATATATACATATATATATTTATATCACACCTTCTTTATCCATTCAGACCTCAAAGGACACTTAGATTGCTTTCATATCTTGTTTATTGTTAATGATGCTGCAATGAACATGAGGGGGCAGATACCTTTTCCAGTTAGTGTTTCTATTCCCTTTGGGTAAATAATCAGAAGTGGAATTGCTGGATCATATGGTTGTTCTATTTTTAATGTTTTAAGGAACCCCCATGTTGTTTTCCATAGTGATTGCACCAATTTACCTTCCCGCTAACAGTACATGTGGATTCCTTTTCTTCACTCCCTCACCAACATTTATTTCCTGTCTTTCTGACAATAGACATTCTAACAGGTGTGAGGTGATATCCACTGTGGTTTTGATTTGCATTTCCATGATGATTAGTGATATTGAGTGCCTTTACATGTACTTTTCGGCCATCTATTTGTATTAGAAAAATGTCTATTGAGATCTTCTGAACATTTTTTAATTAGATTGTTTTTTTCTGTTGAATTATAGATTATTCCTATTACACAACAGAATATATCCATATGTTGAGCTAGATATAAAGCTCATGTTTATTAGGTAACTGTCCGTTGTACCCTCTATGTGATATTAAGAGGAATTAGACCCATATTTTTGGCTAATATTGAAGTTATTTGAATGTCAAGTTAGCAGTTGATAAATTATACATTGTTCAATTTCCTTGATACAGATTTTGTAATGTCATATCCCTCATCTACATACATATGTACATAAACATATATAAAGACACACAAATACATACATATGTATATATATGTATGCCACGTTATAAAGGCTGAAGCATCAACTTATGGAGTTCATAAATAACTCTTGCAGTATGTGTCCTTACTTCTCAGTAGCTAAATATATAAAATCAATGTACTGAAATAAATTTCCCATTAAAGATATCTTGTTAATTAAATATTTCTAATATATAAGTCATAAGTTGTCCTCCAACATGTGTCTGTGATTTGGGGATGTAACTGCAAACACTAGGAAGAGTTGCTGTCTCAGTGTGTAATATATCTTAACTCATTGTTCTTTCACTTAATCAATGCCTGGCATGTTTATAGACTCACCCTGATGCTTGAGTAGAGCACTTTTACACTCAGGCATGGGTGTAAGTCTCTATCTGAAGCTACAGATATTTCTTGTAATATATATAACACTAATTTTAATCTGTCACAAACAAAACTGTATATAAACTTTATCTCTCTTAGGATAATTTTCAGTACATTTGGAAAACTAGAATAGATATTATTTACAAAGTTTATGAAACAATGGGGACACTTATGCAGTACTCATCATTTTGGGAATTGGGAACAAATAATTTAGAGAACAATTTGTCACTACAAAGTTAAGATGAACATCAATATCCCAGCAACTAAGAAACTTTAGCTGTAAAAAGACCTCGATTTTAGACAAAACCCTCATGTGTGGTGGAAGTTAACCACAACCTCTGTGGTTAAAGATGCATGACTCTAAAAGAAGAAAATGAGAAACAGCTCACAAGTTCAGTAACAGTAAAATGAACAAATAAATGGTGAACAATAAATTTATTGTATATTCATACAATAAAATGTATGCAATGGCATTTGAACAATTCATAAAATGGAATTTTGTATATTCATATAATGTGTTGTGTAAAATGAAGTAAATTAAGCTACACACATCAGTATGGATAAATCTTAAAAATACGGTGTTGACTAAAAAAAGCAATTACCATATACACATTGCATTTCCATTCTTCTAAAACCAAAAAACATCAGACCTAAACAATACGGGGTAAGGCAAAAGTAGGTTTACAGTTATCAGTGCACAAAACACAGGGTTTATTCTTGTACTATTACTTATTAATTATTGCATTATTTTCCACACAAACAACTGTAAACCTACTTTTGCCAGTCCCTGTATATTATCTAGGGCTGTCCTAATATCTGATGAACTGATTAAAAACACCAAATGGATGAATACATGAAGTACTAGACAATAATTACTCTGAGAGGAGAGGACCCTCTGAAAGACCCTATGGAAGGTTTCAAAAATACTGGGTGGTGTTTATATTGGTGTTAATTGTATTAGTATTATTCTTTACACTGTACATGTTATATACACTCACTCTATAGGTTAGGTTTCCCAGTGAGGAAAACTGCAAAAGATAAGCTCTCTCCTACCCCATATTACTTTGGATATTCTGGGAAAGAAAATATTAAAAATGTAGTTTTTCTCTGACTTACTAGGAATTAACACTACTCATACAAGTACAAGTTGTAAAAATACCTGATAAATTCAAATTAAGCCTCAAAGACCTTTCTCTGAAAGGTCTTCAAATAATCATAGACTGGTCATCTTTCCATGCTGTGCCTCTGCCATTGGCAGGTGCCCTGGAGTCTTTCTGCTTCCAAGACTCTCAAGTCCCAGAGGCAACCTTTTGAGTGGCAACATAACCTGCATTTAGCAATAACGGTGTGAACTTTCATTTTAATCTATGCTTCTTTCAATCTAACACAACCCACTTTAACTTAAATCGGCTCATAATTATATAAGGGAAATATAATACGGCATTACTTTGATAGTTCTTGTGGGTTTATTAAATAACAAACATCATACTTTATAACTATTGTGATTCTGCTTCCCAAAGCCTTATCACCAACCAGAAAGGACTTCCACAGAGACAATATCTAACTCATACTTATATCTTTGCATTTTCTCTACTCTTCAAATTCTGAAAATATGTATTAAAAGTGCTCTTTTTCTAAAAGGTACAATCTTGGCAAAGTTCATATATAGGATTGATATGATAAATTTTGTGAATTTGTAAATATTTTATAGACTTCAGTGTTATGATTTTGAGTTATGTTTTATCTAGTTTTATGTTAGAAATTCTAAAAGCCATAATTTTAAAAGCTTACAAGTCACACTGAAAAGTTATAGAAAATAAAGCTAAACATGTAGATATTTTTAGTTGATATTAACAGACATTATTGCTTTCTCTTGGGATTATTTTAGTGCCTTAATTACAGTAAATTAGAATAATTAGAGAGAAATTATATGCACCCTACAATTCCCTAAAGCCTTTATCCTGCCTTTTAGTCAGATAATGAATGTTAATATCAATAATTGATACATTCTGAGTGCCTACAAATCTTCATATCTTCCATTTTTCTTTTTAATTTTGCTCCAGATTATTTCAGACATTATTTCTGACATTATTTCTTCGCTCTAAAGAGCACTAATTAAGCTTTTTGGTGAACCTGATTGCAAATAAAACAAAGCAATTCCATAGTAACAGAGAGGCTTATGCATTTCTTTTTTACTTTTTACCTTTATGGACTCAAGTAAGTGCAGTCTCTCCAGCAAATGTAGCCAAAGCTTTTGATTCTGTTTGTTTTTATGAACATGTGTTCAGTGCTTAAGATTTTTATAAAACATGTTGGGTTACACTTTAGACATAGATGTACTGTCAGACATAGTAATTGGAAGCCATATTCAAACAGGTAGGATATCGATGAAGACTGAATATACATTTAATATTTACTAGTATATGAAGAGTGCATACAATATGCCAGGTCTCTGCTGGGTTCTGGTAATATGGTGGGGTTTTGTATATATCATATCCTATCACCTTTGCTATTGTAAACTTTATAAAAAATTGCAGGTGTGATGCACCTTAGCGAAAGGGAAATATAGGTGCTCTAATAGGAGGATGTGACAGAGAAACTATTCTGGTCTGAGAAGCCAGAAGAGACCTTGCTGGGGAAGCAATAGGTCAGGGGCGGGCTGGAGGAAACACGGGCTCAGGCAGCAGAAGAGACTTTCAGGTGAAGGGTACAATGTGCACCACGTGTGTAGAGAGAGACCATGTTTGGCTCCAGGGACAGGGAGGACTCTGCTGTGGCTGGAACACAGAATAAGGTGTGTGTTTGCAGACTTGTCTGGAGGGGGAGATGGGAGCCAGGCAGGTAAGGCCTCGGAGGCCATATTGTGCCTCTCACGGGAAAAAATGTTCATTCTCAGGGCAATGAACAGAAATTCAAACAAAAGTAAAATGGAGCACCATTCTGTGCCTAGCAAACTTAGTTATGGGAATAAAACATTGGCAAGCACCTTTGTTTGTGTGAACTTACACACTAGTACCACCCACCTTCTCTCCACATGTAGATTCAATAAACCAGTGTTCAAATATTAGTTTACTGATGCGTGTGGCAATTAGTAAATTTTCCTCACCTGGTTAAGCCTCAGTTTCCTCGTCTCTAAATCTGTCATGACCATACCTACCTCAGAGAGGTGTTAGGGAAATTCAATGAGATAGTGAATGCAAAAGCCCCAGGCCACAGTGAACAACTGGCACGTGTTATATTATTCCCTCAGTAAATACTGTTTCCACTCAGCCTCCATCACACTAACTCCTATATGTGCAAGATGCCAGAGGTGGGTTGTGTAAGACAAGGGTCACTTATTATCCAATCTAGTCAGACACTGGCAAAGCCCCAAACAACCACTCAGCCCTCTCTACCATCCCTGCCTTTTTCTTAAATACTTAAAGCATCAGACAGTTCTCACTACTGGCACAGCAAAATGTTGTTTCACAACCCTGCTTCTGAATCCATACCTTCCCTTTGCTATCAGCAAAGGGTAATGCAGAAAAAAATACAAAGTAAATTATTCAGCTTCTTTTTCAGTTCTGATTTTACTACTGGAATGACCACATAATTTCCCATTCAATTAAGGACATTTCTGAGTACATAGGGAACACTATTAAAAATAATTCTTGGGGAAAACTGGAATATATAGTCATCCTAGCTATAATACAAATCACAAATACAAAAAGAATGTATAGTAAGGTTTACCCTGGACCAGTCAATTGTGGTCAAGAGAGTAGAGAAGTGAAGATTAAAATACCATCCCTGGCTACTGTGTCTCAGTGGATTGAGTGCCAGCCTGAGAACCAAAGGGTCGCTGGTTCAATTCCCAGTCAGGACACATGCCTGGGTTGCGGGCTAGGTCCCCATTTGGGGGCATGTGAGAGGCAACCACACATTGATGTTTCCCTCTCTGTCTTTCTTCCTCCCTTACCCTCTTTCTAAAAATAAATAAATAAAATCTTTAAAATACCAGTAATTTCTTGCTTCCCAGATTTTGTTCTAGGTATCATTAATAATTAGAGAACACAAAAGTCAAAAAACACTAGGCAGATGCAAATCTAAAACTAATCTCTATGCTGGTTTTATACTTCCATCAGTCTACTCTTACCTTACCTTATGATTGACATTGGTGTCAAATATAAATGTTATGAGTTGTTAGGTCCTAACAGCAGATGTTAGTGTATATTGTTACGGCTACTGCCCTAGCAATATTTAAACATTATTGTTTAAATGTTGTCAAAAACAATTTCAAAAGCCCTTTTAAACATTATTTAAAAACAAAAAATTCCATGTTCATCTGTCAGACATTTATTTCTATAAAATGTAGAATAAATTTTAATATTGTATGCTCTCTTCAATTTTGAATGTTAAATGGTGATTTCCTTATGCAACAAATGTTTATTGAGCATTACAATAGCTACTGCATTAAGTATGGAGTGAACTCAGACCACATTCTAGGAAAAACTCTTGACTTCTTGGGGCATGCAGTAAGTGGCTGACATCACAGTGCACTTTGATAAAGTACGAGAGCTCTGACAATATATTTGAGGCAGGTCTAAGCCCATCTCACAGTTATTAGCACAGTGCAATATCTATGCTCTGACTCAAAGTATGAATAAGATTTAGCTCTGAAAAACAGAGTGGATAGAAATAATATTGAGAGCAAAGGAGAAGCCTGTGCAAAAGTATTGAGAGAATAGGAGATGTTACAGGATTTCTTAACAGAAAAAAAGCTACAGGTTCTGAAGGATGCTGAGGTTAGGTGCCACCCCTCCCTTCAGCTGGATGAAGAGGGAGGACCCTGAGCCCTGACCAAATTCCCATACAGATACCCTCATGTGAGCAGACCAAGGATTCGGGGACTATTTTATTCTTTGCAAAGTGGCTCCAAAACTCTACCATGAAAATGATAGGAAGTAGTGAGGAAATTGGGAAAAGGTATAATCAAAACATCAATCAAAGACAACTTGTAAAACACCTGGAAAGGAACTGTCTGATTTAATTGACAATGTTATGCATGAATTAATGAAAATAGAGATTATGCCTAACAGCCTTAATTAATATGTATGTCTGGAAAAGTGTTTGCATTCTAACAAATTTGTCTATTTTAAAACTCTGTTGTTAAGGTACAATGCTTTGCTTTATGTCTAAATATACAAACAAAAGTTGATTTGTTACCTATATACATTACATTCTATAGACTAAACATACAAAACTGCAATTACCTTTATCTTCTGCAAAAATTCACCTGGGATCCCCATGGATAAATAGCACTTACTAAATTCCGTGAAGATATTTGTCATGGGATAGCCCAGGTAGTTTCACTGTCTCCTTGACCTCTTCTGAGTTTCAGTTTTCTTATTTACAAAATGGGAAAATTTATCTTAATAATATTTACCTTTCTTCTACTTTAAAAATCTAAATTATAGGGTTCAAATGGAGAAAAAGTAAGATGGATATATACATATGGAAATATATTCAAATTTTGATTTTATGTGAAGGTAAATAAATACCAGTAGCTAGAGGTTAGTACCAATAAATCTCTAATATATATTAGAAATAAATCTGAATTGAAACCCTAAATAGATATATAACAACATAAAACTAGTAATTTTGCTTTCTGATTGATATTTTTGTACCAAATTTCTTAGTTTGTATAACTAACTTGCTATGTGCAAGACACTGTCTTAAATAAAATGAAAACCAGAATAATCATACTCTTTTTCCCTCACAGAAGTTGCATTCTAGAAGGATAGGTATATTTGAAATGCCTAGACACAGGAATGCATATATTATATATTACAATGGGAAGTAAAGTATTTGGAGAGACCTGACTTAGATTGATGTGTGAGAAAAAAATGGAAGGTAGACTGTTCAAAGTATAAGTAAACTCCTGGAGCCAGAAAAAGGTGGGGAGTGTAGGAGAAGTTGGAAGTGGCTGTGGCTGGAGAAGCATGAGAAGGGGAGGGCTCTGTGAGAAGAAACTGGAGAAGAAGCAGGGGCCACATCACCCAGACCTGTGAGGACACACCATGAATGTGGCTTTTATCCTCAGCACAATGTTGCTTCCATTAAGAGAGTTAAACAAGAAATCCCATGATGTCCTTTGGCATTAAAAATAATTACTTTTGCTCTCAATGGAGAAAGGATTGGGAATTGGCTAAAGCACAAATGGACAGAATGTTTAGGAGCCCATGCAGGCTTGCCAAAAGGCTGGTGGTGAAGATGAGGAAAAAGTGGAAGATTTGACATGCATAGCAAAGGGGATAAAAGGACAAGTATTCCCATAAAATGGCCTTCAGTTTTTATACTCTGAAACAATGTTTTTTTCCTCATCATTCTCTTCTATTATTAAAGTCATTCAGATAAGAGTAGAAAGAAGAGTAGAAAGTAATTACCTGCACATTTTTCCCCAAGAAAGAGAAAAGAAATGATACATATACAAATACATTCCACTTTACCAAAACATGGAGGCATATAAAATGTTCCCACTTTTCCACTTTAAATCCTTCCATGGGATATAGATATCGTCTCTCTCTCTCTCACCACCCTCCAACTTTTACTCTCTCTCCTTCAGAGATGAATATATATGTATTACAGTTTCTCATAATTACAAATGACAAAAGACTTTTCATCAACTATAAAACATTTTTAAACACTAATATTTAAAACTATTGGTCATCCTGCTTTCTATCTATGAGCCTGTCTCTATTTTTCTTGTTAGCTCACTTTGTCATTAGATTCCACATATGAGTGAAATCATATGGTATTTGTCTTTCTCTGACTGGCTTATTTCAGTTAGCATGGTGACAGCTAAGGGAGCTGGGAGGTTAAGGGATGAAGGGATTGAGCAAAAAGGAAAAAGTACTCATGGACATGGACAACACTGTGGTGATTGCAGGGGGGATGGGGAAGGGTATAAGGGGACTAAATGACAATGGAAAAAATACAATAAAAATAAAAATAAATAAACCATACTGGTATTTATCTTTGCATTAAATAAAAATTCTTTCCTCATTTCTCTCCAATTTTTGTAACTTTAACACTTTAGTGGATGTTGTCAATAAAATATCTCACATCATTCATTTTTTCATATTTTCAGCATTATTGGCTGATCACTCATTGTTTTCATGATATAGGCCAGCCTTGCAAGTTGGTAGAATAGACGAAGACCCTCACCCAGAAACCAATCATGTCACCTCAGAGCTGAGACAGCACAGCACAGAACATTGCTTTCTGTTTCTGGAAAAGGTTTTGTCATTCCATACATTTCCCACACAACACAGGAAGGGGAAATAGTTTGCTTTATTACTATTCAAAACTCAGTTTACACATGAATATATGTAATCCATCTTTCCAGTGTGATTTAACAAACTATACCATATACTTAAAACTAGTATAGAAACTAAGCAGTTCTGCCACCCACTTTGAATAAAGAGAAAGTGTCTCATTCCATATATTTTGCAGATATCTAAATCCAGGTCTGTAATCATTTCTGACATTTTACTTTCTCAAAGTTCAATAATTATGTCTAGACTTTTTCTTCATATAATCAAACTCTCTGCTCTGATTTATACTGTGATAGGTGGTTAATCTTCAGATTTTAATTGCAAATTGACCATATATTTTAATCTAATTTATTGTCTCACATTAAATACATTTCATATATTTTATTTAAAGGTAGAACTGGAGACAGCTAATTTTTCTATTACAAATCTTCAGTTTAGATTTGACATTTTCTTTCAGATTATTAAAGATAAGTTCTATCATTCTGTTATCTAAAATACTAAGAATTCTTCAAACTGACAGTAACCAGAGGGGATAACGGGGAAAAGGGTGAAGGGTTTACAGGAACAATTATAAAGGACACATGGACAAAAGCAGGGTGGGGGTGGAAACAGGGGAGGGAGGTGGAGATGGCTGGCATGGGGGGTAAATCAGAAAACTGTACTTGAACAACAATAAAATTCAAAAGTGTTTTTAAAAAATAAAATCCTAAGAGTTCTTAAAATATTGTAATCAAGTATAAGAAACATACAAAGTGAACACATTCATGTAATTGCTACAAATATAATACATAGAATATTATTAGCAGCCAATAAGCCCACCTATTTCATTGCCTAAGTCATTAATGGCCCTATGAGAAGTAACCACATCTTGACTTCTATTAACAGAGTAATTTTGTGTATTTTTCAATTTTTTAAAAATATCATTGTACAATATGTATTCATTGGTTTTGTTCTTTCAATATTAAGCTTGTGACATTCAACCATCTATGCATAACAGTAACTCATTTGTTCTCGACACTGTATATTATCCTATTGTATGAATCCACCAACTTTTAAATGTCCATTTTACTGTAAATAATCGTTAGGTATTTTCAGTTTGAGGGTATTAACATATGCTGCTATGAAAATTCTTGTATATGTTTTTGGTGCATATATGTGTGCATTTGTTCCTCTTGGGTATATACTTAAGTGAAATAGTTGAATCAAATGGTAAGCATATGTTCACTTTTATTAGATACTGTTCAACAATTTTTTAAGTAGTTCTACCACTTTAAATCCTCACCAGCAGTGTATGAGAGTTTCAGTTGTTCTACAGCCTCATCAACTCTTAATGTTATCAGTTTTTCATTTTAGCCATTCAGGTGCATATGCAAGGTATTATAGTATCGCATTTTGACATTAAAGTTTTAAATTCCATTTCCCTGAGAAACAATAAAGTTGAGCACAATAATGTTTGCTCATTGGCTATTTGGATATCTTCATATGTGTGTGAGAGTGAGTACATTTTGTTAACTGAGCTGCCTTTTTTCCCCGTTAAGTTGTAGGATTTTTTTATATATTCTAGATACATGACCCTTGTCAGATATACATATTGCAAATATTCTTTTCCAGTCAATGATTAGTATTTTCACTTTGTTAATATAATCCTTGAATGAACAACAGTTTTTAATTTAGGTTACATCTGATATTTCATTATTTCCCTTATCATTAGATTTTTAATATTCTATGAAAATGTTTTCCATTGCAAAGTAATAAAGGTATTCTCTCATATTCTGTTCTTCTTTTGGCACTTATACCTATAATCCACCAGAAATAGATTTCTCTGTATGCAACAAAGCAGGGGCCAACAGCCAGTTTTTCTTCAAATGGGTACTCAAATAACCCAGCACAATTTATTGAAAAGGGTATCTTTTCTCCACCAAACTAGAGTGTCACTTTTTTAATGCATACAGTTTGATGTTTGAACATGTGCACATGCCCACATCATCGCAAAACCATCAGCATAATCAAGGTAATAATCAAGATAAGATTTCCATCATATCCCAAAGTTTCCTCCTGTCACCCATTTTATTTTTTGTGGTAAAAACACTTAACTTCAGATTCACTCTCTCAACTAATTTTTCAGTGTGCATACAATATTGTTAAATATAGGTACTATACTGCACATTAGAACCCTAGACTTTTTATCTGGCATTATTAATACTTTATGACCATTGAACAATAACTCCATATTTCCCTCTCGCCCCAGTCCTCGGCCACTACCATTCTACTCTCTGCTTCTATGATTTTGACTATTTTATTTACCTACTATAAGTGGAATCATGCAGTATTTGTCCTTCTGCAACTGGCTTATTTCATTTAGCATAACATCCTCCAGGTTCATTCATGTTATCACATAATGCAGAAATTCCTTCTTATTTAAGGCACAATAATATTCCATAGTATATGTATACCACATTTTCTTTACCTATTCATCTGTCAGTGGACATTTAGGTTGTTTCCATGTCTCAGCTATTGTAAATAATATTACATTGAACATGGAAGCATGAATATCTCTTTGAGATCCTGATTTTAACTTGGGATATACATATGTATAATTTTATATATTATATGTTATATTTTTTTATATTTTATGTACATAATTGTATATATATAATTGTAGGGATTGCTAAGTCATGTGGAAATTCTTTTTTAATTTTTTGAGGAAATGCATACTATTTTCCAAAGCAGCTACAGTATTTTACTTTCTTATCAATGATGTACAGGGTTCCAATTTATCTACCTCCTCACTAACCCAAAATTTGCATTGTATATAGTTCTCTATCCTTTTCACTTTCAGTGTTTGTTTATATTTAAGTTATGTGTCTTATAAGCAAAATTATAGATTTTTTCATCCACCGATGATCTTTGTCTTTTAATTGTAATATTAAGTATTTTTATATTTAATGTATTATCAATATATTTGGATTTACATTTGCCATATTATAATTATTTTATAAGTTCTTTTTTATTCTTTTTTGTCTTCTTTGAATATAACCATATATTTTTATAGTCCAGTTTTCTCCTTGATTAGCTTGCTTATTTATTATTCTTTCAATGATAACTTTAAGATTAAAATGTGCTTCCTTGATATATTATGAGCTGGTTTTTAACTTTATTTACTTGGGTTTGGGTTTTTCTTTTCTTTAATTTGTTGAAAACAAATTCAGAAGTATGTGATTTTATTATACCTCTATATTTTTTTCACAAACCTCTTCCTCTTATTCTTGCAGCAACAAAATCAGTCCAGTTTCCTAGTATTTTTTTAAATAAAGTTGTCTTTCTTTTTTAATTAATCTTGGAGAGAGAGAAACATATATTTGTTGTTCCACTTATTAATCTATTCATTGGTTGCCTGTTGTATGTGCCCTTACTAGGGGGTCAAACCTGCAACTTTGGCATATTGGGATGATGCTCTAACCAACTATGCTACTCAGCCAGGTCCCTAGTATCTTTCATTTCAATGATCAGAAAGTCCCTTTCTATCATTGCCTCTCCAACACACTTCACATTTATTCTTTTCTTGGCTTTGGAATGTAATGATAAGAAATGCCTTCATAAAAAACATGTGTGCTAAGTGAAATAAGCCAGGCGGTGAGGGAAAAATACCATATGATCTCACCTTTAACTGGAACATAATCAACAGAAGAAAAAAGCAAACAAAATATAACCAGAGACATTGAAGTTAAGAACAATCTAACAATAGCCAGAGGGGTGGAGGAAGGGACAGTGAGGAGAAGGGTTTTCAGGAACTACTATAGGGGACACATAGACAAAACCAAGGGGAAGGGTGGAAGCAGGAGAGGGAGGTGGGTTTGGCTGGGGTGGGGTGGAGGGGTGGGGAGAAAATGCAGACAACTGTAACTGAACAACAATAAAATAATTTTTAAAAAGTTTTTCATAAGAAATTTGTGAGTAAACATTTTTATTTTAATAAAGATATATAAACTTATGAGAACAAATTCTTTAAATTTCTAAAAGAAAGTTTATCTGTTAGCAATATTTTTATGATTCTTACCAAAAATCTGATCAAGTCTGCCTGCCAACCATTCTTGCTTTTGTAGCTGTGTCTTATATCATAAAACAAAGGGAAATAGATCATCATAAAACTGCAAAAAAAAAACCCATGTGTGTACCTCACAATGTTCTTCTGAAGATCAAATATGTGAAAATGCATCAACAGATAGTAAATTTGATGCAAAGATAATAAATTTGTTTTTTATGTTGTTTTTACCTTATTCACTGTATGTAACAAAGCAGCCAGTTTGAGACACTCCTGCTCACTTCTATGATTCAGGCAGGTTTAGGCATGTGCAACAAACTAGTAAGATAGATGTGTCGTCAGAAGCCTATTTACAGGGCTTAGCAGCCACCTGAGGGAGCTTTTGAGTTATGTCAGTTGCTGGCATTCAAACATATCTGGGCATACCTGGCAAAATAATGGGGCAGTAAGCATAAATCTGAAAACTCTATTCAGAAAAATCCATCCTACGTAAGAAGCCTGGCACAAGAAATTTAATCCAATTCAAAGTTTTTATTCTTGGTGAGGAGTAAGGATTTTGAACTGAACATGCTGGTAATGACTCAAATCTCTTCAGTCCTGATGCCCAAAAGGTCTGTCACTAGAAAGGCACACATTCTAAGAAGAATAATTCCTCTGAGAAAGGTAATCGCAATTTGAACAAACAAACAAGAAGAATACAGAAGAGGCAGGATGGGGGGAGCAGGAGGAAGAGAAGGAAGAAGTGTTCAATTGCCCAGCAGTTTAACAAATAATGTCTACAGAAAGAACATGCAATTTCAAATGTCAAACCACATACTAGAAATCTCCCTTCCTACAACTTACCTGTCTCACGTCAACATTTTTCATTGTTACAGAGCAATATTTTAATTTTCCCATTATGTAGCATGTCTACAAAGGTCATCATAATCTATCCCAGAGTATTTTTTTAATTTTAAATTTTTATTGTTATTCAATTACAGTTGTGTGCCTTTTCTCCCCATCCCACCCCAGCCAAAACCACCTCCCTCCTCCACCTCCACCCTCCCCCTTGATTTTGTCCATGTGTCCTTTATAGTAGTTCCTGTAATCCCCTCTCCTCACTGTCCCCTCCCCACTCCTCCCTGCCCATTGTTAGATTGTTCTTAACTTCAACGACTCTGGTTATATTTTCTTTCCTTTTTTTTCTATTTATTATGTTCCAGTTAAAGGTGAGATCATATGGTATTTGTCCCTCACCGCCTGGCTTATTTCACTTAGCATAATGCTCTCCAGTTCCATCCATGCTGTTGCAAAGGGGTATAAGCTCCTTCTTTCTCTCTGCTGCGTAGAATTCCATTCTGTAAATATACCATAGTTTTTGGATCCACTCATTTACTGATGGGCACTTAGGTTGCTTCCAGTACTTGGCTATTGTAAATTGTGCTGCTATGAACATTGGGGTGCACAGGTTCTTTTGGATTGGTGTTTCAGGGTTCTTAGGTTATAACCCCAGCAGCAGAATTGCTGGGTCAAAGGGCAGTTCCATTTTTAGTTTTCTGAGGAAATTCCATACTGTTTTCCACAGTGGCCTCACCAGTCTGCATTCCCACCAACAGTGCACGAGGGTTCCCTTTTCTCTGCATCCTCTCCAACATTTGTTTGTGGATTTGTTTATGTTGGCCACTCTGACTGGTATGAGATGGTACCTCATTGTGGTTTTAATTTGCATCTCTCCGATGGCTAGTGATGCTGAGCATCTTTTCATATATCTCTGGACCCTCTGTATGTCTTCCTTGGTGAAGTGTCTGTTCAAGTCCTTTGCCCATTTTTTAATTGGGTTGTTCGCCTTCCTTTAGTGGAGTCGTGGGAGTTCTTTATATATTTTGGAGATCAGGCCCTTGTCTGAGGTATCATTAGCAAATATGTTTTCCCATACTGTTGGTTCTCTTTGTATTTTAATGCTGTTTTCTTTAGCCATGCAGAAGCTTGTTATTTTAATGAGGTCCCATTTGTTTATTCTTTCCTTTATGTCCCTTGCTTTAGGAGACATGTCTGTGAGGATGTTGCAGTGTGGAATGTCTGAGATTTTCCTGCCAATGTTTTCCTCTAGGACTTTTATGGTGTTACGACTTATATTTAAGTCTTTTATTCATCTTGAGTTTATTTTTGTGTATGGCGTAAGTTGGTGATCATTTTATTTTTTTGCACGTAGCTGTCCAGATCTCCCAACACCATTTGTTGAAGAGGCTATTTTTGCTCCATTTTATGCTCCTGACTCCTTTGTCAAATATCAATTGACCGTAAAGACTTGAGTTTACTTCTGGGCTCTCTGTTCTGTTCCATTGGTCTATGTGCCTGTTCTTATGCCATCACGAGGCTGTTTTGATTACAGTGGCCTTGTAATACAGTCTGATATCAGGTATTGTGATCCCTCTTGCTTTCTTCTTTTTTCTCAAAATTGCTGCAGCTATTTGGGTCGTTTATTGTTTCATATAAATTTCTGAAGTGTTTGTTCTATATCTGTGAAATACGTTATGGGTACTCTAATAGGGATTGCATTGAATCTATAAATTGCTTTGGGTAATATGGCCATTTTGATGATGTGAATTCTTCCAATCCATGAGCATGGTACATGCTTCCATTTGTTTGTGTCTTCCTTAATTTCTTTCTTCAGTGTTGTGTAGTTTTCTGAGTACAGGTCTTTTACCTCCTTGCTTAGGTTTATTCCTAGGTACTTTATTTTTCTTGTTGCTCTATCAAATGGGATTTTTTTCCTGATTTCTGTTTCTGCAGTTTCATTGTTTGTATACAGGAATGCCTTTGATTTCTGAGTATTGACTTTGTATCCAGCTGTTTTGCCAAATTCATTTATTAGGTCGAGTAGTTTTTTGGTGGAGTCTATAGGATTTTCGATGTACACTATCATGTCATCTGCAAATCAGTGACAGTTTCATTTCCTCCTTTCCAATTTGGATGACTTTTACTTCTTTTTCTTGTCGATTGCTGTGGCCAGGACTTCCAGTACTATGTTGAATAGGAGTGGTGAGAGAGGGCATCTTTGTCTTGTTCCTGATCTTACTAGGAAAGCTCTAAGTTTTTGTCCATTGAGTATGATGTTGGCTGTAGGTCTCCCATATATGGTGTTGGGGGGCTTTAACGCAGTCCCCTGGGTCCGCAATGGATGAAGCCATGGCGATGGTGGCTTGAAGCCTCTGGTCCGTGCAGGTCCTAAAAGTCCTCAGGTCCCTGTTCTGGGCGCCAGATGTCGCGGGGCTTTAACGCAGCCCCCCAGGTTCCGCCACGGCCGAAGGAAAAGACTACCAAGACATGATCTGCTTGGGGCGGAAAGGTGGCCGTTTCTCTCAGGGGCAGAAGGGCCCCGAGCCTCTCTCTCCAGAGGCTTTTATTAGGTTCATTCGCATAGGAATACAGATAAAGCTCATCAATCATTGTCAGCCAGTAAGGGTTAAACAATACAAGATTTACAGAGAACTCTGAGGGCTTATTCTGAGTTACAGCCAATTAGTTAGAGGGCCATAAAACTTTAGGCGCCAGACTCATCTCAGGTCTGGACCCTTATCTCTTAAACTGAGGGTACAAATTAAGTAGGTTTCACAGGAATGTATGTATTTTTGTTAGGCCTGATTCCCCAGGGAATCCGCCCCTCCCAGCACAGGACTGCACTGCCCTCTGTTATTGCTTCAGGCTTAAGTCAGGCAAGGGAAGTAAGGCAGCCAAGAGATTAGGAGACTTCTTGCAGACAGAATGAGGACTCAGGCTATTTCAAAGCCGAGGGGCGAGGATCCATCACCCCCTTTTTCCACAGCACCCCGAGTCCTTCCCTGCAGGCCTCTTTCGTGACCAGAGCCTGTCTTAGGTTGATCCTCCCTTGAGGATTCTTACCCGTCATTGGCTAACTGGCCAAGCTCAGGGACAAGCAGGGTGAAGTGGGCAGAAGTGGCACTTCTGCCAGGGAGACAAGCTTTGTCTCCTTAGTGGCTTATGGTCCCAACTCTGACTCAGCCTTAACCATAAGGGGTTACAGCCTCTGAAACCAGGCAGGGCGGTTCCCAACAATATGACCTTTATTATGTTGAGGAATGCTCCCTCTAACCATTTCTGATAAAAACACTCCAATTTGCTGAGTGTTTTTATCAGAAATGGGTGCTGTATCTTATCCAATGCTTTTTCCGCATCTATTGATATGATCATGTGATTTTTTTCTTTGCTATTGTTGATGTGATGTATTATGTTTATTAATTTGTGAATATTGTACCATCCTTGCATCCCTGGGATGAATCCCACTTGGACATGGTGGATGATCTTTTTAATGTATTGCTGGATGCGGTTTGCCAATATTTTGTTGAGAATTTTAGCGTTTATGTTCATCAGTGATATTGGCCTGAAGTTTTCTTTCTTCATTGTCTTTATCTGGTTTTGGGATTAGGATGATGTTGGCTACATAAAAAGAGTTTGGGAGTCTTCCATCAGTGTGGATTTTTTCGGATAGTCTGTGGAGGATAGGGGTTAGCTCTTCCTTAAAGGCTTTGTAGATTTCTCCTGTGAAACCATCTGGTCCAGGGTTTTTGTGTGTTGGGAGTATTTGGATGACTGCTTCAATTTCGTCTGCTATTATTGGTCTGCTCAGGTTTTCTGCTGCTTCTTCATTCAGTTTTGGAGGATTATATTTTTCTAGAAATGTGTCCATTTCACCTAGTTTTTCAAATTTCTTGGCATACAGTTCTTCATAGTAATTTCTTACAATCCTTTGTATTTCTGTGGTATCAGTTGTAATCTCTCCTCTTTCATTTCTAATTCTGTTTATTTGGATCCTCTCTCTTTTCTTCTTGATGAGCCTACTTAAAGGCTTGTCGATTTTGTTTATCTTTTCAAAGAACCAGCTCCTGGATTCATTGATCCTTACAATTGTGCTTTTAGTCTCTGTGTCATTTAGTTCTGCTCTGATCTTGGTTATTTCCTTCCTTCTGCTTGCTCTGGGCTGTCTTTGTTGTTGTTCCTCGAATTCTTGTAGGTGTAGGGTTAGGTTGTTTGTTTGAAATGTTTCTATCTTTTTAAGGTAGGCCTGTATTGCTATGAACTTCCCTCCCAGGACTGCCTTTGCTGTGTCCCATAGGTTTTGGGTTGTTGTGAGTTCATTTTCATTTGTTTCCAGGAAGTTTTTGATTTCTTCCCTAATGTCATTCTTGACCCATTCATTGTTTAATAGCATGCTACTCAGTCTCCATGATTTTGAGTGTTTGGGGTTTTTTCCTCTGGGGTTGGTTTCTAGTTTCAGCCCCTTGTGGTCAGAGAAAATGCTTGATATGATTTCAATTTTCTTGAATTTGTTGAGGCTTGCTTTGTGTCCTATCATGTGGTCAATCTTGAAAAAGTTTCATGGACACTTGAAAAGAATGTGTATTTTGCTTCTTTGGGATAAAAAGCTCTATATATATCAGTTAAGTCCATTTCCTCTAGGGTGTTATTAAGTGACACAATATCCTTCTTGATATTTTGTTTGGTAGACCTGTCCATTTTTGATAGTGGGGTGTTAAAGTCCCCTACTATAATTGTGTTGCTGTCAATATCTTTCTTGAAGTCCTCCAAGATTTTCTTTATGTATTTGGGTGCTCCTATGTTGGGTGCATATACATTTACAATGTTTCTGTCTTCTTGCTGGATTCTTCCTTTGAGTATTATGAAGTGACCTTCTGGGTCTCTCTTTATGGCCCTTGTTTAGAAGTCTATTTTGTTTGATATGAGTATTGCTACCCCTGCTTTTTTTTCCTGTCCGTTTGCTTGGAAAATTTGTTTCCAACCCTTCACTTTCAGTCTGTGTAAGTCTTTTGTCCTGAGATGGGTCTCTTTTAGGCCGCATATGTGTGGATCATGTTTTCTTATACATTCAGCTATTCTATGTCTTTTGATTGGAGCATTTAATCCATTTATGTTTAAGGTTATTATCGATAGGTAGTTATTCATTGCTATTTTTTCCTACCTGTGTTCCTCTCTCTCACTCTTTTCCTTCCTTTTCTTAAAGCAGTCCCTTTAGCACCTCTTGTAGAGCTGGTTTGGTGGAAGTGTATTCTTTTAGACTTCTTTTGTCTGGGAAAGTCTTTATTTGGCCTTCTATCTTGATTGAGAGCCTTGCTGGGTAAAATAGTCTTGGTTGCAGGCCTCTGGTTCTCATTCCTTGGAATATTTTTTGCCATTCTCTTGCTTGGAGCATTTCCATTGAGAAGTCAGTTACTAACCTTATTGGGGCTCCCTTGTATGTTACTTCCTGTTTCTCCTTTCCTGCCTTTAAGATCCTCTCTTTGTCTTGGAATTTTGCCATTTTAACTATGATGTGTCTTGCAGTGGACCTCTTTGGGTTCCTCTTGCTTGGGACTCTTGTGTTTCCTGTATTTGTGTGACTTTTTCTCTACTCAGATTAGGGAAATTTTCCATCATTACTTTTTCAAACAGGTTTTCTATCCCTTGCTCTTCTTCTTCTCCTTCTGGTATTCCTATTATACGGATATTTTTACCATTCATATTTTCCTGTATTTCCCTTAATCCCTCTTCATTCTTTCTGAGCCTCTTTTCCTTTTCTTGCTCTTTCTAGGTGTTTTTTTCTACTTTGTCCTCCAGCTCGCTGATCCAATCCTCTGCTTCATCAAGTCTGCTTTTCGTTCCTTCTACTGTGTTCTTCAATTCAGAAATTGTATTCTTCATTTCCTCTTGGCCCTTGTTGATAGTTTTTATTTCCTTTTTCATGTTAATATAGTTTGCAGTGAGTTCATTGTAGTTTCCCTGTAGTTTCTGGTAGTTCTGTGTGAGCTCATTGAGCTTCCTGATAACCATTGCTTTGAACTCAGTTTCTGATAGTTGAGTTGCCTCTTTTTCAGTTAGCATTCTTTTTGAGGCTTCCTCCTTTCCTTTCATTTGGGGATTGTTTCTTTGTCTTCCCATGTTTTGTGAGACTCTTCTTGTTAGCCTCTGCTTCTTAAATTGCTGTATTCTGACTCCCTGGGTTTATGGTATGAACTTCTATGGTAGAATGCCAGTGGGATTCAGTGGTGCCGTCTCCTTAATCTCCTGTGCTCACTGGTCTTGAGCTGACGTTTATGGGTGTAACACGGTCTAACTCTGGTCTTTTCAGCACTCCAGGTTTTATTGTCTCACCTATGGGAAAAAGAGAAAGGGGTGGGGGAGAAGGGAAGGAGGGAAAAAGGGAATAGAAAAGGAAAGGAAGAAAGGAAGAAGGAATAAAGAAAGATCGGAGGCAAGATAAGAAGGAATTTTAACAAAAATTAAAACAAAAGAATAAATTAAAGAAGGGAGGAAGAAGGAATAAAAAAGGTAAAGGATGGAAGGAAGAAGAAATAAAAAAAGAAAGAAGGACAGAAAGGAAGAAGGAATTCATGGGGAAAGGAGGAAAAAAAAAAGTCTTCTACTGGCTTTAAACCAGTCAGGTTAATTCTGCTGGTTTTCCTGTCTGTGGAACAGGAGGGGGTGGTTGGAAGGATTGGTTTCACTTTTCTCCCTTCCTGAGCCACACTCTTTGCTGTTGTTCAGCCTTCAGTCCAGTTCCTCAGTGTCCTTCTGCTCCCCACCAGGCCTTTAGTTCACCAGTTGTGCTGTCCTTGAGTTGTACCAATTAGGGGCAATTCACACTCCACTTCTTGCTTTGCTATCTTAGATGCTAGGGGCTCTCGGTGCTGCTATGGGGTAGTTCAGCCCCCTACTGTGTTGAGTCTTTCCGGGGAATGCAGTCTCCCCTAGACCTGCAGCTCCCCTCTGCTGGGTGCTCTGCCTTAGTCCTAGAGAGCCAGTAGGCCCTGCAGGGCTCTGTGTGCCGGGGCTAGGTAGGAGTTGTTCAGAACTGGTACTTTTAGGTTTGGTCCCTCGCAGGCAGCCATGCTGTTGATCAGCCGATCTGCTCCTCTGGGCCTGAGTTGCACGGGGCCTGTTGGTCCACCGCCTTGGGCCTGAGTCGCGCACAGGGCCGGCTGGTCCAGCTGCTTTGGAACTAAGTCACATGGCGGGCTGCTCTGCTGCCTTGGGCCTGTGCATGGGGCAGCTAGCCTCTGCTCCCAGTGTTCATCCACCCAAGGTTTCAGGTGGGGCGCCTCGCAGGGGTCTCAGGTGTGGGCGGCCAGCTGGGGTTTCAGTTGTGGGCCCCCAGTCTGCTGATGTGGGTGGGTGCAACCGGGCTTCTTAAACCACGATCTCAGTCCAGGGGCTGAGGGGGGAGGGGCGCCAGAGGCTGCAGCTGCTGTGGAGAGTTCTCTAACTAGCTGCTGAGTGCCTCTATTTTCTTTTTTTCTTTTTGAGAAATTCTTCCTATTCAAGCCCTCCTGGTCCAAACAAGCACCTGACTGCTCACACAGCTCAGCCTGGCTCTCTCCCAAGAATCCTGCAGCAGACCCTGTGCCCTGGCCGGGGCTTCAGCCGCCCTGGTCCCCATGCTGGTCCCGGGGACCTTATTGTCCTTAAGCACTCTTCTTACCATCAGATCTTTCGATGTCCGCTATCTTTGGTCTCCAATCTTCATATATGCTGGAATACCATTGGCTTTTTGCTCTGTTCCTCAGATTAGCTAGGTGTTTCACTGGTGTTGAGGGGAAGTGGACTCTGCTCCCACCTATCTCACCTCCATCTTCCCAGCCTCTCCCCAGAGTATTTTTTAACACATAAAATAAGTATGATACTGAGTAAGGTGGGAAACACGATATAATACTAATCATAAAAACTATAAAAGTTGATCCTGTGATATATTAGAATTTCATAAAAGGTATTTCAGCTTAAATATAACCCCAATGCTTTTCTTGGGTTTTTGGAGTCTTTTTTTCTTTTTAGATTTTTGAATTCAAAGATTGATATTTTCCTGACACCACAAACCACACATTCAGTCACAATTTCTGCTGTATTCATTTCACAGACGACTTTGGCAAAATAATATTGGCATGATTGTTGTTCACTTTCCATCCTTGATGCAATTTGTTATGAAAGTGACCTTTACTCATTGCAGTTTTCACCAGGAGACTCAAAGTAAGATGTAAAATAGCCTCCTCCCTCAGCAAAGCCTGCTGGGTCTTATGAGAATGATGACACAATAAAGGAACGATAGTTAAAATGCCACTTGTCTTTGTCACTTGATTTTCCTCCTCACATTAGTATTACCATTTTTAGAAGATTGTACTTTTCTTGTCTTGTTTGCTTCTTTTTTTATATAGGATCATTGATGATTCCTGATATTATTATTTTAGTTCTATAAAGACCTCAAAGTTAAATAGGTTTTCCTAATGTATGGGAAGAAAAATAATTTTCCTCTACGATTCTAGGGCTTTTTTTACTATGATTCCAGCCCCCTCCCCAACACACAATAAAAGACAGATTAATAGGGGAAAACAAACAAGTTTAATGATATGCATACTTTAAAGACATGTATACAGGAAGGATACCCAGGAAACTGAACAACTCCCTGAAATGCCTTTCATGGAAGGAAGAGATTTTCCTCTGCAATCCCATGTTCTCCCATATGGTCTAATAATTAAGTCTGTGTAAACAGATTAACAAGAGCAAATAAGCAAATTTACACACATATGTATGGGAACTCCACAAGAGTGAGAGAGTCAGAGACCTGATTGATATACATGAAAAGTTCAGGGACAGAAAGCTGAGATGAGTTATATACAATATTCTGAGCTAAGGATGAAGTAAGGAAGCTTGGGGCTTCACGGGAAGGAATGCCATTGCAGGATGGGAAGAGCAAGTGCTCATTAAATAGGTCAGACAGGCTGTCTGCGATAATCTTGTGTTATGGGCAGGATCCATAACTTAGATTCTTCTAGGTGTTTAAGGCAGGGCAGAAATTTCTCTTGAACCCCCAAGTTGTAGATCGTGTTTATCTCAAAATAATACACATACCACAGAGACACCTCTTGGTTGTGACTCATTCTGAACCCTTACAGTTCCAAGTCGCCATTTTAAATACCATTTCCAGCTAAGACAAAAAAAAATGTTGAGAGGTGGGGGAAGCCAGTTATAGAAGCTGTAAAAAAAGCACAGTAGTAAGGGTATGGCTATGTAGGTTTAAGTCTCTGCCTTTTCTATTGATAAGAGTTTGTTAAGATTTAGTCATCCTTCTCCTCCTGGTACAGAGAAAAAGACACTCTTAGAAAAGGAGATTGCCTATAAAAATGTAAATATCCCTTACAAAAGGGTAAATTCTACTAAGTTTTCATGTCTTAAAAAAAAATCTGTCTAAAATAATCCTTATGTGAGAGAGAGTGGGTGGCAAACTCTGCTCCCCTTCAATAACTTTCTAATGTGACTGTGCAGTTTATATTACATTATTAATATTATAGAAAATAAGACTTTTTTTTACCAAAGATGTTACTTTTAATAAGAAATATTCAGTTGGCCAAAAATTCCATAAAATAAAAGACACATTTTTCATTTTCACCAATAACTTTATTGATTTGGATATTTATGAGTAGGTCAGCTATCTCCCATGCAGTACAATGTTAATGGTTCTGAATGAATGTCTCAATTTTATTGCTATCAACTTCAACTGGGCTACCCGACCACTGTGGAGAATTGTCCAGGAAGAAATCTCCAGCATGAAACTTTGCAACTACTTTTGACACATTCAATCAGTCACAGCAGCTTCTCCATACACTGAACAAATCTTTTTTTATGTTCCAGTTGTGTTTTTACCTTTCTTGAAACAATAAAGCATAGTATGCAAAAAACATTGTGAATTTTCTTCCATCTTAAATATTAAAATGGCTACACAAAAATACACCAATTTTGATAAGTTTTACTTGTAAATGCATGCTGATATGACAACTATCACAATACAATTTAACAAGATTGTTTCAAATGAAGTTAAAGACAACTAAGCCCTATTAGAGCCATCTTATAGGACAAAAACAAATGATCTTTTTGGCCAACCCAATATCTCATTGACTATCATTCATTTTTATGTATTCACTAGATTTTATCCTTTCATATATTTGCAAGATTTTACTAAAAAGGTATTTTTCCTATTACATTAAGCTTAATTTTACAAGAAAGATCTTTGCTTCAACATTCCAAGAATGTTTGCTTATAAAGTAAAATGTTTACATATAAACTAAGGGTTATCTATAAATAAATCTAAGAACAAATTTCAAGATCCTTCTCTAAGTGATGTGTTAGTCAATATTTTCTGTTTGTTTGAAAGAGAGAGAATCACAGTGGAAAGTAATCCCAGCAGAATGATGATTTTATGAACAATTTTATGGACAGCCCAGGGAATGGAAGGAGGGACCACTGGACCAGGCAGGAATGTTCCCAGATGCCTCCCTATTTTTCGCTTAGGGAGCTCCTAGTGACCACTGTGAAGGACACATCGCTTCCTATTTTCTGACTCCTCAGGCAGTTCCCACCCCCAGAGTGCTCCTCTTGCAAAAATTCTTCCTCTTCCAGCCTAATCTTTATCAACACTCCCCAGCCTTGAACTTCCCTCTCCTCCCAACTAAAGAGTAATGAAATAATCTTCCTATTTCCTCCTCCCTGTAAAAGTTACTCCTATGATAAATGGACATGCCTGCCTGAGAATTATATGACAGATGAAATAATTATTTAACCATGCAGTTATTGAGTGGTGAAATAATTATTTAAGTACAAAGTTACCGAGTGATTACTACATGATGATATTGTGCTAGGGCCCAAGGATAAAACAGAAAGAAAACCACAGGTGTTCAACAGTTCAGTGGGAGGAAAGAAATATTAATTACATTATTACAAAAAAGATTTGTAGCATGGCCTGCTAATTATCCTCCAATATAATTTATTTTGTCTTCCATGATAAATGAGTTTTCGTTTGAGCAGAATAAACACTATATTTTCCAGACTCCTTTGCAGGTGGAAACTGTCATACTACAAAGGACAGGAGGGTTTGCCTCCTCTTCTTTCCCCCTTCCTTATGGCTGGCACTACTAGGATAGTGCAGAGGAGGACTATGTGCCTGGGATGACTGAGTAACAAGATGGAAGAGCTCTGTGCTTGGATGAGCTCATGGACCAAAGTTGCTCTGCCACCCCTGGGACTGTTACCTACACATAATTACACCAAAGAGAAATAAGCTTCCCTAAGCTTCCCTTTTGTTTAAACTATTGTTATTTAAAATCTCTATTACATCAAAGAGGGGGGTGAACTAAATATATATTTAAATATATATTAAATATAACTGAATATATAATAAATAATAACTAAATATATATATTTAGTTAGTTCTATATTTAGACTATATATATGTAGACTATATATATAGACTATATATTTAGATATGTATAGTCTATATATATAATCTATATATATAGACTATATATGTGTGTGTGTGTATGTAGAGAGAGAGAGAGAGAGAGAGAGGAGAGTCTATCCAGAAGATATCCAGCCATATAATATGAAAAATACAGACATTTACTGAAGAAGACACAGATACAAGGAACATTGTGCATAGGACAATGATGCCTCAGTCCTCTTCAGTGTATTTTCTTTGGGACCTCACACAGTTCTCCCGATCGCCATCAGCTGCCCTATCATATTTTTGTGACTCTTATCAACAGTCTGAAATCTATTCTCTCTCAAAGGTGATTTTAGTTTGGGGAAAAGTCTCATGGTGCCAAATCTGGACTGTAGGGGGACTGAGTCACCTGGCTGATTTGATGTTTTGCCAAAAAATTCTGCATGAGGTGTGATGCATAAGTGGGCATGTTGCAGTATAAAGCTGCCAATCACCAGGTGTCCACAGCTGCCACCTGCTGAATCATCCAAATAGTTTCTGCAGAGGAATGTTCAAGCTTAATGCAAAATTTGATGCAGATTCATTGCTCTACTTGCTCAGTCATTTTGAATGGGACAGCCAAACAGTACACATGCTCACTCAATGAGGTCTCACCCTCACTGACTAGTATAGTGAAGTCGTCATTGTTCATACATGTGTGTTCCAGTCCTCTCCTTGGCTGCCAGGTTACATCAATGTCGTGTACAATGGCTGGACTTTTTCTGGACAGACCATGTGTGTGTGCGTGTGTGTGTGTTATGTATACTATATATAGTATATTGGTATGTATTTTCACACTAATAAATTCCATGAAACATGGAAATGAAGACTGAAGACCAAGGATGATGTCATCCACTCCATTATTACAAAAAACAAACAAACAAACAAACAAAACCCTACCTACAGCTTGTGAAATACCAAGCACTATTGTATGTATTAGGCACGGGCAATGAACAAAAAAGTTCTTGTCCTCATAGAGCTTATATTCTAGTGCATAAAAATGGCAATCAATTAATCAGTAAATGGATAAAAATATAATGAATAGTGATAATGCTGTAAAGAAAGACAAAGCATAAGAGGAGAAACAGAGAGACAGACTGCTATTTGAAATAGGAAGTCAAAGAAGACCTCTCAGAGGTGGTGTGCTCTTGGGCAGACACCTGGATAAAGTGAGTGACGAGTCTGGTGACATTCTGGGGAAATGGTGTCCAAGAAGAGGGATTAGGCAGTGCACAGGCTACTATAGCCAGGTAGCTTGAAATGTGAGAGGAACAACAAAAGGGCCAGTGTGACTGAGCAGTAGGAGCAGATTTTCAATAATGTAACAAATGTAACTTCACTGAGTACATTATATTTTGTTGATGCAGTTCCTTGGCACCAAAGGTTCGCTACCTTGAAAATACCATATAGAAGACTATTTTATATTGAGTTTAAACTATTTGGAAATTATGAAAGATGTTATATTGCTAAATAATGTTCAATATCTGCCTTGACATGTTGCCAGTATTACTATGCTTTACACATAATATTGTGGCATAGGTTAAATGAAGTGTGTCATTCAACATGTAAGTACCTTTAGGATCAACCTTCTGTGTTTTCTTCTTCAAGATGTTTCCAGGTTTTAACTGGTTTAGTCAAGAAAACAAACAGCACATTCCTTCCAAATGCTATGCAAGGTATGTCATCTTATTCAATGGGAGTGGGGAGTAGGTGGGACAGTGGAGAGCAACAAGGGAAAAATTGGGACAACTGTAATAGAACAATAATGTATTCAATTAACAGAAGAAAAAATAAAGAGAGATAAGGATAAAGGCAATATTTAGGAGAAAACACAGGACGTATAATGCCATTTCAAGGGTTCTTCCACACTCAGTTTCTTGGGACACTGAGGTCCCAGCGGAAGTAGTGCATAGCTGGCATTTATTCCACAGGACTTTGGGAATACAAACACTCGAGCTTTCTCCTCTTTCTGCCCACCTGCTCTCTCACTTCCCTTCAACTCCCCACTGCCAATAAATTGCAATAAATTAAAACATCTCCCTAAAACAAAACAAAACTTCACCAGAAACCTTTGGCTTCTTCATATGACATTTGTGAAATTAAGAATAGTGCATGGGTTTTTTGGATTAGATTTTTAACAATCTTTACTAAAGGTGTTTTTAAGAATTCTCTATGAAATATACTCCTCAAATATTCTGCCTTGAGCAAAATTGGAGGGTATAGTAACTGCATACAATATTGCTGCCAATATTCCACACCCTTCCTCTATCTGAAAGCCCCTGAGGATCTCAAGGAATATATGGGTAATTCAAACCACAGCTCATATTACACCATGACATTACTTTTCAAAGAAACACAATTATAACAAATAATAAGGAAAAGGTGCTTAGTCTTCAAACAATGGGAGCATTTTTATAAATATAAGTTTTGATGCAAAGGCAAAACTGTTTCATCTTGAAACACAAATGGTGTGAAAAGCTGACATAAATGGAGCCATTTTAAAATAGAGCTAGGAACAAACTGACAGTAACCAGAGGGGAGGTGGGAGAGGATAATGGAGGGAAAATGGAAAAGGGTCTTCAGGAACATGTATAAAGGACACATGGACAAAACCAAAGGGGGTAGATCAAGGGTGGGAAGTGGGGATGGCTAGGGTGGGGGGGAGTGCTGGGGCAAAATGGAGACAACTGTACTTGAACAACAATAAAAAATGTGAAAAATAAATAAATAAAAATCCCCCCAAAAAATAAATAAACAAAAATAAAATAGAGCTAGGGCAGCCATTCCAGAGGAACTGCCTAGCAACTCTTACTCCTTGAACCTTTGGAATGTTTGAACTGGGCAAAATAACCTTTGGACTGAGTCAAACCAGCATTATATTTCAAACAACTATTTGCAAAGTTAAGAGAAAAGCAGATATAGTCTTTTCAATAAGTCAGCCCTCAACCTGTACTTGGGTTGTCTGACCCTGGCCTTAGGGACCAAAAGTGCTGGGCCACCTATATAATGACCAGCTATACAGGTAATGCCGGCACCAAGGAATAACGGTGAGTCAACACACGACTATGCTATTCACTCAGCTTCTATTGATGCAGATTCAGTCTCAATCAGTAACAATCAATCAAGAGCGATAATAGTCAGAAACAATCAGTAACAATATTACATCAGAGAATTGGGCCATAACAAACCCAAGTCCCAGGAGTCCAGACCAAATCTGGGTGCAGGAAGCAGCCAGTGGTCAATGTCTTCCAAGGCAGAGTCAGAGGGATGGGATGGCAGCAGAGCTCTTCCTCCCAGGCAGAGCGGGCAGGATATCTCAAGGTGACTCGCTCTCAGAGTGCATCTTCATCATCTGAAGTCCTCTGCTTATAAACCCTTGTATGATGCAATGTTGTGTCAGCTTCTGGTTAATACATGTTTTGTGCAGCCATGATAGGCACATGTTGTTTACCATGTTTTACTATGCATTCTTGGGGGATTGCATCATCCTTCTGAGTCACTGCTCTACTGCGAATGCTTACACATGGCTCCCCTCCAGCCATCACAGTTAACAGGACTGCCACCATCTTAGTTCAGTCCTGCTCTCCACACTACTAGACTGAAAATTAAAGATATTCTTTAGAATTAGCATCTCTATGTAAAACTAAACAATAACTTAGCATATTTACACTTACAGAAATTCTTATATGAGGGGGGATCCAAAAATAATAGAATTATCTTCTGGAGGGCGGGCCCCTTGTACTACAGACTTCCCCACATAGGTAAGTGCTCTAGGAGCCTATCTGTGTCAGTGTACCTATCAGCTGGCATTGTTGTGAGTGGCTGCATTCAACTTCAGTGAATTTTTTTTGAAGACTGTTTCAGTACATTTGCCCATTTCATGATGGGTAATTTACTAGCCCACCTGCCAACACCTCTCTGAGTGTTCAGCAGTTTTTGACCAAAAACGCATGAACCCTATGCCTCACCCTCCCTATTCACCCTATCTTGCTCAAAGCAACTTTTTTTTCCTTCCCTAAATGAAAAAAGTCTTCAAAGGGAAATGTTTTGCTGATGTGGAAGAGATGAGACAAAAAGCGGCAGAAGCACTAAAAGGCATCAAAATCGATGAGTTCAAAAACTGTTTCGAGCAATGTGAAAGATGTCTCCGTAGATGTATTGCATCAAATGGAGAGTACTTGAAGGTGACTGAACTTTAAACATGTAAGAATAAATACACAATGTTTTATAAATAAATTCCGTTTTGGGGTGGAGCCCCCTTATATTTATATAATTATTTTCCTTTTTCTTTCTCACAAAAGCTCCTTACTTCACCTCATAGTCAAAACAATATTTAGGTTTCTGCTTGAATCAATCTTCCTGAACAGATATTCTTTGTGATCTCAAATTTAAAAAACTTGTGGCCTCTCACTTTGCCTGTTATTTTAGGTTAACAATGGATTAAAACATATTGGTGAATTAATTGGCCTTGGGGATTTGTTTCTCAATAAAAACAGGTAATATTTCTAGTTAATTCTGGAAACTGGCTCAGCAATTTCCAGTTCAGCTCCTTTCAACTTCTCACTAAAATACCCAAAGACAGAAAAAATATCAATACTCAAAACCACAAAGAAAAATGTAACTATCAGGCAGTCTAACACTATAATCTTGGAGAAATTGACAACAATTGCAAGGCTGATAGGAATAGGTTTAGAAAAAACAATTCAGAATTCTGCAAATGACATACACTGGCTTCAATTTATGGGCAAATAAAAAGACTACCTAAAAATATAGGCAGGAAAATATTTGTCCCTCCAAACTACCTATGCTCCTGACCTGGAAAACTACAGGTTGTGTCAGTCAGAAAATCATATAACTGTTCTCCTGTACCTTTCAGGTACCAAAAGTATGTAAACCCACCCACACCTTGCTTCAATATTTCCATATTCAGAATAAGATTACAAATCCCAAGTAACAGCCAGACCATGCAATTAGGAGGTACTCTGGGGACTGGTAAAAACTTAGAGAACTCTAATAATTATGTCCATGTGTATAGCACTATGATCACCATTTTAAATAAAGGTCAGAAAAGAAGAAGTAATGTCTTCATTCACAAATTACATTGCCATGTAAAGACAAATCATGACAAATTCTACCAAAAAATACTAAATTAATAAGTGAATTTTTTAATGTACCTTAACAAAACAATAAATACACATATCAATTGTATTTCTATAGATTATTCATTAACTATTAAAATGACATTTTAAAATATTATTTATAATAGCAGCTTACAAAACATAATTTTAATAAAACCTGCACAAACTCCACACTGAAAATTATACATTATTGAGAAAAATTTAAAAAGACTGGGTAAATGGTACTTATATCATGTTAATGGATGAGAAGACTCAATATTGTTAAGATGTTAATTCTCCCTAAGTTGGATCTACAGGCTTAACGCAATCTTGATCAAAATGCTCTAAGGCTTTTTGTCAAAACTGTCAACCCAGTGCTAAACTTACATGGAAATGCAAAGTACCTGTAATAGCCAGTCATGCAGCATTACTAAAAATTATTAAATATTACTAAAATTTTCTGTTTGTCATGCAGCATTATTGTGGAAATGTTAACTATACAGAAATTCATAAGAAAAGGGGTATACCTAAAACACGTAAAGTTGATTTGGGAGCTGAGTGAAATATGGCAAGCAGATGTCAAAGGAGAATAAATAGAATGAAGAATAATGAGAAAACCATTATAGGAAGATGGAAAATGGAAAAGCATGTTATTTTGAGGCAAAAACTTGTTAAAATATTGCCTATAATAACTTGAAAAACAATATATATATACCTAATGAATTCATGACCTCGAACAAGCAGGTGTCTATGTAAAATGCTAAAAGCATCTGCTGGTTCACTCTAGCCATATGCGATAGGGCACTATGAGAGAGAATATAGCTCAGAGGAAACTGGCCAGTATACCTACATTTTGAGAAATTGTGAAATTGTAGCACCTGCCACATTGGAAAGTAAAGCTGTCATCTACAGTCTATATCTCTGCCCATGATCTCTGTCTTACATATTCTGTGTTCCTTTCTCATAATCTGTCCTTCTTTTATGTACATGACAATGACTGTTTTGCTTAGATTCTTACAGTGTAGCCAAACTCTGAGCCATTCAAGTTAATAGGGTTGAACTGTATTAATTGATTTGAAAAAGTTTGACGATAAATTCATTGAAAGAAAAGAGATGTACAAAAGTTAATACACTAAGATCCAGTTTTTGTTCAAAATAAAATACAACCTATAGAAGATATTACCAGATGACATACATCATAGTATTTCTTTATTTTATAATTTTTGTTTTTCAGTTACAGTTCACATTCAGTATTATATTGGTTTCAGGTGTACAGCATAGTGGTTAGACATTTATATACTTTACAAAGTGATCCCCCCACAATAAGTCTAGTACCCACCTGGCACCACACAGAGTGATTACAAAATTCCCCATGCTGTACTTTGCATCCCATGGCTATTTTGTACCTGACAATTTGTACTTCTTAATCTCCTCACCTTTTTCACCCAGTCCCCCAACCCTCCTCTCTTCTAACAACTATTAATTTATTTTCTGTATCTATATATCTTAGTATCTCAATGCTGACCTCTAAATGGTTGGTGGTAAATGGAGGCATTTATTTTTATTTTTTCTTACTGCATTTTCAAACATTTAAATATAAACATGCTTTGATTCTGTAGTAAGCAAAATAACAGTGAAAAAGAAAGTCAGGTTTTGAATTAAAAAAAAGAAATTATGAAAAATTAAAATCTTAAGTAATGCCATGTTTTTTTTTCTTATAGCCCAGCTACACATTGTGAAAAGTGAGTTTCTGTGGGAAAACAAAGCAGAAAAAATAAAGAAAGCAGTAATGGAGAAAGTAATAGGCGGCATTATTAGTTAGACCGTAATTGCAGATTGCCAACAGGGGTTATTAAGTACAAAATTGTTTCTCACTAAAGTCACTACTGTGTTTTTGAAGATAACACCTGAATAATAAATTTCCTACTCACAAGATGAAGAGGGGCCAATTAACTTTCAACCACATTTATTTTTCATATTTGAATCAGCCACATGGCCCACAGTATATTGTTCCAGGACTCTAATCAACATGGAGCAATTGTTAGTATGTTAGATTGAATCCTTGATAAATAAAAACATTCCTCAAAATAAACAAGAACACTAATTTCTATATTAAATTTAACAGTTTATTACCAATGTTTCCATGATTCTTATCCAAAATAAATTAGTGTATATTTATCCTAATAGTGACTTTATAAAAATGTAATTAGAACAAATTTTCATTGCAAATTCTAAAAATTATATATTAAATTCTAAAATCCATGACCACAAGGCAAGCAGCAACATTTTTTGACTAAAATATCAGAACCATGCCCTGGCTGGTGTAGCTCAGTGGATTGAGCGCCTGTCTATGAACCAAAGAGTTGCTTGTTCGATTCCCAGTCAGGGCACATATCTGGGTTACAGGCCAGGTCCCCAGTGGGAGGCGTTCGAGAAGCAACCACACATTGATGTTTCTCTCCCTCTCTTTCTCCTTCCCTTCCCCTCTCTCCTAAAGTAAGTAAATAAAATCTTTAAAAAAATAAAATAAAATATCAGAACCATCTCAACCACCGAATACTGGGTTGGCCAAACTATTCATTTGGGTTTTTCCATACGATGGCTCTACTAGTGCTTAATTGTCTTTAACTTTATTTGAAATAATTCTGTTAGATCATATTGTGACAGCTGTCATATCAGTGTTCATTTAATAAGAATTCATCAATATTGGTGAACTTTTGTGTAACCATTTTAACATTGAATGTGGAAAAAAATGAGCAACATTTTTGCAATGTTATTGCTTTATTATTTCAAGAAAGGTAAAAATGCAAAAAAAAAAGATTTTTGCAGTGTGTAGAGAAAGTTCTGTGACTGATCAAAAGTGTCAAAAATGGTTTTCAAAGTTTCCTGCTGAAAATTTCTCAGTGGATGATGCTCCATGGTTGGGTAGACCAGTTGAAGTTGTTAGTGACCAAATTGAGACATTTATTGAGAACAATGAACATTATACCATGCAGGAGATAGCTGACATACTCAAAATATCCCAATCAATAACATTATTGGTGAAAATGAAAAATGTGTCTTATATTTTACTGAAAACTCTGAATGGACTTTTTTGGCCAACTGAATACTATCAACTATTGCCTGGTGAGAAAACAAAAGAGAGACAGAAAGGGGAAAAAAAAAAATAACACAGCTATCTATCACCTTACAGGCTAGGGCATCCTTGGCATGTAGCTTCCCTGATCAATGAGTCTGGTTTTTAGATTCATCTAGGACAACTTCTCATCTGTTGAGCTTCCACAATGTGCAGTACACTGAGCTGGCTGCTGCAAGGTAACAGCTGTAGGACTGGGAAGAAGCACAATGACTGCTGCCATGGATGTCAGTGTTTGCTATTGTACTCCAACAGTGGGAGCACAGAAGCACTGTGACAGAAGGTCCCCAAGGCTGGAATCTGGCCTCTGGGAGGAAAGGACAATGTTCTACTGGTTCTGTATTAGGCTCAGAAGAATAAAGCCATAGCAGTAAAAGATGGATTTTCAGAGACTCCTATAAATGACCCATGGACTTGGATTCTTCCTATACAGGCAGTTTTGCTAGATGTTTCCTAAACAATATGTTCATTTTATAACTAAACTTATATTCTTATGGAAAAGTATATTGTTAGTTTCACTGTTTAGGGGAGAAATTGCCATTTTAATCAGAAAGGTCAATGGTATGGGATTTTACAGTAGCTATTCAAATTTAAATATTTTTTGTTGTGAATGTCAGTATAACACTCATCTCTGTTTCTGTGCAAGAAAAGTAAGGTTCATTTTTGCAGATGTCACAACATGGAAAACTAACTGCTTCCATAGAACAGGCGTTCCATTGAAATGTGAATTAATGAAAATTCACAAGTAAGCATTTTCCAAGTCAGGTGGGCTACTGCACATTTAGCTTTGTTGATGTTCTTCTTTATATTTATTATCTATTTCCTGGTGATAGTTAATACAGTGAGGAAAAATAGGCTAATCAGAATAAAGGGGAAAACAATCTTTTGAATAAATACAAGGTTCAGTCTACAAGATTCTTAGATAATGAAACAGAGGAGTCAATAAATAGCATATTATATTTACACATTGTCTCCTGTGTTCAAATCATCTTTTTATTTAATCTTTGATTAGAAGATCACAAGATTTCTATACATGTATGGGACTATTCATATGAAACTATCTTTCCATAAGGAAACCTCTTAAAATATGACTTCTAAACATAATGCTAAAGGGTTATACTAACTTTTAATTCATTTGGGAAATTGCTATTTTAAAAAGTAATTAATGAAACATAAACTACAATTCTGAATATGATAATGCCATTGAATTGGGTAATGAAAGAATATTTACAGGTAGATACTGAAGAAGATACTTGTTGTCTATGTTCCAACAAGCTGGTCATGGGAGAAGTACTCTGGCTGATAGACTATTCTAATTCATTATAATTACATGAATTATAATTTATAGTATACAAAATGATATAAAACCATCCTGCCGTGTTTATTTTGTGCTTCTACTGACCAGATACCATCATCTGATATTGATTTCATTTCTTAAATAATTGTTCTTAATGCAAAGAGAATGCACTGATCAACAAATACAGGTATTCTAGGCTGCTATTTCTCCAAGTAGTAATTAATCGATTTATGTTCTGTTTTATAAAAATGTCTATTATCAATTTGCTTAACATGGATTAGCTACCCCCTCCAAGATCAAAATGTCATCCCAGTGAGGATGTGGAGAGAAGGGAACCCTAGTGCACTGTTGGTGGGAATGCAGACTGGTGCAGCCACTGTGGAAAACAGTATGCAGTTTCCTCAGAAAATGAAAAATGGAACTGCCTTTGACCCAGGGATCCCACTATTGGGATTATACCCTAAGAATCCTGAAACACCAATTCAAAAGAACCTATGCACCCCAATGTTCATAGTAGCATTATTTACAATAGCCTAGTGCTGGAAGAAGCCTAAGGGCCCATCAATAAATTAGTGAGTCAAAAAACTGTGATACATTTGTACAACAGAATATTATGCAGCAGAAAGAAAGAAGGAACTTCTACCCTTCAAGACAGCATGGATGGAACTGGAGAGCATTGTGCTAAATGAAATAATCCAGACAGAGAAAGACAAATACCATATATCTCACCTATAAGTGAAATCTAATCAACAAAACACTTGAACAAGGAAAATAGAACCACAGACATGGAAATAAGGAACCAACTGACAGCAACGAAAGTGGAGAGAAGAGGGGGATATTGAGGGAAAGAAGGGGAAGGGTCTAGTCAAGGAACATGTATAAAGGACCCAGAGACAAAGAAAATGGGGAGTGCGGAGGATTAAATGTGGGTGGTGGGGGTGAGTAGAGGAAGGGAGAGTAATGGAGGGAAAATATCGGGACAACTGTAATTGAACTACAATAAAAAAAATTTTTAATTAAACCCAAGATTATTTAGAATCTTGATGAACATAGGCTCTTCCATTGTTGCATTCCCTGGACCCTGTGCAAAAGAATGGAATGCCTTTACTTATGTATTAACATATATTTTCTATATGTAAATTTTATAAAGGTTTAAATAATTATCAAGGAATTTCAGACATTTAAACTTACTTTTCTTCACTTAGTCTGATTGTTTTTTCTTTCTTTATTTTGAGGAAAATGTTTCTGAAAATAATGTAAGACCTAAAGTTTAACATAAGACTACAGATATTTTTAAAGACATTATTACAATTAGAGACTATTTAATATTTCTTTATCATTGTTGGCTCTTTATTCAAGTAAAATACAAACCATTTTCAGACTTTTTTTGTATTTTTCCCCACAAGAGTGGACAACTTAGTGAATTCCAATTCACTGTGAGATCAAAGTAAAATAATGTTATCCTTTAAAATCATGTTAAAAAAGACACTTTCTGCTATCCTTGGGTGGAATTGGACAATATTTATATAATGAAATTTTGCCTACTTTTTCATGAGTGGATTTATAGCACCTAGGGCATATTTCCCAAATTTCTTTCAGTTGCAAGAAAAATAAACCTAAATTCACTTCACTGAGGCCAGAATAAAAGAGTATATTGACTAATACCCAAAAGGAAGGGATAGCAAGAGTTCAGCTCTCAGGAACAAGTTGTACATGTTACAGCAAAAAACAGAGACATGAAAATAACCAGACCTCTCTCTCTCTCTCTCTCTCTCTCTCTCTCTCTCTCTCTCTCTCTCACACACACACACACACACACACACACACACACACTTTTTTTCTCTTCCTAGTGACTTTTTTTCAGACTCACTTGCCAACACAGCTGAAACTATAACAATATGTGGTTCAAATCTTGCCAACAGTAAGTTAAGGGCTTTTCATTTCCAGCTCCATCTTTTAAAAAATGATAGATTTTGAAGGTCTAGGCTGAAGTCATTTACTCCTCCATCTCTGCACTTCTTACTATAACTGAGGAATGTTAGTATTCACCCAATTTAATTAGGTGCCTGCATCTTGAAAAACTGTAGTCAGCAAGGCATGAATCTAGATGTTTCTGTAAAAGACCAATGTTGGGGTAAGGAAGAGTTTCTCCAACAAAAATGAGAGATAGCAGAAAAATGGCAAGGCACGTGGTCTTATTTGTGTCAGCTACTGTGGTACATGTGAGAGGCATTAAGGAAGTATATCCACAAACAACTCAGTATGAAGGAATGATGGGTATCACTGTCTAACTGCTATATTGCCTATTCTTTCTGCGTTAATGAAGTAACTCAATACCATCTTCCTTTCAAAAACATCTTTGGTGAAGATTATTATCTGTACTGGGATAGCAGTGAACGAACAAAAAAACAAAAAACATTAGTAAGATAGATTGTCTTAATTTTAGTGACTTCCATTTATCATCTAAAGATTGCACAGTTTTGCAACCAATATCACAGATATACAAAGAATCACTAAACAATACTATGAATAATTATCTGCTAAAAACTGGACAACCTAGTGGCACATCAAGAGAGAAAGAAATTTCTTCTCCTCCTTGACCAACAGGTTAATATATTTATTATATATTTATTTGTTTTTTTTTTAAAAAGAATTGCAAAGCTGACTCTTTGAGCACCTATTTTGTGCTAAAAACTGGGAGGAAAATGTTGCTAGTTCTCTGAAGAAAGCATCATTAGCTTCATCATCAACATGAGGAAACCTTCAAGAGGTTTACAAACTTATGTAGGGTCACATGGCCAGTTAAATGTATATCCTTATTGATTTTTAGAGAAAGAGGGAGGGAGGGAAAGGGAGAGAAGGACTGATTTGAGAGAGAAACCGGTTGCCTCCCATACACACTCTGACCATGACCTGACTGGTGATTGAACCCAAAACCTAGGTATGTGCCCTGGCCAGGGATCAAACCTGTAGCCTTTTGGTGCAAGGGATGATGCTCCAACCAACTGAGCCACCCAGCCAGAGCAATACCTATTCTTGCAGTACAGAAGTATATAACTTCACTGTCATAAGTTGTGTGTTCCTTTAAAAAGCATAAGACCATCCCAAATCTCCTGGGACTCGGCCTGTTTGTGAAAATCTGTAGGTACTTTTCATGGTTTATGAACTTTGATCATATATCTCTTCATCTTTCATTTTACGTGAATTTCAATTTTTACTTACCTAGTCTCTTTAGGAGATGCTTCAGACTTCTAAAAAGCAAACCAGGGTTCATCAATTGTTATGTCAACTGAAATGGCATTATTCTTCCCAATGTATGTTTTGGTTTTCACAATTCTTACATCCATGGTGCAGCTATAAACATTGGTGGCAGGGGAGGAATAAGAGAGGATGTCATGTAGAACCAGAGATATTTGCAATACATTCCAGCTCAGGCTCTTAGTGGTATACATTTAATAAATGTTCTTAATCAAGTTACATAACCTCCATTTTAAAATCTAAATATAAAAACAATTTCATCTACCTTTCAGTGTTGTTTTCAGAATTATAGTGTGTATGTATATATATATATGTGTATATATATAGTATATGTGTTAAATTATATATATATATTTATTTATACAAATATAAGTATATATACAAAACCTGGAACTTAGTTACTATCATCATGGTAGAATACAAAGTCCCCAGACATCAACACTGAATTTTTGCAGCCAGTATCTCATGCCATGGCCTGTAACACCACAGCATTCTGAACCTATGTAATCTTGCAGCTCCAATGCCCCACTTCTAGCTCAGGTTACCACCCAAGCTTGCTCCAGACTCATCGTCTACTACTTTGCTAAGACATCTGCCATGCCTGGTATGTCCCTCCACACAACCCATAGCATCAGTGTATGGCTGCTTCATTCAGGATTGCTGCTTGTCATTCCACAAAAATAGGTGAGGAAGAGATCATTCCTGGCTTGCATGAAGTCCTTAAGATTAGATCCTACATTATGGTAACTTGAACCCTAAGATGTTTGGATTTCTTTATATTTTACCAGATCAGATTCTATGCATAATAAGAAATGGCTGGATACTTTTGATAGGTTTTTCCAGAAACTGACTCTGAGAGAGATAATATTTTCATACTGGAGGTATATGATAAGTATACTAAGTACAACACCTGCAGTGGTGTGCTGGAACCAATTTGAACCAACCTGCAAGAAGGAATTATATGCATCTCTTCCCAACTCTGAGTACAATAATGTCAGTTTGGCAGTTTTAAATTAGTCATGGTTGGATCTACATCTTTGAAATTGGCAAATGCAACAAATAATAGCTTTTTCTCCTCTGGAAATTCCATTCTTAAACACCAGCATACCATTCTCTGAAAGAGAGGAGGAAAAGCTAGGACTAGATAGAGGAAAAAGTTGAACTGCTTTGACATGGCCTTGCCTATCGTGGTAACTCTTACTCTATTGTCGGGGGGCTTTAACGCAGCCCCCCAGGTTCCGCCACGGACGAAGAAAAAGACTACCAAGACATGATCTGCTTGGGGAGGAGAGGTGGCCGTTTCTCTCAAGGGGAGAAGGGCCCTGAGCCTCTCTCTCCAGGGGCTTTTATTAGGTTCATTGGCATAGGAATACAGATAAAGCTCATCAATCATTGTCAGCCAGTAAGGGTTAAACAATACAAGATTTACAGAGAACTCTGAGGGCTTATTCTGAGTTACAGCCAATTAGTTCGAGGGCCATAAAACTTTAGGCGCCAGACTCATCTCAGGTCTGGACCCTTATCTCTTAAACTGAGGGTACAAATTAAGTAGGTTTCACAGGAATGTATGTATTTTTCTTAGGCCTGATTCCCCAGGGAATCCGCCCCTCCCAGCACAGGACTGCACTGCCCTCTGTTATTGCTTCAGGCTTAAGTCAGGCAAGGGAAGTAAGGCAGCCAAGAGATTAGGAGACTTCTTGCAGACAGAATGAGGACTCAGGCTATTTCAAAGCCGAGGGGGGAGGGTCCATCACCCCCTTTTTCCACAGCCCCCCGAGTCCTTCCCTGCGAGTTTATTCCTGGTGACCAGAGCCTGTCTTAGGTTGATCCTCCCTTGAGGATTCTTACCCGTCATTGGCTAACTGGCCAAGCTCAGGGCCAAGCAGGGTGAAGTGGACAGAGGTGGTACACCTGCCAGGGAGACAAGCTTTGTCTCCTTAGTGGCTTATGGTCCCAACTCTGACTCAGCCTTAACCATGGGGGGTTACAGCCTCTGAAACCAGGCAGGGCGGTTCCCAACACTCCATAAGCCAAGAAACCAAAGTGTTTGCTCTACCAACCATAATGTGCTTCCATTCCAATTTTACACTCAGGGACTGGGTAATGACCACTGGTCCATGGTCCCTAATAGAAACACTCTTTGACAAACTTAGGGCCAGAACTTTATCACCTGGCCCACGTATGCTCTAATGCTGATGAGAGGATCATGATGACACTTTGTGTGCCCAGGTATCAATGCCAGCTGAGACCCTATGTCTGGGAGTTCTTGAGTTCTCTGAGGGTTCCCTTTTCTCAAGTAAATGGCTAAATATCTGCTATAAAAATATCATCAGCATAACTTCAGACTACCAGAAATGATGTACATATTTCTGGTCCAGAATTTGGTGCAAGTTGTCTATTAGGGACTGTGATCTCTTCATCCCTTATTACCTGTAAGCAAATAAAGGAAGAGGAATTAAACAGAGAAAATGACCTACGATGTATTGCAACAGGGGCCTCAGCCAATCCCAAAGGTTATATTCCTTCAAGGGAATATAACCTTGACCAAGGCAGCTACCTTCTGCTGAGGACAGTTTGCAGAGAGAAACTCACCCCGAAATATATGGTGCCGTAAAGGTCCTAGGAAGCTGACTCAGCTCTGAGTCATTGGCAGCCAGTGTTTTGGTAGCTGGGAAAAGTGCTGAAGTGAGTAATTTGGGCAGCATTCTACAGCGTCCACTTCACTGAATCAGTTTAAAATTAGAGCTCCTACCTCTATGCAAAACCATTATTCTCCAAAAATCTTAAGGATTTGAGTTCAGCCTAGCACACCAGTCTCCTCACAGCCTACATTCTCTCTCATCTACTCTAAAGTTCTTTGTTGAAATTTTGCCTCATAACATCCTCACATACCCCCAAAGTCTTCCTGAGATGTTCATATATGCATAGACATTGACCAATATCACTTGGGTTTGTTTGTTTATGTGTTTTCCAAAATGTTTCTCAGCTACCATGTAATATGAGTTAATTCAGAAATATACCAGAGATGAGGAAGGTTTTCCAGCCCCACACAATCTATGTTGACAATGCTTTTGCAGGGTTTCTATTAAATTATTGTCACTGTACCACTGTGGTAATCTCGAGTCATACTGAAGATATTTTTATCTTTAGTAGATATTTAGCTTACAAAATTGGTAGGGTGCAGTCCGCAGGAGGTAAAGAAATAATTCTAATTAGGAAAGCCAGGCAGTTAGGGGAAGACCTTCACATACGGTTAATGTTTTTAGAAAGTTTCAGAGGAACATTTATGTGGCACTTGCAATTAGTGTCTAACAAGAAATTAGATTTGTTTATACGTGCCTCAGGAGGAAGAAAGATTATGGAAGATACTTCCAAGGCACAAAGTGTGATGGGAATTGGTGAAATATTGAATGGCATCCTAAAAAATAACTTTTCTGGTACTGATACCTGGGTCTGTGTAACTGGCCATGCTGAAAGAATAGTGAGCTAGCAGGTTTCAGGGTGACTTTCTCTCCAAACAAGCTTGAAAGAGCTTAAGCAATTAACAAGTTTTCTGAGCTGATTCCAGACTATAGGAAAAAATTGTAATGTGCAATATGCTCGTGTGGGAACTCTTAAAAATTATTTCTATGACCATCAAGTGATGAAGCCATAATCACAAAGCTGGTGTCCATCAACCTCCTTACTCAGAGTTTTCTATAAATCCAAATTCCCATTAACTGTATTTCTTTCAGAGATCTACATCAAAAACTCGGGGCAGGGAAAGTGTCCTTTTATACATACTGGCAAGATATGAAGTCTTAATGTGAATCTGTATTGACTTGACTTCATTACAAGGTTGACTTCCCCTACTGGATTTATAAGGAAAGGAGTGCCTTACACCCACCAGATAGGTAATATATGGGGAAGGCAAAGCTCAGGAAAACCTAATTCCCTAAAGAGCTGATTGCATTCAAGGAGTCCATTTCTGAACCAGGAAATTTGTAAAACCAGAGCCCAGGATTGAACGTGTTGCATCAAATCCACCTGTACTGGAGGTAACTGTGTACTGATGATAGTAGGTTACACAGATTTGAGTATAAGCAGGACAACATTTAAGATTTCTTGTTTACTATAGACCACAGGAAGCTGTGTGCTCATTCTTGCTCATTAACAATACCTTAAAATTAGATGAAAAGATGCTTGAAGATGACTTAGACAAAAATGCAATTAATTTATTCACTTTATTGTTGAGGATAGCCCAGGGCACACATTCTATTTTCCCTCTTCTGCCATTAATATTTCCATTTTTTTAATAAAACAATGCAGTTTGATTTTTTTCTTTTTCCCTTTGCACTTTGGATGTAATCAACAAAGAATAAAACATGGATACTTCTTGGTCCCTGATTAGTGTATTGTTATGTTCCTGCTCTTTTTTCTCTCTGTCTCCAACCAGGCCATGTTGTTAAAGCTAGAAGCCCCTGGCACACTGATGCTATTATGCTTTATGGCAGAAAGCCAGACTTAGAGTATTTGGTGTTAAGATGGGACAGGGGTTGAGTTGAGAGATAAACTCCCAAGGGCATATTTCAGGAGACTTTGACTTATGAAATATTGAAGTGTATTATTACCCTCAGAGGTGACAAATAAACTTGCTTAAAGAAAATTTGGAGAAAAATGTTGCCCTTCAGCCCTTAATGGTGTAAATAACTTGGTATTAGGTTCCTATATTGAGATATTGTTAATCCTCCAATATTTCAGATTTAGCCTTCATATATAACACTGTCACACATATAGAAAGTATTGATAATCATATGACAATGCTTTCTCTAAATATTTGAGAAGATGTTATTGTTGGTGACATCTGCCAAAGGTACACTCATTTCTTCTCCTTTTATCTCTGTCTCTTCTGTCTTGTGTTTATAGTCTAGGAAGCTGGAAATATTTTGGATTTCCAATAATCTGAGGATATGAACTGCCAGTAAGCCACAATAATAACCGCAGGAAAAACAGTGTTATCTCCTCCAAAGACTTCAGGACTTCTCTGGGTGGGATGTGGGGGTACTACATTAATATTTAATTCTAGTTTCTGTGCTGATACATTAATATATCTTCTAGAACTATAATTCTAACTGTCCAAGTCTGTACTGGGTCAACCTCCATGAAGGCAGACCAGGATCTATAAAATGAAAAGCTATTTACCAGAACCACCAATCCTTTGATGTCTTATTTCTTTTCTTTGGACCCATTTCTATGTCCACTTCTGTCTTAATTCAGGTTAGATTCTGGATTTCACTATGTATGATGTTGTCTTATCAATACATTCAAGTATTTTTCCCAATTGTTCTTCTACCACATAAAGGCACAGCCTGAATCAATCCAGCTTCTAGTTTCTTCAGGACTACATCTAAAGTCCTTAAAAAAGCTCAGGATAATTACACAAACTTTCCTATTAGACACATACTGGCTCTCATTATGGCTTCCACGCCCTTAACAAATATTTCAATGTTTTCCATAACTTTTGCTCCCAGTGATGTATCTTAAATGATTTCCCCAGGCTTATTGTCCACTTCATCAATTCTCTTTTCAGTTCTGTCTGGTTTTCTGCTAAAACTTTGCATTCAGAATATTTTTAATATATAGACCTTTCAAACTTTCCAATTCTCTTTATATCTTTTTGGTTTCTATCTTATTACTTCTATTCTATATTTCTTAGAATAGTTTAAATAAACTTATTCTATACTTTCTTCCAAACTATTTTATTTCTAGTGCTAGCCATCTAAATTGTTCTACTTACTAGATCTGTGATTCTCCTCCATTGGATGATTCTGTGTGATTTGAACACTTTCACTATTCGAATATCTGTCATTCTTTTTTTCTGGGAAGTCAAATTATGCTTTTGACTATGTGAATGTCTGACACAACAGTTCCTTGCTTAACACCCTAAGCAATTCTCAGGTATTTCACTGGCTCTTAATCTCTCAACCCTTCATGTGCATCTGACACAATTATGAAGTTTTCACTTTTCAAAAGTATTTTCCCACCATGGAAAAGAAAACAAAAGGTAAGTTTTCTTGCTGCTTCCTACAGGCTGTGGAGGAGCTTTTCTGGTGTTGATTTCAGGGATGGGGCAGACCTTGATGATTCAGGCTTTAGGCAAGAAACTTAGTACTAGTTCCGTAAGATTTGAGATCTATGGCTAACATTTGTCCTTGTGTGGATATCTAAAACACAGAACCAAGCTGTCATGATCTCATTGTTTTTAATAACCCAAAGGAGATTTTTGCAAAAGCCCCTGATCACACCATTAATGTTGGATGTTTTCTTCATTTTTGTCTCAAAATGTTTTGTCTCTCTCTTGGTTTTGAGCCTGATTATATTTCCAACTATTTTTTGGTTTATTTTAGCCAGCATTCACTTGCATACAGAGCTGTTTCTGCCCCATTTGACATATTTCTTATGAAATCTAAAAGTTCATCTTCATGACATTTTAATTAGGGTTGAACTAGAAATAAAACACAGAGCAAATAAATATTTAACACATCAAAAGAATGTCACAGATCTGCATTTACTCAATATTTCTTATACACTCTCAATATTCCAACATTAAACCTCAAGACTTTGAGGTTTAATTTATGCCAAAGCATAAACATCTGTCATTAAGTTTATTCTGGAGAATTTTTTAAACTATATTTTCCAACCATGTACTGTTGAAGTATAAATATTTATATTGTTTTAGTAAGTTCTCCATTATTAGATATAGATATTAACTCATTAAGAGGCCATTGTATTAGTCCAGTTGGAAGAAGAGTTATCTTGAAATAGAGCAATGTAAATGAAGAAAAGTTTATATTTAAGAGATATTTTAAAATTATTATTAGCTTAACTTCATGGTCAGACATGAGGGGTGGAGAACATAGAAATATTGAGGATGACATCCATATTCATTCCTGATGAAGGTGTCATTGATTGAGAGGGAGGAGACTGGTGAAGGAGCAGATGCAGAGTGAGAGTAGAAAGGTTAGACTATGAGGATGTGAAGTGTTTTTTTCTTTTTTATTATTGATTATGCTATTACAGTTTTCCTAATTTTTCCCCCTTTATCTCCCTTCTGCCCTGCACCCCACAACCCTCCAGCATTCCCTCCTCCTTAGTTCATGTCCATGGGTTGTACATATAAGTTCTTTGAGTCCTCTGTTTCCTATGCCATTTTTTTATCTCTCCCCATCTATTTTATGCCTACTAATTATGCTTCTTCTTCCCTATACCTTTTCCCCTGTATTCCACCCTTCCCTCTCCCCACTGAAATCCCTCCGTGTGATGTCCATTTCTCTGATTCTGTTCCTGTTCTGGTTGTTTGCTTAGTTTTTGTTTTCATTGTTTCTTTTCTTTGAGGTTCATTTGTTGATAGTCGTGAGTTTGTTGTCATTTTATTGTTCATATTTTTGCTCTCCTTTTTCTTAGATAAGTCCCTTTAACATTATATTATATAACACTCATATAATAATGGCTTGGTGATGATGAATTCCTTTAACATGACCTTATCTGGGAAGCACTTTATCTGCCCTTCCATTCTAAATGAAAGCTTTGCTTTCATTTAGAGTAATCTTGGATAGATTAATCTTGGATGTAAGTCCTTGCCTTTCATGATTTTAAATACTTCTTTCCATCCCCTTCTTGCCTGCAAGGTTTGTTTTGAGAAATCACAAAATAATCTAATGGGAACTCCTTTGTACATAACCGTCCCCTTTTCTCTTGCTGCTTTTAGGATTTTCTCTGTCTTTAATCTTGGGTAACTTAATGATGATGTGCCTTGGTGTGTTCCTCTTTGAGTTCAACTTCTTTAGGACTCTCTGGGCTTCCTGGACTTCCTAGAAGTCTATTTCCTTCACCAGATTGGGGAAGTTTTCCTTCATTATTTGTTAAATGAGTTTTCAATTTCTTGCTGTTGTTATTTTCCTTCTGGCACCCCTACAATTCAGATATTGGAATGTTTCGTGTTGTCCCAGAGAATCCTCAGCCTCTCTTCATTTTTTTTGGATTCTTGTTTCTTCATTCCGATACGATTGGACGTTTATTTCTTCCTTTTGTTCTAAATCATTGTTTTGAATCCTGGTTTCCTTCCTGTCACTGTTGGTTCCCTAAATATTTTGCTTTATTTCATTTTGGGTATCTCATTTGTTCTTTCATTTTTTGACCAAGCTCAATCAGTTCTGTGAGCATTTTGATTACCAAGGCTTTAAATTCCCCATCAGATGGGTTGACAATCCCTCCATCTCTTAGTTCTGAGGTTTTGCTCTGTTCTTTCATTTGGGGCATATTTCTTTGTCTTGGCACAGCTGATAGGTTTTAAGGGTGTGGGGCCTTAGGTATTCACCCCAGCCGTGCAATGGTCTTTGCTGCAATTAGGCACTGCCTGTGGGGGAAGGGCGAGAGAAGGAGCAAACGCAGCTTGCCTGCTCACCTCTAGAGCACTTTTCAACTCTCATGTGAGACCGGGAGCAACTCCCACCACCGGTGGCAACCCTAGCCATAGCCCACAGTCAGCTCTGAGTCTCAGTTTTCCCCGTAAGTCAGTCCCTCCCTCACAGCTCACCCAGTGCAGCCCACCAAGCTCAGCAGCCAGCCCTGCCCCTCACGCGCCTCTCCGAGGTTTTTCTGAGTCAGCCCGAATGGTCCACCCCCTTACCAGTCTGGTTGTTCTGGTTGATTTTTTCTTTAATTCCTTGGTTGTCGAGTTCCATGCAGTTTGATTTTCTGGTGCTTTTGGTTGTTTATTGATTTTAGATTGGTTATTATCCTCCTTTTGGTTGTGCGAGACAGCAAAGGGTTTCTACCTACACCTCCATCTTGGCCAGAACTCCAGGATGTGAAGTTTTAATAAAGTGATGCTAAAAACTCTTTTTATTGAATAATTTATTGTGCCATTGAAGAAAGATATGATTGGAGTAAGGCACAACTTCACTGAAACATGAGCCACTAGAAACGCTCTGAGTAACTAGAGAAAGCAGGAATAAAGGACTAACAACAAGGCCAAGACAAAGACAAGACAAATGCGTGTCCTGTCCTAAAGGAGTAGAGATGAGACCAGCAGGTCAAAGCCAGCTCTCTTCAAACACTTGGAGGAAAGTTATTGAGATGATGTTTAGAACTCTCCATTTCCATATCTGACCCATCACAACTATTAGTCTTTAGGAATAAAAAAATAAAATGTATCTTTCTGTATTGAAAACAGGCAGACCAAGAGACATCACAGGAATAAAATTTCTATTTGCTTGAAATATTCAGAATAGATTTGGCAGTGGAGAACTTTCCTTCTCAGTAGTGCTCCAGCATCACCACGGTCATTAACATCTAATTTAGCTGTGGGCACTTTGTGTATGAAGTAGATGGAGTGCATTTTTAAAGGTTTTTGCTGGACAGTCTGGCTGTAACAGAGTGTTGAAAGATAGCTGGAGGCATTTCTTGTCCAACATTGTGCATGTCCCTAATGAGAGAGGAATGTTTTCATTGCCTGACAAATATGTGTGAGGGAGTAATAAGCCAGTTAGAGCTATTATCAGAGCAAATGAGCCACCTAAGTGACAGCACGACTGACGTGTAGGCTACATTCTCCTCTGCCTTTGCCTGCAAACACGAATTGATATGCAGGCACACTCTTTGTCAGTCTTCTTAAGGAAACCATCGTAGAATTTAAACATTTCAAACTTCAGAGCTGGCTTCTCTCCAGGCTATAAGAATATATAAAGTTTACCAAAATGAATCCACAGAGACATAAACAATTCCCTGGTGGGAAAAAGACAAGGCCATATTGCTGTATCAATTGCTTTATTGCCCTTCCCCCATTCTGGAAAATAATAACAAGATCCATAGCTTCATGGATCTCATAACCACCTCTGCTCTAATAGAGATACAAGGCAGGGAAAATGGACAAAAGAAAGGCATCCCCAATATTAGTTTCTTTATGGAATGTAAGAACTTTCAGAAAAGATAAGAATGCCTTAATTAATTAGTTAATTAATTCTACAATCATATATTGATGTCTTACCCCTAATGAGGCTTTTGTACCCTGGCTGATCCAACAGGAGAAGAATCATATCTCCAGGCAAGCTTAGGCATGTATGGCCAGCCAGTAACAAACTTGTAGAATAGTACTTCGGGTGCATTCGGCCTCTTTTCCCCACACCATTTCTTATTTTCCATTATTCTCTCCTTCTTTCAGTCATCTACTTTCAAAGTGTTCTGTCAGAAAAATCCTTCAAAATATCGACTCTGCAAGACGGCAGTGAGGTAGGTGAAAAGGAGCACACTTCTCCCTGTGCCCAGCTGGAACACACAGCCGATCTTCTGAGGAACAGAGTGAACAGCCAACAGAATCCCAGCTTATATGAAGTTTGGAGGCCAAAGTTGTAGAGGACATTGAAAAACAGACAGTGAGGAGATTGAGCCAGGACAGTAAGGTCCCTAGGATCTGCACAGGGACCAGGCCACCATGGCCCCTGGCCTGGCACCTGCTGCAAGATACGGGGAGGAGAGTTAGACACCAGCTCCCTCCCTTACCACAGCAGGGAGGGCAACCCGGCACCAGGAGGGCCCTGGATGCTGGAAGTCACTGGGAGGAATAGAGACAAAGTGGGAGACACACAGAGGTGTTACGCATCTACTGGGATGGTGGACACTGGCACCAGAGAAATTGTGGCGCAGGGTGACTCCTAGAGAAGGGAGGAGTTGGGCTGTGTCAAACCCTGGCTTGGAGAGTCTCCGGACTGGCTGGAAAGTTGGGCTGTGTGAAAAGCTGTGTACTTATTAAGAACAGCAGACACATGTTTTGTAAGGAACTCTCACAGAGGCTGGCTCACCCCGAGGGTGATTTCAGCTGCACAACCAGAGCCTGAGTGTCTAAGTGGAACCAAGCGCCTGGGCCTGACTTGCACTGCACAACCAGAGGCTGAGTGACTGAGTGGAACGGCACACCTGAGCTTAACTCACACTGCGTGCCCAGAGACTGAGTGGCTGATTTGAGCCTGGCAGCTCACGGAGGACCTGGGCTGAATGCTGGGCAACTGTGAATATTGTGGCCCAGACCTGGTCCCCATCTTCCCAAAACCATAAGAAGGGAGAAAAAGCCCAGCCCCACTCTTCTATGGCATCTAGGAAGACCAGCAGAACTCACTGAACAGGTTTAGAGTCAGTAGGAGGCTTATTTTTTTTTCTGTTACTCTCTCTCTTTTTTTCCTTTTTTTTCTTCCCCCAAGTGAAACAATAAGATGTGGAGTCACAGAGTTACAAAGGGTCCAGAGACAGATCCAAAGGGGGACCACAAGGCTTACCCCAAAAACTGAGAAAATGAGAGAAATGTCACTTTGCTATCCCATAGAGCTGTCATTTTATTGTTTATGTGTATTATTATTATTTTTCATTACTGTTACCACTTTTATTAGTTTTTTTTTTACTTCTCTTCCATATGTTTAGTTTTCCTCATTTTATTTCTCTATTTAATTGCATTGTTTGACTGGTTTTCCTTATTCTCTCTTTATTGTATTTTAATTATCCTTCTTTTACTTCACGCATGTTCTAATAACACACTACTCTTGATTGTGTACTTACTATTCTGGTTATCTACATCATATATTTCTTGTCATATTATTGTTGCTCCAGTACTATTTTAAATAATTGTTGTTCCATATAATTGTACATACTACACAGCAACCCTCCCTGTCCTTAGACCACTATTCCTGAGCATTATTATTGTTGTGGTTTACTGTATTCTGCCTCACACCACACCTACTTTCTATCCTTTACTCTCACTATCTCTCATCATCTAACGTTGCACAAGCACTCTGTTTTCTGGATACAGCTCACATCCTTCCCCCCTCTAACAAGGGTCTTATCTCCATTTCACCTTTTATAGAAAATGGCTAGTAGGGTGAAATATCACAGTTAACACTATACTTATCCAAAGAATCTCCTATCTCTTCTCTATTTGCTGGTACTTTAAATCCCATAAAATACTCCCCCACTGTCTTAATCCATTTTGCCTACCCCCTGCCACTGATCACATACCAGATTAGGTGGGAGCTGTGAATGACAGTATGCCTGCTGGAGGAGAGAAACCACCAACAAAGGAACCACTAAAAGGTAAAAACCCAAGTACAACAGGGAGCCCACACAAACAGAAGTAAGGGCAAACCTAGAGAGTTCAGAGAAGGAGATCAAAGAGACCACACCACTGGACCCCATAGAATTCCTACCATAGAAGTTCACCCTACAAAGACAGCTACCAAAGCGAAAAATCAGGAAGCAAAAAAACAAACAAAAAGACTCACCTAAAAAGGGGAGACAAAAAAAGAACATGAGACATCCTTCTGGCCAAGACAGAGGCATAGGTAGACACACTGTGCCTCCTTGCACAACCAAAAGAAGGACAACAACAATTTAAAAACAAAAAACAACCAGAACTGACAGAAAATCATATTGTATGGAAGTCCGACAACCAAAGAGATGAAGAAGAAACATTCATCCAGACTGGTGGAGGGGCAGAGACAGGCAGCCAGGGCAGACAGGACTTGTAGCAAGGCGGTGGCTGGTGGGCACAGCAAGGTGGCGGATTGTGTAATGGGGCAGGCCGGGAGGCGGCTGGCAGACCCCATGGCCCCACATTCGCACATAGGTAAACCAGGAGGAATGGCGGGGGAGCGAAGCAGACCTCACAACCCAGGGCTCTAGCGCAGGGAAATAAAGCCTCAAACCTCTGATTGAAGACACCCATTGGGGTTGAGGCAGCAGCAGGAGAAACTCCCAGCCTCACAGGACAGTTTATTGAGAGAAACACAGGGTCTTAGAACGTACACATCTACCCACCCAGAAAGCAGCAGAAGGGCCCAATTTCATTGTGGATATCAGACAGAGTGACTGAAAACCAGCAGAGAGTAGAGCAAGTGCCATTGCACCCTATCAGACTCCTCCCCACATACAGCACCAGAGCGAAGTGACCAACATTACCCTGCCCCGGTGAACACCTAAGGCTCTGCCCCTTTACATAACAGGTGCACCAAGACAAAAAAAAATGGTCCAAATGAAAGAACAGATCAAAGCTCCAGAAAAAAATACAACTAAACAACGAAGAGATAGCCAAACTATCAGATGTACAGTTCAAAACACTGGTAATCAAGACGCTCACAGAATTGGTTGAATTTGGCCACAAATTAGATGAAAAAATGAAGGCTATGCTAAGAGAAACAAAGGAAAATGTACAGGGAACCAATAGTGATGAGAAGGAAACTGGGACTCAAATCAATGGTGTGGACCACAAGGAAGAAAGAAACATCCAACCAGAAAAGAATGAAGAAACAAGAATTCAAAAAAATGAGGAGAGGCTTAGGAACCTCCAGGACATCTTGAAACATTCCAACATCTGGATTATAGGGGTACCAGGAGGAGAAGACAAAGAGCAAAAAATTGAAAACTCATTTGAACAAATAATAAAGGAGAACTTCCCTAATCTGGCAAAGGAAATAGACTTCCAGGAAGTCCAGGAAGCTCAGAGAGTACTAAAGAAGCTGGATCCAAGGAGGAACACACCAAGGCACATCATAATTACATTAGCCGAGATTAAAGAGGAGAGAATCTTAGAAGCAGCAAGAGAAAAGGACACAGTTACCTACAAAGGGGTTCCCATAAGACTGTCAGCTGATTTTTTTAATATATTTATTGATTATGCTATTACAGTTGTCCCATTTCCCCCCTCTCACTCCACTCCATCCTGCCCACCACCTCCCTCCCACATTCCCTCCCTATAGTTCATGTCCATGGGCCATACTTATAAGTTCTTTGGCTTCTACATTTCCTACACTATTCTTACCATCCCCCTGTCTATTTTCCACCTATCATCTATGCTACTTATTCTCTGTACCTTTCCCCCATCTCTCCCCCTCCCACTCCCCTATTGACAACCCTCCATGTGATCTCCATCTCTATGGTTCTGTTCCAGTTCTAGTTGTTTGCCTAGTTTGCTCTTGTTTTTGTTTTAGGTGTGGTCGTTAATAACTGTGAGTTTGCTGTCATTTTTACTATTCCTATTTTTGATCTTCTTTTTCTTAGGTAACTCCCTTTAACTTTTCATATAATAAGGGCTTGGTGATGCTGAACTTCTTTAACTTGACCTTATCTGAGAAGCACTTTTTCTGCCCTTCCATTCTAAATGAAAGCTTTGCTGGATACAGTAATCTTGGATGTAGGTCCTTGCCTTTCATGACTTGGAATACTTCTTGCCAGCCCCTTCTTGCCTGTAAGGTCTCTTTGGAGAAATCAGCTGACAGTCTTATGTGAACCCCTTTGTAGGTAACTGTGTCCTTTTCTCTTGCTGCTTCTAAGATCCTCTCCTTCTCTTTAATCTCGGCTAATGTAATTATGATGTGCCTTGGTGTGTTCCCCCTTGGGTCCAGCTTCTTTGGGACTCTCTGAGCTTCCTGGACTTCCTGGAAGTCTATTTCCTTTGCCAGACTGCGGAAGTTCTCCTTCATTATTTGTTCAAATAAGTTTTCAATTTTTAGCTCTTCCTCTTCTCCTTCTGGCACCCCTATAATTCGGATGTTGGAACCTTTCAAGATGTCCTGGAGGTTCCTAAGCCTCTCCTCATTTTTTTGAATTCTTGTTTCTTCATTCTTTTCTGGTTGGATGTTTCTTTCTTCCTTCTGGTCCACACCATTGATTTGAGTCCCAGTTTCCTTCACATCACTATTGGTTCCCTGTATATTTTCCTTTGTTTCTCTTAGCATAGGCTTCATTTTTTCATCTGGTTTTCGAACAGATTCAACCAATTCTGTGAGCGTCTTGATAACCAGTGTTTTGAACTGTGCATCCGATAGGTTGGCTATCTCTTCCTTGCTTAGTTGTATTTATTCTGGAGCTTTGAAGTGTTCTGTCATTTGGGCCATTTTTTTTTTTTTTTTTGTCTTGGCGCATCTGTTACTTTAAGGGGTGGAGCCTTAGGTGTTCCCTGGGGCGGGGTAATGCTGGTTGCTGCGCTGAGGCTGTACGTGGGGGAGGGGCCGAGAGGGAGCAATGGAGCCCGCTCCACTCTCCACTGGACCTCAATCTTTCACTCCGCTACCCACAATCAAACTGGGCCCCTCTGGTGCTGGTTCCCGAGTGGGTGGGCTTGTGCATGCCCTAGGCCCCTGTGGGTCTCTCCAACCACCTCTCCTGTGAGGCTGGGAGTCTCTCCTGCTGTGGACCCAACCCCCACGGGCGTTTTCAATCAGAGGTTTGAGGCTTTATTTCCCCGTGCTGGAGCCCTAGGATAAGAGGTCTGCTTCGCTCCCCGCTGTTTGTCCAGTTTATCTGTGTGCAAATCTGGGGCCGCAGGGTGCTACCCACCACTCTGCCTGCCCAGTTCTCCGCCACTCTGAGTCCGGCGCTCTCAGCCTATCTGCACGAATGTGGGGCTGCAGGGGCTGCTAGTGGTCAGACTGCCTGCCCCGTTCGTCCCACACTCCACCAGTCTTGGTCCTGCCACAGCAACCTGAGTCTGCTCCACCCCAGCTACCCGTCTCCGCCCCTCCTACAGGTCTGGATGAATGTTTATTTTTTATTTCCTTGGTGTCAGACTTCCTTGCCGTTCGATTTTCTGTCAGTTCTGGTTGTGCAAGGAGGCGCAGTGTGTATACCTATGATGCCATCTTGGTTCTCCTAGGTGATTTCTCAAAAGAGACCTTACAGGCAAGAAGGGGATGGCAAGAAGTACTTAAAATTATGAAAGCCAAGGACCTATTCCAAGATTACTGTATCCAGCAAAGCTTTCACTTAGAATGGAAGGGCAGATAAAGTGCTTCTCAGATAAGGTCATATTAAAGGAGTTCATCAAGACCAAGCCCATATTCTATGAAATGGTAAAGAGATTTATCTAAGAAAAAGAAGATAAAAAATGTGAACACTAAAAATGACAGCAAACTCACATTTATTAACAACCACACCTAAAACAAAGCAAAAAAGAAAAAGCAAACTAAGCAAACAACTGGAACAGGAACAGAACCACAGAAATGGAGACCACATGGAGGGTTATCAACAGGGGTTTGGGAAGGGGAGAAAGGGGGGAAAGGTACAGAGAATAACTAGCATAAATGGTAGGTAGAAAATAGATAGGGGGAGGGTAAGAATAGTATAGGAAATGTAGAAGCCAAAGAACACATATGTATGACCCATGGACATGAACTATAGGGGGACAATGTGGGAGGGAGGGGGTGAACATGATGGAGTGGAATGAAGGGAGGAAATGGGACAACTGTAATAGCATAATCAATAAATATAGTAAAAAAAAAACATGCACTCAAAAGGAATGGAAGACTGCCCACTAAAAGAGCTAAATAAAATGGGTGTAAGCAAACTATTGGATATAGAATTCAAATAATGGTTATGAAACATTCTCTAGGAACTCACAGACAACTACACAGAACTGAGTGAGAACTACAACAGTATGAAAAAGGAAATAGAATCAATAAACAAAAACAGGAAGAAATGAACAATAAAACCTTGGAAATAAACAACACAGTAGAAGGAATTACAAGAAGGCTGGATGAAGCAAACAGTCGAATCAGTAAACTGGAGGACAAGGGAGAAAAAAACACCCAGAAAGAGCAAGAAAAGGAAAAGAGGTTCAGAAAGAACAGAGATGGTAAGGGAACTGCAACACAACATAAAACATAACAATATCCATTCAATAGGAATACCAGAAGGAGAGGAAGAAGAGCAAGGGACAGAAAACCTGTTTGCTAAAGTAATGATGGAAAACTTCCCTAATTTGATGAGAGAAAAAGTCACACAAATCCAGGAAACACAGAGAGGATCCCAATCAAGAGGAACCCAAAGAGGCCCACCCCAAGACACATCATAACTAAAATGGCAAAATTCCAAGATAAAGAGAGGATCTTAAAGGCAGCAAGGGAGAAACAGGAAGTAACATACAAGGGAGCTCCAATAAGACAAACAGCTGACTTTTCAATGGAAACACTTCAAGCCAGAACAAAATGGCAAGAAATATTCCAAGTAATGAGACCCACAGGCCTGCAACCAAGGCTACTTTACCCAGCGAGGATCTCAATTAAGATGGAAGGCCAAATAAGGAGCTTCCCAGACAAAAGAAGTCTAAAAGAACACACCTCCACCAAACCAGCTCTGAAAGAGATGATAACGGGATTGCTTTAAGGAAAGGAAAGAAAAGAGGAAGGAACACAGGTACAAAAAAATGGCAATGAATAAGTACCTACCAATAATAACCTTAAATGTAAATGGATTAAATGCTCCAAGCAAAAGATATAGAATAGCTGAATGGATAAGAAAGCATGACCCACACATATGCTGCCTACAAGAGACCCACCTCAGGACAAAAGACCTACACAGACTGAAAGTGAAGGGCTGGAAACAAATATTCCAAGCAATAGACAGGAGAAAAAAAAAAAAGCCGGGGTAGCAATACTCATATCAGACAAAATAGACTTCAAAAAAAAAAGGGCTGTAAAGAGAGAGCCAGAAGGTCACTTTGTAATACTCAAGGGAAGAATACACCAAGAAGACATAAACATTGTAAATATATATGCACCCAACATAGGAGCACCCAAATACATAAAGAAAATCATGGAGGACTTCAAGAAAGCAACACAATTATAATAGGGGATTTCAACACCCCACTGGCAAAAATGGACAGATCTTCCAAACAAAATATCAGCAAAGATATTGTGGCATTGAACAATGCCCTAGATGAAATGGACTTAACTGATATGTATAGAGAGAGCCTTTCATCCCAAAGAAGCGAAACACACATTCTTTTCAAATGTGCATGGAACATTTTCAAAGATAGACCATATGATAGGACACAAAACAAGCCTCAACAAATTCAAGAAAATTGAAATCACATCAAGCATTTTCTCTGACCACAAGGGACTGAAACTAGAAACCAACCCCAAAGGAAAAAACCCAAAACACTCAAAATCATGGAGACTGACATTCAGTCTCATGGAGATTGAAGACCATGCTATTAAACAATGAAGGGGTCAAGAATAAGATCAAGGAAGAAGTCACAAAGTTTCTGGAAACAAATGAAAATGAACTCATAACAACCCAAAATTAATGGGACACAGCCAAGGCAGTCCTGAGAGGGAAGTTCATAGCAATACAGGCCTACATAAAAAAGATAGAAACATTTCAAACAAACAACCTAACCCTACGTCTACAAGAACTTGAGGAACAACAACAAAGACATCCCAGAGCAAGTAGAAGGAAGGAAATAACCAAGATCAGAGCAGAATTAAATGACATAGAGACTAAAAGCACAATTCTAAGGATCAATGAATCCAGGAAGTGGTTCTTTGAAAAGATAATCAAAATTTTCTTTGAAAAAGATAATCAAACCAAGACAAGCCTTTACAAGAATCATCAAGAAAAAAGAGAGAATACCCAAATAAACACAATCAGAAATGAAAGACGAGAGATTACAACTGATACCACAGAAATACAAAGGGTTGTAAGAAATTACTACTAAGAACAGTGTGCCAAGAAATTTGAAAACCTAGATGAAATAGATAAATTTCTAGAAAAATATAATCTTCAAAAACTGAATGAAGAAGAAGCAGAAAGCCTGAACACACCAATAACAGCTGACCAAATTGAAGCAGTAATTAAAAAACTCCTGACACACAAAAGCTCTGGACCAAATAGTTTCACAAGAGAAATCTACAAAGTATTTAAGGAAGAGCTAACCCCTATTCTTCACAGACTATTCAAAAAAATCCAAAATGATGTAAAACTCCCAAACCCTTTTTATGAAGCCAGCATCATCCTAATCCCAAAACCAGATAAAGATACAGCAAAGAAAGAAAACTTCAGGCCAATATTGCTGATGAACATAGACACTAAAATCCTCAACAAAATATTGGCAAACCGCATCCAGCAATATATTAAAAAGATCATACACCATGACCAAGTGGGATTCATCCCAGGGATGCAAGGATGGTACAATATTCACAAATCAATAAACGTAATACATCACATAAACAAAAGCAAAGAAAAAATCACATGATCATATCAATAGATACAGAAAAAGCATTTGATAAGGTACAGCACCCACTTATGATAAAAACACTCAGCAAACGGGAATACAGGGAGCATTCCTCAACATAATTAAGGCCATATATGAGAGACCTACAGCCAACATCATACTAAATGGGCAAAAACTAAAGGCTTTCCCACTAAGATCAGGAACAAGACAAGGTTGTCCACTTTCACCACCTCTATTCAACATAGTATTGAAAGTCCTAGCCACAGCATTCAGACAAGAAAAGGAAATAAAGGCATCCAGATTGGAAGGGAGGAAACAAAACTGTCATTGTTTGCAGATGACATGATAGTTTACATAGAAAATCCTATAGATTCCACCAAAAAACTGTTCGACTTAATAGATGAATTTAGCAAAACAGTGGGATACAAAGTCAATATTAAGAAATCAAAGGCAATTTTTTATACCAACAATGAAATATCAGAAACAGATATCAGGAGAAAAATCCCATTTGATATAGCAACAAGAAAAATAAAGTACCTAGGAATAAACCTAACCAAGGAGGTAAAAGACCTGTACTCAGAAAACTACACAACACTGAAGAAAGAAATTAAGGAAGACACAAACAAATGGAAGCATGTACAATGCTCATAGATTGGAAGAATAAACATCATCAAAATGTCCATATGACCCAAAGCAATTTATAGATTCAATGCAATCCCTATTAAAATACCCATGACATATTTCACAGATATAAAACAAACATTTCAGAAATTTATATGGAAAAATAAACGACCCTAAATAGCGGCAGCAATTTTGAGAAAGAAGAACAAAGCAAGAGGGATACAATACCTGATATCAAACTGTATTACAAGGCCACTGTAATCAAAACAGCCTGGTACTGGCATAAGAACAGACACATGGACCAATGGAACAGAATAGAGAGCCCAGAAATAAACCCAAGTCTCTTTGGTCAATTAATATTCGACAAAGGGGGTGTCAGCACAAAATGGAGTAAAAATAGCCTCTTCAACAATGGTGTTGGGAGAGCTAGACAGCTACAATCAAAAACATGAAACTTGAGCACCAATTTATACCATACACAAAAATAAATTCAAGGTGGATAAAAGACTTAAATATCATTGTGACACCATTAAAGTCCTAGAGGAGAACATAGGCAGGAAAATCTCAGACATTCCACACAGCCATATTTTCACTGATACGTCTCCTAGAACAAGGGACATAAAGGAAAGAATAAACAAATGGGATCTCACCAAACTAAAAAGCTTCTGCACATCTAAAGAAAACAGTATTAAAATGAAAAGTGATCCAACCGTATGGGAAAACGTATTTGCCAATGATACTCAGACAAGGTTTTGATATCCAAAATATATAAAGAACTCACACAACTCCACTCTAAGAAAACAAGCAACCCAATCGAAAAAATGGGCAAAGGACTTGAACAGACACTTCTCCAAGGAGGACATACAGAGTATCCAGAGACATATGAAAAGATGCTCAGCATCACTAGCCATCAGAGAGATGCTAATAAAACCACAGTGAGATACCACTTCACACCATTGAGAATGGCCATCATAAACAAAGCAACAAACAAGTGTTGGAGAGGTAGTGGAGAAAAGGGAACTATAGTGCACTGTTGGTGGGTTTGCGGACTGGTGCAACCACTATGGACAACAGTATGGAATTTCCTCAGAAAACTAACAATGGAACTGCCTTTTAACCCAGCAATTCCACTGCTAGGATTATATCCTAAGAAGCCTGAAACACCAATCCAAAAGAACCTATACACTCCAATGTTCATAGAAGCACAATTTACAACAGCCAAGTGTTAGAAGCAACCTAAGTGTCCATCAGTAAATGAATGGATCAATAAACCATGGTACATTTACACAATGGAATTCTATGCAGCAGAACAAAAGAAGGAGCTTATACCCTTTGCTTCAGCATGGATGGAACTGGAGAGCATTATGCTAAGTGAAATAAGCCAGGCAGTGAAAGACAAATACCAAATGATCTCACCTGTAACAAGAACCTAATCAACAAAAGAAACAAGCAAGCAAAATATAATGAAAGACATTGAAATTAAGAACAATCTGACAGTAACTAGAGGGGAGAGGGGAGGGGATAATGGGAGAAAAGGGTCAAGGGTTTACAGGAACAACTATAAAGGACATATGGACAAAAACAATGGAAGTGGAAACAGGGTAGGGAGGTGGGGATGGCTGGAGTGTTGGGGAAGGGTAAGGGGGAAAGGCAGACAACTGTACTTGAACAACAATAAAATTCAAAACTATTCAATAAAAAAATAAAGATAAAAATAAAAATATATTGCTTTTAAAAATAAAAAAAAGAAAGAAAAATCCTTGACCACATTTAATTACCTGTTAGAATGGTCTATTTAAACAACTAAATTAGAACAGAGTATAATTCTTATAGTAAAAATATTATTTTAAATAAAAAGACTAGAGCATTATACACATTCATGAAAATCTTAAAACAAGAATGGCTGGCATCAATATTTTTAATAATTTTTAAAATTTTTTCCACTTCTTTTTTTCCAGTCCACTTTACTCTAGCAGCTGAGAGAGTAAACAGAATACCATTCTATCATTTCTCCTCTCCCACAAACACCTTTCAACAGCTTTTTAATAATCTCAAAAGAAAAACAAATGTTTAAAGTAGCCCTCCAAGCTTTGTGTGACCTCCTCTGCTATCCAGTGCCCCTCTCCCTTTAGTTCAAGAAACATCCACTAACTGGGCCTTCTTTCAGTTAATAAAAAGTAGATCTTTCCACCTCAAGAGATTTTATGCTTCCTTTGCCTGCACTGGTTCACTGGGTCCTCTACTATCCCAACTCTGAAGCCACCTCCCCAGCAACATACACCTTTTGCCCTCACCATCTGCACAATTCATCTTTCAGTTCTCCATTCAAAATATAGTTCCTTAAAGACATGATGCCTCCCTTCTCCTTTTCCTCCATTATTTTGCCTCATAGTACCACACCCCATCTGTCTGCAATAAGACTTTTTGCATGTTTTTATTGCATTGGTTTATGTAATTATTATTTAATTCTCCTCTTTATAACCTCTGTAACTATAACCTCTACTGAGTAAATATTGTGCCTGTTTAGTTTAATACTGCATGCGTAGCATGCAGCCTGGTATATGCTAGGTTCTATATGTATCCAACAGAAGTAAGGCTCGCTTGCATGTGGTTGGGAGGGTATGTGAATGTCTAGCACAAGACAGACAGCAATTTGAACATTTCACCTAGAATGTAATATGGTGTGTTTGAGTGTGATGTTGTTATGTTACCTAATAACATACTTATGATTTTGTAATAAAAGAGGGTATTATTTGTGCCAGATCCTGTGTATGTGTGTGTGTGTATATACTTATATATCATGAATAAATGAATGACTAGAATATTAAAATTAATAAAATGAGGACACAAACATGTTCATCATAAAACATAATTTCTGAAATTAGATTTAATTAGTTTTGAGTCTCTTGGCAAATAGAATGAAAAGAGGAAATAGATCTATTGTATAAGGGGAATCACACTATTTCTTCAAAGCAACTAAATCTTTCCCATCAAAAATTGCAGAAGCTTTCTTAAACAGATAATTTCCTTTCACAGTATTGAACACAGTTGATAATTATATCGAGTATGAGCCCTGATGGGCATGTGCCACATTAGACTCCAGACTTCTCTAAGGCACAGACCTATTTACTCACCATAATATTCCGGTACGTAACACAGTGCCTGAAATATTAAGAGGTGCTGCGAGTAAGTCTTTCTTTATTAGCCTATTTGTTCCTTCATTCAACAATAATTTACTAAGCAGTTACTATATATGCGGTTCTGTCCAAGACAGTAAAGAATATCATGAGTAAATGATGAAAGTAGTATATTTTTTTCATTTTTATAGCAATAGTAGTTACAAATTCCCTATGGCTGCTTTGGGTTTGGGATTTTTGTTGGTTGGTTGGTTGGTTGGGGTTTTTTTGCTGCTGTTATGGCATTTGATGAAGTATGACAGAAAACATTAAAACATGATGAAACTATGTAATGAGGAGTATAACAGAAGTTTTCCATATACTTCACTTTTTAAAGGTTCGACATGTTTCAGGGATAGAATCTGGAGTGGATAGAGGAGATGGGAGAATGCAGGCCCCTTAGAACCACTGCTCTGAGCTGAGTTTATGACAGAACCTGAAGAAAAAAACACTCAAGTCTGTACTTGCTGATGGCAGCTGCTACCACTGGAGTTCCTGTGTGCTCACCATTGTTGTAAACTATTCTACAGAACGGGACTAGTTCACCAAATTTTCTTTTCTTCATAGCAGCAGACAGTGGTACTTTTCTTCCTTCTTTCAAGTCAATCTAGTATTTTCAGCATTCCAACTCCATATAGGTCTTTTCATCTGAAGTACTTTATAGTTAGTTGCAGAAAAGTAGAGAGGTAATGGGGGCACAAAAAACAAAATCATGATTCTTGGGCTATAGCTCTTTTTTTATCCTCACTCAAGAATATGTTTTTTATTGCTTTTAGAAAGAAAAAGGGAGGCAGGGAGATAGAGGAGGGAAACATTGATATGAGAGAGAAACATTGATCAGCTACCTCCCCTAGGCTCTTCAACCAGGGATCAAACACTCATCCTAGGTATGTGCCCTGACTAGGGATCAACATGCAACCATTTACAATTTGATGTATTTATCTATCTATTTAGAAAGAAGGGAAGGGAGGGAGAAAGAGAGGGAGAAAAACATTAATGTGCAAGACAAGCATCAATCAGTCGCCTCTTGCTTGCTCCCAAATGGGGACCAGGCTGCAACCCAGGCATGTGCCCTGCCTGAGAATCAAACCTGCGACCTTTACATTTGCATGAGGGTGCCAAACCCACTGAGTCACAATCAGTCGGGGCCAAACCTGCAATCTTTCTGGTGTACAGAACAATATTTCAACCAGCCAGGCCACTATGCCAGGGCAGACTATAGCTGTTTTTAACCGAGGTTAGGCCATTGCACTGTAATTTCCTAAAGTAGGACACATTTATCATCAAAGAAATGAGCAATCTGATCCCTTCACCTTCACAGGCATGTATCAAACCACGAAGTTTGGAAAAGGCAATAAAAGATGACTCTTTTGGGGTTGATCACTTTATCATTATGAAATGTCCTTTGTCTCTTTTTACAGCCCTTGTTTTGCAGTCTATTTTATCTTTTTATGTATCTTTTTCTATCTCTTTACTTTCAGTCTGTGTGTGTCTTTTGATTTTGAAGTGTCTTCTAGACAACATTTAGATGAGCCTTGATTTTTCCTCATTCAACCACCTTATGTCTCTTGACTGGAGCATTTAGTTATTTACATTTAAAGTAATTATTGATAGGTATGTAGTTACTGCCATTTTATTAACTGTTTTCTGATTGTTTTTGTAGTTCTTCTCTGTTCCTTTCTGATTCTCTTGCTCTCTCCCCTTGTATGTCGATGATTTTCTACAGCAGTCATTTTCAACAAGAGTGCCACAAGAATTTTTAAACATGCAATACCTAACTATTTAATCAGGGGCATTGATCTTTTTTCTTTTAAATTGCCCAATTAAAAATGACAACAGCAAACATAATAGCCATCTGGTGTGAGTGAATCAAAGTTATACCTACTTTTTTTGTCAGATCAGCAAAAAAATGGGGGGTTTTTTTGGTGTGCCACAGAATTTTAGTCATTAGTTTATATGTGTCATGAGAAGAAAAAGGTTGAAAATCACTGTTCTGTAGCATTGTGTTTTGATTCCTTTCTCTCTATTTCTTGTAAAAAAAAATGCACAGAGATGACTCCCTCCTGTTTCGGGGGATAATTGTCATGTGTGAGGATCTCCAACAGTAATACCATTTCATAATTCTTCTATATCTCATGAAATCTGATTATGAACATCAACAGGCCTACTGAGGGCTCTGAAGAGAAGATTCCTCCACTTGTAAATGAAGTTGAGCAACAGGTAAACTCAGTCTCTATTATAAAGCAGGACTGGTTGGTTGCTTTCTGCTAAAAGGATATATTCCTATTAGAAATATGGCTTTATTGGAGTCATTTAATCAATGCGTATAAATAAAACTATTAGAAGCAGTAATGATGAAAGGAAACAACTTTGTGTGCAGGGTATGCAAGGTATGTAGGGTGTTTTCTATTAAGGGAAAAAAGAGTAATTGTATCCTAAAATAAGTACACTGGTTGTCCAAGAATGAAAAAAAAAAAGTGTAAGATAAAGTCATAATGGATATGGAAAGCTATAGAAGTTGTACAGAAAAGGAATTTAATTTCTAGTGGTCAAAGATGGCTAAAGTTTGATGAGTTCTTTAAAATGAAATACTCTTTAGTATCAATAATATACTGATTGCAAAATGGTGGGGAGAAAAAATTTTTATCTACTCTACTAGGTTCTTCTGTCTGGCTTCATAATCAAATTGACATATGCTAGGTTACCAGGAGAAAAAAAAAATTTCAATAATAGGTATACTTCCTATACTCATGGGAGAGACCCAGAAAAACTGAGTAGCTCTCTGAGCTTAAAACAAAAGATCTAATGGGGTGGAGAGTCAGTTATGGGAAAAGCACAGTAAACACAAGTGAGATTGGTATGAAGATTTAAGTCCTTGCCTTCTCCACTGACAAGAGCTTCCACATAGAGTTAAGGTTATCCCCCTCTTCCCCTCTTCCTGGTACAGTGAGGGGACACCTTTAACAAATGGAGATTTCTCTCATAAATGTAAATATCTCTTACAAATGGGTAAGTTTACCTCTATTTTCAGAGCTCCTCCATGTTTGTTTCTTAAAAATAATCAGCCTAAATTGATTCTTATGTCAAGGAGACATATTTTGGGGTGCTTCCCAACAAAAACTTTTGTTGGGAATTTTGTTTTCTCTCTAGAAAATGACAAAATTTTCTTGGATTATTGGTCTGTTCTTAAGTAGTTGTAAAAGATTTTCTTTCCCATTGAATAATGGACCTAGGAAGTAAAGACAGTATTATAAGAATAATTTCCTGTGCTTTACATTGACTTTACAATGTCCTTGATTATGTGAAATAACTAAGTCTTCTTACTTTTAGAGCAGCTAAGGAAATTTTTTACAGTTATGTTACCTCCTATATTTACTTTTGAAGTCTATTATCTTCATTTCAGTTAAATACGCAGCCAAGCATTGTTCCTTAATGACCTGTGATCCAGTCTAACCAAGTGTTAAACCTTCTGACAACATATACTTGCTTTCTTAAAATCTAATACTAAATATCTTTTACACTTAAAAATACATGTGGAATTTTCCAGAAAGTCCTTGGAAATTCATAAGAGATCTTTCACCACATAAAAAGAGAGATGCAAAAGTAATTAGGTGTTTGGATATGTTAATTTCAGGGTGAGCAATGTCAAATAAGACAAGATACTTAACTTTCCTTAGGTTATGTCTATATGGGTAAATGTTAATATTGACAAGAAAAAACTTCTGAGATGTCCTAAATTAAGCAACAGCTGGCCAGGGGGTAGAAGTGAGATAAAAGAAGGGGTTAATCAGTTAACAACTATAGGGCAAAAGCAACAAAAGGCAGCTTACATTCCAGGGGCTATGTTGGAACTCTGAATCAACTTCCAGGTGGCTATTTCTGTGATTATCTAAAAGTGAGCTGCCAGGCACCTCAACTTCCTACTTACGGGTGAATTTTCCAGACTGTTGCCTACAGCCAATCCAAAAGAGCAAACACTTCCCGACAAACTCTGCACTGATCCCAGAACTGGCACCTTTTCATCTTATCCTGCCCATCTTTATTTGCAGTCAATGTAAATTCTTTCATAACAACTTCCATTTTCCCCCCACACTTGATGTGTAAAAAACTCCCTGTCAACTCCAAGATTGCAGGCATGCTGCCTTTTCCACCTAGGGCTGCTGCTGTTGGTTTGGACATCATGCCCCAGGACCTGGCCCATTTTTTGGATAGCAAAATGGTTCCCAGTGGATGAGCCTGTACCCTTGGCCCACCCCTTCAGTAAGCCAAGGTGTCTAAGCTGAGAGGAGGAGGGGGTACCCCTCTGTGGTTGGGGCCAGGAGCCCTGAGGCTCGGTTGATCACAACATCTCAACAGTGTGACTGCCCAGCCCAGAGGTGGTGGGAACCCTAGCAGACACTGAGAGTGGCAGGGTACTGCGTCCCCCAGTGGGAGCAGTGGGCAGTGGTTGGGCCCAGCTTCAGTGGAGCATTTGCCTGGAAATGGCCGAGCCTTCACAGCTACCATGTCATGGCCCAACGTCCTGAGGTCACACAGGAAGTCAGCAGAGTCACCCCCAGGCTGGGATGGCGGCAGAGGGAGGTTCTTATAATGAGAACATGCAGAAATCTGGAAAGATAATTGGATAAGGGGAAAGTCCCTTGCCCTCCTCTTCTGTACAAGTTTGGGGGTGGGACCAGAGGAAGGCAGTCCCGTGCACTGTAGAAGTCAGAATGTGAAGCGTTGTGCTCTCCTATTTAGAAGCACCTGACCTTGAGGCCCTAGTAGCTGCATGGCCATGGCTGTGCTGGCTCCACACTCAGCCTCCAGGAGGGAGCCTGAAGCTGGACAGTAGCTGGGAACAAGCTAAGCTACCTGGATGACTGCTTAGCAGCTGCTACCGCCTCTAAAAGATGGTACTTTAAAATGAAGTTGGAACTCTGGGCATGACCTTTTGTTCTTGTCTTCCTGAGTACATCTGGGTTTTGCCTGAATTTTGTTCAGGAGATAAGCTTTGAGACATCAAAGTCCCCCATTCACCAAAGTGACACAGCATCTGAACGAAAACTTTTTCCTTTTGCATCAGCACCTGACTCACAAGTATGGCTTTTGTGGTGACAAATAACTGAGCTCCCCTTTTTTTGTTCAGTAACAATATGACCCAATAAACCCTTTCTTTTAAAAAGGCTTAGTCATGGGAGTTACATTTTTTGCATAATAATATAAGTGTTTCAAAAATTATATAAAATTCCTAGAAATTTTGCCAATGCTCTTGATGTCCATGTCCTGTCACTGCTGTGCCTGATATCACACAAGACTATATAGTCATGCACTGCTTAACAATAGGGATACGTTTTGAGAAATGTGTCATTAGGTGATTTTTGTCATGCAGACATGATGAGTGTCCTTACATGAACCTAAATGGTAAGCCTGCTATAGACCTGGGTTAGAGGATATATAACGCCTCCAAGGCTACAAGTCTGTACAGCATGTTACTCTACAGAACAACACAATATTAAATCAAGAACAATAGAAAATGATGCTATCAAGAGATGTGTGTGTGAGGTGCTGCCGATGTAACATGGCATACTGTTTTACAGCATTTTTTATAAGTAGAGAATACACTTTAACATAACAATAAAAAGTATAGTGTAGTAAATGCATAAAACAGTAACACAGTCCTCTATTGTCATTATCAACTACTATGCACTGTCCATAATTGTATGTGCTACGTTTCATGCGACTGGCAGCACAGGTTTGTTTACACCAGCGTCACCACAAACCTGTGGGACATGTGATAACACCAAGACTTTACAATGCCTATGACGTCCCTAAGTGATAGGAATTTTTGGCTCCATTTTAATCTTACCGGACCACAGGGGTGTAGGAAGTTGTTGAAAAAACTGTTGTTATGTGGCAATGACTGTGTGCTATCAATCATAATTCCAAGTTATTTTCTAATGTTGTGTGTCACAGAAACAGCCAAATATCTGTCAGTTGCATTATTTTTCTAATTAACTCTCATTATATCTTTAAACACAGCCATTTTAAGTCTTTGTAATCCACAGATAAATTTTTATTTCATTCTCATACTTCTCTGGAAGCTCTTAACAATCAGCTACAGGGCCAAAGAGCTTCATCTTCAATAAAAAGTGCTGACTCAGAGGCAAGAAATAGACTGTATATTTCTGTAGAAGAGGAAAAATAATTTTACTTCTATCCCTCTAGGTTTTTGGCTGAGACTCCTTATAATAAAAGACAGATTAACAGGAGAAAAACAAACAAAAGTTGAATAACATGTATACTACCTGTATATATGGGAGATGCCCAAGAAAACTGAGTAACTCCCTGAAATGGCCCAAGTCACTAAGTTAAATATCATCTCAAGCTAAAGACAAAAACATGTTGTCGGGGGAACATGCCTTCTCCATTGATGAGTTTCTAGTGATTTGGTTGTCCTTCCCTTCCTGATGCTGAAGGAGATATCCTTACAAATGAAGATTTCCCTTATAAATGCAAATCTCTCTTACAAAAGGGTAACTTTTACTCTGTTTGAGAGCTTCTCCTGTCTCCTGTTTTACTAACAGAAAATAATCAGCCTAAAGTAATCCTTATGCCAAAGAGAAATATAATAGGGTGACAAATTCTGCTCTCCCTCACTTCTGATGGTATTGCTCAAATAACTTCCAACAAACCATACCACTCAACTGAATCAGGATTTCCAAAACCGGTGGAGAAGTCAATGGGTTTGCTAACCATTAGCAATGAGATTGCTAACTGAAGATCAAGAAGGAAAAGAATTAACTTCATTGAACTGTGTGAACTATTGACAGAAGAAATGTCCAAAACTGTAATAATTGTTATGAGTTTACTTGAGCCAAACTAACAATTGCTGGGAAGCAAAGTCTCAGTGGATTGAGAAAATGCTCCAACAATGCCATTTTTGTGACTTATTTTATAACAATACAATCAAAGGAGAAGGTTTAGCAGGATTACATGAAATCCATTGTTGATGGGTTAGGGAGGCAGGAGAAAGCAAAGCAGGTAAATCTCTGGGATTGGATAAAAAATAAAACAAACATACACATTGGTGCTTATAGGACAGTTAACAGTTAAGAATTAACTGCTCTGGTCTCTCCTCAAGTGGAAGACTGTGCTTGGGGCTGCGGGGGGGGGGGGGGGGGGGGATGTCTGGAAAAAAAAAGCTACCCTGACATTCCTATGTTATCTTAAATGCAAAAAGACAATATACAGGCTCAGTTAAGGTAGAGATTGACCTTTGTCAAGGAAGATTCCAGTTTAGGACAAGATTACCTGCCATGACTTGATTTTAGTTAGCAAGTTTTAATTTTAGACCATCCTATGTGGTTATTTTAGTCTGAGCTTGTAAGGTCACCATGATGGCCTCCCCTGAGTTTGCCTGGTTTTGTGTGTCACCCCTTTTTTGTCCACAGAACTGATAAGGAATGATTATGTTTTGTTTGCAATATTACTGGTGCTTTATACTTCCTGGATATAAGGAATCCCTTGCTATCGCTTTTTTTAAGGATTTTATTTATTTTTAGAGAAAGGGGAAAGGAGGAAGAAACAGAGGGAGGGAAATATCAATGTGTGGTTGCGCACGCCCTACTGGGGACCTGGCCTGCAACTCAGGCATGTGCCATGACTGGGAATCGAACCAGCGACTTTTTGCTTTGCAGTCCTGCACTCAGTCCACTGACCACACCAGCCAGGGCTCTCTTCTTTAAAGCTATCTATAGGTTATGCTTTTGTAAATAGAAATGAGACATTTATGTTCTTCTACACTTTTTTTCATGGCAATATAATTGCATAAGTTCTACAAAAATCTGTCCTTCTTATAACAAAACATAATTAGAAATATTAATTATATAGACAAGGCTTAGACTGAAATCATATTTGAGAATGATGTGTATAGAATCAGATAGGACAAGATGGCTTTAAGGGATGAAGATTGACTTTATGAAACTAATGCTTCCAAAGGCCACTAGAAAAAAACCAGCCTGGTACCTACCCTTACAGTTTCCCAGTCCTATCAGTTAGTAAGGAAAGTCACTCCTGGCAAGCACAGAAAATAACATATGTTGGAAATCTCAAAAAGAGCAGAATTTATCCAATTCTGTAAGTATTGAAAGTAAAATCCAGTGACAAATTCTTGGCTCAGCTTCCTAGCCTCAAGAAGAGCTTAAAGATCCATTCCAAAATTCCTTATAAAAACTTGCAACAGAGCAAACTTTAAAAGAGTCTGTGTGGTTATTGACTATTCTTGTTGTACCTATGTAAATAATCAGTTCAAATCTAATAAGACCAAATTTATTTTGTAATTGAAAATAATCTTATTTTGATTGCGATTGATCAAAAGCGAGGTGGTTTTAAAGAGAAATTTTATGCTTTGTGAGAATATTCTAGCACAGCCTTATGGGTTATAAGAGTCTGGTCCTGTTTATCATCTTTGAGCTAGTTTCTTCTCTTTGTAAGCTTTGTGGCATTCTTGCCTACCTGTAAATTATGCTAAGTCCTGCCATCTTGCACAAATTGTCAGCCATCACCAAATTTAAATTTTTTTCAATATTCTTCAACATCTGATCACAAGTCTCCAAAGAAACATTTCCAAGTTTCCTCTGGTTACCTGGAGTCATGGGAACTAAAACCTGACTGCCCAGATCGTCACTGGGACCCTGGAGTGTCTTAGAGCTGGCATTCCCCCCAGGACCTGAAGAAACCCTGTAAACTGAGGCTAGATGATCTAGTGTAAACTTCAAAGGACTCATCACTACTGCAGATGACATGTGAGCAACCTGCATACCTGCATGCCTGAAGCTGCAGCTGTGTGGGCCACTCAGGAGGTTCACTGAGTGAACTCCCACACCTTCTATGCTCTGCCATGGAAAGTAACCATGACTGTGGGAAATCAATTCAAAATCTCTCTGATATCTATGCCATCACCAAAAACATTCCAAATGAAAATTGGGAAATCTTCCGGGTTGACACTGCCATCCTCACTGCACTATCTAAAGACGCTCTGAGTTCAATGTCTATAATTCTTCTGGACTGGCTGTCATCTGGACTCAGAAACTGGGTTTACTGTCAGCTCCAACCATTAATCTTTGTTCTCTTTTCTATTTCCATAGAAATCCCCCTTATTAAATGCCTGATTGCTCACACCACCTAGAAAATATCCTCTACTACCAAGTCTCCGGGGATGGTTCTGTTACCAAGGAGACCCAAGTCAGGGGGCTCCCTGCCTCTCTTTGTTTCTTGTCTTGCTTGCAACAGATGAATTCAATCACAAGACAACATGTATAGTAGAAATGAGGTAAGTTTATTTTTGAAATATAAAGGGAATAAGGTAGTACATCTGTTAGTAAGTTTATTCTACACACTTGAGCCAAGCTACAAGTGGGCCCTCAGCTAATCTGAGTATGCTGACTATTGGGGTTCAGGGGTTACATACTTTAGTGAGTTTCTAGGTTTCTTCTCCTTCTCCCCCCCTTCTAAACCTTGTGCAAAATGCACAACTACAAAGGTTTTCTTTCTCAGCTAGTAAAGGCTTTTTTTATCTTAGGTAATGAAATTGCTACAGAAGCTCCCTTTCCCAGTAGAACACAGAATTTCAAGGACTCCTTTCCTCCTCAACATCATCTTTGCCTGTGATGTTCAGAATCCCATCATTCTTACTAGACTGGGCTCAGGACTGCTAAGTAGTGTGTGAGACATGACTCCCCCCTCCTCCCTGCCTTAGTTTACTACCTATCCTACCTAACAGTTCAACTAGGCCTTCAATCACAGAAATCTAAAACCTGCATGGACCAGCTTTCTTATGTTGTTCAAAGGAATGCCTGTTTCCTGGAACAGAAAGGGGGACTGATCATTACCACTGCCTTAAAATTTCCCTCTGCCTGGCTAAATCTGCATCAGGCTTCTTCCTCTGACTCCCTTTCTTAGAACGTTTACTTCAACAAACCTATAACTAAACATTTTTTTCTTTTCTTTTGAGATGTAAACTTTTAAAGGCTCTTGTCAAGTTTACAACCCAGGAATGTCTTTTTCAGAAACCTGGGAACTATCCTTTTGAGAGGTAGTCATTAAGGAAGATACAACCCCTATATCCCAGTTTCTGTGGGAGGGTGTGAGCCTAAATTTGGCAGATATCTTACTCCAAGTTGTAAAATATTGTCATATCATTGTCATGATATTGTCATTATTTCCTGCCATGAAGATACACAAAAGTTTCCCTTTGGATAAAAGCAGTTACCAAGCACAGATGACCTACAATCCTCCAACCCCGGCTCTTTGTCACAGTGAAGTAGAAGTCAGACATAATTGTGGCCTCCCACAACTATTGTAATAGCCTCGAATAAAGTTTCCCTTGCCTGTTTAACATTGTCCTACCTAATATTTGCTTTGACAATGGCTACCATGATCTGTCAGGAAGAACCAAATAGTTAAAACAGACCAAATAGATTAAGCCAATTCATAGCTTGGACAAGTCACCCTCTTTGAGCCACAACCTACTCCTCTCTCTTTCAATCATAAATATTATTGTGGGACTTCTGTAAAGATTAAAATCACTAATGTCTGTAAAACCTAATATACTGCCCAAAGACCCTGACAATATAAAAAACTGCTAATGCCTCTTCTTCCAAACTCGTCTTCTTAGCCTATCATCACTTAACACACTGCAAGGGCATTTACTTGTTTTATATGTTATATAAAATATCAGATACTTCTTTTAAGAGATGAACATGATCTGCAGATAGTCTTCTTTTTCTTATCTTTTCATGAGTGAATTTCAAACATAAAGTCCCTGAAGAGATAGCCCCTGCCACTGTTCAAAGGAGCCTCACTTGCAGACACCATCTGGCAGTCAGTAGGTAGAGCAGAAGATAAGACTAGAAATGTGGAGAGTGAGCCAAAGTAGCAGCAAAGCTGAAGCTGAAGCAGAGATTTGCACAGTTCCATGATTCTGCCAGAGCCTTTCCCCAGATTAAAATCTCCCAAAGGCCCAGTTGCACTTCAGGCAGCTGACCGAGGCTGCCATTTCTATCCAGAGCAGCATCTGGAGGCATGGCCCTGGAAGCTGCTTTCTCTGACCTCATTCTCTTTTCAGCCATGTATTATTTTAGACTAATAACCTACAACCCTGTTTTATACAACATTTTCAATAAATGCGATCTTTGGGGGAAAGTATTATATTCCAAAATTAATGCTCTCCTTTTATTAATACTTGTTCTCTTGTACTGGGAAATGTGAACAGTGAGTGCCCTTATCATCGGTTTCATTCATCTGTTAAGTATCTAGGGGCCAGTACTTCAATCAATACATGCAATCTTTCAGAATTAAATTGCCCTCTGTTAGGAAGCCAGAGAAAATGTCTTTAGATGATTAAATACTTTTGTGTTTATCTCAGTTTCCTTTGTTCAATTGTTTTGGAACAAATACACATTTTGCCTAATTTAAATATTACCTGTGAATGTTTGTAATCATCCTCAGGCTGCATTATATAAAAGGGGATGGGGAGAGCATTTTCTATTTTTAAAAATAATATAGTGTTTCTGAAACCATTTTTTTTAATTTTGGTAAATTTAATCACATTAAGTATGGGAAAGGCACAGACTGTTTAACACCTGTGATGATTGATTGGATTAAGGAATAATTTGTCTTCTCAAAACTCGCATAATTGTTTACCTGGAGAAGAGCGGTACTCCCAGTGGACGGTGGGCCATGAAGCTCGTCATGGTCACTGATCCCACTAAGTATGGTGTTCGGTGTTGCCCACCCACAGAGAATCAGAAGCAGAATGCTGCTCTTATTCACTGGAGCCTGTTGTGTTGTTTGGGTACAGAAAAGAAAAACTGAATTATTTTAATGAAGTACAACTTCACTTGGTCATAGGGCAATCAACTGTTCCAGTTTGCCTAAACTGTCCCAGTCTTAGCTTTCAAAATTGAAGCTCCTCAGTCGCAAGCAAACACGAATTGATCAACCTGGCATTGCACTTTCTCCTTTTGTCCTTTTTCATTTTTTCATCTTTATGATGAACTATGATAATGTAAATCCTTATCCAATTATTTTGCTGTGTTATAAGCAACATTTTAAGGCGAACTTTATATGGGCCTGTTAACTATGGGCACACAACTTAGTGATGTTAACAGTGTCCACCTAGGCAACAGCAGCCACATCAGGTTTGTTTTGTTTTGTTTTTTAAGAGAGAATGTAATATAAAGAATTGTTAACCAGTAAAAGACTGAATACGCAAACACTCAATAGCCAGGCCATATATGACAATGGAAGTCTGACCCCCACGCTCTGTAGCAATCAGCCAAGTATGGTCAGGATGGTCAGGATTTGGTCAATGACAACCAGCTTCCCTATTTTTTTGCCTCTGCTTCCAACTCTAGACCAGTCAGAGAAGGTCAATATGACCTCAAAACCATTCACATAAGATCCCCCACTTCTAGTTAACCCACTTGCAGATTCTTCATGCCAGCAACCTCCAATCAGGGCACACCTGAATCCCTCATTTTATTTTTTCACTATTGTTTTCCTATTGTTACCAAATGACTTAGATCCTTGGAATGATAAGCACATTTAGCCTTCCCCAGGAAAGACCTAGAAAGAAAAGGAAGGATGGTAGGGGCTTACCTTCATTGAGTACCTGTGGTCTAAATGCTGTCATGCATTACATCTCATTTAATCCTCACAACAGTCCCTAAAAGTTAGAGGTTTCCTCATGTTGAAAGTAGAATCAATAATAAGGCATAAAGAGGTGAATTGTTCTTGGGAGGAAGATGAGCAAGTGTCAAGAAGGCCCTCCCCTCCAAAGTCTGGTTCTATAGGGAGGCTAGATTCTGAGAATGAGAGGTTAAAGGGACAAACCAGCAGCTCAGTTATCAGAACTGAACAGTCAAGACTTAATTACCTACCTACATGAGCACCTCCATTTTAATTACAAAGATTTGGTTTAAGTGATAGCCTAAAATCCATAGCCAAATGTTTCCAACCATGGGAAGTATAGAGCCATAGAGACCAAGACACAGGCAAGACCTGACAATGAGAGTCATCATTTAAAGATATCATCTTTAAATATTAGAATTCTACTATGCTCATCTTCTCACTTTCACTTGAGATAAATTTTAATTTATTAAATTTGTATTATTCATAATTCTAGTTTTCTGTATTTCCTAAGAGTAGCTAACTGAAGGTTATGAGGAGATAAAATTCTATTGTATTTGAATGTGATGTCTAAAAAATTTCCACATCATTGAAGAGTTACATGATATTTTTCCTAATGATATGTTTACAATTGACAACATTTGTGCAATTATGTAACATTGGTGCCTTAAAGATAATGTGTGCTTCTTTCCATGGAAGTGTGGTAAAGACAGAGATGGATGTTTTTCCTTGAATGGAAAACTATCAGACAGATTTTTCTCTATTTGTAGACAGAAGGATAGATATGTATGTGATTTCAGGATAAACTTACAGTCTCACTCAAAGAAAATACCTTTTTCAAGTTGTTCCTTATGCCATCATTACCTACCACATGATCCCACAAGAAAGCTAGGCAGTCCAGCAGGTCACTGCCAGTCTTTTGACCTTGAACAATGGCCAGACTTCATCCCCTTGAGACCACACTTCCCAGTGATGATTCTTATTAGAGGATAACCAAAAAATATGTTGAATACAGGTGCTGAGATTCAGTTGTGCATTACTGGTACACTGTTAGAGCCATAAAGAATGTTTTCTAAGGGATTTTAAGTAAAATATTAAATAGGATTAACCTGACAAATAGTATGGGATGGGCTAATTAAGGTGGAAACAATGGAGCTTAAGTTGTGATGATAGAATTGGGATGACTCACTACATCTTAGATTTGTCTGTTATTCTCTGAGTGTTTTCTGCCAAGGATGCTTCTACAATTCCCCTGTTCTGTGCTATGTCTCCTGCCCACTAAGATCTTACGCAAGAGCTGTCTTTTTCATTACAATAATCATAAGCAAGTCCTTCATTCCTCAGAACTAAGCCTGCTGAGTTTGTTTTACGGTGCCATTTACATTTGCAATAGGTATTTGTGTGCACATCTTATCTCCTTTGTTGAAGGGAACCTCCTCTCCATTAGCTTCCAGTTCTCATGACAAGGGACCTCTATTACTGGAGGACTCTTGGAAGACTGACTAGATCACTGAGAATTTGGGATGAAATCTGGCTGGGCCTGTCTATCTCCAGGAAGCATGTGTTACAGTCTGCTCTTACAGGACTTTGTTTTACAGAAACTGGCCAGTGCTCAACAAGAGTTGCCTGTGCTTTTTTAGGTTGTTTAGGATTGGGTAAAACTATCTATGTCTGGGATACAGTGTAAAAAAAACCCAGTGTTTTCATAAAACTAAGTCATATTCTCCAAAAACTTTCAATAACAAGTTGGAATACTTATCTCATTCTTCTCATTGTCCCTAATTCCTTTGTCTCTAATTGAATGGAGAATAATAGATATTGTCCTTAAATTGTCCTAGTTCAAGGGCCATGAGAAATGAACAAAGAGTGAATCTGGAGCAGTAAAAAAATACCTCGAGATTGAGGCTTCTGCTGTGACCCAAGAGAAGACTGTGTCTAGACATTTGGTTTTAGCAGCCTGTAATGTGTCACGTAACGGAGGGGTTTTTTTCTTTGGTATTGTTTTACTTGTTTTTGTTTGTTTGTTCATTTTTAGCTGATATACTCTAAATGGACAGTTTTTAAGTTTTAGGCTTTAGTAAGTGATTACTATACGGTACTTAAATCTTGTCAGGTCATCAAAGTTGATGACAATTTCAACCACAGGCCAGTGACTGTTTTATAAAGGCTGAGCTACAGGCCAAAGATCTGTTGTGTGGGCCTCAGATGGAAGCTGCTGCAGTCTGACCTTGAATTCCACAAGTGTGGCTTGGACTCTTCTTGAGTGCAATGTCGTGGTGAAGCGAGCCTTCCTAAAGCATCAATAGATGGGAAAAATTATTTTATGTTGTTGTTTCACAGACAGATCTATTATGCAGTGGTGTTCTGCAGAGCATGAGTTAGGGTCACCTATAATACCGTGGCTGGGTAGATAGTAAGGGATTGCCCAAAGTCCATTCTTCATTCAGGAATCAGAAGACAATGGAGCAACTAACCTTAAATTCATGAAAATTGCACATAGGCCCAAGGACCACCCACCATTTGATTTGAAACTGCCTTTAGATATTAGATCCACATCAGCCTTCACTCAAAGAAGAGTAATAGAATGCGTTAACTACCAAATAAAAAGATGTAGAATCTTTGTTAGAAAGAAAATATGACAACTTCTTGGGTCATTTCAGTCTTCCTATTAGAATAGGAACAATGAAAGAATGAATATAAAATAAAGGAAAGCATGCTGGTTAAGCAGAAGCAAAAGAGAATTACTTAGGAGGACGGTTGAAATGTTAGCAGACAGACTAAACATATACAGAAGAAATCAGAACTTAAAGGTCAGAATAGATGGATGTAAAATGCAAAAAGTTCTAAACTGCTCTAAAGAAAGTATTGAAATAAAGAAAATGTGTTTTAATTCAATGGTTCTCAAATTGCTGACACTAGAATTATTGGAAGACTACACTCCAGACTGAATAAATCAGAATTTCTGGGGGTGTGACCCACCATCAGTGTTTTTAAAGGTCCTAGGTGGTACCCACATGCAGATGTTTCAGTAGCAATGTTTAAACAGGAGGCAGTTCAATTGTTTTAATTGTTACTAAATCAGAAAGAGTGCCTAACACTGAACAAAATCTAGCAGAAGAAGAGAGGAAAGATGCCAGAGAGCAAACTGGAATAATTCCTCCAGAGGGAACCAAAATCCAAGCAACAAGAAGCATCCCTTGAAAGCCACAGGGCAGTGGAGATCCATGAGATCAGCAGTATAAAATACTCAGAGTATTCCTGAGTAAATGGCAGTTAGTAATTGTTATTGAAGGTAGAGTAACAGAATTAAGACCATGCCCAAAAAGTTTATATAATTAGAAGACTAAGATGCAGTATATTAGATGATGGGAGTGCACTGCCTGCTGGTATTGCATAAACCAAACAAATAAAGGCAAAAAGAAGCTAAACAATAAAATATTTTGGCAGAACAAGCCCTGACTGGGTGACACAGTCTGTTGGAGCATCGTCCCGTACACCAAAGAGTTTTGGATTCGATTCCCCGTCAGGGCACATACTTAGGTTGCAGGTTTGATCCCCTGTCTGGGCATGTACAGGAGGCAACAGATTGATGTTCTCTCTTACACTGATGTATTAATGTTTCTCTCTCTCCCCCTTCTTCTGTCTCAAAAATCCATGGAAACATAACCTGGGGTGAGGGTTTAAAAAAAATTGCCACAATCCAAAACTCCTTGATTTCATATCTCTTGCTTGGGAGACCTACGATGGAATCTGCATTATGTGTTGAAGTTATTTCCTGATAACATATTTCTTCAATGGGAAGAGAAAGAATTTCTCTGGTGGGTAAAACTGGAATAATCAACAGGATATGCAAAGCTTCCTTCTTGAGAATACACTCTGTAGGAAGCATAATTTAAAATCTTTTCTTCTACACTTATGGTTTCCTGGGGCCACTTCTTTGCAGGCCATGGGGGAGATTGTGACTTGAGGGGCACATCTAATTCTGATTATATTATCAGGAATCCTATTGTTGCCTCAAATTTAAGCCACTTTTTTCAACAGTTCTATCATGACAAAGATAGTTTTTTTTTTATCTTACCTTGTGTCAGTTTTTGTATCTCACTTAATTCGATCTTGATTTGAAAAACGATTCATAAAATATTGACCTTGTGAAAATCCTGATACTCTCTAGTCTTTACTAGACTGTAATTCCTCCATGGTAGAGACCCTCGGGTATGTACTGAACAGTGCTTCACACATTGTCTTACACATTACATTGCCTCTACATATATCTGTAAAATGAAGCACCATATTGGTCTTTCCCTACCTTTCCCCCTGACTTAAGAAGAGAGTCTGTGTACATCAGTAACTGACACTCACTTCTTCCACATTTTACTAAGATGGAGCTTTTTGAGGGAAGAGAGAAGGAGCTCAGCATTTCGCCGCTAACTAGAGCTGATTTCTCCTTAAGCTCTGACAGCAGGTGGCAGTGGCTTCTGTTCAGAGGGCACCCCCTCTCTTTATAGGCCAAGGTCCAGAGAAAGGAGTGTAAAGTAGCTATGAGGCCTTGCAGCTGAAACTGAGGGTCCTGATTTAACGTAGGATTTTGATTTAACATGGAGCCCCAGCACTCTGTTCAGTTTTTTCACAGCATACTTTATAACCCTTAGCCCTTTCCCTCACTAGTCACTAACCCCCTGAAGCAGCCAGAAATGTGCAGCTGGAATTCCAATTGAAAATGACCCAAGTTCCATTTTTTGCTATCCCCCTAGGAGCAACTGTTAACACTGTTTAAACTTTTTTTTAAATATTTTAACTGCTTATTACATATCCATGAGCATATTGTATTATAATAGGAGTTTATCAAATTGATGTGAACGGTATCATGCAATATGCATTGCATTGCAACTTACTTTCATTCTTAATGATGCTTTTAAATTCTATGCATATTACTACATAGTGATCTCGTTTATTTTTAACGACACCATTTATGTATTCCATTGCATAAATACACCACAATCTGTCCTTTCACCTAAATGATAGTTACTAAACCTGTTTCTAATTGTTCATTTATGCTTAATTGTGATATGATATATTAGAACTTATTTCAGGCTCCTCCTTACATTACCCTTATTAGTAGCATCTATATTTTTAGTCACATCTTGCTTTTAAACTCCCAAATGTATTGTTGTTATTGTTGTTGTTTTAAATTTAAAGTCATATTCATTTATTTTTATTGCTATAATTCCTGTTTGGTTCCTTTATAAAAACTTTTCTTTATATATATATATATAGTGTCCTGTCTTACTTTATGGTTTCTTTCCCTCTTTCATCTCTGACAATTCTTTAAAAATCTTTAAGTATTGTTTAGACTGCTCATTATTGGAAAATCTTGGTCTCTTTATACACCCATTTATTATCTGCATTGACTTTCTCACTGTGACTTGTTCCCTCAATAGTTTGATACTTCTTGACATCTTACTGGGAATTTTTTCCTCATAAGAGATAACCTCATAGGGAATTCCTATATTTATCCCCCTTGGGTCTTCAGCCTTCCTCCACAGTTCCGTAGCACATTAACCTTAGTTTTCACTCATTATTCTGGCTAGAGTTTCTCTCAGTGTCTGAAATGTTGGAATTTTTCTTCCTTACCTTTGAGCTTGATTCTATATTAATGTCTCTTCTTGTTGTGCATTCCATTCAGTATTTCTGTGTTTGGAAGAGCTTTGGGGGTGTGCCCCCTCTTCTAAGTGAAGACTTACAAATCCTTTCTCTGAGCTCTCTGAGCCCTACAACCAACCCCTGGACCCCAAGACCATTCCTTTGCTTATAAAGTAAAAGGACAATTTTCTATTGTAATAAATGTAATTTTTAGAGATTTCTTTTGTCCATTTTATCTTTGTTTAAATATCATTTTCCTTATTTATATAATTTATTTTCCTCTCTTATCTAGAATCCTTTCCCACATTTCATTCTTAGGAGATAACTCACTGAAAGGTAGAACAAGGCTTTTAGAAGATGTGTATGGTTTTATTCATAAATTTAACTTACCTGAACATTTTATTTAGAAGTATTGCTTTCTAACTTTATTTCATCTCTATATTTTTGTTATTCTTCTTCTCCTAGGGTTGTATTTTTTCATAAAACCAAAAACAGTCTTTGTAAAAACCTTGTAGAATAAAAATCTTGTGGAAATGCAAATCTTGTGATCAATTTTCAAGGAAACAGTTGAAGTGAAATATGGGACAGGTAGATTATCCTGAGACCTTTTACTTGAAAGTTTTAACAGACAGATATATACTCCCAGTTTGAGCTACCAAGGAAGACTGTAACCTTACTAACCCAGGTAGGTATTTTTTGATAATGTCTTAAAATCAGGCAAGACAAAAAGTACACTAAAATATATTGTTTCCCCCCTACTTGCCTCCAACATTAAATAGCACTCAGGAAACTATCTCATTATTTTGAAGGACTGGTAATATCAGTTATTCACTGGTTTTGACTTAAGATTTCAAAAACAATAGGTTTAAAAAATATAAATCTATTTTAAATTAAAATAAAATTTAAGCTTCCAAGATAAGTTGGTATCTATTGCACATTCTTCCTGAAGCTGCAGAAAAATTCTATTTTCGAACCCTCCTAAAAATTAACAACACAGAACTGGGAAACACTCACCTAAATATTTGCAATGGCCTCATTGAGGAAACAGATATTCGGAGATATCAATTAAGTGGTAGAGTCAAGATTTAAACCCAATTTTAACAAATTCCAAACTCTGTGTACTTTCCACTTTACTGTTTTTATCACATTACAGATTTCTGTGGTCTGGCCTGCATCAACAAAAGGCCTCTGTCCCAGAAGTCAAGAGATTTACGCTCAAGCCTGGACACTACCAGTCCCATTCTTCCCATTTTGGATGTCTTAATGAAAAATAATAAAGGAGTCTTGATCGCTGTCAATGGGAAGCTGGCCTGACACAGACAGACAATGGAGTTCCCCTGCTGAACATAAACATGTCATAGAGCAAGAACATCAGCCAAGATCACTCTGCAATTGTGATGAGTGAGAAAAATACAAGATCACTTCATAATCAGTCTGATCCTAGACAAAAATAAGAACTATATGCAACCCACAGAAATATCCAAACATCACCTTCTGCCAGCTTTCATGAGTACCCAATGTTTTTTTATCAATTAAATTTTTAATCCCACTGTTTCTCTTGTATGCAAGATACAAACAGTTGATCCCCAGTTTTCAATAACATCTATTTCCTGATAGTACCCATCCATAGCAAACTCCTGTCCCCTTAAACTTTCCCTCAAGTTTCCTAACGTAAAGGCAAGCTCTATAACAAACCTTGCTATACCCTCTTATTTTGATGCCCACATTTGCCCATGGGGTCAGTCTCTTTTGTTGCACCAGGCAAAAAACCCAACTTCTTGTGAGTTAAAGCATCCCTGGGGGTCTATGACTAGAAAGCATCAGCATCAGTAAGGCACACAGTTCTCTGAAATTTTACAGTCCACCTACATACAAAGAGAGCAAATTGGACTAATAGCAGCAGACTGATACTCTCTAAGGTCCTTTCCAGTTCTGCAAGCCACAGCCATAAAAAGTCTGCTATTTTTCCCCCTCTCTTCTGATTTTATATAATATTCACCACATTCCTGAGAAATTATACTAATGATCATTTCTATATTCCACAAGATATTTACAATAATTAGCACAGGCACTGAACTAAAAAGCAGTTCTGCACTGGCGTTAGAGAGAGTGGATGAGAGTAATGCTGTTATATAACCTATGCAACTTTGAAGTCAGACGTACCGGAAACCCAGATTCACACTGTAAATAATGTTGTAATCATAGTGCAGGCTTTATAATCTTCTTCCTCTGGGTTTTAACCAATTTACAGAAATTGAAGTGTGGAAGTACATTTCTTGGCATGACAGTTTACAAATTAAATCTGGTTAAAAGCAACTGAATGGTTAAGCTTTGTTCATGGATCCATGATGATAAAGACAGTAAATAGCATGCAATTGAATTCTATTTCTGATACGCATGATATGTAAGTTATGCATCACAATAATCATTTGGATTAGAAATATTTTTCTACCTTTTGTTGAAATTTGCCTGGATTGATCCTTTGGATTTAATAAGTTTGATTAGAGAATGAAGAGTAATCTGTTTGTAATTGGGAAAAGTTTACCTAAATTCCAACGAAGAAACATATAAGAGCAAATGGTAGTGGAGGGATGAGGTCCATATAGAATAAAGGCAAATGGACTTGCAGACCAAAGAAGAACATGAACAAGGGGAGGACAGCAAAGTTGTCAAAAGAAAATACCTGCAAAGCAAACCTCCTGTAAGGAAGACCTTATTAGTGATAAAAGGGTTATGAATTAAGATGACCTTTTTGAATTAAGAAGACAAAGGCAATCTTTAGAAAGATGCTAAAGCAGTCAGGAAGAACAGTTGTCCTGCCAAGTGTACTTGCTACTGATGGTCTGAAGAGTGCTTTGTTTATTTTATTAAATAGATGCATTTTGTGGGAAGCTATGGGACAGTATAATCAGACCTTGGTAAAACTCCCATATCTACACACTTTTTTGCAGATCACTACCTCTTCCTTCTCCTCAATAAAACAAGTCTTGAGCAGCCAAACTGCCACCCAACAACACCCTAAAGGATTATTCAGGAAGTGTTATTTTGCAGAGAACACCCAGGACCAAGTAAGAGACTACTTATAGGACATACTAACTCCTCACCATGGAGAGGTTCTAAGTTCAGTAACTATCTATTTGGAGTTCCAGAAAATAATATATGGGGTCTGATACAAATAACACCCCAAAATCTTTTATTACAAAATCATAAGCATGTAATTCTGTAACCTAACAATATCACACTCAAGTACATTTGAGTACTGTAAGACATTTTAGGGGAAATGTTCAAACTGCTGTCCATCTCATGTGAGACATTCACGTACCCTACTGGCCGCACTCAGGCAGGAGTTACTTCTGCTGGACCCTGCAGGTTACCTTAACCTCATAAAAAGGAGTTCATTGGGTTACAGTCACTATCACCTGTACTTCTGAATATCTGAAAGTACACATATTAAGAAATTTTCTTAGTTACTCAATATTCTTAATGTGAAAATCAGGACTTCTAGCCAAGATAGAGGCATAGGTAGCCACACTGTGCCTCCTCGCACAACCAAAACAAAAACAACAACAATTTAAAAACAAGAAACAACCAGAACTGACAGAAAATCGAACTGTATGGAACTCTGACAACCAAGGAGATAAAGAAGAAACATTCATCCAGACTGATAGGAGGGGCAGAGACAGGCAGCCGGGGTGCAGAGGACTCGCAGCAAGGTGGCAGCTGGTGGACCCAGCAAGGTAGCAGATTGTGGAGCAGGGTGGGCAAAGCTATAGCTGGCAGTGAGAGAGCAGCTGGTTGACTGGCAACAGACCGTGCAACCCAGCGTGGGGAAATAAAGCCTCAAACCACTGATTGAAAACACCTGTAGGGGTTGAGGCAACAGTGGGAGAAACTCCCAGCCTCACAGGAGAGTTCATTGGAGAGACCCACAGGGGCCTAAAATGTACACAGACCCACCCACTCAGGAAGCAGTACCAGAAGGGCCCAATTTAATTGTGGGTAGCAGAGGGAGTGACTGAAAACCTGCAGAGAGTGGAGCAAGCGCCATTGATCCCTCTTGGACCCCTCCCCCACATACAGCATCACAGTGCAGCCACATGGGTTGCCCCACCCTGGTGAACACCAAAGGCTCCACCTCTTTACATAACATGCGCACCAAGACCAAAAAAAAAAAAAAAAAAAAAAAAAAAATGGCCCAAATGAAAGAACAGATCAAAGCTCTAGAAAAAATACAACTAAATAATGAAGAGATAGCCAGCCTATCAGATGCACAGTTCAAAACACTGGTAATCAGGAAGCTCACAGAATTGGTTGAATTTGGTCGCAAATTAGATGAAAAATGAAGGCTATGTTAAAAGAAACAAAGGAAAATAGACAGGGAACAAATAGTGATGGGAAGGAAACTGGAACTCAAATCAATGGTGTGGACCAGAAGGAAGAAACAAACATCCAACCAGAAAAGAATGAAGAAACAAGATTTCGGAAAAATGAGGAGGGGCTTAGGAACCTCCAGGACATCTTGAAACATTCCAACATCCGAATTATAGTGGTGCCAGAAGGCGAAGAGGAAGAGCAAAAAATTGAAAACTTATTTGAACAAATAATGAAGGAGAACTTCCCCAGTCTGGCAAAGGAAATAGACTTCCAGGAAGTCCAGGAAGCTCAGAAGAGTCCCAAAGAAGCTGGACCCAAGGAGGAACACACCAAGGCACATCAGAATTACATTAGCCAAGATTAAAGAGAAGGAGAGAATTTTAGAAGCAGCAAGAGAAAAGGACACAGTTACCTACAAAGGACTTCCCATAAGACTGTCAGCTGATTTCTCCAAAGAGACCTTACTGGCAAGAAGGGGCTGGCAAGAAGTATCCCAAGTCATGAAAGGCAAGGACCTACATCCAAGATTGCTCTATCCAGCAAAGCTTTCATTGAGAATGGAAGGGCAGATAAAGTGCTTCTCAGATAAGGTCAAGTTAAAGGAGTTCATCATCACCAAGCCCTTATTATATGACATGTTAAAGGGATTTATCTAAGAAAAAGAAGATAAAAAATATGAACAGTAAAAATGACAGCAAACTCAGTTATTAACAACCACACCTAAAACAAAAACAAAAGCAAACTAAGCAAACAACAGGAACGGAACCACAGAAATGGAGGTCACATGGAGGGTTATCAACAGGGGAGTGGGAGGAGGAGGGGGGGAAAGCTACAGAGAATAAGTAGCATAAATGGTAGGTGGAAAATAGACAGGGGGAGGGTAAGAATAGTATAGGAAATGTAGAAGCCAGGGAACTTATGTGTATGACCCCTGGACATGAACTATAGGGGGGAATGTGGGAGGGAGGGGGTGTGCAGAATGGAGTGGAATGAAGGGGGGGAAATGGGACAACTGTAATAGCATAATCAATAAAATATACTAAAAAAATAGAAAGAAGATCAATGTAGTAAATTCCTGTGGGAATTTAGCATTTGGGATCATTTATATGGCTGTGTCTTTAAGTTCACCAATGTTTTTTTCTGCAGTGTCTCAACTGTGGTCAATCCATCTAGTGTAGTTTTCATTTTAGATAACGTATATCTCATCTTTAAAAGTTTAATTTGAGTCTTTCTTGTATCTTCTGTATCTCCCTTCAACTTTCTCATGTTTTTAACTTTCTTCTCGAGCACATATGTTTACAATAAATGTTTTAACATCCCTGTCTACTGATTTTGTCATCCTTGTCATTTAGAGGTATGTATCTATTGAATGATGTTTATTCTGGTTATGAATGAATTTTTCCCATTTCTTTGCACATCTGGTAATTTTTATTGAAATCCAGACATTATGAATTATAAATTATTGGATTGGAGTTTTTTTGTTGTTATTATTTGTATAACTGTAAATATTTGGGGGCTTTTTTCAGGAGTGCAGTGATATTACTTGAACTCAGTTTCATTCTTTTGAGGTTCATTTTAATTTTCTTACAATGGATCCAAAGTCCCTATAGTATAAACTTTCCCATACTCCTGAGAAAATAATTTTCCAAGAATTCTACTCAATACAGCTTTCATTCTATGTTAAAAATATGATCCTATACTGATGGCTACTGATAAAAACAATAATTCTGCACATGTATATTACCTCATTTACTTCTGAAAACAATCTCACGAAGTAAGATTTTTACAGATGATGAAACTGAGGTACCATGACATTAAGGTCATACAACTCCTAAGAAGCAAAGCTGTGATTTGAACAAAAGCAACCTGGTTGCACAGCTTGTAGTTTTAATCACTATATTATTTGTTGTTGTTGGCATTATTATTAGTAGGAGGCAGAGTGCTAGAGCAAACTGAGAAGTTGATGTCAGAGTACACAGAGTAGTATGCCCCAGTAGGGGAAATCGGACAAGGCTAGCCCTATAATCAGGCAGCATATAGAGATATAGACGAGTAAGAAAATTAGCATGTACCCACAAATTATGACAAAGTTGGAAATTAGGAAGACTGACTTAGGACTCTAAAATGGAGATTCTTTCCAACAATCAAAACTCTCTTAATGTTCTACATTCTTCACTTGAGAAATGCTTCCACCCATTCTAAATATCAAATAACAATTGACAGGTTGAAACCTTTTTGGTCCATAATAAGAAAAGTCAAGCTTGGATATTCCAGATGGCAACGAGATAGGTGGGAGTGGAGTCTGCTTCCCCTTGCGCATGGGTGAAACACCTAGCCAATCTTTTAAGGAACAGAGCAAACAGCCAACAGTATCCCAGCATATATGAAGACAAAAATTATCGAGGACATTGAAAAATCAGACAGTAAGGAAAGTGCTTCAGGACAATAAGCTCTCTGGGACCTGTGTAGGGACCAGGGTGGCTACAGCCCTAGGCCCTGCACCTGCAGGGTCTGCCACAGGATTCTTGGGAGAGACAGGTCAACGGCTCCCTCCCCTGCCAAACAAAATTTGAGCAGCACCAGGAGGGACCTGGATGCTTGAAGTCACAGTGGGGAATAAGGACAAAGTGGCAAACACACAGGGGAGGTGGGCACCCACTGAGACTGTGGACACCAGCTGGGAAGAGTTGGGCAGTGATGGACCCTGACCCAGTCTGTCACCCAGTCTGGTTGGAGTGGGGCTGTGTGAGAGGCCAGGCACTTGTTTGGAGTGGCAGGCTTGAATAGTAGGAATTTATCAAAAAGAAAAAGAGAAAAAAGAGGCACTCAGCTGCTGTTTGGGGGAATTCTCTGCAGAAGCCCTCCCCCTGCCCCTCCCCTGCCCTATCCCCGCCTGGCCTCTGGCTGACACCCAAAGCCCTGGGGATGGTGCACACCTGATCCCACCATGGCTACTCATCCATGCTCACACCTGAAGCGCCGGGGACAATGCACACCCAATCCCACAGCTGGCAGCTGCCCATCCGCATTCACACCTGAAGCACTCAGGACAGTGCGCACCTGATACTGAGGCCCAGTGGCTACCCATCCCGCCCCAGCAGCAGAGGCTGAGCACTCACACCTGCAGCCCTGGGACAGAGCGAGCCTGACCACACCGCCCAGAGGCACCTCCACCCGGCCCCTACACCCAGGATCCCGCAGGGCCACCTGGCTCTCGAAAAGGAAGGCAGAGTCAACCTCGCAGAGGACAGCTGCAGGACTAAGGGAGTCAGCAATCCCCTGAAAGACTTAACTCAGTGTGGGGGGCTGAACTATCCTGAAGAGGCGCTGAGAATCCCTAGCATCTAGGACAGCAAAGAATGAGAATGTGGTGTATGAGCCCCTAACTGGTACACCTCAAGGACAGCACAGCTGGTGGAATGAACGCATAGGCTGGGCACAGAAGGGCACTGGAGGCCAGGCAGGGAACTGAGAAACTGGGCCAGAGGCTGGGCAACTGTGAAGAAAGTGGCTCAGGAAGGGAGAAAAGCAAAACCAATCCTTCCTCAGCCTGATGCAGCCAGGAAGACCAGCAGAACTGGTCTTTTTTCTTTTCTTTTAATTTTTTTTTAAATTCCTTCTTCCTTCCTTCCTTCCTTTCCTTTTTTATTCCTTCTTCCTTCCTTTCTTCCTTCCTTCCTTTCTTCCTTCCTTTTTTTTTTAATTCCCACAAATGAGACAATAAAACCTGGAGCTGTGAAAACAGTTAGACCCAAAGATGAGTCAGTCATCCCAACAACTGAGACAGTGAGACAAATTTCACTTTGCTACTCCAGAGAACTTGCAAGTTATTGTATATTTGTATTTTTTCATTATTCTTACATCATTTATTTTATTAGTATTTCTCTGTTTCTCTTCTTTCTGTTTAGTCTTCTTGGTTTGTTAGATTGCATTGATTGACCGGTTTCCCTTGTTTTCGCTTTCATAGTGTATTTTTAATTTTCCATCTTTCACTTCACTTTTGTTCCAATAGCACACTACTCTAGGTCCTGTAATTCCTATTCTTGTTATTTAGATCACATAAGTTCAGTCATATGATTGTTGCTCCATTACTATTGTAAATAATTGCTGATCCACATAATTGTAAACACTACATGGGACCCCTTCCAAATCTTAGCTCAATTCACTGTTTCTTGAACTATATTACCATGGTGGTTAACTCTATTCTCTCACACGCTACACCTATTTTCTATCCTATACTCTCACTTTACCTCATAATCAGACCTCCCACAAGCTCACTGCTTTCTAGATCTAGCTCACAGTCCTTCCCCACCCCTAACAAGAGTTTTATTTTTTTTCCACCCTTTCTAAAAAGTGGCTAGTAGGGTGAAATATCAGGGTTAACACTATACATATACAAAGGATCTCCTATCTCTTCCCTATGGGTTGGTACTTTAAATACCATAGAATACACTCCCGCATCTTAAACCATTTTGCCTTCCCCTTCCAAATGAAGACAAAAAAGAGTAGGTAGGAGCTGTGAACACAAGTATACCTGCTGGACAAGGAAACCCACCAACGAAGGACCATCAACAGATAACAACAGAAAAAGGTGAAGGAGACAATGGAAGTCACACTAACTTCAACCCAGGACCTATCTGGAAATACAACCAAATGGTGGAGAAATTACCCAGAACAAACAACTGAACAAGAACAAGAGAAAAGCTTCAAAACCTCGTACACACAGAAGAATCAGCTTCAACACAACCTGTCCATACTTGCACAACAGAATACAAGATGTGGTAGATGGAGTGACCCTCAGTTAACCAGCTGGAGGGAAGGACCTACCAAAGAAAGACCCAACAACAATCAAAACCAAAGACATACAGAGAGCCAGCGTAAACAACAACTCAAGACCAGAAAGCTCAGGAGCTCAAAGAGACCCCACCACTGAATCTCACAGGTCTTCTACCATAGAAGTTCACACCAGAAATGCAGGGAGTCAGAACAGATCAATTTAAGAAGCAGAGCTAACAAGAAGCACCTCCCAAAAAATGGGAAGACAAAGAAACAATCCCCAAATGAAAGGAGAGGAGGAAGTCTCAGAAACAATGCTAAATGAAATAGAGGCAAGTCAACTATCAGATACTGAGTTCAAAGCAATGGTTATAAGGAAGCTCAATGAGCTCACAGAGAATTTCCAGAAATGACAGGGAAACTACAATGAATCCAGTTCAAATTATATCAACATGAAAAAGGAAATATAAACTATCAACAAGGGCCAAGAGGAAATGAAGAATACAATTTCTGAACTGAAGAACACAGTAGAAGGAATCAAAATCAGACTTGATGAAGCAGAGGATAGGATCAGCGAGCTGGAGGACAAGGTAGAAAGAAAAACCCAGAAAGAACAAGAAAAAGAAAACAGACTCAGAAAATGAAGAGGGGTTAAGAGAAATGCAGAACAGCATGAAACGTAATAATATCCGTATAATAGGGATACCAGAAGGAGAAGAAGAAGAGCAAGGGACAGAAAACCTGTTTGAAAACATAATGATAGAAAACATCCCTAATTTGATGAGAAAAAGAGTCACACAAACCCAAGAAACACAGAGAGTCCCAATCAAGTGGAACCCAAAGAGGCCCACATTAAGACACATCATAATTAAAATGGTAAAATTCCAAGACAAAGAGAGAATCTTAAAGGTAGCAAGGGAGAAACAGGAAGTAACATACAAGGGAGCCCCAATAAGGCCAGCAGCTGACTTTTCCATGGAAATGCTCCAAGCCAAAAGAAAATGGCAAAAAATATTCTAAATAATGAGAACCAGGGGCCTGCAATGAAGGCTACTTTACCCAGCAAGGCTCTCAATTAAGATGGAAGGCCAAATAAGGAACTTCCCAGACAAAAGAAGTCTAAAAGAATACACTTTCACCAAACCAGCTCTGCAAGAGATGCTAAATGGACTGCTTTAAGAAAAGGAAGGAAAATAGTGAGAGAGAGAACACAGGTACAAAAAAAATGGCAATGAATAAATACATATCAGTAATAACCTTAAACATAAATGGATTAAATGCTCCAATCAAAAGACATACAATAGCTGAATGGATAAGAAAACATGAGGGGAGAACCAAGATGGCGGTGTAGGTAGACACACTGCGCCTCCTCGCACAACCAGAACTGACGGAGAATCGAATGGCAAGAGGGACCAACACCAAGGAAATAGAAAATAAACATTCATCCAGACTGGTAGGAGGGGTGGAGACGGGCACCGGGGTGGAGAGGACTTGCGTGGCTGCGGCGGGACTGAGACTGGCAGAGTGTGGGACAAATGGCGCAGGCAGTCCGAGCACTAGCAGACCCTGCGGCCCCACATTTGCACAGATAAACCCAGAGGGCTGGACTCAGAGTGATGGAGAACGGGGCAGGCAGAGCAGTGGGTAGCACCCCGCAGCACCACATTCGCCCACAGATAAACCAGACGAACGGCGGGGAGTGAAGCATACCGCGCAACCCAGGGCTCCAGCTCGGAGAAATAAAGCCTCAAACCTCTGATTGAAAACTCCCGTGGGGGTTGGGGCGGCAGCAAGAGAGACTCCCAGCCTCACAGGAGAGGTTGTTGGAGAGACCCACAGGGGCCTAGAGTGTGCACGGGCCCACTTACTTGGGAACCAGCACCAGAGTGGCCCAGTTTGATTGTGGGTAGCGGACTGAAAGATTGAAATCCGGAGGAGAGTGAGGCAGGCGCCATTGCTCCCACTCTGCCCCTCCCCCACATACAGCATCACAGCATAGTGACCAGCGCAACCCTGCCCCGGTGAACACCTAAGGCTCCGCCCCTTAAAGTAACAGACGCACCAAGACAAACAAACAAACAAAAATGGCCCAAATGACAGAACACTTCAAAGCTCCAGAAAAAATACAACTAAGCGAAGAAGAGATAGCCAACCTATCGATGCACAGTTCAAAGCACTGGTTATCAATATTCTCACAGACTTGGTTGAATCTATTCGAAAAACAGATGAAAAAATGAAGCCTATGCTAAGAGAAACAAAGGAAAATGTACAGGGAACCAATAGTGATGAGAAGGAAACTGGGACTCAAATCAATGGTGTGGACCAGAAGGAAGAAACAAACATCCAAACAGAAAAGAATGAAGAAACAAGAACTTGGAAAAATGAGGAGAGGCTTAGGAACCTCCAGGACGCCTTGAAACGTTCCAACATCTGAATTATAGGGGTGCCAGAAGGAGAAGAGGAAGAACAAAAAATTGAAAACTTATTTGAACAAATAATGAAGGAGAACTTCCCTCATCTGGCAAAGGAAATAGATTTCTGGGAAGTCCAGGAAGCTCAGAGAGTCCCAAAGAAGCTGGACCCAAGGGGGAACACACCAAGGCACATCATAATTACATTACCCAAGATTAAACACAAGGACCTACATCCAAGATTACTGTATCCAGCAAAGCTATCACTTAGAATGGAAGGGAACATAAAGTGCTTCTCAGATAAGGTCAAGTTAAAGAAGTTCATCATCACCAAGCCCTTATTATATGAAATGTTAAAGGGAGTTACCTAAGAAAAAGAAGATCAAAAATAGGAACAGTAAAAATGACAGCATTTATTAATGGCCACACATAAAACAAAAACGAGAGCAAACTAGGCCAACAACTAGAACATGACGGTTGTCATTAAGGGAGTGGGAGGGGGAGAGGGGGGGAAAGGTATAGAGAATATGTAGCATAGATGATAGGTGGAAAATAGACAGGGGGAGGGTAAGAATAGTGTAGGAAATGTAGAAGCCAAAGAACTTATAAGTATGACCTATGGACATGAACTATAGGGGGGGAATATGGGAGGGAGGGGGGTGGGCAGGATGGAGTGGAGTGGGGGGGGAATGGGACAACTGTAATAGCATACTCAATAAATATATTAAAAAATAAAAAAAATTTTAATTGTGTAAAAAAAAAAAAGAAAGAAAACATGACCCACACATATGCTGCCTACAAGAAACCCACCTCAGGACAAAGACTTACACAGACTGAAAGTGAAGGGGTGGACACAAATTTTCCAAGCAAACAGACAGGAAAAAAAAGCAGGGGTAGCAATACTCATATCAGACAAAATAGACTTCCAAAGAAGGGCCATGAAGAGAGACCCAGAAGGTCACTTTATAATACTCAAGGGAAGAATCAACCAAGAAGACATGAACATTGTAAATATATATGCACCCAACATAGGAGCACCCAAATACATAAAGAAAATCTTGGAGGATTTCAAGAAAGATATTAACAGCAACACAATTATACTAGGGGATTTCAACGCCCCACTGTCAAAAATGGACAGATCTTCCAAACAAAATATCAACAAGGATATTGTGGTATTGAACAATGCCCTAGATGAAATGGGCTTAACTAATATATAGAGAGCCTTTCATGCCAAAGAAGCAAAACACACATTCGTTTCAAATGCACATGGAACATTTTCAAAGATAGACCATATGATAGGACACAAAACAAGCCTCAACAAATTCAAGAAAATTGAAATCATATCAAGCATTTTCTCTGACCACAAGGGACTGAAACTAAAAACCAACCCCAAGAAAAAAACCAAAAACACTCAGACTCATGGAGATTGAAGAGCATGCTATTAAACAATGAAGGGGTCAAGAATGAGATCAAGGAAGAAATCACAAAGTTTCTGGAAACAAATGAAAATGAACTCACAACAACCCAAGACCTATGGGACATAGCAAAGGCAGTCCTGAGAGGGAAGTTCATAGCAATACAGGCCTACCTTAAAAAGATAGAAACATTTCAAACAAACAACCTAACCCTATGCCTACAAGAACTTGTGGAACAACAACAAAGACAGCCCAGAGCAAGTAGAAGGAAGGAAATAACCAAGATCAGAGCAGAGTTACATGACATAGAGACTAAAACCACAATTGTAAGGATCAATGAATACAGGAGCTGGTTCTTTGAAAAGATAAACAAAATTGCCTAGCCTTTAAGGAAACTCATCAAGAAAGAAAGAGACAGGACACAAATAAACACAATCAAAAATGAAAGGGGAGAGATTATAACTGATACAACAAAAATACAAAGGGTTGTAAGAAATTACTATGAAGAACTATATGTCAAGAAATTTGAAAACCTAGGTGAAATGGACTAATATCTAGAAAAATATAATCTTCCAAAACTGAATGAAGAAGAAGCAGAATGTCTGAACAGACCAATAGCAACTGACCAAATTGAAGCAGTCATTAAAAAACTCCAACACACAAAAGCCCTGGACCAAAAGGTTTCACAGGAGAATTCTATGAAGCATTTAAGGAAGGGCCTAACCCCTATTCTTCACAGTCTAGTCCAAAAAATCCAATAAGATGGAAGACTCCCAAATGCTTTTTATGAAGCCAGCATCATCCTACTCCCAAAACCAGATAGCGACATAACAAAGAAAGAAAACTTCAGACCAATATCACTGATGAACATAGATGCTAAAAATCTCAACAAAATATTGGCAAACTGCATCCAGCAATACATTGAAAAGATCATACACCATGACCAAGTGGGATTCATCCCAGGGTTGCAAGGATGGTACAATATTCACAAATCAATAAACGTAATACATCACATAAACAAAAGCAAAGACAAAAATCACATGATCATATCAATAGATGCAGAAAAAGCTTTTGATAAGGTACAGCACCCATTTATGATAAAAACTCTCAGCAAAGTATGAATAGAGGGAGCATTCCTCAACATCATAAAGGCCATTTATGAGAGACCCACAGCCAACATCATACTAAATGGGCAAAAACTAAAAGCTTTCCCACTAAGATCAGGAACAAGACAAGGTTGTCCACTTTCACCACTTCTATTCAACATAGTATTGGAAGTCCTAGCCACAGCAATCAGACAAGAAAAGAAAATAAAAGGCATCCAAATTGGAAAAGAGGAAACAAAACTGTCATTGTTTGCAGATAACATAATAGTGTACATTGAAAATTCTATAGACTCCACCAAAAAACTGCTCAACCTAATAGATGAATTTGGCACAACAGCGGGATACAAAGTCAATATTCAGAAATCAAGGCATTTTTGTATACCAACAATGAAACATCAGAAGCAGAAATCAGGAAAAAAATACCATTTGATATAGCAACAAGAAACATACAATACCTAGAAATAAACCTAACAAAGGAGGTAAAAGACCTGTACTCAGAAAAGTACACAACACTGAAGAAAGAAATGAAGGAAGACACAAAAAAATGGAAGCATGTACCATGCTCATGGATTGGCAGAATTAACATCATCAAAATGGCCATACTACCCAAAGCAATTTATAGATTCAACACAATCCGTATTAAAGTACCAATGGCATATTCAACAGATATAGAACAAACATTTCAGAAATTTATATAGAACCATAAATGACCCCAAATAGCAGCAGCAATTTTGAGAAAGAAGAACAAATCAGGAGGGATCACAATACCTGATATCAAACTGTATTACAAGGCCACTGTAATCAGAACAGCCTGGCACTGGCATAAGAACAGACACATAGACCAATGGAACAGAATAGAGAGCCCAGAAATAAACCCAAGTCTCTATGGTCAATTAATATTTGACAAAGGAGGCAGCAGCATAAAATGGAGTAAGAATAGCCTCTTCAACAAATGGTGTTGGGAGAGCTGGACAGCGACATGCAAAAAAAATGAAACTTGATCACCAACTTATACCATACACAAAAATAAATTCAAGATGGATAAAAGATTTAAATATAAGTCGTGACAACTTTAAAGTCCTAGAGGAGAACATAGGCAGGAAAATCTCAGATATTCCATGCAGCAATATTTTCACTGATATGTCCCCTAGACCAAGGGACATAAAGGAAAGAATAAACAAATGAAATCTCATCAAACTAAAAAGCTTCTGCATGGCTAAAGGAAACAATATTAAAATGAAAAGGGAACCAACTATATGGGAAAACATATATGCCAATGATACCTCAGACAAGGGTTTGATCTCCAAAATATATAAAGAACTCAAACAACTGCACTCTAAGAAGACAAGCAACCCAATTAAAAAATAGGCAAAGGATTTGAACTGACACTTCTCCAAGGAGGATATACAGAGGATCCAGAGACATATGAAAAGATGCTCAGCATCACTAGCTATCAAAGAGATGCAAATTAAAACCACAATGAGATACCACTTCATACCATTGAGAATGGCCATCATAAACAAAGCAACAAACAACAAGTGTTGGAGAGGATGTGGAAAAAGGGAACTATAGTGCACTGTTGGTGGGATTGCAGACTGGTGCAACCACTATGGAAAACAGTATAGAATTTCCTCAGAAAACTAACAATGGAACTGCCTTTTGACCCAGCAATTCAACTGCTAGGATTATATCCTAAGAACCCTGAAACATGAATCCAAAAGAACCTTGCACCCCAATGTTCATAGCAGCACAATTTACAACAGCCAAGTGCTAGAAGCAATGTAAGTGCCCATCAGTAAATGAGTGGATCAAAAAACTATGGTACATTTACACAATGGAATTCTATGCAGCAGGAAGAAAAAAGGTGCTCCTACACTCTGCGGCAGCCTGGATGGAACTGGAAAGCATTGTGCTAACTGAAACAAGCCAGGCGGTGAAAGACAAATACCATGTGATCTCACCTTTAAAGGAACCTAATCAACAAAACAAACAAGCAAGCAAAGTATAACCAAAGACACTGAAATTGAGTACAGGCTGACAGTGACCAGAGGGGATAGGGGTGGGGATTATAGGGAAGAAGGGTACAGGGTTTGCAGGAACAATTATAAAGGACACATGGACAATAACAAGAGCAGGGTGGAAACAGGGAAGGGAGGTGGGAGAGCTGGGGTGGTGGGGAGGGGTGGGTGGAAAAGGCAGAAAACTGTACTTGAATAACAATAAACAAATGTTAAATTTTAAAAAAGTCAGCCTTGGTTATACTCACTCTGAAATAGATGAGAAAAGTAAAAACAAAAGCTCCACAATATCAGCCAAGTGGAACAAAGAAAAAAAAAACGCCTGGAAAAATTTGGGAGCTGTAACTCATGAATTCTAGCTCCTGATCCAGATGTTTGAAATGTACTTTGGGGTGAGTGATGGCCACAAAACTTATAACACAGACAGGCATTTAAAAAAAATAAAAACACTGAAACTCCCTGTAAGAATATTTGATGATGAGAATCAGTGTATCTGACGTTTCTGTTACACTTTAGAGTTTTTGAGGAACTCCATCCAATGTGATCACCATAACAAAACTCTCTTCGGTTATGGAACAGTTATGATTTTCCTGTTTAACAGATGGATAAGCTGTGACTCAATGCCATGTGAGTTAAATGCCATAATGTCTCAGCAAGTAGATTGGACTGGAACTGGACTTCTGATACTATACTGTATTTTTGTACTGTGTGATGTCTGTGCCATACTACTTGAAGATGCCCACCACTAGACCTAAGTAAATGAAATTCAAAGATCGTGGGTCCTTTGACCATTCTAGACTTTCTTTTCCCATGATATTAATTTGATGTTTCTCAAAAACACAAAAAATTTATATATTTTAGACTCGAATATAGCTTTTAAAGTTCAAAGCCTAGATACTTCCAAATTAGTGGGTTTTCTTATTTACTTTGAGGTTGACTTTGATGGATTTGATTTGAGAATAGTAATGAGTTAACTGACAGATAGAGTCTGAAGTGCAGGCACGCAGATGAAGCATAACACTTGGTATAGTTCTGCCTGTGCATATCCATAGCAAGGCCAGTTGAGGAAGTTGGAAATTCCTGTTGATATTAGTCAGTGTTTGTTGTGTAACAAAAAAATAGCAAAATTATAGTGGCTTGCAGCAACAAACATTTATTTGTTTTTCACATAGACCTGAGACTAGCTTGGGAAATTTCTGCTTCAGGACACAGGTCAGATTAAGAAGAACTCTGTGCATTTTTCATTTTCTTTGTAGCTACGGCTACCTAGGATATGTTCCTTTCAAAAAAAAAAAATGAACGTATAAGTGATAGAAACAGAAACACACAGTATCTTTTAAGGCCTCTTGTCAGAAATGGACATTGTCACAAACCAGTGGGATTGGAAGGATACCCACACCCTCTGGTGAAATTTTCTGCAGAGTCACTTGGAAAAGGCTGTGGGTGGTGTAATGGTGATACAGAGAGGGAGTGAGGAAGTGGAAACATTAGCCCGGGCTACCACACTGTTCTACATGTTATTTTGTAAAGTATGTCGGTATCAGAAACTATAGTGCATCTCAGGGACAAAAAAGAATGGGCCCTTGGGAACTAACTTGACTCCTGCTGCTACTTCTACTCATGAATATTGAGAATCAATTATTAAACTTGCAGAATTAACTAGTAGCTGGGTGTCATAGATACTATGATTGTGTCATTTCATAAATTAGACTTACTTTGTACTAAAATCTCTTCCAGAATTTTAAGAAAACTTGCAAAATTTGAACAAGAGTGAATTTCTGGCAACTCAGCATAGGTGTCCGGTGTTCACATTTATCAATTCATTTGCTTCTCAGAATAAATCACCACATCGCCTACTCCAGCCCAGCCCTTAAAGTGATATACTTGTGCATGGCACACGTGCAAAAGAATTCAAACACAAAAGACTAAAACAAAGGAGAGTCTTCGAATAGCACCTCCTCTCAAAGGAGCACAACAATTTGGACCAATCTAACCATCTGTTAAAGGAAATATACAAATAACTATAAGAAAAATCTAAAAATTACAAATTGACTTCTTATTTCTAAATAATGAAGTGTGAGATCTTGATATCTTGTTTACTTTAGGACATTGATGATAAAGATCATTTTTCTGCATTGGGTGCCAGAATTATAAAGAGGTACAATGAGCACATTTCCTCTTAATTCTGTAATTCATGCCCATGTGTCCGGCACTAACTCTGGCTCTGGGAAGAAGGTTTCTGCTATACAAGCGTTGATGAGGTACTATACTGCCACTTAGAGTGTCTAACTGGCTTGAACACACTACACTACTGATCATCGATAAAACCAGGAGCTATCTAACATCTGCAGGTTACCGGTAAACCCAAATCTGCTGAGAATGGACAGGACCAGTCGTATTTTAGGCAGAACAGCTACTAAACAGTGTCCCCAATATGAGCCCTGTAAAGAATAATCTGTTTTTCGATCTAAGATATGAAATTTATTCTTACAGCCATGTCTTGGTAGAGAGCCTCATCATCTCCTGATGGAATTATTGCAGTTTTCCTCCTGCCCCACTCCTTCCCCCTCTCTTTCTTTCCTTCTCCCCTTCCCTTTTCTCCTCCCCTTTCCCCCTTTTCTTCCGTCTCCCTCCACTTCCTCCCACTCCCTCTTCCCCTCACCCTGTCAGGTCTCCCCATGCTTTGGATCACCTTTGTCTCTAAAACAGAGATCTGATGGTTCCTTCACTGGAAATGCTGACAGTTAACTGGGATGCTACCCTGCTCTGTAACTGTCTTGCATTAACTCTCCTAGCATTAAAAGCCTTCAACACCTCACTGGTTTTCTTCCAACCTACCTTTCCAGCCTCCTCTTCCTTTGATTTCTTGATATACCCAGTGCCTCTTGCAAATTGAACAGCTTAATCTTCCTCAGTTTCCTGCTGAGAATAGACGGGGCTTTTTGATCACGCTGCCTCTGCTGCTTGGGACACTCTTTATTCTACCATGTGAACCTGAAACAATACTCACCCTGTAGTATTGGGATGGCCAAAATTCATTTGTTTTTTTCTGTAAGATAACTCTACTAGTGCTTAGTTATATCTAACTTCATTTGAAACCATTTTGTTAGATTGTAATGTGACCGCTGTCATATCAGCAGCATGTATTAAAAAAAAAATCAAAATTGGTGAATTTTTGTGTAGGCATTTAATATTGAAGATGCAAGAAAGTATGCAACATTTTGGCATATTATGCTTTATTATTTCAAGAAAGGTAAAAAAATGTAACTGAAATGCAAAAAAATAAAAAGATTTGTACAGTGTATGGGGAAGGTGCCGGACTGATCGATCAAATGTGTCAAAAATGATTTGTGAAGTTCTGTGCCCAAGATTTCTTGCTGGATGATGCTCCATGGCTAGGTAAACCAGCTGAAGTTGATAGCAATCAAATCGAGACAGTAGTTGAGAATAATCAACGTTATACCACACAGGAGATAGCCGACATACTCAAAAAATCCAGATCAATCAAGTTATTAGTGAAAGTGAAAAATGTCTTTTATTTACAGAAAAAAACTAAAAGGACTTTTTGGCCAATCCAATAGTTTTTCAAGCCCTAACATCCTGGAGTGTTGCAGCAGGCTCGTCCAACAGTCTCCAGCATTTTCCTTCCTGCTCTCTTACTCTACTCCAGTTTGTCCCTTAGCACTTTCCAAAAGTCAAATGTTACTCTGCTAAAAATTGTTCAGCGGCTCTTCAGCCCAATGGTATTAAGTGCAAATCCCTTTACCTTTTCTCATCTGGCCAGCTTCCACCTTCCCTGCGTCCATCCTTTCCATGCATCCTTTCTTGCAGTTTCCAAAATGGGACATATTTTCTCCCTACTCAGTAACCTTCCATGTGTGCACCTTCTTCCTGACACTCTGCCTTGCAGTTGGCAGGTTAACTCCCCCTCTAAGACCAGCTCAAAACAATCTCTCTCAAGATGCTGACCCTAAGCTTCCACCCTGTATAAATCAATTACTATCCCCAGTCCTACTCCCATAATGCCCACTTCATACCTCTATTTCCCTCTGTCTAGTATTCTACTTTAACAAGCTGCATATTTGTTTTGCCTTCCTGATTGAATTGTGATCCCTCTTCAGGCTCCCCAGTATATAATAAAGCCAGCAAATACAATAGATCACAGAAGGCATAATAAGAAAAATAAAAGTTAAATATTACCGAATCTCTATGTAACCAAACGCTGGCCCAGCTGCCTCCTGCTATGAAAGCCAATACTTGAGAAGCAGGTACTGATGTAAAGGAAAGTAGTTTATTTAAAGATGCTGGCCACGTGGAAGATGGGAGACTCATGTCACAAAGCGCATCTCCTGGAAGATGGGGGGCTTGGGTCACAAAGCCCATCTCCACATCTCAGTGGAGGCAGAGGTTTTTATAAGGAAGGGGAGGGGAACAGAATGAAGACGTCAAGGGATGAGATTGAAAAGTTCTCTACGTGCAGACTAGCACAGTCCCTTCCGATAGGGCAAGTGATGGTCCGGTGTATGTGTGTTATTCTGGTTCAATCATCCTGGATTCATGACATCCTGACTTAACGTCATCCTGGCTTCATAGATGAAGGTTAGCAAACCTCCCAGAGCTGAGATGCTTAAAGATTGGAGTCTATATCTTTTGAAGTTGGTCCCTAGGATTCGTATATAAACATGTTGTTCATCTAGAAGTTGCACGTTAGTCAGGGTCAGCACTTCCAGACACAATGTCAAAATAACGGTGGGGTGAGTTACACTTGCCCACCATTACAATTTTCCACTGTTAATTTCCACTGTTTTCCCAATGTTTCACCTAGGGAAGAGCAATCTCCACAGGGAGGGATTCATTCATTTACTCATTCATTCACGTGTCTGCTCATTGCCTAAATATAGATAGGCCCTCTGTGTCTACCAATCTCTTAAACCAAAAAACAGATTATTCCTCACAAGGCTCATAATACAGCAGCTATTCTGTCAATCTTGCCTAAAATATGACTATTCTTGTTCATTCTCTTAGCAGATTAGGACTTATAGGCAACCTGCAGATCTTGGATACCTGCTCATTTTTTCCACAGTCAAAGCTGTGATCAGGCCAGGCATAGCAACTGCCTCACTTAGTCTTAGATACTTTGGTATTAAAGGCTCTTGCCTACCTCCTACAGACAGACTTCAGGTTAGCAGACCTAAATTTTGGGCTCTTCCCTGTCCTAGAGACAGAGAAGCTGGAACTCAGGTTAAGCTTGATGAAACCTGAGTCAGGCTGTCTAACTGCCTACAACAGCCAGGTCAATGGACACACGAAAAGCTTTGCAGTGATGCTCACTCTCCCCGGGGACACCACAGCATTCTGGTCTCTCTGTTAGGGCATTGACTCCAGGGCATTAGGTTGTAGCAAAAGGATCTTTACAACTTTCTTTCAACATCCTTTTCTCTCTCCTGGAATGACAAAGTGGTTTCAGATCCTCACTTCCAGACATCACTACCGATGGCAGTTATGGGTGAGGCACATAATCCAAAATTGTGTATGCACACAAGTGCAAGCTATTTCAAAAAACAAAAATAATTGCCCAACTTTTCACAGGCTGCTTGCTGAAGACACTAACAACTGAGATACATGGGAGGCAGAAAAAAACAAAGCATACGTACTCTGAGTCCAGTGACCTGGATTCAAGCCCTAGCCCCACCACTTTCTCCCAATACCACTGTGCAGTATTGGGAGAGTCACTGAACTTCTCAGTCCCCAGTTTGCTCATCTAAAGTGAGACATTGTTAGCCCTGGATGGTGTAGCTCAGTGGATTGAGTGTGGGCTGCGAACCAAAGGATCACCAGTTTGATTCCCAATCAGGGCATATGCCTAGAGTGTGGGTCAGGTCCTCAGTAGGGGGCATGTGAGAGGCAACCACACACTGATATTTCTCTCCCTCTCCTTCCCTTCCCCTCTCTCTAAAAATAAGTAAGTAAAATGTTTAATAAATAAAGTGAGATATTGTTAGCTTTTATGTGTGAGATCTTTTATAAGGAATAAATTAGATCATTCTGGTCAAATATTTTTAAACACACTTTCTGGTACATGATAAGCATCAACAAATGTTTATTATTACATTGTTGTTGCTGTATGAAAATTATCTACAGAACAAATGTTCATTAAATTGTCATGTCTTTTCTTCCTAGAGGCAGACACATTGAGCTTAAAGCATGAAAAGAGTGTCTGGAATATAGTTCACTGCCTATCATGTAGTGAGTGGTCCGCAAATGATTGCTCGCTCCTTGATCCATTCCTTCCTTCCAATGGAGTCAGTTCTCAATTTTGCAGACTAATAAGGAGGGAAAGAGATGTTAGTAATAAGAAATGTTTGATAATCCAAAATTAATGTATGCTTGGCTTATGGAAGAGTGGTTCATACACTTTTCATAGAAGAATATGTCCAATGTTCCTAAAACTCAGTCAAAGTGATCCTTTCATTCAATCAACAAATGCTAATTGAGACTAGGTCCCTTACTAGGCACTATGTTGATAGTCCGTGATATGGAGGGGGACAACACCATTGATCTCTGCCTCATGGAGCTTAAATTCCAGCCCTGGCCAGTGTGGCTCAGTTGGTTGGAGCACCATCCCATAAAATGAATGGTCGAGAGATCAATCCCCAGTCAGGGTGCATAACTGCATAACTACTTGCAGTTTGATCTCCTGGTCCAGGCACCTATGGGGACAACCAATCAGTGTCTCTCACATCGATGTATCTCTTGCTCTCACTCTCACTCTCCCCCGCCACCCCCCATCTCTCTGAAAGCAGTGAAAATGTCCTTAGGTGAAGATTTAAAAAAAAATCCTAATAGCAGCTATAGGGAACCAATCCACCTGGCAATGGTAAATGTAGCGCAGCCCTATCAGACAACCAGCAGGTGCGAGTCAGCACACAGGAGCCAAACCCACTGATCAGCTTTCCCATGGGAAAACAGGCCTGCATTATACCTAGGCTGCTTTGAGGCTTGATTTTGCTAAAACTCCCTCACCCTGAATTGAAGCTGCAAATGTTTACTGTATACCTTTAAAGTAACTTCCTAAAGTCTTTGCTAATTCTCCCAAGGACAGAGTGTAATCAGACCAATCACTCTTATTGTTCCCTTGCATTTGCAACATTTTTTCCCTGTTAATCTGTAAGAAGCAATCAGTAACATCCTTTCCTTTGTTATCTGTAAAAAGTAATCACCTAAAGCAAATCTGAGCATAATGAATGAGAACTTTCTTTGATGTTTGCTATTAGAAAGCAATAAAAGCCTGTGCAGGCAATGGTCAAGGTGCTCCCTCTCTCAGAGAGTAGCCATGCCGTCCCTTCTTCTCCACAGGACTTCAGTAGTCCATGTGAGTTTGTTCATTGCATCCACAACACCGCGGACACCACTGGCCGGAGGCCTCATCAAGCAGCAAATAGGGTTGCTTCATGGCTTTTGTGGGCCCTAGGCAATGTGTGTGCCTTTTCCTCCATAGAAACAGGTTTAAATTATACTTTATGCTATATTGTCATAAAGATGAATTATTAATATTATATATTAAAACATTTCTTCAACCTGGAAAATCATTTTTTGTCTTTTGATTTTAAAAATAAAAATTTTTGTGGATCCCTAAGAGCATTTTGGACTCTACGTATTGTGCCTAAGGGAGAAGATGATGAAAAAGTAAAGGGAACATGGGAACAAATATTCAAAGTGGCTTTTTTCCTGAACCATTTGAAGGCAAGTTGCAAACATGATTACATTTCACATCAAAATACTTCAGTAGCCATCTTCTTTTTTTAATTATTTTATTTCTGTTCAAGTACAATTGCCTGTGTTTACCCTCCACCACCCCCACCACCCCAGCCATCCCCACCTCCCTCCCCTCATTCCACACCCTCCCTTGGTTTGTCCATGTGTACTTCATAGTTGTTCCTGAAAACCTTCCCTCCTTTCCCTATTATCCCCTCCTACCTCCCTTCTGGTTACTGTCAGATTGTTCTTAATTTCAATGTCTCTGGTTATATTTTGCTTGCTTGTTTGCTTTGTTGATTAGGTTCCACTTAAAGATGAGATCATATGGTATTTGGCTTTCACTGCCTGGCTTATTTCACTTAGTATAATGCTCTCCTGTCCATCCATGTTGTCGCAAAGGGTAGGAGCTCCTTCTTGCTTTCTGCTGCATAGTATTCCATCATGTAAATGTTCCATAGTTTTTTGATCCATTCATTTACTGATGGGCACTCAGGTTGCTTCCAGCACTTGGCTATTGTAAATTGTGCTGCTATGAACATAGGAGTGCATAGGTTCTTATGGATTGGTGTTTCAGTGTTCTTAGGATATAATCCCAGCAGTGGAATTGCCAGGTCAAATGGCAGTTTCATTTTTAGTTTTCTTCTAAATAATGACGTTCTCCTATGTATACACAATATCATTGTCATACCTCAAAAAATTAACATTAATTCAAAAAACTATAGTATTTTAGCTGACATATACTAGTTTCTGAATATCACATCATATAACTTTTGTATGTTACATTGATACATCTATTTTGAACCAAAATTATATTACCTAATTTATCCATTCACATTATCTTCCACATTTATCTTTAGATGACATTTGACTGTGTCAAAATACTCTCATTTTTAATATTTAAAATATTTCTTGTACTAAATTGCTAGTGAGGCTTTCTTGAGATACAAATTTCTCTATCCAGCACTCTTTCATTGTGATTCCTTGATAATTTTTTTCTTTCTCTCTAAAATCTTTAACCCATACTTATTTTCAGAAGGTTTTTTGTCTGTTTGTTTCATGAATCTAGTTGCCTAGACTGAAATATTACAAGAGAGAAATGTCATGTTTCATTGGCTGGATGTCATTTCATAAGGTTTATATGATAGTTAGTGAAGTTAGCAGGAGATCTAAATCTTATTTCTACTATACTGTCATATCTACAGTGTATCCTTCAGAATAGACAGTACAGAAACTCAGAGAAAAACTTCAGTATATATGTGTGATGATCTCATAACTTGGTGAAGGCAGATTGAAAGAATAGCTACAGTTGTTATCAGTATACAGACTTAGCCTTAAGTAATTCTGACACATCAGTTTAAATAATCTTAACCCCTCTAAGCCATGGTCCCAGCTAAAAAATAGGGATGTAACAACACTGCCTTAAGTAAATAAAACAACTTGTGTAAAGTGCCTAACATGTAAACTCTATATAATGTCTGTCTCCTTCTCCCTTCCTATCGCTTCCCTAGTGTTTCCCTAAGAGACCATACCCAAGGGTAATATGCATGAAGGCAGCTATGCCTCCCCTAAAATATGCACTCTTTCCACACAAGAGGCCCAACTAGGGGTCCCATTGAGAAGTAATAGAATAACAGGTAACAAGAGATAATTACATAGAGACATAATTGTTTCTTTGAAACATGAAGCAAAATATCAGTTTATTTAGTAATGAGAAGCATTTAATCAAAATTTTGTTTGTTAAAGCCAGCAAATAATACTGCAATCATTCACAACATCAAAGAAGGGGAGCTGTTATATATAAATGTATGTTTTCTCCTGATTCATCAGTATAAGGCATCCAATGCAGCCACATCTAAAAATATATGCATAGGGAACATTCACTTCTGTGAAGAAGGAGTGGACACATTTCCCTATTCTTCCTGCTAAGTACAACTAACACCCCCAAACATTGGATTCTACAACAAACACAAGAAGTCTCTGAAAGATGGAGAGAAGAAAAACCAACTAAGGATAACAGAACTAGTGGGAGAATATGGTGGTGAGTTCCCTGGGTTTTCTTTTTGCCGCAAATACCCCAAGCTAAATAGCTGGTAACTCAACATCAAAAGGTAGAATTTAAAAAAAAAATTCTTTCCTTTATGTCCCTTGCTTTGGGGGATGTGTCTGTGAGGAAGTTGCTGCATGGAATATCTGAGATCTTCCTGCCAATGTTTTCCTCTGCAAATTCAAACCACAATGACATACCATCTCACACCAGTCAGAGTGGCCAACATAAATCAACAAACAAATGTTGGAGAGGATGCGGAGAAAAGGGAACCCTAGTACATTGTTGGTGGGAATGCAGACTGGTGAAGCCACTGTGGAAAACACTATGGAATTTCCTCAGAAAACTAAAAATGGAACTGCCCTTTGACCCAGCAATTCCACTGCTGGGATTATACCCTAAGAACCCTGAAAGGCCAATCCAAAAGAACCTATACACTCCAATGTTCATAGAAGCACAATTTACAATAGCCAAGTACTGGAAGCAACCTAAGTGCCCATCAGCGAATGAGTGGATCCAAAAACTATGGTATATTTACACAATGGAATTCTACGCAGCAGAGAGAAAGAAGGAGCTTATACCATTTGCAACAGCATGGATGGAACTGGAGAGCATTATGCTAAGTGAAATAAGCCAGGTGGTGAGGGACAAATACCATATGATCTCACCTTTAACTGGAACATAATCAACAAAAGAAAAAAGCAAACAAAATATAACCAGAGACATTGCAATTAAGAACAATGTAACAATAGCCAGAGGGGAGTGGGGAGGGGATAGTGGGGAGAGGGGTCTATAGCAGCTATTATAAAGGACACAGGGATGGAATCAAGGGGGAGGGTGGAGGTGGGGGAGGGAGGTGGGACTGGCTGGGGTAGGGTGGAGGGGTGGGGAGAAAATGCAGACAATTGTAACTGAATAAAAATTTTTTAATTTTTTTAAAAAAACCCTCCTAAAATAAGCCTGTTCTCTCAGCCAAAGGACTAAATCAGGCAAAGTCTAAGACAAGTTTTAGATAATAACTGTTCTATTGTAGCCAAACACCAGAAGAAAACAGTGGTCCCACTCCCAGTCATACCAGCAAAGGCTGAGAAAAGAGGTGACACTTCCACCCTTGGGAGATAGCAACAAGGGGCCCCAACAGGGATGATGTTAGAAGAGGCCAAGTGGGAAACTAGGGTTTTCATCCCCACTGCCTGGTTATGAGGTCATGACCCCCATGTCCACCCCCAGCTATGAACTTCAATATTTGAAGTTCAAATCCAGCAATCCACCATATTACTGGAAAAAAAAACACATGATCTCAACAGTGATGCAAAAATAGCAATTGACAAAATTCAATACCCATTCATGATTTTTTTTAAAGTTCAGAAAAATACAAAGAGAGGGGAGCTTTCTAAGCCTGATAAAGTGTATCAAGAAAAAAACTGCAGCTAACATATACTTAATGATGAAAGACTGAATGTTTTTCCCCTAAGATTAAGAACAATGCAAGGATTTCTACCCTTACCGCTCTTATTCAACATAATGCTGAAAGTTCTAGTCAGTGCAACAGGCAAGAAAAAGAAGTAAAATGTCTGCATAACAAAAAATAAGAAAAAGAAAAAAGTATAACAGTGTTTGCAGATGACATAATTGTCTAATAGAAACTGCCAAGGAATCTGCACACACAAAAAAAGAAAAATCACAAAACAAATAAATGAGTTCAGCAAGGTTGCAAATCACTATATATTTTATATATGTGTATGTATGTGTATATATGTATGTATACATGTATACGTATATATAAATTATATTTCTGTATACTAGCAATGAGTATGCAGACACTAAAATTTAAAAATCAATACTATTTCCAGTTGCTCAAAAATGTAAATACATACATAAATCTAACAAAACATGTGCAGGATATGTATGCTGAAAACTGTAAAACACTGATGAAACAAAGAAAGAAAATCAATAAGTAGAGAGACATACTGTATTCACGAATTAGAAGCTTAAACATAGTAAAGATGTCAATTCTGTCCAAATTGATGTATACTTTTAAGACAATTCTTATTAAAATCCTAGCAATACCTTTTGTAGATGTATACAAAATCATTCAAAAATGTATATGAGAGGCAAAGCAACTGGAAAAGTAAAACAATTGTGAAAAAATAAAGTATGAAGAATTAGTATACTTTATTAGTTAGCTACAGTAATCAACATGGTAGTATTGCCAGAGGAATAAACTCATAGACCAAATGAACAAAAGAGAGAACCCAAAGTAGATACGGCCAACGGATTTTTGACAAAGGTACAAAATAATTCAGTGGAGAAAAGATTGCCTTTGCAATAAATAGTGCTCAAGCAATTGAACATCTATAGAAAAAAAGTAAGAAAAAAAACATACAAACATTAACTCAAAATGGATCACGGACATAAATGTAAAATGTTTAACTTTTAGGAAAAAATATAATAGAAAATCTTTGAAATGTACATCTAAGCAAAGAGTTCTTATACTTGACACCAAAGGCATGATCCATAAAAGAAAAACTTGATGAGTTAGGTTTAATTTTAAAATCCTTTCTTTGCAAAAGATACTGTTAAGAGAATGAAAAGACCACCTGGAAGAAAATATTTGCGAACCACATATGTGACAAAGACATGTATATAAAAAACTCTCAAAATCAACTTCAAAAAAAAAACTGCCCAATTAGAAAATGGGAAAATGACATAAACAGACATTTCACCAAAGAAGATATACAGATGGCAGATCAGCACATGGGACAATGTTCAGCATCATTAGCCACTAGGGAAATGAAATTAAAACCATGGTGAGTTACCATTACATGTCTAGCAGAATGGCTAAAGTTAAAAAAAAAAGTGACAACATAAACTCAGGTGAGGATATAGAGAAACCAAATTACTCATGGATTGCTGGTATGAAGATAAAATGATAAAACCTCTCTGGAAAACAATTTGGCAGTTTCATTAAAAACTAAACATGCAACCTTCAAATAACCCATCAACAGGACTCCTACTGTCCCAGAGAAATGAAGACCTAGGCTCACACACACTCACAAAAATATGTACATGAATGTATATTACAGCTTTGTTTGTAACAGCAAAACTGGAAACAACTCATTGGGTGAATAGTGGAACAAACTCTAGTACAATACAACCATATCATGGAATTCTACCCAACAATAAAAAAGAAAAAACTATTGATACACACAAGGGATGAGTAACCACAGAATTATGTTGAGTGGGAAAAGGTTGCATGTTCTCTGATTCCATTTATAAAATAACACTGTTGAATTAAAGAATATTATAGAAACGTTGAACAACTAGTCATTGCCAAGGATTGAGGAAGTAATTGCTGTGGAAGGAAGGGGGTGTGGCTAAGTAAGGCCACATGGGAGATTGCTTGTGATGATGGAAATATTCTGTATCTTCAGTGTATCACTGTCCATATCCTGGTTATGATATTGTCCTGTAGTTTGGGGTAAAAGTTATACAGAATCTCTCTGCACTGTATCTTACAAATACAAGGGAATCTACAACTATCTCCAAACAAAGGTTTAATTAACACAAGCACCATATGCACAGCTTGCCAAAAAGCCATGCCCCTATCCCTAATAAATCAGATGCTCAGTAAACACTTGACCCTGAGCAGGGAGCGACTCAGGACTCAGGCTGGGGCTCAAGCATTATTTAGAAGCTCGCCAGAGATCCACAAGCAGCCAGAATGAAGAACTACTGGTCCAAAGCAAATAGACAAAAGCCTATCATCACATTAAAAAAATGACCAACAGTCATAGATTTTTTTTAAATATCACCAATATTGACAGAAATAAGGAGAAACCACCATTCTCATTCACAGCTGAACAGAGAATAAAATAATTTCCAAACCTTTCTGAAGAGCAATTTGACATCTCTATGGAAATACTAATCCCTTCCAGGGAGACACCTACAACCTAGAGCAAAGCAGAGGGAGAATGCTGTATTTACTGACCTCAGCAGTCTCAGGGAGGATGTATTCAGCCCCCAGTTGTATGCTCAGTTAGAAGCCTGACCCTCAGATGGCAGCTTTTGAAGAATGCATAGGCCTCTTTCAGGGAAAGATTGAGAGATGGGAGTATTGGTCTGCTCCCTCTATGCTAAGCCCTGGGAGACAGCCACAGAGAGTCTCCATGAGCCCATTAAGAACTGTGTTTTCATACTCACAGATGCAGGAAACAAAAGGGCCTTTACCAGATGGGAAGAGAGTTGCAGGGAGGATGAAGAGGATAAAGGGGGTCGAATACATAATGACAAGGAGACTAAACTTTGGGTGGCAAACACACAATGGCATATACAGATGTTGATTATAAAGTTGTACACCTGACACTAATACTATTAACCAGTGTTACTCTGATAAAGTTAATTTCTTTTAAAAATAGAACAATTTCTTTGCTTGCTAAAGTCTGTGGGTCTCATGAGCTAGGTGTTTGGGGAACCCATTTTTCAGATGGAAATCTTAAAAGTTGGAACACTAGATCTTGGGTCCAAAACCCCTCCCTCCTAAGGGAGAAGCTGGCAATTGCATATCCTGTATGGGGGGGGGGGTTATGGAGAGAGTGGATCTCAGTCTTCCCCACCCATTTCAATGTGGGTGTTTTCCTCATATACCCAATGTGTAGGAGTTGCTCACTAGTTTCTAGATTTATTTTAGAAAGAATTGTTCCCTATGTAGCTGTAGATTTTGTGTGCCCAGGGGAGAAGAGAAGTTCAGGGGCCGCTTATTTTGCCATGTTGGACTGGAAGTCTCCTCTTTTCATTTCTTAAAATCAATAGTGTGAATCTCTGACCTCAAAGAGAGGTTGTACTTGACCAACTCTGCTGGCATAGGGCTTCCAGGATGTTTCTTTATTAATCCTTACAACTTCAAGTGAACTGATATTTATCACAACAAAAACTTCAATTAAAAATGCATGACTAGTCACAGAGTTCACTCACCAAAGTTGATCACACTAATAGGATCATATACATCAGCTGCGTGATGCAATTTATGCCATAGCTCTTACACAGTTCACTGCATCTAACTTATTTTTGGAGTATGCAGTTGACTCTTTAACAACTGGGGACTGGGGACCGACAGCCTGTGTAGCCAAAAATCTGCATGTAACTTAATTCAGTCCCCCACATACACAGATTCCCAACCACTAGTTGACCCTTAAACAGCTCGGGTTTCAACACGTGGGTCAACTGAACTTTCAGATCTGCTGAACTGTGCTGGTCAATTTTTTTAAAAATCCATGTATGACTGGACCTACGCAGTTAAGCCAGAATTGTTCAAGGGTCGACTGTATTTATATTTAAGCTGCCCATTGATCTAACACTTTATTCATTTCTTTAGCTCTTAATTTTTGGTGTTTCTCCCACCAGTATGATTGACATTTTGTTCTTTATTGTTAGTGGTACTTTTATCTCTTTATTATTGTTTCATCATAAAAAAACTTAAATATGTCATAAGATAGCTTTCCAAACAGAGACAACAGTAAAATAGCTTACCAGAAATAAACACAAAAATTCTTGCCCAGAGTATTTGGTCATTTATTTTAACAGTGCCAGCACTATTATAGGTACAAAAGAAACAATAGTAAATTAAACAAAGTTCCTGCCTTCTTGGAGGACACAGTCAAGCAGATTGAAAAGATAAACAAATAGGTATGTAATGTAATATTATGCAATACTACTCAATACCATAAAGAAAATACATCTGGGTAATTTTGATAGAAACTGATGGGGACACCTGTAGATAGGGTAGTGGCCCCAGACAGGTTGTCTGAAAAGATGACAATTGAGCAGAGATTTTAATTACATGATAGAGAATTAAGAATGTAAAGTTCATAATCATTGAGACAAAACAAATGCTGGCTCTTCTAAGACAGATGCTTATTAATTCTTGGTTCCCAGAAGAGTTAATAAAAAAATAAGTGCTCAACAAAATTTCTATATCTTTCAGTCTAAAGGCTGAGGTATTTGGTTATAAAAACGGGGAGGGGGAGGTCAAATACTAAATGCTCCACTCTTTCATTTTCCTTTCCTTTGATATTTTTTAAAGGCTTGTCTAGATCTAAAAGGAAAAAAAAAAAGGCATTTTAATGAACATCGCAATTAAGACAGGCATCCCTTGGAAACTAAGATCCTTTGAACTGCTGTGAAGTTGGCCTCTTCCTGATTTAAGGTCAATAAAGTTATAGTGTGGTGTCTCCCAGGGAAAATCTGTGCATGTAAAATCGTTTGACTTGCTCTGACTTCCCCAATCCTGCTAAGAAGCTCAATCTGCAGATCAGAGCAGCTACTCCTTTTCAATTAACTCTCTTTCAGACTTGATCATTGTCCTTGTCTTCACTTATGTCAAATGGTGCTCCCTATGGAGACAGGCAGCTGGTTATTCTGAGCTAACTCAGATAATCCTCACTGAAATAGCCACCTCCCTTGTCCAAATTCATCTATCACCTTCACCTTGATGGCCTGGGGCCTGGTGTCATCTCTGGATCCCACATGGAAGGCCTCCCGGCCACCACCCACCCTGCAGCACTGCCCCATCAGCACTGGGACACTGTTTGCAAAGGGCAAAATGCATGCGGAGATTTTGAGCCATTTTCTTTTTTAAAAGTTCAAATAAATTCAGGAAATGTTAATTAAACAAATACTACAGGTTCTGGGGGAACAGGTGTAGGATCCTAGGATGACTTTGCCTAAAAGGTTTCCTTGGAGACAACTGGGCATGTTCTGGGGGAGTTTCCGATATCTAGGATGATACAATGTCAGATCAAGTTTCTGCGAGACAATAAACCACAGCAAGTGATATGAGCGTAGGGAAGGATAAGAGCTCTTGAGGACCAATAAACTCTAGTCTGAGCCTGAACAACTATACAGGAAGGTGGGAGTTAACACATCTTGGTCAATATAGAAAACTGCCGGAAATAAAAGACGAAGGGCCAGTTGTGGGAGACAGCGGTCCAAGGGCAGCCCCTCCTGTCATCTCCTTCCTTGCAAGGTTACTCTCTGTGCTCCTCCTGGAATGTGTGTGAGCTGCTCTCTCTGGACTTTAGAGGTAACCTACCCAGACCTCTAAATTCAAACTCACACTGGGACTGAACAGTGATTAGGAAAAAGAAAGAAAAGAGTGAGTAGGGCCTACTTATAAACAGCCCCCTTAGATGATTTGGGTGAGCTTTATTTCTGAGAACAATACTGTTTGCTATTAACGTGAGGCCTGAACTACATGTAGCAAAATGTTGGGCTCCTGTCATGGGGAGCTAGTGGCCTACGCAAGATGCACTCTATTTTTCCTTTGTTACGCACAGAAATGAATGGGGACTATTTAACTCCCATACATATATATATATGTGTGTGTGTGTGTGTATGTGTGTGTGTGTGTGTGTATATATATATATATATATATATATATATATATATATATATATATGATTTAGTCAGTGTAATGATCCCTAAAATGAGTTGGCAGACCCCATGGTACATGGTCATGCACCCTTGGGAAAGGATGACCAGCCTTCTTTGATAATGCATTAAAGGGTCCACAGGTTTGGAATCACATATAGTCTCCTCCTCTACTAAGAGAGATAATTAAAAGCAGGAAATATGAGTTAAAAGTCAAATAATAGGGAATGTCAAAAAAGGAAAAAAGCACTGTGCTGCTAGATGGATCTCTGAATGTTCAAGAGCCTATAAACTAAGACCATGAGAGACAGAGTCCTCTGGGGGAACCTCGGATGAGGAAGTGTATTGCCAAAGCTGTGAGCATTGCTACCAGAACTGTAGTCACCAGCCAGCATGTAGGAAGAACTTAAAATTTAGGAAGAGCTGCAGATTCCCTGTTGTAAGGAGGGAGACCTTACAAGTCTAGCTGTAATAAATGGACTCCTGTAATAAAGATTTCAGGCTGTGGTAGCAGTGGTCTGTTCTCTTGATCTTATCTAATCTATCGCCCACACCCTAACCTGAGTAATTGTTCTGCAGCATAAATGTATTTTGTCATTCTTGTTCTGACACTCATTTGATAATTTCTCATTGTAATTAATAGCAAATTCAGAATCTTTAACATGGCTTATGAAGCCTAAACAATTTCTGTTTCCAGTTTCTTCTCTCATCATTGACAATATATAGCCACTCTGTACATAAATGGCACATCTTTCTTTGAATGAGCCAGGCTTCCCCGTGTCAGATTATTCCCTCTGCCTAGTTCCCCCAGGCCTTCACTAACTTCACTCCTCTCCATCCTTCAGGTTGCACTTAGAGTTTACTTTCTCTGGACACTTCCCTTAACCCTCATATTGCACTATAAACCTCTCCAATGTGCTCCCACAGAATATCATTGTCATTCTGTGGTACTTATCATGCTGTATATTATTGCTGATTTATCCATAACCCCTCACCAGTCTGTAAATTTCTTTTGGAAAGATACTGTATCTTGTTTATCTTTATACTCCCAGCATAAAATAGGATCTCTTGAACGACTAAATGAATCTATGGAAACATTGTCATCAAGAAGCAGGAAACCTGCACTCAAGTCCACAGCTCACTACTTAACCTTGAGTTTTCAGCTGACTGTAAACTCCCTGCGGAAGGAAATGTAGAAGTAGAAATGTGATCTTCAGTCTGCACAGAACCATGTAGCGGGCTGCACAGTGCCCTGATGGTCCTGTCAAAACACTACAATCAAGAGCTCCATGTGCGAAGGATTGCAAGGTACATCGGGATGCACTAACATGCATAAAAGACAAACACCCCTGGGAACTTTGAGGAAGAGGAAATATGAACAGTCTCTATAAATACAGAGATTCAAAAAATCTCTTCCCTAATTGTTATGGGAAGGAGGGAACAAACTGAAAGGACCATTATAGAAACATGAGTACTTGCCCAGATTATATACCCCAGCTGAGCTCTCTAAGAATCAAGTGTTATTAAAAACTAGCTTTAATTAGGCAGGACTATCATCTTTGTTGATTGGAATTTATTTATTAATTTTTAGCAGAGCTTCCAGTTTTCATTCCTGCTCTTAATTGGGAACATTTCCTTAAGTGAAGAATGCTCACTTGTGCAGAATTTGAGCATTTCCCAGGGCTAACCTCCATTTGACCTCTGTTGTCTAAGTAAAGATGGGATCCTCTGCACGCTAGCAGAGCCTTGGCCCCGTTTTTGCTGGCATGCAAATGTGGAGTGTGATCCATCATGTTTTATTTAATAGAGTCACTGAGAGAAAGGAAATAGGATATTGTTGTGAATTAAATGTCCTTGTCTCTTCAGGCAAGAAGATAAAAGTCCGGATTGATTGCTGAGATGGCTGGAAATAGAAGTATTAATGCAAAACAATGATGTTGTTATGTTTCTATTCTCTGGAGTATTGTAAAGGGTAGTGGAAATTTTAATCCAAGCAGAATAAAAACAGACTTTATCCCTTGCCAGAACAAGCAAATTCAGTGAAGTCAGGGAGCAGAGGGTAAAGAACCAAGGAGTGGGACCTAGAGAGCTGCCTTCCAGTCCTGGCCCTGCTAAACCTGGCCTTGAACACACCATTTCCTGACCTGACCTCAGATTCCTTCAGATTTGAATGTTTCGCTACATAAGAGATATAAAGTCTCTTCACTACCTATAATGTCATACAATTCTTTCTTCTGAATTAACCCAAGCACTGGGCCTTAAGTAGACACCATCCTCTGGAAGACACTACTGACCTGCTCTGCCCTCTAGAATCTTAAATAAAATTATCAGAGATTCCACTAAGTTCTGCCATTTCTCTTCAACAATACATAAAAAAGGATTATACTAAGACATATAGTAACAAAAGAAAGTACAGGTGTTAAGTGACTCTATACAATAGGTTAAACTTGATAATTTACCAGAATTAACTTAAGCTTAACTGTGTACACAATGAACTACCTGTAATATGCAATATGGTTTTGGTGTGTCCTTTGAAGGAAGCTTCTACCTCCTCCTCACTTAAAAAAATGGGAAAATCCCTAGTTAAAAACAAATTATAGAAATAGCACTGTCCTGATATGGTCCAGATCCTCTTCCCTCCCCCCTTAATGATTCTGTAACTTTCTGTGATTTGATGAATCCCTCAGTTCATAGTGTTCCATTTCCCAGATTGCACATAGAGATGTTGGCTCTTCGATATATCCAGGTTTTTATTTTATTTCATTTTTTTAGAAAGGCTGGACATGGTTTACTTTCTTAATGTCTTTGTTTCTTTTTTTTTTATTGTTGTTCAAATACACTTGTCTCCATTTTCCCCCCACCACTCCCCCAACCCCAGCCATCCCCACTTCCCACACTTGATCCTGCCCCTCTTTGGTTTGGTCCATGTGTCCTTTATAGTTATTCCTGAAAACCCTTCCCCCCTCCCCCCCCCACTATCCCCTCCCATCTCCCCTCTGGTTACTGTCAGATTGTTCTTAATTTCAATGTCTCTGGTTATATCCAGGTTTTTAAAGTCCTCCATACTTGACTACAGCTGCCTAGAGTTCAGAGTTTAAGTTAAGTATCTTTTATCTACTACATTTCCTACTCTTCCTCAAAACTGCTATTCGGATTCAGGCATTGCTGAAACTAAAGGAGGTTTAATTTTCTCCAGTGTGGGTTTCTTCTGCAAAAGTACCCAAGATGGTTACTCAGAAATGGCTGCTCTCATTTCACTCTGTGGCTCCTGCTATGGTGTGTGTGCAGGCGTGTGTGAGGTGAGAGAGACAGAGATGCAAGCACAGAAAAAGCTACTAAGAGACAACCACTAAATTCTACAGCTCCAAATAGAGTCTGGTTAACCTCAGGCCATGCCCAATATTGCCCTCTGCCTCAGAACCCAAATTCAAGGCAAGATTTTAAAATCTAGATTTAAGATTTAAGATTTAAAATCTAGATTTGGCCAATTTTAGCAGGTTATTTTTTATGTTAGATCCACAAGTAACCTTAAGTTAAAATATTGAAAAAGAACTGAAGGATTAGGAAAAATTGTATATCTCGTGGCAAATGATACTTGCATGTTAATAAAGGCTCTGTTGACTGAAGATAAAATAAAATAAAATAATAAAATAAAATAAAATAAAATCTAGATTTAAAATTTAGATTTTGGTCTTCAAACAAATACCAAACCACTTTCAGAACTCACTCCAATAGGACATGCACTCTTAAAGTGGCTGTGAAATATTCTTTCATTTTATGAGTTTCAAGGTTTGTTTTTTTGTTGTTGTTAAGTATCTGATTCTTAAAACACAAGCACAATTTACATCCTGCAAAACTTGAAAGTCAATTCTGTTTGAATCAGAAGAGATGCTGATTTCACTACTGCTTTTGTTGAAAACAATTGCTTCATAATTTATATGTTGTAGTATCCATATCTCAATACCAGGTCTTGAGCACACTAGTTTTCTCTTCTGCTTTGATGGTTTTATTTCATTCACAAGTTGTTTCTGGATGCAGGAAGTCAAGTGTAGAAAGATGAACTCTGGAGTTATGGGTAAAATTGATGTAGTTAAATCTTTTCCCTCGCTAAAGTGTCTCTCTCATAATAAACAATGATCATTCTCTCAGGCCACCAGGGCATAGCCACACACACAGTGTGAGTAATTCCCTAGCAGAGTAAATTAACAAATGTAACTCAAATGAACTTAACTTGTTAGAGCAGAGAGTTAATGAGCCTGAAACATGTGAGATTAGTTTAGGAAAGTGAGTTTGGGCAGGCTCCAAAGCAACAGACTGCATTCCAAAGACCAGCAAATCTAAGCCATTTGTCACAAGAAGGAACAGGAACAAGTCAGTAGTCAGTAACTGCCATCGTCTTTGCAGGAAAGGCAACTAAAAATGGATTGGTAGAGTGTTTAGATGATAGCATAGCTAGATACTTCACGGGAAGGGATGATGCATTTTTAGATGTATTAAATGGATTTGGAAGACACAGATTTATATTTATATTATAGTCTCTATATTAGACAATATATGTATCCTTAATACCCTTATTTGTTCATAATTCAGGATGAAACTGCATTAAGTTTTGTCCTATCTATTTTTTAAATGTTTAAAAGGAAAAATAAAGCTAAAAATACAATTATGAGGAAAATTTTATCCTACTTAAATTTTGTAGAATAAACTATTAAGTCTTTGGCCAGTCTCAGAAGTCAGACTACCTGCTGAAAGATTCTGAGTTTCATGATTCCTGAAGTCAAATATTCTACTTTAGACTTCATTAAATAATGTAAACTTTCTGTGCTTCAATTTCTCCTGCTGAAAATGGGAATAAAAATAGTACCCACCTCCTAGAATAAGTGTATTATGTGCCTAGTACTTAATACATTTTTTGTTATTTCAAAAGGTATATTATTCTCAAAATAAAATGAAGGTAGATTTCTGCCTTACACTGTACCAAAAAATAATAGTTGGATTAAAGATGTGACCGCAGCTGGTGTAGCTCAGTGGATTGAGCACAGGCCTGTGAACCAAAGGGTCACCAGTTTGATTCCCAGTCAGGGCTCATACCTGGGTTGCAGGCCAGATCCCCAGTGGGGGCTGTGCAAGAGGCAACCACACATTGATGTTTCTCTACCTCTCTTTCTCCCTCCTTCCCCTCTCTCTAAAAATAAATAAATAAAGTCTTAAAAAAAAGATATGGAAGTTAACAAGGAAGATTAAAAAATCCCTCTCAAAGGGTACAACGTTTCTGTTATACAACAATAGTCCTACAGATTTACCGCACAGCACAGTGCAGTAAACAGTATCATATACGTAAAATCTGCTAAAAGGCTAGACTTTGTTTTTATCACAAAAAAGTGACAAAGATAAAAAATAGAGATGGCAAGAGGAAACCTTTAGAGGGCATGGATACGTTTACGGCACAGATTGTGACAGCTTCACGTGTCTGTATAGACTTATCTCCAAACTCAGGGAGCCTCACACATTAAATACATACAGCTTTTGGTATGTCAATTACACCTCAATAAAGTGCTTTTCAAAAAGGGTGAAAGAAAAGATATCGTATTTTACAATCTTGAGGAGAAAAAGTTTGTGTAACAGGACAACAAAACTAGGAATCATGGCAGAAATAACTAACGGATTCAAATTTATAAAGATTTAAACCTTCTACATGGAAAAATAGTTTCCATAAGCCAATTGAAAAAGAAAAATTATTTTAAAAAATACTTAAATGAATGTGACAAAAAGGTAATGTACTTAATATATTTAAACTTCTAGAAATCAAGAAAAGACTTCCCCATGGGAAAAAATATAAGAAGAGCACATGAACTGGCTACTCCCAAAAGAAGTAATGTGTGTTTCTTGTTAAATACTCACCTCACTGACGACCAAAGTCATAGAAATTAAAACAATATTGAGATTGATAATAATCATGGTCATGTCACTGGTGAAATGTGAATCTGGTAAAGATCTGGGAGATGAGAAACGAGATTCAAGAAAGTAAGAGGGAAAATGTGGAGACGGGGATCAACAGGGAAAGAAAAGGAGTCAGGGAGAAAGTCTGACCTAATTGAACTGTGGGCAGCCTAGATGGCCCTTTGGGTCTTGGCCTGAAATAGACCTGCGTCTGAATCTTTTCTCTGATGTCACACTTTACACAGCCTTGGAAAGCTACTGCCTTTTATTATTATTAGTTTCTTCATCTACAACTCAAAGTACACTTGTAAGGATTGAACAAAACAATATATTTGGCTCTGCGATCTCCATCTCACATGCACAGGGCCTCAAGGTTTAGTGAAACTGTTTTTCCTGATTAATGCAATGCTCCCTCCTGCTGTAGGTCATGCTGAGATCATCCAGTCCAGGAAGAGCAAAAAGGAAGAAGACCAGGCCTCCTTCGCCCTCAATCCTCATTCATAAAACTGTCAGCAAGGCTGAACATGGCTGGCTCCTTCCAGAATTAAAAGCAAAATGTACATGAGGAAGTTCCCAGATCCCAGTCTGAGCTGTCTATTCCAACAACCGGAAACAAACCCTCCTGACCAGTGGGTGAAGCAAATGCAGTTGGTTGTCTTCCTCCGAGAGAGAGCAGGACAATTACGCTACTCACATTTGGTGTTTGGTTATTTTATGTAGTTTTCTTTTTAGTGAGGGCTTTATGTTTGATTTTTAAAATATGGTCACCTTTTATGTATTTTATGCACATTTATTAAGTGTAAGGGAATGAATGCTCCCTCTTGCTGCTAAAGCATTCGGAAACTCATTATCCCAGAGATGGGACGAAGTTCTGACAGTAAGAAAGTGAATAATAAATATGTTCATAAAGACATAAATAAAATGTTTCTTGGAAATAAAAGGCAAAAACAGCATGAAAGAGAGAAAAGGAGAGAGAAGGAGGAGAGAAACAGCAACTGCTGTTTGCAAATGGCGGGGAGGGGGTTACCCGACAAAGACTGCCACCGAGTGGAATTGTAACTGTGCCTGTTCCTTTGGCCTCAGCTTGTCCTGGAAGGCAGCCAGAGGGATCAGAGCAGCTGACCTGCAAGCCTTCAAAGCAAAATAAAAAGCAGATGAATAAATGTTGGCACATCAGTGGATTGTAAATCTTGACAACACAGAAGCTTTATTTAATTTGATCATTGTGCATCGGAGACTTTAAACTGCCATTAGTCAAGCACGCTGCCACTCTCTTCTCAGCTGCAGAAGGTTAATGCTATTTATGGGGCATAAACCAGCTATATTTCATGTGAGCAAATGAAAGGAAACAAAAACCTCTTGTGGTAAAATGAAGAATAAATATAAACACTATTGCCTTATCCTGCCATGCCTTCATGGACCTTCTTTCCAATCCATTTAAATAAGTTCCTCCAAAAAAGAGTATCTATATATTTGAAATTTTTAAATGAAATGAGTTGATATGTTTTCAAATGACCAAAGTGGTTTAAATTAGACTAGGTTTTTAAGAGGTCAATTCGATCCAGTAAAAAAGGTAATATTGGTGGTAACAAAAATATGTTCATATTTAATGTTTTCTTTCTATTTTATCAAACATAACAGTCAAATCATATGTATAAAGAATTTATTAACTCCATGTCTCCATACCACTTTGTTGACTTCTGTAGTAAACAAGGTTTACTGTATTATCTGCCAAAAATCGATTTAAATGGCAAAAGCAACTGTGTATTGTATTTTTATGTGATAGAGAAAAAAGCAAATAAGATTTGTTTATTATTTTTTTTACTCCTGCCCAGGAAATTAAAAAATTAGAAACTCTCACATTCACCTTAATCACATTTTCTACCTCTAGGCTCCAAATTCAATTCTCATTTACAGTTTTCTAAGGTTTGCATAACTTTTTTAAAGCAGAGCATCATGTATCTGCTCTGAGTTGAATACTCTGAATTCACCTATTTTAGTACACACATTTAATGACCATCCAGATTCTTGCACAGAGAACAGGTAAACAGATCCAAGAGGATACTTTCTCTCCTGCTGATGTTGAGTAAGAAGTTAATTGACTGAAGCTACAACATATGACCCACTAAAATGTTGGGTTGGCCAGAAAGTCTTTGTGGGTTTTTTCTGTAAAATAAAACACATTTTTCATTTTCATCAATAACTTTATTGATTTGGATATTTTGAGTATGTCAGCTACTACGTGGTATAATGTTGATTGTTCTCAATTAATGTCTCGATTTGATCGCTATCAACTTCAACTGGTCTACCCTACTGTGAAACTTCGTCCAGTGAGAAATTTCCAGCACAAAACTTCACAAACCACTTTTGACGCATTCGATCAGTCATAGCACCTTCTCTATACACTACAGAAATCTTTTATTGTGTTTCAGTTGCATTTTTACCTCTCCTGAAATAACAAAGCATAATATGCTGAAAATGTTGAGTATTTTCTTTCATCTTCAATATTAAAATGGCTGCACAAAACTTCACCAATTTGGGTTTTTTAAAAATTCATGCTGATTTGAAAGCTGTCACAAGACAATCTAACAAAATTGTTTCAAATGAAATGAAAGACTACTGAGCACTACTAGAACCATCTTATGGAAAAATACCAAATGAACTTTTTGGCCAACCCAATTTAAAAAAGAAATAAAAAACAGTGAACAGTAAATTTTTCATTTGTGTACCCAATCTAAAAAGCTGTACAAGAAATTAAAAAATAGCCACAGCCCCCTAAACACAACTTTTGCCTTGGTTAGAGGATCTCACCACTTTCTTATTGAGGAAGACCTACCTCAAATGTGGTATCTCAAAATTCCACATTTTCCTTTGATGAATAAATATGTGCCACAAATTATATGTATTTCTTATTGCAGAATAAGCATTTAAGGCATTCCCCACAAATTCTTTTGCCATCTTCATGTGATATCAAGTTCAAGAACCCCCTGTGGTTAGTGGTAAATAGAGAGTCCCTTTGTCTAACTACACAGGCCTCCTCCCAGCTCAACAGGAACATGTCTGGATTAGCTGCACAGCCTCAGCATTACTCTGTTCTATAAACAGATGAGTCGGGGAAAGATGACTGAGCACTTAAGTGCATACACAGCCTCTTTCTACTCCCCAGCTGACTGACAACAGTGGGGTAGGCTCTCCCACTTAATTACTCTAGGCTGCCCCTTCCATGCATTACATACACCCCTTTGGAACTGGCAAATTCTGACCTGGAAGAAAAAAGTTCAGCCAGTCAGCAGTACGGCAGGAAGTAAATGCATTTACAAGTTATATAGGGAATTATCAGGGTAGCAAAAAATCCTATTACAGGTTTCCTTTTTATTCAAAGACAACCCTTGCTGGCCACATCATTATCCAATGTGAGGGATATTCGAGGTAATTCTTTCTGGGTGGGGCAGAGAGTCAGTTAAAATGGAAATCTCTCCCTGATTGGTGTGGCTCAATGGGTTGGGTGTCATCCCACAAACTAAAAGGTCACCAGTTCGATTCCTGGTCAGGGCACATGCCTGACTTGCAGGCCAGGTCCCTGACTGCGGGCATGTGAGAGGCCAACTATCGATGTTTCTCTCGCATATTGATGTTTCTCTCCCTTTCTTCCTCTCTCCCTTTCCCTGTCTCTAAAAACAAATAAATAAAATCTTTTTTAAAAAATGGAAATTGCTCATGCTAAACACCCTCAAAGATACAAATTACCCACTTTGGACAAGGAAGAAGCACGTCTCTTCATACCTGCTTGAAGGATATCCCTTGTAGAAGGAAGAAGTTCAGGAATTGAGGGGAAAAGCAGGCTTGATGAGCCCTTCCCCAAGAACAAGGACATTAGGTGGGAATCTACAGGGATTCTAGCTATTTCAGAGGGAATTACAAAATATCATTGACTGTATTTATTGTATACATTATCTCCTATTTTGAATATTACAACACATAAAGTCAAAAGTATCTGGATTTGTCTTCTGGAAAGCAGAATGTATAGAGACTAATGGCCACTCTTGCTTGTGGGTCTCCTTTAGCTATAGAGAGGCAGATAAGATTAGAAAAGATGGAAAAGAGAGCTAATTTCCTGAGGCCAGATGCAAGGGAGGAAAGTAAAAATAATCAACTTCATTCATGTAGCCAGCTTATCTTGCAGTCGGTGCCACACCAATCCCATGCTGCAAAGTTAGAAGCATTTCCCGTGTTCTGTTTCAGAATCCAAGCTTCGGGGAATTAACTAATTTGTCTTCGGTTCGGCAGCTAGTAAACAATAAGATAGTGACTTAAAGCCAGTACTCAAAGGCTTCCATTCCGTATTCTTTCCTCTTAGACTGTGCATAAGGTGTTGGTTTAGACTTGAATTCACTTTTCTGTTCTCTTAATGAGCATTTATGAGCATCGTCCATGTGCCAGGAGGCTCTTTGCTGCAGAAGGCGCCACAAGATGGGGCTCCGGGGTGCTACAGTGGAGGGTCCAGCACCCGGAATGAATTTCCTGTCAGGATTGACCCTTATATTTGAGATTTTTTTCAGCCGATAGTTTTTCTGTTATTATCTAAAAAGTCTTCCATCTATATCGCTGTTGCGAGAGAACAAATATTCTAGCACGAACAAAATTGATTTTGTCAAGTGTAGAAAGGGAAAGCTAATGGAATACTTGAATAAATGACGGTACAGCCTATTTCATATCTTACTTCATGGTACAAGCTGTGCCCCCCAAAAATATGCTCACTTGTCTCATACTTCTCTACATGGAGCACAACACTTGGGGGCTTGAGATTTTAAAATCTGAATAATATCAACATGAAAGCTTGAAAATTCAGTAAAATATCCAGGGGCTCCAAAATGTACAGATGTTGAGTATCCACACGTCAACCCACTCCACCGCCACTACGTGAAGACAACACTAGGCATTCAACAAATGGTGGCTGGCAATTCAATGAACCAAGTGCTGCAGTTGGTGCCTTCTGCATATTGTGTCACTAATTGCTTCACCAGCCCCGTGAAATAGATGTTCATATATCCAATATGTAATTACCTGACATATATTTGGTACTCATTATGTGGCAGGCACTGTGCTAAGCATTTAAGATAGCTTTTATTCAGTCATTCCATAACTATGTATTGAGAGCATAGTAGAGGCCAGGGATTGTGTTAACCTGTGAGTATGTAAGCAATCGAACCACATAGGTGGGGCACTATCCTTGTGGTGCTTGCTTTCCAGGTGGGTGGAGGCCACATCAAAAAGAAAAAAAAATTGCAGAGTAATTACAGATGATGATAGCTCTTGGAGAGAAAACAATTAAATGAGGAGATAAAAATGCTCTGAAAGGAGGGTGTCTACCAACATCAGAAAGCATGATCAGGGAAGGTGCTCAGGGGTGGTGACATCCAAAGTAAGGCCTAGAGAACATGAAGGAAACAGCCATGGAGGAAGAGGTGGGAAATGTCCTGGCTTAGCTGATGAGCAGAAAAGACACCAGAGGTAAGAAGGTCCAAGGTGCGTCCAGAAAGGTAGTCAGGAGTCAGGTGATACAGGGCTTTATGGTTCATGGCGAGGAATTTTCATCCTATTTTAAAGCCACACAAAAGCACCAAATGTTTCAAGCAGACGTATGGTATGATTTGATCTGTGCTTTTTAAAGATGATTCTGGTTGCTGTGTGGGAAATGAATCCAAGATGAGTAAAAGTGGAAGTGGGGAAACTAGGGGTAGGGCATTACTGCCATCTAGGTCAGAGTGGGTGGAGACTTGACCAGGGAGGTAGCAGGGAGAGTGGAGAAAAGTGGATAAATCTGAGGTACTTGTGGTAGTGGAACCAACCCAGCTCACAGACGAACATTATGTGGGAAGTGACTTTATGGGGTTGGTTGGCAAATTTATTGCCCATTTACTACACCTTTACATAGATTTTAAAAACCTGGAACTTAAGGTGTTAAATTATTGTCAATTTTATCTTGATAAAATTTGTGGAAAATTACTGGCAAGAGCTAGAGAGTGGAAGCACTGAGAAGTACAACAGGTGTACCCGATTTGAAGACCTTAACCATGTCATTGTTTCACACACGCCCCTACTCCTTGTTTGGAATTTCTCCAGTTGGCCCCAGGTTTGTCCATCTTCTACACCCGGTCCCTGACCTTTAGTTTTTCTACCAGGACTGCCACGTGCAGGTGTGTAAGTTGTGCCCTGCACAACTAGGGGAAGGAAGGGACACAGGAGGCTTTAAAGGCAGGTTTACAAATTTGCTGATGTTTGTCCTCTCAAAGTGCTTAACTCCCCTGCTCCTGAGTGTGGACTGGAGTTTGCACTGTGGTAATAGAATGTGCAGAATTGATAGGACATCACTTGTGAGATAGGTTATAAAAAGACTGCAGCTTCAGTTGGAGGGGCATTCTCTCTCACTCACTCTCTCCCTATCTATCTATCTATCTATCTATCTACCTACCTCTCTCTCTCTCTCTCTCTTACCTCTGACTCTGGGCAAGACAACTGCCACATTATGAGGACACTCATCAGCCTATGGAGAGGCCCACGGGACACAGCACCAAGGCCGGCAGCAACCATGTGGGTGAGAATTCAAGCAGATCCACCCCAAGTCAAGCCATGAGATGACTTTAGCCCTGATCAACAGCTGGAATGAAACCACTTGAGAGACTCATTGGTCTGACCCACAGAAACTGTGACATACTAAGTATTTATTGCTTTAAGCTGCTAAATTTGGGGAGATTTGTTACACAGCAATAGATAACTAAGGCAACTACAATGTGAATGCTTCCTGGAGTTATGCAGCATGGAAGCACCCTTCCCACCTTCACTGCTTTTCTATTACTGTCTCTGGGCTTTTTATTCCAGTTAAACTTTAACCACTTTCCCAGAGAGTACCCCCATTCTCTGTCTACTGATTTCACATCCGTCATCCACAGGTGAAGAAGTGCTCCGCTTCCATCCACCTCAGACTCAATGGACTGGTCCTGCCTAGACTTGCACCTTTGCCTGCATTAAACAATACAGACCAAAGTTTTCCACTTTACTGTCCCGGTATACTCCCAGCAAACAATACCGATTGTCAAACAGTGTTCAGAAGGGTAATGGCATCAGAATCCACAGGGAGTTTGCACACATACAGACTCCTGAGCCTCAATACTAGAGAAGTTAAGTCAATAGGTTCTGGTGGGGTCCCTGAAACTGTATTTTTAAAGAATTTCCAGATGATGATTCTGAGGCATGGCCAGGTTTTATAAAGTCTGGCTTAGTGTTTGTCCCTGACTTGCTGTGAAAACGAGGCCCACGACTGGAACCAGAAGCTACATTTCCTGTGTCCTCCTCAGGTCTCTCTCACACGTGCAACACAAAGTTTACATTTTTCCTCTACACATTTTCTTGAAGGCAGTAACTGAATGATATTTGCTGAATGTCTGCAAAAATGCTGCAATAAGTATATATTGAATTTACATATGAGACACTCTGTACTTTTAGGAAACAGGGGTTTAACTTGATGTAAGTTAGTACTCAACATATAAATTCATTTTCTGTGATCTTGCTTTTGTAGAAACAAATTTAATTGGCATCTTCTCTGACTCTGGAGAATGTGAGGAGCATCTCAATAAATTAATAAATAGCAGCTTTCAGTTTATCAGCAATCGAGGCTGCAAAACTAATAGCTAAAGAAAATATAGCAAAGCAAAAATAGAGCCATTTTTTCTCTTGGAGTTAAATTCCGGCAAACAGAACGTCAGCAAAATGCCACAGTCAAAGATGCTACTGCAGAGGGTTTCCAATAAGAATAAAGGAAACGACAGTTTTCTAATTAACAGTGCAGCGAATACTAAAAATGGCCTTAAAATAAAACTTAAAAGGTATTTTAATGAGTTTTGGGCAGGGACTGCTGATGAGCCTTTTTTCATAAGTGAAGAGAAATGTCTTAAAATTAACCAAGGCTTATGATCATCATATTGAAATCATATTTCAGGGAAATAAAACCCTTAGCTGGAAGTTAAGCAAAGACCCAGCAGGAATACTAATCAAGCTTGTATCTTATTCTAATAACTCTAAGAGACAGATTCCTGAAGTCTAATTATTATGGCATTGCCTCCTTTTGACCTTCTTTCTGAGAAATTGTCACTGACTTTATTTAAACACACGTGTGCACAAGCCACACGCCCCCGCACACCTCACTTCACTACTCCACGTTCTCCTAGTTGCCTGCCTCACTGTCCTGCCCTTCCTCTCCAGTGCTTCTTCAGTCTCCTTCCCAATTCTAGTTTCATTAAAATATATACAAACATCTACTATATTTTTTAAAGCCTTCACTTGCACTAAACTTCTATTTTAACTATTCGCTACCAATTTCCTAAAATATCTCTGTAGATGGACAAAAACAGCATCCATCTAGCTTGCAATCCGATGCCCACAACAAAGTGGCCCAACTCCTGTAGTCACTTCTGAGCTTGGGACAGAATCAGCCAGTCCCTCCTGCAGTGGCCCTCCTGTAGGGAAGGGTCCCTGTGTTTCTTCAGCCCTCTTCCATCTGCTTTACATGTTCCAGAAGTTTCTTGACTCTTCCTTGTCACTCTTCCCTCTCTTTCAGTACTGACATGACCTTCTGCCTATTCTTATACTTTTCCTGTCATTTACACAGAAAAAATTAAAAACAAAACTCATGAGCTCATAAAAAGCCTACAAGAATAAATGTTTATCAATAAATTAATAATAATAAATAAGAATTGATGTGTTTATTAAATAAAGGGCTGATCTATTACTTATTTCTCTAAAACTGGAATGTAGGTTTTGGGTTCCTCCAGGAGCACTTAGTGGTTTGTCTGGAAACTATACTGATGTTCAAAGTTGGCTTGGGGAAACGGGGGGAGATACTGTATGACTCCATTTGGTCAGTGCAAAACTGGTTTCAATCATCTGTAATAAGTTCTGTCTTCTGGAAACTTAAAGATTAACAGCAAGAATGTAGGAGTTTTTATTTTAGAGCTAGATAAATAAGTTATGTAAATTGTTTAAGAATAAAAATGATTTGTAATAAAGAAACGGGAGGTATTTCTAGGCATTTTATCCATAACTATAAACCATGAACTCAAAGCAAAACTTTCTTTAGCTCAATAGCTTTGCCAAGTGGTGAGTAAAAGATTCAAGGAAAACCTGTTATTTAGAATTCCTTGAAGAGCTCTATGAGTCTGAGGTCTCAGACTCGACTCTACATTGAAGCTGAGATGAAATGCACTGACAGAGACAATGCTGAAGCAATACCAAGCACCCTGCAACTCAGAGTGTGGCATCTTGGACCAGTAACATCCACAGACTTGTTAGAAATGCAGAATCACATGACCACCTACACTTTATGAATCGTAACCTGAATTTTAACAAGATCTTCAGTGTTTGAGAGGTCTGCCCCAGAGGGTTCTTCTCTAATGGGGGTTATAGGAAAGTGAGACAGTGGGATCATTAATCTCTCCAGCTTTGCATCCTCCCAGTTGCTTCTCCTCCTGAGGTAGGGAGTGGGGTGATTCCAAAGACCGAATTAAGTGCTGTGGGCCCAAATGCTAGCTGCAAACACAAAAACTTGGGAGGCGTAGGACCAGTCCTGAATTCTATTAAGCTAATATTAGAGAACAGATACAAACTTCTTAGAATTTCATATTAGTCAAGAACATGAGTTGCAGTATCAGAAAATCCAACTCAAACTAAACTGCTCAATAAGGAAACTTATCAGATCATGTAACTAAAAAGGCCTGAGTAGAATAAATCTAGGCACAGCTGGGGCCATGTATTTGAGTAATGTTATAGAAAGCTACCCACTCCTTTTCAACATCTGTTTTCTTCTCTGTTAAGCTGCTTTCCCTGGAAGACTTGTGCCTTAGCACAGCTCCCAGTTCTAGGTCTACCTCTTCTCATATCTAAGTCCACACACAGAACAAGAGAAGGCTTCTGTCTCAGCAGGTTCCCAAAATTCTAGAACTGTTACCGTGGCTCTGTTTTTTCCAGCTGGGTCACATGCTCATTCCTAAACCAATCACAGTGGACAACTAGCTGTGACTGTCTTAGTCATAAGCCTCCTCTTAGAACCAAGGATGAGGTCAAGTCCATCTGAAGTATATGGACTAAAAGTATGGGAGAGGTACTACCCCCAAGGAAAATTGGGAGCTGATGGCAGAGGAAGGGAAAATTGATTCAAGTTGAAAAAGAAAAAAGAAGAAAGAAAAACAACAACTGTTTACTAGGGCACTTTTCAGCTGAAAGCTACAACTGCTCTCTCCCCAGAAGAAACAGCATGGCCATTTGTTAAAGCAGTCAGAGCAGATCTGCAGAGCGAAGTGTATTTTTCTCGTCATTTGGGGGTGTTCACTGTTGCATTACAATATCTACAATATAACAAATTCAAAATACATTTAAAACCATCTCAATTGGGAGCACTGCTTGTTTACTTTTTCAGAGTGACAAGACTTGATCCAACCTCCTGAAGACTTAGGAAAGGTGCAAATCACCAGCCCCTGAATGTAGAAAAGAAAAGAACTGCAGTGGAGAGAGAGCCCTGGACAAAGCTGTGGCATTTGTGGATTTTGTACCAATCAGGTACAATCAGCTACCTCCTATGAACTAACGTGGTAGGTATAAGCTTTGGTCAAAGTTTCCAATGATCTCTCATGCCTCTGGGAAGAGTGACCTTGCCTCAAGGAAACACGGACCTTTCTCTGTAACTGAAAAATCTAGATATGGAGCTGTGGGCCGCATTTGGTGATGTTCAATTGTGTTCTCCACTACTTAACTCTCAAGTGAACTATGCTGTACAAATCTACTTTAATTATGTATTAATTTCAATATTATTACATGCAGTACACAACTGCTACTCATTAAAAATTAATCTGGATTCTATCAGTTTTATTTAGTATTCATTATAAGGCAATGTTCACTTTTTTTAGAAAAGGCCTCCAGATAAATGTGTGGCTCTGCATAACCAAGAGGTGATTTTCCAGAAATAGAAATACCTTAAGAAGAATTCTGCCTGTGTTTTCCCTTCCCTCCTCTCTTTAGCAGCTTCATTCACAACCATCAATAACAAACTGGCAGCAGGAGGAGCTGGAAAGGACTGGTTACCTGCAATAGGTGAGAACTCTTCTGTTCCAGGTGGTATCTGGAGATGGACCGCCAAAATTCTATACTCATTTTGCTATTAAAAGGAATTATTTTATGTCCTTGTCTTCAACAGCCCTGCTCTGAAGATTCTGCACCAGGGATGCCTTTGTTTAGATGTTGACAAGAAACCCCACTGCTTTATTTCTCTATTACAATACTTGTCCATGTGGATAGGTGCAGAGAAAATAATAATAATGCTTAAGTTGTGTGGGCAGAATCACAAAGGATTTCAAACAAGTCTCAGCCTGTTTACTTCTAAATCTGAAAATAATAGCTAACATTTAAGGAGACCTTACTATGTGCCTGCTACTGAGCACATATTTTATTTAATCCCAAGGTGACTACTACAGGTACTCTCACAGTGAAGACTGTGTTGGCTTCATAATACCTCAGAAGGATTTCTACACATGTTCACAATTAATGAGCAATACTTTAACAAAACAGTGCCTTAACCACAAATTTACAATACCAAACAATTTACAGAGAAGAGTGATTTTTGCAGCACAGTTGTTGTCTCATCTGACAGCATCAAATAAACATTTAAAAAATAACTTAAGGAATACAAACTGGCTTGGGCATTATTTTCTTAATACAGAAATTGATGCTTCACTTCAGGCTATTTCATGAAAATATTGGCTTTGAACTAGAATTGACTAAGAGAAGTTTTAAAAACTAATGCTTTGAGGCTGTTTCTCAGTGAGTTACACCTGAACAGGATCCCACGCTACCATTTTCTTTGACCGTCTCCTTGGCTCTAGTTAACAAACAAGCAGAAGAAATAAAAAAGTGCTAGCCTAATGCATTAGTTGAACTATTGATGTAAGTACAGAAAACAACTTCAACTAACAAAATTAAAAAATAAAATACATGGTGAAGTGTAGGTGGTATAATATAGGGACATTACAAGAAACCAAAGGCAGGGAGCATCCAGGCTTGAGGAAATCGGGGGAACAGGAATGGGATGTGGGCCATGAACCCCTTCTCTGTTTTTCATCTGTGGCACTTTCTACTCTGTTTGCAGACCAGCTTTCTCACATGACAGAAAACAGTCACTCATTGTTCCCAAGTCTAAAAGATACATGTTGCCTGAATAGAAAACTATGCTTCTCCCCCTTTCTCAGGGCCAGTTTCAAATTCTCAAGAATAATAATGTGAGAGCCCAACCAGAATCGTATATCCAACTGTGAACTATTCAACTGTGATTAGGAAGTGAGGTCAAATAGGAAAAGATGGCTATAGGACCCATCAGTGTAGGTTGGAAGAGAGATGCCAAAAAAGAGGGAGTATCTGTGAAGTGGGCAGATGCCCTAAAGGACATTTTGTTAGTCTGGGTTCTACAGAGAAACAGAAGCAATAGGTTATTGGCTCCAGATAGATATAGATAGATGGGTGGGTGATAGATAGATGATGATAGATAGATAGATAGACAGATAGATAATAGATGATAGATATATGATAGATAGATAAATGATAGATAACAAGGAATTGGCTCACACAATTATTGAAGTTGAAAAGTGTTGGGAGCCACCCTGCCTGGTTTCAGAAGCTGTAACTCCCCATGGCTAAGGCTGAGTGAGAGACCTTGGGACCATAAGCCACTAAGGGGACAAAGCTTATCTCCCTGGCAGGGGCACCATCTCTGCCCCATTTACTTCACCCTGCTTGGCCCCCAGCCTGACCAGTTAGCCAATGACGAGTAAGATTCCTCAAGGGAGGGATGACCTAAGACAGGCATAGTCACAAAGAGGCCCTCAGGGAAGGACTTGGGGGGCTATAGAAAAAGGGGGTGATGGACCCTCACCCCTCGGCTTTGACATAGCCTGAGTCCTCATTCTGTCTGCAAGAAGTCTCCTAATCTCTTGGCTACCTTACTTCCCCTGCCTGACTTAAGCCTGAAACAATGACAGAGAGCAGTGCAGCCCTGTGCTGGAAAGCGTGGATTCCCCTGGGCGATCAGGCCTAAGAAAGAATGCATAAAATCCTGTGAAACCTGCTTTGCTAAGAATGCCCTCAATTTTCTGATAAGAGTCCAAGCATGAAATGAATTTGTTTCCCAAAGTTTTATAGCCCTTTAACTAACTGACCCTGACTCAGAATAAGCCCTCTTAGTTCTTTGTAGGTTATCTATTGTTTAATACTTACTGCCTGACACTGATTGATGAGCTTTACCTGTATTCCTGTGTGAATTGAACCCAATAAAAGCCCATTGAGGAAATGGCTCCTGGCCCTTCTCCTTGGAGAGATCAGCTACCTTTCCTCTCCAAGAAGATCATGTCTTGGTAGACTTATTCTCATCTGTTACTGGGGTCCCTGCAGATGGAGCCCCCCACAGAGAAGTACCAAGATCTATAGTCAGCAAACTGGAGACTCAGAAGAGCCAATGGTTTAGTTCTAGTCCAAGTCTGGATGGTATATATTCCTGTCCAAGGGCAGGAAAACATTAATGTCCCAGCTCAATCATCAAGCAGATGAGGTTCCCTCTTATTCAGCCTTTTTGTTCTACTCAGGTCTTCAACTGATTGGATAGGCACCAGCCACATTAGGGAATGCAATGTGCTTTACTCACTCTACCAAGGCAAATGTTAATCTCATCCAGAAACAGAGCTCATAGACACACTCAGAACAGTGCTTGGCCAAATGTCTGGGCACCCATAGTCCACTCAAGTTGACACATTAAATTGATCATCACAGGCGTTCTCCACCACAAACAATACAGTCTATTATGGAATCTGACCTTATAGACATAATTAGAATATTCATTTCATATTTTAATTTCTTACAACAATATAAATAATGTCAATGATAAAATTTTGTTAATATAAAACTAATTGCTATCTACTTGGAAGGAAAGTGGGAAGACAAACAAATGTTTTGACCAACAGTATTTCTAGAGTCAAACTGATCACAGATTCCTCTCAAAAAAGACATTGGCACTAGTAACTCTGTCCATTTCTTCACCGAAGATGTTGAAGCAATGACGATGGAATTCCTTAGATTTAGATACTTTCAGATTTATTTGAAGATTTTAGACTTTTTATGACATCATATTCTTTTTGCTTAAAGATATATGTGTGCCGTATTTCCAAATTCAAACTGATAGAAATTAAGACTCACCACAGTTGTGGATGTGATGACTTTTTACAGTACTAAGTTTAAGCAGAATTAAAGACAATGTTTAATTCACTAATGTGAAGATAACCTATTAGTTTGTTGTGTGCACTATTAAGCAAGTTTGAAAGGGTAAACACTCATGTTCCAATTTATAGAATAAAGGTTCTCCTCATCAATCTCCTTGTTACAGAAAGGAAGTATATTAGGTAGAACAAATATAAAACAATTTCAGAATACTTACACTCTTAAATAACTTATAATCCACCCTGGCAAGTGTGGCTCAGTTGGTTGGGCATCATCTCATGAACCAAAAGGTCACTGTTGTGATTCCTGGTCGGGGCATATGCCTAGGTTGTAGGTTCAATCCCTGGTCAGGGCACGTAAGGAAGGCAACCAATTGATGTTTCTCTATCACATCAGTTTTTTGCCCTCTCTTTCTCCTTCCCTTCCCCTTTCTCTACAATCAAAAATAAAGTAAAATACTTAAATAATTTGTAATTACTTAGTCACTGAATACTTGAATGCCTACTATGTGGCAAAGCTGGATCTTATTTTAATAGATTTACTTGAAATGCAAAATGTATGTTTTTTATTGTTGAGTTATTTGCTGTATTAAGTATTAGTGATATTTCAAGTCTTGGGTATAAAACAAACCAATAATATTCTTCTAAGAATATGCCAGTCTTTTAAATATAGAGCATTTAAATACTGAGAATTATTCTGAGAAAATCAGATTATATATTATCCATTGTTCAGATGCAGAAAAAAAAAATAAAAGAAAGAGCACACTAGAGAGAAGGAGAGAGAACATAATGAAGCAAATGGGGAAAAATGTAAACAGTTGGCAGAATCAGGTAACAAAGACTAGGAGAGTTCTTCATATAGATGCTTCTCAATTTATAATGGGGTTATGTCCTGACAAATCCTCAATAAACCCATCATAAGTTAAATATATTGTAAGTTGAAAATGCATTTAACACTGAACTCCAGAGTATCAGTGGTTTGCCCTCATATCACGTGCCTGACTGGAGCTGCAGCCTGCTTCCACTGCCCAGCATAAGGAGACAATATCACAATGCATATCATTTGTGCAGAAAAGATCCAAATTCAGAGTACAGGTTCTGTACAATACACCATCATAAAGTCAAAAAAATCATAAGTTGAACCACTGTAGGTCAGGAACTATCTATACTATTCTTACAACTTTTCCAGGTGTATTTAAAGCTATATCAAAATTAAAGTTACTCAAAAAAATGACAATATTTAAAAATAGAACTACCTTAACATCCAACAATCCCACTTCGGGTCACACATGCAAAGGAAATGAAATTACTATTTTGAAGAGATGTCTGTACCTCCATGTTCATCGCAGCATTATTTACAAAAGCCAAAACATGAGGACAACCTAAGTGTCCATTAAGGAATGAATGAAGAGAATGTGAGATTGGCACATGCACATGCACACACTCGGTGGAATGTTATGCAGCTATGAAAAGGGAAACCCTGCCATTTGCAACAATGTATATGGACCTCGAGGTCATTCAGCTAGGTGAAATAAATCAGACAGATAGAGACAAATACTATATGGTCTCACTTATGTGTAGAATCTAAAAAAATGAAATTGTACAAACAGAGAAGAGATTGATAGCTGCTAAAGGCAGAGGGAAAATGGGTAAAGGTGATTAAAAGGCACAAACTTTCAGTAATAAGATAAATAAGTTCCAGGGATATAGTGTGAAGCATGGTGGCTATAGTTAACAATAACACATTATTGTATGTTTCAAAGTTGTTTAAAGTTGTTAAACCTTAAAAGTTCTCATCACAAGAAAAAGTGTAATATGTGAAGTGATGGATTTAACTAAACTTATTATGGTAATTATTTTGTAATATATACCAATATCAAATTACTATGTTGTACATTTTAAATTAATACATTGTTGTATGGTTATATGTCAGGTATATCTCAATAAAACTGTGAGAAAAAAGTTGGTAAAGTTGGTAAGTGATAAACCAGTCATGAAGTCAATTTACGTAAATATAACTCAGGCAGTCAGCAGGGGTACACAGGATGATGTAGTGAGATCATGAAAGTTACTTTTACTGAGTCTAAATTTTAACTTTCCTCTCAGTGAAAAATGCTTGGTAGCAAGTATTTAACTTGTCACAGACCTCTGGGTATTTCCAAGTCATTTACAACTTCAGAAGGTTCATAAATGAGCTCCCACGCTGTGATTGGCCTGCTCTATTTGACTTTATCTCTTCTTTGGGAGTGTCACTACATCAGATGGGTCTCCAAAGGAACACCAACGAATCTGTCACTAGGGAAGACATCAAGTAAGATCAAAAACACATTCAAAGTGAAAGTTACTTAAATAAAACTAAGTTGATAAGCCAAATTAAGAAAAGGAAGCTAACAGTTTTTTCACTTTATCATGGAGAGGGTGGGAGGATTAATCAGCTCGTTTTTGTAAAACACTTTTTACAAGAGATAAATTGTGCCATAACTTGCCCAAACTCATTCTTATTATGCTTACTTTCTGTGTCCTACATAAATATTTAATGGTTTTCCTGGGAAAGTAAATCTTGTTTAATCCCTCATCCTTTTCTTATTAGTAAATAGTATACAAGAGCCAGATTTTTCCCCTGAATCTATTGTTTTTAAAAGTGCCTCCAAGGTAGTTTCTTATCAGCCAAGCAATAATCCACAAATAACTCATGAATGGTTTATCTCTCTTAGCAATGAGAACCACATTATATGGTGGAAGCTATATTTTAGTGCTCCTTCAAGGTAAAACAGTTGTTGATTTTCCTCTGCACCACTGTAGTCATAATCACATTGGTCATTGCCAAGGAAAGCTTTTTAAAATAGAAGCAATAAAGTTCTGATTCATTCAGCTCTTTCCAAGTATTACTGACTCCAAAACATGCTTTGTTTCTGGAAATTTCAGTTTTATAACTTAAGAGGGAACACTCCTGGTGTCACCCAGGAGTAATTTTCAACTAATATTTCATGTCCTGCTAATGAATCTAATTGGTGAGAAGGTAGAGGAAGGACTATCGATAGATAGCTCTTTTCACTGTAATTTCTACTCTTAAGTGAGACCAATGCAGGCCCCAGCCTCTGGCCAGTGCATTTGTCCCTGCTGCATGGAGGATCCCTGGCTGGCTTTCCTCTTGATCTGCATGCCCCTGGGTACCTCTTAGGGTATCCAGGGACTCCTCCTCTCTCCAGGTATGGGGAACCGTTCCAAGCGTGGGAAATGTGGCCCTGTCCCCACTCGGAAAAGCCAGTGGGGACCGAGGTTCGGTGGACAGGACCCACACTCACGGACAGGTTCTCCCCTGGGGAATCAAGCCCTCGTAGTACCTAGGCCACTTCGAGACTTGCTTTTTGCTAAAACTCCCTCACCCTGAATTGAGGCAGCAAACGTTTACTGCATATCTTTAAAGTAACTTCCTAAACTCTATGCTGAACCTTCCAAGGACCAGTGTAACCAGCTTAACCACTTTTCCCTTTACATTTGCAAATATCCTTCCTCTTTTATGTAATTAGCAACACTCTCTCCTTTGTTTTCTGTAACCCCTAAAGTGAACCTGTGCATAGTAAATGAGGATCATCCTCAATGTAATGTGCCTAGAAAAGCAATAAAAGCCTGTCAAGGCAAGGGTCGTGGCGCTCTCCCCTTGAGAGAGTGGCCTTGCAGTCCCTTTTCCTCCACAGGACTTGGTTCCTCCACAGGACTTGGTAGTTCGTGTGTATTTGTCTATTGCCACCACAACACCAGATCCGAGTCATCCAGTCTGTGTGACCTTAAACTTGAGCTCTTCCTTGGAGAAGCAGGCGTCTTTGGGTAGGTTGAAGAGCCAATTCTGAGCCCTTGAAAGAGTTATGTTACCTCAGAGGGTTAAAATGGAGTATAGGGTAAGGTGTGGCTTAGAGACCAAGCAAAATTAGAATCTGGGCTCTTTCACTGAAGAGCTGTGTGACCTCCAGCAAGTTAGTCAACATTCCTGAAGCTCAGTTTTCTCACTTACAAAATGAGGAAATAATTTTCCAATGATTAAATGCTAGATGTTACCATATTCTTTATCCTAAAGTGCAATTATATTTCAATGTAGGAACAGTGAATTTAATGTGAATAAAACATCACTGACCTTTAAGAGTTTACATTTATTTATATAATTATACATCACTCTACTCTTTAGTATCCTAACAAAAATTTAAGTGAAGCCATCTTTAACTGAGAATCTAAAGATGTTTCTAATTGATTTGTTGACATATTCTTTTGCATTTTTCAAAATTTTTCATATTTTGTTGCATTTTTCATTTCCAAAACGTATGCACATGAACTTAATTTCGTTGGCCATTTCAGGTTTGACAATACAATTCCTGAGCATTCAGGGCTGCCTTGTATGGTTATACACCAGTTAGGCACTGACAGCCTTAGAAAACATCATTCACATAGACCACAAGAACATGTCTAAAAATGCCACGTTTTATTCAGTGAATCACATATTGCCGGAAACAAACCTGTTCTTCATGAAAACAACCTGAACCTGGTATATATAGATAGATTTTCAGTTCCTGTGGGATCAGTGTCTGCATGATGTGTGACTTGGTTAAACCAACCTCTTCAATCTGAAGATTTTGATTTAATTACAAATGTAGGCCTGCCTGATATTTTAGTGAAATAATTGTTTGTAATCATAAGTATAATTATTTTCACTGTTAAAAGAGACACTGAGAATTATGGTTTTAAAGAAACATCTGTTCTGTTGGATGTTCAATTGCTGAGTGACCAACAAATAATCCAAAGCAATTTTAAAATCCCATATTTGCTTTCTAGATTATATATATCATTCAAAGTTCAATTGGCCTAAAAGAAATATTTTCTGCAAAGTAATATTAAATCACTATTCTTACATCGTATTTTAAATATAGCACATTTAACTAACCATAAGATATAAAATAGACATTACTAACAATTCTAGAATGAAAAATGAGCAAATAAAAAAAAGACTATTAAAATCACACAATCACATATACTGCTACCACCAGAGATAACCTCTCTAAACATTTTGCTGTATTCGTTTCCAGCTTTTTGTCAAACAGTATACATATGTGTACATGTAATGTTTTTCTACAAATTTAAAATTTTCCAGTTATATACATAATTTTAATTTTAACAATATCATTAACATTCTATAAATACCTTCAAAATAACACTTTTTTTTACCGTTTTTAAGATTTTATTTATTTTTAGAGAAAGGGGAAGGAAGGGAGAAAAAGACAGAGAAACATCAATGTGTGCTTGCCTCTGATGCGCCCCCAAATGGGAACCTGGCCTGTAACCCAGGTACGTGCCCTGACTGGGATCTAACCAGTGACCCTGTGGTTTGCAGGCCAGTGCTCAGTCCACTGAGCCATGCCAACCAGGGCCAAAATAACACTTTTAATGATTGCATGTTAACATATTATCAGATGCTTGGTTGCTTTTAATTTTAACTATTATAAATTGTGTGATGAACATCTTTTACATAAATCTTTGATCAAATAGCTCCTGATTTTTATTGGACATATCCCTAGAATTTTCTAGAAATTTGTTAAGTATTTTGTCACACATTGTCTGTTTTTCTCAATAAAGTTCATGCCAATATGCATTCTCACCAGAAAAGTTAAAAGCATTCATTCTATCATATTTTTGGCAATAATAGACATTTAAAGATATTTTTATCAATAAAGTCTGTATCTCAAAGAGGTATCTAGAATCCCATGTTCACTGTGGCATTATTCACAATAGGCAAGATATGGAAACAACCCAATGTCTTTGAGGGATGGATGAATAAAGAAAACATGGCATACAATGTAATATTCTCAGCCATTTATAAAAAGGAAATCCTGACATCTGCAAAAACATGGATGAACCAGGAGGGTATTATGTTAAGTGAAATAAGCCAAACAGAGAAAGACAAATACCTCTTATGTGTGGAATCTTTTTTTTTTTAAGCCAATTTCATAGAAACAGAACAAAACAGTGGTTGCCAGGGCCTGGGGGTGAGGAGGAAATGGGGAGATTGAGGTCAAAGTGTTCAAACTTTGGTGACCACAGTTAATAATGTGGTATTGTTTACTTGAAAGTCGCTGAAAGTAGATCTTAAATGTTCTTGCTATATACGCAAAGAAAGAGTTAACTATGTGAGGTGATGGATGTGTTAATTATCTTGATTTGGGCAATTATTCCACAATGTATATGTGTATTAAATGAGCATGTTGAACACTTTAAACATATGGAATTATATTTCTCAACTATTCTTCAATAAAGTTGAGGAAAATGTTTTTATCATTCAGTTGATATTTATTGTATAGCTGCAATGGGCCAAGATGCTTCAAGAAATGCAGCTTAATGGAATAAACAAAACCACAAATGAGTGAAAGAATTGATAAACAAGTGAATATGTGTAAGGTGTTATAGTAATATATAATGTATTAAGGTATGCAGAATAAGCTCTTGCTAAGAAAAGGTGAGGCAACTGGCTGAGAAGGAAAAAACCCTAAGTTACAGCAACCAGTTGAGTAGATCAGCTTGGAACACGTTTTTTAAAAAGAGCTTCAAGATATTAAAATGTACTTCTGGTCCACAATATTTTAAATGTCATATACAGATGAATGATGAACACAGGCATACAGCTTCCAAAAGTTGGGCAACCCTTATGTGGAAGTCAAACACTTTAATCAACATTTTGCACCAACTGAGGAAAAGCGTCTTAATGCGCTGGGAAGGGTCTAAACATTGTGATGAGTTTGAGGACAACAAATTCAAACACGACGCAACGGAGCGCTGTCTGGATTTCAGAGGCAGCCTTTCAGCAGTGCGGCAGGGTTTGCTGAGCATTTTTTTAGTTAAAAAAAAAATGTTTTTTGTAAGAGTTTTGTAAGGCTTCTAAGATCAGGAAAAACATTTAATTTGGAAATAATGCATGCATATTAATATCTAAAATTTTAATGTACCTTAGATATTTTACTACAAAACTTTGGTGCAGGTTGAGGAAAGGCATGAATTTGAAATGAGCAAGCCTGTCAAGTATAGAGCAGTACATGTGGCCAAAAATGTTCAAAGAAAACACAGGTGAAACTAAACTGAATAAAAAGGTATTTAAAACTGCCAAAATACAAAACTGAGCTTTCTTGTTCTTTTATCCTGCAGTTAATTTATCCCATTGTAATCCTTTCACCTATTATTTATCATCAATTTTACTGTCAGAATTATAGTTGTTTTTTTAATATACTCTCAGTTGTATGTATATGACCTTCATAAGTGACCTCCAGAGCATTAAAAAAAAACCACTGTCATCAATAAATCAACAAATAACAAGTATTGGTAAGAATGCGGAGGAAAGTGAACCTTCATAAACCATTGTTGGGACCGCAGACTGGTGCATCCACTGTAGAAAACAGTATGGAGTTCCCTCAAAAAGTTAAAAATGGAACTGCCTTATGATCCAGTGATTCCATTTCTTGGTATATATCCAAATAAACCAAACACTGATTCAAACAAATAGATGTACCCCTACTTTCATTGCAGCATTATTTACAATAGCCAAGTTTAGAAGCTGCCCAAAGTACCCATCGCTAGATGAGTGGATTTTAAAGCTGTGGTACATTTACACAATGGAATATTAATCAGCCGTAAAAAAGAAGAAAATTTTACTTTTTGTGAAAGCATGGATGGACTTTGAGGGTACTATGCTAACTGAAATAAGCCAGCCAGCAAAAGAAAAATACCATTTGATTTCACATATATGTGGAATCTAATGAACAAAGTAAACAAAATAGTAATAGACTCATAGATACAGGGAACAGACTGACAGCTGTCAGAGGGAGGGAGGTTGGGGAGCTGGGTGAAATAGGTAAAGAGATTAAGAAAAAAAAACTCATGGATACAGACAACAGTGTGGGATTACCAGAGGAAAAGGGGGGGTAGAAAAAGGTAAGGGGGGATAAATTGTGGTGGAAGGATACTAGACTCTGGGTGGTGAACACATAGTACAATATACAGATGATGTATTATAGAATTGTACACTTGAAACCTATATAATTTAATTAGCCAATATATACCCAATAAATTCAATAAAATATGAATATTTTAAAAAGTCACTAAACTTAAGAACAATGCATGCCTGGCACTGTCTGCAATCCCTCCCAATATCTCAAAATACTAGTGTGTGAATAATCCTGCCTTGGGCTATTGTTCAAGAACAAACAGCAAAATCCATACATTAAAGGATGAGACTCTAAGATGATATGTCTTCTTAAAGTTTCAACATTGTGTGATTTTAGTAAATTACTTAAACTTTTTTCCACCAACAAAATGTATACTAAAATGAAACTTAATCTCAAGAGTTATAAAAATTAAATGAGATAATGCATATAAAAATCATAGCATATAGTACAATATTAGTAGTAGTACAATATAATCATTATCGGCATTATGATTTTTAATTATTATGCTTAAAAAACAATTACTAGTGCACTTATATTTCACAACAACTTGTTCAAACATTCAAGGAATTATAATCATTCAGAGTTTGCCTTGTCCAAATCCAAACCTTAAAGAATAAAATTTTAACCTTGCGTGCAATTATTTTCTAATAGTACATAATCTTCTAAGCCTAGCTAATATTTTTTCCTCTTCTTAAGTATAGTAACCTCAGCAAGGTTCATGAAATACAGTGAAAAACATATGGATCTATAGCTTCAGAAATAAATTCAAATTTATTACTCAGAAAGAATTTTTTTGTTCTGATGAAATTGTTAAAAAGATGTGTTAAATAGCACAGACTAGACCATCTCTGAGGGGCAGGACAATCATCTTCTCAGACCCAAGATGACACTGCCTTGCCTCAGGACAGTGGAGTGGGACAGCTTGTTCTGCAAGGATGAGGACCTTTGGCTACAGATCCTGCCTCAGTGATGGCTTTCCCAGGCAGACTGTATTGACAGTTGGGCGAGTGACAGAGAACTTCGTTTTGTTTTTAATTTATGTATTATTTTTTCATCTAATTTATTTTTCATTGAATCTATTGGGATAACACTGGCTAATAAAATGATATAGGTTTCAGGTGTACAATATTGTAATACATCATCTGTACACTGTATTGTGTGTTCACCACCCCAAGTTAATTATCCTTCCATCACCATTTATCCTCCCTACAGAGAACTGTTTTAATCATAAAGAGATGGTACCCTGTTGGTTCTTCCCTGCCTCTTTTAATAACGTGGAATGTGGCAGAATGTCTGAGATTCTAGACCCCTAAAGTGAGTGAGGGAATAAGGTATCCCTGGATAAAGCACCAAATGGTGAATCAAAGTTTACAGAAGAGCTTGTAGGAACTTATATCTAAAGAGTCATAAGCCTCTCAAAAGAGGCAAAATTTCAAAGGAAATCAAATAGTGAAATCTGCCTCAATGGTGTTTTAAGAAATGATTGAAATGCAGTATGTATTTGAGGAATAAGCAAACTTCTACTTATTTCATTTTTCACTCTGTTTTTCCACCAGATTTTTGACCCAAGGAGATAAAGGGAAAACCAGAAAGACAGAGAGCAAAACTGTTTAATTGCAGGGTCATATGCTCGCTGGAAGTTTGAAAGTCTGAGTCTATATTGGAAGTGCAATCTGTGTCTCTTTATAGCAACACAGCTCCACTTGGGACAGCTTACTTTCTAAGTCTGTCTTGGCAAATGAATTTAACTCAAACAAATGCATTTGCTTACTATTCTCTGGAATAGTAACCCTCAATATATTTTCTGTTGTTATTCACAAACTTTGACACCTTTCTGCCAGTAGCATTACACATGTAATTCATCAAATCTTCAGTTCCAACACATACTCCTCAAACATACCTCACTTTCAAAGTATCCTCGCTGGCTTTCTTCTGTTACATCCCTTCCAGTTAACTTCCAGCTGACAGACCTAGATTTTTTTTTCTTTTCTGAAACCATTAATCTTCACTGAAAAGCTGTTCAAATGCCTTTCAACAGCTTCAGGAGCAGAGCCTCATGCTAGAGCGCATAACTCTCATAAATATTACTGGGATTGTGCATGTATTTCAGGGAGAGAATATTAACCCCAGAAAACATGAAAGAAACACCAGCAATATCATTCTGAGTGAGTCTGAGTTGTGCAACTGAGCACAGGAAAGTATGCATGCAGAAAATTAGCTAGCAATTGAAAGCTGTTCCACACAAATGCTACTTCTAGGGAGAAGTAAGAATGTCATATTTTATTGTGTATTATTGTTGCTTATTATTACATCTTATCTTCTTCATTAAATCATAAACTTCCTGCAAGAAGCACCTCTTTACTATTTATGAAATATTTGACAGGCATTCAGAAGCTGTTTGCTGAATAAATACATTCATTTATTCATATGAGTGGATAAATGGGTAGTAGATGGGTGGATGGGTGATTCACTTATGAAATAAAGCTTATATTATTCACATGTCAAAAAATATCCCTTGTAACAACATGCTCCCTAATATCAAAATAAGCAAAATAGTCCAAGTCTTTTTTTAAAGAACTATCACAATATTTGGGGGCGGGTATGTTTATCTTGCAAAGCCACCCACATAATTTTTGTAGCTGACTGTTTTAGAAATTAAAACCACCACTATATATTTTTTTAAATATTGATATTAGTTGTCAAGGCATGTGCAGGAGCCTTAAGAGCACATTCTAAAGAGGTGTTAGCTGTAGAAATTAGTGAGGGAAGATTATGACAGGAGAAAAAGAAGAAACATTTTAAACAAATGGGGTCAAAAATAATCTATACTATCCTCCTTAAAAATTACACTAAAAATGATACAAATTATTGCTTAGTATGTTTATAGAAGAGCTAGAGGAGAGGTAAAGTATTGTGATGAGGAGATTATGAATTTAGAGTTGTGGAATTAGATGTAGCACATTTGAGTATTCTAGGGAGAATACTATTCTAACAATGCCAGAGTGTTTCTTCCATTTTATTCTTTCAATTTACTCCCAGCAAGTTGGCCAAGTGAGCTTGCTGGTGTTTCCCTATAAACTGACATAGTGTAAGCAATTCTGAGTATGACTTTAGAACTATGCAAATGACACTGCCCCAGATATGAACTATTTGACAGAGAACTCAAAATGACTCTGATTAATATTTTTAAAGTTTTCACTTGAAAGTTAGAAAACATACAAGATCAGAGGAGTAACTGCATCAGAAAGATGACAGAAAGAAGTAAGGCAGAGATAATGGCTTCAATTGCTCATTAGTGGATCAACACAGACAAGGAAAAAAATAAATAAACTTGAAGAAATATCAATAGTAATTATCCACAGTGAAACCCAACAAAAAAAATAGAAAATTAAAAAAAAAGAACATCGAAGAGTTATGGAACAATATTCCAGAGGACAAGAAAGATTAAAAAGAGGGGAGCAGAAGAATAAAGTTGAAGAAATAAGGGCCAACAGTTTCCAAAATTAATGATAGTCTTGAAGCAACAGATCCAAGAATCCCAAACAAGTAGAATACAAAAATAATAATAATAATAATATAGGCCTATTATATGCAAACTGCTGAGAACAGAAACTGAGAAATTCTTGAAGATAACCAGATATAAAAGAAATATTATATACAGAGAAAAACAGAAATTACAGTAAACTTCTTATCAGAAACATCCAAGCTATACAACGATGACATTAAAGTGGTGGGGGAAAAAAACAAACTGTCGACCTAGAATTCTATGTCAGCAAAAATATTCAAAAATGAGGAAAAATAAATACTTTGCAGACAAAAAGTGCACAAACTTTTTATCAGCATACTTACTCTACAAATATAATGTTAGAAGTTCTTCAAGCAAAAATAATATTAAAAGTCAATTTTTTTCCACTGCCTCACACCGTGTATGTATTATTTACTTTCATTTGCTTGTGTTCATGAGTTGTCCTATAAGAGCAAAATCTATAGTTCTCTTTCAATGTTCTAACTGTTCACTGAAACCATGATCGTGGAGGACAGGAACTATATCTACTGCCTTCCTTTTGTTCCCAGCGGCAGCTCATTTTGAGTGGCGTATCACATATGCAGATCCTATTTAACAGGCAGCAGATTTCCTGGGTTTAATACAGATCTCAAGGTGTGCTTATACTAATTAAAGCTATTTCAGAATTTTAGAACAGCTGGAAGTATTTCGCTCTAAAGAGGTACCCAGACAAGACATTTTGTGGATACATGTCGTACAAGAGACACCACGTCAGGGGTAGGACAAAATTCACCTTGAGGCAGTATGTCGGCTGGATTGATGCCTGGGCTCCGAAGTCGGGCAGGGCTGGCTTTGACTCCCTGGGCCACAACACTCACTAGCTGTGGGACTTTGCCAAGTTATACCACATCTCTGAACCTTAGCTCCACATTCTAACAAGACTTATTTCCCAGGTCTTCTTTGTTTTTGCTTTATTTTGATTTGCTTTAGCTCTTTGGGGGGTAAAAATTAAGTGAAATAGATCTGAGAAGCTTTTAGCATGGAGCCTGAAAAATAGCAAATGTTTATTAAGTGTTAGTACGATTATTAGTCCAAAATGTAATATGTTTAAAGTACCTATTAATTTAATGTTAAAAAAATAATAATGTATCAGACTGAAAATTGGATATGCAAAAAAGAAACAAGAGTAAAGGAAACGGAATAAATGAAAGGAAACTTAATCTTTTCTCATTTTCAATTACTCTAAACCAGAAACTAGTGGCAACACGTTTTAGGCTGATCGCACGTGACAAAGTTAAAAGTGTGACAACGGCACAAAGGGCCGGAAGGAGAAATTGAGAAATTCATTCGTAAGGCCTTTGTACCACAGGTGAAGTAGTGCAGTATCACTGGAAGATATTATTAATGCACATTTAATAATATCTCCTCTAGACAAAGCCCTAGGTTAACTATTAAAACAAATTTTAAGAGAGGTATAAATCGTAACTAATTGAGGAGATATATTAGAATCATAAAAAGTGTTCTAAGCAGAAAAGAGGGGAAGCAAGGAATAGATGGAAGAAATGAAAAATACAAAAACAATAGATTCTAATTCAATTATATCAATAATCACATTAAATGGGAATGATTTAAAGAATAATGTTAAAATACAATAACTTTCAGATTAAATAAAAAGTCAGGACCCAAACATACTCTGAGAAATCTACTCCAAATTTAAAAATGCATATAGACAAAAAGGAAAAAGATGGAGAAAAATATACCATGCAAACATTTTACAAATGAAAACTGGAGTAAGTATATTCATATCAGACCAAGAAAAATTCAAAAAATAATATTGGGGTTCCAAAAGGACACTATATAATAAGAGGGTCAGTCCTCTAACAACAGCAAACAATTTATGTATGCACCAAACAACAGAATTTTAAATATGAGTCCCAAACTGATGAACCTAAGAGGAAATTAAATCCACAATTACAGTTGAAAACTTCAATATTTCCCTAAAAATTGTTAGATCAAGACACAAAATCATGAAGACATGAAAGAACTGAGTAACATTACCAATCCACTAAACCTAATTAATATATAGAACACTCCACCCAACAACAGCAAAATATACTTTCTTTTCAAGTACACATGTAACACACGCCAAGATCGATCATATTCTGAGCCATAAAAAAACTTCAGATTTAGAAGAATAGAAATTATTTATTATCACCAAATGAGAGTGGAAGTTTATGCTCCCCGACCAGTCTTGCTAGCTGGGGGTAGCAGGGGACCTGTGTTTTTCTGTGTTTGGTTGAAAAGTTTTCTGTCTTGCTAAACTGCTCTTTTCCCAGGTCTTAAGCTATGGAGAGCAGGTTTTTCTTTGGGCTTTCCATCTCTCTGCATTGATCTTTCCTGGGTACAGTCTTCTCCCGCACCGAACCTGAGAAATATGGGATGCAAAAAGGATTCTCAGGGAACTCACCACTATGTGGGTTCCTTGGATCTCGAGGTCCCTAATCAGTGTACCTTTCTCTCTCCATCTTTTTTTAAAATTTTTATTGTTATTCAATTACAGTTGCATGCCTTTTCTCCCCATCCCTCCACCCCACCCCAGCTGAACCCACCTCCCTCCCGACCTCCACCCTCCCCCTTTATTTTGTCCATGTGTCCTTTATAGTAGTTCCTGTATCTCTCCCCATCTTTCAGTGTCTTTCTTCTTATTTTTAAGACAATTATAGTACCGTATTTTTTGGACTATAAGATGTACTAGGTTTTAGAGGAAGAAAATAGGGAAAAAATTTTTGAGGCAAAAAATGTGGTAAAATATTTAATAACATATATAACACAATATTTCACGAAGGTAAATGTAAGCTACATTCGGACTATAAGACACACCCCCATTTTCCTCCCAAATTTGGGCAGGAAGTGTGTCTTATAGTCCAAAAAATACAGTATAGTATAATATAAAATGTTACATATTATATTGTATTTTATAAAAAGGGAGGACAAGGAGATATAAATCGAGGTTTCTACACTTCAAACTGAATGACCACAATGTCAACACCATTAGACAGTGAAAATTTATGTATACATAACTGCAATCACTAAAAAGTCTATACAGACAGACACACTCAAAAACACTATACCTGAATCAAAATAAAATCAAACTTAAAAACTATAAAATATGTTCAAGTAACTCACTAAAAGGCAGAAACAAAAACAGAGAAATAAAAAAGAGGGAAAAACAGAAAGCAATTAAATGGCAGGCAGAAATATCAACATATCAAAAATCACATTAAATGTAAATAATCTAAATGTATAATTAAAAGTTAAGGATTAACCAGAATGATAAAAATAAAATGAGCCTACTCTGTGATGTCTAAAAAAAAAAACTCACTTTAATTATAATTGATTGAATATAAAATAATGAAAATAGGTACACCAAGAATTAACCAAAAAAAAAAAGTGTGCCTATATTAACATCAGATAAAGTAGAATTCAAAGCAAAGAAATTTATCAGGAAAAAAGAGGTACATTACATAATGATGAAAGGGTCAATTCACCCAAAAGACACAGCAATTCTAAATATGCATGCACCAAAAAAACATAGCTGCAAAAAAGTGAAACAAGAATGAGTAGAACTAAAAAAAGAAAAAAAGAAATCCACAGTTATAGTTGGAGACTTCAAAACTCCTCTTGACAATTGATAGGACTACTAAACAGGCAATCAGCAAGGACATAGAACTTAGCACTATCGACTCACAGAGTCTAATTGACATTTATAAAACACTTTACACACCAACAGCAGAATACATTTTTTTTCATGGAAACGATGATATATACATACCCTGGAGCATCTGCTATATGCACTATACTTTCTCTATTTGACATTTTTCTCTCTTTTTTTTGTAATTTTTTGTATTTTTTAATATATTTATTGATTATGCTATTACAGTTGTCCCATTTCCCCCCCTACTCCACTCCATCCTGCCCACCCCCTCCCTCCCACATTCCCCCCCTATAGTTCATGTCCATGGGCCATACTTATAAGTTCTTTGGCTTCTACATTTCCTACACTATTCTTACCATCCCCCTGTCTATTTTCCACCTATCATCTATGCTACTTATTCTCTGTACCTTTCCCCCCCTCTCCCCCACCCACTTCCCTATTGACAACCCTCCATGTGATCTCCATCTCTATGGTTCTGTTCCTGTTCTAGTTATTTGCCTAGTTTGCTCTTGTTTTTGTTTTAGGTGTGGTTGTTAATAACTGTGAGTTTGCTGTCATTTTTACTGTTCATAGTTTTGATCTTCTTCTTCTCCTTAGATAAGTCCCTTTAACATTTCATATAATAAGGGCTTGGTGATGATGAACTTCTTTAACTTGACCTTATCTGAGAAGCACTTGATCTGCCCTTCCATTCTAAATGATAGCTTTGCTGGATACAGTAATCTTGGATGTAGGTCCTTGCCTTTCATGACTTGGAATACTTCTTGCCAGTCCCTTCTTGCCTGTAAGGTCTCTTTCCAGAAATCAGCTGACAGTCTTATGGGAAGTCCTTTGTAGGTAACTGTCTCCTTTTGTCTTGCTGCTTCTAAGATTCTCTCCCTATCTTTAATCTTGGCTAATGTAATGATGATGTGCCTTGGTGTGTTCCTCCTTGGGTCCAGCTTCTTTGGGACTCTCTGAGCTTCCTGGACTTCCTGAAAGTCTGTTTCCTTTGCCACATTAGGGAAGTTCTCCTTCATTATTTGTTCAAATAAGTTTTCAATTTTTTGTTCATCTTCTCCTTCTGGCACCCCTATAATTCAGATGTTGGAATGTTTCAAGATGTCCTGGAGGTTCCTAAGCCTCTCCTCATTTTTCTGAATTCTTGTTTCTTCATTCTTTTCTGGTTGGATGTTTCTTTCTTCCTTCTGGGCCACACCATTGATTTGAGTCCCAGTTTCCTTCGCATCACTATTAATTCCCCGTACATTTTCCTTTGTTTCTCTTGGCATAGGCTTCATTTTTTCATCTAGTTTTTGAGCAGATTCAACCAATTCTGTGAGCGTCTTAATAACCAGTGTTTTGAACTGTGCATCCGATAGGTTGGCTATCTCTTCCTCGCTTAGTAGTATTTTTTCTGGAGCTTTGAAGTGTTCTGTCATTTGGGCCATTTTTTTTTTTGTCTTGGTGCGTCTATTACTTAAAGGGGCGGAGCCTTAGGCATTCACTGGGGCGGGGTAACACTGGTGGCTGGGCTGTGATGCTGTACATGGGGGAGGGGCCGAGAGGGAGCAATGGCTCCCGCTCCACTCTCCACGGGACTCCAAACTTTCACTCTGCTACCCACAATCAAACTGGGCCCCTCTGGCACTGGCCCCCGAGTGGGTGGGCCTGTGCTCGCTCTAGGCCCCTGTGGGCAACAACCTCTCCTGTGAGGCTGGGAGTCTCTCCTGCTTCCGCCTCAACCCCCACGGGCGTTTTCAATCAGAGGTTTGAGGCTTTATTTCCCCGCGCTGGAGCCCTGGGTTGCTAGGTCTGCTTCGCTCCCCACCGTTTGTCCGGTTTATCTGTGAGTGAATGTGGGGCCGCAGGGTGATACCCGCTGCTCTGCCTGCCCCATTCTCCACCACTCTGAGTCCGGCCCTCTCGGTTTATCTGTGCGCGAATGCGGGGCCGCAGGGTCTGCTAGTGGTCAGACTGCCTGCCCCGTTGGTCCCACCCTCCGCCAGTCTCAGTCCCGCCAAGGCAACACAAGTCCTCTCCACCCTGGCAGCCTGTCTCCGCCCCTCCTACCGGTCTGGATGAATGTCCATTTTTTATTTCCTTGGTGTCGGACTTCCTTGCCGTTCGATTTTCTGTCAGTTCTGGTTGTGTAAGGAGGCGCAGCATGCCTACCTATGCCACCATCTTGGTTCTCCGACATTTTTCAAACAGAGTAATAAATATTTGTTGACTGTAACCAGTGAAATAATACAATTAAATGATACATAAAGATATAACTAGTCATGTCACACCCACTCCTGTACAATTCCAACCCACATTATTATTGTGGTTATGAGTGATTGGCGAACCATGGGGAAAAAAAAGAATGAATGGTCTTGGCGGCCTCTATAGCAGCAAAGAGAGAATAAGGGAGTCAGTACAGCAAATTGATCAAGAGTGCAGAGTTTAGCATCCTACCTACCTGGGCTGAAGTCCCACTCCTGAGATTTACTGGCTGCCTCTGAGATCTACAGGTTTTACATTCTCTAAGCCTTCTTTCCTTCATCTGTGTAATGGGAATAAGAATAACAGCTACATTATAGGCATTCTTTTTACCAGTCTCAGGGTCTGCACAGTCTCTCACACCTGCTTCTCTCTAGATTTGTTCTTTTCTTTCTTCTGCAGACAAAAAAAAAGAGGGGGATAAAACTTTTCTACACATGTGGAAGTTTTAGTATTCTTACATAAATTTTAGTTAAAAAAATGAATATGGCAATAAAAATATTGACAAAGAACATTAATAGGCAATTCACAAAAGAGCAAATTCAAAGGACCAGAAAGGTATAAGAACCTCAACTTTATTCAAATAACTAAAGTAAAAACACAAATGGATTAAAAATAATTTCACACTAGTGACCAAAAAAATGAAAATTAAAATTACCATGACATTTTACTTATAAAATTGGTAAATTTAAAATGAAACTAATATTAAGCATGCAGTATAATTTATATTTGCTTACACTATTGATAGTATAAATCAATACAAACTTTCTACTACAGGAAATTTGGCAACACCTGCTACAAAACCTTAAAGAAGTAATCCCCCTTTTTGATATTTACATATTGTTTGTACTTACTTTAAAGAGTTAGTATACTATAGAAAACATCAGAGATTCACACAAAAATTTACATCAAAGATATTTATTGTGTTTTAGCTATAGTCTAATGAAAAACTAGAAACCTACATTTACAAAAAGGGGACTGATGGTAAAGTGAATTATGATGTGTGCATATGGCATAATACCAGCCATTAAAATAATGTTTTCTAAAGTCATTTAATGATGTGAGTAAATGAATACAATATTTCAAAATGAATACAATTTAATATTACAAATCATATAGAAAATATGTTAAAAATATATACATGAGAAAAGACTAGAAGAAAATCTCAAAATTGTGAATATTAAGTTACTTATGAGAGGTGAGAATTTTCTTCCTTAAGTTTTTATATCTCTTACAGTTTTCACATTTAAAAAAATATTAATCTGTCACTTCTCAATAGTTTCTACTAAACTGTGGGCTCCTTGTGAAGGGGTCATATTTTCTTCATAGTGGTACCTTCCCTCAGAAACCAGCACAGTGCTGATACAAAATAGGCATGCCCAAAATAAAGGAATTGCTTTTGTAACAAAAAAAAAAAATTCAATGAATTTTATTGTTAATTTAATTATAATTTATTCAGATAATAATTATTTTATGTCAATGGAATTGTAATTGACTGAACCTAATTTAGCATTTTTCAGTTGTTTCTGGAATTTCATATAAGTTGAAAATCATAAAAGAGGATGATACTAATAACATCATATTATACTAAAGTAAAAGAGAGTTTTTTTAAGTATTCTCATTTTATATACTAGTTCTTACTCCCAAAAGAACTTTAGGTGGCCTAAGTAAAATATAATAATAGTAGTTTAATATTTATCAAATGCTAATTAAATGTCAGGTTTTCTTCTAAGTGCTTTAACTGTATTAAGTTATTTAATCTTCATAGCAAATTTATTATTATTCTAACTTCACATATGAAGTAACAGAGGCATAGTGTTTAGTAAAATATGTGTGATCACACACCTAACAAATGGATGAGTTAAGATTAAACTCAGGCCCTCTGGCTCCAAAACCCACACTCTTAGGGTGCACAAAATTGCCTCTATATACATAGAGATCTGAGACCATCAGAATCAGCTATGTTTTGATTTTTAAATACAATCTGACTTCTTCAGGTTCCATATTCAGCCATTAGGTTCAACAAATTAAAGCATAAGCCACACTGACCAAACTCTGAGATGGACAATGTTCCCATTTCTGTCCAATCTTCTTCCTGTCCTTGACCTCCCTCCTTGTTGTATGTAGCCTTCTCTCCCCAAAACACCACCAATATCCTCATGTGCTCTCTTTCCTCCACTCGAATAGCACTTACAGACGTAAAAGGACCTTTCCAACTTGTTCATTCTCAAGTATAAAATGGCTTATGTGACATTCTTACCCCTCCTAAGAATCTGAGTTTTAACAAGAAACAGACTCTTAAATCAAAAGACCAAATCTCTAGCCGTGACAGTTACAAGGATTGACAAGGGTATGAAGGAGGTAGTTTGAATATACAGAATTTCTGGTACAACTAAAATTATATACACAAAAGACACGGGGCTTCTGAAAACACCATAAGCTTTGGAGTCTATCATTTTCTAGCTGTGTGAACATAGAATGCGGTTAATTGGGCCTATTTGTTTTTAAGCTTTAAAAGAGAATACAGTACCTGGTTTCCAGGGTTGTGACAAGAAAAAGTAATAATGTATATAAATTAGCACTTAAAGCCTCCCGTGTAGGGTTAATACTCCAGAAATTATTGGTATGGATATTTAGTATTCATTTTGTTGTTAGCATAAACATTAATATTAGTGACATTAACATTAATGAAAAGGCACTGAAACTGGCATCAGAAAAACCCAGATTTGAGCTTTAGCTATGCCACACTTACTAGCCTCGTAAACCTGAAAATACCACTTGACCGCTCCTGACTCTGCTGGAAGAGGCAATCCCATGGGCTCTGAACACACTGCATGTTCTTGCTGGCTATGCCAAAACTGTAAGGTCCTGGTGGCTCATTATGGGAGCTATTTCTCAGGGCTGTTTTGGCTGGAAGCAACCTTGAAGGATATGGTAACATCTCCAGCCAGATCAACAACAAATTTGCTTAATACTAACTACAAAAGAAATGAATTCTTCTGTAACGCAACCCACTGCATGTGCTGCATCTATCTACGTCCATCTGGGTCACCTCTCAGGAGCTGGAGGCCCTGCAGAAATGGAGCCAATATCATGTTCACGCTCTCTGCTTTGCTGCCTGTGTCTCTGACCTAGGAGTTTTGTCTCATACCAGCATCCAGAGAACCGCAACAGGCCACCTTGTTGGCTTGCACATAGGGTAAAATCTCAGAGCCTTCAGAGGGACTCTGAATACTCTCATTTACCAAAAGAGAATAGTACCACCTGTCCTATCTCCCTCACAGAACTATTGAAACAGCTACACCAAATATATATTGGAGCAGATTACCCATTTTTATACAAGATGACAGACTAGTATAACACAGGTGACTGCAGATCATAAGGGGAACCTTGTCTCATATAGCGTTGAGGGACTCACAAAATATAGCAGTACTTTGGTAATTAAAAGTCTATTTTTTAAGCTCTATCTTAACAGCATTGCCTGTGGTTTTGTTGTCAAGAGATACCAACCCCAAGAATAAAGTCATGTGAGTCGTGCGCTCATATGCATGCATAGGTAACTCATAAATTGAAACAAAATCAAGAGTCTCCTAAACATCAACTTTCCTCTGCTAAAATAACTGCATCCCTTTTTATTGTAGTTTTGACATAATAGCCTACATTTTCATTTTTCACTTACTTAAATGAACTTTGTGAGGATTCTGCAATTCTTTTCGTAAGTACTTTGCCTTTCCCTCTGGAATACATTCACACAAAAAGCCAGATTTACCAGATCCTCCTACCTCACATGCATCAAGGCCAAAGAAAAAACATCTGCTCTCAGATTAATGCCAACAAAAACCTAATGAAACACTAGGGCCTTTGCATGGTGCAAATGCTAGTTACAGTTTGAATCTATCAAGTGATTACTGGATATGCAATGAAACGACCCATATGCTGAAATCTTCAAATGGCCAGATGAGTGCTGCCCAAAATCAGAGAACCATGGACGGTCGTTCAAAATCACTGTTACTCATACCCTTGATATTTACCCCACCATAAACCAAACCTGGCCCAAGTGAACAGTGATTAAATGAAAAGTCATTAACACAGCTTTAATATTTCAGAAGAAACCTCTAATTCAAGGGCAGCCTTTGTTTTGACATTAAACCAAAATTATCAGAAATCCATATGCGTGTGAGCCTGATGAATGTTTTATTAATGACAAATTGTCCAAACTGAGACCCAAACACATCTATGTATCCGCAAATGTGTGATGAAATAGTGGAAAGCCAAGAGGGAGCAGTAATTTGCATGAATCAGCCTGCAAGTGAGTTTTTTGTTTGGTTGGTTTGGTTTTGAGAGGAGCAAGAAGGGGTTTTTTGTGTGGCACCTTTAAAAAATCCGAGAAATGGACAAGAGAATATAGTGCAGGCACCTCCCTCTTGCTGCCAGACTCATGAGCACGAGCAGAGCTGCCAGTGAGACTCTGGGAAATATCAGAGCAGAAAGACTGTAGCTTTAATTGCAAGCGACAGAATGAAACCTTGAGACATACAGTCTCCCTTGCAATTAGAAATTGTGTTCGATGATAGCTTCTGTTGCTGCTACACTAATGCTTTAACCATGTGTCTGGTCTATTTGCTCTGGTTCAGTGATCCTAGACAATAGACTTCAATGTGGAAAACCAGTAAACAGCTCAGCATTACTAACTGAACACTACAATAATTTCAACATTTGAGGAGATTCTTTGAAGCCTGTACGTCTCATAATAGCCAATCGCCAGAGTGGAGAAAATGAAAGAAGAGAGAGGGATAGTGAGAGAAAGAGACAGCAATAGCTAAAAAATTAAGTTCTTAAAGTACTGTTTTGTGGTTAGTCTTCATAAAAAGAGCAGTATTTTTCATTTCTTCTGCTTACCTTTATTTTTTAAATATTAATACTATGCTACATGATTTTCTTTTTATATGAGTAATCTCTTCATCACTATAATAGTACATGTGTTGCTTCTAGTGTGGCAGACTAGTAGTACTAGTACTGAGGAGTACTCAGGCAAACACAATCACTTCTTTTTCTGGGTCTTTTCAGGCCTCTGGCACTGACCTAGCACGCATATCCTTCAGATACTCAGTAGATAAACTGCTCAAAAGTGGAGGGCAAGGCCATGACGTTCAGCCTCCTGGGCCCTCAGAGAATGTGGACACTTTATTGCAACCTACTGACTGATCGAGTGGCTCAAATCTTCTGACACAGGAACTGGGCTTTCCTGGATATGATTCCTTCATTCCATAGGAGGTAAGTTTGGAATAAAGGAGTTAAAGACTTTTAAGAACAAAGTGCAAGGAAGGAGACAATTGGACATTATGAAGGCGGGTTCGCTTTGTTCTCCATCAGAGCTCTCTGTAGAATGCATGTACACTGATACACTGGTGCCCACTGATAACACATGTGGTGTGGCTTGGCTGCCTTAGTGAGCAATCAGAAATTTGTAGCCATGGACTTATGGCTCTGTCATTATATCACTCGCATATAACATATCAATATAATCCCAAACACTACTATAAAACACCACTCCCAGGCCTCATCAACCTGGACATTCAATGAGGACTATGAGACCTGGCAAGAGATGCTCAGGCTCAGCCACCCCAGCAGAACCACTTCCCGGCTGCGTTCGGGAACACTGCTCCTCCTGACCACCTCCCTGCCTTTGGCGCTCCAGGAGTGTGCTGCTTGATGCCAGCCATGGCGTGTCTTTTCCACCAAAGTTGAGTTAAAGTGACCAATGTTCTCTGTACCTTGTCCCTGCCACATTTCACTGTGTTCTGCTTGATCTACTTTAAAACTACCCTCTAATACATCTTCCTAACATGATAGCTTTCATTCTAGGTTTGTATCTTTTTAGATTTAGTGTCCCTTCTGCCTTTCATATTTTAGTACTCTAGTTCCTTTGAGTAGAGGGGTTCAAAAAGTATGACCAATGAAATCACAGAAGCTAGGTTCCAGTCTGGGCCCTGCCACTTTCCAGGTGAATGATATTGGTCAATAATATCTCTCTACCCCAAGGTGCTTACCTATTGGGGTAATTATCCCCATCAAAGCTAGTTGTCAGTTTTGTCTGTTACATTGTCAAATTCCCTTCAGACACTATAGAAGTCCTCTTATCTGATCTAATTGGGACCAAAAGTTCATGGATGACTCATAAAGACAGAAATATGGAGAAACTTTGTAAATTAATAATACACTATGATAAGCAAAACAATGGGAAACCATTGTTTTGGGAAAGATGTCCATATCCTGATTCCCAGAACTTGTGAATATGTTATGTGATATGACATAAAGGAATTAAGATTGCAGATGTAATTAAGATTGTAAATCAGATGATCTTAACATAGGAAGATTATCCTTAATTATCCTGAAAGTCCAATGTAATGATAAGGGAAGCAAAAGAGGAACAACCATAGAGATAAAAGCATGGGTAGAATTCAGGCCGGTGTTTCTGTTTTTGAAGAAGTGTGAATGGAGCCACAAGTCAAGGGGTATAGGAGTCCTCTAAAAAATGGGAAAGGCAAGGAAATGGGTTCTTGTGATGTACAGACTTCATAAAACAATAAATCTGTGCTGTTTTAAGTAGCTATGCTGTGTACTTTGTCACAGCAGCAACAGGAAACTTCATATACATGTGTATACACACACACACACACATATGTAAAACAACCCAGACTAAGACATGTTATTCCTTATTCACCTGCCAATATTTTCATGTGATCCCAAACCCTTTTATTTGAATGTATATCACAGATTGGAGATACATAAAATCCTTTAAATTAAATCACACCCGTATATTTGGCTACAATTTCCAGTTTAATTTTTTTAAGTGAAGCAGATATCTGCTAAAATACTGCATTCAGATATAAAAATAACTCTTATAACTCAAGAAGAATAAAGGCAAACCAACAAAAAATAGTCAAGAGTTAAATGAACACTTCACAAAAGTTCTAGGAATGGCCAATGAGCATATAAAAAGATGCTCAACATCAGTGGTAGTCAGGAAAACACAGGTTAAACTCACTATGAAATACCATTATGTACCCATTATAATGGTTAAAATTTGAATACTGATAATACCAAGTGTTAGCAAGGATTAGACTTTTAATTATGGAGCATTGAAATAACACATTTTCTTATCTTTTCTTAGAAGTTTCATCAATAATTCAATTAACTCTACAATTTATTCAAGAAGGAAACTGATGGATTTTCCAAGAAAACTGTTAATACTCCATAATGGTAGTATTATGGAGTATTAACATTTAAATTATTTTATAGCAGATATACAAAGGAAAAAATATCTGAATACCAGGAGACTTCTTTCCTAAAATAGTATTTCAGAAGACAAGGAAGCAACATGAACAGTTTCAAGGAAAGGATACTGTGACCCAGAATTACTGTTCATGTGAAAGATAAAAAAAAAAAAAATAAAGCATTAAAGAAATGCTGGTGAGCCACATAACAAAGAAGAAAGAGGAGAAGAAAAAGGAGGGAGCAGAAGGTGGAGAAGGAGAGAAGACATAGAAGGAGGAGAGAGAGGAATGAAGGAAGAAAAGAGACTGTGGGTGGGAGAGAGGAAGGGAAGAAAAAGATATATTACTTTGAATATGTTTAATGAAACAGGATATGTGTCAATAATCTGTGAAAAAATATGAAATTTAAAAATTATATAATAATGTGGATCTAAAATTATGTTTTAATATGTTAGGATGTAATAAATGATATGAGAGTAACAACATACAAGCACACTAAGTTTTTTGGCTTTTACTCTCTGCCATAAGTAAAATGTTTTAAATTTCCAAAAATTGAAAACTTTCACACACTGTTATATAGTCATTAAAAAATACGTTTTTTCTGGTTAAAGGTAGCACAATAAATCCATTTTGCCTCAGGTCACATGGACCAGTCTTGGTTCCCATGCCCATCCCTACACCTAACATTTGCAAAGAACAGCTATGGGTCATCCTGGGCTGGGAGTGAAGCTGATTTTCCTGGAGAACAACTAGCCACAATATCATGATTCTGTCTTCAGCAAAGAAAGGATAGAAGGATTGGTGGTTGAGAAACTAGTGAATAGTGTCAATGTCCTCCAACCAAAGACTAGCAGGAATATGCCTATCTTGAAGGATTTGGTTTTAGCACTCATTGCAGTACAGGAGAACACACAGCACGGGAGCCCTGGGGCATCTCAGGAACACAGTGTGAGAAAGGATTCATTGTAGAGTTGGGCATGTGTTAGGGGGCTGGGGGTAGGTTAAAGGAAGCAGGACTTTGTTATGGATTGTATGCTGTCAGGAAACAATTCTAGGCTGGACATCCTAATAATCACCTCTATGGCAAAAGGTATGAAACAAGGCTAGAGTTGTGATAGTCATTCACTTTAGCCAAGATAAGAGGATGTTAGGTATTCCTGGGTTTGTTTTAGCCTGTGCTTAGAAAAATTACCAAGTTTTCTCACTGTTTTTCCCACTTCACCACAGTCACAGAATGCCCTGCTCTGATGTCCAGGTTCTGTGAGATGGCCTATGTCCCACAGGGGAACAACTCCTCAGGAGCTGCTTTCCTCCTTTTTAATAGTTTTATTCAGATATTGGGTTGAGAATTAACCTTAACGCCCTTGTTTGTACCTAATATTCTTGATGCATAATAAAGGGGACAAGTTTGGCAAGATTTCAGTAACAAGTATTTTTAAAGAAAAATGTGTTTGTATCTAAACTACTGAAAGTTAATTTCCTTTGTGTAGGAGATGATGACCCCTCTCCCACACCTTGATTCCCGTAAAGAATCTCAAGGGTGTTTTGGTTTTCAATAAAAGTAAGGCTTTTTTTTTTTAACTTGGTCTACCCTAATATTCACAAATATGGATTTAAATCAGTAGATTTATTTAAATGGCAAACAAAAAGGAGCTTCCCCAAATGATTATTTCTAAGCCAAGCCTCTGGCCAGAGGCAATATGTTTTCCTTTCAGTTATAATTCTCTTCAAACAAGGTACTATAAGAGGAGGACTAAGAAACAGCACGTGCAACTGTGCTCGTTACAGCATTATATCAAGTTTCGGCTCCAACCAGGGCTGAGTCACATTAACACAAAACCAACAGAAGCAAACGGTTCCATTCCCACTGGGAAGAGTAGCTTCCAGGTCTGCATGGGCAACAAAGAGAAAAGAGAACCTCTCAGAAACAGAAAGTGAGGCTCTTTCTATCCCCAGTTTACCTTCAGAATGTTGCCATTCTGATCTCTCTCACCATTTTAACCCTCTAAACTCAAGGAGACCAAAATAAGAACTGGCAGTCAGTTCTTAAGAGAGTCAGGCAAATAAAGTCAAACATTGCCTGCTTGGTAACTCTCTTCTACAATCTCCTGGCTGAGTTGTTCACAGAAGATGGCCAGAGACACTATGGGAGCTCATGTGCCTCCGGGGAACTGGAGAGCCCAGAATCAGGGCAGAGCTGGATCTCAGCTGTGCCAGCCCATCCAAAAGTACAGAGACATCCAGCCAGCACAGCCAGCCTGTCTGAGGACAAGTCCTGTCATGTGGTTACCAGCAGGGTTGGGAAATTCACTCTCTGCAGTTATCCATCCTTTCCCATCCCCTGCTCCTGCACTCTACTAGGCATCTTCTCCAATCCACGGTCCGGTGGTTCCCATGACATTATTATATGACAGAGCCTTCCAGGAAAAATTTCCCAAGAGGGTGGTGGCCCCTTTCTTGTTTCTTTGAGTTTGTCTTCCTTGGCCCCTTCCATCAGGAATACCTGATGGCCCATTTACCACCCCAGGTCCTGATGTAGTAGGAACAGGAAGTACAACAGTAGCTTTAGATTTCAAGGTGGTGCCTGGACCTGATTCTGTGGCCCATGGACTTAGGATCTGCCGTGGGCCAACAGGGAGATTCTCTAGTCACAGTTTCCCTTTCTGTCCCTACTCATTCCCTGTCCTGCAGTATTGATCAAGACTCCGGGTCGTGACTTCTTCCTTCATGTCCTGCTTTATACTCCACTGCTCCCTAGGACCACCTGAGGCACAAAGATCATGCCACTCTCTGCTGCGATACTGGGTACTATTTCAAATCCCTGTCCTCGGCTAAGGACCTCATTTAAATATCCTTGGCTTTACCCTTCCCAAAGCTAATCCTTTCACATTTATTCTGACCTGAACCAGGTCTCCAACCCTCTATTCTTCTTCAGAATATTCTGCACTGAATAGGAAACAATAAAAATCAGATTCTCTACAAGCCTCAAATCATTGGTGTGATATAATCATTCAAGGAGAGTACATGTACCAACAACAAATCAGATTGCTGTGAATGACAAGTCTGAGCTGCTTTTTACTCAATATTGGTGGTGCAGACAGCCCTCAGTGAATAGGGAGCACATATACTTGAAATCAAATGTCTGCCAGGAAATAGCTGCATGTCAATTTTGTGATTAATAAGCTCTACATAAAGGTCACATTATAAATATCATTATATATGTTAAAAGTTTTTTTAAATGGGACCCCTTCTAACATGGAGACTCTCAGATTCTCTGCTGAGTGGTAAGTCACGATTCCACGGGGCTTGCAATTCCTCTTCCCTTTCCTCTCCCCAGGGTGGTTTGAGGGCCATGCATTTGCCCTTCAGCAGTGATGAATGGAGTGTTGTGCTAATTCTGTGAGCCACTATTATTCATGTCCCCATCCTCTGTCCAGGCCTTTAATTGAAGCATCCTGAAAGTGAAAGCGAAAACTGTATTACAGAGCTAACTTTCATCTTCCTGATTGTAATACCTGACAAAAGGCAGGATTTTCTATTAATCTCAGGTACCTTCTCTAGGGGTAGAGAGGGGAGGGAAGAATTCATTCACTCACTGACCCATGTGCTCAGCCACATCCAGGCAGTATCACACAGAAATGGAATATGTGGCTCTTGGGATCTATAACTTCAGCCTGAAGAAGCTGAGCTGATAATCACACCACTCCACTGCCACATCTTTAATCAGCCTATTACAGGTATAAATTAAGAATTTTACCAGAGAGAATCTGTGTCCCGGAATTCCTGACTGCCAGGACCCAGATGAGCTCTGCTGAATATAAAGTACCCCAGTATATTCTAGCTCTCTCACTGCGGCCTATTATAATCCAATTCACGCGTATTTGAATGCCCTGGATTTGTCAGAGTCATCTCTTTTTCCTTTTTAGTTCTTAAAGCGATACTCAAAAGAGGATATTCAGTTACACAAATAATTAAAAGGATATTGGCCAAAGATTTATTGTTCAATACATATAATTATTGTGATTTTTGTCATAATTAATGAAGAGACAGAACAAGTGACTAGCCCACCAGGGCACAATAAAGCATCAATTTGGGTTACAAGATAGTCCATTACTGTGTAGTTGATCATGGTTTCTGTTAAGTCTTAGAGCTACAACGGTTGTAACTTTGCCATCTCCTACTTCATCAAATGGTTGACAGGAAAGTTTCCAGCCTGGAGGGAAAAAAAATGGTCATGCAGCTGCAGTCTGCTTCCTTCTCTCTTTTTAAATTGAGACTTTGAAACAGTCTAAGATCCAGTCCAAACTGCAGGAAAAGGGTAAATGACTTTATGTAGTACAGTGCCAACAAACCCCGGAATCCACAGTTGGAAACGTTTGACTGTGATTTATTTTGAATTTGCTGTACAGGCATACCTCATTTTATGCTGCTTCACAGATGTTGTGTTCTTCATACAACCCTTGACCAGGAAGAAGGTTACATACAACTCACTGATGACTCAGATGATGGTTAGCATATTTTAGAAATAAAGCATTTTTAATTAAGGAATTTACATTGTTCTTTTAGACATAATGCTAGTATAAACTTAATACAATACAGTATAGTATAAACATAACTTTTATATGCACTGGGGAACCAAAAATATATGCCTCCCTTTAGTTTTGTGATTGTTAGTTTATTGTGGTGGTCTGGAACCCAACATCTCCTAAGTATGCTTGGATATTGGGCAGTGTCTGAGCCGCTGGGGATACCAGATAAAGGAAATGCAGTGAGACTTGGGAAGTCTTTACAATTGCTCTCTCCACACAGACAGAGCAAAGCTTCCTCCAGGTTGCCAACACTGGAGGCCACTACCCTAAAACCTCTTCACAGCTGTGGGGACATTGTGAGGCGAGAGTAAAATAAAGGTAGGGTCTTCACTCTTTCATCTGCCCTGGCTCTCCTTGGACCTCCCTTCTCTGAGTCTACTGTAGAGTCTTCTCTAGTCCAAGACTGACTCTAAGAGCACAGACAAAGAGAAGAGAGTCACGAGTCTGTTCCTGGAATATTTAAAGACTAATGTCCCTGAACAGGCAACTGCAAGGTTTCTTTAAGTGGTTTAGGTTTTACTAAGTAAAGAGTCTTTGTAACTGTAAGACTGAAGAGAAAACACGATCAACTATAGTTTCAACGGATCTATTTTAAAAAGAGAGTCTGGGTCATAGAGCAAACAGGCAATTACTTGTCTATAGTGCCAGGAACTGACAATTTTCTAGCTACTGCCCCCCTTTTATCAAAAGCCAAGGATGAATCTAATCCTTTGATAGCTGGGGCAAAACTGGCTACATCACCCCATGATGGGGCACAGGAAGAGACAGAAGCGATTCCCAGTTGGTGGAAATGGCCAATGAACTTTGAACAGGGGCTTCCTGTTTTATCTTTTGATCTCCTTCTTCATAGAAGCTATAGATGCCCTAGAAGTGTGAGCTGGGAGTTGTCTGTGTATATGTCTGTGAGAATATATAAACAAACAGGAAAGAAATTAAAACAAGCTTTTAGAGAGTCTTTATTCCTCCAAGCATCTCCAGGGAGATGAACAAGTAAATTACAATAATGGCAAAACAGCATATTATACTTCAGAGCAAAACTGTTGTGTGGGAAATGCTGTCAGGAGAAGGCAGCGAAGGCTTCATGGAAGAGGTGATAGCAAGTTGACTCTGGAAGGATGCGTAGGAATTTCCATATAGCATAGAGGGTTAAGGCCATTCCTGCTCTGCTCAGGTGAGTGGTTCTCAAACTTTGGCATGCACAAAGTCATGCAGAGCTCATAAAGCACAGACTGCTGGGCCTCCCTCCAGAATGTGATTCAACAGGTCTGAAATGGGCCCATGAATGTTCATTTCTAAAAAGTTCACAAGTGCTACTGATGCTGAGAACCGGGGGCTTAGGTGTGGGGTGGGATAAGATATGCTGGCAAATAGGCAGGGCCTAAATCCTAAGGGACCCTGGGGCCCATGCAGAGACTACTCACTATCTGGACAGTAATGATCCATAGGCAGGTTTTAAGCCACAAAGTGCAATAATCATATTTGTGTTTTGAGAGGGCCACTCTGGTAAAAGTGTAGAAAGAAAGTATAGTTGTAACATGGTTCTAGTTGGCCACTCAGGAAATGATGAAATTAGAACCAGAGCCCTGGGGAATAATGGGAAGGTTGAGGACAGATCTGAGGTTTCTTATGTGAAAATGAGAACAAAAGCCTGGTCTCTTGAGCTGTCTTCTCAAAGGGAGAAAATGAATCAATTTTCTCCTTTGCCCCTAGAAATTTATATTTGTTCTCATCTCTTATTAAAATATGCATGATATATCTTCTGGGAAAGGACACACAGATTTTTAGAATCATTTACTTAACAGCTATAGTTTGTTCATTTTTTTTTTCTGAGAAAAAGGGAAGCATCCAAGAGTATGCCTGTGGATCTTCCACATGCATCTCTGTTACATGCAGAGGCCTGGGTTAGGGGTGCCTTGGAAATTAAAGGGGTAGGGCAGGGGGCCGGGGAGCCTCTATGATCCTAGTTTTGGCTAAAGCAGACCAGAGAAGGCTGGGGTAGCACAGACTAGTGATGTAGAGAAGGAAAGAGTGGTGGAAATACCAAAACTTGGTGCATCCTCAGGGAATGGAATTAGGACTTCTAGGAAGCCTAGAAATATTCAGAGGGTGATTGAATTTCCTATAGAATATGCTAGATGAGGGAAATATAAAATATTAGCAGTGACATTAATAAAAGTTCATATTTATTGATGGTTATTGTCTTGGTCTGGGTTAGATCAGAAGCAGAACCTGAGACAAAAGCTCACATATTGGTTGATTCAGGAATGGGACCCAAGAGAGCAGGAACGGGGTGGGGAGTGGCTTGGGAGTGGTAAAAGCCAATCCTAGGCTGTAGGATAAAACTGACCACTGCTCACTCTATCCTATAGGATCTACTGGCAGTTTGTGAAACACTTCTCAGAACCATTCTCCCAGGGAAGGAAGAGGGAAGGGTTCAACGATGGACCACCTTCTCCTAATGATCAAGGGTTAACCCAATGGATGTTAATATCTTGCAGTTCTGAGTTGCACATCCAGGTATGCCCCTGCAGGTATCAGAGGAGCCCTGGGAAGGCCATGAGAATGGTAAGGAGCTTTTAGGCAGCCCCTGCACCATGTGTCAGCATCGGAGGTGAGGCCAAGAGCAGGTGTGCTGGTATGTGAAGTGTTCAGGACATTTTCAGTGGGCCAGGTCCTGAGTGAAGGTCTCACATATATTCTTCTATTTACTCCATGCGACAATCCTCTAAGGCAGGTACCTCTAGTCCTACTTATCGATGAGAAAATGAGGGTTAGAGGCCCAAGACGAGAGACAGCTAGAAAGTGGCAGAGTTAGAACTCAAACTTCTTTCTGGCTTCAAAGCCCAATCTTAACCACAATATTAGGCTGTACACAGCACATTAAACTAGATGGTAACTTACAAAGTCAGTTGAGGAAGTCATATCAACAGACTTTAAGATACTTATTAATGTTATTTTTATCTAACTTAAAGATAAACAATTTTTATCTAACAGAAATCTAACTTAAAGAAATAATCAGAAATGTGCACCAATTGATATTCATCCCAGTCTTACTTATAATGGATTAGATAGATAGATATAGATAAGTAAGTAAATAGATATATATGTAATATATATGTCTACATATATGTAATGGAGAATCATGCCATTACTTAAAATGATGACTATGAAAAACAACATAGAAATATTTATGATAGGAGGTTAAGGAAAAAATATGCCCTACAGAACACATAGTATGAGCTTAACAACAAACCAAATGTAAACATGTAAAAAAGAACTGAAAGGATGAATCGAAAATGTTAGAGTGGCAAGATAATACCAATTTAAATTTTTTTCTTTATACTTATCAATATTTTTAAAATTGTTTACAAAAACACATATTTCTTTTATGATCTGTGACATTTTTGTTAGTTTAATATGCAGTGAGTGAAGTGACTATTACCTGCCAGGGCCTTCGCACTGATGCCCCGGATTACCTTCCAGCACTGACGTGGGTAGTCTGTCCTGTCCTGTACCCATCAGAGCAGCTGCTGGTACTGCCATCACTGAGGAAGAGTCCGTCATGGCTAAGAGGAGGCTGTGTGTCCTCACAATCTCTTTCAAAACCCTGGGTTTGGAACCTAGAGCTGCATCTCTACTCCTAGGCTCCTAGGCTCCCTCAATATCTCTGCTACCCCAAGCTGGGCATCACTGCAGCCTGGCCACTACTCTCTGTGTCTGCAGCAAGGCTAACATCCCTGGAATGCTTGTGTTTAACAAGAACTTAGACCTGGTGCGGGTCTAGCCTGTAAAGATGAGCATTCGATCCTGGGTGAGGCTAGAACTCCTGCATTCCCTGAAGGCTCCAGAGTCTTCCTGGTACCTGGAGAAGATGAGAATGTAGGAGAGGAAAAGGGCATGGGATCTACACCCTAGCCTGCCCAGTTTCCTTTACTCCCAATGATGAGATTCTTATATCAACAGGATTTTCCACTTCTGAGTCTACCAGTAAGTCCCTCCCTTCATTGTGTTTTTTTTAAATTCTTTTTTAGGGCTAAAGGTGCCCCTTACTACATCTCTCTCATAATTGCTATGTGACTATTTCCATCATCACTTTATCTTTGGAGTCTATTCTCTCTACTTTTCTTTGGGGAATAATTCCTGGAGACCCAACACTAGAAGAGTATTATACTCAGAATGGTCATGGCCCAGTGCTGCACATTAACGTTTTGAAAGGCCACATGGTTCTCTTTTGTCCTTTAATATGAACAGTCAGAGCTATTTCAGGGAAAACAGAGTTGCTTGGCAGGGTGCCCAATGGAAGAGACAAGGCTTTAAATTCTGACTATAACCTGAAGAATAGCTGGTGTTCTCTCTCACTCTATATTACCAGACATCAAAAGATACTTTGATGAGAGAGTCATTTGAAGGAAACCTTGACACCAATGTTTTGCTATTTTAGTGGCTGTACAGTATATTTAAAAGAGCATTCCTGTGTGTCTACAGAATTTTATGCATCCCAAAGGAGATGTGAGACCAAATCACCCAGCATCCTTTGCAGCGATGTGATGGCAAATGTTTCACAATCAGCTTTCCAAGAGTGTAAAAAGCCCTGATTTGTAGCATCTGCCATTTCTATGGTGTGAATACTCTTATTATGCTTATTTCAAGTTGCCAATAGTTTTAAAACTGGACTATAGGATCACTGAAATTGGACAGTCAGCTTTCAGAAGCTGATCTGAGCCAGGTTCAACATACAACTGGGCAGGCATATGACTTAGATTCCATAATCAGATGCACCTGCATGGAACAAGCTTTGCAGAGAGAAATATAAGGAAGCAAGCTCCACATGCACCCTATTTTTTTGCAAAGTGGAGGAGCAAGTGTCCTGTTTGGAGGGTAAAAGACACGATGGTTGTAGCGTTCCCTCCTAGCCCCAGCAGCGTGAGTTGCTATATATGTTCCCATAGCAGGGGCAGCAGGAACATCATTCCTGACTTCAGGAAGTCCTGCCCACCTGGAGGTTGTGTGAACACTTTTACATTCTTTAATAAAATTACTTCTGTCCATTAATTGAATAAAGTGGATTCTCTTATTTGCAAATAAGAGTCCTAACTGATTCTGATTGATGCAGAGACAGAATTAAATACTGTTCCCATGAAATCTGTGTTTAGAGTCTGATTTCCCCATGGGGGTGAGCTCTGGTTTCATTCAATCCTATGTGCTCCCCATTGATAGCAGTGGTGGACAGAAATCATCTTAAACTTGGACTACTCTGCAGCTGAAGATGTGGGAATAGTGCAGTTGTATTGCACAATGAAGCATCTAATAAGAGTCCTATGAAGTTTCCAGAGAGTGAGGAGTAATTCACTCCACCTTAGCAGTGCCAGTTCTCAATCTGCCAAAACAAACTACAAAAAACTCATCTGAAGAGCAACACAGAAACAATACATATTATCTATCATGTACATTTTGATAACCTTTGACAAATAATCCCTCAAACATAAGAGATTGTTCCAGCACTTTGTGGACCACCTACCTCCAAGGCACCTGAAATCTTGGTCAAAATTATTTTTGCCTTGCCAGATCTCCTGAACCAGAGTCTCTGTGGGTAAAGACTAGGAATTTACATCTTCAACTTGTGCTTAAAATATTTGAGAACCAGACGTATTTTATGACCAACACCACAGAAAATGGAACCTTCCAAAAATATGTTAAAAGGCTTAACAGAAAATTCTAGATATATTACACAACTTACTGTTTTGATCATTAAGCAAGCCCACATCTCTTCATAAATCACATATTCATTAATCCCTTTTACACAAGTCCCTTCATCAAACAATTCTGAGGTCTCTGCTGTTGCTTTGTGTACACACATATTCAACAGGACACTGATAGGTGCAAGAGGTGTGTATATGTTATCAGGCCTGTGCTCACTTTCTTTTCAAAAGCAGTATCTGGGGGTTGGGAATTGAAGCACCCAACAGAGGCATCCACTGCCTAGGGATTTGCGGAATCAGCTATCTCTTCCTTCACACTCTGTATCTTTTTTTCTCCAAAAAACATGAGCATGGATTCTTTACATATGGGAATAAATGGAATGCAGGAAGTTCCTTTTCCATTCACAGCTTCCCTCCCATCTCTCTGCCACCATGCATTGGCTGTCTGGCCGTGTGTGTCTCTCCATATTATGCTATCTTCAGACTCTGTCCAGAACAAAGAGCAGTAAATAAATCCACCTCCAAAGCCACATGGAAAAGTAAAAGAAACTCAGATAAGAGACCGTGCCTATGCTGATGAATGAGGACTGCCAGCCCCATCAGCTAAGGTAGGACTGGTTGATGCCTTTTGAAAGAAATGGTAGATGGATTTCATTTCCCAGCTTGCCCCCAGTGCCCCTCCAGTTGGTTTTTTCATGTCTATGACATTTATTCATAGGAATAAACTGTTTGATCTTTCTGGATTTCTGCTTCAGTAACTAACCCAGGGTGGGGAGCATTAAATACATAGTTTCAAGCCCTCAAACCATTGGTTGCAACTAACAATGATAAGAAATTAATAAACTATATTCTTTAACCAACCAACATGTTTACCATTTATTATGTCTTATATGCCTAGCTGCAATCTCTCTGCCCTCAAATATCATGGACTAGAGCATGGTTTCTCAACATCAGCAATGCTGGCCTTTTGGGAGGGATAATTCTTTTTTGTAGGAACTGTCCTGTCCATTGCACAATTTTGGTAATACCCATAGTCTCTACTCCCTAGATGCCAGTAGCGCACCCCACTGCAGTGATAACAATCAAAAATATTTCCAAACATTACCAAATGTCCCTTGGGAGACAAAATTGACCCTGGTTGAGAACCACTTGGGTAGATACAAATATAAATAAATACCTACAAGGAAATGAGGTGGTGGAAGGCAGAAACATAGCACGTGCTACAAGAAGAGAAAGCCACTCCACCAGGGAAAATGAGGAGAACAGGAGATGGCAAGTGAGCTGGATTTAAAGCTTTTGTTGTCAGAAATAAGTCTTTATTTTGAACTCAAATTGGCCTTCTTGCATAACTACTTACTATCTTTTGCTCTAGGCTCTATTGCTTGATCCTTTGAAGTTAATAACTGTAAAACTAGTCATCTATACAAGTATTACCCAATTCACATAATATTGTCTGACTTTACTACTCTGGACTCTGGGCCTTGAAGCAGAGAGATGGAGACTAGATCACTAGTGGAGTTTCAGACACTGTCAAAAAGAGGAAGGCAAAGAAGGGAGTAGGTCCCAGGAGAAAACTTGAGGAAGCATGAATGGATGGTGTAGCACTAAGCATAAACATCCAAGTTTACATTTTTTTTTAAAGTCTAGACAAGAACTCTGATAGTCTGATATATTTTTATACTGTGAAATGAGACAAAAATGAGCTGTAGCTACGGAGTGATTTGCATTCAACAGTTAACCAGAAACCATATGCATGTAATCACTGCTGTTGGCCAGTGCTGTTCCCTTGGATCTCCTTCTAGGTCTCAACTGCTCGCTCCTCTCCAGGTTAAGAAAGGGTCCAGCTAAAACAGCCGGTGCTCAAACACTCACTGCTGTAGGCAATTCATGCCAGGCAGCTGCAGAGTGTCACTGTCCCATGTGTGCAGAGTTGTGTGGGTCCATAGGAGCCCATTTAATCTTATTGACTTTTAATACTAATAAATGTACAATGTATAAACGAAGGGACTGGAGTGATGCACTTGGAGAATGGTGGAGTAAGGACCTCCAAAAATCCATTCCCCCCATGAAAGCAATGAGAACATTGACCCCCCCCCCCAAAAAAGTCAATATGAACTTTTTCAGAGCTCTATAAATTAACTAAAGGCACAATGATCCAAGAAGTATTTAAGAAAAATAGCTGAATATCAGTAAAAAGAGTACTCCTCATGGTGTTCACACTTGTCCTATTACCACCCTGTTTTGAGAGGTAGCACTATCATTTGTTGAACAAATGAATGCAGTCTACTTTGATTGATTAAGCAGTAATTGGTTGTGGGGTGCAGTCAGCTTATAAGCACTAATAGGAATTTTTAATGTAATTATTTCTATTATTTTTCTCCTAAAAATAACCTTGCTTTCACCCTGTAATCAGGACACTATTTGGGTTTCTTCCTGAATCTGTGTTCCCCTAATTGCAGTTCTTTGATCCCAAATAAATATTGTTGCCTCTTATTTCAGGTATTTTTTAAAATTTTTTATTATTGTTCAATTATAGTTGTCCCCATTTTTCCCCTCTCAGCTTTTTAACTTCAGATTAACATACCAAAAAATGCTCTTATCATCCCTACAACTTAGAAAATTACAAGTTTTAGAAACTCTGTGCTAGGAGTGGGGACAAGGACCAAAGACATATTTCTTATATCACAATATGATAGAGGCACATCAATTCTTTCACCAAAGAGAGAAATTAAATTCCATGAAGGCAGCACTGCACTTAGCCAGGCCCAGGGTTTGGTGCACAGTAGGCATGCAGTAAATGTTTTATACAGATTTATCTATCAATCAACACAGAGCACATTTAGAGAGCTCAGTAAATCAAAGTGGAGTAACCCTTGAGTGGCCAAACTGCTCATCAATCTCAATGGACACACAAATGAATTAATGTAAATATTCCACATCAAATGTACAATTCAAGGCTATAGGCCTTTACCCTCATGAGTGGAAAAGTGTTCATTGGTACTTACAATGAGCCACAGATGAAATGAAGGTAAAGAGATAAGTTAATACCTAAAATTATCCAACATCTCTTTATTCCTACCATTGGTTTCCCCACCACCAAATATCTTTTAACAGAACCATTAATAAAGAAGGAGGAAAACCATGCCCTGACTTTCCCCTCCTTCTTCCTTCTGCCTCCTGGGAGCCTTGATAACAAGCTGGCAATAGCCAGAAGAAGAATGAGGAATAAAGGGAGTGAATAATCCCTGTGCCTCAGCTCTCAGTTGTCATGCACTGTCAGTTTCTGACAAAAGATCAGAGTCATGCCCAAGGCTTAAACAACCTGAGGTGCCAATATTCAGAATTCTGTATCTCCAGTCCTGGTCCCCTTGCTCAGGAAGCTTTCCAATTCAGGCTGCCCATTCACCTAAGAACCAGACTACATGGGGGGTTGGTCCAACTGTTACACACACCTGGACAGCAGCTGAATGTGACCCTGGGCAGTAGAATGCAAACAGTAACCCCTGCTGTACTTTTCAATGGAAATGCTCCTGTTTGATCTGTTTCAGCACAGACTGCCTTTTCCACAAGCCTGTCATTGCATGTGATGCCTCTATTACATACACAGCTTCTGGTACGATGGACAAGGCTGAATCCCTGCCCCAAATTAAAATATGCCAAAGATGATCAAAATAGGAAGCAGTGCTTAAGCCGAGGTGGAGAGCAATTCACACATACAGACATCTAACTCTTTACTCTTTCTTTGATTCTGTCCTTAATTTTTAATTTGTCTATAGCAGCTACTGGATGCAACATCACCACACTCCTTCCTGCTCCTCAAAACCATTTTCACTGCCAAAACTCACCCTGATTTCATTATATCATACAACGCTATCCATTGGGTTCTAGCAGAAAGGCAATGGAAACACAATATGACATCTTCCATTCCCAAAGAGTCCAGGGAAAGCTTTGCTCCTCTGACAAATGCTTGCTTTCAGGCACTTCCAGCATCCCCAGGTGGTTCATATGCACACCCCATTGGAGAGTGGCACTTTCCAGTCTACAGCAGCTGCTCCACTGAGCTACCTCAGAAGGTTGCCTCAACCAAAAGCCAATTTTGTATGGCAATGCCCACAGATTAATAAACCATGTGCAAAGAGACAACTCTCTCAATAATTAGCCTTCCTATTACAGATATTGGAAAGTCATGCCTTATCCAAGACTGCCTGCAATTCTGGCTCCTCTAACCAACACAGTTGTGAGCAAGTAAAGTCTTTTGTTAAAATTTTAGGTGGCTTTCTTAAAGCACAGGAAAGAATAACTTCTCCCAGCTAAATGTGAATGTGCTACTCTGTCTGAGCTAGAAGGCACCAGTGAGGTGGCCATCAAAGCTCCCAAGGAGAATGAGTCCTCATTTGGGGATAGGTAAGAACAAGGACTGATGGGAGTACCAGCCTTCAGTATCCGCGGTGTTATGGAAGAGAATAACTCTACCAAGACATGATCTGCTTGGGGAAGAGAGGTGGCTGGTGTTATGGAAGAGAATAAGTCTACCAAGATATGATCTGCTTGGGGAAGAGAGGTGGCCGAACTCTCAAAGGAGAAGGGCCAGGAATCTGTCCCTCAATGGACTTTTATTGGGTTTATTTGCATAGGAATAGAGGGCGTATATACGTGAAGCTCATCAATCATTGTCAGGCAGTAATGATCAAACAATAGATAACATTCAAAGAACTATGAGGGCTTATTTAGAGTCAGGGTCAGATAGCTAAAAGGCCATAAAACTCTGGGGAAATAAAATCACTTCATGCTTGGACCCTTATCATTTAAATTGAGGGTATTAACAAATCAGGTTTCACAGGATTTTATGCATTCTTTCTTTGGCCTGATCTCCCCAGGGAACCTTCCCTTTTCAGAACAGGGCCATACCCACCTCCAGCATTGTTCAGGCTTAAGTCAGGCAGGGGAAGTAAGGCAGCCAAGAGATTAGGAGACTTCTTGCAGACAGAATGAGGACTCAGGCTATGTCAAAGTTGAGGGGCAAAGGTCCATCACCCCCTTTTTCTATAGCCCCCCAAGTCCTTCCCTGAGGGACCCCCTCATGGCCATGCCTGTCTTAGGTCATTCCTCCTTTGAGGAATCTTACCAGTCATTGGCTAACTAGTCATGTACTGGGGACCAGTCAGGGTGAAGCAAAGGTGGTGCGCCTGCCAGGGAGATAAGTTTTGTCCCCTTAGTGGCTTAGGGTCCCAAGGTCTCTCACTCAGCCTTAGCCAAGGGGAGTTACAGCTTCTGAAACCAGGCAGGGCAGTTCCCAAAAAAGGATGGATGTTTGACTGTCTTGAATCCATATGTGGGGAATCACAGGAAAAGATTGTTGGCATTGAGTTGCAGCTGTTTAAATAATGTGTTTCTTATTACAAAATGTATTCATGTTCGCTGTAGTAATACAGACAAGCATAGAAAGAAAAATAAATTAACAATAATTCACTTACCAAAAGTCAATCACTTTTAAATTTTAATGCAATTCCTCCTTTGCATTCATATGCATTTGTATGTGTCTGTTTTCTGTTGTGAGTAGTACTCTGTAACTTATGTTTTACTTAATAAAACTGCTATATTAATAATATTTTTGTACATTTTTAAAGACCATATTTATTTACAAAAATTAGTTAACATTGATTGATCCAGGAACCTTGCTGTATTACCTATTGTTAAAAGATAAACTGAGGCATTTAAAAAGTTTTAAGAGTTTACTTGAGCAAAAATCAATTCAAATCAGGCAGTGCCAAACTGGTAGTTAGGAGTGCTCTACCAACAGAAGCTCAGAGAGATTTTTATAGAGGAAAGATGAAAGGAAAGTGAGTAAGTTATTGATTGGCTCTAGTTTAAAGCTTCATTGGTTGTCTGTGATTAGTTTTCCTTAGGTTTCCATTTAACTTTAGGCATTAACAGGCTTAGATTTCACTTGGTTATGTAACTACCATGGGGCTAGAGCCACATCAGTCTAATGGCATCCCTGTTTAATTAATTTAACACTTTTTTAATCTTCACAAGGCTGCTCTGAGTTAGGTACTATTACATTTTACGATTTTAGAAATGAGGAAGGAGAAATGTAAAGATAAGCTATGTGATATCTCTTTTCTGCTCCTCCTTTTCTTCTCCTCCTCTCCCTATACTCTCCTCGTACCAAGCAGACAAAAGACAGCTCCCATTACTTCAAACCTCTGCAAACCAGGCCCAGTGTGCCCTGTGAAACAGAACCGGCTCTGCAGTGCAGAGCACATGTGTGGGTAACACAGACTCAGGCTCCCAACCACCACCTCCTGGCACTTCGCTGCCCTGTTTCTGCACAGTGTTGGACCCAGACTCAGTTTTAATGTCCATGTAGGTGACACATAGCACCATTTTCTGTGCAGTGTTCCCTGTGTGTCATTTTAAAGTCATATTCATGGCCTCTACTTCAGTCTTGTGGGGACCTGGAATCATATTCATCATATTTTCTCTTGTTTCTATCACCTCTTATTAAAGAAGGTGTTGAATTTTTAATCTCTTGGTTTGAATTATTTGTCTTCCATGTCTGTTCTCTTTCTCTTTATTTTCATTACGACTATGTCTTTGTAAGATAAATGTGTTCTTCCTTCTTTTTTTGTTCCCTTTGTTCACTGCACCTCTCTCCCCTTTCACCCGGTCCCTTCCACCATCTAATAGTTTCACAGCCTCATTTATTGTAGATATTGCTCTCATATAGAAGTTCCCCTTCCTTCTTCCCTTGGTCAAGCTTGCTCATTAAAGGCTGCTCTTGCCATAAGGAGGAGCCAGTGACACCAAAATTGACATATCCCCACCCTACAAAACAAAGAGATGGTGGGAAATTATCCTCTCTAGAAGAAGCTGCTAGCTGCTGCCACACAAGCACACATTTCCCTGAGCAAGTGAAAGCTGTTTGCCCGACCTTGAATTTGTCTGCATTCCAGCTACCACTTGTTCCCAATACAACCAAAACCAATATGATACTGTTATGCTAATGGGTCTTTTCTTGAGCCTCCCCTCTCAGTCAGCATTTTGCTTCACAACAGATTATACCTCACAAATGCAAATACATGTACTGTGTTCAGAGAGGTAGGTGACAATGCACCCTGCAGGTACCATCTGGAGTCAGCCCTGCTCAGTTTTCTGACAAAGGCCAAGGTACTTCCACAGCAGTCAAACCTGGGAGCTAGAAAGCAGAGTGTTTCATTTCACTTGTCACCAGTAACTCAGGTTTAGGAGTCAGAAAATTTCAAGCAGTTTAGAGTGAGGCGGAGGCAGTAGAAAATGCCACTCGTTCTACTTTCTGGGCTGACTCTCCAGCAAGGCTTTAGGGAGCACTTATTTTTCACTTTGATTCTATCCCCTTCCCACTCCAGTGTCTCAAGGTCCTCCTGTCTCTTCTCTGTGGCCCTACCTGCCCCCCAATTTTCACACATGTGCATGCTCACAGACATGTGCACACATACATCCCCATGAAAATATACACCCGAGAGTCCAAGGATTTTCAAAATGAACTCACTGAGAGGCACCAAGAACTGTTTATTAACAGGTCTTTTTGTTGTTGTTGCATTTAATTTGTACCACAATAGAAAATAAAGAAGAGAATTGAAGTAGAGGTTATAATGAGGACAAATCCCTACATATCTGGTAGACCTGCCACTGAAATCTCAGAGGACTGGCCAGCCCACATGGAACTGGTCTCCACAGGCATGCTTGCTTCAAGGTTCCTGAGGTGTTGGCAACATCACCTGAAAGTAACGAATGATCCAAGACTGCAAGTTGTGGCTACTCACTAGGTTGGCTTTCTAGAGGTAAATCCAGTCTGGATCTGTCCTCTAATGGTAACATGGGGGAGCTATTTCAATAGACATTAGTGTTGCAGTGAATGGTAAAAGGCTCCCATTTGAATAATATAAAATCAAAATCTAGTTGCTACTTTATCTCAACACACAGTCTCTAACTCGAAGCTAAATGATAGTGGCACAACTCTGCTTTTCACTGAGCTAGGAAAGAATCTGCATGATTTTTTCAAGGATGACAGAACCATGAAAAATAGGTCAGAATACAAATAACTCTCACTTAAGACTAAGTGCACAGGATTAAGACAAAGTCTGTGGAAGAATCAGAAGAAGCATTGATTTGGGAAGATGTCAAGCAGGTAAGAGAGAGAAGGAAGGTTTTAAATAGCTACTGCTAGCCATAAAAATAAGTGAACTGTAAATTCTTCTGACTGTAGGTTTCCTAAAACAGCAGAGACAGAAATATTCCTAAAATCCTAATACGGGTAAAGTCACTCCAATAAATACTTCTTAAGGGAATCGATGCATTAAGAGGAAGCATTTGCAGAACTAAAAGCCACATAATACACAGAGGTTGCATCCTGACAGAATACTTGTTAAAAGAATCCATTTGCAGCTCCAATATTCAGGGTCAGTAAATTCTCAGAAAAAGGTTAATGGAAACAAAACAGAATTCAGGCACCTTCTCCCAACTAGTGTGCAAAAAATATAAGCAAAAATACGCCCTTAGAATATCCTCAGAATATAGAATGCAAAATTATTGCAACATTCCATTGAGTAGAATTTGCAATCAATACAATGGAGAAAAGAGGGAGGCTGGATGCAGGGAAGCACTTGTGTGTGTGATTGGGCAGGTGGATAAATTCCCTCTGGTCATTTCCAGCCTGAAGTTGCAATGATTCCATATTTGAAGGCAGAGGGTATGGATGTGAATCAACAAAGTAGTGACTGGATGGAGGTATAGAAACTTTATCAAATCAACTTCCAACCCTGAATCTGCTCTGAAAATTTTATAAATGCATCACAAACTTACAGATATCAGGGAAAGTTGGTAGAGAATGAAGGCACACAACCTAATGGTTGTGGTCTAGTCTTCCTGTCTGGAGAGGGAAACCTGATCAGGGCAGTATTACTCTAGAATGGCTGGGACAGTGGGAGTCTGCCTAGGGTTTCAGGGTCCACAGTAATAATGTTCTCTGGATCATCACAAACAGTGAAGCTCCCAATAGCCCAAGAGAAGATGTCAAGAGATAGTCTAGAAACAGAGGAGGACATAGGAGCCTTGTGCACAGAGGTTGGGAATGGGATGAAGGAGCAACATGAGCCTAGATGGAAGCCTTCAGGAGGAGATGCCAAGGCTATTCCAGTTCAAATGACTTTTGAAAAACACACCACTGCACTTAACATGCCACAAAGATATCCATACAAGTCAACCACAGCAGGTATTTTGTGCTCTTTGGCTGAGGGTTGTACATGGTCTAGGCTTATCATGAACGGCTTTCAGGGAGGCCTCACCACCTGCCAGACTCAGGGAAGACTGTTCTGCATACAACATTTCAGTTACTGTCTTCACAGCAACATTTCATCCTTATCAAACCACTCAGAGAAATAATAGTTATTAAGGATTGACAGGTTTTTAATTGTATTGTTCAGTTCAGTTATAGAATAATAAAGTTACACTACAGGAATGTTTTGGGGTACATGGTGCTTACCCTCTCCCTACCTCAGAATCCTTTAAATGAACAGTACTGTGGTATAATCCACCAGCGGACACTGTAAGAAGAAGTCATGTGAAAAGTATCATTGTGTAAATGTAAGGATATTATCTATTGTATTACACAGTACCGTCCTCTTGAGTCCCCAAGGGACATAACTCCTGATATTAATATTAAGAGTTATTATAGCTCTCCTAGCACTTGGCATGTTTTTATATTATAGGCATTAGATCACACAACTGATTCTCTTTCCCTACTTGCATTAGCTTCTAGGAAGTTCTGGCCAGATCTGCAGCCTAACTCAAGGTATGCTATTACCCTGGCCTCATTTCATTTTTTCTTTTTCAATTTAATTGTTTTATTTTTTTTATCCTGTAAAATTTTGCACATTGTTTAAAACCCTTTTTGTACAAGATGAGGCATAAAGACATACATATATAAATTCATATGTACAGATCTAAAAGTGCCATACTTAAAAGGGTAAGCTTTGTATTATGTATATTTTTCCTAAATAAATACATACATACAAACATACATACATACACACTATGGCCAAATTGCAAATACAATGCAGGTAATAATGGTTTCGTGTATACATAATTGAAATTAGTGAAATTCTTCTCCTCTGTTAAAATTATTTCTTGTTAATATTTATAAGTAACCCAGTTTTTCTGCTTTACATTCTCATTGAGTATATTAATTTTCAACTTGCCAAAAACCTGAATTTCTTTATTCCTCATAGAGGAGCCAAGCCTTCTGATTTATATGGAACAACTTCTCCATCTATTGGCACAATTTAATATTGCAAATAATATCTGAAATAAAATGCTTCCTTATTACTTTGTGAAGATTTTTCCCCATTCAGTCTCTTAGAAAGTTCCCACTATCAAATATTAAAGACATCTCTGCTGCAGTAAGCTCTTTGCCTTCAGGAGTTAAAACCTATAGAATTTAAATCCATGTCACTAACACTAGGCTAAGGGTTTCCTGGATCACAATCTCTACCTCCTAAAGGAAGTCAAGCAATGGTTTTCAAAATAAGGGGTAAAGGAACGAAGAGATATTAAGCACAGATAATCTAAATCGGGCTAAATATGATAATCATTTTTATATCAGGTTTAAGGGCTGAGTGGAACATTGGATGTGCCAACATTTCAATCCTCATTGGGAATAGTTCATAAGTGACAAAATATATGGGCATTTAAAAGGGCCAGTCTTTTGGGGTCCTACTTATACTGTATAAGTATGTATCATAGACCAATATTGACTGCTGAGATGGAACCAGTCTTGCCACTCCTCACCTACCAATAAATCTCTACTTTTTTTGCTTTTTGTTTGATGGTGATGAAATCCGTTAGCTTTTTCTTATCTGAGAAGCTCTTCATCTGTCCTTTGATTCTAAATGATAGCCTTACTGGGTAATCTTGGTAATAGTTTCTTGCTTTTCATCACTTTGGATATTTCCTTTTTTTTACATTTTTATTGTTATTCAATTACAGTTGTATGCCTTTTTTTCCCCATCCCTCCACCCCACCTCCACCCTCCCCCTTGATTTTGTCCATGTGTCCTTTATAGTAGTTCCTGTAATCCCCACTTTGGATATTTCTTGCCAATTTCTTATGTTTAAAAATTAGCCACCAGTCTTATGGGAGCTCCCTTAAAAGGAAGTAACTAACTGTTTTTCTCTTGCTGCTTTTAAGATTCTCTACTTTCGGGTAAATCATTGCCTTTATCTGTCTAGGCAATCCCACTTTCTTGTAAACAAAGTACATCACCCCTGAAATATTTTAAGGCATAAAATTTTCTCAAAATTTCTGTAATGTTGCAATCTCTATATGATTCTGTATGTCTACTGCAAATTTATTTATATATACATGTCTTGAATTATTACCCTACAGATCTGAGCTTAAAATCTATTTCTTCCATTTGTAAAAAGTGTACAGTCTTGAGCAACTTATTTTTACCTTTGTATCCTTCTTTTCTCATGTGTGCATTGAAATAATACTGATTACCTTTAGGACTATTATGAGCATTAAATAATATTTTTAAAAATTTTTAGCACTGAGACTTCTGGTCAAGATGGCAGTGCAGGTAAACACTGAGCTCATCTCACCCCATGACCACACAAAATTACAACTAAATTACAGAACAATCATCATTGAGAACTTCTTGAAGTCCAGTTGAACAGAAGTCCTATAACTAAGGAATTTTTTTAAAGCCATATTGAGACTGGTAGGAGGGGCAAGATGAAGAACAGTCTGATCCCATACCCACATGTAGAGGTTACAAATTGAGAAGGACATCTTGGCTGTGGAGATCCTCCATAAGGATCAGGGGGTCCCAGCTCCACACCAGGCTCCCCAGCCCAGGATTCCAGTGCCAAGAAAAGAAGTCCCCATAATTTCTGGCTGTGAATACCAGACAGGAAGAAACAAATGGGATAAGAAAGAATAAGAATTACCATATTTTGCTATGTATAATGTGTACTTTTTTGCCCAAATTTTTGAGGGAGAAATAAGGATGTACATTTTACATGGGTATAATTATAACATATCATGGGTATAATAATACTGTGTATAATGTGCACCAAAATGTGGATGCACATTATACATGGCAAAATATGGTAAATAAGAAACCAATTAAATTAAAAATAGGCAATCAATAGAGAAAAATCAATAAAGCCCAAAGTTAGCTATTTGAAAAAATTTTTTGTGTGTAGTCAGGCTAACTACACACAAAAAGAGAGGAGACACAAAAATAAAGAGGGGAAATCATTATAGATCCCATGGGCAGTAAAAGAAAATAAGGGAATACTATCAACACCTCTATGTCCATAAATTTAATAACCCAGGTGAAATCAGCCAGATCTTTGAATGACACAATCTGCCAAAATTCATCAAAAATACATTATCTAAATAGACCTATAAATTTTTTTTAAATTTTTATTGTTATTCAATTACAGTTGTATGCCTTTTAAAAAATCAAAAATCAATAACCTTCCAAGGCAGAAAGCACTAGGTTCAGATGGGTTCATTGGTGAATACTGCCAAACATTTAAAAAAGAAGTTTTACCAATTGTCTACAATCTCTTTCAGGAGATAGAAGCAGAGGGAACACTTCCTAACTTATCATATAGGCCAACATTCTCCTAAAACCAAAACCAGGCAAAGACATTACAAGAAAACTACAGACCAATACCTCTCATGAACATGGATGGAAAAATCTTCCACAAAACATTAACAAATCAAATCTAACAATGTATAAAAAGAATTATAGACAATGACCAAATGGGATTTATCCCAGGTGTGCAAGGCTGGTTCAACATTCAAAAATCACTTAATGTATGTAATCCATCACATCAACAGGCTAAAGAAAAATCACAAAACTATATGAATAGATGCAGACAAAGCATTTGACAAAATCCAATATCTGTTTATGATTTAAAAAAAAACTCATCAAATTAAGAATAGAGAGAAACTTCCTCAGCTCAGTAAAGAATATCTATAGAAAAACATAGACTAATAGCATACTTAATAAAGTGTTTGCATTAAGAATGGGAACAAGGCAAGGATGTAACCTCTCACCTCTGCTTTTAACATCTTACTGGAAGTTCTAGCTAATTCAACAAGACAAGAAAAGGAAAGAAAATGTATACAGATTTGGAAGGAAGAAATAAAACTGACTGTTTGCAAATGACATGGCTGTTTATGAAGATAATCCAAAAGTATCAACAAAAATAAATAAAGTTCTAGCCCTGGCTGGTGTAGCTCAGTGGATTGAGCATGGGCCTACAAACCAAAGGGTCACAGTTCAATTCCCAGTCAGGGCACATGCCTGGGTTGCAGCCCAGGTCCCTAGCAGGGGGCGCACAAGAGGCAACCACGCATTAATGTTTCTCTCCCTCTCTCCCCTTCCCCTCTCTGTAAAAATAAATAAATAAACTCTTAAAAAATAAAATAAATAAAGTTCTATAACTAATAAGCCATTGTAGCAAGGTTGCAGGATACAAAGTTAATAAGGCAATCACTTTTCTATATTCAAGCAATGAACAAGTGGAATTTGAAGGAACACTTACCCTTTGTGACAGCATGGATGGACTCAGAGAATATTATGCTAAGCAAAATAAGCCAGTCAGAGAAAGACAAATGCCATATGATTTCACTCATATATGGAATCTAATGAACCAAATTATCTGGTGAATAAAATAAAACCAGAGGCATGGATACATGGAATAGACTGACAGACCTTATAGGGGAGGGGGAGGAGGGGACTGGAAGAGAAGCCAAAGAACATATATGCATATATGCATAGCCCATGGACACAGACTGCAGTGTGTTGAAGGCTGGGAGGTGGGGGCTGAGTAGAAGGGAGCAACAGGTGGGGGGTAATGGGGGATATCTGCAGTAGTGTCAACAATATAAATACATACATACATATAAAAAACATTATCATTTGCATTAACACTCAAAAATGACATAACTAGGTAAATATCTAACAAAATATGTACAAGGTTATATGAGTATAACTAGAAAACCCTGATGAAAAAATAAAGAAGTAAATAAACAGAGAGCTATTCCATGTTCATAGAGAGTAAGGCTCAATATTGTCTGTTTTTCCCAACGTGATCCACAGATTCAACATAATCCAAATCCAAATCCATGAAAGTTATTTTGTGTGTATCAACAAGCTGATTTTAAAGTTCATATGGAAAAGCAAAAGACCCGGGTTTGTCAATTCAATGTTGAAGGAGAAAACAAATTTAGATGACTGACTACTCAACTTGAAGACTTACTATGAAGCTACAGTAATCTAGCCAGTGTGGTATTAATTAAAGAATAGACAAATAGATCAATGGAGCAGAATGAAGGGCTCAGAAGGAAACTCACATATAGTCAACTAATCTTTGACAAGGAAGCAAAGACAATACAATGGAGCAAAAATAGTTTTTTCAATAAACACTGCTGAAACGACTGACATCCACTTGCAAAAAAATGAATCAAGACACAGACCTCACACCCTTCACAAAAATTAACTCCACATGATTCACAGACATAAATGTAAAATCAAAACTACAAAACTCCTAGAAGATAGTATAGGAAAAAAACCCAGATATCTTTACTCTTTAGATACAACCTCAAAGGTTTGATCCATGCAAGAAAGAAGTTATAAGCTAGACTTTGTTAAACTTAAAATGTCTACTCTGTAGAGAAACTGTGAAGAGAATGAGAAGACAAACTAGGAGGAAGTATTTGCAAAAGACCTATCTGATAAAGAACTGGCATCCCAAATATACAAAGAATACTTAAAATTCAGCAATAAGAAAATGAACAATCTGAATATATACCTCACCAAAAAACATTACAAGTGACAAGTAAACACATGAAAAGATGTTCACCATCATTACGTCATTGGGAAGTTGCAAATTTACACAACAATGAGATACACTACATACCTACTAGAATGGCGAAAATCCAGAACATTGTCAACACCAAATGCTGCAGAGGACATGGGGCAACAGAAACTCTATTCATTGATGGTGGGAATGTGAAATGGTACAGCCACTTGAGAAGACAGTTGGCAATTTTTTATAAAACTCAACATATTCTTATTATACAATCCAACAATTGCAATCCTTAGAATTTACCCAAATGAATGAAAAACTTATGTTCACACCAAAACCTGCACAGAAGTGATTAAAGTATCTTTATGCATAATTGCCAAAACTTAGAAATTGTTCTTCCAAGTTTTGTCCTTCAGTAGGTGAATGATATAATAAATTGTTGTATATCCATGCAATGGAATATTATTCAACACTAAAAAGAAATGATCTATCAAGCCATGAAAAGACATGGAGGAGCCTTAAATGCACATTTCTTAGTGAAAAGAACATCTGAAAAGGCTGTATTCCACCTGTACAGAACATTCAGGGAAAGGCAAAAGTCTAGTTTTACCAAAACCAATACAATATACAACACCAAGAGCAACCCCTATGAAAACTATGGACTTAGGGTGATCGTGACATGTCCATGCAGATTCATCAGTTGTGACAAATGTACTGCTCTGGTGTGGGATGTCCAAATGGGGGAAGCTGTGCCTGTGGAGGGAGGAAGGGCTAATACAGACAGTATAAGCAAACTCTCTGTACCTTTCACTCAATTTTGCTGTGAACCTAGACTGGCTTTAAAAAATAAAGTGTTAATTTTTTTTAAGTTCCTGTAGGTTGTCTGACAGGCAATCAATAAAATATGAAAGATACTTTCACATGGTGATCTGTGCTGTCAAGGAAATAGCAAAGAGGTTATGTTACAGTATGTGACTGGAGGGAGGTTATCTCGATATTTTTCTCTTATGATTTACACTTTCAGTCACATCTAAGAAGTCTATGCCTAAACAAACGTAAATACTCTCTCCCATGGTTTCCTCTGGACCTTTTATAGTTTTAGATTTTAAATTTCAGAATATCATCTATTTTGAGTAATTTTTGACTATGACACAAGGTGTGGGTTGAAGTTGATTTTCTTACATATGGATACCCAGTTATTCTAACTCTTTGTCCACTGAATTGCATTCACACATTTATTAAAAATGAATAGCATTTTTTAAAGTACACATATATTTAACATATGCATGTTTATTTCCAGACTCTATTCTTTTGCATCGATCTAGACATCTATTCTTTTGCCAATACTACACTGTCTTAAATAGTACAGTTTTACAGTAAGTATTGAAATCAGGTAGAGTGAATGCTCCAGCTTGGTTCTTCTTATTCAAAATTGTTATGGCTATTCTATTTCATTTTCCTTTCCACATAAATTTTAGAATCAGCTTATCAGTTTCTATCAAAAAAAATCCTGCTATATTTGAGAGGAATTGCATTGAATCTACTGTTCAATTTGGAAAGAAATGACATCTTAACAATTAACAATATTGAGACTTCAAATCTATGAACACTGTATCTCTTTCCATTTATGTAACTTTTCTTCAATTTCATTCATCAGTGTTTCATTCTTTTTCAGCATACAGATCCTACACATATTTTTTTTGAGATTTGCACTTACATAGTATAATTTTGTGATGTTATAAATTATACTGGTCTTTAATTACAATTTCCAAATTTTCATTGCTAATATATGAAAATGCAACTGAATTTTCTATATTGACCTAATATTGTAAAATCCTGCTAAACTTATTTATTAGTTCTAGTAATCTTTTTGTAAATTCCTTGGGATTTTCTACATGGTTGTTTATGTCACCTACAAATAAAATACAGTTTTATTCTTTTTTCTAGTATGTAAACCTTTTATCCTTTTTCTTGACTTATTACACTGGCTCAAACCTAGAAAAAATTGAATAGGAGTGATGACAGTGGACATTTTAAGTCATTTCTAATCTTACAGGAAAAGCATTCAGTCTTTTGCTGTCAAGTATGATGTTAGCTCTAAGTTTATTGTAGATTCCTTTTATCAGGTTGAGAAAGTTCCCTTCTCTTCTGAGTTTGCTAAAGTTTTTCTTATGAATGGATGTTGACTTTATCAGATGCTTTTATTTTTCATCTCTTGAGATGCTTTCAGTTTTTCTTAGTCTGTTGATAAGGTGAATTACACAGTTGATTTTCAAATGTTGAACCAGCCTTTCTTTCCTGAGATAAATCTCTTTGTTCATGATTTACTATCCTTCTTATATATTGATAGATTAGATTGGATAATTATTTTTGAGGATGTGCTTGTTCTGAACATTTCATTCAGATGGAATCATACATCATACTGTCTTTTGTGACTGGCTTCTCTCATTTAGCATGATGTTTTCAAGCTTCATCCCTAGTGTAGTATGTATCTGTACTTCATTCTTTTTGTTGCCAAATAATATTCCACTATATGGATATACCATTTTTTGTTTATACATTCATCAGTTAATGGACATTCAGGTTGTTTCTACTTTGTGCCATTATAAACAATGCTTCTATGAGCATTTATGTACAAATTTTTATATGGATATCTGTTTTCATTTCTCGTGGTTACATACCTAGAAGTGAGATAGTTGGTTCATGAGGTAACTATATTTCCAACATTTTGAAAAACTTCCAAACTGTTTTCAAAGTGGCTGCCCTGTTTGTGAAATGTATTCCCATCAGCAATGTGTACAGGTTCCACCAATTTTTCCACATTTTCATCAACACTTGTTATGGTCTGTATTTTGATGTGTTTGGTTTTTAAATGTTTCTGCTTTAAACACCATATATTTCTACTGAATAACCCATGTATTTCCAAAATAATTTTTATATGATCTGTTTAATTATAATAAAGTAAATAAAGCCATAATCAGCTAGTGAAATGTTATAAATTTTAAACATAGATTGTCTATTACCTATGTTAAATAAACAAAATTTTCTGCTCCAAATAAGTTTTTAAAATAACCTCAAGGGTTAAAGATCAGTGTTCCACTGGAGAATATCTTGCAGATGAATTAGCCAGGTCCAAATTCATGGTGACAAAAAAATTTGTAAGAAAATTTGACTAGGACTTTATTCTCCAACCTGAGTAATAGTTATACTTTTTTTCCAAAGAGCTAAACCACTTTTTTCCAGCTTTACCAAGGCACAATTAACAGATTAACTACTGTATATATCTAAGGTATACAGTATTATGATTTGATATATGTATATAATGAGAAATTATTACCATGGCCAAGCTCATTTACACACCCATCACCTCAATAGTTACCTTTTCTCTGTGTGTGGTGAGAATACCACGTCTACTCTCTGGGCAAATAAAACTATAAGACGTTGATGAAAGAATCTGAAGAAGATACATGTAAATGAGAAGCTATCCCATGTTTATAAATTGGAAGAATTGATGTTGTTAAAATATCCATACTACCAAAAGCAACCTACACATTCAATCCTTACCAAAATTCCAATGGCATTTTCAGAGAGAAAGAAAAAGCAGTCCTAAAGTTCATATGGAACTGCAAAAAAGCTTCAAATAGCCCAGGCAATCTTGAGAAGGAACAACAAAAACATGGCACCATACATCCTAGCTTCAAATTACATTACAAAGCTATAGCATCAGTACAGTATAACACTGGTTAATATTCATACTCTAAGAAATATGAATTTTAGTGAGTAAAAATTAATTCTCCCATCAAATAAACAAAAATTTAATAGTAATATCCAGCATTGTTAAAGATCAAAAAAAAAAAAAAAAAAGCAGTTATTCTGTCTCAACCAGTAGAAATTTAAACTAATTTAAATGAGTTTTCTGGAAGACAATTTGGAAACATTTTTAAAGTTTTAAGAATCTTTAGACTCTTTGACTTAGCAATTCTTCTTCTAGGAATATGTGCTAGAGAAATAATTAGAAATATGGTCAAAGTTTTATGCCTAAAAATGTTTATCTTTATAAAGAAAAAAGGAAATTTTTAAATAACTGAAAAGAGGAGAAGATCAATGGTTAAGTAAAATACAATCTACTGATTGATGTAATACTCTGCAACAATACAAAAATCATATTTTCAGTTAACAATTGTCATGACCTAAGCTAAGCGTTTGATGTTATATCTTGGAAAACATGCAGCACATAAAACTCCCTATTGTGTGCCCACCACCTCTTCATATAGGGCAGAAACAATAGAATTGAACATATTATCAGTAATGTCATCCATGGCTGGTAACATTGTGGGTAGTTTTTAATGTGGGGTGTGTGTTAATATGCACAGATGTGTGAATATGGGAATATTTTCAAAGGTTTTTTTTTGCTGTGGACATGTTTTATTTTTATAATGATAATGAATTGATGTATAGAAGTGTTCTTCGTTTAACCTTCGTTTAAAACCACTTTTTTTATTTTACTGCGCAGCAATAAATGTCTCCAAAAGTTGCAAAAACAACTTAGATAATGAGTAGTTTATTTTCAGTAATAACATATTGGCACCACGTGGGGAATTAGCTCACAAAACTTTTCCCTATGGCAAAACAGAAATGTCATACACAGAGTCATTACAGGCTTTATGCTAACTCTGGCATTTTACATATTTGAGCTCATTATTATTCTCATTAATTTTATGATTATTAATAGCACTTCTATTTATATGATGACTTAACCTTTACAGATTTCAATCAAAGATTTGAAAACTTAATGAAGAATATTTCTAGAATGTAAGAGGACATATCTCTCAGTGATTTTTCCCCAGTGGGGAGCATATGATGATATGCAATGTATTTAAATGACTGGGTTGCCCAACCAGAGAAAAGTCAAAAAACAACAATCAGCAAACTTGTAAAAATCATAAATGACTAACTGGTTTTCATAAAAATATGTATGAATGTGAAATATGCATATGAAATGAAAACAACATATGGGTGTATTTTCTAGATATTACTTTTTTTTATACATAATCTCAAAGTATGCAAGGAGTAAGAACTTTTCAACAAGAGCCTTATTTTATAGCAACAGCTGTTCTAGAGTAAGTTTGAGCAGAATAAACTATGAAATTCAGAAGGTTAAAGATATAGAAGATTCTCTATTTTAATTGTTAAGAATACAGCTAAGATGCCACTGTTCACTTTTGCCAACAGGTGGCTTCAGCTGTCCTGGCCAGTCATTACATTCTTCATCACAGAGTTGTCCATTAGTCCATGTTAGCTGCATTTCTGTGTAGTTGTGAAGTGTTTTACATGCATTATTAAAGTTATTATATATGATAAGCATAAACCAATAAGAACTACCATATCTTCCATCTTTTTCTGTACTTTAGTACAGTTTACAAAGCATGATAATTACCTATTGTTTGAAAGAACCACCTGATGGCAAAAATCTGAAAGTTTGCCAAAGTAATCTTTTGCTGAGGCTGTGGTGAAATAGGTGCTCAGTGGTGGAAATGCATAACAGTCACACCTACAGGGATGCTACCCACAGAGAATATTAAATTTTTGCCTCTCAGCTCTAAATATTTCCTTCTATACTCGGCTTCTTGAATTTGAGACCAGGACTCTCCAACCATTCTCCTGTTTGCCGGGAGGCTCCAGGTTAGAATATGTCAACGGAGGCACCAGAGGGAGTCTGAGAGGCTAGAGAAGGAGGAAGGGACTTGCTCCCTCCTATCTGTTTCCTGGGGGCTTCCTGTCAGCTTTTACTTTTCCCCATACTTACAAACTCCAGTTCCCCACTGAGACACCAGGACCAACTGTCCACTTCCTCCTTCAAGATCTGGGTCCTGAGCCCCCAGCGCTCCCCATTTCAAACTCAGAACCACCAGCACCTGCCAGGCAGCACCATGTCCTCAAAGGTCTGGGCTGCAATTCCATGGGACCCTTCTCTAAGTCTGCTCTGCTGAGGACTGATAGTCACTCCTACACTTGCTGAGGTTTTGACACCTTAAAAGTCCTCTTTTTTACTCTCTCAGTGATTAATAACACTATATCTAGAGAACAAATCTTTCATTAAATTCCATTGGTTCAAATAACTCTGTGGCTTGTTTCCAAATTGGACCTGGTCTTTCTTAGTTTGGCTGCTTTGAGAAATTACCATAGACTGGAGGCTTAAAAAATAAACATTCATTTCTCACAGTTCTGGAAGCTGGAAGTCCAAGATGAAGGTTCCAGCATGACCAGGTTCTTGTAAGAACAATTTTCTAGGTTGCAAACTGCTTGTATTGCATCTTCACAGGTGGAAGGAGACCAAGCTAGCTCTCTGCCTTGTTAAGAAAGGCACTAATCCCATTCATAAGGCCTCCACCTTTGTGATCTAATCAATCCCCAAAGGCCCCACCTCCCAATACCATCACTTTGGATAGGTCAGGATATCAACATATGAATTTGGCAGGGACACAGCCAGTCCATTGCAGACCCTGACAGATACAAAAAAGAATCTGACAATATCTAGCAAACATGACATGAATTTACCATATTTTGCCATGTAAAATGTGCACCCACATTTTTGGTCCAAACTTTGAGGGAAAAATACCTTTCATTTTAATTTTTTAATTCAACTTTTTATTTATTTATATTTAGAAACAAAACTGATTATCCTATTCCATGGTATTATTTTGCATATGGGTATCATTATTGTTTTCTAGAGTTACACTTTTAACACATAAGAATAAATAAAAGAATTAAAAACAGTTATGTAGATATGGAATTTGTACTACCAATATATAATGCACATCTTTATTTTTCCCGCAAAAATAGTGTGCATTATACATGGCAAAATACAGTACCCTTTGACCCATCAATACTATTGTACTTTATGCAAGAAGATATATGGTCTAGGATTTTCTTTAAAGTGTTATAATAGTGAATGTTGAAAACAAAATGTCCATCAATCATACTTGCACATAACAGAGTATCATAAAGTTACCGAAAGGAATGGAGAAAGACTTTACATATTGCTATGGTGTCATCACTCTAATATGTGGTTAAGCAAACAAAGAAAATAAGGAGACAAAATGTGTAGGATGCTGCTATTTCTCTACAAAAGGATAAAATAAAAGCATATGCAACCAAGAAAAAAAGACTATAACCTACAAAGAAAACCCCATTAAATTATCTTCAGATTTCTCAGTAAAACTTTACAAGACAGGAGAGAGTCAAAGGAAATATTCAAAATATTGAAAGAGAAAAACCATCAACCAAGTATAAAATATCCAGCATAGCTATCACTGAGCTATGAGGAAGAAATAAGGGCACACACACAAAGCTGAGGGACTTTGCCACCACAAGACCTGCATTACAAGAAATTTTTAAAAGAGCTCTTCTACTGGAAACAGAAAGACAAAAGTATACAAAACTTTGAATAGGATAATTAACAGACAAACAGAGGCAAGAAATTATAAATCTACTACAGATTATTAAACAATTATAACATAAATGTTAAAGAGATAAAAGAGGTCATTAAATATAATACAGCATTTTGGTAACAAATGCACAACATAAAAAGGTATAATTTGTGACAACAAGATCATAAAATGAGAAGAGGAAAAGAAATGAACAGGTACAGGTAAATGAAGATAAGAGGCAATCAGAAGACGAAAAAGACTATTGTATGTATGAGATATTTTACACAAACCTATTGGTGACCACAAAACAATTATCCAGAGTTAAGAAACAAAATATTTGATTAAAAATAAAAAAGAACTGGAGAAAAATATCACAGAAAACCACTGAAGTAGCAGACAAAATCACAAGGAAAAAGAAACAAGAGAGATATGGAGAAACCAGAAGCAAAAGTTAAAGTGGCCTTTATGTCAATAATCACCATAAATGTAAATAGACTGAACTCCTTCATTGAAAAGCACAGAGGAGCAGCCTGAATTAAAAAACAAAACACAAGTATATGTTGCCTTAGGAGACTCATCTCAGCTCCAAAGACACGGAGGCTCACAGTAGAGGGGAGGGAGACGATACTGAAGTAAATGGCATCCAGAGAAAAGAGGATATAGCAGCACTTATACCAGAAAAAAATAGATTTTAAGATTAAAAGGTTAACAAGAGACAAAGATGGGCATTTTATAATGATAGAAGGGACATTTTATCAAGAAGACATAATGCTTATCAACATATACACACCCAGCCTGAGAACAGCAAATATATAAAGTGATTACTAACAGGCCTAAGGGAGAAACAGACAAAATTACATTTACAATAGGGGGACCTGAACACCCCAATAAGAAAATACTGGCCTTAAATGACACATTAGACCAAATGTACTTAATCAATATTTCTAGAACTTTTCATCACAAAATGACAGAATATATATTCTTCTCAAGTGCACATGGAACATTCTCAAGAATAGACCATATGCTGAGGCACAAAACTAGTCTCAATGAGTTTAAGGAAACTGAAATCATACAAAGCATATATTCAGACCACAACAGTGTGAAAATGGAAACTAACTAAAGCAGATGCTGGAAAAGCCACAAATGTGTAGTGATTAAACATGCTAATGAACAACTATTGGATCAAAGAAGAAATGAAAGATCAAAGATACATGGAGACAAATGACAATGAAAACTCGGCATACCAACATTCTGGGGGTGCAGCAAACATGGTACTAAGGGGGAAGTTTATAGCACTACAGTCCTACCACAAGAAGCAGGAAAAAATTCTCAAATAAACATTCTAACATTACACCTTAAAAAACTAAAGAAAGGACAGATGAAGCCCAAAGTCAGTAGGAGGAAGGAAATTATAAAAATCAGAGAGGAAATAAATGAAGTAAAGAACAAAAACACAATAGAAAAATTACTAAAACAACAGAGCTGTTTTGCCGAAAACATAACAAAAATTGACAAACCTCTGGCTAGACTCATTAAGGACAGAAAAGACAAGACTCAGACAAATAAAATCAGAAATGAAAGAGGAGAATTTGCAACAGATGTTAGAGAAATGTGAAGGACTATACAAGAATACTGTAAAAGACTATCTGACACCAAATTTGATAATCTAGAAGAAGCAGGCAAATCCTTAGAAATATATAACCTTCCTAAAGTGAACCATGAAGAACTGAAATCTCTAAACAGACCAATCCCTAGTAAGTAAATTGAAAGTGTAATCACAAACCTCCCAAATAACAAAAGTACAGAGCCAGATGGCCTCACTGGTGAATGCTACCAAATGTTCAGACAATTTAATACCCATTCTTCTCAAAATCTTCCAAAAAATTAAAGAAGAGGGATCACTTCCTAACTCATTTTTATGAGGTCAACATTATCCTAATACCAAAAACAGACAAGCACATGTACATACAAAATAATTACAGGCCAGTATATCTGGTAAACATAGATGCAAAACCAACAACAAAAGTATTAGCAATACATTATATGACATTATATCATAAATATGACTATACAGTAAAAGCATTACACATCACAGTCAAATGGAGTTCATTCCAGGGATGCAAGGATGGGTCAGCATCTTAAAAATCAATCAATGTGATAGTACACATTAACAAAATAAAGGATAAAATCATTGAATTATATTAATAGATGCAAAAAAACATTTGACAAGATACAATATCAATTAATGATTTTAAAAGATTCAGTAAAATGAGTATAGAAGGTAAGTACCTCAACTTAACGAGGGCCACAGATGATAAAACTTCAGCTGATCTCATACTCAGTGGTGAAGAGCTGAAAGCTTTCCCTCTAATAGCAGGAACGACACAAAGATGCCCACTCTCACACGGTTCTCAGGGCAGTGCCGGCAGTCCTAACCAGGGCAACATGCACAGGACAGAAATGAAAGGCATCCAAACTGAGAATGAGTATGTAAAACTATCACTTTTGCAGATGACATGATTTCAGATGTAGAAACCCTAAAGACTCCGACAAAAGTGTCTTTGAAATAAATACAGTGAAGCTACAGGGCACAAAGTCAATGTACAAAAACCTATTGCATTCCTATATGCAACAACAAGCTATCAGAAAGAGAAATAAAGAAAACAATCCTATTTACACTTGTAAGAAAAAGGATGAAACACCTAAGGATAAACTTAACAAAGGAGAGAAGCGACTTGTACACTAAAAACTATAAGACTTCATTGAAAAATAAATGAAGACACAAGGAAATAGAAAGATAACCCATGCTCATGGGTTGGAAAAATTAACATTGTTAAAATGGCCCTATGACCTAAAGCAATTTACAGATTTAATGCAATTCCCACCAAAATCCCAATGGCATTCTTCATGGTAATAGAAAAAAGTCCTCAGATTTATACGGAACCAAAGACCCTGAATAACCAAAGCAATCCTCAGATAAAAAAGAACAAAGCCAGAACATCATACTCCCTGACTTCAAACTACATGACAAAGCTACAACATTTCCCCCACAAAAAAGTCTGGTATTGTCAGAAAAAGAGACACACAGACCAATGGAATGGAATTGAGAACCCACATATAAACCCACACACATATGGGCAACCAATTTTCAACAAATGAGCCAAAAACATACAATGGAGAAGAGAAACACTGCTTCAGTAAATGGTGCTGGGAAAACTGGAAGCCACACGCAGAAGAATAAAACTAGGATGCTATCTGACACCATACATAAAAATTAACTGAAAATAGGTTACAGACTTCAACATAAGAGCTAAAGCTATAAAATACATATAAGAAAACAGAGGCACTAAACTCAGAGGGGGCTTTGTGAACTTGAACCCAAAAGCAAGAAAAGTAAAAGAAAAATGATAAATAAAAACTTGGTCTACATCAAACTAAAAGGCTTTTGCATATCAAAAGACGCCATCAACAAAACAAAATGGCAACCAACAGAAAGAGAAGGTATTTGCAAATGATAACCTCCAATAAGGGTCAGTGTCCGAAATATCAAAATATATTAAAAACTCAAACTGAAACGGGATAGTAAGACACTAGGGCAATTCCTTGGCAAGTAGTATAATGGACACTAAGACAATATAATTTAAAAAGACCAAATAGTCTGAGTAATTTACAGCCAGTTAATGGATCACGAGGTTTTATATCCCCAACCAAGGACATTAAGGAGCAAATGCTCTGCATGTTCCAGACTGGCCTGGGACAGAATGGCCTCAGTCCCAGCCAGTGCCTCTTCACTGATGTTCTTGAGGATGTTCTTTGAAAATAAAAGTAACCTGCCCTGACTGGTGTGGCTCAATGAGTTGGGAGTCCTCCCGCAAACCAAAAGGTCATCAGTTTTGTTACAGAACAGACCGGGGGGGTGGGGGACTGAGTGATATAAAAGACCCCCTTTTTCCCTGGGGTTCCTCCCCCATACTAGGTTCGCTTTGCCTGTTGCCTGAGGAAAGATATCTCTCAATGCCAGAGATTGGTGAAAAGGAAAGGAATTATTATTTATCTAAAAGTTATACAGACTATACCCACAAATGCACACAGTCCTTCCTTCTCCCTCTGCCCAGTCTGGGGTACCGTATCTCAGGAAAGAAGTCTGTGGGTCAGGGTCCCAGCAGCATCCACGTGTCGAAAAGGGAACACTTCCAAGGCCACACGGTCCTGACTCTCGCCCAAGCCACGTGGTCCCCACTCCACCAAAGCTGTGTGGAGCCAACAAGACACCCAAGCCACATGGTCCCCGAAAAGATGCCTGGCCCCAAAAAAGAGACACCAAATGACTGCCTTGCCTGGGTTTAAACCCCAGCGCCAATCTTCCTCTGCAGCCCCATTTCCAACTCCTCCACAATTGGCCACAGCTGCCAGCATTCCAAGCAGGTTTGGCCCTGTGGTGTGGAGCCAATTATCTCCAAGCTCTTCTGGACCCCATTACAAATCCCTATTTGGGGCCCCCCTTTTGGCTGTATCCTGTTACAGTTTGATTCTTGGTCAGGGCACATGTCTGGGTTGCCAGCCAGGTTGCCCACTGTCAATGTGAGAGGATCAATGGACGTTTTCTCTCAGACATTGATGTTTCTTCCTCCATCTCTTGCTCCCTCCCTTCCCCTCTCTCTAAAATATAAATAAAATCTTTAAAACAAAAGAAAATAAAACTAATCAGAACATAACCCCTGACCCCTTTATAGGCACATTTTGATGAATTAACATATTGAAGGACATACCTGAAAAGTTAATGAATATTCCATTAAGACCCTCCCCTGAGGCTTCTCCTAAGATTCTGGCCAGCCAAAGATATAAAGCCTCAAGACAAGGGATGCACAGCGCACTTTTGCTAGAGCACACACATACCTCGTATCTCTTCTATCTTTCTCTTAAACTCCAAGGGAGCCCACAAGACTTGCAACCGGGAGAGCATACCTCCTGAACCTGTCTCCAAGTCCCCCTTTTTCTCCTTCTCTCTCCTGTTTCTTCTTCTACCTTAAGCTCTTCCTTTGTTTCACTGCCCCCAGTTTTAATAAACATAATCTCAAAATCACCTGGACTTGTGTGGTGAATTCTTTCCCACATGAAGTCAAAAGCCCACACACTACCAGCAGGCCCAAGACAGACCTGCTCCAGGCCCAGGCCCAGGCCCAAACCCAGTCGGGTAACAGTTTGGGGACTCAGAGGAGACTTAGGCTCGTTTTCTCTTCTTTACTTCTTTCTCATGCATCTTTCTCATCTGCAAAGCATTCTTCTGCAAAACATGGAAACACAATCAAGCTGCAATATACATGTATTATATCTATTTTTCAGGGAACAGAAGAACATATTGTTACATCATGGAAATGCAATTAACACAACAGAACAAACAAGTATATCTTCAACAAACGAACTGCAAGGAAAAAAGTAGAGTGTACAAATCTGTAAATTAACAGAGAAAAGGTTATGGGCCTAATTTAAACAAATAAACTGTAAGACAATTGGGGAAATCTGAACACAGATGGGATATTTTATGATATTTTGAAATTCTTTTTAACTTTGTTATTATGATAATGATGTATCTTTTAAAAACAAAATATATGCCCTGACTGGTGTAGCTCAGTGGATTGAGTGCAGGCAAACCAGAAGAGTCCCTGGTTCGATTTCCAGTCAGGGCACATGCCTGGGTTGCAGGCCAGGTCCCATTACGGGGCGTGTGAGAGGCAACCACACACTGATGTTTCTCTCCCTCTCTTTCTCCTTCCCTTCCCCTCTCTCTAAAAATAAATAAACAAAATCCTTTAAAAAACAAAATATATAATACAAGTAAATTGTATAAAGTTAGTATTTTTTTCAAAATTGTCAGAATTCCATGAATTTTACCTTATGTTTATATTTTCATAATATAAAGTCCATTTACAAGGCAAAATCATCTGTGTTAATAGTTTTTTTCTTTTTCTTTAATTTTTTATTGTTATTCAATTACAGTTGTGTGCCTTTTCTCCCCATCCCTCCACCCCACCACATCCAAACCCCCCTCCCTCCCCCACCTCCACCCTCCCCCTTGATTTTGTCCATGTGTCCTTTACAGTAGTTCCTGTAATCCCCTCTCCTCACTGTCCCCTCCCCACTCCCCCCTGCCCATTGTTAGATTGTTCTTAACTTCAATGTCTCTGGTTATATTTTCTTTCCTTTTTTTTTTCTACTTATTATGTTCCAGTTAAAGGTGAGATCATATGGTATTTGTCCCTCACTGTCTGGCTTATTTCACTTAACATAATGCTCTCCAGTTCCATCCATGCTGTTGCATAATGGAATTCTACACAGCAGAGAGAAAGAAGGAGCTTACACCCTTTGCAACAGCATGTGTTAATAGTTTTTAATGTAATTCTTTGATAACTTTTCCTGTTACTTACATTATTATTGTGCTAGCCAAGGTTCTATTTCTTTAGAGTCAACTTTTGTTAATTTATATGTAATGCTCACAGAAACAAAGTATTCATTAGAATTTTTCTCAGAGAATAAAATAAATAAGACTACTCTCTATAGAATGTAAGACTGTTAGCCAACCTGACTGTAGGAAGAACAATGCCTGACAAAAGACTGTTTATAAGTGACCAATTTCTTGGTTACATCTGAAAGAAAACGAGGGGAGAGAGGAAGAAAGAGAGTAGAGGTGAGAAAGAGGAAGGTGGCCATGGCTATGCCGTATGTAATGAAACCGTTCCCCATTACGCGTGAGATGAGCAGAAATCATCTACATCAAATAAAAGGCTTGGTAATAATATGTAACACCTGGTCCTCGCTTACAATGCGCCAGCTTTTCTAAGCGCTGTACACATATTAGCTCATTCGAACTTTGTTACAACTCTATGAGGTAAGAATGATTACCACTGTTTGCAAAATGAGGAAACTGAGGCACAGAAACGTGAAATATTTTTCCCAGGTGATGCGACCAGAGTGGTAAAAAGTGGAGTCAGGCCTAAAATCCAGGACGGAAGGTGAGTGGCTCCGGGGACTGCTTTCTTTAGCCACTACACTGCAGGACGTGGTCCGGGACACTACTGCCCACGGCAAACACAGCCAGCAGCCTGTTTGAACACATTTTTTCCGGATTGGCAGGGGCGGGGTGGGGGCGCTGGTCTGCGTGGGGTTGTGCGGTTGGCTGCGGGGTCTGGAGGGAGCGCCAGGGACCTGGAGTGGGGCAGGGGGACCGGGCCCGCGCCATAGCGGGCGCTGCGGGAGAGGACGCGGCGCCGGGTCGCCTGCAGCCGAGGTCCGGGCCGCGCCGGGACTCACCCGCCCTCGGAGGGCCAAGAGCTGCGCCCCGCTGGAAGCTGGGAGACTGCCGCAGCCGTCAGCTGCTTGCAGCGAGGGGAAGCACGAAGCCCTGGCCTGGAGGACGACGAGGAGGAAGAAGGGGAAGTGGCTGGCCCACCGCGCTCTTGTCCGTGGCGTACAGGTACAATAGGCAGCACCCCGTCCGTGAGCGCAGCCATCAGCGCAGCCCACCTTTTGTTATTGACAACTAAGAAAAGTTGCTACATTTTTAAAAGGTTATAAAAATAAGAAGAGAATAAGGAGTAATGTATGTGCCTACAAAACTTTAAAAAGCTGACCAGCCCGTGATCTAGTGGCTTGTGGTGATGCAGTAGCTCCGGCGTGGAAAACCGGCAGGTGGCACTAGGGGTTCAGAACAGCCTACACCCACACCAGGGTGTGGATGCTGGACGAACAGGCGCAAAATCGCAAAGCGTGGGAACGTCTGTGGGTTGTCAAGAAAATAGAAGTGGCATTTGAACCAAAATCAACCAAATCTCTGAGAGGAGGAAGCTACAACTGATACAGGATAGATAGATGGTAGATAAAGAGATAAATAGGTAGATAGATATTTGTCAGAAATTAGGTCTCTGTATGAGTTTCAAAATTATTTGTGTAAAGTATTTCACAGTACTAAATTATTTTAACATCCATATTTTTAGTTACAAACCTCAATAAATGTATATTTTACCTCATTTTTAATTTGATTTGTCAGAAAGTTGTATATTTTATTTCTTTCAAAGGTACAGTTGTTGGAATTAATCAATTCTACATATTTTATCATTCGTTATTTTCTTACTAATTTACATTTTCTTTAGTTTTTTTCTAACTTCATTCGTTTCTTTTTTAAAGAACTCCAGAACTTAATCTATACATTTACCACTATGTACAGCTATGGTTACTTCCAAAATACCTAAGGTGTGAGGGAGAGGGAGAATTGTGATGCTTTTTTAAAAATTATTAATGATGCAGCAGGGTAGACAATGTTCACAAAATAGCTACTGAGAAATACAAAGAATATAGATACTAGAAAACAAACAAATTCCAGTCAATGACTTTAAAACAATATATAGCAAATGAAAGTATATGATTTTATGAATGTTCTTCAAAGTAAGAAGGGACAGGAGGCGGACACAGAAAAAACAGACGAGCCATGGGTTGGTAATTGTTGCTGCTGGGTGATGTCTGTATGGGAGCTCTTCATACGAATCTCTCTGCTTTTATAGATGGCTGAGATTATTCATAATTTTCAAATTTTTAATTAAGCTTTAAAACTGACTAAATAAAGTTCTAAATTTCCAGCTTGGCAAAATTTGGTGCAGTTGCAAGACAAGTTTAATAAATTGAATATTGTTTTCTCAGTGTAGAAACAAAGGTCCACAACTAAATTTGTGCCTGGTAATTTTGACCAAACACCATAGCACCTCCCAGCCCCCACCCTCTATCAGGGTTTGGGATTTCACCCTACTCACAAGCCAATAACAATGTTACTATTTTATGAATATTGGCAGAAGACACGAAACTCCTAGGTCGTAGAAGAGGATGTTATTACTGACGGCACAGCTCGCAGCATGAGCGTGGGATCCTTGCAGCGGGTCCCGGGGGAGATGTGCAGAGGCCCAGGGGATGTCCTCCATGCGGTGGGACTGTGATGCAGATGCGGGACTCTGAGCTTAGGAATTCCCCACCATCATGGTGAGTGGTAAGAAAGCCTGCACTTTGAACCCACATGTCCCCCTGACCCAGACTCAAAGGTTATAAATTCTTCGACAATGTTGTTTGATCTATACCCTCACTCAGTTCTTCTCCCTATCCAATAATCTTGAAGCAAATGCCTTACTTTATATAATTCCAACCCTCAAGGTTGCTCACTGTAAACACAACCCTGAGGAGTGGCATGGGTAAAGAGCAATTTTGGCGTACCCAGCAAAAATGTGCAGGGATGCTCAGGGCCCATGGAAGATTGCAGGCTCCGTCAGTCCCCCATTATCCTTACATGTCTTGGATTCCCAAGAACTTGCACAAAAGTGTGTCAGTCTTTTGGCCACTCCGATTAATTTAACCAACAGAGTTGTTCTGTCCAGTCTGTTCAGTTGGTCTCGTACAGCATTTAAGTAAGGCTATCATCAGCAGGATTCCAAACAATGAGATGAACCTAACCTGCAATATTGATCTCAAACATGCCTTCCAGGGTCCTGGACTCACACAGCTGTCTCAGAGGAGAGCAGGGGACTTTATTTCAGACAGTCGGGGTGCAGTCCAGTCTAAGGCTGGTCCATTATCCATTACAATACACACAAGGGAGTTTATACTGATCTGATGATCTTTAATGTCATTGCCAATAATTACAGGAGGCAATGAATGGGACAGAAACAACCTCCATCCCCAATGGAGAAACACTCTGTGGCCCATTCCCAACCATATACAAACACGTAACCCAAAAGGCACAGAGAACTTCTTTGGATTTGTCATTAAACTTGATTTGGACCAACATTGTTACATTAGTTTGGTTAAGTCACATGGGCAGTGTCACTGAGTGGTGGTTCCCTCCTTTTCCACACATGGCATAACTTAAGACGTCTCAAGCATCAGAGAAGCATGCAAATTTGTAACAGTCACAATGAGATAAAGTTGTGAAAGTCCACGTGTTTGTACCTGTTTAAAGGGGGCCCAAGCTGGGAACTGCTGTTGATGGCATCAGGGACAACAGAATAATCTGGGCTCAGCCATGTCCACAGATTGTCAGGTGCAGTGCCTGTTTGACAAGTGGCAGTGTTGGGACGAGGCAACAAAGATATTAATTTTACACCTGGGGCCTAAGGTGTTCCCACCACAGGTGCCAGGGTGGTTTTGTCTATCTGCCAGCAGTCTTCCAAGTGTTGGACCAGATAGCAGGGCAGACTGCTAAACCGTTGTCAGTATATCAAAAGTCAGTAAAAAATATAAGTTTCATTGCAAGGAGCATTGGACAGAGTTATAAGAATGGCCTTGAGTTCTGCCCACTGAGTGGACAGTCACAGCAGCGTTCAGGACGGCAGCCCAGTGGACACTAAGAGGCTTCAACTCAGCAAAACCATCAGTGAACGAGGCCCAGGCAGGTTCACAGGTGAACCTCTGTGAATGGAGGGCCCCACTGAGCCAGTGGCTTTACTTTAGGATGATAAGGCAGAAAAACTTCCACCAAAGCAACAGCTGCCACTTTTTCATATAAACTGAGATGCTGCTGGGACCACGCCACTGCATCCTTGAATATTCCATTTACATTTGACAAGTGAGATATGTTGGGCCTTTTCCTTATTAGTTGTCAAGTCTAAGCTGATGTACCCCAAAATGACGAGGCTGCAGGGTCTCTGTGGGTCAAGTGTTCACCTTCACCATCTGGGTAAGAGATGTAGTTAGTGTCTGATTCCAGAAGGTGGCAGTATTGTATTAGGAAATTGACTCTGTGTTTGGCAACAGTGAAGTCTTGAACTAAAGCTGTGATATTGGGTCCTTTTCAAATTTTACATTCTTTTTCCTAGACCCTGGAGAAGAGGATCAAGGTTACCTCTCTACAAGAATGGAGGAGAAGCTGGACTTCACGAACATTCATAGTACAATGATGTACAACTTAAGTATCAATTTAAAATTCAGCATTAAAAAAACACAATGATATATTTACTCTGCCCAAAAGGACCTCCCTACAAGGTCACTTTAACTTGTTCCCGAAACCCAAGCAGTTTAAATTTGGACACGCGCCACCACCCTAGCAAATAGCAGGGTTCTGAAACTTAGTGTTATCGATATGTGTTTGGCTGGGTAATTGTTTGTTTGCGGAGGCGTTCGGTGCACTCTGACATGTTTAGCAGCATCCCTGCTTCTACCCAACCAATGCCAGTAAGTGACAATTGTGACAATTAAACATGTCTCCAAACATTGTCAAATATCCTTGAGGTGGGGGCTAGGGAGGTTGAATTTCCCTTATTGAGAACCACTGCCCCGTGGGATAATGGACCAGTGGACCAAGAAGCCTAACACATATATTAAGGGCTAAAGTTGCTGACAGGTTGGAAATTAGAACGGATGCAGATGGAGGAAGAAGATAGGTTGTGGAGGATGGCCTTTTTTTACATTCAGTATTATTTGTAATAGTTTCAGGGACACTACACAGTGGTCAGAAAATCACATTTCACAAAGTACTCCCGCTCCTCAGTCTTTCCAGTACCCACCTGGCACCATAACTAGTTATTACAATACTGCTGACTATATTCCCTATACTGTACTTTATATCCCTGTAACTTCTATAACTGCCAATTTGTATTTCTTAATCCCTTCATTTTTTTCACCCAGTACCTCAAACTCCCTCGCCTCTGGCAAACATCAGTCTGTCCTCTGTATCTATGAGTCTGTTTCAATTTTGTTTACTTTTGACTGACTTATTTCACTTAGCATAAAACCGTCTACGCCCATCCATGCAGTAAGAAATGGTAAGATTTCATTCTTTTTTATGGCCAATATGTGTGTGTGTGTGTGTGTATATATATCTATATGAAATATACATATAGATAGATATATCTATACTAAAATATAGATATATGTAGATATATAGCTCACCACTTTTTTATCCACTCGCCTATTGATGGGCACATAGGATGCTTCCATATCTTGGCTATGGTAAATAATGCTGCAATGAACACAGGGGTGCATATATAGGGGTAAGCAAAAGTAGGTAAATCACCAGCCATCACTACCTAAAAGATGAATCATAAGTAAAGATATGAAATAATAATAACACAAAGAATACAAATAAATACTACAATAATTAATACATAAATAATAATACAAGAATAAACTCTCAGTTTCACGTACACAAAACTGTAAACCTACTTTGCCCACCCCTCTATTCTTTTGAATTAGTGTTTCGGATTTCTTTGCATATATATCTAGAAGTAGAATCGCTGGGTCACAAGGCAGTTTCATTCTTAGCTTTTTGAAAACCCTCCATACTGTTTCCCACAGTGGCTGCACCAATCTGCATTCCTACCCACAATGCACCAGGGTTCCCTTTTCTCCACATCCTCGCCAACACTTGTCATTTGTTGACTTATTGATGATAGCCATTCTGACAGCTGTGAGGTAATATACTCACTGTGGTATGTATTCATTTGCATTTCTCTGATGATTACTGATGTCGAGCATTTTCTTATATGTCTATTGGTCATCTTTATGTCCTCTATTTTTGAATTGAATAGAAGTCTCTACTCAGGTCCTCTGCCCATTTTTTAATTAGATTGTTTCTGGTTTTAGTGTTGACTTGTATGAGTTCTCTGTAAATGTATCATTGGTGAATATGTTCTCTCATTCAGTATGTTGTCTTTTTGTTTTGTTGATGGTTTTCTTTACTATACAAGACTTTTTAGTTTGATGTAGTCCCATTAGTTTATTTTTTCTTTTGTTTATCTTGCCTGAGGAGATATATCAGAAAAAATATCACTAAAAGAAATGTCAGACATTTTACTGCCTGTATTTTCTTCTAGGAGTTTTGTGGCTTCAAGTCTTACATTTAAGTCTTTAATTCATTTTGAGTTTAATTTTGTATATTATGTAAGAAGGTGGTTTAATTTGGGTTTTTGTATGTATCTGTCCAATTTTCCCAACATCATTTATTGAATAGACTGTCTTTACCCCATTGTATGTTCCTACCTCATTTGTTATATATTAATTGCCCATATAAGTGTGGGTTTATTTCTGAGCTCTTGATTCTGTTCCATTGATCTCTATGTCTGTCTTTATGCTGGCACCATGCTGTTTTGATTACGAAAGCCTATCAGTATAGGTTAATATCAAGTAATGTGTGATATCTCCAACTCTGTTCTTTCTTAAGACTGATGTGGCTATTCAGGGTCTTTTGTAGTTCCATATAAATTTTTGGATTATTTGTTGTACTTCTGTGAAATATGCCATTAGTACTTTGAAAGTACATTGAATCTATAGCTTGCTTTTTTGTAATGCAGACATTTTAACGATGTTAATGCTTCCTATCCATGAGCATGGTATAATCCCATTTATTTATATCTTATTTAGTTTCTTTCTTTAGTGTCCCATAATTTACTGACTACAGGTTTATTATTTCCCTGATTAAATGTATTCTTAGATTGATTTAATGCAATTGCAAATGGGATTGTTTCTCAGTTCCTCTTTTTTCTTTTTTAAAAATAATTTTTATTGTTGTTCAGTTACAGTTGTCCCCATTTTTGCCCCATTATTCTTCCTTGCTCTACCCACCCCCAACTTCCCACATTCAATCCTCCTCCACATTGTCCTTGTCCACGGGTCCCACATGTATATATGACCTCCCACCCTCAATCCTACCCCCATTGGATTTGTCCTTGTGTACCCTTTATACATGTTCCCTGATGGCCCTTCCCCTATTTTCCCCCATTATCCCTGTGCCCCCTCCCCTCTGGCCACTGTCAGTTTGTTCTTTATTTCCATGTCTCTGGTTATATTTTGCTTGCTTCCTTGTTTTGTTGATTAGGTTCCACTTATAGGTGAGGTGATGTGGTATTTGTCATTCATCACTTAGCTTATTTCAATTAGCATAATGCTCTTCAGTTCCATCCATGCTAATGGTGAAGGATAGGAGCTCCTTCTTTCTTTCTGCTGCACAGAATTTCATTGTGTAAATGTACCACAGTTTTTTGATCCACTCATTTGCTGATAGGCACTTAGGTTGCTTCCAGCACTTGGCTATTGTAAATTGTGCTGCTATGAACATTGAGATACATAGGTTCTTCTGGATTGGTGTTTCAGGGTTCTTAGGGTATAATCCCAGTAGTGGAATTGCTGGGTCAAAAGGCAGTTCCATTTATAGTTTTCTGAGCAAATTCCATACTGTTTTCCACAGTGGCTGCACCAGTCTGCATTCCTGCCCACAGTGGTCTATGGATCCCTTTTCTCCACAACCTTGCCAGCACTTGTTTCTTGATTTGTTTATGATGGCCATTCTCACCTGTGTGAAGTGGTATCTCATTGTGGTTTAATATGCATCTCTCTGATGAGTAGTGATGTCGAGCATCCTTTCACATGTCTAAGGGCCCTCTGTATGTCCTCCTTGGAGAAGTGTCTGTTCAGATCCTTTACTCATTTTTTAATTGGATCATTTGTCTTCGTGGAGTGGAGTCATGGGAGTTCTTCATATATTTTGGAGATCAAACCCTTGTCCGAGGTATCATTGACAAATACATTTTCCCATATGGTTGGTTCCCTTTTCATAATGCTGATATTTTCTTTAGCCATACAGAAGCTTTTTATTTTGATGTAGTCACATCTGTTTATTCTTTCTTTTATATCCCTTGCCCTAGAGGATATATTGGTAAAAATACTGCTGCATGGAGTATCTGAAATTTTCCTGCCTATGTTCTCCTCCAGGACTTTTATGGTGTCACAACTTATATATAAGTCTCTAATCCATCTTGAGTTTATTTTTGTGTATGGTGTAAGTTGGTGGTTGAGTTTCATTTTTTTGCATGTAGCTGTCCAGGTCTCCCAGCACTATTTGTTGAAGAGGCTATGTTTACCCCATTCTATGCTCCTTCCCCCTTTGTCAAATATTAATTGACTGTTGGAAACCACGCTGCCTGGTTTCAGAAACTGTAACCCTTTGAGAGATCAGCCACCTTTTCTCCCCAAGCAGATCATGTCTTGGTAGACTTGTTCTTATCCATGGCGGACAGGGGGAGGGGGGTGCTCTGCGGGCAGAGCTCCCCCACATCTGGCACCCGAACAGGAACTGAGGATTTGGGACCCGCTTCAACCAGAGGCTACGAGCCATCATCACAGACGGCACACCAAAGAGGACGGAAATCAGCGCTTTTGTCCCCCCAGGGACAGGGGCCTCTCTTGGTAAGGCCCCCAGGTGTGTTACAGATAAGAGGAAAGGTTTCTGTCATGCTCACACTTGAGTGGTTTTCTTCTCATTTCTTTTCCCTGCACCCTCCTCCATGAATAGGAGTCTTGTTTTCTCTCTCCCAAGAATTTGCTGCATTTCGCAGGCACAGGTCGAGTATTCAAAGGCCACTAGGGCACTCACCACTAGAAAACACCCTTGAGAGGATTAGCTGGAATGTGGACCAGGTGAGAACACTAGGTTTCCCACCAGCTGCAAGCAAAAGTCCATGCAAGGAGAGGCACACTGTAAAAGCATTCACAGTCCCATCCCCTGCAGCACCATCCCCACCTAGGTTTAGGCTTGGGGAGGAGAAAGCAAAGACTTTCCTTTTAATCAGCTTTAAAAACAGCAACTAGTTACAGGGCTATTTACAAGTATCTCAGCAAATTCTTTCTTTCAAGCTGCCTCTTGCAGTCCTTTTCCCCTCCATCTACCTGCATAAGGAAAGTGGATAGTGAAAAACTGGTTTTGAAATCGCCACAAGTGTGAGAGGAATTTCAGAAAAGGTTCTGAAATCGCCACAAGTGTGAGAGGAATTTCAGAAAAGGTTCTTTTATTTGTTAAAAAATTTTCTTTAAAGGTTTCTACAAATCCTCTACCATGGGGAACGGGCTCTCTAAGGAACAGGAGCAATGTTTTAAGCTAATTCAGCAGCTTTTTAAGGCTACTTGATGTCTCCCAGATAAGAGATCTTTAGATTTGGAAATATAGGAAAAGCAGGGCAGAGCAGCCCTCATAATCAGGAAAGCTTAGACAAAAAGAGAAGGGACCAATGAGCACCAGCTGGGCCATTCCCCTGGGTTGCCCCAGCTGTGGCAGGGGTCACGGCCACGCCCAGTGAGCCCAGCCTGGGCGCCAGCTCACTCACTAGCAGCACAGCAGGGCCAGGTCTTTCTGCCAGGATAAGCAGCAGCAGCAGAGGGGGGGTTGGTCCCCCTCACATCCCCTCCTCCCCATGCACTCAGGAGCAACCTTCCCCATTCCCAGCACCAGGTGCGAGTCCTGGCCTGCTGGGTCTGCCCCTGAGGCACAGTTCCACATAGCGCCTAGCAGCAGACTCAGAACTGGAGCAAGACAGCACATCACAAAGGGGAGTTCCAGCCCGGTCATCTGAGGTAAGGGACAGCAGTCTCCCAGCTTTAGGAGGCTGCCAGTGTGCTTAATTTCCAGAAAGGGATTTCTATTTTGTTTGCATTTCTATAACTGGAATAGGGGGCATTTCTCAGCCCTGCAAAAGTGTGTAGACTCTTAAATGTTTTGGTCTGGATGGGCAAGTTGGATGAATTCAGCCTTACATCTTTCCCACTCCACTTAACATCTGGGGCAGGGACCTCCTCACTCAGTGGGGAATACAAATCACCCTACCACCTTTTCCTTAGCGGCCACTGTCCGGATTCAGACCTAAATTCTCCTAAATCCTTAAGTAATCAGGATAGACAGGAATTAGATTTAGTTAACCAATACCTTTCTTCCAGGCAGCACACTAGGGTAAACCAACAATTACCTGTCAGACTTTTTTGCTTCCCCACACTGGGGACACCTACTGGCTTAATCAGAAAGTTGTCGCCTCATTTAGAAATGATTGAATGGTTATTTTTATCCCATCAACCCCAGTGCACTATTACCACCTATATTACTGCACTATGTCAGCTTATTATCAAAGGCTGTGATAGAGTAATTCAGCTTTTTGCCCACAACCCAACTGTTACACATGTTCCACTCACCCAAGTGTATCTACAACAACTTTAGTCAATCTTTAGCATTTCAGTGTGCAGTCACTGATTTTGTAGGGGATCTTAATATTCATTTACCTTCTGATAAACTTCTCCAAAACCTCCCCACTCTTAATATCCTCATAGAGGAAAAATTCAGCACCACTCCTATTCCCAAAGCTAGAACCATCTTTAATGATGGTTCAGGAAAAGCAGGGAAAGCTGCTATTACCTGGAAAGAAGGGAATGAGTGGAAACATTTTCTTTCCAGAGGGCACTCTTCTACCCAATGGGCTGAAATTTTAGGGGCTATTCTTGCCCTCCAGCATTGGCCCAAAGAACCTCTTAACTTAGTTCGTGACTCTCATTATACTGTATATACACTCCTTCATATAGATCAGGCTCTATTAAAAGGATCCATTGAGCCTCAGTTACTAAGTCTATTTCTGCAAAGTCTTTTAGATAAAAGGCAGCAACCCTTATTTGTTACCCATATCCAATCTCATTCGGGCTTGCCTGGACCTATGGCAGAGGGTAGTTCTCGGGCTGATGCCCTTGTCAGCCTAGCAGTCACCTTTCAATCTGCGGTAATGTCTCATCAATTTTTTCACCAAAATAGTCAGGCCCTACGTAAAGAATTTAATATTCCATGGGCCCAAGCGAAACAGATTATCAGAATGTCCAGATTGTCAAGAGCTTTCAAAAGCACCCCCTACTCTTGGAATTAACCCTAGAGGGTTGCAACCTCGAATGATTTGGCAGACAGATGTTACTCACTACCCACCTTTTGGAAGATTGAAATATTTACATATATCTGTAGACACTCACTCAGGTGCTCTACATGCCACTCCTCTCACCAGGGAGTCAGCAAAGAATATTAGAGCTCATTGTCTCAAGGCCTTCAGCCACTTAGGCTGTCCACAAGAAATCAAGACTGATAATGGCCCAGGATACATTGCATAAACCACTCAGGCTTTCTTAGAAAAATGGGGAATTTGGCACAAAACAGGTATCCCCTATAACCCTATGGGCCAAGCAATTGTTAAAAGAGCTTACCAGACCTTTAAAACATTATTAAACAAACAAAAAATGGAGAATCAGGAAACATCACCCAGGAATTTAACCATGCTAGCAATGTATATATACAATTTTTTGAATTGTGATGATTATCTAAAGTCACCCATAAACAAACACTTTGTACAAAACAGGCCTGCAGGCCCAAACCCTTTGGTCTTGTACAAAGACCCATTAGTGGAAGGAAAGTGGAAAGACCCAGCTGAGCTATTGACTTGGGGAAGAGGGTGTGCTTGTGTTTCTTCTCCAGAAGGACCTTTGGAGCTGACTGCGAAGAGGGTGAAGCCATATCACAGAAAAGGCTTCCACGGTGGCGACCCACCTCTGCTCCATTGGACTCTCCCAATCCAGACCTCTCTAAGCTGTGTGTCACCTGCCTGAAGTGGAATTCCAGTCAGCATTCGTGGGCAGATATTCATCATCACCTACAGGCGTGTTCTCTACCAATCTCAAAGGATAAATTGATCAGCTCCAGCTTGAGCTCTACCAGCAGCTCAGTGACATCAAATGCCTAACTGAACAGAAAGTCTTCCAGACCCTCCATGATAATCTACAATGGCTGAACCCTAAGAACTGGTTCGATGGACTGAATTTACAAGTTTGGGACATGGCAGCCCTTGGGTGCCTCCTTGTCTTAATCCTTATTTGTGCTTTACGATGTATATGGCGGTTGTTTGCTCGAGATTGCATTCAGAAACAGCAAATAGTAGTTTTCACAGGCTTAACAACTACAATTGCATTCACAAAAAAAAAAAAGGGGGAGATGTTGGGAACCACTCTGCCTGGTTCAGAAACTGTAACCCCTCATGGCTAAAGCTGAGTAAAGGACCTAGGGATCATAAGCCACTAAGGAGACAAAGCTTATCTTCCTTTTAGGAGTGACACCTTTGCCCCCTTTCACTTCACCCTGCTTGGCCCGGACGGATGACTGGTTAGCCAATAACAGGTACAGTTCCTCAAGGGAGGAATGACCTAAGACAGGCACAGTCACAGAGGGGCCCTCAGGGAAGGGCTTAGGGGGCTACAGAAAAAGGGGGTGATGGACCCTCACCCCTCAGCTTTGACATAGCCTGAGTCCTTGTTTTGTCTATGAGAAGTCTTCTAATCTCTTGGCTGCCTTGCTTCCCATTGCCTGACTTAAGCCTGAAACAATGCCAGAGGTGGGTGTGGCCCTGTTCTGGAAAGGGCATGATCCCCAGGGCAATCAAGCCTAGAAAGAATGCATAAAATCCTATGAAACCTACTTTGCTAATACCCTCAATTTGAATGATAAGGGTCCAAGCATGAAATGAGTTTGTTTCCCAAAGTTTTATGGCCCTCTGATCCTGACTCAAAATAAGCCCTCAGAGTTCTTTGAATGTTATCTATTGTTTGGTCATGACTGCCTGACAATGATTGATGAGCTTCATGTATACACCCTGTATTCTTATGCAAGTTAAACCCAATAAAAGCCCATTGAGGAACAGGCTTCTGGCCCTTCTCCTTTGAGAGATCAGCCACCTTTCCTCCCCAAGCAGATCGTGTCTTGGTAGACTTATTCTTATCAATGGTGGACAGGGGTGGGGGTGCTGTGTGGGCAGAGCCCCCCCACAAATGACCATAAAGACATGGGTTTATTTCTTGGCTCTGTTTTCTGTTCCATTGATCTATGTGTCTGCTCTTATGCCAGTACCAAGCTGTTTTGATTACAGTGGTCTTGTAATATAGTTTGATATCAGGTATTGTGATCCCTAATACTTTTTCTTCTTTCTCAGAATTGCTGAGGCTGTTTGGGGTAATTTATGGTTCCATATAAATTTTCAAAATGGTTGTTCTGTACCTGTAAAATATGTTTGATATTTTAAAAGAGATTGCACTGAATCTATAAATTGCTTTGGGTAGTATGTACATTTTGATGATGTTAATTCTTCCAATCCATGAACACAGTATATGCTTCCATTTATTTGTGTCTTCCTTAATTTCTTCATTGTTGTGTAGTTCTCTGAATATAGGTCTTTTACCTCATTGGTTAGGTTTATTCTTAGGTACTTTATTTTTGTTGTTGCTAAAGCAAATGGGATTTTTTTTTTCCTGACTTCTATTTCTGATATGTCATTGTTGGTATACAAAAATGCCTTCAATTTCTGAATATTGACTTTGTATCCCGCTATTTTGCCAAGTTCTCTTATTAGGTCAAGTAATTTTTTGGTGGAGTCTACAGGGTTTTCTACATACACTATCATGTCATCTGCAAACAATGACAGTTTTGCTTCCTCCTTTCCAATTTGGATACCTTTTATTTCTTTTTCTTGTCTGATCACTGTGACTATAACTTCCCATACTATGTTGAATATAAGTGGTGAAAGTAAACACCTTTGTCTTATTCCTAATCTTAGAAAGAAAGCTTTTAGTTTTTGCCTGTTGAGTATTATGTTGGCTGTATGTTTCTCATATATGGCCTTTATTTTGTTGAGGTATGTTCCCTCTACTCCAACTTTGCTGAGTGTTTTTATCATAATTGGGTGCTGTACCTTATCAAATGCTTTTTCTGCATCTATTAATATGATCATGTGATTTTTGTCTTTCCTTTTGTTTATGTGATGTATTATGTTTATTGATTTGTGAATATTGGACCATCCTTACATCCTTAGGATGAATCCCACTTGATCATAGTTTATGATCTTTTTAATTAATTGGTGGATGCAGTTTGCCAATAGTCCAGTAATATTGACCTTTAGTTTTTTTTGTGTGTGTGTGTTTCTATCCAGTTTTGGGATTAGGATGATGCTGGCCTCAAAAACAGTTTGGAGCCATCTGTCTTCTTGGGTTTTTTGGAATAGTCTAAGAAGGATAGCGGTGAGCTCTTCCTTACGTGTTTTGTAAAATTCTCCTGTGAAAACATCCAGACCAGGGCTTTTGTGTGTTGGGAGTATGTTGACTACTACTTCAATTTTACTAGCTGTTAGTCTGTTCAGGCTTTCTGCTCCTTCTTGATTCAGTTTTGGAAGATTATATGTTTCTAGAAATTTGTCCATTTCACCCAAGTTTTCAAATTTCTTGGCATATAGTTGTTTTTAGTAATTTCTTACAATCCTTTATATTTCTTTGGTATCAGTTTTAATTTCTCCCCTTTCATTTCTGAATTTATTTATTTGGGTCCTCTCTCTCTTTTTTTCTTGATGAGTCTGCTTAAAGGCTTGTCAATTTTGTTTATGTTTTCAAAGAACCAACTCCTGGATTTATTGATCCTTTGAGTTGTTCTTTTAGTCTCTATATCATTTAATTCTTCTCTAATCATGATTACTTCCTTCCTTCTACTCACCCTGGGCTTTGCTTCTTGTTGTTCCTGCAGTTCTTGCATCTGTAGGGTTAGGTTGTTTATTGAAATATTTCTATCTTTTTTAGGTAGCCCTGTATTGCTATGAACTTCCCTCTCAGGGCTGCCTTCACTGTGTCCCATGGTTTTGGGCTGTTGTGTGTTCATTTTCATTTGTTTCCAGAAACTTTTTGATTTCTTCCTTGATCTCATTCTTAACCCATTCATTGTTTAATAGTATGTTATTCAGTCATCTGGAATTTGAATGTTTCTAATTTCTTTCCTTGAGATTGGGTTATAGTTTCAAGCCCTTGTGGTCCAAGAAAATGCTTGATATGATTTCAATTTTCTATAATTTGTCCAGGCTTGTTTTTTGTCCTATCATGCAGTCTATCTTTGAAAATATTCCATGCGCAATTGAAAAGAATGTGTATTTTGCTTCTTTGGGTTGAAAGTTTCTACATATATATCAGTTAAGTCCATTTGATCTAGGGCATTGTTCAATGCCATAATATCCTTGTTGACATTTTGTTTGGAAGATCTATCCATTGTTGACAGTGGGGTGTTAAAATCCCCTAGTATAAGTGTGTTGCTGTTTATATCTTTCTTGAAAGATTCCCAACATATTTCAAGATTCTCCAACATATTTCATATGTTGGGTGCATATATGTTTACAATGCTTATGTCTTCTTGATGGATTCTTGTGTATCATGAAGTGTTCTTCTGTGTCTCTTTTTATGGCTTTTGTTTTGAAGTCTATTTTGTCTGATATGAGTATTGCTACCCAGGTTTTTTTTCCCCTTTCCATGTGCTTGGAATATTTTTTTCCAACCCTTCACTTTCAGTCTGTGTAGGTCTTTTGTTCTGAGGTGGGTCTCTTGTGGGCAACATATGTGTGGGTCATGTTTTCTTATCAACTCAGCTACGCTATGTCTTTTGGTTGGAGCATTTAATCCATTTACATTTAAGGTTATTATTGATAGGTACTTATTCCTTGCCATTTTACTTCCTTCTTACCTGTGTTCCTCTCTCTCTCACCCATTTTCTTCCTTTTCTTAAAGGAGTCCCTTTAGCATATCTTGCAGTGGTGTTTGGTGGCAGTGTATTGTTTCAGCCTTCTTTTGCCTGGGAAACTAGTTATTTCCCCTTCCATTTTAAATGAGAGCCCTGTTGGGCAGAATAGTCTTGGTTGCTGGCATTTATTTTTCATTACTTGGAATATTTCTTGCCATTCTCTCCTGGCTTGTAGTGTTTCTATTGAGAAATCATCTGCTATGCTTATCAGGACTCCCTTGAATGTGACTTCCTGATTCTCCCTTGCTGCCTTTCAGATTCTCTCTTTGTTTTTAAAATTTGCCATTTTAATTATGATGTGTTTTGGAGTGGGCAGAATGGGAGAATGAAAAGGCAGAATGAAAAAGGAAAAAAATTATACAAGCAGAGACAGGGCAAAATTAAAATCTGAGCCAAAAAAAAAAAGAGAGGGTCCCTCTTGACTGGGACCCTCTGTGCTTCCTGGACTTGTGTGACTTTTTATGTCATCAAATTAGGGATATTTTCCATCATTATTTTTTCAAAAACATTTTCTATTCCTTACTCCTCTTCTTCTACTTCTGGTATCCCTATTATATGAATATTGTTACATTTTGTGTTGCACTGCAGCTCCCTTAAGCCTTCTTCATTCTTTTTTAGTCTTTTTTCCTTTTCTTGCTCTTTCTGGGTGTTTTTTTTCTACCTTGTCCTCCAGCTCACTGATTTGATCCTCTGTTTCATCTAGCCTGGTTTTGATTCCTTCTACTGTGTTCTTCAATTCAAAGATTGTATTATTCACTTCCTCCCAGCTCTTGTTGATAGTTTCTATGTCCTTCTTCATGCTGATGTAGTTCACAGTAAGTTTCTTGTAGCTTCCCAGGAGTTTTTGGTAATATTCACTAAGCTCATTGAGCTTCCTTATAACCATTGTTTTGAAATCAATATCTGATAGTTGCCTCTATTTCATTTAGCACTCTTTATGGGGATTCCTTCTTTTCTTTTGATGGGGGGTTGTTTCTTTGTCCTCCCAATTTTTGGGAGACTCTTCTTGTTTGCTTGTGCTTCTTAAATTGATCTGTTTTGACTCCCTGTCTTTGTGGTATAAACTTCTATTGTTGGAGACCTGTGTGATTCTATGGTACAGTCTCCTTGATCTCCTGAACTTGATACTCTTGGGATGCCCATTATACTGTCTATGTTGCCTCTCTGGATGTAATTGGGTTTTGATTGTTGTAGGGATATTCTTTGGTGGGTCCTTCCCTGTAGCTGATTCACTGAAGGTCATTCTACCCACCACATCTTGTATGCTGTTGTGCTGGTGCTGCCAGAACAAAACCACAAAGCCCAGGAAACAAACCCACACCCGCAAAAATAACTCCCACCCGTAGATCCACTCTCAAGAGCAAATGAACCAGTATTAGTAAGGGTGCAAAGAGACTAAGACTATTATAAGAAAGGAGAGTGAATATGAAATAACCTAGTGAAAGAAAAATGATTTTGAGACTGTAGACTAAGGAGGAGCACTAGTAAGAGTAGGGAATTGGAGCAATGCAAAGAGAGAAAGTAAAATTTACATCATAAAAAAGGGCATGAAGAAGCCAGGATGGAGTAAGAGATGGGAGGCATATAGTATTAGGTTTAAACAGAAATTAAAATAAAATAAAGTGAGAGAGAGAAATAAAAAGGAAAAAAAGTAAATACATAATTTAAAAAATAGGGATCAAACTGGAGCACAAGATCCACCACAGAACTATCAACAACAAATGAGCTAAAATTAATATAGGTGGGATGGGAATAAAAAGGAAAAAAGAAAGAAAAACTTAAGAGGTGTCTACAGGAAAGAGAAGTGATTTTGATATAATAAAGGGAGAGGGAATACTAAGAGTGAGGAATGAAAACCAGGCTAAAAGAGAGGGAAAAATTAAAATTTGAGGTGAGAGAAAAAGAAAAAAGAAATAAAAGGCAGAATGAAAAAGGAAAAAAATTATACAAGCAGAGACAGGGCAAAATTAAAATCTGAGCCAAAAAAAAAAAGAGAGAAGAAGAGGGGAATGGTAAAATTTGAGATTTGAAATACAAAATTAGTGAAGATGTAGAGATAAAATGGAAAAATGCAACAACAACTACCCTATCCACAACCAATGAGCAAAGATTGCTAAAGGCAGAGAGAGAACATGGATATTTTAAGAGCAGGAAAAAGAATAGGAGATGATCATTGACAAGAAAACTCATTTTGAGAGGCTGGGCAGGGGAGAAATAGTGAGAGTGTGGAATGGAAACAAGTTGTAGCAAGAGAGAAAACAAAATTTTAATGAAAATAATGAAAGAAGAAGATAAAATTGGGTAAGAGAAGGAAGGGGCAAAATATGTGAATTGAAATAAACTATAGTATAAAATCTAGTTACTTAATATGCGTAAACTTGAAGGACAAGAAATGAATGTTAAAAAGCTATGCAGGAGAGAAAATGCCACAAATCATGGAAAAGACCATGGTGGATTTTGTCTCAGTAGCATCCAATATTTACTACAGTTTTTTCTTTCTGGATCCACCTCTGATGATGTCCGATTATGACCCCGTCTGACCTTAGGCAGCCTGTTGGAGAGTACCAGGGATCTACTATCTGTGGCTGACTCCTGCCATTGTTAACCAAATCACTCTGCACTCAAAAGTCAGGTTTAAGCATCATGGGGTGGAGCTATTATTTGCCCTCAGGCTGCTGCAGCTCAGAAGGAAGTGGTCTGCCTGAGCAATATAGCTACTGGAGTACAGGGAATCACTCAGCACCAGGATCCTGGTGTCTACTCTTTCAGTTCTCTCCCTAAAGCCTCCATCCCCAGTCTCTCCTCCAGCCTCTCTAGTCTACTTTGCCCTACATCCTTCGCAAGAGGCCAGGGTAAGTGGCTGCAACTGAAAATTTATGCCTTGGCCCTTTAAACAGCTTTTTTTTTTTTTTCTCCAGCTGTCCATCTTTTGCAGAGAGCTAGATAAATTCTGTGTACTTTTTGGGCTCTGGTGCTCTAGGCTGGGGATCCCAGCTTAGGGTTTAGACCCCATTCTTCTCAGGGGGATCCAACCAGCTGCTTAAATAACCCTCCAGCACTTCAGCTGCTGCCTGTGGGCATCCAGCCAGCCCTCTCACATCTCCACCACACTCCTTACTGGTCAGGCTGTGCTGAAACTGATTCTTCTGTCTGTGTGAAGTTATAAGGCTTCTCTCTCACTGTTTTTCAGTTGTTTGTTTTGGGTAATTTCTCCACAATTTAGTTGTAATTCCAGATTGGTCCTGGGAGGCGGCTAGTGTTAATTTCCACTCATTCCTCTACCATCTTGAATCCTCCCTCAGTTCCCCTTTCTAATAGTTCATTATTGGTGAATAAAAATGCAACTGATTTCTGAATATTTACTTTGTATCCTGCTACTTTACTGAAGTACTTTAACAGTTCTAGTAGTTTTTTGGTGGGATCTTTAGGGTTGTCTACATAAACTCTCATGTCATCTGCAAACAGTGACAGCTTTACATCTTCCATTCCAATTTGGATGCCTTCTATTTCTCTCTTTGCTGTCACTAGGACTTTCAGTACTATGTTGAATAACAGTGGTGAAAGAAGGCATACCTGTCTTGTTTCTGATCTTAAGGGGAAAGCTTTTACTTTTTGCCCATTGAGTATGATGTTAGCTCTGGGTTAGTCATATATGACCTTTATTATGTTCAGGTATATTCCTTCTATTCCCACATTGCTGAGAGTTTTTATCATAAGTGGGTGCTGGATTTTGTCAAATGTTTTCTTTGAATCTATTTTTATGATTATATGGTTTTTTATACTTTATTTTCTTTATGTGGTATATCGTATTGATTGATTTGCAAATATTACACCAAACTTGCACCCCAGGAGTAAATCCCACTTGGTCATGATGTATAATCTTCTTAATCTATTGCTGAATTCAATTTGTTAATATTTCATTGAAAATTTTACATCTATGTTCATTAGGTATTTTGGCCTATAATTTTTATTTCTTTATAGTGTTTATCTGTCTTTGAATTAGATAAAGCTGGCCTCATGAAATGAGCTTAAGAAACCTCCTTCTTGTTGTACTTTTTGGAAAAGTTTGAGTATAATAGGTATTAGTTCTTCTTTGAATGTTTGATAAAATTCACCCATGAAGCCACCTGGTTCACAACTTTTGTTTGTTGGGAGTTTATTGATTACTGCCTCAGTTTTATTAGTTGCATTTGGTCTGTTTGGATTTTCTGTTTCTTCTTAATTCAGTTTTGGAAGATCGTATATTTCTAGGAATTTATCCAATTTGCTGGCATATAGTTGTTTGTAATATTTTCTCATAATACTTTATATTTCTGTGGTGCCTGTTGTTACTTCTCCTCTTTCAATTCCAATTTTATTTGGGCCTTACCTTTTTTTCTCTTGATGAGCTTGATTAAATTTACCAATCTTTTTAAAAATATTTTCAAAGAACCAGCTCTTGGATTCATTGATCTTTTATATTATTTTTTAGACCATTTTGTTTATTTTTGCTCTAATCTTTATTATTTCCTTTCTTTTACTCACTTGGGGTTTTGTTGTTGTCTTTTCTCTAGTCCCTTTGGTGTAAGATTAGGTTGTTTATTTGAGATTTTTCTTATTTTTTGAGGTAGACCTATAATGCTACAAATTTCCCTCTTAGGACTGCTTTCATTGTGTCTCATAGATTTTGTATCATTGTGTTTGCATTTTCATTTTTCTTGAGGCATCTTTTGATTTCTTCCTCTACCTCATTGTTAACCCACTGATTGTTTAGTAACATGTTATTTAGTCTCCATGTGTTTGTGTGTTGTTTAATTTTTTCTTACAATTGATTTCTAGTTTTGTACCATTGTAGTCCAAGAAGATGCTTGATATGATTTCAATCTTCTTAAATGCATTGAAACTTGTTTTATATTTCAAAATGTGGTCTCTCCTAGAAAATAGTTAATGTGCACTTGAAAAGAGTGTATATTCTCCTACTTTAGGGTGAAATACTCCAAAAAATATTAATCAAATATTATCTGGTCTAGTGTTTAATTTAGGCTGCTATTTCCTTGTTGACTTTCTATCCAAAAGACTTAGTTATTGATGTCAGTGGGGTGTTAAGATTCCCTACTATCGATGTATTTCTGTCAATCTCTTCCTTTATGTCCATCAATGTTTGCTTTAGGTGCTCCTATGTTGGCTGCATAAATGTTTACAAGGGTTATGTTCTCTTACTGGATAGATCCTTTTTGCATTATGTAATGTCCTTCTCTGTCTCTTATTATAGCCTTTGTTTTAAATTTTGTCTGATATAAGTATCACTACCCCAAATTTTTTGGTTTCCATTTGCATGAAATATCTTTTTTCCATCACTTTACTTTCAGTGTGTGTGTGTCTTTTGATCTAAAACAGATCTCTTGAAGACAGCATATATATGGGTCTTGTTTTCTTATCCATTCAGCTACCCTATGTCTCTTATTTGAAACATTTAATCCATTTACATTTAAAGTGATTTTTTTTAAGATTCTATTTATTTATTTTTAGAGAGAGGGTAAGGGAGGGAGAAAGAGAGGGAGAGAAACACCAATGTAGGGTTGCCTGTCACACACCCCCTGCTGGGGACCTGGCCTGCAGCCTAGGCATGTGCCCTGACTGGGACTCGAGCTGGCAACCCTTTGGTTCACACGCCCTCACTCAATCCACTGAGCCATGCCAGCCAGGGCTAAAATGATTCTTGATAAGTACATATTTATTGCCATTTTATGTTTTATAATTATATTCCTCTCTTTTCTTTTCTTTTTCTTAAATAAGTTTCTAACATTTCTTTTAATACTGGTTTGGTGGTAATGAACTCCTTTAGCTTTTTATTGTATAGAAAACTGTTTACTTCTTCTTTAATTTTAAATGATAGCCTTGCTTGGTGAAGAAGTATTAGTTGTAGTTCCTTGCTTTTCATCACTTTGAATATTTCTTGTCAATACCTTCTAGCCTAAAATGTTTCTGTTGAGAAATCAGCTGACAGTCTTATGGGAGCTGTCTTGTATGTAACTGTGTTTCTTTCTGCTTTTAGATTCTCTCTTTGTCTTTAACCTTAAAATGTCTTTAAGCCATTTTAATTATGATGTGTCTTTGTGTGGGCCTCTTTGATTTCATCTTGTTTGGAACTCTGCACTTCCTGGACTTCTTTTCTTTTTCCCTCACCCGGTTAGGGAACTTTGCAGTCATTATTTTTTCAAATAGTTTCTCAATTTCTTGCTGTCTTTTGCTTTGGTACCCCTAGGAGGCAGATGTTTTTACACTTGATGTTGTCCCAGAGGTCCCTTAAACTATCTTTATTTTTAAAAAATTCTTTTTTAATTTTGCTGCTCTGATTGGGTATTTCCTGCTACCTTGTCTTCCAAATTGCTGATTCAATCCTCTGATTCCTTTTAGTGTATTCTTCATTTCTGATATTGTATTCTTCATTTCTGACTGGTTCTTTATCATGGTTTCTATGTCCTGTTTTATGCTTACTATCTTTTTGTTGAAATTCTCACTGAGCTCGTCAATCCTTCCCCTAAGTTCCTTGAGTATCCTTATAACCATTGTTTTGTACTTTGTATCTGGTAGGTTGCTTGTCTCCATTTCATTTAGCTATTTGTTCTGGGGATTTCTCCTGTTTCTTCATTTGGGGCATGTTTCTTTGTCTCCCTATTTTGGCTGCCTCTGTATTTGATTCTGTGTGTTAGGTAGATCTGCTGTGTCTCCCAGTCTTGGTTGTGTTGGATTTATATAGTAGGTGTCTCATAGGGCTCAATGGCACAATCTCCCTCATCTGCTGATCAGGGTGCTCCAGTGCTCCAGGAATGCTCATTGTATGGGTTTATGTGAGCCCTTCTGTTGGAGTTGAGTTTTTATTGCTGTTGGCCTATCCTTGGGTGTGGAGTTGCCCTTCAGATGGCCTTGGGGATTAACACTTCCACAATATGAGCTGATTCACTCCAACAGGGTCTGATGACTGCCAATATCTCCCTTTGGGTGTGCCACTTATGGAGCTAATTGGGTTTACTCTGATATGATCTGAATCCTGCCACTGGGTGTGTTGGGTTTTGGTCCATTTAGGAGGAACTCCCATGTAGGTCAATTGTCTCTGACCAGCCCTGGGCTACCTGTTTGGAAATACAAAATGATCCACAGTTTGTGGCTGCCTCTGTGAGGACTGGGTGGGCATGGGAATGACCAAGCTTTGTCACAAGGATGGCTTCTACCAGCACCGAGTCTGAGAGAAGGTCATCAAAAGGCTCAAGTCACACAGAGATCAGCCTTCACCTGCCGACTCCCTGGTAGGCTCAGTCACTGAAAGAGCCTCTGGAAGTATGTGAGTTGCCTGATGTAGGTTATCAATGAGTCACCAGGTAGGGGCACCTCATTTTCACCAGGTTGATACAGATTCAAACTTGGCACCAGTGCTGGGTCTGAAGCCACTCAGCAAAAGTCTTAGAATATACCAAGGCCAGCAACCACCTGATGGGGGTCCTGTGTTCCTTTGTGGTGGGGTAAAGTCTGAGGGTAAAGTCATGAAGGTGAGGCCAGCAAAGTTCATCAGGCTAAAACAGATCAAGATTTGGCTGTGCGGAGGCAGGGCTCTGCACAGGAACAGTGGCACCAGTGTGAGAGGGAAAAATCTCCCTTGCCCTAGAGCCACACCACTCAGTCTCTGCCACCCCATGGGTCTATCTGGACCACCGTGAGAGACTTCCAAGACAGAATACACCATTGGCCTAAAAGCCACCACAGAGGTAGAGCTTGGTGGGGCATGGCCACAGGGAGTCAAGATTATGAGACTAATAGATCTCCCATGGGGAGATGATGCTGGTCAGGCATGAAAGGAAAAAATGGTCCTACCCCTAGAGCCACACAACTCAGCCTATTCCTATTCATCTCTGACACCCTAAGTCTGTCCAGACTTCCTTAAGAGCCCTCCAAAAATGTCTATATCACAGACCCTGGCTGGCTTCAGCCAGCAGACTCCTCCCCAGGGTGAGAGCTTGGTGGGGGGTCAGGGGGAGTCCAAAGGGTAGGGCTAGTACAGTCCCCCAGGCTGATGCCATGTGGGGAAAAGTGCTCCACCCAGGAGAGATGGCATCTGTGTGCAGCAGAAGTAAGGGACTCAGCACAGGGACCTTGGTGGGGTTTTCCCTTTAGCCTTCTCCCAGAAGCCACACAACCTTCTGAGCTGCCATCCCAGGTGCTGACAGCAGGGATCTCACCAGAGCCCACGATGAGTGGTAGTGAATGAGATGTTGTTCATTGGCCCTTTAAGAGAGTGCATCAGTTTCTAGCAAACTCCTGTCTCTCCCTGGCAGATGAAATCCCTGCTGATTTTCACGAGTAGATGTTATGTGGGCTCATCTGGATTTTATCCTCTAGGGTGAGGAGCCTGGTGCAGGGTTGAGACACCTCACTCCTCAGGGGGGACCTTTGCAGCTAAGATATCCCTAAGGATTCTCAGCCACTGCATGTGGTGCAGGAGCAGCTCTTTTCACATCACCACCCTTCCTACCAGTCTCGATGGGGCTTCTTCTGTAAGTCCTTTATTATAAGACTTCTGTTCATCTAGTCTTCAGCTGGTTATTCGGGTTGATTGTTTTGTAATTTAGTTGCAATTCCAGTTTGGTCCTGGGAGGAGGCACAGGTAACTTCCAACTATTTTGCTATCATCTTGGATTGCGAGGATGGCTACTTTTTATTATTTGTCTCTTCACCAGGCTCAACACCAGTTCCCTTGCCCCCATTATTACAGTTCAATGTCTTTAGCTGCTCTTGCATCCAATCCCTCAGCATCCAGTACCCCTTCCCCAACTAGTTGGGTAGAATTGTGACCTGAGCCCTTGTATACCATAGCACTAAAAAATTTGAGTTTCTCCTCCCCCTGAAGTTCCACAAGCATACTCATATTTCTCCTTAAAGCAGCTGATGTTGGATGATGGGGGAAAGGAAGAGTCAAGAGGTATGGAGGGACAGAGCATTTCCATGGCAGTAAGCAAGGTTTTGTATCGACTTCCAGAGTCAAGTAGCTGCCAGCAAGTCAGGCTCATTCAAACAAACATCAGTTTTAGTCCAGCTAAAGCTCTCTCTCCTTATTGCTCATGTCATTTATTTAAGCTTTGGGGATCCCATGACTCAGCAGCTATAGTCACTCTTGGTTGCCCCACTTTATTGCCCCATTGTCACATAGCATCCCTTTCTCCTGCTGCTCTCAAAGACAGTGAGCAAAACCCAACATCATGTGGGCAGGCTGTTTGCATTCTTCCTTTTGCTGGTGAGGGACCCTTTCTCTTCCCCTCACTCACCACCTGGGTGAGTGCATTCGCTACTGGATCCTCAAGAGCCTCCTCACGTCCACTAACACAGCCCATGAGGCCTTCCAAAAAGGCATGTCTCTACCAGCATTCCATCTTCTCACCAAAACTCACAGGATATGAGGTTTTACTCTATACAAGCTCACAGTTTAGCCTGTTACCATTTCATGGATGTTGGCAGAAGAGATAAGATTGTTGGGTCAGAGACAAAGTACTTTATTATTCATACACAACCAGGAGCATGACCATAATGTTGCATCAATTCCCAATGGGTACAACAGGTGGAAGCCTAGGTGGATGCTATGCAGACAGTGAGTTTGCTTTGTAGCTGAGGGAATATGAGCTCAGGGAATCCACTGCTTTTATAGTATCTTGAAGACAGGTCACTAAGAAATACCCAAAATAAAGACAAAGAGACTAAAGCATGGAAAAGAGTGAAGAGAGCATAAGAGACATAGAAGCTATAGAAAGACTTTTTAAAAATAAATTAATATGTGAAAGCAGTCTCTTCATAACCTGGAAATGCAAACGAGTCCAATTAGTGACAGAGGTGCTAGCTTTCTTAACTCCCATTTATCAATGTTACTAAATCACCCTCTGGGGAAAAAAAATTAAATAAGTCAGTACCAACGGCCTCTGAACAATAACATTAGTGCTCCTGATTTCTAACACCTGCATCCCCCAGGATGAGGAGCACTTCACCTGTGTACACCCGCAGTACAGGGCAAGCAGGGACCTCTGTACCACCACCCCGGAGGAGAAGCCCTAAAAATAAATGAAAAAGGAATTTTTGATACATGGTGATAGAACAACATTCCCTCCCAGAACAGCTAATTTCCTCTTCTTTTGTGAAAAGAACAAGTAATTTATAACCTTAGTACATGCAATGATTTCACTTCAATAAAACTGTATTTGCTTGCATAGAGGTTAAAAGCACAGTTAGAGCTGCCTTCGTTCAAACCCCAACATCACCATTTATGAGTTATGTGACCTGAAGCAACTTACGTGATCATTCTGAATCTCATTTGTGCAATGGCAACAATGTCACCAGCCTCAGAGCATTGTTGCAAAGATTTAATGGGTCATTTAGTCACACTTGGCTTTTATTATTAGTTATAGTAAAGGGAATAGCACTTAATTGTTCATCAGGTGGCCAAATGAGCCTGCTTCTCTGGAAAGGCAGCTCAGAAATTCAGGCACTTAGGCAGCAGAAAGAGCATACAAAAATTAAGACTAGCCCTGGCTGGGTTGCTCAGTTGGTTAGAGTCTCATCCTGATACACCAAGGCTGTGGGTTTGATCCCCAGTCAGGCACATACAAGAAGCAACCAACGAATGCACGAGTAAGGAGAACAATAACTCTCTCTCTCCGCCCCCCCATTCTTCCTCTTCCTTTCTTTCTCTAAACCAGTAAATTGAAAAAATGAGACTATAACAGACAGTAGGATGGTAGCAGCTGCATGTCTTTGCGGGGCCAAGATGAGGCTAAGAAATGCCTTTCCTTGTTATGAATATAGCAATTTTTAGAGGAATAAAACATTTATTTCCAACTTCCTCTCATATGAGGAAGACATAATTTAGTAATGAACTTTGGTATTCCAGAGTCCCTGTAAACAAGAATTTCAGGAAATACTACCTTATACTTTATTTATTGCCAAAACGATATCTCTCTTCTGTGTTATGAGAATACTGAGCAGCACACAGGCCACCAGAGAGCGATAGACAGGGAGCAGGAAGAAACTGACCATAAATCAATCGTCAAACTTGTATTTAGAACCTGCTGTATTCCAAGCTCCGTGCTAGGGATGGTGAACAAACTGACATGGTCACACCTTCACGGAGCATATATTTCCAGGTAGCAGCTCCCTGGTGTCAGTCTGTGAACATGCTAGAGATGAATTACCTGTACCATTTAGATTCCGCAGACTTTACGCACAGTCCCACCCTGCCTAATGCATCAAATATTCTAGGAGATGGGGGGGGGGGGTCACAGGAAGCTGTATTTTTAATAAATACCTCCTGGTGATTCTAAAAAACACCCAGTTTGGGACCCAACACTGCTGTTTCTCAAAGGGTGGGCAGACTCTCAAACTTGGTCTTTCTAAGAGTGCAACATGGGAATGTGTGTTTTCAATGCACCAAGAGGTTTGGGGACCGTTATGCTAGGCTGCCTTTCTCTTACTACATCACTTCCTTTCTGTTAAATAACATGCCTGAAGATGCATTATGAATTGCAGATCTGTGGAGGAGAGAATGTCCCATGGCATGACTGCTGCCAGGACCCTTGAGCTGGACCTGGCCTAGAACACAGACTGCTTACCAAAATCCTGCCTTAGAGACAGTGATTCTGAGATTAATCAGCGCCCTTCCCCTGACTCCAGCTATGTGCTGGTTTCTAGAACAGGCTGTTCTTCTGACCTGGTCAGGTATGTGAAGCAATTTTCCATACCAGGTAGCATTTATGATTAGTGTCTATGGTTCCCTCTGCCCCCACTTTACCCTATGCAATTCTCTGACACCTGTCAAGCAGTGTGGAGAATAGCCACTTTGTCTTGCACCTGCCCAAGGGGCATCTCCTATGTAAGTTTTCCTTAATAGACTCCTTAGTTGCCAGACTGGAAGGGCCAGCCTCTTTCTTCAGTCTCTCCCCGCCGTCCGCTTACAGTGGTAGATTTTCGGTCTCAGGGCTTTTCCGTGAGTCTGCATGTACCAACAAAAGCATAATATAAAGTTTGTTGGGTCCAGGTTTTTAGACCTTTCTATAAACTGAGTAAGTCCAATTTGTACAAATAACTTAAGTCAGTTGGAGTGTAATGAGACACATCCCTAAGATGTCAACAGGTCTCTGACTGAGTCCTTGTGGTTCCTTTTAGAGTAGCAGAAACTTCTGGTGCTAAGGCTATTAGAAAGAACAATGCTGCTACGTCAACTGAGGATCCTTCTGCTCCTGGGTGCAGATCTGCAATGCATGAGCAGTTACCTCACCTGGATGGCTTCCTCTCAGAAGGTCTATGAAGTATATGCACTCCTTTGGGCCACTTGCAGAATCTTCTGTATTATGACAGAAATATTTACCAGGCAAACCTTCTATGAGCATAGTAATATGATTCTGAACCATTAGAAGTTTAGCTCTCTCAACATACCATAAGATCGCAATTCAAGAGGTGGTATTTAGGATGAGGGAAAACCGCATGAGCAGGAGGGGACAGACAGATGGTTAGAGACACTGAATTCCCATTTTAGATAGGAAGAATGCCAGGTGCCTTTGGAATATCCAGGTGGCAATGGCCCACAAATGGCTGGGAATACAGAGTGTAGAGATCCAAAGAGGGTTAAGATCAATGAAGGCAGATGTGGCAGGCTTCAGCTATTGGTGGCAGGAAGCCTGCATTAGAGAGAAATGAAGAAAACTCATCAGTGTATGAAGTCACGGATAAAGTGAGAGTACTGAGTGCAGTGAAGGAACCTAAGAAAGAGGTAAGTCAGGAAAGCGGAGGGCTCTAAAGCCAAAAGGAGGTTAAAATTTCAAAGAAAGGCCAGTTACCGGTGTCAAATACCACAGAGCAGTCAGCAAGGACAAGCACAGAAGAGAGGCCAGTGGATTTGCAATGTGCATGTCACCAGTGACATTCCCTAGAGCAGCAGAGTGGGGTGATGTGAGAACTATTTCCTTCATGTTTTTGCCCAAAGTGTTTACTACTAAATCTCAATTCCCTTAACAGTTCTGACTTTATTATTTTCTGTCAAGGATTACCAGTTATCATATTGTATGTCTCTTATCATTAAACATTCAGAAGTTTTGCTTTTTGAAAGGCTGTCTTAGAATGAAAATTTAGGTGGAAGTGCTGGCTTCCTACCTCCCAGCCTTCTGCCCACTCCTGCTATGCTCATACTCTCCCTAACTTCCAAGGGGTGGGGGTTAGGGTTAGGGAGTCTCTAGTATTATTTTCCAGGGTTGGTCATGAACCTCTGGCATATGGTGGACACTCAAGGAAAGTTTGTTTAATGAATGTGAATGGAAGGAATTTAGAAAGTGGGTGGGAAGAAGGTCTTCTCTGATATTTGAAATATAGTAAATATCCCCTTTAAAATTAAATGTAACTAGGGAATAACTCTACTTTATAGCATAGCATGATGAAAAAAGTGTGGGCTTCAGAGTCAGACAGGCCTGAGGACTGAATCCTGGTTATGGGACATTTCATATTTGCACAATGGGGGAATATTCCTCATTTCATAGGGCAATTGGAAGAGGTGAATTAAATAACATGCAAAGATCCAATCATAGGACCCTGCACAGAGTAAGAGCATGGGAACTGGGAATAGTTGGTATTACTATTAGCTATTATTCATCTTATAAACTGTTTATTCAGATATTCAAGATAGAAAACTACATTGTCTAACCACTACACTGTACAACTGAAACTAATATAATATTTTTTTAAAAAAGAGAAAACTACAATAACTTCCCATATAGGCTGGGCAGGAAAACCTCATCACCTTTCATCTAGAAAGATCTAATCACTTCATTGGACTCACATTTGCCTGAGAGGGCACAGCTCCAACCAACCTACCGAAAGCAGGTCCTGTGAAGGAGGCCCACGGTGTCAACTCTCAGCCATTTCACTAACACCAGACCGCTGAATAGCCTGCATTATAAAGTGTTTTCACAAGTTTAAAAAATCACACATAGAAACTTTGCCTTCGTACCCATGGAAATGTCGCAGTCCTATCATGTCAGCGTGACCCTGATGACCACTTGGCAGGCTTTGCAAGGAATTAAAGCGCGCGTGCGCTGTGTGTGTGTGTGTGTGTGTGTGTGTGTGCGCGCGCGCGCGCGGTAGGGAGAAGCGAGACCGTCGGTTACAGATCACACCTACTGAAGCAGCCAAATAATGAAGCCTTAGGGTGGCATTCGGCCAAATCGTTTTTTAAAAGCCTCATTTCTTCCCCTCCCCTCACTTTCTGGCGCGAACTGGACAGTTGCACTCCAGACCCCAAAGTCAGCTAAAGTCATCCTGGTCCCAGGCCATGGAAAGGCAGGAGTGGACTCTGGCCCAAAAGAAAGTCCGTAGGGTTGTGCTACGATTACGGGGTCAGCAACCCTCCCTCCCTACTAGAGCGAAGTCCCTTCAGCTGGATGGGGGAAGGGGAGCCACGGCAGACTCCGCCCCCACCCGCCCCCTCAGGCCAGAGCTCCAGCAGATCCAGGCTCCGATCCTCCGCCCCGCCCCAGCTCCGCCCCCTGGCCCCGGGTGGCCCGGGGAGGAGCACAGAGGAGGTGTCAGTAGCTGGAACCACGCAGCTCACGGAAGCGCACCCCGCAGCTCAGCGCACTGGAGCAGCCCACAGCTTGGTGTCCGCCTGGCTATCTGAGCCCCACCGTGCAGTCTGTAGTGAGTACCGACTGGGGCGGCCTGACATCCCGGGCGGGAGCCCCGGCTGCCCTATCCCCAGAGGATTCAGCGTGAGCCTCTCTCGGGACGTCCGGGACACGTTTCACCGAGCGTTTCCCTCAGGCTTGCAGAGTGGCTGGGGGCGGGGGAGAGTCCGGGAAGGCCGAGGGAAGCATCCAGCACCAGTTCTCCCTGGGCACTGACCAGTTCGCCTAGACCGCTGCCCATGCCGCGCGGGGAGCAGGGTTCCGTACTGGAAGTGCCTCTCCTCGTCTACCTTCGTCTCTGTGTGCGTGCCCCTCGGAGAACCCTCGCGATGCGCGGGCCTCACTGGCGAGCCCTCACCCAGGCTGTGCAGGGCGGCCAGACAGGGGAGTCCTAACTCCGAGAAGGGTGTATGTGGGCCTCATCTAGTAGGCCTCGCTGAGCTTGGGCTGACCAGATAGGGAAATCCTCACTGAGGTGCTAGTAGATTGGGGAATCCACACCAAGTGGCAAGAGAAAAATGGGGCGAGGGGGGAAAGACCCCTCGGTGGAAGGTGGAAGGGTGGGTACAGAGCCCACTCTAAGAGATTCAGAGACCCAGGAAGGAGCAGGGGCTGCCTTTCCTAATTCAGCCCACACATCGGAATGGCACGAGTTGGCCTCCTGCACCAAACAGAACCCTCGGGGGAAGGGCTGTGAGGGCTGGGGAAGGGCACAGCCTCTAGGACAGCAATTCTCAAACTTTTGGGGGGAATCAGAACTCCTTTACATTCTTCAAATTAGTATACTATGGTGCTTTTGTTTACATGGGCTATATCTTCTGATATTACCATGTAGAACAGAAATTTTTTCTAAACTTAATACTTCGTTTAAAAATAACAGTGGACCTATTACATGTTAACGTATTTTTATGAAAGCTGCCATATTTTCCAAAGCAGAATATTGCTGCAAAGAGTGGCATTTTATATTTTTGCAACTCTCTTTGATGTCAGGTTTCATAGTAGCAGTTAGATTCTGAGATCTGATTCTGCATTCAGTCTGTTGCAATGTTACATGTCATGTAGCCTTGGAAAACTTCACTGTGTACTCCTGAAAACGCACGAGTGAAAAAAGCAAAAAGCATCCTGGTATTATTACAAAAGAATGCCCTATACCACGTCACACTTTGAGAACCACTGATGTGGGAAATACTTTGAAGGCTTCAATCACTTTGGCCCTGCTTCTTGTTTGTGATCCTTCCTCTGAATGGAAACACACACCACCTCATGCCTTGGACAGTGTTAACCTCTGCCATTTGGAACCAACCTTACTTTGGAAACCAAGTGCTAGGGCCCCATGTAAGCGATGGAGAGCCCTGCTAGCCTCCTGAAAACTCAGCAAAGGCTCACAGATGGCTTTGGTTGTTGCTGTGCCTCCAGATTGCAGCAGTGATGTGTCAGACAGGACCTGGACATTCCAAGAAGAGCACATGGGGAGTTCATGTCAAGTGTGTAGGGGTTGTGTGAAAGTTACCTGGTGGCCAAGAAGTTATTTCTGAAAGAACAGGGATGTATGCATGCTTTTGTCTGCCTTTCCTCCATGTTAATTTCTGTGTATAGTTGTGTGGCCTTGAGTTTGTTGGACTGATTTCCCAGTCTTGAAGTTCTTGCACTTTCCACTTTCAGAGGTGTGTCAGTGTGAATGGCAGAAGCAATGACCTGCATCCCGGTGTGTGGTAGGTGGGATCCCTCCCTGAGTTATTTTCTTGACTTCATGTTCTGTCAGCACAAGTTCAGATAGAAATTATGTACATCAAAGAAAAGATGTTCTCTAACTCTGTCCTCCCTTTTGCTCCTCCATCTGCAGAGTCCCTTGTGCTCCACACTATAGCTTATATTTTGGACATGTTGCAAGCACATGGGCGTGTTGCATCTGTAGTTACACTGCCCACAGATGGGAGAAGCTAATGATCCAACCTCTGAGCCTCTGCTCTATTCTTGGTAGAAAGATATGTATTGATCCCCCACTTACTACCTGCTTACCAAGTGCCCAGTTCTGCGCTGGACTCTGGGGAAAGTAGTGAGCAACAACAGATGTGGCCCTGTCCTTCTGCAGCAAACAGTCTGGTCACTTAGGGAACTGCTGGATAATTGAGACAGTGCACTGTCAGTGTTTACATGAAACATGGTCCCGTGTGAAGAACAGTCCCCCTTCCAGATGTTTGCTTCAGAGCATGTGCTGAGAAAGCCAAAGTCCCAAACTGGGATGACAATAAAACCAACATTTATTACCCTGTGCCTGGCAAAGAACTTCCTTTGCCTCCCTTCCTCCAGTCTTTATTTTATGGAGAAAGTCACTCCCTGTGAGGCAGGCAGACTTTACAGGGAGATGAGCTCCAGTCTGGTCCCAGTCACTAGGCCAATCTTGGGCAAAGCGCTTTATCTGGGCCTCAGTCTCTTCATCTTTAAAGTGAGGGTTTGGGCCATTGGTGTCCCATTTTGGAACATTGCAGACCAAAGAAGCCAGTGTTTTGCGGGAGCTGGTTCGCACTAGCGATTGTATGCATTTCTTCCCAGTTTCATGTTTAGTGGCATCACGTTTTTCAGCTTTAAGTAAGCCTTTATGGGTATGGGAAACACCCTGGAAATCTGCAAATGCAGTACATCAGGGCTGCCCACTCTCAGCAAGTTGTTAAAGGTCTACCAGCAAACCATTGCTATTGTCAGAGCCAGGGTTGTTTTTCTTTGTATTTTAATAGAAAACAAACTCTTTAACCAGGACGAAAACATTGGGTAGAGGGCATGTGATTCAAGTTCTCCAAATTTTGATGGGGAAAAAAACAGTCCGTTTTCACTATATTCCGGAACATGGGTCAGCAGATGTTTTTGTAAAGGATCAGATAGTAATTTACACCTTGTGGGCTCTATGTCTCTGTTGCAACTATTCAGCTCTGCTGTTATCGTGGGAAAACAGCCATTGACGAGATGTAAACGAACGGGCACAGCTGCGCTCAATAAAACTTTGTTGACAAAAACAGGTGCAAAACTGCAGTTTGCAGACCCCTATCCCAGAATGTGAGGACAGAGGCGAGGCTTCAAGGAGGTGGTTTCATGGAAAAGGAAATTCTTTAGGACTTTATGCATGATTATCAGGGACTTGATACTCCAAGAGACACATAGGTGGAGTAACAACTACAAAGGATTTGAAATCAAAGAAGAAGCCATAGCAGGTTGTTTAAAGGAAGGCCAAGTATGTTCAGATTTTGAGGACACAGCCATGGATGGAGGAGGGGGTGTCTTTGTTCCCAACTGCCTCTCAGGAGCCTTCTCAGTCGTGCTGGGGTGGAGGGACCTGCAAATCTAACCCAGTGTGAATTTGGGGTGTTCTTATGCAAAACTCAGTGGTTTCTCAAAGATATCCTGATTCCAGGGGCAGAGACAAAAGAAATATATATACAAAAAAGAAAAGTCTCATTATATATATATACATATATATATATATAATATATTACATATTGTATATATACACTGTGTATGTTTAAGTATGTGTATATGGGTATTTGTGTATCTATTTATATACCTAAGTTGTGTGGGTATGTGATTATATATTCTGTGTATTTAAAATCGCTTTATAAATGTTTGGAAGACAGACATACCAAACATTAACCATAGCCAGTTCTGAGCAGTGTGTTATGGGGTGGAAGGAAGACGGGATTTTTACTTGTTACATGATGTAACATCATATGTCTGCCTACCCCACAGCATTCCTGTATTATTACCTTTACAACCTGAAAACAAAACTCAAGACTAAAATCCCAACAACTTTTAACAGGAAGATAGTCATTTCTCTAGTAAGAAGGTTACTACCACCTCCTCTCCCACAATAAAACAAAGTATTTCAGTTGTCACATTATAGTTCTGAACAAGTATGTGTGATACTAGTATATATTCACTCAACATAATCTTGAGAGAGAGCTCTTTCAGATCAGAGCACTTGGTTAAACAGTGTTGTTTGACTTGATCCCCAGACCAAAGTGTTCTTTAATGAATTATCACGCAGCCCTTACAATGATGGTGCAAAACGCTACTTCACAAAATAGTCCAAAGTATAGTTTTTAATTTAAAAACATTACCCAAGAATATTCCCTGTGATCCTGTTTGCGAGGAGAGGAAGCATGTGCCTGGGGGGGCGGGGTTTGTGCACATGCAAGGACTGAGGCAAAGGACTTGCGGACACGGAGGGCTTCCCTCTGGGTGCTGGGCCGCAGCTGGTTTTTAAATTTTCTTCCTTTGCCTATCAATATCATCTAGCTAGTATTAAACAAGTATTACATGTGACATGGCAAGTATTAAATTTGACATGACCAAAAATACCCCCGAGTTACTTGTACACATAGCACATTGAGAACAATACGGTCGCCTTAGATGGACTTACACCAGCTTGCCTAATAGCAGACCCTGCTGCTCCCTTCCTGCCTTTGGGAAGTGAGGAACTGAAAGCAAATGCTGACGGGGTTGTCACGTTGTGCTGCGTCTACTTCCCTACGGAGCAGGCTCCAGTCTCCATGCACCCACTCCGTCCACTCACCCAAAGTTTAGAAAGTTCTTGATAAGATTAACACCATCCCCTGAGGAGCCATCAGCAGACTACCTGCCTAGATCATCTGGCCTTCATTTCTTTTTTAGCTCTTTTTAATGGAAACTTTCAGACATACAAGGAAGTGGAGAGTACAAACTTCCAGCTTTACAATTAGGAACATTAACATTTGGCCAATCTTGTTTTGTCTACACCTTTCCTCATACTCTCTTCTTTTTCCCTCTGCCAGGAGTTGACATCTCTTTTCAGCTATATCAATTTAAAAAAAAAAATTCTTTGCTGTGTGTTTTTCGTAACAAGCATGGACTGACTGCTATAGCAAGGTCTTTATACTCTTCTGCCCTAATGTTGGCCCAACGGAACTGCCGGGTGGACCTTGAGCACTTGTGACACTGCCCTGCTTCTCTGTGGCTGCGTTTGCTCTTGTCGGTGTAAATCAGTCTTCTCTCTTTGCTTCCCCACTCTCTGTAAAGCCTTTCTCCATTCCCCTAGCTAGTGGCTGTCTCTTTCCTGTGACCTTTCTTTTGATTCTTACTCTACTATAGTGATTTGTATGCTTATCTTTGTCTCCTGGTTAGATTCTGCTCTTTGTATAAAGCAAAGAAGTGTTTTCCTTATCTCCTGTATTACTTAGCAAAGCCTAATGCAAAGGATGCTTAAAAAACAGATGCCAAATTAATTTCAATTAAGTTCATTGGAGGACAACTTACATAAGAAACGCATCACATTAAGAGAAAAATTTACAGGTACTGCTTACGACCAAGAACATTTGATCTCACCTGAGAGGATTTTAAAGAATTGGGACAAAAAGTCTCTTAAATTTGAGCCAATCTAAAATGACAACTTTTTGAGGAAAATATTTTTCTTTATGGTCTGTTGTCATTTTTTCAAATATATTCTGGAGCTTGTAGGTCTTCCCTGACTTTATAATATGTTCCCTGCCCTCCCACCCCTGCCCAGTAGGTAAGAGCAGCTCTGGCTATATTTTAGAGTATCCATAGTGTTTTAAAAATGTTCAGTAAAGAAATAGGTTATATTGAGGGCCCATTTCCCCATGAAGTTGGTATCAATGTCATGGACAGTGGTAGATCACAGGTGCAGAGCTCCTCAGGGCGCATTGTGCTTCCATCCGTTACCTTGTTTAGTTATCTCAGCAGCCACTGTGACCTGGGCAGAGCAGGGCAGGCCAGGTATTATTACCTTGAATCTGCAAAGAAATAAACTGAGGTTTAGGTAAATAAGTGAATCTTGAATACAGCAGACAATAGCAGTCTGATTTTAAGTTTTGATTGGAAACCAAAGGGCTTTAAGATTAGATGTTGCCAACAGGCAAAGTCAGGGAACTATCTTCCTAAGCATTATATGTCTTCGGGAGACATACCCAAAGGTTCTTGAGGTAAGTATGTATCCCTTAATGCCACAGAACAACTAAAGTGATCTCACACTCTCTGAACCAGTCATTTCTCAGATTCCTCACGTTCTGCTTTAGTCTTTGTTTTAAGGGTTAATCCACCTTGTGACGAATCAGCAAGGCTAGTGCATGAGTGCTGGCGTGATTCTCCTTCCCTTTTCCTGACCTAAGGAGAACTCTGGGCAAGCCCATCTTTGGACAGCGTGCTTTGCCTGGGCTGTTGCTCAAACAGATGTTTATGGAGGACTTTATTCCTTATCCTCGTCATCTCTTTATGACTGTTATTGTAAAATCACAAAGCATAGTCCACATTGTGGCATAGTTCATGAAGAAGAAGCTGCCTCAGTCTAAGAAAGCGGCCTCCTACATAATCACCAGGTTCGAATTTTGGTCGAGGACAGGTGAATCGACCATTGCCGACAGTCCCTTACACGCGAGAGCAATGCCGGGGCAGACATAGCCGAAGTACAATTCTGTAATAGTGGTGGGACTAAACCAGCCTCGGGATTGTTTTTAAGGATGCTATGTTTTATAAAACCCTTATTTGTTCAGATAAGGAATCAGTTACATTTTTAGTGCTGGTGACATCTATACTGTTGACACCAACCCACACTTTGAAAGTTATCTATCATACAAATTTTGCCAAAGTTAAGGATATTTTAGGGAAAACAGAGGTTGACTAGTTAGTCCTCACATATGTACCTTTGAGTATGAAGCTTGTTTTATAGTGAGTTTTAATTTTTAAAAATCCATTTGGTTAATTTGAGTCCTTATGTGAGGAGTGACTATCCAGTGATATCACTTGTGCTGCCTGTTGAGAGGTAGCATGGTGCCAGGGAGTCAGCCCTGGCATCGGGGGCCTGGGTTTGTCTCCCAGCTTGGCCTTGTACCAGCCATGAGACCTTGGCAAGTTACTTAACCCCTCTGATCCTCATTTTGCCAGCCTGTAAAATGGGATGGTGATACCTTTATCACGGAGTTACTGCTGAACCATGATGGGGGTGAGGTACCTAGAACCCTAAAGGCACTTAGCATATGTCATTGGGCTTGGTGATTATGGAATGGTGTGGCACTTGTGGCATCATGCCTGATAGTTGCTGCTGTTCTTCTGAACTTCTGTCCCAGCCCAGAACTCCTGAGCTCCAGGCCCAGGTATGCAGCTGCCTGCTGGATATCATCATCCCAAATTCACCAGATCGCACCAACCGCTGGTTCCCATCTTGGTCATCAGCTCTGCCAGCTCGCCCAGACGAGGAACACAGGGGTTCTCCTTGGCCTCTCTTCAGTGCTCACCCTCGGTTCATTCTGCTTTCCTAACTCTTTCTGGGATCTGTATAGCCACTGCTCTCTTTTCTGACTTGACTAGAATACCACCGTAACCTGCCTCCCTGACACCAGCCCAGCATCTTTCCTGTGAATCATTCCCCATCACTACCAGAGTGATCTCTTAAAATCAAGTCAGGTCTTGCAGATTCCAGCTTAGAATCTTTAATGGTGCATCCTATCTTGAGGTGAAACCCAGACCTTTCTGTAAAGTCCCTCATGATGTGGGCCCTGCCCCTCTCTTTTCCTTTCCTCTTAGCTCTGTCCAGCGTGCAGCTGCCACAGGGGCACACTTCCGAGCCTTTACATGTGCTGTTTTTCTGCCCAGAATGTTCTTTCCCTGGCTCTCTCACCCTGTGTCATTCCGGAGGGCTTGTATGTGGTATTGCTGGCACCCTGAGGCCCTCATGACCACATCCCATGCCAGATTAAGGTCTCTCTCTACAGGCTTCTTTGTGAGCCTGCCGCTCCCACTGCTGTGGCATGGACCACAAGGCACTGTCATTACCTCCTGACCAGTCTGTGTGGGACTGAAGCGCAAGGGGAACTTTTATCCCTTTATCCGGGTGGCCCGTAAATATCAACAGTATAAATGAATCTACATCAGCCCCTTCTCTAGACCAATATAGATGTGTCGTGGTCCCATGCCATTCTTACTTGTCACATCTTTGACCCAATGAAGTGTCCATTGTGTATGGATGTCATGCTACTGTGTGGTGTGTACCATGGAGATGGAATACAGCATAGTTGCTTAAGAGCCAGACTTGAGAGTCTGGTGGACCTGGGTTTGAGTTCCACTTCTCCATGTCAGCAAGCCTGCATTCTGGCTTCACATTTCAGCTCCTAAGCACACAGCTACACTGCTGTGGGGCCAGAATGTGCTGGTCAGAACACAGGAGCATCGGCTCCTCCCGGAAGTTGCCTTTCTTCTGGAAAGTCAATAAGTGTGTGGATGTATACCTCAAGCTCCTGGCAACTTGACTAGCATGAGTCATCATTCTTGAGCCCAGGCAGATCAGAGGTGGGTGGCAGTAGATGACCTCAGAAACTTGGTGAATTCATGGAGATAAATGCTGTCCTGGGCAATCTCTGGCAGCCCAACATCCAACCTTTAGTGGTGACTCTCTTTCTTTCTTTTCTAAAATTTGAGTTAGAAAAGTTCATGAGCAAGAATCTATGAAATGAGTTCACAAACTTCAGAAATTCATGCAGCTCTCTTAAAGAATGGACCTCAACTAAGCCTGCTCTGCCGCGCTTTAACAAACCACAGCTGCCTGCTCCCCTCTCCTCCTGCTCTCAAGACTTGGATGTAAGAGGACTTGGTTGGGGTCTCTGCAAGTGTTATTTTCGAAACCCACTGGTGATGGGGGGTTGTTGCAGGGTAGGGGACCCACATTCTAAGATGGAGCTACGGACTGACCTTAATGAGGAAAGGAGGAGGTCAGGAGCGGAGGTCAGGAGCAGAGCTCTAGCTGGGTCAGGACTCCTGGTTCTGAGAGAGCCTGGCCAGCTTCTTCCTTTACTTCCTGGCCAAATGTTTCCTGACCCTATGATGACTTTCTTTCTCAGTGCATCTCTGGAATTATAAATTCTCAAGTTCACCAAGACATTTAGTGAAACTCTGCTTATGCCAGACCACTATTTCTATTCTTTTGAGTTTGTGCTTATGCAATTAGTATAAAATGAGCTTAAAGAATGTGTTGGGTTAGCCTTTCTCTTTTGGCAATTGCGTATTACATTGTGCCATCTTGGCCAGCAAGCCTAGCAAGCCTAGAACTGGGGAGCCTCAAAAGAGACAGGGGCTTTACTTTCTGGCCAGAAAGGAAAGAGCGGGGGCTGCTGAATCAGGACCCCGGTCCCCCAAATCAAACTTGCCTTTGGCAGTGACTGTGTCCATCTGCCAAGTGAGTCGTGATCATTTTTATGATACATCCTGGAAATTTCCAGTGTTACTTAGCAATGAAGTTCAGGGAAACAGAAGGGTTGTGTTTAAGGAAGTGTCCACTTTTTAAATGCAATCTAATACTTTTATATTACAAGTTAATTTCTTATCCAACTTCAACAAATTCTAGTGTTGGGAATCTACAGTTTAAACCAAAACCAAGTGTAAAGCTAGGAGAGTAGTTTGTTGTTTCCTTTTAGTCAAAATCTCTAGGGTGGCCAACTCTGCTCATCTCAAGGCCTCTTTTTCTGCACTCATTCACTCTGGCCCTCTTGCCTTTTCAGACCCACCTCAGGGCCTTTGCACCCGATCTTACCCCTCCTCCAGACTGCATATAACTTGTCTCCATGCTTCCTTCAAGAGTCTACTCAGGTGGCTCCTTATTGGTGAGGCCAGCTTTGATCTTCTGACATCCTTCAAGGCACCGACCCTCCCTCACAGCTGGTCACTCACTCTCTGACATTCTGTTTGTATATTTTATTTTTGTTTCTTCTGTCTCCCTCCACTAAAATGGAAGCACCATGAGGGCAGGGACTTTGTTTGTGTACCCAGGCATATCCCCAATGCCTCAAACAGTTCCTGGAACAGGTTAGATGGTTAATATAAATATGTATTGAGTGAATGAATGAAGGAGTGAGTCAGAATTTTTTTTCACTCATAAGGGACTTTTTAGATCACTGACTAACCCTATGTTACAAATTGGGAAACTGAGGCACAGAAAGGTTATATGACTTATTTAAAAATGAAACTGAATCACTTAAAAACTGTTACAACTCTTTACAAAATTGAGGAATATACGAGGAGCATTCTGGTCAGTTGTCCAGGATAAGACAGAAGAATAAGTGAAAACAGATTAGCCTAAAAATTTAGCAAAACGACACAAGTTGTTGTGTGAAGGTAAAGCTTTCTGACAGAGTAGGCAGAGTTTTGTTCATTTTTATAGGGTAAAGTGCACTTTGCATTTATATAGAAAAGAAAAATATGTTGATGGATTTGGTTACAGTGTTACGAAGCCATTTCTTTCCCCAAGCCCGTCCTTATGCACTACTTTTTGTTTTTTTCATTCTCCACCAAAACAAACAAGAACTCTTATCACTTCTCTTGCAAAATTCTTTTCATGACAAGTATCACATTTAAGAGATTTTTTTTTTAAGTTACTTTTTATGATTCCAGGAGGATCAAAGAGGTAATGTGGTCTCTGGGGAAATTCAGAGATATTTAGGGTACCCCAGTTTCCCACATGCATCTGCATCAAATACAGCAAACAGCCGATCACTAGCTTGGGGCTCTGTGAAAGGACCACGCTGCCAGTCTGTGGTGGTTTGATGGCCTGAACGGTTCTGACCTCATCTTGTTTATGCTCCCATCGACATCCTTGGAATCTCACTCCGGTCGAAAGCTGTTTATAAGTAGAATGACGTTCCCACGCGCAACAGTCAGTTTAGGAGTCGTTTTAGGACCAATTAATTCTCTTTAAACAAACAAAAAAAATGAAGCATAGCTAATTTTTATAGTGAACTGAATTGAAGTCTAGAGATTATATTTCACCTTGGTGAATGAACATTCAGATGGATATATTTAGGAAAGTGAGAAGAGGAAGAGAGGTGGGTAAACAACATGAAATAACAGAAGAAACTTCTTTTGGTTGTTTGCATAGATTTTAAAAATTCACTCTTGTTTGTCTTTAGATATCCTAAATAAGCAAATTTGTTTTTGTACTTCAAACTCTAGAGTCCCAATTCTCAACTAATTACCAGGAAGCTCTTTCAGACTCTGCAAGCTCTCCTGGAAACTGAGACGCAGATTCCCTACCCAACCCTACCCACCGCCCCCTCCTAAATAACTCTATCCTCCCCACCCCATTACTGACTGGCATTCTGCTGTCCAGGGTTATTCCTCTCCTCTGCTCCTTCTGCAGGTGACAGAAATCCTGTGCTTAGTGTAGGGCCCACTCATATTTATGCCTCTTCCCATATTATAAGACAAGCTAAGGGGATTCAACTCTTGACAGCAGAAGCAGCTAAATCTTGGATTTATATACTCCAAAGGCAGGAAAGAGACTGAAGAAGTGAGTCTTATTTTATCTGGTCACTGGCTTGTCGCTAAAGTCAATGAACTGTTCCAAACACCTCTACAGAGCCTGCTGTGCCGAATCAGCATCATTGTGTGACATTCACTGTCATCTGGGTGTAGGGTCTGAGATGGTCTAACAGGAGTGAGGGTTCAGCAGTGTGCTGCCGCCTGTAGCTGTCTGCAGACTCCCTCCTGAAACCCTTTTGCAAGATTGCTGCCTGGGCTGACGTTCAGTCTGGCTTACAGATAGCAAAGCTCACTGACCCAAATGGGGATTTTGCCCATGACTTAAGCTAATTGGCCACTTACCTTGCTATACCTAACTAGGTTCACGATATACCCAAGCACTGGGGAAAATTGTACATTAGATTTTAAGGGTCTCTTCATGTAAAGGGGAATCTTGTAGACTGCAAGTCTAAAGAACAGAAAGAGGCCAAGGGCAGTCCTTGCTTCTCCAGGGTTGGAGTCTCATCCACATTCTTAGCTCAGTCAACTCCGCTTGGAGATGAGAACATTTGGTCACCAGAGGTCGTCTTAGTGCCACTCAGTTTGGCCCGTCTGGCAGACACACGGTGTACGGAAGAAGAAATTCAGATGTCTAACTAACAGACAGAAAAGTATTCATTTTCACTAGCAGTTAAAGAAATACCCAAGATTAGTTTATTAATGTCTCAATTTGGCAAAGAGTAAAAATGGAGTTAAGTTGCCTGGTTTAGGCAACTCCATTCACTGCTTGAGGCCAAGGTCACAAAACCGGCGCAGCCTTCCCCAGGCAATGTGGGGCTGCGGGGCCAGGGGGCGCAAATTCTCTCACCCTGCTGTCCTACTTCTAGGAATTAAAAGCTAGGACTGTATTTTAAGGAAGTGGATGAAGAACCTATTCAAAGAAGTGTGTACAAAGGTTGCAGCATTGTTTGAATGTAAATATTTGGAAACAGCCTAAGTACAGCTGGTCTCCAACTTCTGGTGCAAAAGTGATACACATTCAGTAGAAACCATACTCGAATTTCAAATTTTGACCTTTTCCTGGGCTAGCAGTATGTGGTACGGTGCCCTCTCATGACACTGGGTGGCAGCAGCGAGATGCTTTTGCCCAACTTACTAATGTAAGTGTTCTGGCACGATTTAAGGTAGACCAGGCTAAGCTATGATGTCCACTCGGTTAGGTATATTAAATGCACTTTTGACTTACGCTATTTTCAACTTACAATGGCTTTACTAGGAAGTAAGTCCCTTGTAAGTTGAGAAGCATGGGTATTTTAATAAGGATTTAAATAAATTGTTATATATCTGAATGACAGATTTTTATGGTCTTTTTATAGCATTAAAAATGCTATAAAATCATGTGATTACGCCATGAAGATGTTTGTGGTCTATTGCTGAGTGAGCAAAGCAATTCACAGAACAATGTGAGGTCTGATCCATTTTGTTAAGAAATCCAAATACATTTTAAAATCGTGTTAAATGAAACTGCAACCATAGTACAGATTGACTATTTTTTTTGTTCACCTGTGTTTTCTAACGTTTCTACAATGAGCATCTGTTTCTTAGTGTAATCTTTGTAAATGTATACCACCCACGAAGACCTGGTTCAGAAACAAGCCTGGTATCACCCGCTGGGACTCCCAGGGAGCAGAGGAGGCTGGGGTAGGGGCGAGAAGGAAGATTAATACGTTTGACTTTATGAGTATAGAGTTGACCATTAAGGTTAAATGTGAACCATTTCACTGCACTGGTAGATAATGGAGGACATATTTTGGGGAGCAAGGTAGGATTTTCTAAAAAATAATAGTTACAAATTTACTTTTAAGTATATCCTCATCAGACATTATTAAAGAAAGAGCTGCATATTGTAGTTTCAGAAACTTTCTGAACTCTTATCTTCTTTTTTTTTATCCTCACCTGAGGACATGCTTACTGATTTTAGAGAGGGGGAAAAGAAGGGAGAGAGAAGGAGAGAAACATCGAGGTGAGAGAGAAGCATCAATCGGTTGCCTCTCATATGCACTCGGACCAGGGACTGAATCTGCAACCCAGGCGTGTGCCCTGACCAGGAATCAAGCCTGTGACCATTTGGTTTACCGTGTGAAGCTTCAGACAACTGAGTCATACCAGTCACAACTGTTTGGTCTTCTTTTCAAAAGACATTGCCAACGCTCTCAAGTTCTCATTTTATAGTCACTATGTCTTCCTATATGAAATATCCTCTAAGGATATTTATGTAAAAATTTTAAATGGCTTCTTCAGCTTTTAAAAAATATATCAAGGAACCCATGCTTATGGAAAATAGAATTTGGATTACACTCAGAGGTATATAACATAGAAAATTAAAGCCCCGCCCCCTTATGCAATGCCTTCTACTTAGGGATAATCAATGTTAACTTTATATCTTTCTTTTTTATATGCATTTTCATATATGATGGTATGTGTGTGTGAATGAATATATACTAATAGTCTTGAAGGTTTTTAAACTTAAATTTGATTCTAGTATATATATTTTCTATAACTTTTTTCACTTACTATCTATCACTTAATGTGAGTCTTGGTTCACATTTCTTATGTTGAATCTGAGTAAAGAGTTCTATGTTTGATATTATTCTGATAAAATTGATTTGCCCTTACTCCTCTGTCTCTCTTGGAATAAACTGGTGACCCAGGGCAGATTGTCAAAATTTAACCATAGGTTGTTTTCCCAAAGCTCATCTTTCAGTCAGTTCTCTGGAATTCCTAACCGCCTGGAAGGTTCAGTAAATGATTATAGAACTAACTCACAGAAGTGCCAGAGACTGTGGTATGCCTAAGTAGTACTTTTTAAAGGATTTAAAGGATTTTTAAAGGATTTTAAGTCTTTATTTTTCCCTGCAGGAAATTTGTATTTCACTGGAGGGAATATCAGCTATATTTTCTTCTATATTCCTGTGACCTCAGGTGGTCACTTCTTTTTAGGGCCTCTCCTCATCAGGGGACTCTTTACAGAAGGCTCAGCGTTCTCGATTTCCCTCTCATTGCTTCCTTATCACCTAAAGGGAAGGGGGGATGTGGAGGAGGGTGAAGGGGGGATAGAGGTGATGGACAGAGACTTGACTTGGGATGGTGAACAGACAATACAGTGTACAGATGATGTGTTGAATTGTGCACCTGAAACCTGTATAATTCTGTTAACCAGTGTCACCCCAATAAGTTCAATAAAAAGGAAAAAAATAGGGTCACCATGTCTCCAGGGTGTGGTGATGGTTTCATGCCTGGCGTATGTGCACAGGTGAAGGTGCCTCTGTATGTTACCTGCAGTTGGACTAACTTGAGGCCAAAAGGTCAGTTGGCAACAAGAGTGTATGTAGTTGGGGAGGAACCCGAGCTCTGGAGTCTCTCCACCTTTTTGCTAGAAGCATGGTTTATTTGTTACACATCTCAGATCTGCCTGCCTGTGCCTAATACTTAGTATTTTTCATGATTTAACTTGAAAACCTGGCGTTTGACACTCTCTTCCCCTCACCTACTCTTCCATGCCCCAAATGTACCTATGAGGATCGTGATATTTTTGCAAGTTCCCTGTCTGGTTTCAGGAAGGCTTAGCTTTGAGAGACACTTTCTCTACCAGTACTTGTCCTGGATTTCAGAAGGTGAACTAGGTATGGGGAAGGGCTTCAGACACAGAGCAGGTGTCTCCTATTGGATTCTTTTTGTATTAGAACTGTTGGCGTCTTGGACAAGATTGACTGCTCAGCAGTCCAAGCATTCTGAAGGCACGTGTTCAGGACAGACAGGCTCTGGATGAATGCCAACCTTCATGCCTGAAAGATGTCGTTTCCCCAACTCTCCTTTTTAAAAACATCTTTTCCTTTTTTCTTTTTCCTGTACCTTCAGGCAGCACCATCTCATTCTGTGACACAGAAAAGACAGCAACCTGAACATATTTTCATGAGTCCTAACTCTTACCCCTTCCAGTGGAGAAAAAAGATAGGCTAACAGTCCATTCTCTCCCCAAATATTCACACTCTCTCTTTTGTTAGCATTGAATGGGGAGTAAGTAAAACAGAAAAATGTAGGACAGAGCAAAGAAGAGGAGGATGGGAGATAAGAAAAGGAAGGAATTGAAACCAAATCTGTGCTTTTTGTGAGTGTGGAAGGTAGGCCAGGCTCCCTGGCCAGTTGGCAGGGTTCCTAGACAAAATGCCAGTCTTGGGACAATTTTGGAGCCAGCAGGTATTACTCAAGGTATTACGGCAAGGTATTACTCAAGGTTTGGTGACTGGTTAGGATTCTGGACAGGGTGAGGCAGACCGAGGAAGCATTTGTGACACCTAGATTCTACTTTGGACCTGGACTGTTCCCAAGCCAAATGTCTTTCCCTTCATTGCCTCTTGGGAATGCTGTTGTTTTTTGGCTTTCTCTTGGGATTACTAACACTAGGAACTCCTATAAGGGGATTTGAGATGAGGGTCATGGTGTGAGTGGAACTTTGGAGTGGCTTTGATTTCCAGAGCCCTCCAAGCTCACACAGAGGGGTTGTTTCCCAAACTCGAAGCAAATCCATTTGGGGGGTTGCCAACATAGCTGCTGCTCTTCCCACTGACCTGTATGTGGCTCTGTAAAGGGTGGCAAGGACATGTAACAATGGCTGGCTCAGACCAGGGTACTGGGTGACCCCTAAAAAGAAGTAAAGGTGACTCCAGTTTCAAAACTGAGTCTTGTGGGAGGATTTCTCAGGCCCAAGAGCCACTCGTGGCTTGTTTTAGTTCCTGAGGTTGGTTGGTGGTGATCTTTAGCCTGCATCACCTTCACAACAGGAGTTGCTGGCACCCAGAGAGGCAGTGTGGGGAGGGTGGAAAGAGCCACGGTTCAAAACCTAGCTCTGCTCTTAGGCAAATGTTTTCATTTCTCTGAACTAGTTTCCTCAACTGTAAAATGGGAATAATGACATGCTTTAATTTACAGAAATGTTGCCAGAGTTAAAAAGTTTGTATAAAGTACTCGGTATGTGCTGGAACTTAGTTGTAACTGGTTCCTCTCTCCCCTGACTTCCTCAGGTAGAATTTGCTTCATTAATGTAGAGAAACCAGGCAATTATGTAGTTCCTAAGGGAAAGGGGAGGCAGACAGTAGAGCAGTAAGGAGACTGAGACCATCTTCTTCAAGAGCCACATTGATCACTATATGCATCCTGAAATACCAGCTGGCTTAGCAAGGCCATCAAAACAGCAGGAATTATGTAAGGCTTCCAAAATTATGCCCAGGGCACTGGTAAGCCACAGCCAAGTAAGTTGACGCATTCTGTGTTCATTGCATCATAGCAAATATGGTTACCATTTAGCACCTAGTTTTGTTGGTGGTGGTGAAAACACACCAGGTGTTAGACTGGTGGAGTCAGACTGGACCTCGGTTGAGCAACCTTGGTACTTGAGTTCTGGCTAAGAATGAATTCATAGCCAAGACTCAAACTATACGAAAAAGTTTATTTAGAAAGTCACAGAGATAGAAGAACAGAGCTATAGAAGGAATGGGCACAGGAAGCACGTTACAGAGTCAAAAGAAGGGCCCTTGGAGCTTAGGAGAGAGAGGGATAAAGGTAGCACCTGGGGGTAAGACGAGGGGGAGGAGAAAAGTGTGGCGTGGAGTACTTTCCAAAAGGAAAGCACTAGTTCCTCCATCATAAGGGCTTTAAAGGATGGAGATTTTAGGGGAGGTCCCAGGGGAGGATCTCAATAGAATATTCATCAGCTTTCCAGGTGTGTCCTTTCAGTGTCATGGTCTCCACTGATAAATCAGCTCCAGGGCAGAAGGTCATTAGTCAATGCAGCTGGTCCTGAGGTCAGCCACTGCGTTGCTTGTCTGGCTTTGCAAGAGTGTGCTTGATGGGGTCTTTTCTGAGTCTAAAGCTGAAACATAACGGACACCTATACTTATTTGATTTGATGCAGGTCAGAAACTCATTGCCCAGGGGCTTAATGCTTAAGGGCTATTCTCTGGCCCCCTTGTTCACCCCCTTTAAGGGGGTTTAACCTGCATCACTAGGAACATGCCCCGGGAGGAAGGGTCAGGGAAGGGTCTGAAATGCATGACCAGTGATTTAAAAGATCAAGAGGTCCAAACTCATGACCACCAATATACTAGGGGAGGAAAGGTTGCCATGTGGATGAGGTCCTTGTTTTCCCAGTTTTACCCATTGCTAGGACCAGGGACTTTTACACTGGCAACTTTCTCTACCTGGCCCATCATCCTCACTCTGCTCCTGTCTGTCTACCTGCCTGCCACAGTTTAACCATAGAATTTTACCAAACTTGGGGGTGCTGGCCACTATAGAACTTGACACAGTGATAAGGGTGATTCAGCAACTGAAGACATTTTTTATTTTAAAAATTAGTTTTACTTGTTTCTTTTTACTTTCTTAATATGACCACTGAAAATTTTAAATTACATGTGACTCACAATTGTGGATTGCATTATATTTTTTAAAGATTTTATTTATTTGTATTTATTTGAAGTATATTGATTATGCTATTACAGTTGTCCCATTTTTTTCTCCCCTTTATCCCCCTCTACCCTGCACCCCACCCTCCCACCAGCATTCCTCAAAACTTTAGTTTATGTCCTTGGGCTGTACGTATAAGTTCCTTGGTTTCTCCATTTCCTGTACTATTCTTAACCTCCCCCTCTCTATTTTGTACCTACGAATTATGCTTCTCATTCCCTGTTCCTTTTCCCCCATTCTCCCCTCTCCCCCTCACCGATGATAACCCTCCATGTGATCTCCATTACTGTGATTCTGTTCCTGTTCTAGTTGTTTGCTTAGTTTGTTTTTTGTTTTTGATTTTTTTTGGTTCAGTTGCTGATAGTTGTGAGTTTGTTGTTATTTTACTGTTCATAGTTTTGATCTTTTTCTTAGATAAGTCCCTTTAACATTTAATATAATAAGGGCTTGGTGATGATGAATTTCTTTAACTTCACCTTATCTGGGAATCACTTTATCTGCCCTTCCATTCTAAATGATAGCTTTGCTGGGTAGAGTAATCTTGGATGTAAGTCCTTGCCTTTCATGACTTCAAATACTTCTTTTCTTGCCTATGAAATTTCTTTTGAGAAATCAGGTGAGAGTCTTATGGGAACTCCTTTGAAGGTAACTCTCTTCTTTCCTCTTGCTGCTTTTAAGATTCTGCCCTTATCTTTAATCTTGGCTAATGTAATTATGAAGTGCCCTGGTGTGTGCTTCCTTGAGTCCAACTTCTTTGGGACTCTGAGCTTCCTGGACTTCCTGGAAGTCTATTTCCTTTGCCAGTTGGGGAAGTTCTCTTTCATTATTTGTTCAAATAAGTTTTCCATTTCTTGCTCTTCTTCTTCTCCTTCTGGCACCCATATGATTCAGATGCTGGAATATTTAAAGTTGTCCCAGAGGTTCCTAAGCCTCTCCTCATTTTTTTGAATTCTTGTTTCTTCATTCTGTTCTGGTTGAATGTTTATTTCTTCCTTCTGTTCCAAATCGTTGATTTGAGTCCCGTCTTCCTTCCTTTCACTGTTGGTTCCCTGTATATTTTTCTTTATTTCATTTTGCTTAGCCTTCACTTCTTCCTCTATTTTGTGTCTGTACTCAGTCACTTCTGTGAGCATCCTGATTACCAGTGTTTTGAACTCTTCATCTGATAAGTTGTCTATCTCCTTGTCACTTAGTTCTCTTTCTGGAGTTTTGATCTGTTCTTTCTTTTCTTTTCTTTTTAATTATATTTTATTGATTGTGCAATTACAGTTTTCCAATTTTTCCTGCTTTATTCCCCCTCCACCCTGCACCCCCAACCCTCCAGTATCCTCCTCCCCCCTTAGTTCATGTCCATGGGTTGTACATATAAGTTCTTTGAGTCCTCTGTTTCCTATACTATTTTTGATGTCTCCCATCTATTTAATGCCTACCAATTATGCTGCTTCTTCCCTATACCTCTTCCCCCTGTTCCTCCCCTCTCCCTCCCCACTGAAAACCCTCCATGTGAAGTCCATTTCTCTGATTCTGTTCTGTTCTAGTTGTTTGCTTAGCTTTTGTTTTTGTTGTCTTTCTTTCTTTATTTTTTTAGGTTCATTTGTTGATAGTTGTGGGTTTGTTGTCTGTTCTTTCATTTGGGCCATATTTCTTTGTCTCAGTGCACCTGCTACATTGTAAGGGGAGGAGCCTTAGGTATTCACCAGGGTGGGGCAATGTAGGAGAGGGGTCAGAGAGGGAACAATGCTGCTTGCTTGGTCTGGCCCTGCTTTCAGTCACTTCCCTACTACCCACAAGCAAATTGGGCCCTTCTGGTGCTGATCCTGGGTGGGTGGGTTTGTGTACTTTCTAGGACCCCGTGGGTCTCTCCAACGAACTCTCCTCTGAGGCTGGGGGTTTCTCCTGAGGCCACACCCCTACAGGTTTTTACAGCAAGAGGTTTTGAGGCTTTAGTTTCGTGTGTCAGAACCCTGAACTGTGTTTTCTGTCTCACTCCCCAGTGGTTCCTCCTGTTTTATCTGTATGCAAAATGTGGGACCACTGGTCTACACACCGCCCCCTCTCCCAGCCTGTGCATCCAGTCCGTCAACTTGCTGTGCATCCTCTCTGCCCTGGCTGCCTGTCTCCATCCCTCCTACCAGTCTGGACAAATGTTTCTTCTTTAACTGTTTAGTTGTCAGACTTCCTTACAATTTGATTTTCTGGAAGTTCTGGTTGGTTTTGGTTTTTAAATTGGTTGTTTTCCTTCTTTTGGTTGTACAATGAAGGAAAGCATATCTACCTGTGCCTCCATCTTGTCCAGAAGTTCCTTAAGGCTTTTTAAAGATGTGAATGATCCTCCCTGCCTTATTCTGTGAAGGTTTTCCCCCATGTCCCCTGGCTCTGAGGACTCTGACATGACCCACAGCCTCTGAAGACACTCTTATTGATCCATTTTCCAGGCACACAAAACAACAGTTCTATAATTTCAGTTGCTGCTGTTTGGGGTGGAAAAATTGTGTCTGGGGCAGTAGCATCAGTGAAAAATCAAATGGATAGTAGTGTTGCTGCCTTTTTAAATTGACATCTTTAGAACTCCAGTCAATGGGATGATTAAGTCATTGTGTGAGCCCACAGATTTGTAACCATCTCCTTCTGTAGACAAGGCAGCCTGTTTCTTCCAAAGAGAGTATTTCTATGGGATTTTTCCTCCTGATTGGCTCCTCATTTAGTGGGGATGAATGACAGGTCTCTGGCATTTGTGGGCCACTTCATCATAAACACATTCTGTCCTGAAACACTACAGCCACAGTCTTTCCTTCGCACCTGGAGTTCAGTGGTATTTCTTCTCCCCCGTGTGATTCCCTATTCACTCAGCAGCCTTGTCTCTGAATTATCCCTCTCAGCTTTTAATCCATCCATTACTTCTTTTCCATTTCAACAGATGCCACCCAGTTGCCCACCCAGGTTCCGTCTCATCTCCACCCTTTTGGTAGTTTCCTACCTGAGTTTTCTCTGTCTGGTTACCCTACCATTTCTCCAGGCCAATACGTCTCCCAGGTTAGGGTGGGACGCAGGTCACCAACAGTGGACCACCAGGCAAATCCGGTCAGACAGAATCTACAGGCGTGTTTGGTTGAACATCATGTTGCAGACCCCCACCACAGTTTACAGATATTTACTTAACCCACATTTATAAATCAGGAGAGTACATATAAAAATCCAGATGACCAACCTTGCTTGAAAACATGGATTTGTTAACACTGAGCCAGCCTTTCTACGTGCAGACCCTGGCCGGGGCTGCTGCCCCATTAGTCGGGCACACGCCATCCCAGCTGCCTGGGCCCTCTGCTGCCTGTTCACCGTGTAGGTGCCCTGCCTAATCCATGGGGGCATTTTGGTTGTGACCCCCTCTCTCTTTCACACATGGCCCATGTTATTCATACACCATTCATGGGACATTGCTGCCTCCTGAATGAAGTTAAGTTCCTCCCCTAGCACTGCACAGTGTCTGGCAAGGACTCCCAAACTGAAAATGTATTAGAAACACTTGGGAGATTAAAGACCGACTCCTGCCACCCCCGGTCAATTCCGATTTGGTACTTCATGAGGGACACTCAGAAATACATATTTTTAACAAAAAAGACCCCTAGGTAATTCTGATGCAGGCTCCAGGGCACATACTTTTTTGAGCACAGTTCCAGTATGTTTCAGTGTCTCTTTCAAGCCTTCCTTTAGTTCCAGTTCCAGAATTCCTAAAAAAGGAGTTGATCGGCCCAACTTGAGTCAGATAGCTTTCCTGTCCCCTACAGATGGCAGCTCCTACAAAACCCACATGGGACTAGGGGACAGAAGCAATTCCCAGCAGCGCACAGCACACAGCCCACCCACCCAGCTCTTCCCTCAGGGTTCTCTTGTCCAGGTGTCTGGCCTGTCCTCCTGCCCTGGAAACCCCAGGAAGGCAGGGGCTGCTTTCCAGTCAGCTGCCTCTCCTCAGAACTAACTGATACTGGACTTTAGACACAGTAGATGTATAAATATCTATTTCTTTTAAACTTTTAATGTTTTCAAAAAGTTATATGTGTATAGTTTAAAAAATGCAAACATTATGAAAGGACAATACAATGAAAACTGAGTCTTCCTCCCAGTCCAGATATGTCTTAATGAAGACAAGGCCTGTTTGTCACTTTCTATCTCCACAAATAGTTGTTTCCTATACATAGTTTTGGGGGGTTTTTTGGTCATTTTACAGTAATATGTTAATCATTCCATATCAGTCATCCTGAAGTTATATTGGATATTTAAATATTTACTCATGAAAACCTTGGATTAAGTAGGAAAATGTTACTATTCTTAATCTTAAAATTTAGACTGTTGGGGAATGGATCGATTAAAGGATTTTTGCCCCAGGGGTAGGACTAGAAAGCAAGTCTTCTGATGGCCACCCCAATGCGTTCTGCTCTAAGTTGTATGTTATTTGAAATCACTGTTTATCTGTTGGAGGCCGGGAACAGTGTCCTCCCTTGTTCACCACTTATAATTTATAAAAAGATAAATATATGAGAAACTCTGCCCAGAGCTGGGGTTAGGGTTCCCTGCAAACATACCTGGGGACTTTGGGCCTTAATGCTACCACAGTGTCACCTTAAAGATTCCCTCTGTTGCTATCAGATGCAAAAGTGCCTCAGGAAGACTCCTGATCAACACATTTACTTAAAAGTCTGCAGAGATTTACAACAGAAAGCAGCTGCTTTTAAATCCCCACTTCCAAATTTCAAGTTTTGTACAATTGCACCTGCTTACCTTGACAGGTCAAGCAAGATATGAGTCCAGCTCAAAGGTCTGTTCAAATATCCAAGATTTAAAATGAGACACATCCTCCATTTCCCTTCTTCCTATTTCTCATCAGTAGAAAAATGTAGGAAAATTGCAGAAAGAAGAAAGACTAAAGAGGTTTGCGATTTTATGCTATCTTGAGAGGTGAATTCTGGCTTTCACAGTAGCTTCACAGAAACCCATTTTATTTGCCATGAATATCATCCTTGTACCATTTATGCCCCACATTCCCCCCTGAAAAGATGAGTGATTTCTTAAAGTGAATGTGTACCATAACTTTTATAGAGGGCAAACACTCATCAAGATAAACGAGATCCCGCTTTGAGAGTAGAAATTAAATATGTTCGCACTTTTTCAGGGGTCCGTGGCCACCAGGAACCATGAGCAACCCATTTGCACAGCTCGTTGAGCCTTTGGATCCTGCACATCCAGGAAAGAAATTCTTTAACTTGAATAAGTTGGACGATTCAAGATATGGTAGGTACATGCCCTATGATATAATTGCTTTGACAGCAGTTAGTATCTCATTTGCGTAATGATTATGCTGTGTAACTAGCCTTTTAGGGGGGTTGAAAGAGGGAGTAGCAGAGAACAAGAATGGATGAATGGTCTTGGGTTAAGCTTCGCAAACTCATACACACACACGCCTTACATTGCTCATTTTTTAAGTAGGTAATAATGATTATGTACATGTAGCATTTATGTAGTATTTTATAGTTATAGAGCATTTGTGCATATGTATTATATCATTTAATCTGAAAAACAACTCCAGAGATCATGTCTGTAAAGTATAAGAAGTCCTGAGGAAGCCAAATCCCCCAAGAGGGTCAAATGATCAAGTAACAACAATGTGGGAGCAGAATAGGACAAAATACATCTTTTTTGTTTATTCCAAATCCTGTGTTTCTCTACCTTTACACTCTTCTCTTTACCAGATAATATTGGTGAAAATTTTTCATAATCAGGATGGAACATTTCCTTTCTAAATAAACAAGAGTAGTTTTTTTCCTGTGAACTACCATTGTTTTATCCTAGAAATCCCAGTTACCAGTGGCCATACTATCTGCTGTCTGGGGGTTCTGTTTTCTTTGGAAGATATATGTGATTGTACTTTGGTCTTAATTACAATGATTGTAAAGGAGTTATCTTCTCATTTCTTAGACACTAGTTTTCATGAAAAATATTACTGTGTGTGTGTGTTACTTGCTAAAATATAGTACAGTAAATATCTACACTGATTTCTTTCATGATGACTTAAGGGAAACCCTGTTATCAGAATCCAAAGCAGGACAAGCATTTATTATGAAAAGATTAACTGCAATATTTTATTTTTGCCTATATGGTGGCTACTTTCTAGTACTAAATGTATTCTAAACCCATTCAGTGTCTTCATACTTTAAACTTTTAAGATCAGTTTTTATTTACCCATTTTCCCTGTTGGAGGAATAGTATGATGCCTTGTATCAAGTCTTTATAGACATTGGCTTAAAGGAGCTCTTATAATAAGGTGCCTCATGGTTTTTCGGTTTTGTTTTGTTATGCTCTCTCTGTTACCCTAGGACGCTTGCCGTTTTCTATCAGAGTTCTCCTGGAGGCAGCCATTCGGAACTGTGATGAATTTTTGGTGAAGAAAAATGATATTGAAAATATCTTAAACTGGAAAGTCATGCAGTATAAGAACATAGAAGTGCCATTTAAGCCCGCCCGCGTCATCCTGCAGGACTTCACGTGAGCCTGCTGCCACTTTGCTCTCCTCTCTGCCTCCCTAGTCAGATTTTAAAGAAGGCTTTAAGAAAACTAACAAACCTCAGTGACTATGTAATTTATCACTCAATATCCAGACAATTTTGAAAACAAAAGAGAACTATTAATCTTAGACAGCCAGAGATTGCTTCAGGCAAATTGGGCTGTGTAATCAGTCCACCTTTTCCAGGGGCTTGAAGATTATAGTCCTAAATACACTAGTGAGAGGTGAAAGAAATAGGAGTGGAATTATCTTGTTCTGTCACCGAGGGAGACAGGTTTCAAACAGCTGTACTTGGAACATTGATGTGCAGCCCCCTGTGGGGTGATATGTAGTTCTGGTAAGCCTCCTTCATATCCTGCTATTCCCAGGAATCTTTGCTCCCCATCCGGCCTCTTTTTTGAGACAGTACTACCTCTCCATTTTTAAATGATGTTAATTTATTCCTTCTAGACACAAAATCTTACTTTTCTAGAGGAATTTTATACTCTAATATAATAAAAAGGAGGGAGTCACTTATAAATTTGATTCGCAGACTATTTTCCTAAATTTTATCTATTCTTTTAAGTTTGGTCTGAAGTTGAATGTATATTCATATGTCTTCTTCAGGTCTTTGCCACCGTGTGAATGGGAAACAGACACAGCAGTAAAAGTTCCAGAGTTTTTAAGTGCCAGCTTCCTGATAGTTTCTCTGTTTAGACCATATTGGTTGGTAACTTTAACGCAGTGATAAAATTGCACGTAGAGATACTGCTCAGTCATGGCACTTACCTGCTGTGATTCAGCTCAAGGAAATGTAGTCAGAAACTTTGACTTTTCTAAGTCATTCAATTTTAGCTCCACTGATGAGAGAGTTTCATTGCCAATTTTACCAATGAAGACAAAAGATGAAAAACTCAATTACACATGTTTGACAGATTTATTTTATGCTTAATTCCTTCTTTTCTTAGGGGTGTGCCAGCTGTCGTTGACTTCGCTGCAATGCGCGATGCTGTGAAAAAGTTAGGAGGAGATCCAGAGAAAATAAACCCCGTCTGTCCTGCTGATCTTGTAATCGATCATTCCATCCAAGTTGATTTCAACAGAAGGTGAGAGATTAAAATTAATACCTGAGTTTTCTGCTTTGTGCAAAGTCTTGTGGTATAAGTCTGTTTGTTTGTGTAGGTAGTTAAATAAGTGAAGAAAATACTTAGAACTCATATTTAGGAAACCTCAAACTTAATATAGATTTTCAGTAAAGATTTGGAAGGGGGATACATTTTTTTAAATACTATTTTTCTTTTTCTTTTTTTTTTTCCTATGTACTTCTTGGGGTGAGCAGTCTGTGTTTAAATCCAGTTTAAAGTTTGGGTGAAAATCACTCACATGAATTTCTGCCATGAGAATTTGTCGGTGCAAGTATGTGTTTGACCTTAAAAGAGGGGTTTTTTTGTCTACTTGTTTATTTGTTTATTTGTTTGTTTTTTAACCACTGGATCCTTGTTCTTTTTTTGATCCCAAGTAACTATTTCATATCTGGTGATCCCTACCTCTACATGTAGGTTTCTATAATACCTATGCCTTTCTTTTCCTTTGTTCTTTCTTCTATTGTTTGGGATATTCAATTCACTCTTCCTCAGAATTCTTCCAATAACCCTAAAGTCTCAGTGTCAGTCAACAACAAGAATTTATTTCTCGCACTTCTACAAGTTGGTTGGAAGGCTGAGAGATCTGTGCTGAGTGCAGAGGGTGGCTCTGCCCCCTCTACCCCTGGCCGGGCGGACTGCTGATACTGCACAGCCGCGCGGAGGCTGGGACAGCACCATTCCGCGTGTGTTTCCTTTGAGCCTAGGCGGACGGAGAAAGCAGCTGTTCACTGAGGCTCAAAAGGCAAGTGGGAAGCACAGTATATTGAGGCCTAACCAGGACTGGCACAGGATCACGTCTCATCACAAGGATGTTAATCAAAGCAAGTCATACAATCAAGTACCAAGTCAGAGGTGAAGGGGAGTATATTCTGTATTTTGTGGAAGAAACTATAAGATTATACACAAGAGAAGGCAGCCAGGTCCTGCTAAAAAGCTGGTATCTTCACCTAGAAGTATAACTAGATAAAGTTCTTATCAATTATCAGTAAGGAAAAAAATACTTATTCTGTATATAATGCTGGGAAAATTAATTATTTGGTACAGGGTGTAGTTCATATGAATTAAATCATTAGTATTTAAAAATTAAGTCATTAATAATTTACAAGAAAATTCAAGAATATATGTGTCAAATATCTTAATGAGAAAGACCTTTCTAAATTTTGAAACAATGAATAAAACAAGAGGGAACAAAATCCATTGATTTAATGACTTCAAAGTTAACAGGAAATAACTTGAAAAATATTTCCAACAAATATGACAAAGGCCTAACATTCTTAATATATAGAATGTGTACAAGGTGACCTCAGGATTGGTGGTGTGAGAGGTCCTCCTGGTCTCTCCCCTTGAAGTTAGAAGTTGAACAGTTATGATTCCACAAAGGATTTCCTGCTTAACACACAAATACATCTGGGAGACCCACACATTGAAGCATCTGAAGGTGGGTGAGTCAGAGTGAAGGGAGAAGAAGGGAAGGGGGAAGAACAGCTAGGTGCCACAGACACGACCTGGAGCTCCTGTGAGCGGGAGAAGAATCAGGTCACAGCCTGCACACTCTGCAGTCCTGGGGAGCAGAGAACTAGAATCAACACTCCTGCCTGAGTGGTCAGCCTGAGGGGAAAATAAAAATGTGCATCAGTGCCACCTACTGGAAATCACAAGAAAGACCTCTTCTTACCAGCCTGCTAAATAGAGAAGTGCTAAACACTTAACAACAATAAAATAATTAAAAAAAAAAAAAAAAGCAGATTTCATTCCCATAAATGCCAAGGCAGAGAAAAAATCCATCAAATACTATGAATAACCAAGGCATCAAGGCAGCTCAGAAAGAAAATGAAAAATCTTCAGAAAATAGAAACATGGGCCCTGGCTGGTATAACTCAGTGAATTGAGCACCAGCCTCCTAACCAAAGGTTCCCTAGTTCGATTCCCACTCAGGGCACATGCCTGGGTTGCAGGCCAGGTCCCCAGTAAGGGGCACATGAGAGGCAACCACACACTGATGTTTCTCTCCCTTTCTTTCTCCCTCACTTCTCCTCTCTCTAAAAATAAATAAGTAAAATCCTAATAAATAAATAAATAAATAAAGACATGGAAATATGTGAATTAAAAGGCAGAGAATTCAGGATCTCAGTTAAAAAACTCAGTGAGATACAAGAAAAGTTACTTAGGCAGTTTAATGAGCTCAGAAATAAAAATCAATGAACAAAAGGAGTACTTTACCAAAGAGATTGACACTTTTAAAAAGAACCAAATAGAAATTCTGGAGCTGAAAAACTCAATAAAAAAGCAGAAGAATGAACGAGTGACCTTAGAAAAAAGAGCTGACCAGATGGAGACACCACCAGTGGCACTGAAGGGAGAAATCTAGAAATGACATAGATGGAAGAAGAGAGAGATTGCAGAGTAAAAAAAGAAAAGAAAGAACTCTACAAGAACCATCTGAGTCCATCAGAAAAAACAATGTAAGAATAGTGAGTATAGCAGAAGGAGAAGAGAGGGAGCAGTTCTCACTATTCAAACATAATGAGACCTTCCCAAACCTAAGGAAAGATCCGGATTCTCGAATCCAGGAAACTAACAGAATACCTAATTATCTGAATCCAAAAAAGGCCTTCTCTAAAGCATACTATATTAAAACTGTCAAAAACTAGTGACAAAGGACTTTCATGGCAGCAGGGAAAAGACAGTAACCTATATAGGAAATCCCACTAAATTATCAGTTTTCAGCAGAAACCCTACCAGCTAGGAGAGAGTGGGAATCAAATATTCAAACTATTAAAAGAGAGAAATTACCAGGCAAGCATAATATATCCAACAAAGTTATCTTTTAGATATGAAGGAGAAATAAGGGCTTTTCCAGGCACACAGAAGCTGAGGGAATTTGCCACCACAAGCCCTGCGTTACGGAAAATACTTCGGGAGGTTATCTGAAATAGACATGGTTAAGGTGACTCGTGGCTGGGCAGAAACATAAATTGCAATTCTTATTTAGAATAGGGTATTATACACTTAAATTTAACATAAAGATTAAAAGAAGTAAAAACATTTTTTAAAAAGAAGAAGGCATAGCTACTGCAATTTGGAAATGAACTCACAGCATAAAAAGGGACCATTTGTGACAACAAAAACATAAAAGAGAAGGTAGATAAAGATCTGAATTTGCACAGGGCAATGGAGATAAGATGCAATCTGAAGAAAAATGATTACTGTATATAAGAAACTGTCTTTTACATAGACCTAAGGGTAATCCCCCTACACACACACACACACACACACACACAGAACTAGAACTGAGACACATAACAAAAAAAGAAAGAACAGGAAAAAAATACCACCAAACTAAAATAGCAGAAACACAAGAGAAAAAAATGGAGATACAGAGTTACCAAAAGATAAAATGGCTATAGGAAATTATACATTAATAATCACCTTATATGTAAATGAACTGAACTACCAATAAAAAGGCAGAGTAGCAGATAGGATTAAAAACCAAAACCCAAACATATTCTGCCTTCAGGAGACACATCTCAATGCAAGTAAAAATATAGACTCAAACTGATGTATTACGGAATTGGGCATTTGAAACCTATGTAACTTTGTTAATCAATGTCACCCCAATAAACTTAATAAAATTTTAAAAAATATCTCTACAACCCCCTCCAAAAAAGAGTTTATATAATCCATTTTAAAAATTGTAAAACCCAGTGGATACATGGGCAAAGGAAATTTGACATTTTACAATAAAATGAAACAGAAATGGTAAGTAGTGTATAGACTTTTCAGTCTTATAAGTCATAAAAAAGTAAATTTTATTTTTGAGATACTATTTTATCAATATAGTTAAGATTAGCAAATAAACATTAATTATAAAGGTCACGAAGGAACGCTTTTATACACTGCCGATAGTGCTGTAATTTAGAAATAATGAAAGCAATATGCATCAAGATGCTTAAAAATGGCTATAGCGTTTGTCCTGGAATTTCTACTTCCAAGCTTACCCTGATAGATACAGAAAAAAGCTTAATGACTTAATAGTATTCATTAAAGTACTTGTAATAATGAAAATCTGGAGCACTCTAACTGTACAATAAAGGAGAATGATTTATTAAATTATAGTACATCCTTCAGTGAATTATTAGGTAACTTTTACAGGTATATTTATAACGTGCTACATAACAGTTGGAACACGGTTGTGCCATGTAGCTCAATGAGCCACGTGTAACTGCATATGCAGAGTGATCTCAGATGAAAAGTTGCGCAGAGATGATGAGATTAGAAAGTGAGGTGGTACAGTGCAATTATTTTTGAAAATGCAATTGTTCTTTATTTTTACAATAAAAAGCTATCATTTCATGATAAAATGTCATTTAAGGATATGAAACAATCCATCCAAAGGGAAAAAGGAAACCATTATTTGCTTCCTTGGGGATTTAAGTAGGTGCCATACAGCCTCGAAAGGAATGTAGAAACTGGTCGTTCTCAAATTCATGTTGCCAATATCCAAACCAGATAAAATCTAGGTAAAGAAAAATCTGCTGTCTTTAATTGACAGTTGAAACAAACAGACTGGATGCTTGCCAGCTCTGTTCTTTCCTTCGGACTCTAAACCCGTCTTTACGCAACATGTTGTCTTCTTTTTTTCTTAAATCACATGAGCTTAATGTAATGTTTTGATTTCAAAGGAAGAGCTAAAATTATTTACACAGTCCTGGTGGGGTGGCTCAGTTGATTGGAGCATCATCTGGTACACCAAAAAGATTGCAGGTTCAATCCCCGGTCAGGGCATATACCTAAGTTGTGGGTTCAAGTCCCTGTCTGGGAACATGCTTAGGTTGCAGGTTCCATCTGCGGTCAGGGCACACGCAGGAGGCAACCGATCAATGTTTCTGTCTCTGTCCTTCTCCCCTCCCTTCCTCTATCCTGAGATGAGGATTAAATATATATATTTATATATTTTATATATTTATATATTATATGTATACACATACACAAAATGCTATCCTATTGAGATTAATAATGTTTCCTCAAGTCCCACTTCAAAAGTTATAAAGAGTAGCCTCACAAAATCATAGCCAACTTGATCTTTCTTGGAAACTCTCATTGGTGTGGATGGATTTACCTCACTTTGCTGGCCTGGGAGGTGAAACTGCTGGTGGAGACAGAATTGTAATTATTGTAATGTCTAAAGCCTTTGGACTGACAATTCGTAGAGCTCCTGACTTAAGCAGTTAATAATGATTTTTGGTTATCATCAAGGTCAGTATGATGTTTTTTGTACTCCTTAAGCCTTAACATTTATCAACTCTGGTTTTAATTTTTTATGGACGTTTTTCATGTACACTGTAGTACAGAAAACATTATTTTGAAAACAGCAACATCCAAGGATGAACTTGGATTCCAAATTGATGTCCAAATCTACCGAACACTGTTTTTGTAATAAAAGAGAACATTTCTGTTAGAAATGTTTTCATTGATGTTGTTTTGTTTTATTTCTTGAGTTTGGTTTTGCAATTTGACCTCCCGGTCTCTTTCCTCATGTTTGTAAGGAATTAAATGTGGTATGTCTCAACCTTTGTGGAACTGTGTGCTTATTTCCAGCTGTTTCCAGGAATGAAACAGAAAAACTGGGTAAAGGGTGGTAGGGTGGTAGATTTTCTCAATTAAATATATCTAAACAATTTGCGTGGTTTGAATAATATTAATTTACCTCACACCATCTTTAGGAATTGAGCATCAAACTAACACATTATTTTAATGTTTTACAAAGTTATCTGAGAAATAACCATTTCTTAAATCCCAGTAAGAATATTGTAACAATTTCCAACCAGATTTCATGAGTGTGTAAACTATCTGCTGTATAAATACTGTTGGTGGATTTCTAGAGTACCATTAAATATGATACTCAGAAACTTTGAAATACATCCAAATCCAAATTCAAATTATGTAACTAAGGAGTAGTATCCTCTTTGGTCTGTGAAGCCACCATATTTAGAGACCTGTAAAAGCTCAGTATATTGGGTGAATTTGGGAACATTCTGAGTGTTGCAAAAATCTGAATTCTAGGTCTGTTTATTCATGTCACTAACTAAAACTTGGTTAATTGAGTCAAGGTTAGCAAACCTATGTTTTATTTTCATGAGTAAATAGGTTGTTTACCTGGAATTAATAGATCATAAAATAGCCTAAGTATTTCTGACTTTTCCTTGTCCTGTAAATGTGTTGTTTACATCAAACTGACGTCTCCAGCATTCTCTGAGATAAATGTCCCGCTCCATCCCTGCTTCTGCTGTGAGAAGCTGTGGTGCAGCAGACAAGAGGACAAAAGATAACGAATAACTGGGAGTTCACGGGGGGTCTGCGCACAGCAGAAGTGATGGGGGCCCCACAGGCAGGTGCTGCATATGTTTTGGAATAATGTTCCAAGATGCTTTTTTCTTTATAAAAAAATTCACTCCATTTAAGACCTGTATACCACTATTTGTTCAAGAAACAGGTTAGCTTAGAAGAGAGAGATTAGTAAACACACAACTTCAATGCAGTTAGTGAATGCAGTGAGCACGGAGACGATGCAAATTATCCTGTCAGAGGTCCTTCCAGCAGTTATCATTTGATTTAGGTCCTGGAGGGCGTTTATCCCAGAGAGAAGAGCCAGAAAGGTATTCTACACTGAAAGATGAGAGCGTGCAAAGGCTCAGGGAAAGGGGTTTGGGGAGAGTATGAAGGCTATGGTGTGTCTGAAGCTGAAAGCTTGTACTGGATTATAGGAGAGGACTTAACAAAGGAAGGTTGAGGACAGATTGAAGACTTTTTTAAAGCAAGAGATTTGTACATTATTTAGAAAATGGGAAGCCATTGGCACCTGAAAGATGTGCCATGATCTGTATTTTAGGAAACTGATTTTGGTGACATTACAAAGGATAGTTGAACAGGCTGACGGATAATCGAGCGAGGAGGCTATTTCTGGAATAGACTTTCATAGCTGTAGTTGTTAAGTGGTGAGACAGGAGATCATTAGGTAAAGACAGACAGGGATGAGGACAAGATTCAGGAAAGAAGGGTTTGCCTGTTGAGTTTGTGGTGCCCGAGGTATTCCTGATGCAGATACTCAGGATACATTGGGAATGTGGATCTGGGCCTGAAGAGACAGGTGGGAATTGGAAGGATGGAGCCCTCAGCGTACCAGCAAGAGGGAAGGACACGACTACCTGGTCCAGAGGGCCCAGAGGGTCCAGAGGGTCTGCCGATCCGCCAGTCAGCAGTGATGGCCTGCCTTGTTCTGCTGCGCTGGGATCTCTCCCTGCTCTATTTGTGCCTTTTGGTTTTCTCTAACCATACACCTTCACAGATTTTCATTCTTTATGTCAGGAATCAAAACTTTCTGTAAAGGAGCAATATTTCAGGCTCTGCTGGCCCTATACTGTCTCTGTTCATATATTTTTTTCAACCTTTAAGAATGTAAAAAATTATTCTTTGCTTGAGAGCCAAACATACAGGTATTGGGCTGTGTTTGGCCTACGTGCTGTAGTTTATGGACCCCTTCAGGTAAGGCATTCTCAGGGACTGATACCGTTAGAACAACTAACACTATTCTTAGAGGATGTTCACATCAAGAGAAAAAGGGGGAAAATCAGCACGGTAACTAAATGTCTTTTTGTATAATAAATAATAAGTGTTGCCAGTTCTTTTCTCCCCAGAGAGTGCCTCCCCATTTTTATCAGCTTGACGCCCCCTCACCCTTCATACTACATTGCTGTCATGTCCTTTTGGAGGGCACTCTTGAGCCCTGATCTGAATTTATGTCCCTTTCTTTCTTTCTCTTTTTTTTTTTTGTAGTTTCAGTTTATTAAGTTTACATTTATGTGTAAATATTGACAATGTTAGAATTCACAGAGTTGAATTTTCCTATTTGATTGCATATATATTGAAAATATAAACTTAAGTCCCTATAATAATTTTAATAATTCTGGTAATTCTCCAAACTCAACAATTATTTTTTGTTTATTTTTAAGTAAATTTTATTGATTATTCTATTACAGTTGTCCCATTTTTTCTCCCCTTTATTCCCCTTCCTCCTGAAGCCCTCCGCCCACCAGCATTCCCCTCCTTAGTTCATATCTGTGGGTTGTACATGTAAGTTCCTTGGCTTCTCCCTTTCCTATACTATTCTTAACCTCCTACTGTCTATTTTGTACATACCATTAATGCCTCTTATTCCCTGTGTCTTTTTCCCTATTCTCCCCCTTCCTCCTCTATACTGATAACCCTCCATGTGATCTCCATTTCTGTGATTCTGTTCCTGTTCTAGCTGTTTGCTTAGTTTGTTTTATGTTTTTGTTTTGTTTTTTAGGTTCAGTTGTTGATAGTTGTGAATTTATTGTTATTTTACTGTTAATAGTTTTGATAATCTTCTTTTTCTTAGATATGTCCCTTTAACATTTATAGAATAAGGGCTTGGTGATGATGAATTTCTTTAACTTTACCTTATCTGGGAAGCTCTTCCATTCTAAATGGTAGCTTTGCTGGATACAGTAATCTTGGACGTAGGTCCTTACCTTTCATAACTTCAAATACTTCTTTCCTGCCTCTTCTTGTCTGTAAGGTTTCTTTTGAGAAATCAGCTGAGAGTCTTATGGGAACTCCGTTGTAGGTAACTGTCTCCTTTTCTCTTGCTGCTTTTAAGATTCTCTCTATCTTTAATCTTGGGTAATGTAATTATGATGTGTCTTGGTGTGTGCTTCCTTGGTTCCAACTTCTTTGGGACTCTCTGAGCTTCCTGGCCTTCCTGGAAGTCAATTTCCTTTGCCAGATTGGGGAAGTTCTCCTTCATTATGTTTTCAAATGAGTTTTCCATTTCTTGCTCTTCCCCTTCTCCTCTAACACCCCTATGATTTGGATGTTGGAACGTTTGAACTTGTCCCAGAGGTTCCTAAGCCTCTCCTCATTTTTTTTGAATTCTTGTTTCTTCATTCTGTTCTGGTTGAATGTTTATTTCTTCCTTCTGTTCCAAATCAATAATGTGAGTCCCAGTTTCCTTCCTGTCACTGTTGGTTCCCTGTACATTTTTATTTCATTTTTCATACCCTTCACTTTTCCCTCTATTTTGCAACCATACTCAACCAATTCTGTGAGCATCCTGATTACCAGTGTTTTGAACTCTGCATCTAATAGGTTGGCTATCTTCTTGTCACTTAGTTCTTTTTCTGGAGTTTTTATCTGTTCTTTCATTTGGGCCATATTTCTTTGTCTCAGTGTGCCTGCTACATTTTAAGGGGCAGAGCCTTAGATATTCACCAGGGTGGCGCAACCCACATGGATGAGTTGTGGCCTGTATGTGGGGGAGGGGTCAGAGAGGGAACAATACTGCTTGTTTCACTCTCTACCCCAACTGCCTTTCTCTGCCCCTCCTACCAGTCTGGATGAATGTTTCTACTTTAACTCCTTGGTTGTTGGACTTCCATACAGTTCGATTCTGGCAGTTCTGGTTGTTTTTTGTTTTTAAATTTGCTGTTGTCCTTCTTTTGGTTGTGCAAGGAGGCAAAATGTGTTTACCTGTGCCTCCATCTTGGTCAGGAGCCCTATATCCCTTACTAAGTGCTCTCAACATGATGTATTTCCCATATCATGATATTGGTAGTCACACTCCTGTCATTGCCTCGTTGGGATCTGTATTTCTTACTAGGCCCTGAGCTCCCAGTGACCAATGCACATGCTGCTTTGCACCATTGTCTTCCTTGAGCACCATGTGGCCCAAGGTGGATCTATAGATCATTAATAAGTGAGGGACAAGGATGGATGAGAAATAGGTTATAGTGGTTAAAGTAGAGGCCCCTGGACCATCAGACGTGGGTTCAACTCTGTAATTTACATGCATCTGGCCTTGGACAAATTATCTAAACTTTCTGTGCTTCAGCTTCCTCTTCTACACTTTGGGGTAATAGTAGTACCTATGTCAAGGGTTGTTATTGAATGAGTTTGTGTGTGTAAAGCACTCAGCACCTGTGACATAATCTTGCACTTTAGCTGCTGCTATTACTATGGTGGTTGTTATTCCTGTGACCACTGGTATGGCTGCCGTTTGGGTAACTGCAGCTACAGGAAGGCAGAAGAGCTTAGGGATTAGAGCATCAACCCAGGAGTCAGACTGCTAGGGTATCAGGTCCAGTTCTACCATTTACTTGCTGTGTAGTCCTGAGCAAGTTTCTTACCCTCTCTCTGTCTGTTTCCTCTCTTGAAAATTGTGGATATTAGTTGCACCTAACTCAAAGGGTCATTATGGAGACTAAATGAGAAAATAAATGTAAAGCCTTTAGAATAGTGGCCAGTTCCTAGTTATATCAGTAAGTGTTAACTATTAATGATGTCAGACTTGGATCTTAACTATTAATTGTACTATCCTTTCCTATGTTCACCCAGTTGGGATACATAGTTTATGAGTACATTCTGTGTGCCCAGCCTGCAAAGTTGCAACTATGACTTATTCTACCTTGACTCAAAACAATGTAGTTTGATTATAAAAATCTTGAAAAAGCTTCTCAAAGTCCTCTATTGCTGGTGTCTTTCCCAATGGACTAAATGACTGAGTAAACCTCAGCATACAGTCTAGGCTTCTCAGATATTCTTTGGTGGCCCCATCCTCCTCATGAACCTCTGTTCAAGAGACAGGATATTATGATTCTCTAAATGCCTATCTCTCCTGATGTCACTTGCTCCCTGTCTCCCAGCATAAACAGATGAAAAGTACCAGCCCAGCTATATGACTCAGCCCAGAGAGGTGTTATAACAAGGTTGTGGATGAGAAAGGAGTAGAGAAATGGGTCATTTAAATATCTAAGTTACTGTTATAATCATAAATGCCTTGAGTCTGGCCCTGTGGGTCAGACTGATTGAATTAGTTTTAAATAAAGTTCACTTAATATTTTGTACCCACAGTGTTTAAAGGGAGTGTAGGAATTATTTCAATCAAATAATAATTATTCTTTTTACTTTTGCTAATTACCTCTCCTTTCCCATGTGAATGGATGTATAATACCACCCAGCAGGCCTGCGGATAAAATTGCCATTTTGTTCATTCATCACCAATAAATTTGACAACTAACATTTTAAGCCTTAAAATTTATACATTCAGTTTTTTTCTCCTGACAGGGCAGACAGTTTACAGAAGAATCAAGACCTGGAATTTGAAAGAAATAGAGAACGATTTGAATTTTTAAAGGTATGGCAGAGTTTGGTTCCAACAGTTCATTCTTTATGTCTGTGGGTATGAGGGGGAGGTACATAGGAGTGTGCCAGGCATTCATAGTATTCTTTCCATTTTTCAATCCTAGTGGGGTTCCCAGGCTTTTCACAACATGAGAATTATTCCCCCTGGCTCAGGAATCATCCACCAGGTGAATCTGGAGTATTTGGCAAGAGTGGTATTTGATAAGGATGGATATTTTTACCCAGACAGCCTTGTGGGCACAGACTCGCACACCACCATGATTGACGGTTTGGGTGTTCTCGGATGGGGTGAGTGTTCTTCCATATCTGCTTACCACAGCATGGACTTTAATATATGTTGGTACCAGTACATCCCAGTAGCAAAAAATGGCATGACCACAAGTATCAAGAGATATTTTTGTCTGTTTTGTTCGCTGCTGTATTTCCAGTGTTCAGAAAAAGGCCTCATGCCCTGGTTTTGAAGAATGAACTGAACTAAGGGTTAGGGACATGAAGAATGAGTGAAAATCACCTGTGGTGTTGATTAAAAATGGAGATTCCTGAACCCCAGTCTACTTGGTGTGGGATCGAGGGGATTTTGATACAGGTGTTTGGGGACCACACTTGGAGAAACACTAAAAATTCTGTAGAAATAGAGAAAAGATAATTGCTCTTTTTAGAAATGTAGCTCTGAACTAGTACAACATTGTAACTGGGTTCATTACCTGTTAATGACATTGAATTATGCCTGAGGGATGTGGTGAGAAATAATGAAAGCATTATTTTATCCTGCCACTCCATGCAGGTGTGGGTGGGATCGAAGCAGAAGCTGTCATGCTGGGCCAGCCAATCAGCTTGGTGCTTCCCCAGGTGATTGGCTACAAGTTGAAGGGAAACCCCCACCCCCTGGTGACATCCACCGACATCGTGCTCACCATCACCAAGGTAACACATGCTGCCTCCTCTGTGATCTTGGAACCACAGCGACAAACAGGGAGGAAATACATGGTTGAGTCTCTCTTGGTCTCTGTGTGTCCTGGAAATGCTAGAAAACCATATGTTGGTGACTTTAAAATGAGATTGGATAAGGGAGAATTCTGTGGTAGAGTCTTAGGTAATTATGTTCATTTTCTCTTCTGTTTCTGTGTGGACCTTTTTCTTTACAATTTTTTTTTGAAATGATGAAATAGTTCAAATGCACAGAAGTGAAAATGACATTCATGTGCCTACTATGTAGACTTAGCAGATAACATTTTGCCTTGTTTGCTTCAGAGCTCTGTGTATTTTTTTAAGAAATAAAATGTATCATTTATGTATGGTTTATTATTATTATTTATGGTTTAATTATTTATGGTTTAAGCCATCTTCCCCATTCCTGGAAATAACCACTATCCTGAGGTTGTAAGAATAATTCCCATTATTAACAACATTTCCCCCATGGTTTTTCTTTATATGTAAATAACAAACATTTTCTGTGAATAATGTTGGACTTATTAAATTCCCTTTTCTGTATTGTAAGTTGCATTATTGTAACAGATTTTTCTCCAAATTGGAAAGTATTATTTTTTTCCTTTTCCTTTGGCCCTTTTAGGAAATAAATTTTTTATGTGATTTGCTTGCTTTGCCAGAAGAAGGCAGTTTTATTTTTGAACAATTATTAGAAAAGTAATTTCTTTATGATCATAAACGTAATTTTTTCTGGTTGTATAGGTTGCAGGCTTGGGGTATTGGGGATGGACACTATCCTGGTAAAGGCCCCAGAAAGTTCCTCTTCGATGTAATCTTTATGGAATTTGGAATTGGATTTATTTGAACACACTAGCTTATCACAGATATCCGTGTATTGTTCTTCAAATGTGGAATAATATAAGGCTTGGACACAAAATTTGGCAAAATTTCACCTGCCCAGAAGAGCCCATCCCTGTGGCTGTCCACAATTCATGGAACTGGCTTCCTGTAGGGACAAGTCAGTCACTGAGGCCCCCGCCCTGGCCAGTGGCTGGCGCGGAGAAGATATGGGAATCAGACTGGGTATTTTGGTTACATTTGACTAGTACCTGTGTTTAAGAAATTTGTTCATTATACCCTTGAAAACAATAATTCAGCTAATACAAGTCATAATTTATTTGAGTTAAAAAAATTCATTTTGAGCATTTCTAGTCATTTCCAATGAACTCATTAGAGAGAAAGAGTGTTTCCCATTTTTAAAAACTTTTCTTAATATTGTTATTTGTATTTATGGCATTACTTTTTTTTGGAAAAACTTTTTTGACATAATTTTAGATTTATAGGAGAGTTCATGGAAAGATAATACAGAAAGTTCCTGTTACCTTTCTCCCTGCTTCTCAAAACATTACCTTACCTAACCATAGCACATCCGTCAAAATAAAGATGCTGACGTTGTTATGAATAACACTTTTAACTAAACTAGAAACTTCTCCAGGTTTTTTAGTAATGTCCCTTTTCTGTTTCAGTACCAGTGCAGAACACCATGTTATATTTAGTTGGCATTACTTTTTAAGCTTTATTTTTTAAAGTAATCAAAAATGTGTTATGCTAACTTATTGTTCCTGTTTACTCACAAGGTTAGTTTATAAGAATTGCAAGATGATAATAAGATGATAGTTCTGCATTTTAGATGTGGTCTGTCAACTCTGTAACCTTTCTATTCTTCTGCTCAGCACCTCCGCCAGGTTGGGGTAGTGGGTCAATTTGTTGAGTTCTTTGGGCCAGGAGTTGCCCAGCTGTCCATTGCTGACCGAGCTACGATTGCCAACATGTGTCCAGAGTATGGAGCAACTGCTGCCTTTTTCCCGGTTGACGAAGTCAGTATCAAGTACCTGGTGCAGACAGGTAAGTGTAACACCAGGAGAAGCAGAGGGCCATTCGTAAAATTGTGTAGAACACTGAGAATTGGAGCACTGCCTTCTGTCTCCGGCCCTTGGAGTGCACTGGGTCAGATTCGCAGATTTTTTCCATCTCTCTGTGGAGTCAGAATAATTGTTGGGATTTCAGAAGATGTGAGGTGGGCATGGTATGGCCAAAAGAAAGCTCAGATACTCGGGAAGCCTGATATATATATGCTGGTCTTCTACGAGTACCTATTTGACATGAAACAAGTAATCTTAGTAATGGTTACGACTGTCCTCTGAGTGCCAGGTACATGGTATGCATTTGCTCTCGTCCTCTTTACAGATCGATAGGATAACCTGATTAATTAATTAACTAATAGGAGAAAAAAGGAAAGATTAGAGAGGTGGCAGTAAGTATCCAAAGCTAATAAATAGTGGAGCTAGAATCCAAACCTGAGGCCACCTGGCTCCAAACAGGGACAGCGCCCCATGACATCCCTCTTCGGCCTCTCCAGGATGTAACATGAAAGACCGCATCTGAAGCCATTTGAGAATGTCAGTGGTTCTCTGAAATTTGAATTTAACTTTGAGAACAGTTTTCTTTTCAATTTTTCAAATTTATTTTTAAAATATTAAATATTTATTCAGTCATTTTCAATATCTGGTCTAAGTCCCAGAGATACAGTATTGAACAAGTCAACAAATAAATACGTAACTATTTATAGGACATTGTATTTATTAGATAACGGAGAAGAGATCATGGGGAATGGTTGAATAGCCTGAGGGTGCCGTTTTATACTTAGGAACGTCAGCAAAGGGCTCTTGGAAGGGAAACTTGTTGGAGTGGGAGCACGAGCCATGTGACGTGGCGGAGGAGGTGTTTTCCAGGCAGAGGAAACCACACATGCAAAGGCCCAAGAGAGAGATGGGGCAGCAGAGGGGCCTGTGTTGCTACAGCCCAAGGTAGAGGCCATGGGAGGTGAGGTCAGAGAGTGGGCTGGCAGGAGCCAGCTCCACACGGGCTCGTAGGCCACAGTGGTCACTTAGTGCTTTATTCTAGGAAGTCACTGAGTCATATTGAACAAGACAGTAATATGAAATAATTTTATTTTTAATACCTGGTTCTGTGTGACAAAGACGGAGGGGACCTTTTATATATCCATATGACTCTTAAAATTACAACAAAATTATTAAGGAGAAAGGAACAGAGACAAACTTCAGCCTTCTCCTCCACGTCCAGTGCTTACTACAGTGGCTGGTGTTTCTTTTGAAATAGAAGTAGTGGGCATCTGAAGTGAGAGTTGGTGCACATCTCTTAGTGAGGTCTCAAAAAAACCCGACAGACTCCAAGGAAATCCAAACCTCCTTGATTTTCCTGAGGAAAATCCTCATGAAGTAGTTAAAATTGTAATGAAAAAAGTATTTTAAAGAAGTTTTTATTAAATATAACCACATTGGAATTGATTAATCAATATCTCCCTTGATCTCCAAAGGATTTGAAGTGAAAAGGTAAAGAAATTAAAGAACAAATAACTAAGGTAATCAACCTAAAGAAGAGAAGGAAGGCATGGTAGGGAGGGGAAAGTGTATCCAGAGCTAAGATCAGTTTCTGTGGCTCTAGAGGTAGCCACTAATCTTAGTGATCTGGCACCAAATTTGAAGCATCTGTGAAACTGAAACAAACATACCCCTTCAGAGAAGTAGAACTCTTCTAGATCAGCTAGAGAGTCCGAACTCTTTCTCATTCCTAAGAGAAATTTCTCCTGTGCATCATTATGCAGGGATGGCATGGGATGCAATGAACAGTGGGCTCAACAACAGGCCGTGGTAAATATGTTAATGAAGCTCAGTCAATCAGCTTTGATGATGCCTGTGAAGAAAGCTGATGACCTTTACAATTCATTTAAAGAAACAGGCAAACAAAAATTGCTCATGTGTTGTGGATCTAAGGATCAAGCTTTCAAACAGCCTTATTCAACTGTCAGAGAAAGGGTGGACTGTATGCCCATTGGGCATACTTCATGAGTATCACCTCCTACAACCAGCATCTTGTGATTAAATGCAGAACATTCAGGGTCATTTTCCCGGTGATAACAGCATTATCAGTTAAGACTTTAGACTTTGGAGTTAAACTCAGGTTCAGATCTTGGTCTGTCATTTACTGGCTCTATTCCATGGGAAAGTTACTTAATCTTCCCAAGCCACCATTTCCTCATCTGTGAATGAGAATAATAATAATTGTCTCTTAAGGTCGTGATAAAGGATTAAAGATTGAGATAAGCGTTTAACAGACAGTGCTGAGAACATAGGAGGTGCTCATAGCTGGTGATGTGTGGTGGGAGTCAGGGTGGATTATTATTTTAATAATAATGTGGAATGCTGAATGTCTGGCTAGCTGAAGGCAGAGGCATAGGTGGGCAGCCTAGGAACCTCCTAACTAAGGAGCATAATGAAGAGAAGGGGAGTAATTACAGGTAAGATTAGAATGTAACAGTCTCTTCCTTAGGAACAGCAGATCAGTTAGTGGACCCTAATAAACAGCAGATCAGCTAGAGAGTCAGACTGTTAGCCCTGGTGCCCTGGTATCAGCAGAGCTATTGTGTGTAAGTGAAACATGTATCATCTGTGTAATTGCTGGTAGAGGCAATAGCTTATAATCTTTAGCCAGGAAATATTAATATCTATTACTTGTCACCTCTTAAAATGTCCATTTAGGTCGTGATGAAGAAAAGGTAAAGAATATTAAAAAGTATCTTCAGGCTGTAGGAATGTTTCGGGATTTCAGTGACTCCTCTCAGGACCCAGAGTTTGCCCAGGTATGAGAGCACCTTCACCAAAAATGTGCTTCCTCTTCCCAAAGGTGTGATTCTAGTTGCATATGGTTTTCCTTGGGGGATGTACTTATAGAAAATTAGTTATTGCCAAGTCATCTCAGGAGAACAGGGCGTTCACAAGTTAAGAAGTCAAAAAGATAAGGAACTATAAACATAACGAAACAATACAACTTCTTCTATTCCTCTTGCCCTTTAGGTTGGGTTGGGTGTGCTCCCCTTTTTGAACAACTGATTTACTCCTCTTATGGAAAAGATCTTGGAAGAAGGACGTCACTAGAAGGGCTAGAGCTATTTCAAGTCTAAGCTGATCATTATTAAAGATGGGGAAAGATAGGGAGGTGCAAACATGTCAGTGAGTTCTGATTTATCCAGTGACTTATCCTTCTTTCATTTTCCAGGGTGTACATTGATTCTACATTTTTCTCAGCAGCCAAGACTAGAGGGAACACTAGAAGTGGGACCCTCAGTTTCTTTCATATGACATTGAGGGAAGGAAATGCTCCATTAGACTAAGGCCCATTACATGGCACTGATGACTTAATGGCTGCATCCCTCCCAAATCATCTTAGACAAAGTACAATGGCCTATGTATCATTTCAATAGGAAACCCATCCCAGACTGACTTAAAATAAAATAAAAGGACCTATGAGCCACTTTGCAAAGACAGATGTGTGGGAGACACTGGGCAGCAGCTGCAGTACCCACCCTGGTCTTTCTGAGAGGTGGCAAGGCTGCCTGCTGCCCATCGCTACTTAAGTGATCATCTTCAGCTTTGGAAGTTCATCCTTTGAGTGTTAAAATGAACATTGACTTTTGTGGTTTTGAATGTGGTGGTTTAGTTTGTTTTTATTGTTACCGTATTGTAAATTCTCTGGCATGGCTTAATGTCAGTCCCACGTTCCCTTCTCTTTTGAGGGGATAGGTGGTGGAACTAGATTTGCAGACCGTAGTGCCTTGCTGCAGTGGACCCAAAAGGCCGCAGGACAAAGTTGCTGTGTCTGACATGAAAAAGGACTTCGAAAGCTGCCTTGGAGCCAAGGTGAATACCTGGGGTGGAAATCTTCCCCAACCCTGACCTGCCCCATGCTCGTTTATTTTTTTTTAGTGCCCAGGCTTCTTTTTGCCCCACTCAGTGATGCCTCTTCCTGAAGCCTGGCAATGCGGGTGTTTCTTCTCTCTCTTGAAGTCCTTGATGCCTCCCCCATTAGCCAGGAGTCAAACAGCTTCCTGAGAGCATTTGACCATCTATAAACATCATCCAACCCACCCTTTTAAAAGCACATCTACTTTCCACTTGACTCTCACCTTATTCACTCTACTTGCCCAGGTTTTTCTGACCACTGCATGTTTGTTCATTCCATTCCCTGCCTGCATGTCTCTTCCCCATCTGCACCCCTTGATCTGCCAGCTCCTCCACACGTGGCCTCAGGTCTTGGAGCAGAAAGTCATCTGTCCTTCATGTGAACCTCCCTGGCACTTGGTCTGAAACCCTCTGATGATGGCATTCCATATTCTTTAAGTTACACTTTATACATACACACACACACATGTATACATATATATGTACCTATATATGTATATGTGCATATTTATATAAATGCATGTGTGTATATACCTATATGTATACATATATATACGTATATATAGTTTATATGTATACATATATAAATAGGCATGTATTTATATATGTATATATAAATAGGTGTGTATATATTTTTTTTTCCTTCTTATAGCAAGGGTTTAAAGGATTCCAGGTTGCTCCAGACCATCATGGCGACCACAAGACATTTGTCTATAATAACAGCGAATTCACCCTTGCTCATGGCTCTGTGGTCATCGCCGCCATCACTAGCTGCACAAACACCAGCAATCCGTCCGTGATGTTAGGAGCAGGTTAGTGCATTTGAAATCCTCGTGACCATGTGGACCTGTGGGTAGAAATGTGTCTCAGGGGCTTAACTGAGTTCTGCACGTAGCTCCCTGAACCTTGTCTTTTCCAGATGCGGGTATTTATTGGCCCAGAAATGTTTACACAATAAATAGTGTACAAAGCAAATTATTTGAAGTAGAATACATAATGCATAATAGAACTAACACATACAATAACTTAAAAATTAACACATGAAATGACTGGAAGAAAGCATAAAAAGATGAATTTCTGGTAAAGCCTAGAATCTTATGTCAGACTTCAGAAGAAAAAACTTTTCCTGTCACAGAATGTTCTCTATAAAACCCAACAGGTCTTTTTGTACAGTGGAATTTAGTCTGTCTTAGATTTATTGTCAAGTGCACCTGAATTAGGGCACAAAGCTTAATGAAACTCACCTGCCTTTCATGCAGTTCTGGTTAAGTCGTTAACATTTACATACAGAGTTGCACTAACATAAGCTCTCTTTAGTTTCCAAATTTTTAAGCATCCCCTACAGTTCCTCTTGTGCCTCTGTGTCCATAGATGGATCGTGGAGTTATAACAGTCCTTTCTTTATGATGTGGACAGTACATAAGGAAAATCTTCTTTGTCCAGGAATTCATCTGTTGCCAGCTAAGCTGTTTTTGTCTGGTTCAAACCACTTTCCGTAAGACAAGTCACCAGCTTGTCTGTAGCTTTTTGTCTCTTCATCCCCGCCCTCCTCATTTCTTTTTTCTTCTGTGACACTTCCTAAGACAGAGCACCCAGTGTCTGTATTTGCCAAAAGTCCAGTGGGCCAGGAGCTCTTAATCTTCCGCTTCAAGAAATTTCTGAGATGGAGCCCTGGCCTGTGTGGCTCAATTGGTTGGAGCATCATCCCCTCGAATGAAGGGTCGTGGGTTTGATTCCCAGCCAGGGCACACACCCAGGTTTCAGGTTCAACCTCTGGTTGAGGCATGGACGAGAAGGCAACCAATTGTTTCTCTCTCACATCAATGTTTCTCTCTCCCTCACTCTCTCTTTTCCTCTCTCTCTCCCTCCTTCTTCCTCTGAAAGCAATGGAAAAATGTCCTTGGCTGAGGTTAAAAAAGAAAACAGAGGACTAGGTTTTTACACATAGACTGAGTATATTCCTCACCCGCCGGTACACAATTCAGAGGGCCCTTCCAGTTATAATATTCATTTAAATAAAGCATAATTAGAAATATTCCTTTCCCTCCCAAAATTAAAAAATTATTCTATAATATATTTATAAACAGTTTTAAGTTTATCTCTTTAAAAAATACAGACACCCAGGCACACATCTTTCTCTTCATTTTCATGAGTACTTTTGAGTTTACTGCATGCGTGTGAATGACTTTGGACCAGTGAGCTTTTGATTTCTGTTTGCAGAAATAGCAGGAAGTGCCAACACACTTGGAGCTCTGTCAGGCAGTGGCAGGAAATGCAGACTGAAAAGTCAGTGTCTTTCCAGAACTGTTCCTGGTATCTAGAGTAGGCGGCCACCCGCGCCACACCGTGTCTGTGTTTACCATTTCACAGGACTGTTAGCAAAGAAAGCTGTGGATGCTGGCCTGTCCGTGAAGCCTTACATCAAAACTAGCCTGTCTCCTGGGAGTGGTGTGGTCACCTACTACCTGCGAGAAAGTGGAGTCATGCCTTATCTGTCCCAGCTTGGGTGAGGGAGAGTATTCTTTTGCTTTTGTTGTATGATCTTCCACATGTATCTTGCTATTTCACCTTGTAACAGATATACGCTTATCTGATAATATCTAATTGCATAGTCTTTTGTGAGATGATATGTAGACTTGAACCCTTCCATTCCAAGAGTAGGGTCCTCCTGTGGACAGTTGTGCTAATTGTTCATCACACGAGGGTGCCCATGAAGGGCGGAGCAGGGGCTGAGATCAGCCTGTGCATTGGTGTGCTGCTTGCACCCTCTGTCTGCACTGGGCCAGCATTGGCTCTGCAGCGAGAGTCTGCCCTTTGGCATGAAAAGGATTATGTACCATAGCTGAAAATGTTCTCATTCCTTGAGGTAAATGAATTATTTGTTGCCAGATACAGTTTCTCCAACTCCCCCATTACTGTATTCTTAATTCTGATGACAGAGACTTTATTCATGTGCCTCATAAAAGTCAGAAGTCCTTGGATTTTATAATAAAAATAGTGAATAGAGACAGTTTCATGTCTGAGCATAAGGGGACTTATTCATAATGGGAAAAACATAATAAACATTATATATTTAAAAATACAAAACAAAAACTCTAGATCACTCTATTAGACTTTTTTTATAATTTACTTGAAAAGGAATCTAATGGAATGATCTAGAATGAATGAATAATATGTCAAAATGTTCCCAGAATGAAAGCTGAAGAAGCAGCACTGTACTAAACTTATTCATGTACTGTTATCTTCTCTAAGTCGGTGGTCTCTAGGAACTGTTACCAGCAGAGGAGCTCACTGGGAATTATCTAATCTTGTGCATCTCTTTTGGCACCTAGGTTTGATGTGGTGGGCTACGGTTGCATGACCTGCATTGGCAACAGTGGGCCCTTGCCTGAACCTGTGGTAGAAGCCATCATGCAGGTAATGACAGAGGGGTCTGCAGGTCTTCAGAGCCGTGGTCTCTTTTCTTATTATGTGTGACCAAAATGCTGGTGATTTCAATAAAGTTCAGGGAAGCACGGGATGTGGTTAGATGTATAGACTCTGGAGTCAAGCTAAACTTACTAGTTAGATAAGCTTGGACAAGTTAATTAACCTCTTTTTACCTGAGTTTTCACAACCGTAAACTGGAGATGATAATAGCAACTGTTTCACAGACTGTGAGCATCGAGATGAGAATGGACGTAAAAGATGTAGTGTGGCACCCAGATACACATGCTCAGTCAAGGCAGGTTTTGAGTACAGGGGGCTCCGGAATTGTTTGTTCCTGGCAATCTGAAAACTGGTTCCAAGTCAGAGAAGTCTTCACACACATGAATCTGAACTAAATTGCATTGGCTTGATTTTTGCCCCATAAGTTCTGTAGTGTTGAGAAGTCCTACTTGGTTTGCTTTGCATGAATTACAGAAACAATGCAAGTCAGTGTGGCTTGCTTTAGCTTTCAACTTTTAGTCTTTCCCACCTGTTCTCAGGCCCCAGGCAACAAAATAACTAGGATATTGCCTTCTCACCTGCCTGGTACTTTCTCATGAGCAGCGAACACGTCTCTCTGTATCTCTGACCAAGAGTGTCTCCCACGGGGACACCCCTGTGTGCTCTCCTGTAGAGCAGAGGACCCATGAAAGGAAAGCTTAAAGAGCCACATCAGGTGATGGGAAACTTTGGCAAACGGTCTAACATGAGCAGCCTAGGCAGTCTCTTTTCTTTGTGACCTAGTGTTTCCCTTGCCTCACACAGGGAGACCTTGTAGCTGTTGGAGTACTCTCTGGGAACAGGAATTTTGAAGGTCGAGTCCACCCCAATACCCGTGCCAACTATTTAGCCTCTCCACCCTTAGTGATAGCATATGCAATTGCTGGGACCGTCAGGATCGACTTTGAGAAAGAACCACTGGGTAAGATTTTGTTTATGTGGTTATAATTTTTTTTCAATGAACTTGAAAGTATTATTGGAAGAAAGCTAGTGCTTTCCTTAATAAATAATGAAGCCTAGAACTTCCAGAGATAAGATGACGGGAGTCTTTTCCTTACTCCCCAATACACAGCTCAAATATAACTGAAATAAATAAGAATTCACTAAAAGGCAAGGGACGACAGAAGGGAAATAAGTACAGAAAGTAATGGAGATCTTGCTCTTCTGGCTTCTTCTCCAGTCCTTTTTCTATCTCCTGCTTTAAGCTAATCATAGGCATGTTTTTAATATTTGCTCTATAGGAACACGTTCCAGATAGTTTAACTTCTCAAAATTCAGAGAAAATGATGTTTTATGTCCTTTCCTCTGGTCTCCTTGCTTCCTATCCCCGCCTCAATTCATTCTAAGCAAATTAGGTATTATGAAAATAATGCCCTTTCAATTTACCTTTAGGAAATGACTACTTCAGAGGTACAGGTGATCCTCATATATGTGGATTCCATACTCGCAAATTTGCCCATTCACTCAAATGTATTTAGCCCCCAAGTCAATGCTCATGGTGCTTCTGTAGTCATTCGCAGACATGCCAGAGTAGGGAAAACGGAGTCACTCGGCATGCACCTCCCCCGGGAAGTCAGACGGGGCGGTCCTCTGCCCTCTTATTTTAGCTGTCATCCTGTAAAGAGAAATCTCGGTCATGATCTATTTAGTGCCATGGTTTTGCACTTTCGTGCTTTTTGTTGGTGATTTCACTGTTTACAATGGCCTCCAAGTATAGTGCTAAAGCGCTGTCTAGTGTTCCTAAGCCTAGTAAACCCATGATGTGTCATGAGCTAAATAGGCTTCACTTGTGCATGCGTGATAGTGCTGTTGGCAGTGTCAGTGGTAAGGTATCAACAATATACATTAAATAAGGTGTCTAGAAGCAGAAACACATATAAAACAAGGTTGTATATTGATCAGTTGACAAAAATGTGACCAGAGGCTCTCAGACACCTAACGCTGCATTTCGTCTGGGGCAGTGGTTCAGTATTCACTACAGCAGTGTTTGCATGAGCTCTGTAGAACAAAACTACCACAAAGAACAAGACTTGACTGTATATAATAGTGGAAAGGGGGTATTGAATTGTGTTTTTCTCATTCATAAACATTTTGTTCCCCAGGGGTAAATGCAAAGGGACAACAGGTGTTTCTGAAAGATATCTGGCCAAATAGAGAGGAGATCCAGGCGGTGGAATGGAAGTACGTCATCCCTGGGATGTTTAAGGAGGTCTATCAGAAAATAGAGGTGAGGTCCCACCCGCCCCCAAGAATCTAAGGGAAAGCGGCTCCTTTGTGTCATCTCTGCAGACCTTGAGGCTAATGGGTGTGTAAACTACAGAGAGGTTTTTACTCCCTCTTCAGAGAACCAGGGAAGTGGTTCTCAGTCATTCTTCTCCTGCAACTCACATTTTTACCAACTCCATGCTCCCCGCGTGTTCCCAGATTTGGACAAGTGGACGACACCCTCAAGGAGAAAGGCCTCAGGTTGTGTGTGATTCCTGGACAGCTCTCCTTAACTCTCCTTTTCTCAGTCACCCTGGGGTGTTGTGTCAACTGTGGTTGAGCCCCACCTCTCCCCCATGTCACTCTCATGTGTCACTGAGGTGGAGTCATTTGGTGGAGTGCACGTCTCAGGATTATTTGGAAGCTTAAAAATAAATAAATAATTAAACAAATGAACAGATAGAACTGCTCAATAGAAAGCACCAAACTACTTAAATAAATAAAACTTTTGTGCACTTTACAAATAGGGATAAAAGGTATGGGGCTCAGTATTATTTTCTGAGACCCTTGGATGTTCTTCCTTTCCCTATTTCCTGTGTTAGGCTGGCCCAAGGGCTGCTGACAAAGGCTTGGGTTTGAAATAAGAGAGCAGACTGGGGAGAGGGGTAAAACAGGGATCGTACTCTTGCACTGTGCCCTCCCCCAAGCAGCTCGTTGAGAAACAGTCTGAGGGAGCTTTTGGGGCATTGGACTAAATGCATTTATTCAAAAGCTGAGTTAATGGACCTGTGGAGAGAATTCAACCTATTTTTATTCAAAGCAGCTGTCACTTGCTCGCCAATGACCATGGGACTCGGAAGTCTACTTCCCCAAACCTTCAGAGAGTAAATAATTCCCCCTTTGGTACAAATCTGGATTGTTATTTCTTGTTATATTTGTAAGCATATGGATTAGTTATCTATTACTGTAAAACAAATTACCCCAAAACTTAGTGGGTTAAAACAGCAAACACTGATTCTCTGTCATTGTCTGTGGACCCAAGTGTGGCTGAACTGGGTGCATGTGCCTTCACAAGGCTTCAGGCACGGTGTCGTGGGCTGCAGCTCATCTGAAGGCTCAGCTGGGGAAAATGCACTTCTAAGGGCACACACCTACATGGTTGTTGGCAGGATAAAGTGCCCCACAGGCTGTTGGACCGAGGACCTCAGTTCCTGCATGACCACCAGCCAGTGGCCTCTCTCCATGTGTTGCTAGGGAACCTCTTCACAGTTCTCAGCAGAGCAGCTGGCTTCCATCAGGGGAACCAAGTGAGAAAGCAAGAGAGAATGAGAGCCACAGAAGGCAGAGTCTCTTTATTACCAAATCTTAGGAATGAGTCACACTAGGTTCAGCCCATACTCAGCGGGAGGGGCTGGGGCTCCCTTTAGGGAGTGAATCCCAGGAGTGGGGTCCTTGGGTGCCTGTCACAGTGCACATGTATTTTTAAGTTATTTAGCATGGTATTATCTTAGGATAAAGGAACTCTTTTGTATAACTAGAATAAGAATGTTTTTATTGTATGCTTAGCTTGAATATATGTTTTATGTTTACATATTAAGTTTTCCTTAGAATAGAATGTAATTAGATTGCCATGTTTTCTTTCTTTCTTTCTATTTCTTTTTTTAAGACTGTGAACGAAAGCTGGAATGCCTTAGCAGCCCCATCAGATAAGCTGTATTACTGGAATCCCAAATCCACATACATAAAGTCACCACCATTCTTTGAAAACCTGGTATGACTTTTTATTTTTAACAAAATGAATTCTTCAAAAAGTTTCTTTCCCTATAACATCTACTTTTTTATCCCATACCCTTAGTTTAACTACTTGTTTCATTAAAACTTCTACAAACCCAAGCAAATACTCCTGGGGCAAGTTTGGGGAAGTTGGGATAGTTGGCTGCAGTGAGCCTACAGTTTCTCTGTCCAGGGGTCGTGTGTGGCTCTGTAGAGACACCCTGGTGATCAAGCCACCTGGACACAGACTTGGTGAAGTCTGAGACTGAGACTGTTCTAGGAGAATGTCCCCAGGGTCTGCCATCTAAGCCTTGTTCCCATCCAAACAAGGGAGGTCTTCCCTGAAACTGCTGACCAAGGAGCCTGCGATCCCCCGGTGCATCCCTGTGGGAAGGGGATGGGTGGGGAAGTCAGAATCCTGCTGCCCTCAGCCTCTGGGGAGTTCTGTGGATGTGAAAAAAGGAATGTCATCATTTCTGTGGACATGAAGAAAGAAAATGTCATTTGCAGCTGCATTCCTGCTGCTTTTGAGGGGACAGTGCCAATACTTTGCCTTCCCTTCAAGGGTGAAATGTAAATGTTTTGAGTAAATTCATCTTACTTTTTAAAGCACTTCTGATAAAACTGGGGGGAAAAAAACCCTAAAGTTTCCTATGCACTGATGTGGGGCTGTCATCTGGTTCAGGTCCATGGACCACTACTGTTGAGACTTCCCTCATGACTTGTTGGAGAACACCTGGGCAAACACTAACCTGTTGTGTTCTGTGCTAGACTTTAGAGCTTCAGCCCCCTAAATCTATTGTGGATGCCTATGTGCTGTTAAATTTGGGAGATTCAGTAACAACTGACCACATCTCTCCAGCTGGAAATATTGCAAGAAACAGCCCTGCTGCTCGCTACTTAACTAGCAGAGGGTAAGTGTGATTGAAGTGGGGACTAAAGGTAAACACGGAGTGACTAGACCAGCATTTCTCTTTTGTCCAGTCTCTTTGGAATCAGACTGTGGTTTTTCACTGAACCCTGGGGCTTGAAAACCAATCTTTCTGTTTGCTGCTTCAAGGCTTCCATGGGAGAATCTGTTAGCACGTGAACCCCCTCAGAGCAAGAAGGGACAATCTTTGAGCAAGAGTTGTACTCAGGAGGCTCAACTCTCACCTCTGCCCCCAGCTTGCCTCATAGTTACAGTACAAGGTTTTGCTCTGAACCTGCAGCAGAGCTTGGGTACACCTGAACCTCAGCAGGAGTGTAACCTGGAGTGCGTTGCCACTCCTGGTGCAAAGACACGTTCTCCACAGAGAACTGCTTTGAGGTTGGCAGTTCACACAGTTACTCATCAGTCCTTCAGTCACATCTGGACTTTAAAAGGTATATACCAATGTTATCTACTGTTCTAATACACCCATACTAACTGAAGTCAGTCCCGAATGTGACTTTCCATGAGAATTACCTGGGAGATTAAAATTCCTGGTTCCCAACCCCATCTCCCAGATCAGCTTCCTCAGGGATGGGGCCCAGAGCCAATTTGAGGAACAAAATCCAACACCATTTTTTTTTGGGGGGGGGATTGGTAATTATTGACCTTTTCTGAGACGTGGACTCTAGGAAATTGAATGAAAGCAAATATAACAACTTCCCAGAAAAATGTACATATTCACAACATTTTGGAAATAATTTCATTTGTTCCGGAAATCCATTTATAAATTCTCTCAATCTTCAAATTAGATATAACCTTTAAATCACATTAACACTCACTTGCATTTCCTAGCAAATTAAGAAACAGCCCAGTGAACTGGTGACTATGTTCATTGTAAAATGTTATTCCTGACACTCTGAAGGTCCCTTTCATTGAGGCCACTGACAAGATTTTTCTCTGATTTCAGGACCAGGAGAAATGGTGGTTCTGCCTCTTTAGCATTGTTCTGACTTGTAGCTTATGAAATTATAAATCATGTTGCCAGTTGTGTGTCTTCCCTTTCGATTGACTTCCCTTACCTCATAACTCAGGTACAGATTTGAACCTCCAGGTTAGTTTATGGAATGCATTTTGTTTCCCCCACTGTTAGCTCCACCTAACTGGCTTACCCTGATTATTGTCTTTACTTCCTTTTTCTTGCCCATTTTTAATTTTTTTTTGTGTGTGAAACTTTACAGGCTACCTTACTGAATAAATAAAATAAATACCCTTATCAGAGTTCCTCCTGCTTTATCTACCCAGATTTATGAGATGGCAGGTAGAGCCTGGGAGAATGTTGAATTTCCCCCTACCACTCCCCTTCTCCCCTCACACTCTGCCCTCCGTTGAAGCTATGGCAACAGTTTTTCTGCCTTAGAGAACAATGCTTGGTAGATTAGAGAAATAATGAGGTTTATGTTTTTTCTCCTTTCTTGATATAAGCTAAGTTTACTCTTGATATAAGCTAAGCTTACTCTTAGCTTATACACTAAACTTGCTTCTCTCCCTCTTGCCTTATTAGCCTGACTCCACGAGAATTCAACTCCTACGGTTCCCGCCGAGGTAACGATGCCATCATGGTACGTGGGACGTTTGCCAACATTCGCTTATTAAACAAATTTTTGAACAAGCAGGCACCACAGACTATACATCTGCCTTCTGGAGAAATTGTGAGTATGGCGTCTTCTGCTTCCTTGAGAAGCCAGCATTTGTCAGGCTCTGGGTCTATACGGTCACCTTCCTTTTCGCCTTGTTTTTTCTTCGCAGCCCCATCCTTTTTTTTGCTGCCTATAGTCCCTTTGCCAAGTGTCCGTGTACATAGAGCTCATCACTGATGGGGATACCCTTTAAATTGTGATTCCTCCTCTTCCTGCTTACAGATTCTGCTTCATGGCTTAACTAAATATAGTTTCCTGGGAACTGAGCTTTAAAAACCTCTGATTGAAATGATCTGAGTTCATAGTACTTGAGGGGGAAATTCCTCCTCTTCCAGGTTAAGGTAGAGGATATTTACAAGAAGTGCTGTTTTATTACTTTATTAGCATTTAATTTAATTCACCATTCTACTAGGAAAAGAAGGAGTATAGAGGCTGGTAGAAGCCTGCTTGGGTCCTAACGGGAACCACTTGGATGGCATATTACTGCTGGAATTGTTTTGGTGGGAGACATGTGAGAGGTCAGGAAAGCCTGCACTCTGAGTCAGATAAGCCTAGGTTCAAGTCCCAGCTCCACCTCAGACCAGCTCTGGAGCCCACATCAGTTTATTTCCCTCTGTGATTCTCATTTTTCTTACTTGGGAAGTAGAAATAATATCTACTTTGTCAGGCTCTGAGGCTAACCTTAAATGGAGTGACATGTGGACTAGCCAGACCCACTGGCCTGTTCTGCACTCTGTGCCTCTACTGCATCTGTAGTACCTTCCTTTTCTCTTCTCAGCTTGATGTGTTCGATGCTGCCGAGCGGTACAAGCAGGCGGGCCTTCCCCTGATCATTCTGGCCGGCAAAGAGTATGGCTCGGGCAGCTCCCGTGACTGGGCAGCCAAGGGCCCTTTCCTCCTGGTGAGTATGACATAGGGACATCCCAGCAGACAGCCGCCGTTTTGGAGAAGAAGGGAAGCTGGGAATGGGTCTGGGAATCAATTCTCGTGCTTTACCTGCCTCTCCCGCTTCTTGGTGGATCTTGCTTCACTTTTCTCAGTGAAGGGTAATCTAGAGTGAACTTGTTCCCTCAGGTCAGACATATTCTGGGAACCATGGATCTTTGGGGGTGTCAGTAGAACAGCTGTGGGGAAGGATCTGTGCAGTCTCTAATATATCCAAAAGCTCGTGTGTATGTCATTTTTTTTTAATCCTCACCCAAGCTTATGTTTTTATTGGTTTTTTAGAGAGAGGATGGGAGATAGAGAGATTAATGTGAAAGAGAAATTGGTTCCTCCCGTATGCACCCAAACTGAGGAACCCACAACATAGGTATGTGCCCTGACTGGGGATCGAACCGTCAACCTTTTGTTGTATGGGACGACGCTCCAATGAACTTAGCCACCCGGCCAGGGCTACATGTCTTTTTTTTTATGGGGAAAAATTTAATGGTTTTCATACTGTTCCCAGAGGTTGAGGACCCAAAATTTATTTAAGGCCATTGTCGCAGGTGAACTTCAAAAATAAGCCAGGGCTGCTGCTACTGAATTGTCTTCCAGGTTCATGGAAGGGAAAAAGTAAAGAGCCTGAGCTTTGGCTCAACTCGGGAAAATATTTTCTATTACTGCTTTTTACTCATTGCCTGTGAAAACCTGCTTATAGACTCATTAGAGAAGGATGCTCTCTCTATAGGCAGTAAAACGCTCTTTCGACCCTTCAGCCATTTCAGGGCTTACCTGCTGGAGATTTCCACATGGGAGGGGCACACAGACCACAGACAGCTCACACCAATTGAGCACTTGCTTGAACACAGAGAAGAGTTCTGCTGCCGGGCTTTAATCCTCAGGGTAGGGTAAAATGGCTTAGCGGATGCCAGTTTAAATAATGCGTAGCTTGAGCCAATTAATGCATTTGGGAAACACTAAATGAGTGCTATGCACAAGTACAGTAGAAAACGTGGCTGTGTGGCAGGCAGCTCCCCAGATGTCCAGGCTTCTGAAAGTCTTTGAGTATCACATACCTATTATTTTGGGTTTTTAATCATTTTGCTCTGTAGGAAAAAAAAGAAAAGATGTTCTCTGATTACTTGGTAATATATCAGGGGCCTGCTTGTTTTAAAAACTGCTGAAAAGAACCAGAGAAAAGAAGGAAGGGATTTTTAGGAACGGAGGTGGACACTGACAGCAGCAATGGGAGCAGCGAGCAGTTAGGTGGGGAACCGTAAGATCTGGGGAGGGGAGGGGGAGGACTGTCACGCTGAAGGTGCTCCAGAGTCCAGACTTCTCCACAGAGCTGCTGAGTCCTGGCTGTCCAGACAGCATATACTTTGTTCTCTAGCTGCCCAGTCAGGGCCACTCAGCATTCCTGAGCTGAACTCACTCCGAGAGGGTAGATGGTTGTGATCTGTGGCATCTACAGCCCCACACAGCCATTTATACAGAGTCAGGGACACGAGTACTATGTGTTTTACAAAGATTTCTACTTCCTCCCAAAATACATAATACATATACCCATAAAGCCACACAATATCTATTATCCTGAAGAATCTGCGCTTCCCCCATAAATGCTTTTAAATTTGGAAACCCCTGTGAGATTTATAAAAATACCTGTGCCTGGATCTCATCCTCAGGGATTAGAGTTTAACAGGTAAGGAAAAAGGCCTGGATGTCAGGATTTTACAAACCTCCCCAGAGTCTCTTAAATATGCAGCAAAGGTTGAGAAGCACTGCTGAATCATTGTCTTCCTCCTGCCCCACGCTCTCTGCATAAGATTCTGATTCAGTAGATCTGGGTAGTGCCCAAGAATCTACATTTTTAGTAAGCTCCCTGAGTGACCCTCATGCAGGGGATCTTAAAAGTGTACTCTAGATTTCAAGAGACCTTTTAGGAATACCTAAGTATTTTATTACAGTTAACTAATATTTGAGAATGAGGTGTTTTAGTTAATCGAATATCCTGGTTTATTGATCATTGCTGTATATTGTTACAGATTACTAATAAAATGTACATTATAGGTCATTAAATGACATTATAATGTCAACATTATATTCAATACAGTTTGATGTTTGGAATAGGAAGGAGAAAAGCAGTGCACAGTACATAATCATTTACTTTCTTTGTAGTGTGTTCTGCAAGTTGCTTTTTTGATTAAATCTTCCATGTCCACCAATGCATCTACAATAATGGAAGAATTGAAAGGAAAGAAATGAATTTTCTTTTTTTCTAGATTTTATTTATTTATTTTTACACAGAGGGGAAGGGAGGGAGAGAGGGGGAGAAACATCAATGTGCAGTTGCTTCTCACACGCCCCCAACTGAGGACCTGGCCCTCAACCCAGGCATGTGCCCTGACTGGGAATCGAACAGGCGACACTTTGGTTTGCAGACCGGCACTCAATCCACTGAGCCAGACCAGCCAGGAGAAATGAATTCTCTTTATGTTGTTTTATGATGTGGCTTTCAGTTACAATGGAATTTGCTAAGAGGCATCACAGACTGGTGTGTGTGGTCAGGCTGCATGGGTTCAAAATACCAGATATACCCCTGACCACCTGAGTAAGGCTGACAGTAATAGCATCTACCTCCTGGGGTGGGTGGAAAGAGAATGAGGAAAACCATTGAAGTGCTTACACAGTGCCTGTACTTTGTAGGCGATCATTTAAGACTGACTACTGTGTTAATTATAGCTAGGGAGTACCATTTTATGTAAACAATTAATTGGTACTTATAAAGAATTTAGGTGTGAGAAGAGTTTTTGACTTAAGAAGCCTTTTGTTAAGTTTCTGTGTATATAAGGAAAAATTGGAACTGTGTCCAAACTCTCTCTTGGCTCATCAGGGAATCAAAGCTGTCCTGGCTGAGAGCTATGAGCGCATTCACCGCAGTAACTTGGTCGGAATGGGGGTGATCCCCCTCGAATACCTCCCTGGGGAGACTGCAGACACCCTGGGACTCACAGGGCAGGAACGATACACCATCAGCATCCCAGGAAACCTCAAACCACGAATGAAAGTCCAGGTCAAGGTAAGCCGGGCTTCTCTATGCCAGGGCCAACTAAAAGGGACCCTGAGTTTGTAATCAGTCTGGTTAGAAGGAAACCCGTGGGATTTGGAAGAACAAAAGCAAAGAAAACAGTAGGACTGCACTAGACTTAAGAGTTCTACCAGCACCGTTTTTAACTGCCTTCACAATATATCATATATTTCTATATTCATAGTTGTCATCAGTTCCATTCTTACCTCCAAGCTTTCTTCCATTCCTCCCAATCTCAGTTGGCCCAGACAATCGTGATGAAAGCTCAGGGATGGGACCTTACCTAAAAAACACCTTCTTATTATAATAATGTGAACAACAGACACATTCTCCCCATCCCTAAGTGAGGTAAGGATGAAGCACCGAGGTCCCCGGGGGGATTTAGACTAACAGGCAGCTGCTACAGTCTGTGTCCCAAGGGGAGCAGCTGGGCCAGCTGCCTAAGGGACCTCCTTGATGAAACCTCTGCTGACCTGAGACACTTCTATTCAAAGTGATCTCCATCCCAAAGGTCACCAGTGACTGCTGCCCAGGGAGGCCATTTCTAATTCTCAGATATCTGTCACGCTCATTATTTATATTCTGCGGTACTTTCCTATGCAGATGAATCTGTGGGGAAACTTATTAAAATGTAGCTTCTGATTCGGTGGGTCTGGGCTGGGACCAGAGACTGTTCCCAGCAGCTGCTGGTGGTGCAGTGTGCGGAATGCACTCTGAGTGCCCAACCTGAGGGCAGGCTGGGCACCAGCTCTTCCTGACTGAGTTGTCTCACTTCCTCCTCAGTGATTCTTCTTTGCTTCTTTGTCATTGCAGCTGGATACTGGGAAGGCCTTCCAGGCCGTCATGAGGTTTGACACCGATGTGGAGCTCACTTATTTCCGCAACGGGGGCATCCTCAACTACATGATCCGCAAGATGGCCAAGTAGGCCCTCAGTTCTTAGGAGACCTGGGCTGGGAGCTGCATACAGGGAGGGTGTGCAGCACCACCAGCCCACTGACCCCTGGCGCAGAAGCATCCCCCGGCCTCCACACAGGGTGCTGCTGCATTGCACACGGAGCACATGAGCACTGGCGTTCTAGTGCCATTCCTCCAGGCACAAAGTCAGCAGTTTCTACATTCTCTATTTTTATTAATCTTTTTATCTTTTTCTAGAATTTGAAAGCTAGCATGGTAGGAATATCGGTAGTGCCCAAAAGAAGTGAGCTTGTTTTTAAATTTACTGATCACAGAATGTTGATTTTTTTACTCGTATCCTGTTAATGTTCAGCTGAACACATATAAGTCTTCCCAGAAGGTATTTCCTGTCCTCTTTGGTGTTCATCTGTTCTCCACAGCTCAGTGAAGCCTTTCCCTTGGGGGTCTTTTGCTATTACATCAGTGTTAACCGACAGAGTAGATAGGAACTTCTGCATACTTCACATCACACCGGTGATTGCAGTTCTCCCTGCCCCTTTCCTTCGGAGTGAATGATCCAGACACCTTGTGGACAAGTCAAATGTTGAAACTTTGATTACATACCTTTTGTTGGGTCAACATTAAGGAAGTGTAAAGGTTTTTTTTACTATTTTCAAAAATTTTCCCCAGAAAATTTTTTCATTTGTCAACAGGATAACTTTGTTTGGAGGTGGTTTTGGAAAGAGGCACAGAATATTTCTAATTTTAATAAACTTAAATCTATTTTTAAGGAAAACATCTCAACTTTGTTTTTTCCTGGGGCAGGCGAATTGAATTCTGCTGTGTGTGTGTGTGGCTATAGTTTTGGGCTATTTAGAGCAGATTGAAGCTCAGACTTTAGCTTCCTGAAGGCCGGATGACCTTCAAGTTCTCCTGGTTTTATAACCACATCAGTGTTCTGCAGGTAACATGGAAGTGCTGAGGAACTAACATGTTCTCTGGCCTATTTGAGAGCAGACAAAGAGGTAACAGGCAATAATGTAAGAATAGTAAGCAGATCATAACTTTTTCATTTTTGTGTCCTATAGTTTAACTGATCATTTTCATCACGGAATTTGTTTCAGGGTACATGTCTCTTAGTCTGCTCCAGCTGCCATAGCAAGACACCATAGATGAGGAGGCTCAAACATCAAAAGTTTGTTTTCTTACAGTTCTGGAGGCTCTAAGTCCAAGGTCAAGGTTCCAGCCAATTCATTTTCTGGCAAGTACTCTTTCCTGGCTTGCAGTAGCCACCTTCTGTCTATGTTCTCACGTGGCCTTTCCTCAGTGCATGCACAGACACATAGAGAAAGAACTAGCTCTCAGGTGTCTCTTCTTTTTTTTATTTTTATTATTTTATTGATTATGCTGTTACAGTTCTCCCAATTTTTCTTTCCTCTTTATCCCCCTCCGCCCTGCACCCCCTGGTCCTCCAGCATTTTCCACCACTTTAGTTCATGTCTATTGGTTGTACATATATAAGTTCTTTGGCTTCTACATTTGCTATACTATTCTTAACCTCACCCTGTCTATTTTGTGCCTACCAATTATGCTTCTTACTCCTTGTACCTTAGGGGTGTCAAACTCATTTTCACTGGGGGGGCCACATCAGCCTCATGGTTGCCTTCAAAGGGCCGAATATATTTTAGAACTGTAAAAATGAAACTACTCCTTAACAGTTAAGCGAGAGCTTGGTGCTGCTGCCAGGTGGAAACAAGGTGCTGGCCAGATAAAACACGGTGGAGGGCTGGATTCAGCCTGTGGGCCTTGTGTTTGCCACCTGTGCTGTACTTTTTCCCCCATTCTTCCCCTTCCCATCTGCGCTGATAACTTTCCAGGTGATCTCCATTACTGTGATTCTGTTCCTGTTCTAGTTGGTTGCTTAGTTTTTGTTTTTTAGGTTCAGTTGTTGATAGTTTTGTGTTTGTTGTCATTTTACTGTTCATATTTTTTATCATGTTCTTTTTCTTAGATAAGTCCCTTTAACATTTCATTATCAAGGGTTTGGTGAAGATGAACTCCTTTAACTTTACCTTATCTGGGAAGCACTTTACCTGCTCTCCCATTATTTTTTAAAATATATTTTGTTTATTATGCTATTACAGTTGTCCCATTTCCCCCTCCTTTATTCCCTTCTGCCCTGTACCCCATCTCCCACCCACATTCCTACCCCCCTTACTTCATGTCCATGGGTCATACATATAAGTTCTTTGGCTTCTCCATTTCCCATACTATTCTTACCCTCCCCCTGTTTATTTTCTACCTACCATTTATACTTCTTATTCCCTGTATCTGTTCCTCCATTCTCCCCCCTCCCCCTCCCCCCGATAACCCTCCATGTGATCTCCATTTCTGTGATTGGAATGAAGAAGATGTTTCTGTTCTATTTGTTTCCTTAGTTTGTGTTTGTTTGTGCTTTTCTTAAGTTCAGTTGTTGATAGTTGTGAGTTTATTGTCATTTTATTGGTCACAGTTTTGATCTTCTTTTTCTTAGGTAAGTCCCTTTAACATTTCATATAATAAGGGCTTGGTGATGATGAACTGCTTTAACTTGACCTTATCTGGGAAGCACTTTATCTGCCCTTTCATTATGAATGATAGCTTTGCTGGATACAGTAATCTTGGATGTAGGTCCTTACCTTTCATGACTTCAAATACTTCTTTCCAACCCCTTCTTGCCTGCAAGGTTTCTTTTGAGAAATCAGCTGATAGTCTTATGGGGACTCCTTTGTAGGTAACTGTCTCCTTTTCTCCTGCTTCTATTAAGATTCTCTCTCCTTATTTTTAATCTTGGATAATGTAATTATGATGTGCCTTGCTGTGTACTTCCTTGGGTCCAACTTCTTTGGGACTCTCTGAGCTTCCTGGACTTCGTGGAAGTCTATTTCCTTTGCCAAGTTATGGAAGTTCTCCTTCATTATGTTTTCAAATGAGTTTTCCATTTCTTGCTCTTTCTCTTCTCCTTTTGGCACCCCTGAGATTTGGATGTTGGAACGTTTAAAGATGTCCTGGAGGTTCCTAAGCCTCTCCTCATTTTTTTTGAATTCTCATTTCTTCATTCTGTTCTGGTTGAATGTTTCTTCCTTCTGCTCCAAACTGTTGATTTGAGTCCTAGTTTCCTTCCTGTCATTGTTGGTTCCCTGTATATTTTGTTTTATTTCATTTTGTATAGCCTTCATTTCTTCCTTCATTTTGTGACTGAGCTCAATTAGTTCTATGAGCATCCTGATTACCAGTGTTTTGAACTATGCATCTGATAGAGTGGCTATCTCTTCATTGCTTAGTTGTATTTTTTCTGGAGTTTTGATCTGTTCTTTCATTTGGGCCATTTTTGTTTTGTCTCAGTGCACCTGTTATGTAGTAAGGGGCGGAGCCTTAGGTGTTCACCAGGGCGGGGCAACCCACATGGCTGCATTGTGACACTGTATGTACGGGAGGGGCCTGAGAGGGAACAGTGCCACTTGCTCTGCTCTCTGCCAGTTTTCAGTCACTTCCCCCGCTACCCACAGTCAAATTGGGCCCTTCTGATGATGATTCCTGGGTGAGAGGGTTTGTGTATGTTCTAGGACCCTGTAGGTCTCTCCAACGAACTCTCCTGTGAGTCTGGGAGTTTCTCCCATCGCTGCCTAAACCCCCAAGGTGTTTCCAGTCAGAGGTTTTGAGGCTTTATTTCCCTCGCTGGAACTCTGCGTTGTGCAGTCTGTCTTGTTCCCCAATTGTTCCTCCCGGTTTATCTGCACTCAAATGTGGGCCTGCCCAGTCTTCAAGCCACCACCTCGCCGGGTCTGCCAGCTGCTGCCTTGCCTGGAGTCCTCTCTGCCCAGCTGCCCATCTCTGCCCCTCCTACTGGTCTGGATGAATGTTTTTTTAACTCCTTGGTTGTCAGAATTCCTTACAGTTTGATTTTCTGTCAGTTGTGGTTGTTTTTTGTTTTTTAATTTGTAGTTGTCCTTCTTTTGGTTGTGCGAGCAGGCACAGTGTGTCTACCTATGCCTCCATCTTGGCTGGAAGTCTCCCAAATTGTTGATTTGAGTCCCAGTTTCCTTCCCTTCACTGTTGGCTCCCTGTATATTTTCCTTTATTTCACTTTATATAGTTTTCATTTCTTCCTTCATTTTGCAACCAAACTCAGTCATTCCTGTGAGCATCTTGATTACCAGTGTTTTGAACTCTGCATCTGATAGCTTGTCTATCTCCTCATCGCTTCATTCTATATTTGGAGTTTCTATCTGCTCTTTCATTTGGGCCATATTTGTTTATCTCGGTGCACCTGTTATGTTGTAAGGGGCAGATCCTTAGGTATTCGCCAATGCAGGGCAACACTTTTTGCTGCATCGTGGTGCTGTATGTGAGGGAGGGATCAGAGAGGGAACAATGCCACTTGCTCACTTGCTCGCTTCTTACCCACTTTCCATCACTTCCCTCACTTCCCACAAGTGGATTGTGCCCTTTTAGGTTCTAATTCCCAGGTGGGTGGGCTTTTGTATGTTCTAGGGTCCTGTGGACCTCTCCAGTGAACTCTCCCGTGAGACTGGGAGTTTCTGCCACTGCTGCAACTCCCACAGATTTTTACAGTCAGAGGTTTTGAGGCTTTAGTTTTCCGTGCTGAAACCCTGTGTGGTCTGTCACGCTCCTCAGGTGTTCCTCCTGGCTTATCCGCACAGAAGTGTGGGAAATCCTGTCCACCAGGCACCACCTCACCCACCTGGTCCACCACCTTGCCACACATCCTCTCTGCCCCAATTTACTGTCTCCACCCCTCCTCCTAGTCTGGATGAATATTTTTTCTTCAACTCCTTGGCTGTCAGACTTCCATGCAGTTTGATTTTCTGGCACTTCTGGTTGTTTTTAATTTATTATTTATTTAATTGTTTGTTATCCTTCTTTTGGTTGTATGAGGAAGCAAAGTGTCTCTACCTATGCCTCCATCTTGGCTGGAACCCCTGGTGTCTCTTCTTATAAGGACACTAATCTTATCAGGGTCCCACCCGTACGACTTCATTTAACCTTAATTACTTCGTAGAAGTCCATCTCCACAGAGACACACTGTAGGTTGAGGGCTTCAACATATGAATTTGTAGGAGGAGGGGGATACAAATATTCAGTCCATAACAGGGCATACTTACAATCTAAAAGGGTCATTTTCAGTAGAAAAGTCATCCAAATTGGCTGAAATGGACTATTATTGCAAGTAAATAAGCAGATTCATAAAGGTCTGGTAACTTAGAAGTATGCCCCTTAATATGCTTCCTGTTCAAACAGTTGCACTTACTAGAGACTTCAGCTTTCTGAAGATGAAACAGAGCTCTAAAGTACCATATTTTTCAGAGTATAAGATGCACTTTTTCCCCAAAATTTGGGAGTAAAATGGGGGTGCATCTTATAGTCCGAATGTAGCTTGCCTGGCTTGCTACAGGATTTCTGCTTTAAAGGATGTTATTAAATATTTTACCACATTTTTTGCTTCAATTTTTTTTTTCCTATTTTCCTTCTCTAAAACATAGGTGTGTCTTTTGGTCCGAAAAATATGGTAATAACTCATCACCTGAACCAGCCCAGGAACTCCACCCTTCCCTCCCTCAGCAGAAATAGAGTTACATCCAATTATTGTCTTTGGAGGCTTTTCCAACACTTTATCTTAAAGTTTTAAGAAAAAAAATATATCAAAGGCTAACCTGAATATGTCTTACAATAGTATATTTCCTTTAGTTTGTTTTCTGTACAAAGCTTTAAAATATTTTTTGTTGGTAGTGATGGTGGTATTGCTGCTCTTAGTTCTTATGGCCATTCTTATAGCATATTTATAATTTTGTATCCTGGTTATTTTTTTCTACTTTACCATTAGTAAGAAGGTTTTTTTTAACTATACTATATGAGCTTAATAATTTTAATAAACTTCACTTTGCAATAATTTTAGATTTACATATAAATTATAAATATAGTGCAGAGAATTCCTGTATTCCCTTCGCCCAGCTATCATACTGATAGTAAGTTTTAATTAGTGCCAAAAAATGACCAAATATTTTTGTGAAATAGGCTGCTTACCTCCACCACTCATAACAGCTGTATAACATGCAAAGGCCTTACATTTTATGCAGAGAAATTTATTTCCCTTAATCATGTTTTGCTTTTTTTACTATCTCATGAATCTACATCTGGCAAACCTACATGGAAAGAAAAACCCTTATAAATGTACTCTGAGTATAATTAGGATATACATGTATTTATAGACACATATTATATGTAATCATTTATTATTTATTCAGATACAACTTCCTATATGCTACATGAACATGCTATATATACCTAGCTTTGTTTATAAAAATTTCACAGATAATTTTATTGGTTCTTCTAATTTTTTGTGGCTTCCAATTAGTCTTTTAATTTTCTCATCAAAGATGCTCACAAAAGCACTAAAGATGTCCATAAAATAGTCATGTGCACCATGTTTGCTTTCTACTTTAGTAGCTGGAAAAACTTAAAATGTCCTTCATAAATAGACATATGACATGCACTGCCTGTTTCAGACATAATTACACCCACTTCCAGGACATAGACCCATTGAATATAAGAGCAGGCAGAAGAGCCCCCACCATCTACAATCTTTTTTCTCTTCCTTTCCAACCACAGAGAGTATTGTTCAATTACAGTAAGATTAAATGTAAGTATAATACAACTGAAGTCTATTTCAAAGTTTAAGGCTTAGCTAAGTACAGTTGAGAGCCCAGGACACGTATTTAAAATAAACCTAAGAAGATTCTGAGGGGTGAAGAGAGGAAGGCAGACCAGCTAGGACTCTCAGGATGCTAGGAGCCAGAGTGGTGAGTTCCCCATTCTGTCTGCTTGCTTGCTTGCTTTATATATCCTAGATTGGAGCTTAATATTGTGGTAACCAGAAATGCCTATGTGCACAGATAAAAAATGTCTTAACAAAAAGCTACTCTCCCTAGCCAAAGGACCAGGAAAGGGGCAGCCTAGCAAGATAGAGAACTTTTAGACAACAACTATTCTACTCTAGCCAAACATCTCAGAAATTAACAACAACAACAACAACAACAACAACAACAACAACAACAACTGGTCCAGTACCCACCCATGTCAACAAAGGCTGAATGGGGAACCTAGATTTCTATTTTTTGCAGAGCTGTAAGAAAGGAACCCAACACTGTCACCTGGTGGTGTCAGAGAAGGCCAAGTAGGGAGTCAGGACCCCTCACCTGGTGGTGTCAGTGGAAATCATGTGGGGAGCCAGAACTCCTAACCACACCTAGCAGTAATAAGGAGGCTGGACCTTTCTGGTATCAACAGAGGTTGAATGGGTAACTAGCTGGCAATGATGAGACAGTGTACCCACCTCCTCTTTCAGATTAGTGTCAGAAAAAGCCAGTTAATACAAAAAGTTAAATAAGATCTCAAGTCTCATAATATAATATGAAAATGTCTGCATTTTAATAAGTTATTCTTCATGCACCAAACCACAAAGATCTAAAACTGAATGAAAATAAAGACAATCAATTGATGCCAACACAGAGATGTTAGAATTATCTGAAAAAGATTTTAAAGCAGCCACAATGAAAATGCTTTGATGAGTATTAATAAACAGTCTTGAAACAGGATCTAATATAAAATATGAATTCAACAAAGAAATGGAAAATATAAACTAAATGGAAATTTTAGAACTGAAAGATCCAATAACCAAAATTAAAAGCTCAGTGGATAGGTTCAACACAAGAATGGAGGGGACAAAGGAAAGAATCAGTGGAACACAGAGCAATAGATATTACCCAATCTAAACAACAGAAAATAGACTGAAAATAGTAAATAGAGCATCAGGAAAATTTAAGACTATTTAAAAAGACCTAACATGAGTCTCACTGGAGTCCTGGAGGGAGAGATGAAAGAGAGCAGAGCTTATAAAGTGCTGGAAGTATAACTGAAACCAAGGTTCAGCTGCCTGCCTTTAAAAAAGCCAAATTTATGAGACAAGTGCTTATTTAAAAAAAGGAAAGATTTCTTCAGAAGTCAACAAACCTGAGAAGATACCAGGCTCATACCTTCAAAACCATTTTACCATCTCAGGCATCCTGGTTAGTTTACTTAGGGAAACCATGAGAAGAGGGCAACTAAGGAGTTTCTGGTGATGTGCAGTTTCTCAGCTCTGCTTTCGAGTGGGTTCACTGCTGCCTCCTGGGTGAGTCATCATGTAGTTTCATCACTCCATCTGCAGTTTTACTGCTAATATCTGGGAACAGGATGTGCAGGCAGCGTTTCTGCTGGTTCTGATATGAGTCACTGACATTTGCCCAATTTCTTGTGGTCAGGGCCATTCCTTGGTTAAGCAGGAGCCACAACTGCTGATGTCTACAAAATAACTATAAGGAAACATTTTTTAATTTATTATTTATTTATTTTTTTAGAGACAGGGAGGGAGGGAGAAAGAGAAGGAGAGGAACATCAATGTGTAGTTGCCTCTCGCATGCCCCCTGCTGGGGACCTGACCTGCAACCCAGACAGGTGCCCTAGACTGGGAAGCCGAACAGGCAACTCTTTGGTTGGTAGGCCAGTGCTCAATCCACTGAGCCACACCAGCCAAGGTAGAAAACTTTGATACATGAATCTCCTATGAGTTAGTACAGCCTATTCTATAATTACCACCTGATTACTATATTATTTTTATTTTCATCACTGTTACAGAAGAAATAATGGCTGAACATTTTCCAAATTGAACTTAATGTAACATACTTACAGATCAAGGAGCTGAACAAAACTAAACAGGATAAACCTACAGAAGTCTACACCAAGACATATTATAATTAAACTTCTGAAAACTAAAGACCTATAGGAAAAAATCTTGAAAGCAGCCAGAAAAAGGAAAAATGACTTCTTTCCTGTAGGGGAAAAACACTCTGAATAATAGCAGACTTCTCATCAATAGCAGACCATGGAGGCCATAAGAAGGTAACACAATATTTTGCAAATGCTGAAAGAAAAACTGTCAACCCAGACTCCTATACCCAGTAATATACCCTCCAAAAAATAAAGGGGAAATAAAGACATTCTGAAACAGGGAAACTAAGAATTTGTTCACCAGCAGAGCTCCCCTGAAAGAATGGCAAAAGGAAGTTCTCTGAACAGAGGACATATTAAAAGAAGGAATCTTAAAACATCATAAAGGAAGAAAACATGGTGTTTTCCACAGTGTCAGCTATAGAATGCCCTGCTCTGTCATAGTGTTTTGTGGTGCTGCTTCTTTTATCAGACTATATTTTCAAGTGTTTGAGACGGAATCAGCAGCCTTGATACAAATCCTATTCCTACCACTTACCAGATTTGTGACTTGGGGCAAGTGCTTCAGTTTCCCCAAATAAAAAATGGGAACAACAATAACATCTATTTCTTGGGCTCTTGGAAGGTAACATGAGCTTAAGACCACCTGGCACAGGTTAAAGCGTGTCAGTGTAATCCTCAGTCTGTTAAGCTAGTCTTATGCTAAGAATCATGAAAATGTTAATGATAGTGGTACATTGGGCTGTCCCCATTTATCAGTTCTTTTTTTCATAAATATCATAGGTATTTTCATTTACTTATTTTTCTATATAAACTCTGGAACCATTTTTGTTAAGTTGAAAATATCATTTAAACTTTGATTCCAAGTTTGTCGGGGAGCTTTAACGCAGCCCCCGTCCGCCGTGGATGAAGAATAAGTCTACCAAGACATGATCTGCTTGGGGAGGAGAAGAGGTGGCCAATTTCTCAAAAGAGAAGGGCCACGAGCCTTTTCCTCTATGGGCTTTTATTAGGTTCATTTGCACATGAATAGGATAAAGCTCATCAATCATTGTCAGCCAGTAAGGGTTAAACAATACATGATTTACAGAGAACTTTGAGGGCTTATTCTGAGTTATAGCCAATTAGTTAGAAGGCCATAAAACTTTAGGCGCCAGACTCATCTCAGGTCTGGACCCTTATCTTTTAAGCTGAGGGTACAAATTAAGTAGGTTTCACAGGAATGTATGTATTTTTCTTAGGCCTGATTCCCCAGGGAATCCGCCCCTCCCAGCACAGGACTGCACTGCCCTCTGTTATTGCTTCAGGCTTAAGTCAGGCAAGGGAAGTAAGGCAGCCAAGAACTTAGGAGACTTCTTGCAGACAGAATGGGGACTCAGGCTATTTCAAACCTGAGGGGCAAGGGTCCATCACCCCCTTTTTCCACAGCCCCCTGAGTCCTTACCTGCAGGCCTCTTCCATGACCATGCCTGTCTTAGGTTGATCCTCCCTTGAGGATTCTTACCTGTCATTGGCTAACTGGCCAAGCTCAGGGCCAAGCAGGGTGAAGTGGGCAGAGGTGGCACACCTTCCAAGAAGATAAGCTTTGTCTCCTTAGTGGCTTATGGTCCCAACTCTGACTCAACCTTAACTATGGGGGGTTACAGCTTCTGAAACCAGGCAGGGCGGTTCCCAACACAAGTTGTGATAAATCTGTAAGCGAATTTGGAGTGAATGCATGTCTTTAAAATATTGTCATTTCATTTAAGAGCACAGCATTTCTTTTCTTTTATCTTTGTTTTAAAGATTTTTATTTATTTGTTTTTAGAGAAAGGGAAAGGGAGGGAGAAAGAGAGGGAGAGACACATCCATTGATCAATTGCCTCCCATACACTCCCCATCTGGACACCAAACCCACAACCCAGCCGCGCATGTGCTCTGACTAGGAATCAAACTTGTGAACTCCCTCTATGTGGGACAATGTCCCACCAACTGAGCCACACCAGTCATGGCTTTTCTTTTATCTTAATTTAACTTATATCTTTCAGTAAAAGTTTTGTAGTTGTCATTGTTTATGCTTCATATATTTCTGGTTAGAATATGTAATAATTAAACAGATGGGCCCTGTCAATTCTACCCCTGTGTGATCTACTGGCACTAGAGATCTTCATGCTCAGTTTTCCTCCTGTAAAATGCTATATTTATGACACTCTTCAGCAGGGCTTGGTGGTGGGTCCACGTTCTGCATGTGTGACTTGCAATTATTGTCACTGTGAGTGGAACTCTCCCTCCTCCTTACGTAGCCACTGATCGATCACAGAGAATCCACTGATCTCTAAAGTACTTCAAATAAAATTTGACTTATCTGAATAAATTTATTTTTTATTTATTTCCTTTTATATTTTTTAATTGATTATGCTGTTACAGTTGTCCCATTCCCCTCCCTTCACTCCACTCCATCCTGCACACACCCTCCCTCCCACATTCCCCCCCTTTAGTTCATGTCCATGGGTCATACATATAGGTTCTTTGGCTTCTACATTTCCTATACTATTCTTACCCTCTCCCTGTCTATTTCCCATCTACCATTATGCTACTTATTCTCTGTACCTTTCCCCCATTCCCCCTCCCACTCCCCTGTTGATAACCCTCCATGTGATCTCCATTACTGTGGTTCTGTTCCAGTTCTAGTTGTTTGCTTAGTTTGCTTTTGTTTTTGTTTTAGGTGTGGTTGTTAATAACTGTGAGTTTGCTGTCATTCTTACTGTTCATATTTTCTATCTTCTTTTTCTTAGATAAATCCCTTTAACATTTCATATAATGAGGGCTTGGTGATGATGAACTCCTTTAGCTTTACCTTATCTGAGAAGCACTCTATCTGCCCTTCCGTTCCAATGAAAGCTTTGCTGGATACAGCAATCTTGGATGTAAGTCCTTGCTTTTCATGACTTGGAATACTACTTGCCAGCCCCTTCTTGCCTGTAAGGTCTCTTTGGAGAAATCAGCTGACAGTCTCATGGGAAGTCCTTTGTAGGTAACTGTGTCCTTTTCTCTTGCTGCTTCTAAGATTCTCTCCTTACCTTTAATCTTGGCTAATGTAATTATGATGTGCCTTGGTGTGTTCCTCCTTGGGTCCAGCTTCTTTGGGACTCTCTGAGCTTCCTGGCCTTCCTGGAAGTCTATTTCCTTTGCCAGATTAGGGAAGTTCTCCATTATTTGCTCAAATAAGTTTTCAATTTTTTGCTCTTCCTCTTCTCCTCCTGGTACCCCTATAATTCGGATGTTGCTGTGGTGCTGCTTCTTTTATCAGACTGTATTTTCAAGTGTTTGAGATGGAACCAGCAGCCTAGATACAAATCATATTCCTACCACTTACCAGATGTGTGACTGGAGGTTCCTAAGCCTCTCCTCATTTTTTCTGAATTCTTGTGTCTTCATTCTTTTCTGGTTGGATGTTTCTTTCTTCCTTCTGGTCCACACCGTTGGTTTGAGTTCCAGTTTCCTTCCCATCACTATTGGTCCCCTGTACATTTTCCTTTGTTTCTCTTAGCATAGCCTTCATTTTTTCAGCTAATTTGTGGCCAAATTCAACCAATTCTGTGAGCTTCCTGATTACCAGTGTTTTGAACTGTGTACCTTATAGGTTGGCTATCTCCTTGTCTCTTAGTTGTATTTCTTCTGGAGCTCTGATCTGGCCTTTTTTTTTTTTTGGTCTTGGCACACCTGTTATGTAATGTAAAGCGGTGGAGCCTTAGGTGTTCACCAGGGTGGGGTAACTGCTCGTCACTGTGGTGTGACGCTGTATGTGGGGGAGGGGTCTGATAGGGAGCAATGGTGCTTGCTCCACTCTCTGCCGGTTTGCAGTCACTCCCTCTGCTACCCACAATCAAATTGGGCCCTTCTGGTGCTGCTTCCCGAGTGGGTGGGTGTGTGTACGTTCTAGGCCCCTGTAGGTCTCTCCAATGAACTCTCCTGGGAGGCTGGGAGTTTCTCCCACTGCAGCCTCAACCCCCACAAGTGTTTCCAATCAGTGGTTTGAGGCTTTATTTCCCCACGCTGGAACTCTGGGTTGTGTGGTCTATTACCTGGTCTACCAGCTGCTCCCTCACCAGCCAGCTGCAGCTTTGCCCACCCCACTCCACAATCCGCCACCTCGCTGGGTCCACCAGCTGCCACCTTGCCTCGAGTCCTCTCCTCCCGGCTGCCCATCTCTGTCCCTCCTACCAGTCTGGATGAATGTTTCTTCTTTATCTCCTTGGTGGGGGACTTCCACACAGTTCGATCTTCTGTCAGTTCTGGTTGTTGTTTTTAAATTGTTGTTGTCCTTCTTTTGGTTGTGCAAGGAAGCACAGTGTGTCTACCTATGCCTCCATCTTGGCCGGAAGTCCCTTGACTTATCTGAATAAATTTAGACCTGGGATGTAGTCTAGGAAAACAATCAAAATACGATTCTTCTAACCCACACTCCCTGTTTCACCTCATCTGAAATTATCTTCATTGTTTTTGTAAAAATGTATGATGTCTGTGCCTTCTATTTTCATTCAATTTTTCACTGCTGTAAAACTGCTACATTGTGAGTACTTATTTCCATTACCATTATTTCCTTGGGATACATTTCTAGAAATAAATTCCTGGGTGTCATGGAAAACATTTCCGTAAGAGCTATTTTAATTTCCTTTTCTCAGATATGGTTCTAATCGCTACTGGAGATGGAAGGAATATGATACAAGAGAGGGTAAAAATATACTTACCCTTTGGGCATTCGATTTTGAAAAATTTGCTTGTATGTATTGATATTAAATTATATACTCTTGAAAATTATATTACTAATAATCCCAAATATTTTAAATGTTACTTTAGGCAATAAATCCCAACAGGTTAAAACTATTACTGCTATACTTAAAACTAAGTAAAACTCAATAGCTAGATAAAGAGGCTCAACCAGCTTCACAAATCCATAGCACACTGCCTTTCCCCTCCCCCTGTGGCTGAAGAAGTGGCTTAATTCCAAGCCATGAGGAAGAAAAAGGCAAAACTCTGAACCCCTGATTGTGTACAGTCATGGGTAAACATCATGCATAAGTTCTTCAAAATGACTTTCTTTTACCCCACATCTGGTTCTCCACTTCATGAGGAAGGAAAGTGGGCTTCCTCATTTTGCATCTGGATACCCTTTCACAACTGGAACTGTGAAAAATACTCTTTATGTTTTACTACTCCAGAATGAAATACTACAAAATCTTGATGCTTCCATCACGGAAATCAGTTCTTGGATACCTGTGGACCATCTCCTTGTTAAAATGCCTGAAGAGTAAGCATAGATTCCCAAGCAACCACAGTGCTCCAAGGAAGGTGGGCCAAATGCAGGCAATGGACAATGCAGCTGTGAGGCTGGAAAAGTGTGTCCAGTCTCTGTCTGCATCCACTCCAAATGCCCAAAAGAGCTCCAAACATCTTCCCTCTCTTCTGCAGTTTCTTTGTTCCTGATATGCACAGACTAGGGTGCTCAGGTCCACTGCCCAAGAACTTATCAAAATACCACAGAAAGGGGGCTTGCCCCAAGACCCATAATTCCTTTCAGTTTTAAGAAAATAAGGTTTTCTCTACCTTGTTATACTTCAACTAAGCATTTGAAAGCAAAGCTGTCCTCTTTCAATAGAGAAGCTGGGGACGTTCATAATGGTAAGGTAAGGATGATCCCCAGACTCCAAGCTCCTAGCTGCCAATAAATTACCAGCTACCAATGACTCCTGACTACACTTGTCTGGGCTCCCTCTCATTCTTGACCATCTCTGCCTGTTTTCTAACTATGGCTGTTAGAGAAATTCCAAATGCAACACAATAGCCTAATTCAACAGATATTTACCCATTTTCAACTCACTGCCCTCCTTAACCTGGTGTGCTGGCTACAAAAGAATGTCCACGTCTTGTCCCGCCTCCATCTCCCTTGATAGACTTTCACTCTATGTCTTCCCCCATATACGCATCTAAGTAGTTTGTCACCCAGTGGAGGGGAAAAAATATATATCATGGCTGTGGAAGCTAATATGGTTTTGCTGCCTTTGTTGGCAACACCCCCATGTTCTATAAAACAGGAAGGTGGTTCAGTGAAAAACTTCTTATCCTCAGTAAAATTAAGGAGGGGAGTTAAGGAAAGCTAAAGAATTTTTTCTCACTGAAAATGTGGAACAGGTGTTTTGAAATATCTTGGTCTCCAAACTTTAGGAAGAAATTTTTTTTTAAACGAGTAAACACTGATATAATGTAATTCTACTCTAAAGTAAGTGTTAATTTGTTGCTCTACTGAATTGTAAGGTTCATCTTTTAGAAGTTAAAGTATGCCTCACACCTCTGTCCAATAACAACTCTCTTTTTCTGAGTACTCATTTTATACCAGGGATTGTGCTAAATAATACATACATTTCAGTTTATCCCCAACACTGCTCTGTGAGTTAAATGCCATTATTTCCCCAGCTTTACAAATGGAGACTGCTGATTTACAAGACAGGGTAACTACCCGAGGGCATACACCTGTATGTGGCAGAACCAGTATTGGAACCACTCATTCTAATGTTAAAGTTCTCCCCCAGCTCTGCAGCGTTGAATGCTTCCAGAGCTTCAGAGGTACAAATCTCTGCAAAGAATCTGGAGAAGTGTGGGTGCATGCACTCATGTGGTGTCTTGACTTTCCCCAGTGTGGTTCACTGCTTCTGTGTTATAAAGAAAATTATAGTAAAATGAAGGTCACTACCAAGAGGCTGGATTGAACAGGTATGCCACTCCAAACTATACATTATTTTTATTACCCATACTTACAATTAGGCATTCCAACAACAGCTGCACAGTGCAATGGGAGCTTTTCTCTGAGGATTCCAGATGTTAGAGAGAGAGAGAGCCTGATTCAAGAAAAAGACTGAGGTGTAATCTTCAAGATGTACTGTCAGCTGAAGAGCAATTCTAACTCGTTTGCCTTTTATATATAAAAACATAACTTCAGGTATTAGCACTAATAAAATATATTTTAATCTCATTGACACTTAAAAGCAGGATAAATTTGATATTCACTATAGTAAACTCATTGTTCTAATGCAACAGTCAGAGAAATATGATAAAAGGTACCAAACATGCTCATGTTCCCTGTCTGTTTGTTATGGTCATATTCTGACAGAGTAACACAGTAGAAATATTTACCTTTTCTTTATATGCTGATTCATCCCATGTCCAGGGCTGAAAATAGAGTCATTCATCATTTTTTTTGTGTATGTCTATTTTTTCAATTGGATTATTATTGCTAGTCAGAAGAAAGCCCTTGCTACCTTTTTCTCTTCCTCTGCCTATCAGAAAATAAATGTTATTTTGTATCTTTGATTTAAAACTAATAAATCTGAGAATAGGTAAACACAGGGATAGGGGTATTCCTAAAGAATATAGGTGGAAATGAGAAGTGCTATGAGGAAAATAGATAAACAGGATTATGGGTATTCCAAAAAGACCACTTCTAGCTGGGGGAATACAGGACAGGTGGTATGGAGGCAGCAGAAGAGGTGAAGGAAAGATCATCAGTAACAATGAGCAACTCCTTCAACAGGGAAAAATTAGGAAGTCACATTAGCTGAAGTGAATAATGAACAAAGGGGAAGAATGAGAAATAAGGTTGGAAAGATAAGTGGGCACTGGATTTGAAACCTCTTAAAATTAAGAAAATTAGGGAACCACTGAAATTTCTATTCAGGGAAGTGACATGCTCAGAGCTGTTTTCCAGGAAAAGTAATGTGGCAGCTGTGATTATGGAAATTGGAAAAAGGAAGACAGACTATTTAGGAGACTATCTAGTTCAAGTGGGACAGAGGAGCTCCTTGGAGTATCTCTTCTGGAATACAGGGGTCCCATCATAACCACAAGCACAGCCGTGAAAGGTTCACCTGTTGACTGCCAAAGTCTCAATCCAGTGAGAATTATCTTGTCATAAATATGTCAGTCGATGTTGGTCAAGGTATACAGTATTTGTTGTGAATAAGAACTGAAATGAGGTATATGTTAGCAGCCACCCGATCCTGACCAAGTAAGCCACCTTTAGGGCCAGTGAGACCCGAGCCCACTGTTTCCATTGGTCATACACTCTGCTATGTCTTGGTAAAGGAGAAAGGCTGAAATGACAGATACACTCACAAATCAGATAAATTGGCAGCCATTTAAGAATAGCATCAAAACTCTCACTTATGGTTTGGATCATTTTGATGGTGTTGCCCCTTTACTCATACTGGATGACTGGAGTGTACTGAGCAATGTTGATGCCTTCATCAGCAACCAAGCTGGTGATCAGAATCTTGTTATCTTCATTGGTGCTGAATACTTCCAGTACACACTTCTGTGCAGAGAGAGTCGTTCCTGTGTCAGAGTCAGAGGGCACTGCACACCTCACCAGAGGGAATTTTACCCTTAAAGTATAGCTATTAATCTCTCTCTGTCACCATACGCTCAATCCCCTCCACCCTTTTACAAATAAAGCAAACAAAAACTCATAGACACAGACAATAGTATGTTGTTATCAGAGGGAAAGGGAGGAGATGAAGGGTAGAGAGAGTAGAATATATGGTGACAGAAGGAGATCTGACTTTGGGTGGTAGGTACACAATGCAATATACAGATGGCATAGCGCAGAATTGTACACACAAATAATATTCTAAAAAATAACTTTGGTTTTGACTGCAGGACATATGGGGGGAGGGAATGCCTATAAGCTTTTGGCATTTGAGCATTGTGATGGCTTTTTGAAATGTCAACTCAGCTCAGCTGAACTTGTAATAGTCCCCAGTTACTTATTTAGGTGCTTCTGTGAAGGGAATTTGCAGATGAATAAAAGAAGGCTTAGGTGTTCCCTTAGCTCAGAGACTGCAAACAGCTCATACCTGTGGGATTTCAGCCTGCTCCCGAACACCTGCCCTACAGAATTCAGACTTGCTTTGCCAGTCTAATTGTGTATGCCAATTCCTTGTGTGTGTACATAAGCACATAAACTATATGTATGTATACATGTAAATGTGTATAATGTTCTACTGGTTTTGCTTCTCTGGTTGTACACTGATACAAGCATTAATAAAGAATTTGAATATATTTTATACATGAGTATATTTATATACATAGTATACTAAATCTAATTCATTTTATATGAATACCTATGGTTTGATTTGTTTTGCTACATCAGTCAATATGCCAGGTTTTAGAAAGCTGTGTTTAGAATTTTCTTCAATCCACTTCCTTAAAGCCTTAAAATAAAAAGCAGTTGACTATTTGCATACCACCTGTATTATTCAATACTGAAAAATATGCAAGAAGAAAAAGAAACTCTAATATACAGACAGTTTTCAGACTGATGAACCTGAGGAAAAATGCTTCTTGGAGCTGAATACTATGCAATAATAAACTATTGAGGTAGAGATCTTTGTAATAAGATATGATTTCATCTCTAAGATATTTTTAAGTGATAAAAGCAAAGTTCAGATTGGTGGGTATGTAGACCTAATAAACAAATTTAGTGAGACCTCAGAATGCAAGATCAATATATAGAAATCAGTTGCAGTTCTGTATGACAGCAACAAACAATTAAAGGTACCATAGTTAGGTTTCCGGCCAAGATGGAGGCATAGGTAGACACACTGTGCTTCCTTGCACAACCAAAAGAAGGACAACAACAATTTAAAAACAACAACCAGAACTGACAGAAGATCGAACTGTGTGGAAGTCCCCCACCAAGGAGATAAAGAAGAAACATTCATCCAGACTGGTAGGAGGGACAGAGATGGGCAGCCGGGAGGAGAGGACTCGAGGCAAGGTGGCAGCTGGTGGACCCAGCGAGGTGGCGGATTGTGGAGTGGGGTGGGCAAAGCTGCAGCTGGCTGGTGAGGGAGCAGCTGGTAGACCAGGTAATAGACCACACAACCCAGAGTTCCAGCGTGGGGAAATAAAGCCTCAAACCACTGATTGGAAACACCTGTGGGGGTTGAGGCTGCAGTGGGAGAAACTCCCAGCCTCCCAGGAGAGTTCATTGGAGAGACCTACAGGGGCCTAGAACGTACACACACCCACCCACTCGGGAAGCAGCACCAGAAGGGCCCAATTTGATTGTGGGTAGCAGAGGGAGTGACTGCAAACCGGCAGAGAGTGGAGCAAGCACCATTGCTCCCTATCAGACCCCTCCCCCACATACAGCGTCACACCACAGTGACGAGCAGTTACCCCACCCTGGTGAACACCTAAGGCTCCACCGCTTTACATTACATAACAGGTGTGCCAAGACCAAAAAAAAAAAAAGGCCAGATCAGAGCTCCAGAAGAAATACAACTAAGAGACAAGGAGATAGCCAACCTATAAGGTACACAGTTCAAAACACTGGTAATCAGGAAGCTCACAGAATTGGTTGAATTTGGCCACAAATTAGCTGAAAAAATGAAGGCTATGCTAAGAGAAACAAAGGAAAATGTACAGGGGACCAATAGTGATGGGAAGGAAACTGGAACTCAAACCAACGGTGTGGACCAGAAGGAAGAAAGAAACATCCAACCAGAAAAGAATGAAGACACAAGAATTCAGAAAAAATGAGGAGAGGCTTAGGAACCTCCAGTCACACATCTGGTAAGTGGTAGGAATATGATTTGTATCTAGGCTGCTGGTTCCATCTCAAACACTTGAAAATACAGTCTGATAAAAGAAGCAGCACCACAGCAACATCCGAATTATAGGGGTACCAGGAGGAGAAGAGGAAGAGCAAAAAATTGAAAACTTATTTGAGCAAATAATGGAGAACTTCCCTAATCTGGCAAAGGAAATAGACTTCCAGGAAGGCCAGGAAGCTCAGAGAGTCCCAAAGAAGCTGGACCCAAGGAGGAACACACCAAGGCACATCATAATTACATTAGCCAAGATTAAAGGTAAGGAGAGAATCTTAGAAGCAGCAAGAGAAAAGGACACAGTTACCTACAAAGGACTTCCCATGAGACTGTCAGCTGATTTCTCCAAAGAGACCTTACAGGCAAGAAGGGGCTGGCAAGTAGTATTCCAAGTCATGAAAAGCAAGGACTTACATCCAAGATTGCTGTATCCAGCAAAGCTTTCATTGGAACGGAAGGGCAGATAAAGTGCTTCTCAGATAAGGTAAAGCTAAAGGAGTTCATCATCACCAAGCCCTCATTATATGAAATGTTAAAGGGATTTATCTAAGAAAAAGAAGATAGAAAATATGAACAGTAAGAATGACAGCAAACTCACAGTTATTAACAACCACACCTAAAACAAAAACAAAAGCAAACTAAGCAAACAACTAGAACTGGAACAGAACCACAGTAATGGAGATCACATGGAGGGTTATCAACAGGGGAGTGGGAGGGGGAATGGGGGAAAGGTACAGAGAATAAGTAGCATAATGGTAGGTGGAAAATAGACAGGGGGAGGGTAAGAATAGTGTAGGAAATGTAGAAGCCAAAGAACCTATAAGTATGACCCATGGACATGAACTATAGGGGGGAATGTGGGAGGGAAGAGGTGGGCAGGATGGAGTGGAGTGGGGGGGGGGAAATGGGACAACTGTAATAGCAAAAGAAAAAAAAGCAATACAGTAGAATATTAGCAGTATTTCTATATGGGAGGTAGGGTTATGAGTAATGTTCAATTTATTATTTTTAAAAATAAATATTGTACATTGGGCACATAAAAAGAAAATCCTATTTACAGAACCAGGAAGTGGATTAGACTTGGCCCTTAGGGCATAGTTGTCTGACCCTTGCTATAGAGAGTGACTGTGGAAAGAGATGATATATTTCTACCTAACCTAAAAGACATTTCCATTTTTTCCTCTTTTTATTGCCTATTTTTCTCTTGTTAAAAGTTCTGCTTGAAATTATGCACTCTGAATTTGCTATGGTTTTTCTTCTTCCATAAACTCATTTTAGAGTATCCTATAGACTTGTAAGAATTTTTTTCTCTTGCTCCCCCTTGGGGCAGTACTGTGTTCTAGCACATAATCTGAGAGAATTTTTTTCTCTTGCTTCCCCTTGGGGCAGTACAGTTTTCTAGCACATAATCTGTGTTTGCTGTTTTTTTTGAACTGTCCTGCTACAGAGTGGTTCTCAACTCTTTTTGCAAACCTCTGTATTAAGGAAGGTGAAATCACACAACATGTACCCTATTTTGTTCTGGTTACTACCAAAGGGAAAAAATTTCACCACAAAACATGTCACTATAGTTGTTAAGAAAATTGGCATGCTTTTACTTTTTTTTCCTTTTTTTTAGAGAAAGGGAAAGGGAGAAGGGGGGAGAGGGTGAGAAACATCAGTGTGTGAGAGAGACATCGATTGGTTGCCTCTCACACCAGCTGGGGGCCTGGCTTGCAACTCAGGCGTGTGCTCTGACCAGAAATTGAACCAGAGACCCTTCAGTTCACAGGTCAGCACTCAATCCACCAGTCAGGGCAGCATTGCTTTCAATGGTATCTTATTGTGGTGATAGCTCAGGTTTACTTAAATGTCCTGAACATGATGTTCAACCAGAGCTTTGAGGTGATGGAGAGTCAGCTTAGCGTAGTGGTTAAGAGCACTTGGGCCAGGCAGCCTGGGTTGGAATCTTGGCTGTGCCCCTCCCCCACTATGTGACTTTGTTATGAGCTCCAAGGCTACCTGGAGTAGTTGCTTCTCCCCAAAGGATTGTTGGACCATTGTTTAAGATGTTGACTTACAACCTTTTTAAGGTGAAGTTTCATGTTTGCTTTTACCAAGTTCTATACTCACTCAGATCTAGTGTGGCATTATGGATACACACACATTTTAAAAATTGAAATAAATAAATGAGTGATTTTGAGTCTTGTGGCACACCATGGGATAATTGCAGACAATCTCGAGTGTTTGAAAATCAGAATTATACTGTTTAGGATAATGCTATATTTCTAATTGACAACTATTATATATTAATGGTCTCAGATGTAAATAATTCTCAAAACATTGAATATAATTAGATTTATAATGATAAATTTTGGGTTCTCATTAGATTAGCTTTGAAAGGTAGATTTAATTGTACATTTTATTAGTAAAGGAGATTTTATTAGTCAAGATTCAAAGTCTAGGGAGAGCACCTATTAGCTATGTTCATGGTCAGGTGCTCACCCCTTCACTGTAAGAAATGGAGGGCGGGTGCCTGGATTTACAATCCTACCAAATTTGTATGCAGTGGGAAGAAGTAAAGTAATCAGCCCACACTTAGGAAAAGGGAATGATGCTGTATGGCCCAAAATATTAGATATATACTGTATCATGTCATTAATAAAACTTCAAAAGTCAAAAAAAAAGGAAACAAATCAAACAATGAAATCAAACAAAAAAAAAACTAAATGGAAAGAAGAGGGAAAAAATGCAAGTTCTGAAGGATAGCAAGGTGAAATTTGTCTCCGCTGTTGATGTCCGCCATATAACTTCTTTCTGGATCATCTCTGATTTTCTCACAGCTCCAAGTCTTACTGTCTTACTCTTTTTTTTTTTAATTTTTATTGTTATTCAATTACAGTTGTATGTCTTTTCTCCCCATCCCTCCACCCCACCCCAGCTGAACCCACCTCTCTCCCCCACCTCCACCTTCCCCCCCGATTTTGTCCATGTGTCCTTTATATAATAGTTCCTGCAATCCCCTCTTCCCACTGTGCCCACCCCACTCCCCCTGGCCACTGCTAGACTGTTCCCAACCTCAATGTCTCTGGTTGTATTTTGTTTGCTTTTTTCTTCTATTGATTATGTTCCAGTTAAGAGTGAGATCATATGGTATTTGTCCCTCACCGCCTGGCTTATTTCACTTAGCATAATGCTCTCCAGTTCCATCCATGCTGTTGCAAGGGGTACAAGCTCCTTCTTTCTCTCTGCTGCGTAGAATTCCATTGTTTAAATATACCATAGTTTTTGGATCCAATCGTTTGCTGATGGGCACTTAGGTTGCTTCCAGTACTTGGCTATTGTAAATTGTGCTGCTATGAACATTGGGGTGCACAGGTTCTTTTGGATGGGTGTTTCAGGGCTCTTAGGGTATAATCCCAGCAGCGGAATTGCTGGGTCAAAGGGCAGTTCCATTTTTAGTTTCCTGAGGAAATTCCATACTGTTTTCCACAGTGGCCTCACCAGTCTGCATTCCCACCAACAGTGCACTAGGGTTCCCTCTTCTCCGCATCCTCTCCAACATTTGTTTGTGGATTTGTTTATGTTGGCCACTCTGACTGGTGTGAGATGGTACCTCATTGTGGTTTTAATTTGCATCTCTCTGATGGCTAGTGATGCTTAGCATCTTTTCATATGTCTCTGGGCCCTCTGTATGTCCCCCTTGGAGAAGTGTCTGTTCAAGTCCTTTGCCCATTTTTCAATTGGGTTGTTTGTCTTCCTGGAGTGCAGTCGTGTGAGTTCTTTATATAGTTTGGAGATCAGGCCCTTGTCTGAGGTATCATTGGCAAATATGTTTTCCCAAACTGTTGGTTCTCTTTGTAATTTGGTGCTGTTTTCTTTAGCCATGCAGAAGCTTTTTATTTTGATGAGGTCCCATTTGTTTATTCTTTCCTTTATGTCCCTTGCTTTAGGGGACATGTCTGTGAGGATGTTGCTGCATGGAATGTCTGAGATTTTCCTGCCAATGTTTTCCTCGAGGACTTTTATGGTGTTACAACTTATATTTAAGTCTTTTGTCCATCTTGAGTTTATTTTTGTGTATGGCGTAAGTTCGTCCAGATCTCCCAACACCATCTGTTGAAGAGGCTGTTTTTGCTCCATTTTATGCTCCTGCCTCCTTTGTCAAATATTAATTGACCATAAAGACTTGAGTTTATTTCTGGGCTCTCTGTTCTATTCCATTGGTCTATGTACCTGTTTTTATGCCAGTACCAGGCTGTTTTGATTACAGTGGCCTTGTAATACAGTTTGATATCAGGTATTGTGATCCCTCCTGCTTTGTTCTTCTTTCTCAAATTTGCTGCACCTATTCGGGGTCGTTTATGGTTCCATATAAATTTCTGAAATGTTCGTTCTATATCTGTGAAATATATCATGGGTAGTCTAATAGGGACTGTCTTACTCTTGAAAATAAAAAAGAAAAATCCTCCTTCTGACTTTAAACCTGCCAAGTGGGTTTTGCCAGTCTTCCTGGATCCTGCAGGCAGACAGAGGGGGCTGGGGCCCATTTTTTCCTTTCCTATGGTCCATGAGGCTGGGGGTCAGTCTGGGCTACAATAACCGCAGGTGCCCAGTTTGCAGCCCACTTCCTCAGAGCACTGTGTCACCTATACTGTCCAGTCTGTACCTATGTGCCAGACCTGCACCAATAATCCACCTCATTTTGCAACCCTTTGATCAGTCCGTGAGATGCACTGAGTGCGAGACATCGCACCCCTCCTCCTGCCTCTTTGTTGGAGAGCGCTGTGCATGCTCAAAGTCCCTGCAGGACAGCTCAATGCCGTGATTGCATGGAGTCTCTCTGGGTGCTGCTACCACTCCTGCTGCCTCCCTTTGAGCAATCCATGAGGTGTCCTGAGTGGAGGCAAATTGTGTTCCCATTCCTCTCTCTTCACTGTCCCAGCTGCTGTGTGCCCGAGGACCCTTTGTGTGCAAGGTTTCTGTGCACACACGGTTCTTGCACAGCAGCTGAGAACTTCTTCTGAGAGAACACCTCTTGGGTTCCTAACAAGCACACAGCTTTCCACAGAGACCAATTCTCTGACCAGTCCAGAGACTATCTGGATCATGGCCAGTCAGGGCCCATCTCTTCTCTGAGCTCCAGGGGTCACCTGGATCCCCAACTTCTCTGGTACTGTCCCAGCCAGAGACTGCCACCCCAGCCAGTGTATACATCCAGTTGTGTGTCACTTACTGCCTCTTTATCCCCCCAGGGACTTTAGGCATCCAGGTCCCTCCTGGCCAGGTCTGTGACTTCCCCAATCCAGGAGAGGAGGGAGCCCCTAGGTTGCTATCGCTGACCTGGCTCTCCTCCAATGCTCTTGCAGCAACCCCAGTCTCTAGTGCAAGGCCCAGGGACCTTCCTGTAGGCCTTCAAATCTCCTTACTGACCCTTTTTAAGTGTCCTCTGCAACCTTTGGCTTCCAAACTTCCTATCACTTAGGATTCTGTTGGCTGTTCACTCTGTTCTTCGGAAGATTGGCTAGGTGTGCCAGTTGGGCACCTGAGCAAGTTGATTCATTTCCCACCTACCTTGCCACCATCTTCCCAACCCCTGTACTTTTGAACCTTTATAAAATTACTAAAAGTTAAGGCAAAAAATGCTACTACCTATTGCCTATTTTTATGAGATGTATCCTTTGCAAACCCTATTTTTCTTTTTACATAATAAGATATAGTATGAGAAGCAGATTCTTTCCATAAGTACCAGATTTCACTGAAGCTTACTAGACCTGCCATCTATAATATCTTCTTAAACCCAAAACAACTCAGTGAGCATCATATGTGCTAAGAGTAATACCATACAAGTGTGCTGTCACCAGTGTCAGCAGTCCCCATGGTGTCCTCCCCTGGAAACATGACCTGCCTTCAAATCTTCAAGTGAGATCTTGCTCAATTTCATTAAATTCTGCTACTCAGACATTACTGAGGAAGTCTTTCAAGTAATCCAGATTATCTTCCGTCTGTGCATGCTCACCAAGAATGAGGGTATCATTGTATTTCTGTTTAAAATAAAAAATGTGTTTCTAATGTCTTATGTATTTTGCTGTACTTAAGTTTAATTAGCTGTATTTGGCACAAAATTAATTTTAAGAATATACTTTTCTCAAATCTATTCCAACTTAAGTTTTTAAGATGAACAGTACCTAATTGTACTAAAATAAAACCTTTAAATCAAATATTGTTTAAAAATCACAATTAGCTAGAATCATTAACTAATTAGAATCACTTTGGATTCTAGAAATCTACCATGAAAGAAAAAGAAGAATTACAAGAAAAATACATGTCAAGGATCAAAAAACAAAAGCAAATCAATTTCCATGTCAACCTACCTCATAATTCAGACATCCAATTTAATCACTTTATATTGATACATCTAAAGGCATCACTGAATTGTGATTGCACTTGTTTAAAATGTTGGTGCTGACCACCTACAGTGTAGGTCCTATATCAAACATTCAATTAAGTTCATTCAAGTTCTATAAATGTATACTGATTTAGCACATTTTAAAATATTTTTATCTGATTAACTTCTGGCCAAGATGGAGGCATAGGTACCTCCTCACACAACCAAAAGAAGGACAACAACAAATTAAAAAACAAAAACACAACCAGAACTGATAGAAAATCGAACTGTATGTAAGTCCGACAACCAAGGAGTTAAAGAAACATTCATCCAGACCAGTTGGAGGGGCAGAGAAGGGCAGCTTGATGCAGAGGACTTGCGGCAAGGCAGCAGCCAGAGGACCAGGGTGGGCAAGGTGGCTGGCAGACCACACGAGGTGGTGGCTTGCAGACTGGGAGGTCCCACATTCACATGCAGATAAACAAGGAGGAACAACTGGAGAGCGAGATAGACCACACAACCCAGAGTTCCAGCATGGGGAAATAAAGCCTCAAAGCCTCTGACTGAAAACACCTTGGGGGTTTAGGCAGCAATGGGACAAATTCCCAGCCTCACAGGAGAGTTCGTTGGAGAGACCCACAGGATCCTAGAACATACACAAACCCACCCACCCTGGAATCAGCACCAAAAGAGCCCAATTTGCTTACAGGTAGTGGGGGAAGTGATGGAAAGCTGGCAGAGTGGAGCAAGCCATCCCTCTCAGACCCTTCCCCGACATACAGCATCACAACGCATCAACATGGGTTGCCCCCCCCCCCAGTGAACACCTAAGGCTCCTCCCCTTACTACATAACAGGTGTGCCGAGACAAAACAAAAATGGCCCAAATGAAAGAACAAACCAAAGCTCCACAAAAAATACAATGAAGCGATGAAGAGCTAGCCAACCTATCAGATGCACAGTTCAAAACACTGGTGATTAGGATGCTTGCAGAATTGGTTGAATATGGTCTCAAAATAGAGGAAAAAGTGAAGGCTATGAAAAGCGAAATAAAGGAAAATGTACAGGGAACCAACAGTGACAGGAAGGAAACTGGGACTCAATCAATGGTTTAGAGCAGAAGGAAGAAATAAACATCCAACCAGAACAGAATGAAAATACAAGAATTCAAAAAAACCTCCAGGATGTCTTTAAACATTCCAACATCCAAATCATAGAAGTGCCAGAAGGAGAAGAGGAAGAGCAAGAAATGGAAAACTTATTTGAACAAATAATAAAGGAAAACTTTCCCAATCTGGCAAGAAATAGACTTTCAGGAAGTCCAGGAAGCTCAGAGAGTCCCAGAGAAGTTGGACCCAAGGAGGAACACACCAAGGCACATCATAATTACATTACCCAAGATTAAAGATAAAAAGAGAATCTGAAAAGCAAGAGGAAAGGAGACAGTTACCTACAATGGAGTCCCCATTAGACTATCAGCTGATTCCTCAAAAGAAACCTCACAGGCAAAAAGGGGTTTGAAAGAAATATTTGAAGTCATGAAAGGCAACGGCCTACATCCAAGATTACTGTATCCAACAGACCTATCATTTAAAATAGAAGGGCAGATAGAGTGCTTCCCAGATAAGGTCAAGTTAAAGGAGTTCATCATCACCAAGCCCTTATTATATGAAATGTTAAAGGGACTTAATGATGAGAAAGGAGTTCTAAAATATGAACAGTAAAATGACAACAAACTCCCAGCTATTAACAACCGAACCTAAAAAAAAATACAACAAAAACAAACTAAGCAAACAACTAGAATAGGAACAGAATCAGAGAAATGGACATCACATGGAGGGTTTCAGTGGGGAGAGGGAGGGGAGGAATATGGGGAATAGGTACAGGGAATAAGAAGCATAATTGGTAGGCATAAAATAGACAAGGAGAGGCCAAAAATGTTATAGGAAACAGGATTCAAAGAACTTATATGTACAACCCATGGACATGAACTAGGGAGGGGGGAATGCTGGAGGGTTAGGGGGTGCAAGGCAGAGGGGGATAAACGGGAGAAATTGGGAAAACTGTAATAGCATATTCAATAAAATACACTTTAAAAATAAAAAATAAAATCTTAAAAAATTAATTTTTATGTTTTGAAAGAAATAGAAGCTCTTCTCTCTCAAACACAACTACAGCCTAAAGTGCTTAGATGATCATAATGATGTGTACTGTAAATGTCTAGAGGTTTATTTCTCATAACACACCATACAGTCCAACCCAGTGAACCATTTAAGGTATGTAAGTGCATATTCTAACATATGGTTTTACAGTTGCCCTGGGGTCACAGCTGGAGAGCACTGCACAGGGTGGGAACACCTGCTACCGCATGGACGCCTGCACCTTAGGCAATAGCCAATTATGTAGATTGTGGACTATTATGTACACAGAGGTACTATTACGTTCACCATTATGTTTATTGTTTTCATGGTCATTACCTTAAGTAATTAATGGGAACATTATTTAACATGTATTGAGAACCCACACATCAGACACTTTACATACAGAGTTCATTTAATTTAATTTACTCTTCACGAGAACCGTATGGGGTAGGATTTATTCACCTGCTGTATAATTGAAAAAATGTTACTTGTGAACCCTAGGCAAGTTATTTCAACTGTTTTTGCTTTACCATTCCAACAGAAATGTGCAAATAATAATGTCTTCCTTATCTACCTAATGGGGATGTATCAAAAATTAAAGTACTATATATCTTGGAAATATTTTATTGTGCTGTGAATTGTTTGAGTGACAACACAAGATGTGATATGTTCACAGTTTAAAGGCTCCATGAAGATGATGGAGTAGAAAGAAGACTGAAAAACACTAGGCCTGGGTGCTGGAAGGCAGCTCGACCACTAGCAAGCTGAGTGACTTTGAGCAAGTCACGTAATCTCTCTCTGGGCTCTGATTCATCATTTCTAAAAACAAAAAAATAAAAATGAAATGATCTTACCAATAAATGCAAAAAAATACTAAGATACAACATTCATTTGTGATTTAAACACTCAATTAAATTGGTATAGAAAGAGTGTACCTCAACATTATAAAGGCCACATATGACAAACCTTTAGCCAATATTATACTCAATGGTGAAAATTTTAAAGCTTTTCCTGTAAAATCCAGGATGCCCACCCTCACCACTGCTGTTCAACTTCATTCTAGAACTCCTAGCTAGAGCAATCAGGCAAGAGAACAAAATAAAAGGTATCCAAATTGGAAAGAAGAAGAAAAGTGTCACTTTTTGCAGATGACTCTGTATATAGAAATGATTCTGTATATAGAAAATCCTAAATACTCCACTAGAAATTATTAGAGACATAAACATCAAACTAATACAGTAAATTTGTAGGATACAAAATCAATGTACAGAAATTGATTGCTTTCCTGTATACTAAGAAGGAAACTTTAAAAAAAGAAATGAATAAAGCAATTCCTTTTCCAATTGCAACCAAAAGAATAAAATATCTACACATAAACTTAACAAAGGATGTGAAAGACTGTATATTGAAAACTACAAGTATTGTTCAAAGAGATTGAACAAGACACAATAAAATGGAAAGATATTTCATGGTCACAGATTGGAAAAATCAACATGGTTAAATGGCCACATTACTCAAAGCAATATACAGATTTAATGTAGTCACCATCAACACTCCAATGTCATTTTTAGAAGAAATAAAACAAAAAGTTATCAGATTTGTATGGAACCACTTAAGACCCTGAATAGCCAAAGCAATCCTGAGGGGGGAAAGAAAAAGAAACAAAGACAGAGGTATCACACTACTTGACTTCAAATTATACTACAAAATTATGAGAATCAAAACAGCATGGTAGCCCTGACTGTTGAGCTCAGTGGGTTGGGCATTTCCTGCAATCCAAAAGATCACTGGCTCCATTCCTGGTCAAGGTACATGCCTGGGCTGTGGTCCAAGTCCTCAGTTGGAGGTGTGTGAGAGGCCGCCGTTCAATGTTTCTCTCACACATTGATGTTTCTCTGCCTCTCCTTCTCCCTCCCTTCCCCTTTCTCTAAAAAAATAAATAAATAACATCTTTAAAAAAAAATCCAGCATGGTACTGGCAGAAAAACAGATACAAGACCAATGGAACAGAATTGAGAGTCCAGAAATAAAATACATGTATTGGGGCAAATAACTTTTGATAAAGGAGCCAAATACACACAATAGAGAAAAGAAAGCCTCTTCAATAAACTGTGCTGGGAAAACTGGAAGGTCACATGCAAAAAAATTACACTAGATTACAGTTTGTCCCCATTTACAAAGATTAACCTGAAATGGATCAAAGGCCTAAATGTAAGATCTGAAACAATAAATTACACAGAAGAAACATAGGTACTATACTTACAAACCTTGGTCTTAGGGAACATTTGATGAATTTGACCCCAAAGGCAAGGGAAGCAAAGGCAAAATAAATGAATGGGATTGCATCAGACCAGAAAGCTTCTGCACAGCAAAAGAAACCACCAACAAAACAAAAAGGCAACCAACCTTATAGCAAATGATATCTGCAAACAATAGCTCCAAAAAGGGATTAATATCCAGAATATGTAAAGAACTCGTAAAACTCAACAGCACACAAACAATCCAATTAAAGATGGGCAGAGGAACTGAACAGTCACCTCTCCCAAGAACACAGACAAATGACCAACAAATATATGAAAAGATGTTCAATTTCACTAGCTATTAGGGAAATGCTGGACAAAACCTCAACAAAATACAACCTCACACCTGTTAGAATGGCTATTATCAACAAGACAGGTAATAATAAGTGTTGGCGAGGTTGTAAATTAAAAGAAACACGCCTTCACTGCTGGTGGGAATGTAAACTGGTACAACCACTATGGAAACAGCCTGGCAGTTCCTCAAAAATATAACAACAGGGTTCCCATATGACCCAGAAATTGCTCTTCTGGATATCTGCCTGAAAAACTCAAAAATACTTATTAGCAAAGTATTTGCTAATTGCGCTCATTGCAGCATTACTCACGGTGGCCAAGACGTGGGGACAACCCAATGTCCTTTGACAGAAGATTGGAGAATGAAGATGTGGTACATATACACAGTGGGATACAACTCAGCCATGAGAAAAGATGAAAAACTGCCATTTCTGACAACATGGATAGACCTTGAGAACATCACGCTAAGTGCAATGCAAAGAACCATGTGATTTCCCTCATATGTGGGATAAAAAACTGAAACCCATAGACACAGACAACATTATGGTGGTTACCGGAGGGAAGGTGGCAGTGGGATAGTAAAGGATAAAGGGGACCACATACACGGTGACAGACGATGATTTGGCTCTGGCTGGTGGGCACAAAATACAGTATACAGATCATGTATCATAGAAATGTATACCTGAAACCTATCCGATCCTATTAACCAATGTCATCCCAATACCTTTAATAAAAAATAAAATATAAATTATGAAAGAACGGAGTTGGACTGGAGTGGGCTCAAACTTTTCAGAGTGAAAACATATATAATTGTTTGTTTGGTTTAAACCCACAATAAGGCCTATTGCCTTTAGTGACTCATCACTAATTCCAGTCACTAATCCCAGATGTTTCCAAGGAGGCATCTTTGTGGAGTGGAACTTTGGAAAAACATTGCCCCTGTAGGCAGAGTTTTATTGTAAGAGATACAGCTGTTTCCTTTGGTTCAGGCTAAGACCAAAACTTGGTTCCCTCCTTGGTTGGCAGTCAAATAATGAAAAATAATGAAGCAAGAAGTTTGAATCAGATAATAAAAACAAACACACTAGTTCACATATGTATTAACACTACAATGGTAAGGTACCCACTGTCTTCTGGAAAGGCCTTTTAAAATAAATTGACTGTGGAATAGATAAGCTTGCAGAAGAGATTTTGATTTATCCAATGAGAATGCTGATATTCACAGATTTCTGACCTTCAAAATAGCAATTTCGAGTGGATCAACATAACAAAAATTTAAGAATTCTTGGCTTGTTTAAACCTCTCAGCCTTTTCCGATTTTCTTCTCAATATATGACATGGCCCCTTTGTCTTTTCTGCAGTCAATACACTTATATTTACTCCTCAATACGTAGCAGAAATGTCGCCACTCTTGTCTGACCAATCACCTCAATGTAGGACATTTTATTTTTTGATTTTTCATGGTGCAGAAAGCAAACTTTTAATTCCAGCACATATCATCTTTGCGTCTATTATGTTCACTTATGTTATTAGATGATCAATAAATGAACTAATTTTTTGAATTGTTTAATATATTAAATGTAGGTAAAACAATTTGCAATGTTATAAAATAATATTAAAATAGCAAATATTCTTTTATTCAAAATGTGCCTGTAAAACATGGATAAGTACTAATGCAAAGAATCAAATTCTTAATACATCCTTCCTGGTGAATTCATCATTAATCTCACTTGATCTTTCTTTTTAGGTCCAGGTGAGGCAAAAACATACTTTTTATGTTTTCTAGACAATAAATGCCATGTTAACTTTTAAATATAAATAAAGACAAATATATTAACTTAAAATTTAAAACAAAAAGTAGTACATTTTTAGAATTTTTAAGGTAAGTGACTTTTTTTTCTTTTTACAGAGACCATAATCTGGCAGTCAGTTGTATTTCTTTGGCAATTGGCTCATTATTATAGGTCAAAGTTGCACTGTCTCAGACGAGTGAAATTCAGTCTCTACAATCATTAGCTCTCTTACAAATGGGAATCCCTGTAGTAAGTAAGGTCAGCACTCCCCCGTTTCCAAATCCTCACCACTCCCTACTGCTTCCCCTTCCACTGTCATTGGCAATTCCCTGCTTGGTCCTCCAAAGCATAGCAATCTGCAACCTCTGTCTTAGATGACATCCATGTCTCATCTCTTTTGCTCCTCCCATGTGATGAAAGCATTGAGTCAAGGAATTAAAGAGAAGGTTGGCCCCTGCCATAGATTTCACCTCATGGCCTGACTTGTTCTCAGAGTGTGAGCTAAAGGTGATAAAATACTGGGAGAGACTCATCTCTCATCATCCAGGAGATGCAAATTAAAATAAAATGTCTTTTCTTTTAAATCTCTCAATTTTGTGGAAATATAAAAGATCGATGATATTTAATGTTGCTGAAAGTGTGAAGAAATGCATCCTCTTGTTTGCTTTTGTAACTTGATGCCCTTTTTGATCCAGATACAGGGAAATGCTCATCTTTTCTTGAATGTACATACTTCGCATAATCAAAGGTTTTTACTGGAGCATTCTTCATGATAGCAAAACTTTGAAAATAACCTCAATGTCGCCTATTTGGAAATGTTTAATCATGGTGACAAGTACAAACAAGGCAAGGTGTCAAGCATTTATGTCTTAGTCAAAAAGCAAATTTGAGAAGAATGTGCATGGTATGACCCCACGGAAAGCAAAAAAACTATCGAATGACTGAAACTATGTATTTTGAAATAGACATAAGCTTACAGAGAGATAATCTAGAAGACTACATAGCAAACTGTAACACTTATCTCTGACAGTAAGAAAAAATGGGCTGTGTTGGCAAGAGTAACATTTCACTTTGTGTTCATATTTGTTATTCAATATTTTTAAATTTAAACAAAAATTTAAATGTGTTTATTTATTTGTTGATTAATTTTTTTAGTTTCTGGAACCTATCCAAATTTCAAACTATTTTACAAAGCTATAACAACCAAACAGTATGATACTGGCACAAAAACAGACACACAGACCAATGAAATAGAACAGAGAGCCCAGAACAAACCCACACATATCTGGTCAATGAATTTTCCATGAAGGAGGTAAGCATATAATAGGGGAAAACTCAGTCTGTTCCTTAAATAGTGCTCAACAAATTGAATGGCCACATGCAAAAGCATGAAACAGGACTGAATCCCACAGCATGCACACTATATTGATGCAAAATGGACTGAAGACTTGAATGTAAGACGACACCATAAAAATTCTAGAAAAAAACATAGGCAGTAAATTTCTTGATGTAGATCTTGGTAACAATTTCTTGAACCGGACAACAAAGCCAGAAAAACAGCAGTAAAAATAAACAAGTTGAACTACATCAAACCAACAGCTTCTGCACAGCAATGGAATTATCAACAGATAAAAAGGCAAGCTAAGTAAATGGGAGAAAATATTTACAAATCATAATCTGATAAAAAGTTAATATCCCAAGTACATAAAGAACTCATACAACTCAATAGCGATAATAATAATGTGACTCAAAGTGAATTAAAGTACCTGAATAGACATTATTCCTGAAAGATAGTAAAATGCCCAAAAGGTACATGAAAAGGTACTCAACATAATCATCATCAGGGAGATGCAATTCAAAGTGACGACAGGTATCACCTCACACCTGTTACAATGGCTATTGCCAAAAAATGAGAAATAACAAGTTTAGCAAGGATGTGGAGAAACGGAACAATTTTGTACTGTTGGTGGGAATGTAAATTGGTAGAGCCACTTTGGAAAATAGTATGGCAGTTTCCTCAATAATAAAATAAACTGTTACAAGATTGAGCAATTTAACTTTTGGGTATTTATCCAAAGAGAATGAAAACACTAACAAGAAGTGATAAATGCACCCTATGTTCATTGCAGCATTATTTACAATAGCAAAGATATAACAGAACACAAGATTGTGTCCATTTATGGGTGGATAAATACTGTGCTTTATATTCAATACAGTACAATTCTGCCATCAGAACAATGACATCTTGTCATTTGAGACATGGTGGATGGACCTCAAGGGCATTATGCTAAGTAAAATAAGTCAGTAGTGAAAGACAAATACTGTATAATCTCTCTTATATGTGAATTCCTCCCTCATCACACACACACACACACACACACACACACACACACACACGTTAACCTGATACATATGGAGAATAAATTGTGGTGGGAAAAATGGGTGAAGGGGGTCAAATGGTAAAAAAATAAGAAAAGGGTTTTTTTTAAACCTGAAGACGAAGCTGTTAAATCCTCCTGGTATTTTTTTTTTCTTTCCTTCCTTCCTTCCTTCCTTCCTTCCTTCCTTCCTACCTTCCTTCCTTCCTTCCTTCCTTCCTTCCTTCCTCCCTCCCTCCCCTCCCTTCCCTTCCCTTCCCTTCCCCTCCCTTCCTTTTCCTTTCCTTCCCTTTCCCTCCCTTTCCCTCCCTTCCTTCCTTCTTAGCGAGGCTCTGTTTTCCCTCCTCTCTTTCTAGATGGGCTAGCATGCAAATTTCTTTTGGCTAAAGATGTGTGAAGGCTACAGGAGTAGCTAATACATCACTACATTCTAAACTTTTTCCGCACAGTTTTCCACATTCCAGCCCTGTTGGGTGTTACAATATCCCCAGGGAAAACAGGTGACAGGTGACGTCCTTGTAACAAGCATTTCCAAGTTCTTAGCTGGTGAGTATAGAGCTGTCCTCACCGCCACCATCCACCATGTCACAGCTGGGCCAGTTTCACAGCCTGTGGACTCTTATTTATATATAATACCCTATTTCCAAGCACTGGTTAATGTGTTAGAATAACACTTTCAATTTCAAGTGGCAGACACCTAACTCAATAAACTTTAACAAAGTTCATGGTTTTCTGCGTGTGAAGCAGGGTAGAATTTCTTGAACCATGTGTTTTATTTCTCAGGCTTACTATCCTCACTTCTGGTAATTACAGACGTACATATTCCTGTGAATGGCATCCTCAGAAGGAGAAGAAAGGCCGTTGTCTACGAAAACAAAGTCTTGCAACTTCATTGCCTCTAGGTGGCCCGACTGAGACAGGAGCTCGAGGTAAATAGACCACAGTAGGTTGCAGATAATTGGCCAGGTCTCGTGCTGCAGACAGGTTTGATCAGCTGCACCCGAAACACTTTCAAGGAGGAGGAAGCGATGGAAAGAAAAAGATGGCAATTTCTGGGTCACATGATATTTGCATGCTTATTGTTTATAAAAACTGCTTGGGTGGTGAGGGATGTAGATGAAGGTGGTCAAAAGGTGAGAACTGCAGTTGTACAATAAAATAAATAAGTTCTGGGGATGTAATGGACAGCACTGTGACTACGAATAACAGTATTTATTTGTGCATTTGAAAGTTGCCAAAATAGTAAGTCATAAAAATTCTTATCGCAATAAAGTGTTGTAGCTGTGTGAGGTGATGGATGTTAATTGAAGTTATTGTGGTGATCATTTTGCAATGTGTAGATATATCAAATAATTTTGTTATACACCTTTACTGATACAATGTTATATGATGATTGTATCTCAATAAAAGTGAAAAAAAGAGAAATTACTAAACTGTGTTTTAGCATAGCTGTACCATTTCCCACCAGCGGTGGATGAGTGATCCAGTTTCTTTACATTCTGACCAGCCTTTTGTGTAGACACAATTTTTTACTTTAACCAATGTAATAATACGTGTGTAGTAATGTATCATCTTGGATTGAATTGGCATCTCCTTAATGGCAAAAACCTGAACAACTTTTCAAGGGCCTGTTTACCATTTACACGTCCTCCTTGTGAAGGTGAAAAGTTCTCCAGTCCTCCTCCTTCATGAGTGTGATGCACAGATGTCAGCAGCTAACTCAGTGTCAAACATAATTGCTGTTCTTGCAAACGAATACGGCTCATGTACCTGTGTGCCAGTGAGTACTAGATGTTCACAGTGCCATCTGGTAGAGGATGTAGTAACGAGAGTCTTCTCTCTCTCTTAACAGAATCTTTCTCATGACCTTTGTGGCTGCTCTGATGACCTTCCCGGGACAGTGTGACTGTGGCTGTCCCTGCTGCAGGGAGGCTGTCCCTGCACCTCTGCTATGCTTGGTTGTTCTTTGCACTTAGTGACAGGACTCACTGAGGGTGCAGGGGAAGGCAATGGGAGTGGTTTAAAGACACACCCCCTCTTTCTTTCTTTTTGCAACAGCATGGATGGAACTGGAGAGCATTATGCTAAGTGAAATGAACCAGACGGTGAGGGACAAATACATATGATCTCACCTTTAACTGGAACATAATCAACAGAAGAAAAAAGCAAACAAAATATAACCAGAGACATTGAAGTTAAGAATTATCTAACAATAGTCAGGGGGGAGTGGGGAAGGGACAGTGAGGAGAGGGGATTACAGGAACTATTATAAAGGACACAAGGACAAAATCAAGGGGGAGGGTTGAGGTGGGGGAGGGAGGTGGGTTCTGCTGTGGTGGGGTGGAGGGATGGGGAGAAAAGGCATACAAATGTAATTGAATAACAATAAAAATTAAAAAAAAAGACATACCCCCAGTGGCTCTCCTAGCAAATCACTTTGCTTTCTGTGAAGCAACAAGACAGCCTAAGGGCTTCATGCCAACATTGAACAAATTTGTCTAATGGGAAATGCACTGAGAACATGAAGCCAGTGAATCCCATTCTGTCCCAGTAAAATCCAACCTGCAGTTTTCATTGTGTATGTTCACTCATGTTTTATTTATTTATGTTGGGCTGCTCATAGAAAGTCATCAAAGTCAGATTCATTGGGTTACTTACCTCCGCACACATAAATTGATATTCTGTTATCATACCTGGGCTTTTTATTTATTTAGATTATATTTAGATACAATTATATACTTGGTTACCACTTGTTCTGCTGAGGTACTGAAATCTTTCCTGTTTCCCCCCTTGTCTAAATTAAGCCCACAGCTCAGGTCAGATAACTTCTAGCTATGAGGCCAGTGCATTTTTTCTGGGCTTGTCACGTGCCCATACTAATTACCTCTGTGGCTGTGTGACAGCGCGCACCAGAACTCTGCCTGCAACAAGGATGGTTCTCTGTCTCTCACAGTTCTGTGCGTCAGCTGGAGGCTCTCTGCCCTAGGCTGGTTCAGCAGGCCGTGCTCCCTGCACCTCTCAGCCTCCCTGGGGGAGCCAAGTCGTGCTCCTCATGTAACACACTGCTGCATGGAGGACGCCCAGAGCACTCTACACCTGCTTGCTCAGAGCTCACAACTGGGGGCAACATGGGCAGGCAGCAAGTCCAGGCTGGGACGTCACACTTAACTGCAGTGCCAGGTGGCTGGGCACACCTTGTACTTCCACAGTCTCCCAGGTTGTCACCACTGACCTCCTAATAGCACCCACTGCCATCGTTCCCAACTCCTTGTTCTCTTGCCAAGAGGCAGCAGGAGAGCTCCCCTTATTCACGGGCTCACTGGAAGCAAGCCGAATATTTTTTATTGATATATACATAACACGACATCACTTTATTCATTTTTAGGCAGTACACTAAGATTGTGCAGCCATCACCAGCCTCCCTCTCCAGAACTTTTCATCGTCTCCAGCTGCAACCCTGCACCCATGCGACTGACTGCTCCTCCCAGCCCCTTCATTTCGAGTGTGATGAAGACAGTATTTTTGGAATAATGATGTTTATTTCTTGTTAACTTTCTTATGTGAAAACCTCCCTTCACTCATCCAGGCTTACTCATTTCTTTGGGAAATGTTAGGATTTTTAAAGGAGAAATGAAATGTACAAGAATCAAATGTTCTGGGTTTAAGTTCCAAAGAGGGTTCTTGATCTCCTGGCTTTCGATAAATAACCAGGCTTTTTACAGAGGGACAAATGTCCTTCCACATTCCTGAAGCTCCTGCGAAGCTGCTGCGGCACGCAGGTGTCCTGACTCAGGGTCGTGTGTTCCCCACTGCGCACGTCTCCAGGAGAGGAAATCAGCCCGCAGGCAGCGTGATGACTGTTGTACATGATCCAGTGTCGATTGCAGACAAGGAATCTGGATTTCTGTGTAACCTGGAAGGCAGAACCCGGACAGGATGTTCCGGTGGCAGGCGGCAGAGCACTTATGCGTTAAACTCTGCTTTTGCAAGTCTCTGTCCCAGGACTACGTGCGCAGAGACTGACTGGCCGTGGATCCCATGGTGGGGTCATGCTCTGGCCATAGTACATGGCTCCCAGTTTCCTCCTCACACTGACACCCTGTGACAAACAAAACAAAACAAAACTTTAAAGACACTCGCCCATGAGGACTGCTCACTAGTCTATTAAAACGAGAAAGAGGACCCCTGGAAGATACTTTTTCTAAGATAAATTATTTAATTGAAAGGAATATTTATTTTACTAAGCCTATAAAAATCCTAATATCCTTTTCTGTTTTGTTTCTCTTTCCTTTTTGTGTACTACAATGTTTGAATCTGTTTCAATGACAGCTGAGAGCATTTGTTCCTTGTCGCTGTTCCTAAGTGGTCCAACTTTGCAACACTAAGACTCAGTCTGTGTTCCTTATGAAATTTTGTGTTGCATGAAATTCCAAAATGTGGCGCCCCTGGCTCACAGCTGTGCCTCTCAGGGATCACAGAGAGAAAACCCAAAACTTGGTCTCGGAAAACAGCTTCGGGCTATAGCTTTGGGGCACAGAGAAGTGAAATTCGTTTTTATTTCCTATTTTCAGTACAGCATTCTTGCCAAAATAAGTGAGAGTGTATTAATCTTTTACTCCACTTTTGTCCAGTTTATGGCAGAAAAACTTATACGTCACCAAGACAAAGCAATCAATTAAACCCACAGGTTAGAATAGTCTACAAAACAGTTGGTTTTGCATTTTTTCCCTGGGGCTGGGTGTTCTCTGAATGTAAGTGTCTTTAGTTGGTACTTCATTATTAGAGCCTGACTTTTTTTTTAATTTTTTTATTCTACAGTTGTCTGCATTTTCTCCCCATCCCTCCACCCCATCCCAGCCAACCGCATCTCCCTCTCCCACCTCTACCCTCCCCCTTGATTTTGTCCATGTGTCCTTTATAGTAGCTCCCGTAAACCCCTCTCCCCACTATATATATAAGAGCCAGCCTTTTCTCTGGAAGTTTCTCCAGTAGTTTTCGTAATGTTATGTTAGTCACCCTGCGCTCACAGCTGGATCAGTGAGTCAAGGCTCTCAGAAAGGAAGCATTGTCTTTACAGCCTGAGAACCTGTCACCTCGTGAAACACACACACACACACATTATATACACACTTACACACAATATGCATGCCACACACAAACACACACTTGCACAATATGCACAAACATATAGTATATACACAACATGCATGCATATACTTACATAATGTACACCCTCACATAGACCTGTATGTGTTGCATGTGTTCACACACAAACACACACGTGTGTGCATGTATATACGCTCGTGCACGTACAAATAGGGGCACATACACACAGTTGCACATGTGGACCTGCACACACAGGACACACACATATTTATGCACACACCTGCATATAACCAATATCCACATAAGCATGTACACTCACAACAAACACATTACATTACAACACGAATATTTAGCAGAACAGGGTAAAGGACAGAGGTGTGGTCAGTTTGCCTGACACTGGTCTGGACTGGTCATAACTGAATGGTACAACTTTTTCAAGTCTCTTAACCTCTTTCCATCCTGACCCCAGTGAGTGTAGTTGCACTAAACCACCTGGGAGTCTCTTCTCAGTGTAAAAGTCTGTGATTTCAGTGGGACAAGACACATCATTCAAAAAGACCTTGTCTCGGTCCCTTCTCTGTACCCCTGACAGGAAGCCTGCAGGCTGGAGTCACACCATTGGGCACCTGGTCTGTCCTGTGAGTGGCCGTGAGCACAGCCCGACCCCAGGGGATTGTGCGGCAGATTTTTGTGACAAATCTTACTCATCATTCATTTTCATGCTCACACACTTCCTCACTCCCTTTTGTATGAAGGTTTGTCTTTGTGAACAATGTTCATAAGCCAGCAACCACCTGAGCCTCGACGGTTCTGGAAAGTTTAGTGGGTGTGTCCTAGGGTTGTATCATCCTCTGCACCAGCATTTCCAGGGGTGCAGGTGGAAAGGGGCTGACTCCACCTTCAAATCCCCTTTTAAGGGCATTTCACTGTCCCCCTCTGGCCAGGGTGTGAGTTGGGACAGCACCTCCTGTCCCTGTCCTGGCTGGGACTGGAGGCTACATCATCCTGGGACTGGGAGGATGAGGCCCAGGGCTCATATCAATTGGTGAACTTTCTTCTAATGATACAGTGTGACCTCACCCTCAGGTAGTGATGCAAAGCACAACTGCAATCTCTTCAAATAGCCACCCCTCCTCAGAGCAAATTCCTCAGGCAGCTAATGAATTGAGCGTGACCAGCCTCTGTGAGCAGCCTCAGGTGTGAGCCCGGGGCTGGAGTCTGTAACAGGTGCTCCGCAAACGTCTGGGAAATGATGTAACAGAGCACATCCCTCCCCCAGAACAGTCTGGCCTGATTCAGTCCTCAGGATTCCAAGTACTGAAAAGTCTATGGCACTGTTTCATGTGTATATTTAAATGGAAAAAACAGTAAACAATATACACTGAGAAAAGAAGTCAAACAAAATCCTTACATCTTCCTCCTGTGAAAACCACTTGAAATAATTTTCTGAAGTAACACGTATGAAAGTCTTACAGAAATCAATCTAATCTATCATATTTTTCTTCCTCCCCTTTGGGGGCCCTGCTTGCTGGGCTGCTGCAAACCCAGTGGTAGTTGTGTGCATTACTCTGCCAGCTCCACTGTTACCTGGACAGTTTTTGGTTCCAGCTTTTTCCTCCTTCCTTCTTTCTCTTCTTTTAAAAAATTGTGGTAAGAGAGACATAACATGAAATTTGTCACTTTAACCCCCTGAGCTGCACAGTGAGGGGCATTATTGTGCAGCCGACACCACCATCCATGTCCAGAATGTTTCTCGTCTTGCAAAACTGAACCTGTCTCTGTGCTCTCAGTGAAATGCTTCTGCCTTTGAGCTCAGACCACCTGACTCACCATTGGTTTCACAGCCTGGCTGGCATCTAGTTGCTGTTTATGAAGGTAGGCGTGGGCCTTCTTCACTGTGGGGTGACTTTGCAGGGGTCACACCATCAGGGGTCAGTAGGAATGTGTGGACTCTGGACATTGATGGAGCTGAACGTGGCTGTACAACCTCACAGAGTCCTGTAGGTATAAATGTTAACCTCTACTTGCAAAAAGAACACCAATTCCTACTCTGAGTTCTGATTCCTTCTTGAAAGTGTGGGACCCAGAATTTGGAACCAATCAGAACTCCCATGAAGAAATGCCCTGCAGCCCACGCCTTAGAAGCTCTGGGTCCCTGGGGTGCTTTTGTCTATAAGGGACCTCGTGCACCCAGGGCAGCCCAAGTTGGGACTTTGTACCCAGGGGCAGCCACAGCCCAGAGGGGAAGAGGGACATGTTGCCCAAGTGCATTTCACAGCAACTCCAAGAAAAAGGGTCCCATGAAAGGCTTTTCTTCTGGACCCTGAACCTGCACCTTTTGATTCTCATTGTTGACACAGGAGGTGAGCTGTGGTCTGGTTCCTTTTTTCCTGCAGAAGGTCAAGCCAGTTACCGACGGTGGGGCTTTGCCAGACAATTTCAGCCTAATCAGAGCACATGGCTCTGGGGACACTTAATGTCCCCTGAAATGTCCCCCATGGCATTTCTCAGGATGGAGCAGTGAGCTCAGTGGACCTTAAGCTCTTCCTAGTTGCTTTGTAGTAGGTGGAGCTTTAACATTTTAGGAGCCCTGGTGGTCCCATAACCTATCAACAGTTGTGATACTTGCACCTGCATAAAACAAAAGCATAGAGACTCTTGCACTCCTTCCTTTTATTTGCCTGGCATCCTCCCTCTGCCCCCTTTTCCTGTGAACAGAACCTCCTTCTTGGGGAGAACTGCTCCTTCCCGACGTCAACCCAGAGTCACGTGGGTCAGGCCAATCATGTAACTGCATCTCCCCAACCAGCTTGTGGCTCAGGGATGGCTCTGTGACCCAAACTGGAGCAGTCAGAACCCCGCTCTGGGATCTCACATACAGATGCTGCTGGAGGCAAACCCCTTACCTCTGGGTTCCAGCCGCCTGGTGTGCATCTCTGGGGTGGGAAGTGCTCTGTTAACACGGGAGAGAATGGAGCCCATGTTCAGGAGGGTATTGATACAAGATACATAGTTTCCATTCTTCTCAGGTTTCCACAATTTCAATGCCAGTGGCATATGTAACTGTAGCTTTTACATTTATTTCATCACTACATGTTTCATGATTATAAATGTAAATGGCGTTCATTGTAGTCAATTTGAACAAAACAGAAATAGACTGTTTCCCACTACCACAGAGAAAATCATTACAATTTTAGTTTTCTTCCTTTCATTCTTTTTATTTGCTTATTTTTAAAAAGATTTATTTATTTATTTATTTATTTATTTATTTTAGAGAGAAAGGAAGGGAGGCAGAAAGACAGGGAGAGAAACAGCAATGTGTCCTTGCCTCTTTCACATGCCACCACCCCAAGCCCCTGGGTGCCTGGCCCGCAACCGAGGCATGTGCCCTGATTGGGAATCGGACTGGGGCGACCCTTTGGTTCGCAGGCCAGTACTAAATCCACTGAACTACACCAGCCAGGACTATTTGCTTATTTTTTTAAGGGAGTAGTGAGATGTTACTAAACGTAGCTTGGTCACTTAGAGTTTTGTCCCTGTAATAGGGTGCAACCAAGAGGGGGGCCCCAAATAGGGATTTGTAATGGTGTCCAAAAGAGTTTGGAGATAGTTGGCTCCACAGCACAGGGCCACACCTGCCCAGAATGCTGGCAGCTGTGGCCAGCTGTGGAAGAGCTGGAAATGGGGCTGCAGAGGAAGATTGGTGCTGGGATTTAAACCTGGGCGCGGCAGCCATTTGGTGTGTCTTTTTGGGAACACACATCTTTTTGGGGACCATGTGGCTTTGGGGTACTCCCTTTTACCACATGGCTTAGGAAGCAGGAGAGACTTTGTCTGGAAGGAAGGGGGTGAAAAGACTCTTGCTGGTGGGCCATGAGAAGATGCCACATGGCTTTGGACTAACTGGAGATCGTGGCAGGGACACAGCTGATGGTGCCGGGAGGCTGAACCATGGACTTCTACTTCTTTCCTGAGATACTGGTACCCCAGACTGGGCAGAGGGGAGAAGGAAGGACTGTGTGCATCTGTGGATATTCCAAAGAACTTTAGACTGTATTATTTCAGATAAATAATAATTCCTTTCCTTTTCACCAGTCTCTGGCATTGAGAGACATCTTTCCTCTGGTGGTGGGCAAAGTGAACCTGGTACGGGGGGAGGAACCTCTGGAGAAAAAGGGTGGGTATTTTATATCATTCAGCCCCCTCTCCCCATGGTCTGTTCTGTAACATCACTTACAGCTCCATGCAGGTCACATCTAGAGTCTCTTCCTGATGCCTGTGCAGAGGGCTGTGTATGGAGAAAAAAGCAGGATGTTATGAGTATTTGGCAGGAGGTTTTCTCTTGCTCCTGCAGGACACCATTACCTCCTCCTTTGTACAGAAACACGCAGCACCCTGGGTTCCACCACTGCTGAGAATGAATGACTTCTTTGGGTTTTTGGTTCACCCCAGGGAAATGGAAGGAACCTCTGTTGTTTAAAATGAGAGTTGCTCCTTGAGAATCCAAGGTAATGGAGGAATAAGTGGAAGTTACATTAATCTCCTCCCAAGAACAATCTGGAATTACAACTAAATTGTAGAGAAATCATCCTGAATAACCAACTGAACACTTTTTTGGAGAGAAGCCTTATAACCATGGACAGACAAAAGAAACCACATCACCACAACCTGGTAGGGAATGCGGAGGAGACACGAGAGGACTGGCTGGGCTCCCGTGGGCAGCAGCTAAAGTTCCAGAGGGATATTTCAGGAGCTGGAAGTTTCCCCTGAGACGTGTGGGCTCTAAACCCCAGGCTTGGCTCCCCAGCCTACAGCACCAGAGCCAGAAAGGAACTCAGATAATATCCAGCTGTGAAAATCAGCAGGGTTTCTGTCTGCCAGGGAGAGATGGCTGGAGACACAGAGAGCCTCTTAAAGGGCCAATACAAAAATTTTGTTTGAAGCCACTTAGCCTGGGCTCAGGCAAAGAGAGGGCTGTGTGGACTACAGATGCTTGAGGAGAGTGTGGGGTTGGTGGTTCTAGGGAGAGAAATGAATGGACAGCCACCAGGATCCCAGTACTGAATCATTCCCCACACAACGGGAGCCATCTCTCAAGCAGAGCACTCCTCTCTGAGTGGCATCAGCCTGAGGAGAAGCAATACCCCTGCCCATAGGAATTACTCTGCCCTGCCCTGTGGTGCTTGAGCCTGACTATTGATCACACCTTGATTATTTTAACAACTGATCTGTGTAATGGATGATTAGTTTGACAACTACAGTGGAAAACACAAAGAAGCAGCCAAAATTGGAAGACAAAGAAACAGACCCTAAATGAAAGAACACATGAATCCTCCAGAAGGGCTGGATGGAACAGAGGTACCCAATTTATCAGACAGAGATTTCAGAGTAATGATTATAAGTGTACTCAACAACATGAGAAAAGACATAGAAACCATAAGAAAGGACCCGTCAGAAAGAAAGAATGCAATATCTGAAATAAATAACACACTGGAGGGAGTAAACATTAGGTTAGATGAAGCAGAGGATAGAATCAGTGTTTGGGAAGACAAGGTAGAAAAAACATCCAGGCAGAGCAGCAAAAGGAAAAAAGAATTTAACAAATGAGGAGGGTGTAAGAGAAAAGCAGGTAGTTACCTACAAGGGACCACCAATTAGACTGGCATGTGATTACTCATCAGAAGCATGTCAGGCTAGAAGGGAGTGGCATGGAATATTCAAGGTGATGAAAAGCAAGGGACTACAACCTACTTTACCCAACAAACCTATCGTTTAAAAATCAAAGGAGAAACAAGGAGCTTCCCAGACAAGAAATAGCTAAAGGAGTTTGTTAACACCAAACCAGTACTACAACACATGTTAAAGGGCTTGCTTTAAGAAGAAGAAAAGGAGACATGAAAAAAAAAAAGACAGAGGAATACAGTCTAACAATAAAATGGTACTACATACGTCTCTATCAATAATCACCTTAAATGTAAATGGCTTGAAGGCTCCAACAAAAGACATAGGGTAGCTGAATGGATAAGAAAACAATGCTTCCTCCAAGAGACCCAGCTCAGATCAAAACACGCAAAGACTAAAAGTAAAGGGTTGGAAAAAGATATTTCATGCAAATGGAAAGAGGAAAAAAGCTGGGGTAGCAGTACTTATATGTGACAAAATAGACTTTAAAACCAAGGTTATAGTAAGAGACAGAGAAGGACATTACATAATGATAAAGGCAACAATCCAACAAGAGGATATGACCCTAGTAAATATTTACACAGCCCACATGGGAACACCTAAATATGTAAAGCAAATCTCGATGGACATAAAGGGAGAGATTGACAGAAATGCAGTCACAGTTGGGGATTTTCAACAAGGAGACAGTGGTCTTAAATGACCTACTAGATCAAATGGATTAAATTGATATCTTTGGAGCATTTCACCCCAAAGCAGCAGAGTATACATACTTTTCAAGTGCACATGGAACATTTTCTAGGATAGGCCACATGTTAGGACACAAAACAGGTCTCAATAAATTTAAGATGATGGAAATCATATCAAGCATCTTCTCTGAACACAATGCTATGAAACTAGAAATCAATCACAAGAATAACACTGAAGAAAATGCAAAGATTTGGCAGCTAAATAACATGTTATTTAACAATGAGTGGGTCAACAATGACATCAAATAAGAAATCAAAAGATACCTTGAAACAAATGAAAATGAGGACACAACCATCCAAAATCTGTGGGACACTGGAAAAGCACACCTAAGAGGGAAACTCGTAGCATTCCAGGCCTATCTCAAAGAACAAGAAGAAGCTCAAATAAACAATCTAACTTCTCACTTAAAGGAACTTGAAAAAGAAACACAAAGCCTAAAGTGAGTAGAATAAGGGAAATAATAAAGATTAGATCAGAAATAAATGAAATAAAGTGTAAAGAAATGGTACAAAAAATGAATGAATCCAAGAGCTGTTTCTTTTGAAAACATAAACAAGATTGACAAACCTTTAACCAGGCTCATCAAGAAAAAAAGAGAACACCCAAATAGATAAAATCAGAAATGAAAGAGGAGAAATGACAACTGACACCAAAGAAATACAAAGGATTGTAACAAAATATTATGGACAACTATATGCCAACAAACTGGACAACCTGGGTAAAATGGATAAATTCCTAGAAACACATAATCTTCCAATGAAATCAGGAAGAATCAGAGAATCTAAGTAGACAGATTACACCCAATGAAATTGAAGCAGTAATCAAAAACTCCCACAAACAAAAGCCCTGGACCAGATGGCTTCACAGGTGAATTTTACCAACATTCTGAGAAGAATGAATGCCTCTCCTTCTCAAACTATTTCATAAAATTCAAGAGGAGGGAAGGCTCCCAAATTCATTTTATGAGGCTAGCATTATCCTAATTCCAAAACCAGACAAAAACACTACAAAGAAGGAAAATTATAGGCAACATCCTTGATGAACACAGATGCTAAAATCCTCTACAAAATATTAGCAAACCGAATACAGCAATGCATCAAAAAAATCATATACCACGGTCAAGTGGGATTTATTCCAGGAATGCAAGTTTGGTACAATAATCACAAATCAATAAATGTGATTCACTACACAAACAAAATGAAGGAAAAAACCCACATGACCATATCAGCAGATGCAGAGAAAGCTTTTGATAAAGTCTTTTTGATCTCCCATTTATGATCAAAACTCTCAGCAAAGTGGGAATAGAGGGAATATACCTAAATATAATAACAGCCCTGTATGACAAATCTACTGTCAACATCATACTCAACAGGCAAAAACTACAAGTGTTCCCCATGAGATCGGGAACTAGACGGGGATGTCTGCTTTCACTTTTCTTATTCACCATAGTGTCGGAAGTCCTAGCCACAGCAATCAGACAAAAAGTAGAAATAAAAGGCATCCAAATTGGAAGGAAGTAATAAAACTGTCTTTATTTGTAGGTTCTATACATACAGAACCCCAAAGATTCTACCAAAAAACTACTAGAACTGATAAATGAATTCAGCAAAAAACAGGATACAAAATTAATATGCAGAAATCAGTTGAATTTTTACATGCCAGTAGTGGACTAACTGAAAGGGAAATTAGAAAAACAATCTCTTTCACAGTAGCTTCAAAAAAGAATGAAATATCTAGGAATAAACCTAAACAAAGATGTAAATGACCTGTACTTAGAAAATTATAAGACACTGAAGAAAGAAACTGAAGATACAAATAAGTGGAAGCACATACTGACTTCATAGATAGGAAGAATTAACATCACTAAACTGTCCATACTACCCAAGTAATCTATAGATTCAACGCAATTCCTATCAAAATTCCAATGACATATATCATAGAACTAGAACAAGTATTTCAAAATTTGTATGGAACCGCAAAAGGCTCCACATAGCAACAGTGATCCTGAGAAAGAACAAATTTGGAAAAATCATGCTACTTAATATCAAACTGTACTAAAGTCCGTAGTAGTCAAAACAGCATGGTACTGGCATAAAAACAGACACATAGATCAATGGAACAGAATAGAGAGTCCAGGAATAAACCCACAATTGTAGTCAATTAATATTCAACAGAGGAAGCAAACACATACAATGGGCTAAGGATAGTTTATTCAATAAATGGCGTTGGGAAAATTGGACAGGTACATGCAGAAAAATGAAATTAAACTGCCTTCTTACACCACAGAGAAGAATAAATTCAAAATAGATCAAAGACTTAAATATTAGACCCCAAACCATAAACATACTAGAGGAAAATGTAGACAGCAAAATCTCAGACATTGCCCATAAAATTTTTTATTGGATATATCTTCCCTGGCAAGGGAAACAGAAGAAAAAATAAATAAATGGGACTACGTCAAACTAAAACTTTTTAGCACAGCAAAAGAAATCATGAACAAAATAAAAAGACAACCCACAGAAGGGGAGATCATATTCACTGATACATCTGGTAAAGGGTTCATATCCAAAATTTATAAAGAACTCACAAAACTCAGCACCAAAAAATTTCAAACAACCCAATTAAAAAATAGGAAAAGGACCTGAATAGACACTTCTCCAAAGAGGACATACAGATGGCCAATAGACATATGAAAAGATACTCAAATCACTAATCATCAGAGAAATGCAAATTAAAACACAATGAGATATCATCTCACACCTGTCAGAATGGCCATCATCAATAAATCCACAAACAAAAAGTGCTGGAGAGGATGTGGAGAAAGGGGGACCCTTATGCAGTGTTGGTGGGAATGCAGACTCGTGCAGCCACTGTGGAAAGCAGTGGAGATACCTCAAAAATGATAAACGAATCTGCCTTTTGACCCAGCCATCCCACTTCTGGGAATATAACCCAAGGAACTAAAACCCTAATTTGAAAGAATATAAGCACCCCTATGTTCACTGCAGCATTATTTACAGTCCCCAAGATATGGAAGCAGCCCAAGTGTCTATCCATAGATGGGTGGATAAAACAACTGTGGGACATTTATACAATGGAATTCTACTTGGCTGTAAAAAGAAAAAATATTTATCCTTTGCAGTAGTATGGATGGGCCTGGGGAGCATTATGCTAAGTGAAATAAGCCAGTCAGGGAAAGACAAATACCATATGACTTCACTCATACGTGGAACTGAATGAATGAACTGATCTACCAAGCAAAACAAAGACAGACTCATAGTTGGAGAGCAGATGACAGCCAGTGCTTGAGGTGGGGCTGGCTAGGAAGTGGAGGGAATGAGCAAAAAGGAAAAAGGACTCATGGACATGGTGATTGCTGGCGGGAGGGGGGATGTAGGTGACTAAATGGTAATGGAAAAAAATACTATGAAGAAAAAAAAGAAGAAGGAAATAAAGTGAGAGCAAATGTGAAAATCACCTGGACTCTTTTTACTTTCCAGACCATTTCCAATTTTAGTAATCATTATACCCAGAAATAAACTGGGTTGTTTCTATCACTGCCAAAATTAGGTTACTGATTTGGATTTCAGATTGGCTTGTCCTACCATGTAGGGTACTGGTGAGTGAAAACAAAATAAATAAAACTAATTCATTTTGGATAAGACCAACATACAAATGCTACAAACAATAGTTCATTTATACAAAATAAATAGATGGGAAAGAAACAAAAGCATAACTTTTTACTACGTTTTACAGGCAGAGTAAATCTATATATATCTACACATAAGTATAGACATACTGCATGTATATTTCTATGCACCTCAGGATAAAAGAATTAAGACATGTTCCCTCACAGAAATTTAAAACTCAATCACTACATAAATTCACTGCAGGAAAACTTGCTTCCTTTATTTTCTTTTTTAGACTTTAAATACTGGAAGTTACCAAACGAGGGTCTAAATGTGGAAAACCATCTGCTGTGCACAAAGGACAATGGACAGCCACAACACGTGAGTCAGGGGACTTCTGGATTCTCACACAGGTCTTCAATACCATACTGCCGTGTCTACCTTCTACCTGAGGAGAGGGGCATGGTGTGAAATGTGAGCGTTTGTAAGAAGCACTGATGTTTCCTGTCTCCAGACTGTGCAGCTGGACCTCAGTGCCCTGGCCGTGGTTGACCAGAAGCACAAGCAACTTAATACCGATTGTCAATCTTGCCTTCTGCTCACACGCAGGTGGATGCTCACATCTGCCCTGGGGCTCTGCTGGGGACCCACAGATGTTCGCTGGGACCTTGTGAGGTTGCTGCATGGAAAGTGGGTGAGATGCTTATGGGAATAATGCACATGACACCGTAGACAAAGACCTTCACTTCATCCTTCTTGCTCATGCAGATGTGATGCAGGTCATGTGTTTTGATCAGGGCAAGGATGCCATCATGGCCCGCTACTCAGGTCCTGGGCACAGTTGTCCATGGCCTCTATGATCTGCAGAAGCTCCTCTGCATCACTTTTGGGCTCGAAGTGCTGACCATCCTCCATCGTGTAGTGGCCCCAGTAATGGTGCAGGGCCCGTGGGGTCACCAGAGGGGGAAGCTTCCCTAGGACGTCGGTATAGAATCAGCAGGGTCCAAGATCCACAGGGCCCGCACAGTGTTGATGTGCCAGAGGGGACAGCAGGAGGTCCCAAATAGGAACATAAATGGACAGAGGAACCAGCTGCTCAGAGTATTAAAGGGCCTGACCAGTGACAAAATGTGTGCAGATGTTGCAAGGAATGACCCAGGGCATTTGTATGGATGGATCTCAAATATCAAGTGCTAAGCCAAAAATCCAATGTCATAAGAGAGAGTCTGAAAAGACTATGGACTTTTAATGAAGGTCATTATAATTGTTACCAGACAGGGGCCTGCCCCTGAGCAGGTATGCCTCGGGCCAATGTAGTGTGCGGGATCTGACTTCATGCAGGAAAGATTTCACAACAAAAGCCCAGGTGACTATGAAGGTACATTTATTAAATCTGGGGACAATAAATCAAGGAAGGGCTTAACATAGAGGAAGCAAAGAGTGAGCCTGGGCTGGGCGGCCTTAGCTCACTGAGAAGTCAGAGAAGAGGGGTCTTGGGGACAGGTTCAGAAGACTAGACTTGGACGAGCTGCCACTGCCCATTTCTCCCCTGATCGCATGTCTTGGAGTCCCTTAGAGTTTAGGAAATGCATGTCTGCGGGGGAAGAGGAGGGGGAAGGGGACGCAGCAGGCTGTTGCACAGAGGGAGAGCTCACATACTAGGTCCTTTTTCTTGAGTTTTTATCTCTCTCTTGAAGGCAGGAATCTTAGGGGAGGACTCATGTGAGGGTTTCAACAGAACATTCATCAGTTTTCAGGTGTGCTCTTTCAGGGTCCTGGTCTCCACTGATTGGTCAGTGCCAGGGCAGGGGTCTAGTCATTGCAGTTGGTCCTGGATGTAGGGCCTGGAGCTGAAATACAACTGAGGCCTAGACGTTGTCTCCATGGAGATGACCTTTTGTATCTGACTGTAAATTGCTCGGCCATTTTGTTCAGGCATCTGTCTCAGTTACCCTGTTATACTTGTCCTCGATTCCTGGCCTGTCTCATAATGAAAGAGGAGAGGGAAACAGAGAGAGACAGACAGACGGGGGGGGGGGGGGGGGGCGGGAGGAGAGAGAGAGATTTCAGCCAAATGCAAAGAGTAATTTTGACTGAAACCCAAAATTAATATATACATTAATTAAAAACAGCTATAAAAGAAATTACAGGGACAAGTGGCAAATACTTAAATGAGGGCTATATATTCAATAATTATATTATATTAATTATGTTTCTGCATTGTGAAAATTATATTGTGGTTATGTGGGAAAATTTCATAGTCTTTGGAATTACAGACTAAATTATTTAGGGCTCAAATGTCAAGGTGTTTGCAAAGCAAAAAAGTAAACAAAGAGAAGAGAGAGGGTAAAGCAAAAGTAGCAAAATGTAAATAATCGGTTAATTTAGGTGGAGAGTACATTCTGATTCATTGTGCTAGTCTCAGAACCTCTCTTAGGGTCAGACAGTTTTCAAAAAAATCAGAATGTTATAAAATATGCCACTTGTTAAATTTAGACATAAAAGGTCTAGAAAGGTTTATCACCACAACAGTACCACAAAGGGGAGTACAAAGGCCTGCCAGTGGCCAAAACTGACCACACAGGATGGTTTGAACACTAACTCCTCATGGGGCAGGTCACGCCCCTGGCCTATAGCTTCCTCAGTAAAGGGAAGACCCTGCAAACAGACCCACCGGTAGCAGTGCAGCACACCGCCGGGGTCCCCACTGTTATCATGGTGCCCACACCCCGTCTCCACTCACTGGAATTGTTAAATAGAAACTCTTCTGGGCCAACCAAGGTAAAAGAAGGAGATACCTCACCATTTTAAAATCTCATTCTGGCGGTTTTCTTGCTTTGCTCTTTCCTACTCCTTAACTACCAATAGATTTAATGTACCTTTCTTTATCTCCTTTGATTCAAAATATATTTTTAAAAAACTACAAAACTGCCTTTCTCTGGAGCATTTTCTAAATACATTGAGATCTTGCTTCCAGGCATGTCCTCCGATCTTTGTTCAAATAAGTTCTCAGGAAGGCTTTCTGCAGGTTTGGATGTTTCTTTCGTCATCTCCCTGCAGTGGGGAAAGCAGAACGGCACTAGAGGTGATGACCAGAGAGAACTTCAGCTTTACCAGGCACATTCATTTCTTCAAAAAGCAAAATGCCATTTGCAGTTCAGTCCAAGACGCTGCCGACTTCTCAGGGCCATGGAAGACACACTCATAAACTGTCCCATACTGGAAGAGACTAAGGAGCCAGAGGACTAGGTGCAAAGTGGGTCCCTGGTGCAGGAGACAGACATCAGAAGCACAAGTGGTGAACTTTGAATAAGGTCCACAGATCAGTTACTAGAGGGCAGTGAGAGTACTGGAGGAGGGGTTGGTGGCCACTCACAGTGGGGCCACCTGCCTTAGCTTTCCCATTCTCGTCCCATATGTTTGTGTCTTCATTAACTTACTAAAGTCAAGGACAAGGAAGGATGTGCTGCCAAATAAAGTGGATTGAATGCTGTGATCTAGAGAGTTGCTGATCAAACCCTAGAAACAAGGGATTTCTGGGCCCAAGGAGTGAGTTTGTTATTCTGGTTAATATATATATATTTTAAAGATTTTATTTATTTATTTTTAGACAGAGGGGAAGGGAAGGAGAAAGAGAGGAGAGAAACATCAATGTGTGGTTGCCTTTCATGCAGCCCCTACTGGGGACCTGGCCCGCAACCCAGGCATGTGCCCTGACTAGCAATCAAACCTGCGACCCTTTGGTTCACAGCCTGTGTTCAATCCACGGAGCTACACCAGCCAGGGCTGGTTAAAATATTTTTTATGTCCAGCAGCATCTTATCATGTGAGCTTGATCCTTCACCTTTCCCCATCCTTGGATTCAGTCCATTTACAGTATGGAAGCAGAGGCCCGGAGGTGAGTCAGTATTTATTCAGACTGATACCGTCTCTGCTGAGGCTCTAGATGTCCAGGGTCTCTGACTTCTGGATACACTTTTCATTTCAAACCTGTGTGATCCACACAAACTGGCCCCTGGGTCAGGCGTGGCACCTGCGATTGAAGAGCAGCTCTGGTTCTTAAATTTCTCAGAACTGCTTCTGGTGTTTTTAATGAGAAGTGCACTTCTTGGGGCAAACAGCTCCCAAACCCACCCCAGTGCCGAATGTGCCACACCCAGGGGCAAGGGCTCCCATGCTTTGTCAGCTCTGGGGATCACTGCTGGCTGTGTCAGGGTCTCCAGGTGGCCTCTTCCTGAGGACACATCGCTGTTGTTTATTGATTCCCTGTGAATGTTAGAGGTTTGGTTGGATCACAGCCCCTGGAGAGCCGCCTCCCTGAAGGCTGCTGGAACCACAGCCCTGGAACAGGTGCCCAGGGGAACAGAAGGGAGGCCGGGACACTCAGGGCTGCGGGAACTGGGCTCCTGAACTAACAGAAGCTGCACAAGAAGCCAGCCAAAGAAAAGAAACAACAGCTATTAGAGTGACTAGGAGAGTGGAGACCACAGTTCAGAAAATCACCTGATTTTTGTGTAATAGTCACAAGTCTGGAAATATTACAAGTTGATGAGCAGATGCCACTCTGCCTCCCCAGGCCCAGACCCCTGCAGATGCTGTTACTGGGGACAGCAGTGAGTCCCTGGAACCCCTCTCAGACCTGCTAGGCTCCTGGAGCCCTTCCTTCACCCTTCTCAGAAAGATCACAGATAAGCACCTCAGGTGCCAAATGAAAATTTGAGTTACCTGCACATTATATGTTCCAAAAGGTTCAAAGTTTTAGACACTTTACACTTCACAATGTAAAATATGTATATGATATATATGAATAAGGTTCAGCTTGAATTCACTCACACAAGGAAAGCAAAATTGAAATATTTATTATTTGCAGATGCCAGAATTGCAGGGACAGAAGGAGGAGGAGCACGAAGAGTTGGCAGAGGGCAGCCCTCCATCCAGGTCACAGACAACAGGATAGAGACAACGGGGTAGCAAAGGTGGTTGGGTGAAGGACATGATATTTCCTAGGGCCCGAATTGAAGCGGTGATAAAAGGGGCTCCTGAAAATCAAAGTGGAAACCTGGGGCGGGAATGCTAATGTCGGGTGCTTATCTCAGGTCCAGGCTTAGGTTGTGAGCAGGCTTGTCATACTGTGAATTCCTAGGCAGCAGGTCCAAACAGCTGTTTCCTCATTACAGGGTTACATGGTCTTCCTCTCCCGCATCCCCAGAGGAGGGGATCTCTGTAGAGATACTCTCTCCTTTTTGTGCTCTGGCTCTGGACTCAATACGTCTTCTGCCTAGAATTCTTCAAAGGTCTTCAAGGGAAAGGAAATAGAATGTTGTAATGCAACATATTATTTGTGTAAAGTAGTGAGGGGAGGGAGCATAAAATACTGAGATTTCATACCTCATTGACCAAATCAGGCGTGGTGAAGCTCTCTTCTGTCTTCTTTCCTCCCAGAATCTGCTTTCCAATTCCGTAGACAATGTCTCCCAAGTTACCTGGTCTTGTGACTTCTCTCAGAATTTGCCTTCCAATGCCTTTGACAACTTTCCCCAACACCGCTTTCCGGCTTACACCTTTAATCTAGAGAGAAACATATAACCTGTCATTTTCATTTTCATTTAGAACCAACTCACCTCACCACGTGGATTTGCAGACAGAGGAAAACACACCATGACCAGGGAAGGCTTTATACATTTGGGAGCTGTTCTCCAGCACCCACCCAGCAGGGATGAATGCCCTATTGTGTCAGCAGTGGGCGCCATGAGGTTATGGCCTTGGTGAGAGTTGCCTGAAAAAACTACTCTCTGCTGTGAACCACCTCCCCCCCAACCCCCCCCCAAGCATGGACATTTTCTTCAGGGGTCCTCTAGGCAGTTGTAGGTGTTACCAACCAAGTTAAATAATCTTCTGGATAGCTTCATCTGCAGGGTTATGTAATCAGAGGCATTCACTGCAGTTGGGATGTTCCGTTGTTCTTCACTTTGCTCCTGATTATCCTTTTCAAGCACTTCGGGGCTTTTCTCTAGCGCTGCATCATTGATAGTGTCCTCAACCTAGAGGCAAACACATAACCTATTGTCTTTATTTGTATTAAATCAACTCACCTGCACCAAGTGGGTTTTTAGTCAGAGAGGAAGAGAAACCACTGTCAGGGAAAACTTTCCACTTCTGGGACTGTTCCCCAGCACCCACACAGCAGGGATGAACGCCCTAGGGTGTCTGTAATGGGAGCCATGAGGTTGTGGCCCTGGTAGAGCCCATCTCAAGAAGCTACTCCCTGCTGTAAACCTCCAACAGCATGGACCTTCTCCACGGGGACCCTCTGAACAGTTTCACGTGCTACCAACCATGTTATCCATCCACAGGTCTGATCGTGCATCTAAACTGTGATCAACTTTTGGAGCCGCTGAGGCCATTCCCAAGCAAAGGAGAGTCAGGAAGATTAAAACAGTCATGTTTCAAAACCTAGGAAAGAAGAAGTAATGAGCCTCTAGTTAGACCAATAATTATAAAAAGCCATCATACTATCTTCTAAGTCACATAATCACCATGGTGAGATAAAACAATTTACCCCCCAAGTACTTATACAAGGACTGTAGAGAAAGAAGAAGGAGGTAGATGGAGACAATCGGGCCCAGTGGAGGTATTTCAGTCAGTCACGGAAATGAAAAGCAGCCAGAGGAGCAGAGAGGTATTGAGGCAGTGATGTGCAATGACCATTATATTTGGAGAAGGGTGTGATGTTAGTTATGAGCCAGAATCTTGAGGCTGCAAGTAGGAACCAAAAACAGGAAAAAAAAGAAAAGTTAATCAATGTATTTATGAAAACTACTGAGGTGACCCAGGAAAAGGTCACTAATGAGGTCTCCTGATCCCATGTAGGGACAGAGATCCCAGGTGTTCCCACCTGACATCAGAACACACCACAGTTGCTGACAGGACCAGGTATTCTGGGGCTCTGATCACTGGCCAGGGACAACAGATGGTGGCACAGCAGGCAGGACAAGGGGGAGCACAGCCCAGTTCCCTGCCCACCACACTTGCCTCTTCCACAAGATGCTGAAATAGCTCAGGGACTAGCAGGTGGCAACCACATTGCCTGTGGCCAGGCTGCTGTGTCCTGTCCAACGGTGGAACAGGATCATTCCTTCTGAAGTCCTAGAATCCTGACCCCCAAGGCTGGTGGACAGGCTGGTTCATGGTGTGGCCCAACCCCACCTGGGCCTGGCAGAATCACTCACCTGAGGTGGACGCAGCTGCACAGGTGCAGTCACAGTTGCAGCTCCAGGTGTCTGTGGTGCCCGGTTGTGGCACCAAGCCACTCATTTAAGGACTTAGGAGCTGCCCACCCAGCCCTGCCCCCATCTCCTACCTACCCCCCATTGGCTATGCTGGCCTATGGGTGGGGCCTCTGAGTGCTGGAATTCCAGGTGAGTGATAAGGCTCAGTATGTCCCAATTTGCCCCTGGGCAGATCCTACCTGTCATAGTAAAACCTAGGGGTGATTAGCTAGGAAGACGCAAGACAGCACTGAGGAGGGTTCCAGGGAGACACTGGAACCCACATCAAAGAGTTACCCCGAATCAACCACTTAGCCCTTAGTAGGTGGTTCAGGAAAAGATGCTTACAGGGAGCCCGGAGTGCTACTTCAGCACAACCTCGCATGTCCTGTTACTCCCAGAGTTTTGGGTTAAAATCTCAGGAGGGCTGAGATCAGTGTAATTTAATCTAGCGTTTCCTGTGTATTCTGCAACAAAGATGAGATGGGGTACAAGAAGGCAGAGCCCCCAGTCAGACGTGTGCTCATGTTTCCTGATGGCTGCAGCTGGCTTGCGAAGGGTCTGGAGAGGAAGGGCAATGCCCAAAACTTTGGGCATGACGGTCAAGACCCAAATCCCTGCAAGGAAAGGGGACGAGCTGGCTGGGTCTCCCGGGGAGGCTGGCATCTGTAGGGCTCCTTGCCTGTCTTCCCCAGGCAGGGAGACTTCTTCCCTCTCAGGCCTCTCAAAGTGAACAGAAACAAGATATTTACAGAAAAATGTGGTCTAATGAATGGAGAAAAGGTGGAAAGTAAAAACAGCTTCTGACGCACACTCTCTGCATCATGGATTGTTATGTCTGCCTCAATATCCAAATGACTTTTCTTGCGATTTCATTTAAGAAATTTACTTTAGACTCGAAAGAGCACATCTGGAAAACTGATGAATGTGCTACTGAAAACCTCCCACGAGCCCTCTCCTAAGATTCCTGCCTGCAAGAGAGTGATAAAAGCCTCACGAAACAGTTCCCAGTCCACACACTCTCCCTCTGGGCAACGAGCTACGCCGCTCCCCTTTGTCACTTCTTCCCTCACAAGACTGGGGGAAAATGGGCAGAGCAGCAGCTAGTGCCTGGCTGATCCCCTCCACCTGCACCCAAGGCCCCCTTTTCTCTGACTTCTCAGTTGCTAAGGCAGCCCCGCCTAGGCTCTCTGTTGCTACTATGCTAAGCTCTTCCTTGTTTTACTGCCCCAAGTTTATTTGTTTGTTTGTTTTTGCCCCCAGATTTAATAAAAGTACCCTCATAGTCACCTGGACTCTTTGTAAAATCTTTCCAACATGAAGTCAAGAACCCATAGCTGCTCCTAGGCAGACCCTCTCAGGGCCGGGCTCCTGTCCAGCCCCAGTATGATAACTGCATGGTAGGTTCTAACAAACAGCTCGGGGGGTGGGAAATGGGTGAACACAATAAAAGGTGCATTTAGTTAGGTGATTAATAAGTTCTGCGGATATTGTGTACAGCGTGATTGCCAGGGTTTAAAAACCGTGCAGGTACATACCAGCATACCTCGCTTCATTGTACATTCACTTCCTCATGCTTCTCAGATACTGCGTTTTGTACAAGTTGAATGTCAGCCCTACACAGGCAGAAATATTCTAACCTACTCAAGGCTCAGTCGGCAGTTAGCATTTTTAGCAATAAAGTACATTCGAATTAAGGGTGTATGTGGTTGTTTAGATATAGTGCTATTGCACATCTGTTATTGCAGAATAGTGGAAACAAATTTTATGTGCACCGGGAAACCAAAAAACTCATGCAGCTCACTCTATTGTGATATTTTTTACCTTATTGTGGTGTCTGGATCCAAATCTACAAGATCTCCCAGATACACCTATATTTGGGTGTCCTAAGAAAGTAAATCCTGAAAGTTCTAATCAAAAGAAGAAAAAAAATTGCAACTACATGAAGTGATGTGTGTTAACTAAACTTATTGTGATAACCAACTTGTAATATACACGCATACATATTTATGTATATCATGTCTGTATGTAGTATACCTCGAACGAATACAATGTTATATGTTAATTGTATTTTCGTAAAACTGAAAAAAATAGAAACTGCCAAACTATATTCCAGAACACCTGAACCATTTAATTACTATCAGATATAAATGAGTGATTATTTTCCTTAATAACTCTTACCGGCATTTGGTGTTGCCATGGGTTTTTGTTTTGTATTTTAACCGACCTGATAGGTGTGTTGTGTTATATCATCATGGCTTTCATTTGCACATCCCTGATGGCTAATGGCGGTGACTCTCTTTTCAGGTGCTCGTTTTCTATTTACTGGTACATACCCTCCCTGACCACAATGCAAAACTCGTCAGCACTTGCCCTTGCACTGATACTGCAGGGATGTCCGGAGCTAGTCCGTGTCGGACACAATGACTGCTGTCTGCACACGTTCCACGGGTGGGCCGTCTACAGGCATCCGTGCCGAACACGGGTCTTTAACGCGTATGCCAGTGAGTATTTGATGTTCAACAGTGTCACCTGAGAGAGAAAGGAAGTAGAGTGTCATCTTTTTCTCTTAACGTATTCCTAGTCATGACCTTTGTGGTTGCTCTGATGAGTTTCCAAGGACAAATGTGACCGTGGCTGTCCCTGCTGCAGGGAGGCTGTCCCTGCACCTCTGCTGTGCTAGGCTGTTCTTTGCACTTAGTGACGGGACTCACTGAGGGTGCAGGGAAGGCAATGGGAGTGGTTTTAAAATCCAACCAGCCTGCACTGTTTTATCAGCAAGCCACTTTGCTTTATGTGAGGCAACAAGAAACCTTTAAAAACTTAATGCCAAAATTTAACAACATTTTCTAATGGAAAATGTACTGTCTTTCCAACAAAATCCACAGTTTTTAGCTTTCACTGTCATGCGATTCATTCACAATTCATTCATTTATAGTTTTCACTATTTTGTTATGTAACTTGGTGTAGTGATCTGCTAAGGGAGATTTTCCTTGTTTTCCTTCCCCAAGTCTAAATAAAGTTTATAGCCAGAGTTCAGATAACCTCTAGCTACGAGGTCAGTGCATTTTCCTGGGCTCGTCACCTCAGCGGGCCTCAGACATCCCGAATCCCCAGGTTGGTTAATGGTGGTTGTAACACCACATGCCAAAGCTCTGCCTGAAAACAGTGACTGCTCACTATCACATGCAGGGCTGCAGACCAGCGGAGGTCCGCAGTCTAGGCTGGGTTCGGCTGACTCTCTCCCATGCATCTCTCATTGTCCTTGAATTGAGTGCGTTACTGTCCGCATGTGACAATGACAAAGATACAGAGGGTGGGTAGAAACACGCATGGCTTCACAAGGCCTACACTCAGAACCGGACTCTGTCCCTTCCACACTGTGCTATTAGACAAAGAAAGTCACGCAGCGAAACCCAACAGCAACGAAGCAGGGGAGTGTGCCTGCCCACGCAGGGCACGGGAAGGGAATGAATATTTCCGAATATGACGCTGCCCAGCAGCTTGTGTTCCAAGAGCATGAGACCCCACATAGCCAGATGGAAGTATGTGCCATTTTTTTATAGGAAATGTCATTTCCCATGAGTTCTCCCACACTGGGTATAAGTCAAAGACCAGACACTACCAGACTGAAGAAGAGGGGACATAGACATCCTTATTCATTTGAAGGAGTACTGAAACTATCTTTTAAAAATACTACATAAAGTTGAAGGTATTGATATGGTTGTCTCTGAAAAATGCAGTCTGCCCAGGAACAACAGCAGGTATTTCCAAGGAAAAGAATTCCCCTGGCAGTCAGTGCTTTGGGGGCTACAGGGAACTCCCAGGTCCCTGCGTGGTGGTGGGCACCACTGAGTTTCCTGAAGGAATGGTTTCCTCAAAAGAAAATTATCCCCAGTTTTCCAGGGTGTAAATGTTTCCCTAGACACCGGAATCTGTACTGGATTTAAGTGAGTAAGTCCCTTTCTGGGAGCCTTTTACTCACTGGCTAAAAGGTGTGGTGGGCAGTGCTGATGGAAACATCATAAGATCAACCTATGTCCACGGGTGCTCTCCCAGGTGGGTGAGAGGTCCGGCAGAGAATAGTGTGTGGGTTCTGGGCACACACTGCCTCCTTCCATTGAAGAAACCTCGGTCATGCCACCTAACCTCTTGAAGCTCCAGTTCCTTGATTCTATAAAACAGGAATAAGAAGGAACTTGTTCTGAGGGGTAAACTGTGCTAATGCACACAAAGCATTAACTTTGACACTTGAAAACTCCTCAGCAAATACATAAGACTTTAAAGGTGGTGGAGACTTATGCTGCACTGGGATGGATGAAAAGCAAAGGAACACTGTGAGTTTGCTAGAGAGCAAATAAACATCTGGGTCTTCTGGCCCCCAGTTTTATATTGAAATCCTAATGCCCCAGGCCATGTTATCAGGAGGTGAGTTTGGGGAGGTGATTAGGTCAGGGGAGGGGGGGACACCGTACAAAAGAGATTAGTGCCCTGTGAAAGAGATCTAAGAGACTGCCTTCCCTGCTTTTCCCCGTGAGGACGGGGACAAAAGATGCCATTCAGGAGCCAGGAAGTGTGTCTTTGTGAGACTCTAAACTTACCCGTGATTTGATCTTGGATTTGCAGCCTTCAGAACAAAGAGAAATACATTTCTGCCGTTAGGAGCCCCTGAGACTATGGCGCTGTGTTGCAGCAGCGGGAATAGACTGTGAAGCGCTGGTGCGCAGCTAACAGCAGGGTCCTGGATTGACACATGGAGGCAAGTCTCTGTGAGCGGGGTGGACACAAGATGCTTTTCTTAGGGCTCCCGTTTTCAGACGAGGCCCAAAGAGAAGGGTTGTTTTGCCTGAGGAGGGAGGATGGCAGGTCTTCCCCTCACAACTCAGAAGTTGAAGGCAGTTGACGTGATACCAGACACCAAACCTTTGTTTGGATTAGCAGAGAAATTGTTGGGAGTCCGAGATAAACACTCGGGTACAATATTTTTCAGCTTTCTTTGTGGGAAATTTCATTTCCTAAGGCAATAACAAATTAAACTGTGTGATCTCTTCTGTGTGTATCAGATATCATTCAGATGTCAATTATTTTCACCTATCAAGTTCATCATGTATGTAAGTACTTATGGGATTGTGGCAATTTTTAAATGTCTGTATAAATTTGATCATGTATTGATGAACATTTGCCTGTTGTCAGATAATTTTTTATTTTAAATTTCAACAGTATTTCTAAATATTTTTGCACATATATGTGGATGTGCTTTCAGATTATTCAAAACTTACTCCATAGCTTACTATGCCCGTTAAAACTTTTTGGCCACGTTGTTAAATTTTTCTTCAAAAGTGTGGAGGCAATTTGTGCGTGCTCAGACAGAGTGCGGACTTCCCCCCTTTACCCATCTCAGCCGACACCGTACGTATTAGCTGCGAACTTACAGATTCACAGTTGTTATGGGGAGTTCTCTGTGGTGGTGGTGAATTCATTGTACTAGTAGTTGCTTCTGTCTTTATTATTAAAGAATAGGTAAATGTCGTCTGCAATAGATCTCTAGTGGGTAATGAACTTATAAAAATAAAATCATGGGGCATTTTACTCTTTTCCATGGGTTACCATGTGCAAATCAGTACAAAAATAGGAAGCAACTCTCCTTCCTGTTTTAATAACTTACCTCTGTTTTATTGTGTATACAGGTTTAATGAAGAACAATTATTAACAGTCTGAAAAATATTAACTTCTGGTATTTCTCCCTCACGTTCCAATCACATAACTATTTTCTGAACACAAATGTAACATTAGTTATTCAGTCTTAAAACCCCAGTGCTCAGAAATCAGGTTTTCAAGCAATAATTCCACGGCTGCCGGCGGCAATTGGAGTCATGTGAAGACGGCCTCATCATCCTGTGCCTCTTACACAAGACCCTGCCCCTTCCCAACCCTTGAGGTGAAGACAGCAGCCACCTGAGGGGCCTGGGGGCAATCCACGGGGCAGACAAGAGGAGCTGCCATGGCAGCAGCACATTATAATTGTCCCTGAAGCCTGTCAGTCTTGCAGGTTTGCAACATCATAGGCATCTTCCTACCACAGCTGAGCACAAGGTGCGTGAGGTCATGCAACCCTGACCCACCACGTGTGTCCTGGGGCAGGAGCTGCCTGGAGTGTGAGGCAAGAGGGTGAAATGGAAAGTGTGCGAGTGCTATGCAGCTGAATCAGATAAGAAGCCAACAGTACTGAGCCTTTGAAGACCTGACACCAGATTTGTCCTGTATATTCTGTGCCTTGTGAGCAGGAAAAAACCCTCCAGGGCAGGGCTCCTAATCAGATGTCACAGATCCTTGCTTTCATGAATAGATTTTGAGAAGCTTTCATTACTCAGGGTTCTTTGAAGAAATAGAACCAACAGAATGTATATATATTTTAAAAGATTTATTTCAAGAAGTTGGATTAAGTGAATATGGGAGCTGAGAAGTCCCCAGGTCTGCATTTAGTAAGTTGGAGACCCAGGAGGGTCTAAAGTATGGCCCAGTCTAAAAGCTGACAGAGGTCAGGCCCAGCCGGGGCCAGTGCAGCCGTGCGAGTCCGCAGGCAGGAACGACCGATGTTCCAGCAGGAAGGCAGTCAGGCGGTCAGGCAGGAGGGGGCTCCCTCACTCTCAAGAGGGTCAGCCTTTTGTTCTAGTCAGCCTCTAACCACCTGGAGGAGGGGGGCCCACATTAGGGAGGGCCTGGGCTTTACTCAGGGTACAGATCCAAATGCTAACTCAACCCAAAGCTCCCTCACAGACACAGTATGTTTCACCAGATGCCTGGGTACTCATGGGCCAGTCAAATCGACCCATAACACTAACCATCATAAGTCCCACTCCACGAACTTGGCACCTATATACGTCTCTTTAAACCATACTTAACCTCAAAATGAAACAATAACAAGGTCATAATTCTTCACAACATGATTCGACTATCCCAATGCAATGAAAAAAAGAGATAAAAATGATATTTTCACTTCTACTTGATATCTCCTGATTTCAGTAATATGATGTAAAATCAAGAATTCTTCAATACTATGATACAAAATCAATGCATCTTATGTTACATGACATTTAAATAGGAGAGGGAAAAAAGATGTCTTATGTACACAGATGCAATCATAGCAAAAAGGGAGAGAATGTTCATAATTACAATCCTCGTTTCTCTAACTGGTCACGTGGTCACACTTTGCTGGTAATTATTTTTACTCTATATTTTGGACTATAAGATGCACCCCCCAAATTTGGGAGGAAAGTCGGGGTGTGTCTTATAGTCCAAATGTAGCTTACCTGGCTCCCTGGGGGGGAGGTTTTTTGTCGGGGGGCTTTAATGCAGCCCCCCGGTCCGCCATGGATGATGAAAAAGACTACCAAGACATGATCTGCTTGGGGAGGAAAGGTGGCCGTTTCTCTCAAAGGAGAAGGGCCCAGAGCCTCTCTCTCCAGGGGCTTTTATTAGGTTCACTGGCATAGGAATACAGATAAAGCTCATCAATCATTGTCAGCCAGTAGGGGTTAAACAATACAAGATTTACAGAGAACTTTGAGGGCTTAAATTAGTTAGAGGGCCATAAAACTTTAGGTGCCAGACTCATCTCAGGTCTGGACCCTTATCTTTTAAACTGAGGGTACAAATTAAGTAGGTTTCACAGGAATGTATGTATTTTTGTTAGGCCTGATTCCCCAGGGAATCCGCCCCTCCCAGCACAGGACTGCACTGCCCTCTGTTATTGCTTCAGGCTTAAGTCAGGCTAGGGAAGTAAGGCAGCCAAGAGATTAGGAGACTTCTTGCAGACAGAATGAGGACTCAGGCTATTTCAAAGCCGAGGGGCGAGGGTCCATCACCCCCTTTTTCCACAGCCCCCCGAGTCCTTCCCTGCGGGCCTCTTCAGTGACCATGCCTGTCTTAGGTTGATCCTCCCTTGAGGATTCTTACCCATCATTGGCTAACTGGCCAAGCTCAAGGCCAAGCAGGGTGAAGTGGGCAGAGGTGGTACACCTGCCAGGGAGACAAGCTTTGTCTCCTTAGTGGCTTATGGTCCCAATTCTGACTCAACCTTAACCATGGGGGGTTACAGCCTCTGAAACAAGGCAGGGCGGTTCCCAACAGGTGTTATTTATGGTATTAAATATTTTCCCACATTTTTGCTTGAAAATTTTTTTCCCTATTTTCCTCCTCTAAAACCTAGGTGCATCTTATGGTACAAAAATTATGGCACATTATTTTATTACCCATTGAGTACTCCCATTGCCTTCAGCAAGCACCCTAACTACTAATCTCGAAGTTTCTAGGCCACTACTGTCCTTCCTGAATGGGGATGTTGTTATTCACATTGACCTTATTCAGAGGACATTGTATTTCAGACCTACTCTCCCTAACCTCCATCATGGAGCAGCAGTAATTTCCCCGCGGTGATTAGGATCAATTGCCCCAGTTAGACTGTGTGACCCCTTCTTTGCCTGTTGACTCAGAGACATGAGAAACCTAAAATGGCCAGGAGGTAATCTTAAATCTTAACTTACAATTCAGTGGAATCACTGATGTGTCTCCTGGTGGAATCATTCATCTTTGTGAACCTAAAACTTCTCTATCAGCAGAGTATAAAGTTGTTCACACAAGAAGCAGAAGTTTTACTAGTAGGTGATTACTAGTAACAGTGAACGGTGATAACTATTTCGACCTCTCTATTTTGGGGCCTTCGAATCTTGGCTGTCAGAGAAACAGCAACAGGCGTCAGTCACTGGTTTGGACCCCTATACAGCCTCCTGGAGAACCTTCCGTTAGCTCTGCTAGGTATCGCCACCTAGCTGGCATGGAAACTGACTCTGCCAAAGGACATGTCACCATTCTATCAAGCCACTTGCTTTAAATGGCAGGGCTACTAGTAAGACCAGCGAATCCATGAGCATAAGAACAATGCTGCACTTCATCTGCTGGGAACTGCGGTCCTTGAACAGAAGCAACGTTGTGTGGAGTACAACATTATAACTGTGAATAAGGCATTCTGGAAGTCCTCAGGGGGTAGTTTCAGCAGAAGCTTAAAGAAGGAAAATCTGTATACAGACAAGTGTCTACTCCAAAAAGAGTAATTCCTGCCTCGTTCATAATAAAGTGGTCAGAATTCATCAACCTGCCTTCAGGCAGCTAGCTCTCTGATCACCTTTGAGCTCAGTGTTGGTCTTTGTTGCTGGCAGACTGGGCGCCCTGTACTGGGCATAGCCCGGTTGCCTTGGTGAGTGGAAGTCCACATGCTGAGCTCACACATAACCTCCATCACGGCTACCATCGCCACTTTTTTCATGCATCCCCTGAGTGATGACAGAGTTGGTTGGGGAATGAGGCTGACTGGTATCCAAAGAATGCATCATAGCATCCAGTTAATTCTTATAATCCTCCTCTGCTGAGGTCCTCTTTGGTGAGCATCCCCATTAGACAAAATATCTTCACATCTTTTGATCATTTAGAGAGGATTATTCACATACCTGTTCCCCAAATTTACTTGTCATAGTTTTACAATCGTGACCCTTTCAAGTCTCTTGCCCAACCATCAGCCACAGCTCATGAATCAGAACACAATCGTGTCTCAGCTTTCTTCTGTCAAGTGAAGCAGACAACTACCTTGTTCACAGCTAGGAGTCTGCTCACTGGGAAGATTTCTCTTCACCACTGTCCTCCAGAGACATCCCAGAAGGTGCTGCAACTGTCCACATTCAGGAGGTGCCTAAATATTATGCTGAATGATTTTACGCCAGGCCAGAGTCTTCTCTTTCCCTATCAGTTGATTGTGGGGAACTCTCTGTGAGGTCTTCTGTGCAGGCTGGGAGAGAGAAGGTAGGAGTCGGGCCATAGGTATTTGGGCCACATCCTAATGTACCTCATGTGACTGACTTGATAGTTCAGGGTCCGCTGGCCCTGCACACAGTGCTCCCGCTGGGTGACGGAGCATCGCTGTGTGTGCCCAACTTCATAGCTCGGTCAGTGGGACAGACAGCACCGTGCATGATGCACAGGCCGGCTCCCGTGGTAACTTGATGCCCCATGGGAAAACATTCAGTCCTAGTAGCAGACCAAGGCATGGTTTTCAAAAGGAGAGTAGGATTTTGTTCCAAAATTCTAAGGGCCTGTGATGTGATGCACCTATAGGGGCCTGCCAACGGCTTTAAACTATACCCCAATGTGTCATTGACACGTCAAACACCATCGGATATGACCCAAGTGGCAGAACAGTTTGCACAGCAGCCTGTGACACAGATTTCTCTTTTTCTGGTCCTCTCTCAAAACTAGCAGTGTTTTTGCTTTACTTAGTAAATATGCTTGAGGAACACATCCAAATGAGGAATATATTGCTTCCAAAATAAAAGATGCCTAGAAAGTATTGGTTTTCCTTTTTTTTTTCTTCTTTCTTTCTTTCTTTCTTTTTTTTTTTTGTTGTAAGAGGAACCAGATGCAAAAATTACTCCTTCAATTTAGAAGGGTTATCTTGACATGCCTTACACCACTAGACCCCTGGAAAATTCACTGATGTAGAAGGCCCTTGACTTTCTGTCTGATTTCTTTCCCAGCCTCTAATACATAAATAGTTTACCAATAAGTCTGAAGTGGTTGCTACATATTGCTCATTAGCTCCATAAAATAATGCCATCAGTGTAACAGACCACTGTGACATATTGGCAGTCATGGTCCATGCAGACTAAATTATGACATAGGGCTGGAGAGTTGATGCAATGGGACAGTGACAGTGTATCACATGTCTTGTCAGTTGAAAGCAAACAGCTTTGGGTTGGACTCATGGACAGAGATGGAGACAAAGGCTTTTGGCCAGATCAGTAGCTGTACACGCGCACCAGGGGATGCACTACTGTGCTCACACAATACAAAAACATCTCCATTATTGCTGTTGAAGTCACCACCTGGTTCAGCCCATGATACCCAATGGTGTTTTTTCCCAGAGTCCATCTGTTTCTTGCAAAGGCCAAATAAGAGCATTGAATAAGGGCACCTTGAGAATCACCACACTAGCATCTTTCAAGTCTTTGATGGTGACACTAATTCCTGCAGTCTCACCAGGGATGGTACTGTTTTTTGTTTGCTATCCTCTGGTATAAATGTGTGGGATTCAGATAAGACAACATGAGAGAAAGTTAGTTTCCACTGACTGTTCAGGTGACATCTTTTGGTGGTGGCATTCAAACCAACACCTGAATGACAAAATTAGGAGGCAACTAGAGGATGGTCTAGGAGAAGACAGAGGGAGTAGTGAGTGCAAAGGGCCTGACGCAGTGAAGAGTTGGGTATGTTCTAAAAAACGGGCCAAAAAGAAGGGGATGGATGATGGGGCTGGTGTCAGAGTCTGGGCATGGAGGTCTGGGAGAGAATGACGCAGAGATCTGATCACAGAGGTGGCCTGGCTTTGCAGGTCTTGGTAAGGAAATTTAGTTTTGGTCCAGGTGTGTTAAGACAGTGGATTAGGTTTTAGGGATTTCCCTCAGACTTCTTAGACAGAGGGAGCAGACAGGACAGCGCTTGGACCAGGTCGTCCAGGCTCAATGACTTTGTGAGCCTTGGACAAGAATGTACACAGGAGCTCACATTCCTGTGTAAATATTTAAATTATATAATTAAGGCTAACGAATGGGGCAACATATGTTCTAGCCCCCTTTCACACTGACACCTTTCCCACCACAGAGAAGCCGGGGGTGGGTTAGAGTTCTGACTCCTGGGCCCCAGATGCTGCTTCCCTTCCTATTCCCAACCAGGGCAGTCCTGCACGCAGGAGACCCACACCTACCAGCACCACAGGCACCCCAGGCCTCATGCCTGCCTCAGCCACACCACAGGGGCAGGCGTAACACTCACACAGAAACATATTTCAAGGCATGAGCCAGAATTATATAACAACGTTGTTTCAATTCTCCACTCCCCCTTGGGGTGTTACTTCAGTGGCAGCTTGTCCAGGCCTGGCCTTTATAACCAGCCGTGGTGCAGGATGGTCTTAGAGCTCCCGTTAAATATAGACCATGGGTGGAATTGTGTTCTCCTTTTCCAAACACGTCAATATTCTGCCACCTTCCAAGCTAGCCTAGGGCAAAGTCAGTATCTTCCTCGCTCTGCATCAAAACCACATTCTGAGTTGGAGCACACACTTCTTTTTCATCTCTGGCTATTTTTATTTTATTTATAATTTGATATTATCAGGGTAAATTTTACTTCCAGAAATAATACCAGTCAAATTTCTCCTGAATGTGATGATTATTATGTTCTGAGGTAGTTGGGTTTATTTTTTTAGCATGGAAAATTCAACAGAAAGTATCTTTCCATAAAGTATGTTTCAGTTTCATTTGTCACGAATAGTACTGCAATAATGAATTAAAATTTTTAAGAGAAACTGAATTGTCATGACATATGTAGTTGGGAATGCAGACTGGTGAGGCCACTGTGGAAAACAGTATGGAATTTCCTCAGAAAACTAAAAATGGAACTGCCCTTTGACCCAGCAATTCCGCTGCTGGGATTATACCCTAAGAACCCTGATACACCCATCCAAAAGAACCTGTGCACCCCAATGTTCATAGCAGCACAATTTACAATAGCCAAGTCCTGGAAGCAACCTCAGTGCCCATCAGCAAATGAATGGATCAAAACACTATGGTACATTTACACAACGGAATTGTACGCAGCAGAGAGAAAGAAGGAGCTTATACCCTTTGCAACAGCATGGATGGAACTGGAGAGCATTATGCTAAGTGAAATAAGCACACACTTACAACTGGATGGAAGCTGCGTCCTCAAGGACAGTGGTCTGGGCCACGCACCTGCCCTGCTGCGCCATCTGGCGGTGAAAGTGAAAATGAGCTGCCCACCAACTGTAGCGATTTCAGAAACTTCTTTAGGTCATCTCAATTGGACTGGATTTAGATTATCTAAGGTTCTTAATATGCAGCAGATTAGGTTTCCTTAGAAAGGAGAACATGAATATATTTGGCTTTTCCTGGACTGTTAAGATTATGGTGTATTCTGTCAGTCTCAATAGAAGAGTTTCCCAGCTGATTTTCTCAAAGACATGGAGAGGGGGAAATGATTCAGTCCCTGCACAGGCCAGCAGCTCCTGGTGGAAGGACACGTGAGGGCCAAGGTCCAGGGAGACGTGTGAAGGCCCTGGGCAGAGGGAAGAAGGACGGTGGGACCCCTGAAGTCCCTTTACCTGTTTTGGCTTTAAAATCCTTTTGTCACCTGCCGTCTTTTCATCCCCGCAAGAAAGGAGTGTGCGTGAGCCAGTGTGTGCACGATCATCCAGAATTGAGGACATCCTAAAAGCTGAGCTGTGCATTCAGCAAAGCATAATTTTCTTGGACAAAACAAGATCACTCAAAGACAGTTATTGTCTAGGAAACAGCATGGACATCGTAACTGCTTCTGAGAGGGCACAGCCCCTTCGGATGAAAGCTCAAACTGCGTCTCTGATGAACAGCTTTGGCCCCTGCCCCCGCAACTGCCCGGGTCATGGAGCCTGCTAACTCAGGCAGCAGTCCACCTCGTGTGCTTAGGAAACACGGGGTCCTTAAGTGAGATATGCCCTTTGTCTGTGAAAATCCAGGGCTGGAAGGGCCCTTTTCATTCCACTTGCCTGTCTATACAGCAATGACTTATAAATCTACTTCAAACCCAGATGCTCCACAGCAACATTGCCCTGGAGACCTGGCGCTAGCTGGTGGGTGTCTTCTGAGTGGGTCGAACTGGGAATGGTTCTCCTTGGATACTCTGAGTGCTTGGGACTCACTCTGGCCCACCTGGCTTCGACATTCTGACCTCAACTTGCAAATCTTTGTTTATCCCTTTCCCCCACCCACCCCCTTCTTTCTAAGAAACCTGCCACCTCCTTCTCAGTGGCTGTAAGTGGTAGAAGGCAAACCTTGTGGTGATCTCTGTCTTTGCCTTGGGCAAGTGTCTTGGCCTCTCTGAGCCCCAGTTCCCTCATCTCAAAGGGAGAGTGACCACAGTAACCACAAAGGTTTCGGTGAAGTTTAAATAAGGAATGTGAGGGAAAAAACAACGTGAGCCAGAAGACGTCACACACACGGAAGTTACTGTAGCAGACAGGCAACGCATCTGCCTCCAGCCCTCCACGTGCTAAGGGGAAAAGAAATAACTCATGACCTTTATTAAAACAGTAAGGCAGACTCTCTTCAGGGATTACTGCAGCGGGGGTTTTGTAAAAGCAGAGAGATCCGTTCAACCCCCAACTCCAACAAGGACAGTGGGGACATCACTGAGGAGCAGGGCAGGGTCAGTAGATGGGAAATTGCTATGAGGAAACATGAAGGCCAGGGGTCTTTGTGCTAAACTGACAGCTTTGGATTCTTCTGTAAGATAGTCAGCAAAATGTAGCCACAAGAGGAGGTGGAAAGGAAATTCATGAGGAAACAAAGTTTCTGACCCACACAGGTGCCAAAGAGTCAGGGACTGGGGGTGGGGGGGTCACAGGATACAGATTCAGAGAGGACCTATGGCAAGGGCCCTTTGGAGGACCAGGGTGGTCATGAGGGTTGTCACTGGTGCACTGGAATGCCACTTGGTCACAGTTGAGAAGGTAGGAAGGGGAACTTCTGGGTGGCAGACCACTTTAATCACACTGATGAGCCTGGGAAGGTGCTCACACCTATTTGGGCGAATGTTGAAGCAGCAGGAAAACATAAATTTGTAAAGGTCAATAGGATCCTGGCTGAGGATAGGCCATGCTGCACAGATATCGAGGGTGGGGGTCTTCACCACACTGACCCAGCAGGAACCTTGCTAAAACTCGACTACACAGCCCAACGTCAGGGTCCGGATGGCTCGAAGGAGCCTCAATAAAATCAGGACAAAGAGAGAGTCTTTCTCACCGTCACTTCCCTTCTACCTCCATGTCTGGGGCTGGCCCAGGCAGCAGGCACACTCACTGCCAACAGCTTCCGGCCACCACCGCCCTGCGTGCAATTCCAAGGAGTGAACGGTGCTGCAGTCATGGGCAGTGCTGAGCAAGGCATAGACATGACTTCTCTCAGCTGCACAGCAGCAAGGCAGCCTTGGTTCAGAGAGTCTTCTGGAAGACACCAGAGCGACAGCAGTGTCCCATGGTCACCGTGGCTCCAGTCTCCTAGGAGTGGAAGGGCCTGTGGGAGACTCATGCAGAAGAAGCGAAGGTGCCCTCGTTCCCTCACCCAGGACAGACAAGTTGACCGAAGCTCAACAGGGCAGGAAGGACAGAGGCAGAAAAGAGTCACAGCCCATTAAATGCACTGTGCACCAGGGACCCAGTGATTGGACTGAGGCCGGAAGCAGCTTTTCTGCCTTTTCTCATCCTGGGTGAAGCAGACACCAGCCACATAAAAAGTCTGTGTGTTAGGATGATGTGTGTTACAAAATATGGGAAGACTTTAAATACTCAGTGAGATACTCATAATGAGAGGTGACACTCACAGGACACTGACTGTAACTCAGATGCTTTCCGTGGTATGGGGGTGTGGGCGGGGTGGCCTGATTGAAGGGAAGAAGAAGGGCTGGTTCCGCAGGCCAACTCAGAATGAGGGAAGGTGGGTGTGCTCCAGGGGTGCATCTGCAGCAGTGGGTGGCACAGGAGGGATTCCTGCCTCCCAGTCCTCCCACCCTGGCTGCAGCACATTTTCAGCAACTGCCTTGGGGTACCACCTTTTCAGCTTATGTGCTGATGTGGGTAATAATTCAAGAAAAAAGCTGGCAAAGTACCCCAGTCCTTTCCAATCCACAGAACTGGATTCAGGGGAAGCACCATTTCTACATGTCTTGTTGGAGGACTTGAACGGCTCCTCACTGGTTTTCAGGATTGGTGCCTCCACCAACAGGACCCCTCATTGGGAAGCTGGCTGTGCTTGTCCCCCACCTTCCATGGGCACAATCATCAGGGGATTCACACCCAGACCTGCAGGGTTACCTGTCCTTCCCCAGGGAGAAACACCAGCAGTGAGCACGAGGAGACTGTGCAATCTGGGGTGTTATTTCCCCTGCACCCCTTGAGAAGGGAATGAATACTGTGAAGATACAAAAGGAGACCTTCAAAGAGATTCTGGAACTATGTCAATTTTGAAGCTTTGGGCCTTGGATTCGTTTTCTGTACATGATATTACAAAGGTGTCATACCTGTTCCCTGGTTGAAGACAAAGGTTTTGAAGTTTCAGTTTCTGTGTAATTTCTCTCTCCACAGGGGAGGAAGTCTGGGAAGCCTGGGGAGCGGGGGCGGGGGTCAAGGACAGCAATAGCATTGGCATTTGGGAAGAAATCATAACCAAAATGGATTTATAATGAGTATAATTATAATGTGGAAGATGCGTGTTGCTAACCCTGGTTGAGTCCTACTTATCTGACAGGAAGCAGACAAAAAGTGGAGCAGGCGGCACCTCATTTCGTCCTCAGGGAAGCCTTACAAGCGTCTCTACCACCCAGGAACTGAAGCCTTGAGGGTCAGGGAGGCCACCGGGAGCCACACAGCTGGCCAGTAATGGCGTTTCTGGGTCCTGAGCCACCACTTAGTAGTGATGCTTAGAACTCCTGAGCGGGGGCATTTTGTGCATGAGTTTTCCAGTTTCCACTGTCATTTTGGCTCAATTTGGGGATATGAGATGGGTTGGACCTTCTCTGAAACCAGCAGCTCTTCAGATTTAATAAATGGATTCACCTTATGTGTGTGGACCTGGCCAGTGTTTCCAGCCAAGGTCAGCTTCTTGAGTAGTTCCTGGAGTCACCCCTAGAGGGAATCAGCATTCTCCTGCTGTGGGTTGTTAGTTTCTAGGTTCTGAAAAGGTGGTGGTGGTGGGATAGACCTGTGTATGTGTGTAAAAGAGAGACAGAGAAAGAGAATGAGAGAGATGGAAAGAGAGATACAGGGACGTAGAGAGGCAGACAGAGCTATAGGGAACTACCCGGATCTGGGACCTGAAATTTTTTTTTAAATCCCATTGGACATGAAGATTTCAACCCAGGAGCCTGTGATCTAACCTGAAGAAGCCACACTTCATGTGGCATATGGCTTCCCCTCAAGGAAGAGATTTTATCTGCCCTCAACCCTCACCCTTCAGCAATAATATCTCTAGTCACCTTCCTTATGGCCAATTTTCCACATCTGGAAGGACCTGGAAGAGGATTCTTGATAAAATGTGACTCAGGATGGCCAGATTACCAGCAAGCCTCACCGTGTGCAATCAAGTCCTTCAGCCAGTGCTTACAGAGATGGGTCACGGGACTCAATGACAGAAGAAGAAAGTCCCCTTGGGCATTTGCAGGAGGCAGAAAGACAAGGGGCCCAGAGCCCTCAGTCCTAGACTGGGCAGCTCACCTGTCAGTCCCTGGCCCTCACAGAACAGTACTAGGGGAGTCCAGGGAAAAGCAGAGCATGGCACACAAAGGAGGCTCCCTGAGGGCCTCCTGGGGGAGACCAGACTGAGGGAGAGTGGTGGGCTCCAGGGGCCTCATATGGGGGAGGGGAATGCACCTTGCAAATGCATGGGGCGGGCTTCTTTGTTAGACCCCTGAGGAAAGGGCACCTGGGCGTGGCCTGCAGGGATGAAAGTTTGCTCTGCAAGCAGCAGCATGCTCACTCCACTGTGGCATTGCTCAGGCCGGGGTCATGCTTTTCTATCTCCCAGGACAGGGCCCTGCACACTCCTGACCTCTGCTGGAATGTCCCCATAACCTGTGACCACGTGGGCACATTGAAATCACTCAGGCAGCAGGAAGGCTGTGCGCCCTTCCAAACTCGGCCCTTTGTGTTACCTCTCCTGACAATGCTGGAGGCTAAAGGCTGAGTCACCTGCCAGGAGAGGTGACCTGGCAGTGTAGGGGAAGGAGGCACCCTGTCTGCATCTGCTCAGGACACTTGGTGGTCTCCCCACCCCTCTTGTCTGACTGCCACATGCACCCCCACTCTCTGGATAGCTGGGCGTCAGAGCTGCACAACTGTGGTTCTAAGGTAGGGAGAAAATGCCCAGTGTCGGTGCAGGAGGGAGGGCCCTAGGGCAGCCGGGCAGGAGGCTGTCACTTGCTCTCGGCAGAGGAGCCTCTGGAGGAAGTCTTTCCTGACCAGGGAGCAAGGGGCTTCTCCACCGGGACCTGCAACATTTGACCACCAGGGGTCAGAAGTGAGCAATAAATGTTTTCCTTCTGTACTCAGTTTCCCTGTGAAATTCTTCTTTTAATAATACTGTATACAAGCCTTGTCCCAACCATTTATCCCCCCAAGGAAAACTGTCAGGAGGTGCAGGAATGGCTGTCATTTACCAAATCTGTCAGCTCTCCGTTGGCAGGTAGGAGTCCACAGCCCGCCTTGCCACAGAGACAAGGTTGCTTCTGACGATGGTCATCCCAGACACAGGTTTCACGGCACAGGGAAACGGCCAAACCCATTCTGGGAAACCCAGTAGCTTTTGTCAGACTTTCACTAATGTGGGGTGAAGAAATGCACTAAAATATCAACCACTTAGGCATTGATAGTTGAGTCATTCTGTGTTCTTCTACACATTTCTTTGTTTGCCAAGTGTTGTACCTGAACACGTTTCTCTTCATCCTCTCAAATCTTCATTGGCTTGTCCCTATCCTCAGTTTGAAGCATTTGCTCTTTAGACATGCCTTTTTTTAGTGTGTTTGGATCACCAATTTTAAAAAGTCAGGTGGCCAAGTTAAAGGGTTGGGGTTCTTTTGTACTTTCAACATATGTCACTATTAACTGCTGCACTCTAAGCCCCTTCCTTGATGCCCTTAGGGAGCTCCAGACTAGTGTCACCCCGCGTCCTCGCCCTGAGGCAGTCACACTGGCTCTGCTTTCACAAGGCTGGTAAGGATGACACTGGCATTGAAACTGTGGTGGCCTGAGAAGAGTGGAACCTCCTTTTCTTGAGTCAACTCCCTCCCAAATGAGGGCTCCACTCTTTCCCATGTCAACAGAGAACTTCTGACTTCCCACCAAGATGCAGCTGTAGGTAGATACACTGTGTCTCCTCCCACAACCAAAAGGAGGACAACAACAAATTTAAAAACAAAAAACAACCAGAACTGCCAGAAAATCGAACTATATGGGGGTCCGACAACCAAACAGTTAAAGAAGAAACACTCAGCCAGACCAGTAGGGCAGAGACAGGCATCCAGGGTGGAGAGGACACATGGCAAGGAGACAGCTGGGGGACTGGTGGTCCCACATTTGCATGCAGACAGCTGGGAAGAACAACTGGGGAGCAAGACAGACTACACAACCCAGAGTTCTAGCACAGGGAAATAAAGCCCCAGAACCTCTGACAATAAAAACCTATGGGGGTTGCAACAGCAGGAGAAAGTCCCAGACTCTCAGGAGAGTTCGTTGGGGAGACCTACAGGGTTCTAAAATGTACACAAACCTATCGACTTGGGAATCAGAACCAGAAGGGCCCAATTTGCTTGTGGGTAGCTGAGGAAGTGACTGAAAGCCAGTACAGAGCAGAACAAGCGGCATTGTTCCCTCTTGTACCCCTCTCCCACATACAGCGTCAGGGCACAGGTGAGAGGGTTGCCCCACCCTGGCGAATACCTAAAACTCTGCTCCTTACAATGTAACAGGCACACCGAGACCAAAAAAAGTATGGCCCAAATGAGAGAACAGATCAAAGCTCCAGAAATAGAACTAAGTAATGAAGAGATAGCCAACTTATCAGATACAGAGTTCAAAACACTGGTAATCAGGATGCTCACAGAAATGGTTGAGTATGGTTGCAAAATGGAGGAAAAAGTGAAGGCTATGTAAAGTGAAATGAAGAGAAATGTACAGGGAGCCAACAGGGAAGGGAAGGAAACTGGGACTCAAATCAACACTTTGGAGCAGTAGGAAGAAATAGACATTCAACCAGAACAGAATGAAGAAACAAGAATTCAAAAAAATGAGGAGAGGCTTAGGAACCTCCAGGATGTCCTTAAATGTTCCAACATCTGAATCATAGGGGTGCCAGAAGGAGAAGAGGAAGAGCAAGAAATGGAAAACTTATTTGAACAAATAATGAAGGAAAACTTTCCCAATGTGGCAAAGGAAATAGATTTATAGGAAGTCCAGGAAGCTCAGAGAGTCCCAAAGAAGCTGGACCCAAGGAAGCACACACCAAGGCACATCATAATTACATTACCCAAGATTCAAGATAAGGAGAGAATCTTAAAAGCAGCAAGAGTAAAGCAGACAGTTACCTACAAAGGAGTTCCCATAAGACTGTCAGCTGATTTCTTAAAAGAGACCTTACAGGCAAGAAGGGGCTGGAAAGAACTATTCGCAGTCATGAAAGGTAAGGACCTACATCCAAGATTACTCTATCCAGCAAAGCTATCATTTAGAATGGAAGGGCAGATAAAGTGCTTCCCAGATAAGGTCAAGTTCAAGGAGTTCATCATCACAAAGGCCTTATTATAGGAAATGTTAAGGGGACTAATCTCAGAAAAAGATATGAACAGTAAAATGACAATAAACTCACAGTCATCAACAACTGAACCTAAGGAAAAAAAAAACTAAGCAAACAACTAGAACAGGAAGAGAATCACAAACAGAGATCACATGGAGGGTTATCAGCAGGGAGAGGGAAGGAGGAGAATGGGGGAGAAGTTACAGGGAACAAGAAGCATAAGTAGTAAGTAGAAAATAGAGAGGGGGAGGCTAAGAATAGTATAGGAAATGGAGAAGCCAAAGAACTTACATGTATTACCCACGGACATGAACTAAGGGGGGTGGAATATGGATGGATAGAGGGGTGCAGGGCAGAGGGGATTAAAGGGGGAAAATGGGGCAACTGATAATCAATGAAATATATTTGAAGAAATAAAATAAAAGGATCATACACTAAAACAAAAACAAAGACAAAACAGAGAACTTCTCACCCCAGGGATGCACACCAGGCGGCTGGAACCCAGAGGTAAGGGGTTTGCCTCTGGCAGCATCTGTATGTGAGATCCCAGAGCCGGGTTCTGACTGCTCCAGCCTGGGTCACAGAGCTGTCCCTGTGCAAACAAGATGGTTTGGGGAGACAGTTTCATAATCAGCCTTACTCCAGTGACCTGGTTGGATTTTGGTGAAGGAGCAGTGTTCCCCAAAATGGGAGTTCTGGTAACAGGAAAAAGAAGCAGAAGAAGGATGCTGGGCAAATGAAACAACGTACTGTAAAGTCTTTATACTGACGTTTTATGTCGGTGCAAGCAGGGCACCTGTTTGTAAGGTTATCAGACCCCCAGGGCTCCTAAAAAGTTAAAGCCCAGCCTAGGAACCATTACAACCCAGCTTGAAGAGCTCAAGTACCATTGAGCTCATCCTAGGAAATGCTGTGGGGGACGTTCCAGGGGACATTAAGGGTCTCCAGTGCCATGAGCTCTGCTCAGCCTGAAACAGTCTGAAAAAGCCTGGCCATAGGTACATGACTGACCTCCTGCAGGAGGGAAGAAACCAGACCACAGCTCACCTCCTGTGGCCACAGTGAGAATCAAAAAGTGCAAGGTCCTAGGAGCCAGAAGAAAAGCCTTTCGTGGGACCCTTGTGCTGACAGTTGCTGTAAATGCACCTGGACAACATGTCCCTCATTCCCTCCGGGCTGTGGCTGCCCCTTGGTACAAAGTCCTAACTTAGGCTGCCCTGGGTGCCTGAGGTCCCACATGGACAAAAGCATCCCAGGGACCCAGAGTCACTATGGTATGGGATAGAGGGCATTTCTGGGAGTTCTCATTGGTTCCAAAATCTGGATCCTACACTTTCAAAAGGAATCAGAACTCAGGGTGGAAATTCTGAGGGTCTTTTTTTTTTATGTTACACAAATTTTTACAATTACATCTACAAAATTCCCAGAAGTCATAAAACTAAGTTTGGCCCAATCATTGTCCAGAGTCCACATGATGTTAATAACCCCTGGTGGTGTGACCACAGAAAAGTGGACAGAACCTGGCTGTTCCTGCACAAATAGCAGCTAGAAGGCAGTCAGGCTGTGGCACCTGGGGAGCGGCGGGAGGTCTAGGCTCAGAAGTGGAAGGCCTTCATTATAAGTAAGAAGATTTCCCAAGACATGGAGACAAGTAATGTGTCCTTCAATAGAGGATTAGATAAAGAAAATGCTATATAGATTATAATATATATAGTATTATAATATAATATATTATATATAAACATATATATACATATATATAGAGAGAGAGAGAGTCTCTCCAGAAGGTATCCAGCAATGTAATATGAAAAATAGAGACATTTACTGAAGAAGATACAAGATACAAGAAATATTGTACATAGGACAATGACACCTCTGTCCTCTTGAAAGTAGACACCTTGGTACCCCACACAGTTCTCCCGATTGTCTTCAGCTGCCCTGTGGTATTTTCCTGAATCTCATCAGTGTTCTGGTATCTATTCCTCTTCAAAGGTGATTTTAGTTTTGGGAAAAGCCAGAAGTCAAAGGGCGCCAAATCTGGGCTCTCAGGGGGCGGAGTCACCTGGGTGATTTAATGTTTCACCAAAAAACTCTGCACAAGACGTGATGCATGAGTGAGTGTTGTTGTGATGAAGCTGCCGATCACCAGTTGTCCATAGCTGTGGCCTTCTGAATCATCTGAATCGTTTCCGTGGAGGAATGTTCAAGCTTAATGCAAAATTTGATGCATATTCATTGCTCTACTCAGTCATTTTGAATGCGACAGCCACACAGTACACATGCTCACTCATTGGCATCTACCACTCCACTGACTAGTACAATGAAGTTGTCATTGTTCACACATGCGCATTCCAGTCCACTCTCCTTGGCTGCCAGGTTGCATCAATGTCACACAAACCATTCTCATTATATTAACTATGGCTGGGCTTTTTCCAGACACATACACACACACACATACACACACTATGCACTATGGAATGTAACTCAGCCATAAGAAAAGATGAAATACTGCCATTTGTGACAACATGGATGAACCTTGAGAATATTATGCTAAGTGAAATGAATCAGTCCAAAAAAACAAAAAACCATATGATTTCACTCACATGTGGGATATAAAACTGAAACACACAGACAACAGTAGGGTGGTTACCAGAGGGAAGGGGGTAGGAAAGGGTAAAGGAGGTGCAATATATGGTGACAGAAGATAGTTTGGCTTTAGGGGCGGGCACACAAAGCCATCTATAGGCTGTGTGTTATAGAAATGCATGCCTGAGAACAATATAATCTTATTAACCAATATCACCCCAATACATTTAACAAAATAAGAGTAAAAAATTAGTTTGTTTTGTACGATGAAAAAAGTTCTGGAGATGGACGGTGGTGATGTTTGAACAACAATGTCATGTCCTTAATGCCCCTCACTGGGCAGTTCAGATGATGTTTATATTATGTCTCTTTTACTACAATTATTTAAAAGAAGAGAAAAATAAGGTTGGAACCTAAATATCAAGGTAACAGTAGGGTGTGCAGAGTAATGCACACAACTACCACCCACCTGCATCAGCTCAGCAAAGCAGGGCCCTGAAAGGGGGATGGAAAGATGATAGATTGATATTCAGAAGAATTTGACAGTTGTTATTTCAAAAAAATCTGAAAGTCCTACAGGGAGGAATGTAAGAATTTCGTTTGGCTTTTTTTCTTTTAGTTTACTGTTTAACTTTTGCTTGTTTCATGTGGAATTCACACATGAAAACACACAATAGACTTTTCAGCACTTGGAATCCTGAGGACTGAATCAGGCCAAACTGTTCCGGGGGAGGGACGTGCTCTGGTACATCATTTCCCAGAAGTTTTCGGAGCACCTGTTACAGACTCCAGCCCCGGGCTCACACCTGAGCCTGCTCACCGAGGCCGGTCATGGGGCTCAACTCATTATTTTCAGAGTTGTAACTGTCATTTGGGTCACAAGCTGAGGGTGAGGTCAGACTCTGTGATCACAGGCAAAAGTCATGAATTGATGAGAGGCCTAGGCTCACACCCCTCAGGCCCAGAATGAAGCAACTTCCAGACACAGTCAGGACAGGGACAGAAGCGTCTGTGCAACTAAATGCCCTGGCCTGAGGCTTGACATGGGGGTGCCCCTGAAAGGGGATTGCAAGGAGTAGTCAGCCCCCTTCTGTGTGCACCCCTGGGAATGCCAGAGGCACAGCAGGAAATGACCCCAGGACACAGCTGCTAATCTTCCCAGAACCACCCAGGCTCCGAAGGTTACTGGCGCACAACTATTAATCACAAAGACAATTCTTCCATCAAAAGAGCATGAAGAGGTGTGCGGGCCTGGGGAGGAGGGGAAGGAAGGGAGTCTCACAACTATCTACAGCAGGGTCCCCTGGGAGCCGGCTGTGTGGCCCTGTCCCTCTCAGGGCTGAGGCTCCCTGGGGGCACCCTGGCCAGGTGACGAAGGGTGAGACCCCAGCCTGCAGGGGTCCTGCCAGGGGAACAGAGAAGGGATGGAGACAAGGTCTTTTTGAATGATGTGTCTTGTCCCACTGAAATCACAGACTTTTACACTGAAAAGAGACTCCCAGGTGGTTTAGTGCAACTACACTCACTGGGGTCAGGATGGAAAGAGTTTAAGAGATTTAGACAAACCGGCGTGGCTCAATTACTAACAATCCATAACAGGTGCCAGGTCAGCTGACCACACACCTGGGGTTGTTTAGGAACCTCTGCTAATTGTTTTGTTGTGATGCAGTGTGTGTGTTAGGGAGCAAATTATTTTATTCTAGCCTTCCAGGTTGGCTAATGTTATAATCACATTGACATAAGGCAGATTACAGGAGAAAACAAATGCAATTATGTATGGGAACCCCACAAAAATACGAGACCCAAGGGCAGTTGCACTGCTGAGGCCTGTACGACACCCTGAGCTAAGGAACGGGGCGGAGGCCTGGGGCTCGGAGTGGGGACTGGTGTTTCCGTGATGACAAGACAGCAGATGTTCATCCTGCCATCCTGCCGTATAGACATGTCTCTCAGATAGAAGTTATCTCTGGAAATGGCTCCTTCTGGGCTGCTTTCCACACCTCAACCAAATACTTTCAGGTAGTTATGAAAGAGGTAAGAGTTTTTCTTGAATCTGCTGGGTCTTGATTGTCCTCTGTTTAAAATAACCCACGTGTCATTGTGGTACATCTTGGGTCTCATTAGACCCTCTTCATGGGTGTGTGTGTGTGTGTGTGTCAGAAGCGTACAGATGCACGTGTGTATTGTGCATGTGCATATGGGCTTTTGTGCATATTTGCATAAATACACATGTGTGTGCATGTTCAGAACTGTGTGCCTATTTGTAAGTGTATGTATGTGTACATTTGTGTGTTTGTGTATATGTTTTGTGTATGTATAAATGTATTCATTCATATGTGTGCTTGCAATGTGTGGATTGTGTATAAGTCCCCATGGTGTGTGTATTGTGCATGAGTGTGTGGAGTTTGTATTGAGTGTGTGTGTGCTTTATGAGGTGAGGGAGAGTCTCAGGCCATAAAGAGAATCTGTTCTTCTGGCCAAGAGCCTTGATCCTCACCCTCTCAGCCGTGAGCGCCCGGTGCCACAAGCAGGGTGACTAACAGCATCGAGAATGTTCTCTCTGCGCACTGCCATGCCACCCCTCTGCCCCTGTGAGTCCCCATGGGTGCTGCAGAGCCTGTGGGTTGTGTCACACCCAGTGCCCATGGTACTCTCCCCGTCTCCCAAGGAGGGAAGGCAGTCCCCATAGAGGGAGGCCTGTGTGGCCTCCTCTAGGTCATGGACTCTGTGACCAGCACCCTCGTGGGGAGGAGGAGCCAGGCATCTACTGCTGAGCATCTGCTCCTGCCTCTGCAGGGGGTCAGCAGAGCACAGCCAGGAACTTTCCCCATTATAAATAAAGCTGGGAGAAGCATCTTTATGAATATTTTGTCTGCATTTTGAATTGGACATGAAACATCTTTTTTCTTGCTTTATGCGCAGGACAAAATCCAAAGAGCATTTCTAGCTGAGCAAAACATGGATTTTTGTTGGTCTCTGTCTGGTTTACTTTTTCCCAGAAAAACACTATTTTATTAACTCATGACTCATCTTATTATACTTTTTAATACATTTTTTGCCACATATAACAGCTTTTAGAATATCAATCTTTGAGCAACAACAAAAAGAAAATTCAATTTTAACACCATCATAACAAATTACCAGTTGTAATTATAGTTATTGATAGTTGAGAAAACATTTAATTTCAAAAACCATTACTGATAATGCCATAGAAATTTTTAGAATTGTTTTTAACTATGGGGAACCTGTATCTAGCTGCATTTATTGACATAGAAAATGTAGGATTTTCTGGCATATAAAGTTTTTACATCAGTGACTTATTATTACAAGCTCACTGAATTGTCGGCACTCATGGACCAGCACTCACAGTCCATGTCCTTCTTCATGTGGTTTGATGTCCTGAGTTTCTGCTCACACTCTGGTTCTCTCCTGCCTGTGAATCAATAGGCAAAAATGGAGTCGTGAGGCTGACTGGGGGATTGATTCTCACTGTCAAGGTGAAATTGGAATGTTACTCTAAATGGACATATGAAAGAATATGTTTGAAATACAAGCGATCCCTTGGGGTGTCCTCTGATTAGGATGATTAAAAATAACAACATCCCAAACCAGGCAGGACTGGTAATGGCCCAGACCAAAGATTTTCAACTGGTGTCCCATGGCGGGAACCCTGGTGGTGTGCCTCGAGAATTTTTGAAACATGCAACACCTGACAATTTAGTCAGGAACAAGGACCTGTTTTCGTGTAGGTCATCAAAAAAATGACAACAGCCAACACAGCAATAACCACCAGTGTGAATGAATCCAAATTATACCTATTTTTGTCAGATCAGCAAAAAATACATATTTTTGGTACGCCACAGAATTTTAGTAATTAGTTAACATGTGCCATGCAATGAAAAAGGTTGAAAATCACTGGCGTAGACCCTTGAGAAATAAAAGTTTGGGTCACTTGACCACGTAAAGAGCCTCAATAAGCTGATGAGCTTGCTAAGGACAAAGAGAATACAGAACAGGTGGTGGAAGAATAATTATAGAAACCATCTGTGTGACCACATGACCAGTTACAGAAATGCGGATTGTAATTATCGTGAGCACTTTCTCCCTATTTTCTCATGAATATGCTTGTGTGTATGAATATCTTTGGGGTTTTCCTTCTTATATTCCCTTATCAGATAACAGTATTTAAGTATTCTTGATTTTACATTGCAGTGTTTATGTTATGGGATGTTAAGGAAAAGAATAATCGTTCCTCAAAACTTTATCTCTCTTCTGGGGAAAGGGTGTGTACATTATTAGTGGCATTTTGAGAGTTGCATTATATTTGGAAGAAATATGACCTTTTTATTGTCTTATTTGGAAGTATGGTTTGAAAAGAAGCATATCGGTGCCAAATCCACAAAGAATGGATGTGTGATGTTTAATTTTATGTCGACTTGACGGAGCCATGGAGTACCCAGACATTTTGTTAGACACCGAGTGTGTCTGTGGGGTGCTTTGGAATGGGATTACGTCTGAATGGGTGGAGTGAGCAGAGCAGACCATGTCCCTAACGTGGACATCCTTCCTCTAATCAGCTGAACCCTGAACAGAACAAAAAAGTTGACCCTCTTGCAGGCAACGGGAACTCCTACTGACTGCCTTTTAGCTGGAATATTGGTTTTTTCCTGACTTTGGACAAAAATGAAACATTATCACCCCTTGGGCCTCAAGCCTGAGTCTCCAATTTGCCAAATATAGTTCTTGAGACTTCTCAGCCTCCATAATTCATGCACCAATTCTTTATAATGAACATCTTTATATGCATATTGTTGGTTCTGTTTCTCCTGAGAGCCCTCACTAACACAGACTTTCTGAAATCGATGAACTCAAGGAATTTGTGACCTGAGATTTGGAGGCCTGCCCTAGAGGCGCTTGAGTGCTCAGGATATACCCGTAAGGCGCAGAATATACAGGACAAATCTGGTGTCAGGTCTTCAAAGGCTCAGTACTGTTGGCTTCTTATCTGATTCAGCTGCATAGCACTCGCACACTTTCCATTTCACCCTCTTGCCTCACACTGCAGGCAGCTCCTGCCCCAGGACACACGTGGTGGGTCAGGGTTGCATGACCTCACGCACCTTGTGCTCAGCTGTGGTAGGAAGATGCCTATGATGTTGCAAACCTGCAAGACTGACAGGCTTCAGGGACAATTATAATGTGCTGCTGCCATGGCAGCTCCTCTTGTCTGCCCCGTGGATTGCCCCCAGGCCCCTCAGGTGGCTGCCGTCTTCACCTCAAGGGTTGCGAAGGGGCAGGGTCTTGTGTAAGAGGCACAGGATGATGAGGCCGTCTTCACATGACTCCAATTGCCGCCAGCAGCCGTGGAATTATTGCTTGGAAACCTGATTTCTGGACTACAGCACTGGGGTTTTAAGACTGAATAACTAATGTTACATTTGTGTTCAGAAAATAAAATCACATGATTAGGATGTGATTAAGGAATAACTAAGTTAATATTTTCTTCAGAGTGTTCATGAACTGTTCTTTATTGATCTGTATAACCAATAAAATAGAGATAAGGCAGAAAAGGGGGAGAAAATTAGCTTCCTATTCACATACACTTATTTGTACATGGTCACTCATTAAAAATGTGGAATACTACATCATTTTATTTTCATGAATTTATTACACACTATGGGTAATTACAGAGAGCACTAAACTAGTTTTTTATGTTAAGTACAAAAGCAACAACTCAAAATGAATTGACTTCTACTGTAGAAAACTCCCTACAACAATATGGATTTGTAAATTCTCAAAAACATATCTAAATCTAGTCTCAGCTGACATGGGTAAGGGAGGGGGAGACTCTCAGAGTGTGCGAGCAAGTATCAGTTGACAGCATTTTGGAAGCACATTTTGAAAATGACTACATAGATTTTAATGGGCATTCTAATTGACGTAGTAAGTTTTTTCAGGGAACTAAAAAATATCCTTTAAATGTAGCAAAATATTTGTATAACAATGTCCAAATGTGTAACAGGAAACAAAAGATCTGAATACAGGACAAATATCCAGCAGTACAAAGGTAGGCAAAAGTAGGTAAAAGTTGTGAGTACACAAAGCACAGAATAGATTGTAAGCATATGTAAACAATGTGAATAATCATAACCTGCATGGCCTTTCCATACAAACAACGGTAAGCCTACATTTGCCCACTCCTTTATGTGTCCACAGAGTAGAATTCTATGTAAACATTACATGCAATGCCATAGATATATATGTACTAACATAAAAAGTGAAGATGACATATTTTTGAATGAAATTAAGTTGTATATAAATTTGATCTGATGCACATTTTAAAATGAAATCACACTAGTTAATTTATTATTTTCTTAGCTATTAAATTACATGGAAATAAGCTCAGAAACATTGTCCTGATTATTTATTTTTGATTCCCAATAATTCCTCAATATGTAGAATCACTTTAACTAAGTTTAAGTTCTATTCTGTGAGGTGGAGGAGTGGAGCCATCTGACTCCTCACGAAAATCACCCTTCTCTTTGGGACTTATCTTAAAAAGAAAATACGGAGAAGTGCTACTTGTCCACCCAACCCTACAGAGACTTGCATCCACTTGGGGAAATCAGGACTTAGCTGTGAGCAAGGCATCAACACTGTCTGCTCTGTTCTGACTGCTGAGAGGGCTTATCAACAACAGAAATTTATTCTCCACTCTTCTGTAGCCTGAAATTGCAAGGTCAAACCACCAGCAAATCTGGAGTCTGAGGGGGGCCGTTTCTTGGTTCATAAACACCCTTTCTCAGTGTCCTCACATGGTAGAAGGTAAGGGAGCCCTCTGAGGTTTCTATTATAAAGGCACTAATCCCATTCGTGAGGCACCACCCTCACGTCCTAATGAACTCCCCAAGACCCACCTTTTCATACCATCACCTTGGGGATAGGATTTCAACGCATAAAAATGGAGAAGGAAAGCGAACATCCAGTCTCTAGCAAGCACCCAGTGTTTCCCACTCTTCATCCACCCCAGTGCAGCATCAGTCACCACCTTCTTCTGGTCAGTGTGTATTTGTTGAGAACTCGCCCAGTGCCAATGCTAACACTCTGTACGCATTCATGTGACCTACCCCTCAGGACAAGTTTCTTCTTGTCCCGTTTTACAGAGTGAGAAAACTGGCACCAAGAGAGGTTAAGTGGCATGCCCAGGCTCCATACAGTGGGGAGGGGCCGTCTGCACCCCGAATCTGCACACTCATCTCCACTTGGCCTCTCTCACATCCCTGGGAAAACACCAAGTGCATGGGTTGGACTTGTGAAGATCTCTGTGAGGCCCTATGGTCTGGACACTCTACATTAGCCAGTGAGTAGAAGGCTTCCACAAAGAAATTTAGTCACTTAAAATCAGTAGAGTTCCCAATGTCTCAGGAGAAACTTACATCTGGAAAACTGGAGCTTATTTCCTTTGAGGAAATCACTTGTTCAGAATACTGAATGATACCACCCCTCCCATCACCCAGAATCCCGGGAGTGCCCTGCAGTCCCCAAAATGCTGACTGCCATGGAAGCCTGTTCCTTGGACATACCATTTCATTGTTCCTGTGGCTGCTAGAGTTTTCCAGAGATAATTGTATCATATGTGGTCTTTCTTAAAGTGACCTTGGTGCTGTATCCATTGAATAATGGGGTTTATGTTTTTTCTTCTTGAACCTGATGATATCTTCTGACTGTCCCTGATACAGTAGGGGGAAAGTCATGTGATGTGACCTCTGAGGCTGGAGCATCAAACCTTGGATCATTTCCACGTTGCTGTGTGGTGAAATGGATCTTTAAATATAGCTGCTAAATGGATCCCTATTCAGAAATGTTTATTTCCTCCACCTCCCTTGCACTGGCAAGTATATTTCCCTGCTTCATTGGTGTTGGGTTTGACTCTGTGACTTGCTTTGTTCAATGGAGTATGAGGAAGTGACAGTGTGCCAGTTCGGAGCTTAGGCCATAAAAGGCCATGTGTGTTTCCACTCACCCTTTGTATCTCTGTCATTGTCACATGAAGAGCATGATTTGGCCAAACCAAGGAGGATGAGAGATACATTGAGGAGACCTGGCTGGTCTCCACCTAGGTCAGAAACCTTCAGCCAAACAACAGACCGGTGAGAAACAGTGAATGATACTTGTTTTCAAGAAGAGGTTTTTTTTAATGTATTTATTGATTATGCTATTACAGTTGTCCCATTTCCCCCCCCTCACTCCACTCCATCCTGCACATGCCCTCCCTCCCACATTCCCCTCCTGTAGTTCATGTCCATGGGTCATACTTATAAGTTCTTTGGCTTCTACATTTCCTACACTATTCTTACCCTCCCCCTATTTTCCACCTATCATCTATGCTACTTATTCTCTGTACCTTCCGCCCCTCTCCCCCTCCCACTCCCCTGTTGATAACCCTCCATGTGATCTCCATTTCTGTGGTTATGTTCCCGTTCTAGTTGTTTGCTTAGTTTGCTTTTGTTTTTGTTTTAGGTGGGTTGTTAATAACTGTGAATTTGCTGTCATTTTTACTGTTCATATTTTTTATCTTCTTTTTCTTAGATAAATCCCTTTAACATGTCATATTATAAGGACTTGGTGATGATGAACTTCTTTAACTTGACCTTATCTGAGAAGCACTTTATCTTCCCTTCCATTCTAAATGATAGCTTTGCTGGATACAGTAATCTTGAATGTAGGTCCTTGCCTTTCATGACTTGGAATACTTCTTGCCAGTCCCTTCTTGCCTGTAAGGTCTCTTTGGAGAAATCAGCTGACAGTCTGATGGGAAGTCCTTTGTAGGTAACTGTCTCCTTTTCTCTTGCTGCTTCTAAGATTCTCTCCTTATCTTTAATCTTGGGTAATGTAATTATGATGTGCCTTGGTGTGTTCCTCCTTGGGTCCAGCTTCTTTGGGACTCTCTGAGCTTCCTGAACTTCCTGGAAGTCTATTTCCTTTGCCAGATTAGGGAAGTTCTCCTTCATTATTTGTTCAAATAAGTTTTCCATTTCTTGCTCTTCCTCTTCTTCTGACACCTCTATGATTCAGATATTGGAACATTTAAGGACATCCTAGAGGTTCCTAAGCCTCTCCTCATTTTTCTGAATTCTTGTTTCTTCATTCTGTTCTGGTTGGATGTTTCTTTCTTCCTTCTGGTCCACACCGTTGATTTGAGTCCCAGTTTCCTTCGCATCACTATTGGTTCCCTGCACATTTTCCTTTGTCTCTCTTAGCATAGCCTTCATTTTTTCATCTAGTTTTCAACCAAATTCAACCAATTCTGTGAGCGTCCTTATTACCAGCATTTTGAACTATGCATCTGATAGGTTGGCTATCTGTTCGCTGCTTAGTTGAATTATTTCTGGAGCTTTGAAGTGTTCTGTCATTTGGGCCATTTTTTTTGTCTTGGCATGTCTATTACTTAAAGGGGCGGAGCCTTAGGTGTTCCCCGGGGCGGGGTAACACTGGTTGCTGCGCTGTGACACTGTACGTGGGGGAGGGGCTGAGAGGGAGCAATGGTGCCCGCTCCACTCTCCACCATATTTCAGTCACTGTCTCCGCAACCCACAATCATATTGGGCCCCTCTGGTGCTGGTTCCCAAGTGGGTGGGCTTGTGCACACCCTAGGCCCCTGTGGGTCTCTCCAGTAACCTCTCCTGTGAGGCTGGGAGTTTCTCCTGCTGCCGCCCAGCCCCCACGAGCGTTTTCAATCAGAGGTTTGAGGCTTTATTTCCCTGCGCTGGAGCCCTGGGTTGCGCGGGCCTGCTTTGCTCCCCGCTGTTTGTCCGGTTTATCTATGCACGAATGTGGGGCCGCGGGGTGCTACCCGCCACACTGCCTGTCCCATTCTCTGCCACTCTGAGTCCGGCCCTCTCAGTTTATCTGTGTGCGAATGTAGGGCCACAGGGTCTGCTAGTGGTCAGACTGCCTGCCCCGTTTGTCCCACACTCCACCAGTCTTGGTCGCCAGTCTTGGTCCCACCACGGCAACGTGAGTCGTCTCCGCCCCGGCTGCCCATCTCTGCCCCTCCTACTGATCTGGATGAATGTTTCTTTTTTATCTCCTTGGTGTCGGACTTCCTTGCCATTCGATTTTCTGTCAGTTCTGGTTGTGCGAGGAGGCGCAGTGTGTCTACCTACGCCTTTATCTTGGTTCTCTCAAGAAGAGTTTTTTAATGTTCTGTTACACAGCCATAGATAACTAATATATAAATTTGGGGTATTTGAGTCCTGCTGATATGACAAATCCCAAATCAAGGTACTACCTCATAGTTAGAGGTTATCTTAACTTCATTAACTTAGACTTGGGGAGAAAATAAGAATGATCTCACTTAGCATCTCACCATAGCAAGTTACAACTGTGTATCTAATGAGAAAGCCTCAACTATCATAATAGAATGTGAACTTACATGTACTGAGGTAATTCAGTGAAACTGTAATGTTGGTGACATTGCATGAGAAGCCAAAAATAAATAAATGAAATGTGAATTCACGTGTGACAATCTAATCTGAAAACTGGATTTTATTGGAACAGTAGTCCACTAGCTGCATGGCCTCAATTCACTTTCTGTTAGAAAATTTTGTTAAGCCCTGACTGGTGTGGCTCAGTTGGTTGGGTGTTGTCCCACAAAGCAAAAGGTTGTGAGTTCAATTCCCAGTCAGGACATATGCCTGGGTTGCAAGTTAGGTCCCAGTTGGGGAGTGAGTGTGAGAGGAGGTTAATTAATGTTTCCCTCTCTTTCTCTCTCCATTCCCCTCTCTAAAAATAAAGAATTTAAAAAAGTTTTGTTCAGTGTTGGCATGAAGCCTTTAAAGGTTTCTTGTTGCTTCACCTAAAACACAGTGGCTTGCTAGTAAAATGTGGAGGTTGAGGGGTAGATTTTTAAACCACCCCTAATGCATTCCCATGAAACCTCAGTGAGTCCTGTCACTAAAGGCAAAGAAGAGCCTAGCACAGCAGAGGTGCAGGGTCAGGCTCCCTGTAGCAGAGACAGCCACAGTCACACTGTCCTGGGAAGCTCATCAGAGCAGCCACAAAGGTCAAGACCAAGATTTTGTTAATAAAGAAACAAGACTCTCATTGCTACATGTCTCTATCAGGTGGCACTTTGAACATCAAGTACTCATTGGCACAGAGTGTAAATGAGAAATTTTGGCACAGGTTCCTGTGGATGAACCACCAACCAAATTTATGCAATAGCAACAGCCATTTACTTGCTTGGTACTGAATTCATTCCTGACATCCATGTACTCTAGTTATGCAGGAGGAGTGCTGGAAAATATTTTACCTTCACCAGGGAGGATATGCAAATGGCAAATAAGTAAACGAAAAATGACCAACACCATTTGCCATTAGGAAAATGCAAATTCAAAGCCAGAATGATATATCACTGCATACCTATTAGATTGGCTAAAATAAAAATAGTATCAATGCCAAATGCTGATGAGGCAGAGAAACTATATCTCTCATCTCCTGCTGGTGGGAATGTAAAATAGTACAGCTATTCTGGAATATGATTTAGCAGTTTATTTTCTTTCTGGCTTCATTGACACGTAATTGACATTTAAATGTAAATGTTGAAATAGTTTAAGATGCACAACATAATTTCATGTATGTATATATTACAAAATGATTACCGCTATCTCTTTAGTTAACAGCCATCTCTTCACATTGTTACAATACTTTTCTTGTGATTAAAGCTTTTAAGATTTACCCTTTTAGCCACTTTGAAAAGACACAATTCAGTATTATTCAGCATGGTCACCATGGTGCCCATTACATCTTCAAAACTTATTCGTCTCATAACAGAAGTTTGCACATTTTACCCAACTTTATCCACTTTCCACCAAAGTGCTATTTATGAAACTAAACACACAAGCGTTGTATCAGCCATCAAGTGCACTCTTTCCTCCTCTTCTCTCGGCTCCTCCTCCGAGGAATTGTTTCCGGTGCAGCTGACCAGAGCTCCCTGCCGTAGGAGCAGGAGACAGCCAATCATCTGCAGTCCACAGTGATCTCTGTAGGATGAGCCCGGGTCCCAGTCAGGCCAGCTGGAGGCAGTGCAACAACTCCCCGACTGTTTGTGGTGTTGTAAGAGCTTTTCTCATTCTTCTGAGGATGTAGTCCTGAGATATACATTTCTATAATTTTCTAAAGTGAGTAAAGAAGTCTGAAAATTAAGCCAACAACAAGAAAATAGAATATATTATTGGAAAGAAAAAGCATTTTGATGTGACAACTTCACTCAAGTAGTTGAATCACAAACCTACTAAACCAAAAGGAACACCAAATGGCCACTGAGAGAGGAAGGCAAGGCTGCAGGGCAAGGAAAGCACTTACTCAGGGTCCGGATTTGCTGTTTGAGAACAAAGAAGCTGCCAACAACCAGAAAAGTGCCCCACCCAAGGATTAGGCGAAGGGCCTTTTGAAAGGGGGAATAAAGAGTATCTGGGTTACATTAATTATTTACCAAGAAATATGATTAGAGAAAAATAGAGAATTTTGTATTTTGCAAGTCATTAGTTTCTCATGAACATCTCAGGAACACTGAGGAAGAAACTTTTTTTTGCATAATTTTTGTAAAGCACAGCCATTTGTGCAGTTCTTGAGACATTCTTTCTCTGCAAATAATTTCTTTTTGGAAAGTCAGCAAGGTCAGTGCAATTTGTCTGTCCAACAGTTTGGAGTCTAGAATGTAAGGTGGGCGTGGTCATCTCTTTTCACCCAAGAGAAACTTCTCGGTAGAAACTTCAGATGTTTTGCTGAGTTACTGACTCCACTCTGGTGGTTTCGGTTTATTTTGTGTTGCACACTGTGTATCCCCCCAAATTTCAGTGGGGGCTGGCTTCTTATCTTGGTTTTGTCGCTGTCAAAGCAGACATGTAGCTGTGGGTCAGGCACAACTAAACTTTATCTTCAAATCATATGATTCACTGAAAACTCCACCTTTCAGAACGAGGTTCCTGTCATGTGCTGCTGCAGGCCCTCGCCCAGCGCTGGCTTTTGCTTTCCCGCTGGTCCACGCTGTGGCAGCGAGCACATGGCGGAGGGATTGTAGTGGCTGCCTACGGCATTGAAGAAACATGACTGGATACATACCAATAAATACTGGATTGTCAAAAACAGGTCGGTAAAACACCCAGAATACTTATATTTGACATGGTAAAGAGAATCTTTGGAATCACTATTTGGATACAGGTTCCCAAACATTAGAGCATACTTCTGAAATACTAGAAGTCTTTATCCCACTGGGGTGAACAGACATAGGAATGTTTGATTTTAACATTAGGATACATTCTCAGCTTGCTAGAGCATTAATATAGTTTTAGGGCCATCGCATTTGCAAATTGGAAATTTTTATTCCTTCTGAATTACATTTGGCTTCCAAAAGTCTCCTTTTTCTGTGTCTAAGTTTGCAGTCCTGCGAGAGACTTGGGGATACAATTACAGTTTGAAACTCAAAAAGAACATGAACAGCTAACTCTCTTGATTCTTTCTGAATCTGTCTGGGCTTCAGGTGCACTGTTAAGTATCAGGTGTTACTGTTAATAAAGATAATGTGTTTGGTTCTTTGTATAAGATAGAAAGCCCTCTCTTTTTTCAGCTAGGGCGCAGCTTGGGGTATGAACGGCCAGAGACCGGGACAACCACTGTGGAATCGCCACTGCAGCCAGCTCTCCTACAGTGTGAGATGCTGGTGGTAAAGAGAGACGTGATTGAGACAGAAATTCCAGAGGAGGAATTTTATCCTAAACTGACCAGACCCTGTTGTGTGGGATAGAATACTGGAATCATTGAAGATCCACATTGAGACTTGAATTCTGTGATATTTCACACTGGTAAAATATTACCACTTCTTCTTTTATCACTGCTGTCAACAGCTTTGCAGGATTGATTTACCTAATAACTTTTGACTTTTCATATTTTAAAAGGATGTATAAAGTTTTACCTATTAAAATAAAACAATTTCCAAGTAGAGGTGGGACTATTTTTAAATATATTAATGTTTTGCAGAGCCAAAAATGTAATTGGCCTCCACAGACGTAACTAAATGTGCCAGTGGCCCATTAGGAGGATGGCAAGGGGCCTCTGGCTCTTCTAGTGATGAATATGCAGATGTTAGTTCACTGCCCATTGGCTGTGTGTGACCCAACCTTCAGTGGAGCAAAATTTGACAAACAATCCAAAAGGCCAAAGGTAAATTATTTTAGTAAGGAAAAAATTACATTTTCGTAAAGTAAAAAAACAAACATAGGTTTTGTAAACTACAATAGGGATTTAGAGGTCATGGTCATTTGACCCAAGATGATTCGAAACCATCGAGCTACGGAATGAATGTCACGGAGCCAGTTTCTGGTTCATTTGCCCCAATGGCTAGTGAAGATCACCTGTCAAGGAAGGGCCAGTCATAATGCATTGCCAGGAATGTTTGTCCACTAGGGATGAGGAATGAGAGGTGAAGAACAAGCTCCTGGATTTGAGGCTGAGGTTGAAAATAGTGCTGTAACCTCAGAGGTGGGGGACAAAGTGAGAACATCAGAAGGGAGAGTCTGAGGCTTAATTTACATCTAGCTACCTAGTCTCTGAATTTATTTTTAAAAAGAGAAAAACTTGTTAAATTCTGCAGGCTAAAGAAGAATGCACTTCCACTATTTCTCTGTGTGTTTACAATTCTCATGTTTCCACTCAAGGAAATGCACTGAGTAGGTGCAGTATTTAGTTAACAGACCTTCAATTCCTTACGAGGCCATGAAGTGGAGGACAAGTGGGTCCCCAGCCCCCAGGGCCTCCAGCAGCCTCTGCTCAAGTTCATCTGTCCTGAACTACATGACATGCTGGACCATCAGTGTGGCCTTCCCTCACAGGTGCTTAAATTTTAGACTTCAACCTAAAATGAAAAATGTTCTGGGAGTGATTCTGTAGGTTCTGTGATTGTACTAACAGGTATTGTCACAGGAAGCGTTGAGAGGCTCCTGAGGTGAATCAGTTCTGCTGGTTTGAACCTATACTGAAACACCTGGAATTGATGTAGCTCCCACTATGTCCTAGTCACCACCTTGTAGAAGTGACACTCCCACCCTCAAGAAAGAGCTGGTGCTGTTAGGGATAGGGACATAGCTGGAAACACCAGGAGGAAAGAAGACCCGGCATGAGCCCAGGGGGGCCAATCGATCAGACAGGATAAAAGTATGTGTCTGAGCAGAGACTCGAGGTCAGATTCCCTGAGAAAGAGAAACTGAGTTTAAAGAAAGTGGGAATCGAGTGAGCAGAGGTGTGGAAGGTGCGGCTGGGTCCACACATGGGCATTTAGGACACAGGGGAACCCCTGGGAGTGCAGCGAAAGACTGTGCTGCTTATCTGTTACTGCAAAACAAACTATCCGTAAACAAAGCAGCTTGAAAAACCCATCTTTCCCATTTTCTGTCTGGGGTTAGTTAGTGGTTTGTTCTTGGAAGTCTGTCCTATATATGGAATAATCTGTCTGCTTGACAGGGCTGGCATTCCAATGGGCTCACTCACATGGCTATCCTAGATGCTGGTCTGCTAGCCAGAGAACCCATGCTGCCCTTCTCTGTGGCTTGGGCTCCCCTCAGCAGGAGCACTGGCTCTGAGAGGAACAGCCCAAGACACAGTGCACCAGAACACCCAGCGAGGAACAGCAAGACTCTGTGCAACCTGCCTGAAACCCCAAAACCTCTGCAGCTGAATTGTGTTTGGAGAATGTCACCAGGGAGAACCCAGGTTCCGAGGAAGGCGGGCAAGTGTCTACCATGTGATGTCAACCAACTTCGACCAAGAACATTAGGCCAAGAAAAGCTTTATTTAGGGCTCATTTTTAAGAATTACAATCAGAGAGACACAGATTTGGTAAAAACTCAATTGTATTTCAAGACGGAAAAAATGAACAGAGTTTATTAAGACAGAAAAAAGGGGACTTCCAAAATGATTATACGAGTTCCTTTGGTAGAGCTGTGATGGGTGCTGGCAAGCAGACTTACACTATGCTACGCACGATTAATTGCTTAGGTTTCTTGCCAGGTAAAAACTTATTTTTAATAGCTGGTCCCAGGAATTTTCTCTGAATCTAGCCATTTGGTTTTGAAAAGTTTAGGTCTCCTGGGTACGTCCATTTTAGATTGCTCTCTAAACAACACCAACTGTATTTGCTGCTTTTCTCTCATACTTCCCCTTTTCATCACTTTTTTTTAGAAAGCACTTATAATTGACTATGAGGAAATATCAATGAAAATTTCAATCCCTCATTGAAAAAGGAACATTGATCCATCGTTGTGGGGAAAGTTTATTCCGCAGGTTATGTCCCATGAAGGAGAGAAAGCAGTCTCCTGAGTGTACAGCGGGAGAACTTACAGCCACATTACAACAACCAGGATGCTGATAGGAAGCAGAACTATGCACATACTCCTCAGATCAAAGTTCCTTGTAGAGGTGGTCTCATTGGCTTTATTTGTTGTAACATCTCTAGGCATTGGGCTACCATTATTCTGGTAGTAGCTGTTAGTCATTGTTCAATGAATCTGACACGACACCTAATTAAGGTAGCAAACAGTATAATCACAAAAACTAGTATGATTAATGCCTGTAATACAGAATGAAGCCAAGTCCCTATTCTTGCAGCCAGCCAGCAAAATCGATCTGTCCTACCTAACTTATAGGATAATGTTCTGTCTGTTCAAAGATTTAAATATTTTCTTTCAGGACCTCAGGCTTTTGTATCACTTCACCTGATTTGTTAACACAGAAACATCCGTCTCTCCCACAGAGCACAAGCGCTGCCTCGCTGTACTTTTTACAGTCCTGTGGTTTGTAGGACTATTTCAGCCAGACTGTCCATTATTTCTTGCTGTTCTTTAAGAGCAGTTGCAGTAAAATTCAATGGTTGTGCTACCAGAAGAGAAAACTTTCTGATAGAATTTTTTATTTCAGCTATGCCACACCAAGGAAAGAAAGCTCTAGTGAAGGCACATGCAAAGCCTCACTGATTTGTTGTGGGATTTGTGGTGGAGAGAGGAACCGCGCCCCAAGTCCGCATTCCTTTTGGTCCATTTTGGTTGCAGTCTATAGACAAAAGGCTTAGATTGGGGATAACGGCAATGGAAGGACCGGCTTTCTGGTTACAGCACCAAGTACTAACATGACAATACCACATGTGCCTCACCATCAGGTTGACAAAGGACATATATTCAGGTCCCACATAAAAAGAAACACCCAGCACCAAGAAGGGAGAGCACCTAATTAGGCTGCGATAACACTCAGATTTGGGTATCCTTTTTAAAATTTTTATTTATTTATTTATTTTTTGAGAGAGGGGAAGGGAAGGAGAAAAGGAGGAAGAGAAACATCGATAGGCTGCCTCTCACATGCCCCAACCAGGGACCAGGCCCACAACCCAGGCATGTGCCCTGACCAAGAATTAAACCTGCAACCCCTTGCCTTGCAGAATAATGCCCAACCAGCTGAGCCACACTGGTCAGGGCTGGGTATCTTTTTTAAGTGATCATCATGAATCCATGAGTCAGTCCATGGGTCAGCAGCACAAGGTTAGTAATACCTGGTTATGGCCATTTCCACTGAGGCTGAAGGGCATCCTTTGGAAATGGTGTTTCCAATAGACCAGGAGTGTCAACCTCATTTTCACCAGGGACCACATCAGTCTTGCAGTTGCCTTCAAAGGGCCAAACATAATTTTAGGACTGTATAAATGTAACTACTCCTTAACTAGGAGCAAGGAGCTTGGTGCTGCTGCCGGGTAGAAACAAGGTGCTGGGCTGGATAAAACAAGGTGGAGGGCTGGATTCGGCCTCCGGGCCTTGTGTTTGCCACCTGTGCAATAGACAATGTTTGGGTTCAGAGTCATGATGTAGACCTTTGTCTCCCAAAAGGCAATATAGAAAGATTTCTCTATGAGCTGTGAGATGGGCTGAATAACCTTTGTAATTTCTTCATAGTAGATCAGGAGGTTTTCTTTTAGAGGTGTAGGTTCATACCTTTTTTTATCTAATCTCATGGGTCTGCTGGTAATCATTTCTAAAAGAGACCATCTGTGTCTGCTGGAGGGCTAGATCTCAGGTTGAGCAATACCAAGCAAAGAGCCTTAGATTAAGGCAGATTAAAAGACTAGTTGAGTTTTGATTATCCTGTTGGTCTATTCTACAAGACCGGAGGACTGGGAATAATAAGCAAATGGAAAGGTTGCAAAATCAGCAGACCTTACACACAGATTGCACAATGTGTCTGGGAAAAGAAGTTGCCTGGTTGCTATGAAGCTCTGACAGGGTTCCTTAAGTGGGGAAGATCTTCTGTAGGAGTGTTTTACTTACAGCTGAGGCTGTGGTTCTGAGGCATGGGAATGCTTCCACCCAACGAGAAAACAAATTATTACTAAAACATACCCGTATTCTTAAGAGGGGCAACTGAATAACGTCCATTGGCCAGATCTCAAAGGCTCCTAAAGCAAGAGAAAACTCCCCCATGGAGGTATGAATGAGCTTTCCAGGGTTCTGCTTTGGGCAGATTTGTCATTTTTGGTATACCAGGGAAGCTATCTTTGGAGATGTCTTCTAGTGGGATTGTGTTCCCATAAAACCATCTTTTAAAAAAATTTTTGTTGTTATTCAATTACAGTTGTATGCCTTTTCTCCCCATCCCTCCACCCCACCCCAGCCGAACCAACCTCCCTCCCCCACCTCCACCTCCCCCTTGATTTTGTCCTTGTGTTCTTTATAGTAGTTCCTGTAATCCCCTCTCCCCACTGTCCTCTCCCCACTTCCCCCTGGCTATTGTTAGATTGTTCTTAACTTCAATGTCTCTGGTTATATTTTGTTTGCTTTTTTCTTCTGTTGATTATGTTCCAGTTAAAGGTGAGATCATATGGTTATTTGTCCCTCAAGGCCTGGCTTATTTCACTTAGCATAATGCTCTCCAGTTCCATCCATGCTGTTGCAAAGGGTATAAGCTCCTTCTTTCTCTCTGCTGCATAGAATTCCATTGTGTAAATGTACCATAGTTTTTGGATCCACTCATTCGCTGATGGGCACTTAGGTTGCTTCCAGTACTTGGCTATTGTAAATTGTGCTGCTATGAACATTGGGGTGCACAGGTTCTTTTGGATTGGTGTTTCAGGGTTCTTAGGGTATAATCCCAGCAGCGGAATTGCTGGGTCAAAGGGCAGTTCCATTTTTAGTTTTCTGAGGAAATTCCATAGTGTTTTCCACAGTGGCCTCACCAGTCGGCATTCCCACCAACAGTGCACTAGGATTCCCTTTTCTCTACATCCTCTCCAACATTTGTTTGTTGATTTGTTTATGTTGGCCACTCTGACTGGTGTGAGATGGGACCTCATTGTGGTTTTAATTTGCATCTCTCTGATGGCTAGTGATGCTGAGCATCTTTTCATATGTCTCTGGACCCTCTGTACGTCCTCCTTGGAGAAGTGTCTGTTCAAGCCCTTTGCCCATTTTTTAATTGGGTTGTTTGTCTTCCTGAAGTCGAGTCGTGTGAGTTCTTTATATATTTTGGAGATCAGGCCCTTGTCTGAGGTATCATTGGCAAATATGTTTTCCCATACTGTTGGTTCTCTTTTTATTTTAATGCTGTTTTCTTTAGCTGTGCAGAAGCTTTTTATTTTGATGAGGTCCCATTTGTTTATTCCTTCCTTTATGTCCCTTGCTTTAGGGGACGTGTCTGTGAGGATATTGCTGTGTGGAATGTCTGAGATTTTTCTGCCAATGTTTTCCTCTAGGACTTTTATGGTATTACAACTTAAATTTAAGTCTTTTATCCACCTTGAATTTATTTTTGTGTGTGGCGTAAATTGGCGATCTTGTTTCATTTTTTTGCACGTAGCTGTCCAGATCTCCCAACACCATTTGTTGAAGAGGCTGTTTTTGCTCCATTTTATGCTCCTGCCTCCTTTGTCAAATATTAATTGACCGTAAACACTTGGGTTTATTTCTGGGCTCTCTGTTCTGTTCCATTGGTCTATGAGCCTGTTTTTATGCCAGTACCAGGCTGTTCTGATTACAGTGGCCTTGTAATACAGTTCGATATCAGGTATTGTGATCCCTCCTGCTTTGTTCTTCTTTCTCAAAATTGCTGCAGCTATTCGGGGTCGTTTATGGTTCCATATGAATTTCTGAAATATTTGTTCTATATCTGTGAAATATGTCATAGGTACTTTAATAGGGATTGCATTGAATCTATAAATTGCTTTGGGTAGTATGGCCATTTTGATGATGTGAATTCTTCCAATCCATGAGCATGGTACATGCTTCCATTTGTTTGTGTCTTCCTTAATTTCTTTCTTCAGTGTTGTGGAGTTTTCTGAGTACAGGTCTTTTACCTCCTTGGTTAGGTTTATTCCTAGGTACTTTATTTTTCTTGTTGCTATATCAAATGGGATTTTTTCCCTGATTTCTGTTTCTGCAGTTTCATTGTTGGTAAACATGAATGCCTTTGATTTCTGAGTACTGACTTTGTATCCAGCTGTTTTGCCAAATTCATTAGGTCGAGTAGTTTTTTGGTGGAGTCTATAGGATTTTCCATGTACACTATCATGTCATCTGCAAACAGTGACAGTTTCATTTCCTCCTTTCCAATTTGGATGCCTTTTATTTCTTTTTCTTGTCTGATTCATGTGGCTAGGACTTCCAATAATATGTTGAATAGGAGTGGTGAGAGAGGGCATTCTTGTCTTGTTCCTGATCTTAGAGAGAAAATTCTAAGTTTTTGTCCATTGAGTATGCTCTTGGCTGTAGGTCTCTCATATATGGCCTTTATTATGTTGAGGAATGCTCCCTGAATTCCCACTTTGCTCCATAAAACCATCTTGTCAGTGTTCCAGTGAGTTAAGTAATCTACATATTGAAATACATGATGTTGGATACAATGAGGGAGAAGTGGCACATCATTTGTACCTACCCAAAAGTTTCTTTCGAAGTCAAATTTGAGCCTTGTTTCAAGAATTTTTTTCTTTCTATTTTATAGGACAGCTAAATGTGCTTCCATAATGTTATCTTTTAAATCTCCAATTACTTCAGCCAGTAGTACAGGTGCTTAATTAGGGTCTGAGATTGGTTTTGTTTTAATTTTTTAAAAACTTTTTCTATTGCTTTTAAAGAGAGAGAGGGAGGGGGAGAGACAGAGAATGAGTGTGAGAGAGAGAGAGGGAGAGAGAAAAATCAATCTGCCATTCGATCCATCTATGCAGTCATTGACCCTCGTATGTGTCCTGATTGGAGATCAAACCCACAACCTTGATATATCAAGATAATGCCCTAACCAACTGAGCTACTCATCAGGATGTGAGGTCTGACATTGTTTTAATGCTGCTAACTTAGCAGCAATACCAGCCAAATTATTACATTTAGTTTCCTTTTTGTTTGCCATTGAATATCCAGGGATTTTTATAATTGCTAAAAAAATTAGGTAATTGGATAGCCTCTAAGAGTTCTGAAACATTAAACTGTTGTTTATCTTTTGTCCAGAAGAAGTCAAGATTTCAGTTTTCAGAGCATATTAAAGTCATGGGCAGCCCCAAAGGGTAACCTGCTGTCAGTGTAAATGTTTGCATTTTACCTTTGGCCAAATCATGAGCTTAAAAGTGTGCATGGAGGTAAAAGACCTGTACTCAGAAAACTACACAAGGACACAAGGACAAAATCAAGGGGGAGGTGGAGGTGGGGGAGGGAGGTGGGTTCAGCTGGGGTGGGGTGGAGGGATGGGGAGAAAAGGCATACAACTGTAATTGAATAACAATAAAAATTTTTTTTAAAGTATGCATGGAGTTCTGAGTGTTGAACAGAAGTTGAGTAAGGCATTTGGCTGGCTCAGCTACCATTTGGAAAGACAACTGCATAGCCTACTAGGCAGTGGCCTGTTTCAACTTTTAGGTAAGAACCATCAGTAAACCAAACTCACTGAGCATTTTTAAGAGGTGTTTCTTATAAATTAATTTGAAGAGTTGTCAGTCAGTCTATTAATGTCCGACAATGATGAGGGGTTTTGTTGGAGGGCAGAGGAAGGAGAATAGCAGGGTTCAGAGCTGTTTCAGTGAGCCACAGCCACATTACATGAGGATGATGAAAGAACTCTGCTAGCACCGAGGCGCTGAGTATGATTAGGGTTGGGTAAGACTGGACTGAATGAGGCAAATAGAGTCAATGAAAGCTCATTATTGTTTCTTCTACATGCTGTAGTAATTTGGCAATGGCCACAATAGCTCTCATCCAGGGAGAGAGACCTTTGACCACCAAAGCTAATTGTTGACTCTAGTATCCAATGGGCCTATGTTGGCTCCAATGTTGTTGGATCAAGAAACCTAAGGAATTTCCTTCTATTATAGACAAAAAAGGAAAAGGGCCAACTGATAATTACAATGTCCTTCTCCTACAAACATAAGTAAGAATGACAGAGGTCACAGAACCCAGGGTCATATGTTTGAATACTGAGCAGAAATTCCCTAGCAAACCCAAAGGAGTCATTTTTGGGATTAGGAAAACTTACCAGTGATTGCACAGAGCTCAGCTTTAGTCCATAGTGTATAAGAAATAAGGGGTTGTTGTCCTGGGCCAGGTGAACTTTAAATGAGGGTAAGAGCAGGGGATGCCAATGAAGCCCTCAGTATAAAAACGGAGTTCAGTGAATGAAGGGTAAAGAGGGAGGGGAGGACAGGCAGGCCGCATAGGAGCAGAGGTGGCAGATAATGAAACGTCAGAAGAACATTTAGAAGTTGCCTTAAGTTTGGTAAGCCTCTGCGATAAGTCAGAGTTTGCTTTGGTTAATTTTCAATTTGTGTTTTAGAGGAAGGCAATTTTTGAGCCACTTATATTTTGGAGGCCTTAAAATGGCAATTAAAATATGCTTCCCATTCAGGTTGCTTAGTTTTGTGGGCTGTTTTTTCAATTGACTGAGCAGGTAGACTAATTTGGATATTTCAAAAGAGCCCCATGTAGGCCAGTTTAACTGTAAATAATTTCACATAATTATAGTCCAATGAGAGAAGGTTGCACAGACCTGTAATTTTCATGCATAAATACAGCAGGAGTTATACAAGGTTCAGCAGTCCTTCCCTTGTAAAGTGAACTTTTCACTTTTCAAACAGTAATTACTCACCACATGGGTATTTTAGGTCCCATAGACAAAAAGATGGCAACAGAGGACACCCGCATATGCCTGAACTTCAGCCAAGGTGGGAAGTTCAGGCCCAGGAGGAGTTACCACAAAGATCTGGGACCACTAGTGAAGAGAGAGGACAACAGACTCCTGTTGCTGTGTACTGGAATCTGCAGAAGGGCTAGAGGAGGAGGCAAGTCACTCTGGAACCCACTTCTCTGACACGGTGTAATGTCATTCAATTTTGACCAAGAACTGTAAGGCAAACAAAAGATTTATTTGGGGTATTTTTTAGAAATTTCAATTTAAGAGACACAGATTTGGGTAGATATCCAACTGTGTTGTGAGGGGGAGAGAAAAAGACAGATTTATAAAGACAGAAAAGGGGAGGGTGCTCCCAAAGGAATTACACTGCTTTGAAAGAGCCGTGATTGGTGTGGATCACCAGGCTTACACTGTGCTATATATGATTATTGTTAGACAAAAATTTATTTTTTCATAGAGATATCAGTGATTCAGAGCCAGTTTCAGGTATTGTATCAGGATGTTAACTGTTTGGTTTTAAAAGTTCAAATTTATACCCAGGGTGGTGAGTTAACTTAGCTTTCCAGAGGCCTACTGACTCCATCTAGATTGTTCTCTTGACGATATCACTACATTTTTCTGTTTTTCTTTTACAGAGGCAAGGCCACTTAGCAGAACAGCATGTGGCATGAAAGATATGGTTGTAGCCATTTTTAGAAAATGCAATCTGCCACATTCAGCCTCCCAAAATCCTTTGTGGCTGTTATCTCGACTCTCCATGACAGGCCAGCTCAGACTGCTATTCACAGATCCTGGAAGTTCAGCCACGACTAAGAAAATGCCTAGGTACTGACATGAGTGAAAGAGTGAGGCCTTTCTGATGTGTAAAAGATTAAACAGGTATTAGAAGCTTCTATAACTTTCAAAGACATTTACACTTATTTTAACTTGTAAAAAGTTAAACTGCATCTATCATAAAAAGCACTATAAAATGAGTCAATAGTATAAAATACATAAAGATAAAAACAAATTGAATTACAAGACTTATCTGTAGCATAAATTTACTACCAGTACTTTTCATATTCCACATATCTTCATAATTTCTACTGCATTTACATTTCAAAGGAGGCAGTGATTCAGAATATTATGAAGAGTAACCCAGGTCTATGGGTGTGTAATTATAATCTTGGGTATCTTATAGGAGAGGAAAAGGACTTAGAATAGTTAGGAAACTTTTTTCAAAGCACCATGTGTCTTCCTATCATTATCACCAAAGTAACATTACAAAACAGAAGTTATTAAATCCCTTCTTTTTCCAACATCCAATGATAGAAGAAGACATCAATTGTAATTAGGCCACATTTGAGTGTTTCCCTAAAAAATTAAAAGTGCTTTTATTTTTAAATTCATTTCTCTTTCAACTGATGTACAAGTCTACAAAAAATAAAACACTTCTGTATTTTAAATAAAAATATTAATAGTGATATATAGACATATAGATATAGATAGATATAGGTATAGATACATTCAACACTGAATTTCACAAATGTTCAGTTACCTCTTTTTGTAAATGAGCAAAAATGTAAAACTATTACAAAGAGTTATTCCATGGTCTCTTTCTCCCCAATATCTTATTAAAAATTTTACAGTTTACATACCTAAACTTTTTAAAAAACTCATTGTTTCAAAAATTATATTGGGCACAGTTAATGTGCTATTACTGTGCTGAGTTAGGGGATGCAAGTAAGATCACATTATCACAGTTCCTGCTTGTGAAGTTCACATTCGCGTGGCAGACCTAGCAAACTGAAGCCCGGCACTCATCTTTGTGCCACTGCAGCACTGGTGATGAGGCTCTCGCAGGGGAGTGGAGAGGACAATCAGAGCCAAGCACAGGGACTTGGTCTCCGTAAAAGCCAGGGAAGTCCCTGAGCAAAAGCCATTTAAGCAAATTTTAAAATTTCATGCTCGTCCTATCAGTAAGGGCAGTTTCTCTTTGTACCCCATTACTTCAGCTTTTTTGTAATGGACATTCACTATTTTAATAAGGTAATAGGTTCAGAAGTATATCATTTTTAAAATATATTTTATTGATTATGCTGTTACAGTTGTCCCATTTCTCCCTTTATTCCCCTCCACCCTCCCCCCCCCCACATTTAGCTACCCTTAGTTCATGTCTATGGGTCATACATATAAGTTATTTGGCTTCTCCATTTCCTATACTATTCTTAACCTCCCCCTCTCTATTTTGGACCTGCGATTTATGCTACTTATTCCCTGAACTTTTCCCCCATTCTCCCCACTCCTCCTCCCCGCTGATAAAGCTCCATGTGATCTCCATTTGTGATTCTCTTCCTATTCTAGTTGGTTGCTTAGTTTTTGTTTTTGTCTTTCAGGTTCAGTTGATGATAGTTGTGAGTTTGTTGTCATTTTACTGTTCATATTTTTTGATCTGTTTCTTAGATAAGTCCCTTTGACATTTCATATAATAAGGCCTTAGTGATGATGAACTTCTTTACCTTCACCATATCTGGGAAGCACTTTATCTGCCCTCTCATTCTAAATGATAGCTTTGCTGGATAGAGTAATCTTGGATGTAGATCTTTGCCTTTCATGACGTCAAATACTTCCTTCCAGCCTCTTCTTGCCTGCAAGGTTTCTTTTGAGAAATCAGCTGAGAGTCTTATGGGAACTCCTTTGTAGGTAACTGTCTGCTTTTCTCTTGCTACTTTTAAGATCTTCTCCTTATCTTGAATCTTGGGTAACGTAATGATGATGTGCCTTGGTGTGTGCTTCCTTGCGTCCAAATTCTTTGGGACTCTCTGAGCTTCCTGGACTTCCTAGAATTCTATTTCCTTTGCCAGATTGGGGAAGTTCTCCTTCATTATTTGTCCAAATAAGTTTTCAGTTTCTTGATCTTCCTCTTCGCCTTCTGGTACCCTTATGATTTGGATGTGAGAACATTTAAAGTTGCCTAGGAGGTTCCTAAGCCTCTCCTCATTTTTTTTGAATTCTTGTTTCTTCATTCTGTTCTGGTTGAATGTTTATTTCTTCCTTCTGCTCCAAACCATGGATTTGAGTCCTGGTTTCCTTCCTTCACTGTTGGTTTCCTGTACATTTCTCTTCACTTCACTTTGCATAGCCTTCATTTTTTCCTCCATTTTGTGACCATATTCAACCATTTCTGTGAGCATCCTGATCACCAGTATTTTGAACTGTGCATCTGATAGGTTGTCTATCTCTTCATTGCTTAGTTCTTGGAGCTAAGCTTATTTTTGGAGCTTTGATCTGTTCTTTCATTTGGACCATATTTTTTTGTTTGTTTGTTTCAGTGCAGCTGTTATGTTGTGAGGGGTGGAGCCTTAGGTATTCGCCAGGACAAGGCAACCCATGTTGCTGCTTTGTGGTGCTGTATGTCGGGGAGAGGTCTGGGAGGGAACAATGCCACTTGCTTGGCTCTCTGCCGGCTTTCATTCACTTCCTCTGCTACACACAAGCAAATTGGGCCCTTCTTGTGCTGTTTCCCAGGTGGGTGGGTTTGTGTACATTCTAGGACCCTGTGGGTCTCTCCAATGAACTCTCTTGTGAGGCTGTAGTTTCTCCCACAACCGCAACTCCCACAGGTTTGTATTGCTACAGGTTTTGAGGCTTTGTTTCTCCATGCTGGAACCCTGGGTTGTACAGTATATCTCACTCCCTAGTTGTTCCTCCCAGTTTATCCACATGCAAATATGGGACCACAAGGTCTGCTGGCCACTGCCTTGCCTGTTCTGGTCCTCCAGCTGCTGCCTTGCTGCTCATTCTCTTTGCCCTCACTGCCTATCTCCTCCCCTCCTACCAGTCTGGATTAATGTTTCTTCTTTAACTCCTTGGTTGTTGGACTTCCATACAATTTGATTTTCTGGCAGTTCTGGCTATTTCTTGTTTTTAAATTTGTTGTTGTTCTTCTTTTGGTTTTGCAAGGACGCAAAGTATATCTACCTATGCCTCCATCTTGGCCAGAAGTCCCAGAAGTATATCATTGAAAAAAATTTAAAAACTGGTAAATAAAAAGGAGGCAAGGTGGGAGAAACAGGCTGTCCTTACAATAAATAAAGGCAAGTCTTCAATTTGAGTGACATAATTATCCTGAGATTCACACTGACACTGCTTGCCCTGTCTGTTTATACAGCACATGCATAAGGAACTGTGACTGGCCTCTAGTGTCCTACATGAAAGTCTTAGCAACACTGTGGACTTTGATCAAGTTATGGGCTATTGGCTCAAAATCAGTGTCCACAGTGGAGAGAAATAGAAAGGAAACGTTGTTAAGAGCTTTAAAGACAGGTGCACATTGAAGAATAATAGCAAAGGACAATGTTCTAATAAGATTGTTGATGAAGATGTGGAGGAAGCAAAACCTTCGTATGGGGTTAAAAATATGTTCTTATTGCTATGTGTATGTTTTCCTGAATGAGTTGGAGCTTTCCTCAGCCACAAGGCTAATGCACTCACAATAGCAAAGAAGTTGTTAGAAAATGTGTCTCCCACTTGGGGTATACCTCCCAAACTCTCTAGTGGTAGGGGCCCCACATCACTGATGAAATCATATGAACCTTAATGGGCAGCCTTGCAGACTTCCTGGAATCGTGACTGATCCTGGCATCATCAGTCATCAGGCAAGGTAGAGGGAACAGATGAGAAAACTGGATTCAAGAGAACAAGTTGTATTACAGGGGACTAATGGACTGATGACAAGGGCTATAATTTTTTCATTTTTATTTGAAATATTGCTGATTTTAAAAATATTTCTATTTCCTGATATAAAAAACTTATTTTCTCTTAAACTACCTATGACTTAGAGTAATTTGTCAGATTATGCCTTTGTAAGCAATGTTGAAACATTTATATTTTTCTTGCTACCTGCTCCCTTCAGAAGTATACAGATTCTGAATGAGTATTATTATTTTCATGGCAATATAATTGTTTGCATAGGAGTATAAGTTTGATAGGAATATGTTCTTTTTGTAATAGGACACAATTGGAAATTGGTTTATTACCAAGACTTTGAGTGGAATGTGATGTTTGAGAGAGATATGCATAGACTCTCAAAAGTTTTAAGAAGTTAAGACTGACTTTGCAAGTAGATGAAAGCCGATCAGAAAACATGGCCTGGTACTGTATATGATTCACAGCAGTCTTTCCAGGTTAGAAATAAAGGTCATTTTTCTGGCACATAGCAAAAACAAACACAAACAAACAAACAAAAACCCTCAAGATATTTTGGGAAACTTCAAGAAAGACAGAAGTTCACCCAAATTGACAGGTATTACAAGCAAATACTGATAGCAACTATGTGGCTGGGCTTCTTAGCACTGAGAGACTAATTAGAGTTCCATGTGGTGATTTTTTATGAGATTCCAGCAAAGGAGATTTAACAGAAGCTTATGGTATCAATGACTGGGAGGTTGGGGCAAAATCCAAAACAGCCTGAGTTGTGTGGTTCTTGGTCTGGGGCACAGCCTCACATCCCCACTCCTTCCCTGAAGCTTGATCAGTACCCCCCCTTCACAGGAGATCCACTAGCCCCATCCTCTACACTCCTGGCAGCCCCTCCCTGCTGAGCTCTGTCTCCTCCCAGAAGAATCTGAGACAGATTGAGTTGTGTGGATGTAGGCCAGCAGCCATTTTTTTCCTCACACACCTGATGGGATCAGAGAACTCCCTTCACGTGGCCAAATCTTGCTCTGTTTGGGCCTGATGAACTCAGCTGGCCTCACCCTGACTACTCCCTGAGACCCTGTGCCCAACACCAAATTGTGCAAGCACCCAAAGGGCAACAGCTGTATGTAGTACACCTGGGGACATTTGCTGAGTACCTGTAGACCCAGCACTGAACTCGAGTTTAAATCTATATCAGTCTGGTGAACACTACTCACCCCTACCTGGTGACTCACTGAGAACCTAACTCATGCAACTTGAGTACTTCCAGAAGCTCTTTCAGTGACTGAGACTAATAGGCAACTGACAGGCAGAGGCAGGTGGCAGCACATCTCAAGTTGCCTTTGGACTTTTGCTGACCTGTGTCCAGTCCTGGTGCTGGTGAAATCCAGCCTTGTGGTGAAACTTGGTCCTCCCTACATGTAATCAGGCATAGCAGAGGCCACAACAAACTGCAGATTGCTTGTAGCTCCAAGCAGGTTGCCCATGGCCAGTTACAGGTAGTGTCTGACATTGGTCTGAACCAGAGTCTCTCCAAAGAGGCCCAAAGAAAAACCACCCAGTGGCCAGCTTCAGACAACATCAGAGTAGGATCCAATAAGCTTCATAAGCAGCATATCCAAAGGGAGATCTCGGCAGGCACCAGGCTTCACTGAGGCAAATTTCACTTCGGGTGGTCAGCACCCGCACAGCAGCTCACATGCTTTGGTTGGGGTTGAGCTTTACAGTCAGTCAGCCTGAGGGTTGATCCCTCCCACGAATGGGCCAATAACAATCAAGACTCAATTACGAAAGAAGTGCCCATATAGCACTCTCAAGGGACATTCCTAGACTCCAGCTCCAGTGATCAAAGAGACTGCACCACTGGACTCAACAGGACCCCTGCTACACAAAGCCACCTCACCAAGCCTTGGAGTCATATTAGATATAGAAACAAACATAAAGAGGCAGCCAGAATGTGGAGACAAAGAAACATGCCCCAAATGAAAGAACGGGAGAAATTCCCAGAAAAAGAGCTAAATGAAATGGAGAAGATGAAGAAGAAAAAGAAGGAAGAGGAAGAGAGGGAGGAGAAGGGAGAAGAAGAAGGAGGAGGAGGAGAAGAAAAAGAAGAACAGGAAGGAGAAGAAGGAGGAGGAAAAAGTAGGAGGAGGAATAAGATGAAGAAGAAGAAGAAAAAGGAGGAGGAGGAGGGAAAGTAGATGGAGGAGGAGGAGAATGAGAATGAAAACATAGTTGAAAGAATAAAATGGCAATTAGTACATACTATCAATAATCACTTTAAATATAAATGCCCCAGTCAAAAGACACAGGGTAGCTGAATTGATATGAAAACAAGACCTATATATATGCTGTCTACAAGAGATGCATCTCAAAAAAAAAAAAAAAAGATATACACAGACCACAACTAAGAGATGGAAAAAGATATTCCATGCAAATAGAAGGAAAGAAAACCTGGGGTAGCAATACTTGATATCTGGCCAAATAGACTTTAAAACAAAGGCTATAGTAAGAGACAAAGAAAAACACTACATATTGATAAAGGGAGCCATTCACCAAAAGTATATAACCCTTGTAAACTTTATGCATCCCGTGTAAAAGCACCTAAATACATAAAGCAAGTCTTGATGGACATGAATAGGGAGACTGATCATAATAGAAAATTTTAACATCAATTGACATTGATTGATAGACCTTTAAAACAGAAAATCACCAAGGAAATGGAAGCCTTAATTGACACACTGAGCATATATCCTCAGGTATATCTGATCTTCAGAGAATTTTACTCCAAAGCAGCAGAATATACATTCTTTTCAAGTGCACATGGAACATTTTCTAAACTAGTTCACAGGTTAGGACAAAAAACATCTCAATAAATTTAAGAAGATTTAAATCATATCAATCATCTTCTTTTACCATAATGTTATGAAATGCAAAGTGGATCACAAGAAAATAAACTTAAAAAATATGCAAAGACATGAAGGCTAAATAATAGGTTGCTAAACCAAATTGATTAACAATGAAATCAAGGAAGAAATTCAAAGATACCTTGGAACAAATGAAAATGAAAACACAACAACCCAAAATCTATGGGACACAGAAAAAGCATTTATAAGAAGGAAATTCATAGCATTGCAGGCCTACCCCAAGAAACAAGAAAAATCTCAAATAAAAGATCTAACTTTACACTTAAAGTTGCCATAAAAAGAAAAATCAACAAGTCCAAAGTGAGTAGAAAAAAATTAAATATCAAAGCAAAAATAAACAAAATAAAGTCTAAAAAAACAATACAAAAGATCGATGAAACCAAGAAGATCAATGACAGTTTTGTCCTACTTATGCAAATTACAGGCCAAATTTATTGAAACTAGACATGCATGAATTAGTGTTACCTTGGCTTTAGTAAAATTAGGGTGATTTTAGAGAGAAACACTGTTTCAATAGATACTACAATATAAAAATTTAGATATTAGATTCTGGTCTGGTTAGTTATCTTTAAAGTTTTTTTTTCACCTGAACTAGAATAGATCCTGAATTTTTCTAATGAAAGTGTTCGGCTGCAGCCTTCTGAAAAAGTGTTTCATTTTTTTCTCTCATTCTTTATCTTGTAATTATTGAGATCAAAAACAGTTTGTGGGGGTGGGGCAGTGAGTCTTGCTGCTACAGAAGATAACTAGATGATATAATGTAGGCTTTGGAAAAATCATCACAACAGGCTACCTGGTTGTAGCGAATGTTCCCTGGCAATCCAAGTGAGATCTGGGGAGGCCATTGAAGAAACACAGGGAGATGCCTGAGCTAGGCAAGCATCCCAGACTCCTTTATGAACAGCAAGAGCTGCACCAAAGATGAGTGAATGCACAGCAAGGCTGCTGTCATTCTGGGCCTTGGACTCCTCCTCGGGTTTGCATCCCTCAGACCAAAGTGCACACTCCCACCCAGGAAAGCCCTGACAGCAACCTCAGAATCACCTTCCACTGCATTTGGAATCCCCTAACCATGTATGAAAGCACTTTACCCAGGCTACTCCACCAGGAATACTTGTTGGTAACATAATCAATGGTCCTGCAGTAGAAGAGCACTGGGACTACTCTTGGTGTGAATTGGGTCAGCCCTAGAACTGGCAGCTCCATGGCGGGGATTTGTCAATGCTGAGGCCACTCTCAGAAACCTCCCCCAGGCCCTAGAAGATCTTACCACACCAAAACAGGAGAAGTCTTTCAAGGAAGTTATGGATCATTTGACACTGGCTAATTTAGTTCTAGACAACAGGCTAGCTCTTGACTCTCTCCTAGGTGAATAGGGTGGTGTCTATTCTGACATTAATAAGACCTGATGTACCTCTCTCAATAATTCAGGTCAGGTTGAGACCAGTATCCAAAAGATACATGAACAAGCCTCATGGCCACATAGGTACAATCAGAGAACAGATCATAATATCACCTGAGATACTATTAAGAGTACCCTTCCCACCCTCACCTGGTTTTAACCTTTCCATGGCCCCCTTGTGGCCCTGTTTTTCTACATATCTTTGGGCCGCGGTGTTTTCACCTACTTGTCAAGTTTGTATCCTCCACGTTGCAGTAGTTTCACATGAAGCTTATGGGCACACAAGGCTTCTAACCATTCCTTCCCAATGATCCATCAGAGGTTCCTGTAGGAGCAAGAGATTTCTACACCTCCCAGGATTAGGGTTACTTGCATCCCCTCTCTGCAGGAAATAAGTTCAGAAGAGAATTTCTGTCCCTAACCCTTCAGATTAAGAAGGATAAAATCTCTCAGAGGTGAATGAGGCAGGTTGAGCATGTTAAGTTCAGAAAACGAAGAACTCCAATTTGAACCTGCAGTGGCTGATACCAGAACACATAGGAAGCCTGGAAGTCAGAGAAATCTACTAGCACCTGCATGAAGAGCCGAGCTCCATATAAGCCAGAACCCCACAGCAGTTTGGGAAGCCGTATTCTTCATTAGTGTGTGCTCCCCTGATGCATGAAGCTCCCTCCCTTTCTCATATCCCACCTTGTTTTTAGTAAACCTCTTCCTTTGAATCTATTTCTTTTTCTATCTTGATTTCTATCTTGGGCCAGGGGTGGCTAGAATCCCCTCAGTGGTAGCCCTGGTGCCTGGCTCAATGTGGGGAAAGGAGCAGTTCTGCCTAAGAAAGTGGTTCTGATAACAGAAGAAAGAAGCAGAGGGAAGATGAGGGAAACATTTTTTAAAGTACTGTAAGAGTCTTTATACTTATGTTTTATGCAGGTATAAGCAGGGCACCTGTTCATAAAGTTACCAGGCCACCTGGGCTCTGCAACGTTAAAGCCACAGACAGCCTTCACTACAACCCAACGTAAGAGCTTAAGGAACGCTGAGCTTGCTGCCCCACCCTGGGAAGTGTGTGTGGGACGTTCCAGGAGATATTAAGTCTCTCCAGAGCCAAGAGCTCTGGTCAGGCTGAAACTGTCTGGCAAAGCCCCACAATAGATAATTGGCTTGACATTTTGTAGGAAGAAAGGAACCAAACCACAGCTCACCTCCCATAGCCACACTGAGACACAAAAGGTGCAGGTTTGAAGAGGCCAGAAGAAAATTCTATCATGAGACCCTTTTTCTTCGAGTTGCTGTGAAATGCACTTGGGCAACCTGTCCCTCATCCCCTCTGGGCTGTGGCTGCCCCTGGGTACAAAGTCCCAACTTGGGCTGCCCTGGGTGCACGAGGTCCCTTATAGACAAAAGCACCCCAGGGACCCAGAGCTTCTAAGGCGTGGGCTGGAGGGCATTTCTTCATGGGAGTTCTGATTGGTTCCAAATTCTGGGTCCCACACTTTCAAGAAGGAATCAGAACTCAGAGTAGGAATTGGTGGTCTTTTTGCAAGTAGAGGTTAACATTTATACCTACAGGACTCTCTGAGATCGTACAGCCACGTTCAGCTCCATCAATGTCCAGAGTCCACACATTCCTACTGACCCCTGATGGTGTGACCCCTGCAAAGTCACCCCACAGTGAAGAAGGCCCACACCTACCTTCATAAACAGCAACTAGATGCCAGCCAGGCTGTGAAACCAATGGTGAGTCAGGTGGTCTGAGCTCAAAGGCAGAAGCATTTCACTGAGAGCACAAAGATAGTTTCAGTTTTGCAAGACGAGAAACATTCTGGAGATGGATGGTGGTGTCGGCTGCACAATAATGCCCCTCACTGTGCAGCTCAGGAGGTTAAAGTGACAAATTTCATGTTATGTCTCTTTTACCACAATTTTTTAAAAGAAGAGAAAGAAGGAAGGAGGAAAAAGCTGGAACAAAAAACTGTCCAAGTAACAGTGGAGCTGGCAGAGTAATGCACACAACTACCACTGGGTTTATATCAGCCCCCAAAACAGGGATAGAAAGAAAGATAGATTGACTTTCAGAAGAAGTTGATATTTGTTATTTGGAAAAAAAAAAAGTTAAAGTGGCTATTACAAGAAGAAAAAGTAAGAATTTTCTTTGCTTTTTTCCTTTTTGTTTGCTGTTTAATTTTTGTTTGTTTCAGTTCAAATTTACATGCAAGATGGCGCCAGAGACTTTTCAGAACTAGGGATTCCTGAGGACTTAGACCAAACTGCTCTTGAGGAGGTACCGGTGCTGAGCACCTGTTACGGGCTCCAGCCCTGGGTTCACAACAGGGTCATGGAGCCAAGCAGACCTGTGCCTGCTCACTGAGGCTGCTCACTTCATTAAGTACCTGAGAAATTTGTTTTGGGGAGGAAGGTTATTTTCAGGGGTTGTAGTTGTACTTTGGGTCACAACCTGAGGGTGAGGTCAGACTATCATTACATGGAAAAGTCACAGATGAGAGGCCTGAGCCTCAAACCCTTTGGGCCCAGGATGAAGCAGCTTCTAGACACAGCCAAGACAGGGACAGTAGCGTCTGTCCCAGCCAAACACCCTAGCCAGAGGTTTGACAGGGAAGTGCCCTTGAAAGGGAATATCAAGGGGTAGTCAGCCCACTTCCGTGTGCACTCCTGGGAATGCCAGTGGCAGAGCTGGATTCATTAGCTAGATATGGGACAGAACAGAGAATGCTTCTGGAAATCCCCCCAGCAGCTGTCTGATTCACCCCTCTCCTGTGCCCCAGGCATGCCGGTTCCTGGAACAGGCTGCAGCCCTTTTCTGGGATGAGTCACATACCAGTACTGTAACTACATGCAGGTCCAGCTGCCTGCTACTGCAAAGGCCAGTACTCTAGAGGCAGGTGCTGATGTAAAGAAAAATGGTTTATTTTCAGGTGCTGGCCATCTGGAAGATGGGGGAACTCATGTCTTAAAGCCCGTCTACTGGATAGATGGGGGACTCGTGTCTCAAAGCCCATCTCTACCTCGTGGAGGCGAAGATTTTTACGAGGAGGGAGAGGGGAACAGAACAAAGAGATTAAGAAAGGGGGTTGAAAACCTCTATATGTAGATGAGCACAGTTCATCCTGATGAGGCAAGTGATGGTCTGGTGTGCGTCATTCTGGTTTAATCATCCTGGCTTCACATCATCCTGGCTCCATGGTTGAAGGTCAGCAAATGTCCTGGAGCTGGAATGCCTGAAGGTCATGTATCTCTTGAAGTTAGTTCCTAGAGTTTTTATATAAACATGCGGTTTATCTACAAGCTACATATAGTCAGAGTCAGCACTTACAATGTCAGAAAAATGGTGGGGTGCGCTACAATTTCCCACCATTACAATTTTCCACTGTCACAGTGCCCCATCCATCCTGCCCTGTTCTATATAATTCTATAGCATCTGCCAGGAAGCATGGTAGATGTCACTTCCTATTGCCTTCTCCAAAGACACACCTTGTATAGAGTTTTCCTTCATAAACTTTGTTAATTATTGCACTGGAGTGTCCTATCTCTTCCCTCAGACTCACCCTGCCCTCTGCTTACAGAGGTGGATTTTCAGTCTTGGGGTTTTTCCCTGGGTCTGTGTGTTCACACATCGTCCCACTGAAATCACGGAATTTTACAATGAAAAGAGACTTACAGCTGATTTGGTTTGACCACACTCCTTGGGGATTGAAAAAAATGAGTTTAAGAGATTTGGACAAAATTTTACCATTCACCTATTTATGATTCAGACTATCAGGCCATCTGAAAAAAACTGTGGATGGGGGGGCTTTTATTCTCCTCTGCTCAGTATTCATTCTGTAATGTAATATGTGATGTTGGAGAGGAAAATTTTTTTTACCCTTCTAAGTTCTTTGTCTGGTCTAAAAATCAGATTGGCATAAGACATATTAACAGGGGAAACACAAATTTAATTACTCATGGAAGCCTGTTACCCTAAAAATAACAGGCCAAAGTGAGAGGCAATAAGCATTTATTTGAAATTAAAAAAAGATGGTACTCAGGTAACACTGATTCAGGCAGACACCCAAACAGTATCTTTGTTAGGAGACCAAGGCAAGGAATATTCACAGCAGAGGGAAGAGGGCCAATCACATCAACAGAAGGAAGACATTTGTGTTGGAGCAATGAGCTAACATAGTGACACTGATTCTGAAGCAGGTTCTTAGTGTTCAGTCCGACCGCCATCAGTCCAGGATTCATGAGGTCTGCTTTCTTGTTGTCCTTGCAAACAGTTCTTTAGGTCAGTGTTGCTTCAGACCCAGTCCAGCGGTTGTTTCCACCAGTTTTAACATCCCAAAAGTTTCAGGAGTAAGCAAGGCAGTTCTGACTGCATTTTAAAATGGCTCTGTTTATTAATTTTTACAAGTCCTGGAAAAGTATGAGACCCAAGGGCCATTGTGTCCTTCAAGCTTAAATGCCAACCTAAGCTAAGGAATGAGACGGAGGCCTGGGGCTTCCAAGGGGAGACAGTAATTACAGAGCAACAAAAACACATGATTAAAAAGTTATCCCCAGTAATAGCTCTTTTTCTGGGCCAGCCTCCACAGCCCAACTAAATGCTTTTAGGTAGTTAAAGGACAGGTCAAAGATTTTTGGAATCTGTTGAGTCTTGATTATCTTCAGGTCAAAGTATCCTGTGTGCCATAGTGGTACATCCTGGGGGGTCTCGTTAGGCACTCTTTGCATGCATGTGTGTGTCACAAGTGTACATTTGCATGTGTGCATGTGGGCCTTTGTGCACACACGAATAAGTGTGTGTGTCCTGTGTGTACAAGCACATGTGTAACACATGTGTGTATGTATACATTGTGTGAGCATGTGGGACAGTATGTGCATGTGTGTGTGATGTGTGTTGTGAATAAATGTTATGTGATTGGTGTGTGTTTTATGTATAGGTCTGTGTTTGTGTGTGGTGTGTGTATTGTGCATGAGTGTGTGGAGTTTGTATTGAGTGTGTGTGTGTGCTTTATGAGGTGAGGGAGAGTCTCAGGCCATAAAGAGAATCTGTTCTTCTGGCCAAGAGCCTTGATCCTCACCCTCTCAGCCGTGAGCGCCCGGTGCCACAAGCAGGGTGACTAACAGCATCACGAGAATGTTCTCTCTGCGCACTGCCATGCCACCCCTCTGCCCCTGTGAGTCCCCATGGGTGCTGCAGAGCCTGCGGGTTGTGTCACACCCCGTGCCCATGGTACTCTCCCCGTCTCCCAAGGAGGGAAGGCAGTCCCCATAGAGGGAGGCCTGTGTGGCCTCCTCTAGGTCATGGACTCTGTGACCAGCACCCTCGTGGGGAGGAGGAGCCAGGCATCTACTGCTGAGCATCTGCTCCTGCCTCTGCAGGGGTCAGCAGAGCACAGCCAGGAACTTTCCCCATTATAAATAAAGCTGGGATACATTTTTCTGCAGTTTGAATTGGACCTGACACACTTACTTTTAGATTTTTCACCTGACAATTAAAATCCAAGGAGACAAGCTTTCCTTGCTGAGCAAAATGATTGCATTTGTGTTACTCTCTGTGAGGTTTTCTTTTTTCCCAGAAAACATTATTTTTATTAATTAACTGTTGACATACCTTATAAAATATGTTAACACATCTTTTGCTTTTAGAATGTTACCCTTTCAGTAAGAACAAAGAGAAAATTCAATCTTTTCACCATCATGGGAAACAAAAATCATTAGTTGCAGTTATTGATAGCTTATAAAATTTAATATTGGAAAACTGACTTTTGGTAATGCCATATACAAATTTAGGATTGATTTCATATCTGGGGAACTTGTGTCAAGTTGTATTTCTTTCATATATATATACACTGTTGGGGTTTCAGACGTGTGGCATTTTCTCACCTAGTGACTTATTTTAAAAGCTCGGTGAGTTGTCAACACTCACAGGCCAGTGTGTCGTGGTCAATGACCTGCTCCTTCCGGTGGGATGTCCGGAGGGTCTGTGCAGGCATCTCTCCTCTGAAAGGCAGCCTGACTGGTGTTCTGGTCTCTTCTCTGTGTGCGGCTCCCCTGCCATCTGGCCCCACACCCCCAGTTCTCCGACCTCCAAACGTCCTGCCCCTGAGAGCCAGCCTTCCAGCCAGGTTCCTTCACACCTTGGTTTTGGGAAACTACTGCAAGGTCTTATCAGTCAACAGGCCTTCAACAGTGAAGACCCCACTGAGGGCCTGTTCTGTACAGATACACTGAGCCCCAGGGCAAAACTGCAAAACCAGTTATTTTGCAGAATGTTCTAACTGGTGGACTTATTTGGTTGCTTTGTCCTGGTGACATCTAAGTTATCCCTCCATAAACTGGACAAAGGTGGACTAGGAGCTTAATTAGAGTCTCACTTACCATTTTGGCAAGAATGCTGTACTGAAAATAAAAAATAAAAATACATTTTCACTTCTCTCTGCTCCCAAAGCTGCACCCGGAAGCTGGTTGCCAATAAAGAGCAGCATTTTGTTTTTCTGGCTATAAGCCAGGGGAGCCCACTCCTTGGAATTTCATGGAATACAAAAATTAAAACACACACACACAGACTAAGACTTAGTTTTGCAAAGTAGAACACTTAGAAACAGTGGCAACTATCAAAGTCTCTTACCAGTTATCTCCCTCAAAATTTTTAAAAATATTATAATGCTAAAAGAATAAGATAAAATAAGAAAAATAGAAAAGTTTTAATATTACAATGATGCACATTTCTTTCAAATGGGTAATTTAACCTTAGAAAAAAATCACTCAGTGGCCCTTATTTTTCTCCATTTCAATAGAGTAATGACTAGTTGTCATGGGCTGTGAGGCTTTAAAGTTTATTGTTGTGTTTTCTCCTGAAGTTTGTGCTACTTGCTGTGTACAGAAGCTAGGAGAAAGCCCAACAGGCCCTTCTCGTGAGTATTTCAGGGCCACGTTGATTCCACCCTCTGAAAACTATACAACTCACCCACTGCTCCAAGGGTATGGCCACACTTTGGGAAGCACCGTAACTCTGGCTGCACTTGAAACAGGTCACAGGATGTCAGCAAGGAGGAAACCTGGAAGTCATGTACCATGTTTGGCCAGAGCATGACCCTGCCATGGAACCCAAGGTCAGCCGGTCTCTGCTCACACAGTCCCTGGATAGAGACTTGGAAAAGCAGATTTTAATGCATAAGTGCTCTGCCACCTGTCACCTGAATGTCCCATCCTTGTTCTGTCTTCCAGGTTACATAGAAATCTTCATACTCATCCACAATAGCTACCTAAATATTTTTAAAAAGGTTATTATGCTCCTTGCTAAATTTTAAAATCTTCTAAAGACATGATTAGTAAAAGACAAAATGATCTTGAATCAGGACATCTGGGTGCCACCCCAGCTTCACAGGAGCTTTTGGAATTTGGAAGGACATTTTGTCTCTATAACAAGCCTGGATTTTATTAAAAGCCCGGAGCTCAAATATCCCTTTTTCTCTTTGAACCTGAAGCCTGAATATTTGACCATTCGTTTCATTTCTTTAAAAATCCTAACACTCCCCAGAGCAGTGAGTACCCACCCTTGGCTGAATCAAGGGAGGGTTTCATATAAGAAAGTCAAGAAATAAACATTATTTTTTTTATTTTTTTATTTATTATTATTATTTTTTATTGTTATTCAATTACAGTTGTATGCCTTTTCTCCCCATCCCTCCACCCCACCCCAGGTGAACCCAGCTCCCTCCCCCCTCTCCACCCACCCCCTTGGTTTTGTCCATGTGTCCTTTATAGTAGTTCCTGTAATCCCCTCTACCCACTGTCCCCGCCCCCACCCCCCACCCCCGCCCTGGCTATTGTTAGATTGTTCTTAACTTCAATGTCTCTGGTTAAGAAATAAACATTATTATTCCAAAAATACTGCCCTCATCACATTGGAATGAAGGACCTGGGCGAAGAGGGGAATGAAAAGTTAGTCGAATGGGTGCAGGGTTGCAGTTGGAAACCATGAAAAGTTCTGGAGAGGGATGCTGGCGATGGCTGCACAACAGTGTAAATGGTTACAATGATTGAGTTTTGTTATTTATGCTACACCACACATATAAAAATTAAGCTTTTTCCCAGTCAGCTATTGACTATGGGAAGCTCTTTTATTGCCTCTTGGTAGAAGAACAATAATGAAGTTTGGAGCAATAGTTGGGGGTACTCTTAGAAGCACTGTGGTGACAGCCTGGGAGACTGGTAGAAGTTTAAGTGAGACACCAGCCTGGACTTACCACCTGCCCAAGTGGCCCCCAGTTGTGAGCTCTGAGCAAGCAGGTGTAGAGTGCTCTGGGAGTCCTCCATGCAGCAGTGTGTTACATGAGGAGCACGACTTGGCTCCCCCAGGGAGGCTGAGAGGTGCAGGGAGCACGGCCTGCTGAACCAGCCTAGGGCAGAGAGCCTCCAGCTGACGCCCAGAACTGTGAGAGACAGAGAACCATCCTTGCTGCAGGCAGAGTTCTGGTGCGCGCTGTCACACAGCCACAGAGGTAATTAGTATGGGCACGTGACAAGCCCAGAAAAAATGCACTGGCCTCATAGCTAGAAGTTATCTGACCTCCAGCTGTCAGCTTAATTTAGACAAGAGGGGAAACAGGGAAGATTTCAGTACCTCAGCATGGCAAGTTGTAACCAAGTATATAACTGTATCTAAATGTAATCTAAATAAATAAAAAGCCTAGGTATGATAACAGAATATCAATTTATGTGTGCGGAGGTAAGTAACCTGATGAATCTGAGTTTGATGACTTTCTATGAGCAGCTCAACATAAATAAATAAAGCATGAGTGAACACGCACGATGAAAACTGCAGGTTGGATTTCATTGGGACAGAATGGGATTCACTGGCTTCACGTTCTCAGTGCATTTCCCATTAGACAAGTTTGTTCAATGTTGGCATGAAGTCCTTAAAGCTGTCTTGTTGTTCACAGAAAGCAAAGTGATTTGCTAGGAGAGCTGCTGGGGGTGTGTCTTAAAACCACTCCCATTGCCTTCCCCTGTACCCTCAGTGAGTCCTGTCACTAAGTGCAAAGAAAAGCCTAGCACAGCAGAGACAGCCACAGTCACACTACCCCAGGAAGGTCATCAGAACAGCCACAAAGGTCATGAGAAAGATTCTGTTAAGAGAGAAAGAAGACTCTTGTTGCTACATCCTCTACCAGATGGCACTGTGAACATCTAGTACTCACTGGCACACAGGTACATGAGCCGTATTCGTTTGCAAGAACAGCAATTATGTTTGACACTGAGTTAGCAGCTGACATCTGTGCATCACACGCATGAAGGAGGACGACTGGAGAACTTTTCACCTTCACAAGGAGGACGTGTAAATGGTAAACAGGCCCGTGAAAAGTTGTTCGAGTTATTGCCATTAAGGAGATGCCAATTCAATCCAAGATGATACATTACTACACATCTATTACATTAGTTAAAATAAAAAATTGTGTCTACACAAAAGCCTGGTCAGAATGTAAAGAAACTGATTCACTCATCCAGGGCTGATGGGACAGTGAAATGGTACAACGATTCTGCAATATATCTTAGTCAATTATTTTTTAAGTTTTATTAAGAGATAATTAACATGTAATATTGCATCAATTCAAGGTGACAACACAATGATTTGATATATCTACATATTGCAAAATGCTCACCACAGTAACTTTAGTTAACATCCATCACCTCACCTAGTTACAATTTATTTTCTTGAGAGGAGAAGTTTTAAGACTTACTCTGTCAGCAGCTCTCAAGTATACAATGAAATATTGTTACCACAGTCACCACGCTGTTATATCCACAGAACCTCTAAGTGAAGTTTTCACCTTTTGACCACCTCCATCCATTTCCCTCACCACCCAGGCAGTTTTTATAAAAATCTAAGGATGCAAATACCCTAGGATCCAGGAATTACCCTGTTCTTTTTTTCCATCACTTCCTCCTCCTTGAAAGTGTTTTGGGTGCAGCTGATCAAACCTGTCTGCAGCACGAGACCTGGTCAATTATCTGCAACCTACTGTGGTCTATTTACCTCGAGCTCCTGTCTCAGTCGGGCCAAGTAGAGGCAATGTAATTGCAAGACTGTTTTCATAGACAACGGCCTTTCTTCTCCTTCTGAGGATGCCATTCACAGGAACATGTACGTCTGTAATTACCAGAAGTGAGGATAGTAAGCCTGAGAAATAAAATGCATGGGTGGAGGAAAGGACACCTGATGGAGGGAAATCACTCAGATTAATTACAGATCTACTAAGCTAGGAAGGAATCCAGTTGTGCTTCAAGAAAATCTACCCTGCTGCATAGCCAGAAGAACATAAACTATGATAAAGTTTACTGAGTTAGGTGTCTGCCACTTGAAATTGAAAGTGTTATTCTAACACATTAACCAGTACTTGGAAATAGGGTATTATATATAAATAAGAGTCCACAGGCTGTGAAACTGGCCCAGCTGTGACATGGTGGGTGGTGGCGGTGAGGACAGCTCTATCCTCACCAGCTAAGAACTTGGAAATACTTGTTACAGGGACTTCACCTGTCACCTGTTGTCCCTGGGGATATTGTAACACCCAACAGGGCTGGAATGTGGAAAACTGTGCAGAAATACTTTACAATGTAGTGATGTATTAGCTACTCCTTGTGGCTTTCAATAATATCCAGCAAATAAAAGAAACTTTTTTTAACAAAGAAACTTCTCTGCATGCTAGCCCATCTGGAAAGGGAAGAAAGGAAATAAAACCACATAAAAAAAAGACCCTTTCTCTGTATAAGTCATTAAAGATGTTTTAGATTCTGTTTATCTTTTTTTTAATTTTTATTGTTATTCAATTATAGTTGTATGCCTTTTCTCACCATCCCTCCACCCTCTCTCCCCCATCTCCACCCTCCCCCTTGATTTTGTCCATGTGTCCTTTATCCCCTCTCCTCACTGTCCCCTCCCCACTCACCGCTGACTATTGTTAGATTGTTCTTAACTTCAATGTCTCTGGTTATATTTTGTTTGCTTTTTTTCTTCTGTTGATTATGTTCCAGTTAAAGGTGAGATCATATAGTATTTGTCCCTCAACGCCTGGCTTATTTCACTTAGCATAATGCTCTCCAGTTCCATCCATGCTGTTCCAAAGGGTATAAGCTCCTTCTTTCTCTCTGCTGCATAGAATTCCATTGTGTAAATATACCATAGTTTTTGGATCCACTCATTTGCTGATGGGCACTTAGGTTGCTTCCAGTACTTGGCTATTGTAAATTGTAAGAACCTATGCACCCCAATGTTCATAGCAGCACAATTCACAATTCTGTTTATCTTTTAACTTGCAGATTTGAGATACTAAATTATTTGCCTCTGGCCAAATTGGGGTTGAGCCTTCAAGTGAAACAAGAATGAAATGAGCAGGAAGAAACAACAGCTTCCTCCCTCAGACTTTAAAACAATGTTACTTTTTTAATTTTTAATTTTTTAAAATAGCATTATGCTAAGTGAAATAAGCCATGGGGTGAAAGACAAATACCATATGATCTCACCTATTAATGGAAAATATTATTATTATTTTTTTTACCATTCAACCCCGTTCACCATTTTTTCCCATCACAATTTACTTTCCCTATCCACGAGCTTGAATTTTTCTTCTGTTTTTGGATTCCACGCGTAAGAGAGATCATACAGTATTTATCTTTCACTATCTGACTTATTTTACTTAGCATAATGCCCTTAAGGTCCATCCACATTGTCTCAGATGACCATATCTCATTTATTGATGGCAGAATAATATTCTATTGTGTATAAACCACAGTTTTTTCTTCATCTATCATAGATGAAAACTTATGTTGTTTTTACATCTTTGTTATTGTAAATAATATTGTAATAACATGCGAGTGTTTATATATTTTCAAGGTAGGTTTTTTGTTTCCTTTGGAATACCCAGAAGTAAATTTATCTTATGATAGTTCTATTTTTAAGTCTTTTAGGAATCTCCATACTGTTTTCCATAGTGGCTGCACCAATTTACATTCCCACCAATAGTGCCCAAGTATCCCTCGTCTTCACATCCCAACTGCATGCCTTATATGTAATTTTTAGATAATAGCCATTCTAATAGACATGAAGTGACATCTCATGGCTGTTTTGGTTTGATTTCTCTGATGATTAATGATGTTAAGCAATTTTTCATGTACCTGCTGGGCAATGTAATATTTTCTAGGAAAAATGTCTATTTGGGTGCTTTTTCCAGTTTTGAAACAGATGATGGTGATGATGATGATGATGATGATGATGATGATTTTCAGTTGTATGAGTTTTTCATGTATTTGGGATAGTAACTGTTTATCATACATGTGATTTGCAAATATTTTCTCTCATTTACTAGCTTGCCTTTTCATTTGTTGATGGTTTCTTCTCTATGCAGAAGCTTTTGGTTTGATATAGTCCTACTTGTTTATTTTTAATTTTGTTGTTCTGGCTTTTGATGTCAATTTCAAAATAAAAAATATCTTGCCAAGATCTGTGTCAAGAAACTTACTGCCTGTGTTTTCTTGTAGAATTTGTATGGCTTTAGGTCCTAGTTCAAGTCTTTAATCCTTTTTTTGTCAGTTTTGTGTGCATGGTGTTGGACAGTGGTCCTGTTTCATGCTTTTGAATGTGGCCGTCCAGTTTGCCCAACACCATGTAGTGAAGAGACTGTCTTTTCCCTATATTATGTGCTTAGTTCCTTTGTTGTAAACTCATTGACCAGATATGTGTGGGTTTCTTCTGGGCTCTCTATTCTGTTTCACTGATCTGTGTGTCTGTTTTTGTGCCAGAACCATGCTGTTTTGATAGTTACAGCTTTGTAAAATAGTTTGAAATCTGGGTGGGTCTCAGAAACTGGGGAAATAGTTAATTAATTAATTAATTAAAACATTTGTTAAAATAAAAAGTGCTGAATAACAAAAATGAACACAGAGTAACATGCTAGTGTCTCCAACATAGCCCATTCTTTCTTAATATCAGGGATAAGTATTACTGTTTGCTGTGTATTTTCTAGGTTTTTCTCTCTATAGAAGCTTATGTCTACTTTCAAAATACATAGATCCCATCATTCTATTTTATTTGGCTTTCCATGGGGTCATACCATGCACATTTTTCTCAAAATTTTTTTGACTCAGCTGCGAATGCTGGGCACCTTGCCGTGTTTGTACACGTCACCATAATTCACTTTTCTTAATTAGTAACATTTAGGGTTTTTCGAACCCTTAACTATCACAAAGAGTACTACAATAGAAACCTTCAATTATGTGAAGTATGTACATTCAAAAAATGATGAACATTGCCCTGACCAGTGTGGCTCAGCTGGTTGAGCGTGGTCCTGCATAGCTAAAGGTGACTGGTTCGATTCCTCTTCAGGGCCTGAGAGGAACGAGAGGCAACTGATTGATATTTCTCTCTCACATCAATGTTTCTCTCCCTCCCATCCCCTCTTTCCAAAAATAAATAAATAATAATAAATCGTTCTTAGATGATGAACAATTCTCAGTATCTGTATCAAAAACTGCATCAAGTTACAAAAGCGAACAAGAGAACCCATTTCTTCACACTTTCACCAATACTAAATATCTTCAATGTTTTATAATTACTCAAAACTGAGAGGTTTAAAATAGAAAGATATGGCATTTTCATTTTCATTTTCTAGATTATGATAAGTGAGCCTGTCCCAGTATTTTATCATCTTTAGCTCACACTCTGAGAACAAGTCAGGCCATGAGATGAAATCTATGGCAGGGGCCAACCTTCTCTTTAATTCCTTGACTCAGTGCTTTCATCACATGGGAGGAGCAAAAGAGATGAGACACGGATGTCATCTAAGATTGAGGTTGCAGATTGCCATGCTTTGGAGGACCAAGCAGGGAATTGCCAATGAGAGTGGAAGGGGAAGCAGTAGGGAGTGGTGAGGATTTGGAAATGGGGTATGCTGACCTTACTTAGGACAGGATTCTCATTTGTAAGAGTGCTAATGATTGTAGGTACTGAATTTCACTCGTCCGAGACAGTGCAACTTTGACCTAAAATAATAAAGAGCTGATTGCCAAAGAAATACATCTAAGTACCAGATGTATGGTCTCTAAAAAAAAATATCACATGTTAAAAATTATATATATACATTTTCTTATTTGATACAAAGAGATTATTATTAAGGCAGAAAAGCCTGAATCAACAGGCACATTTGCTCCATGATGGTTGGTCCTTTATTTAATGTACTTCAGGACGTCTCATTTTCCTAATAAAATCTGGAGAAGAGGAGACTGCATACTTTTCAAGGTTCCCTCTATCCAGAGAAAGGGATGGCTACAGGGAAACCTCACCACCTGTGAACCCAAAATGAGAAACTCCCAAGATTGTTAGGTCCATGGGGAAGGAAAGAAGCACCAGTCTACAAGTCATCCAAAGGGAACATTTGATTCACACCGGTTGTTCCACTGGATGTAAGCTCCCCAGCACAGGGACTGTATCAGAGTTAGTTCGTCAGTGATTCCTCAGCACAGGACCTGCTATAAAGGGGCCCAGGAAGGATCTGTAGAAAGAATGAGTGGCATCACATCATTTCCCGAATCAGGCCCTTGTGCTGTCCTTTCCCTCTGTCCTTGCCCTCATCACTCCAACAGCTTGCACAGTGCCCCCAGAGGATCAGAGTGGAGGTCATTTGCATAGGAAGAAACAGAGACAAACCCAGTTCCACAGATCTGGGTGAAGGGCTGGTGGGAAGGGCAAGGCCCCATCATTGGGGTCACTCTGGACTCAGACCTGGCACTCTAGGCCAGGGCTGCGTGAATTAGACCCTTTGTCTCACACCCACTGCTTTTCCTCTAAAGGAATTGGAAGCATATTGTACAATTCCATCACCCTTCTTAGTTCATTCAAATCCATTTCTAGGTCCAAGACAATCAATCCCTGGAGGAGAGATCCTAGGACACTAGGTGAGACATGGAAGAAATCTGGCAGAGGACCACCTTGTATCAGGAGGATGCAGCTCCCATGGGTTTATGTTTTCCCTCAATCAAGTTAAGCCCTCTCTAGTGCCTTACAGTGGGGCTCTGGATGAATGGTAAGTGCCATACACATGAACAGTGCCAGGGTCTCAGTGGCAACAGTAGTCCCTGCAATGTTAGTGTGACTTGGTATGAAGTGTCATTTAATCAAAGACGTCCAATTTCAAGTGAGAAACTTTGGAGATGGCTGGTTCTATCACTACAGTTGTGACCTCCATTTTCAACAAAACTTTATGAGATTATTGGCATTAAGCATAGTTATATTGCATGAAAACTAAGGCTCGAAGAGGGTACATTATTGGCTTGAAGTTTGTGCTTACCAAAGATGATTCTGGACTTACTTACATTTCAAAGCCAGTGCAATTGTGTGTTAAAACCGTGAAATCAGGGAGTTCAAAAATTGTTGTTTCAATTGGTTTGTCATTTTCCAATGGCTGTATTAATGCAGACATGGCGGTATCATAGAAAAGTTTTTAAACATAAGCTTTGGGATATTCTGTAATTTTGGTTATCACAGTTTACTCTTTTGGGGTAAACATGATTATATATCAATGCTCTTCTCCAGCTCAATTAAAATAATAAAAAAGAAGAGTAAGCATAAATGAATTTCACTGTTTCTTCAAACCAAAAGGTAAACCAAGAAGTAAAACAGAAATGACAGTTCCCACAAGTTCCCATTTCCTCTCCTTTCATCAATTGAGTAAAACAATCTAACTCTTTATGCTGAGGTGCAAACTCTCCATTACGCTTACTGAAAGGCTTTGGGTCTTTTGGGTGCAACATCTCTGTCTTCACTGCACTCAGTTGGGGCAAATGCAACAATATTTTACCAACTGATTTCATCTGATTTTTATGCTGATACTCTTAGATATTAGCAGGTGAGACATCTGGTTAAGACCAGCCTTTGCGCTATACTTTTTTAAAATATTTCTCCACAAACTGTTTCTCTTTCCCCTGGATTGTCCTGAAGGTCTACCTTGGGGAAGGAGCAGACAGTTGCTGGTCAGTCTACCAGGCTCCAGCCACGCTGTGAGACCTCATAGAATATTCAATGATTTCAATCAATCCTTCTCTCTGTGTTCTTTATATTGACATAAATGCACGTATCAGAAAATTCACCTTATGAAAATATACAATCCCCTGGTTCTAGTTTATTCACAAAAGTGAGATGATGGTTGCCAGTGACTAGGGGAGAAGCAAAAGAATGACTATTATTTAATGGGTGCACATTTTCAGTTTGGCAAGATGAGAAAAATTCTGGAGGCCTATGATTGTGATGGGTGCAGAAAATGCGAGTGTACTTAATGCCACTAAATTGTACATTGAAAATGGGTATAACTGTAACATTTATGTTATATTGATTGTACCACAATTTAAAAAAAAAACACAACCAATGGAGAAAGTGCCACTGACAAAGTGGAGGAAAAATATTTACTAATCATATATCTCATAAATGTGTAATGGCCAGAATATATAAAAAACTCGTAAAACTCAACAATAAAAACAAATAACCCAATTTTAAAACAAGCAAACAATTTGAATGGATTTTTCCTCTAAGAATATGTGCACATAGGCAAGAAGCACATGAAAAGATGTTCAACGTCATCGTTCGTTAGGTAAACGCAAACCTGATCCACAGTGAGGTGTCACTTTTACCTGCTGACAGGAGACGATTAGAAGTGGACAATAAGATGTATTAGAGAGCACGTGCAGAAGTCACAACCCTCACATGGTGCTGAGGAGAAAGTCAGCAAATGGCATAGCCACTGTGGAAAGCAGTGTGTTATTTCCATATACCAATTGGTATGATGTACATACTCTAAGAAATGAAAACATTCCTTCACACACACACAAAATTCTACACAGATCTTCATAGCGGCATCATCCATAATGGCCAAAAAAGTGAAAGCAACACAAATGTCATCAGTTAATGAATGGAAAAAAACATAAAGCATTCATGCTTTGACATAGTACTCAGCCGTGAGGAGGAATGAAGTACCGATGAATGCTGTAATAGGAGTAGACCTTGAGGACATCATGCTAAGTGACAGAAGCCAGACACAAAAGGACATGTATCTTATGGTTCCATTTCTATGAAATGTCAGAATAGGCAAATCTGTAGAGACAGAAAGTGGGTTATGGAAATGGGGGTAAGAGGAAGTTGGCACTAACTGTGACTAGTAAGTACGACATTTCTATGGGGGTGTTGGAAATATTCTAGAATTAGACAGTGGTAGTAATTGCATAATATAGTGAATATACTACAAATCACCAAATATTCCCCTAAAGATAGTGGATTGTATGTAATGAGATGTATATTTCAATAAAAATAATGCTGTATATATCTCCAAGAAATGGAAGGTAATGGTAAACCTGTCCCTGCGCCATGATGGCAGGTGGTCAGGACAGATACGCCCTTCACACTGTTCAGAGTCGACTTGCACATGGATGTGCCAGGGGCCTGTTACACAGGACAGGCCTCTCCCTCTGTGGGTCTCTGGTGCTCCTGGAAATGGCGGTATTATTAGAGAGTGTTCCTGTGATGATGACAGTGATGATGGTGATGGTGGTGGTGGTGGTGGTGGTGATAATAACGATGATGGTGATGACACTAATAGCTAATAACCAGAGGGGTACCCTCTAGGTAAAAAAAGACAGAATTTACTTATTAAAAACTGTATTTATTCTTACATGTTTAAACCAGTCACCTTCAAAGCCCTCTCCATTTGATGCCATACACCTATTGAGACATTTTTCCTGCAGCTCAAAACAATTTCTGAACTTGTCGATTTTGATGACTTTTGGTGCTTCTGCCATCTTCTGTTTCACCTCTTCCACATCAGCAAACGTTTTCTCTCTTTTTTCATCTGGGAAAAAAAAAAAAAACAGTTGTTCTGGGTGAGATCAGATGAACAGGGAGGTTGGGGAACAGGGGTCATGCTGTTTTTGGTCAAAAATGCTGAACATGCAGTGTGGTGTGAGCAGGTGCACTGGTAAATCACCCCTCATGAAACGGGCAAGTGTGGTGAAAGAGTCTTCAGAAAAATTCACTGAAACTAAACACAGCCTGTCACAGCAACGCCACCTGGTACACTGATATGGATGGGTTCCTAGAACACTCACCTAGCAGGGAAAGCCTCTACAGAAAGGGGCCTGCCCTTTAGAAGATAACTCCGGCTATGGGGGGCCCCCTTAGTAACAGGTGCCAGGCACTGTTCTGGGCCTGCTACACAAGCTCCTTCACGTGCTCCTCCCAACAACCTTATGACTGCAGGTCGCAGACTTGAGCACGCATTAGAATCGGCTGAAAGGCTTGCAAAACAGATTTCAGATTCCCCAGTTTATGTTTCAGTGGGTCTGGTATGGGCTTTCTGAACTGGCCTTTCTAACAAGTTCCCAAGGAATGCTGCTGCAGCTGGTCATGGGGCCCACACTGAGAGCCAGCGCCCTAGGAGATGAGGACTATCACATGATCCACAGAGAGTTCCTGATATGACACTGTTCTCAAAGGTGATCACATAGTTACCTGAAGGCAGGTTGATGACTTTTGCCCAGTTTTTTAGGAAAGAGGCAGGATTCGCTCTCCTGGAGTAGACACTTGTCTGTATACAGATTTTCCTTCTTTAAGCTTCTGCTGAAACTACCCCTGAGGACTTCCAGAATGCCTTATTCACAGTTATAATGTTGTACTCCACACAACGTTGCTTCTGTTCAAGGACCTCGGTTCCCAGCAGATGAAGTGCAGCATTGTTCTTATGCTCATGGATTCGCTGGTCTTACTAGTAGCCCTGCAATTTAAAGCAAGTGGTTTGATAGAATGGTGACATGTCCTTTGGCAGAGTCAGTTTCCATGCCAGTTAGGTGGCGATACCTAGCAGAGCTAAGGGAAGGTTCTCCAGGAGGCTGTATAGGGTCCAAACCAGTGACTGCCGTCTGTTGCTGTTTCTCTGACAGCCAAGATTCGAAGGCCCCAAAATAGAGAGGTCGAAATAGTTATCACCGTTCACTGTTACTAGTAATCACCTACTAGTAAAACTTCTGCTTCTTGTGTGAACAACTTTATACTCTGCTGATAGAGAAGTTTTAGGTTCACAAAGATGAATGATTCCACCAGGAGACACATCAGTGATTCCACTGAAGTGTAAATTAAGATTTAAGATTACCTCCTGGCCATTTTAGGTTTCTCATGTCTCTGAGTCAACAGGCAAAGAAGGGGTCACACAGTCTAACTGGGGCAATTGATCCTAATCACCGCGGGGAAATTACTGCTGCTCCATGATGGAGGTTAGGGAGAGTAGGTCTGAAATACAATGTCCTCTGAATAAGGTCAATGTGAATAACAACAACCCCATTCAGGAAGGACAGTAATGCCCTAGAAACTTCGAGATTAATAGTTAGGGTGCTTGCTGAAGGCAATGGGAGTACTCAATGGGTAATAAAATAATGTGCCATAATTTTTGTACCATAAGATGCACCTAGGTTTTAGAGGAGGAAAATAGGGAAAAAAATTTTCAAGCAAAAATGTGGGAAAATATTTAATACCATAAATAACACCTGTTGGGAACCGCCCTGCCTTGTTTCAGAGGCTGTAACCCCCCATGGTTAAGGTTGAGTCAGAATTGGGACCATAAGCCACTAAGGAGACAAAGCTTGTCTCCCTGGCAGGTGTACCACCTCTGCCCACTTCACCCTGCTTGGCCCGGAGCTTGGCTAGTTAGCCAATGACGGGTAAGAATCCTCAAGGGAGGATCAACCTAAGACAGGCATGGTCACTGAAGAGGCCCGCAGGGAAGGACTCGGGGGGCTGTGGAAAAAGGGGGTGATGGACCCTCGCCCCTCGGCTTTGAAATAGCCTGAGTCCTCATTCTGTCTGCAAGAAGTCTCCTAATCTCTTGGCTGCCTTACTTCCCTTGCCTGACTTAAGCCTGAAGCAATAACAGAGGGCAGTGCAGTCCTGTGCTGGGAGGGGCGAATTCCCTGGGGAATCAGGCCTAACAAAAATACATACATTCCTGTGAAACCTACTTAATTTGTACCCTCAGTTTAAAAGATAAGGGTCCAGACCTGAGATGAGTCTGGCACCTAAAGTTTTATGGCCCTCTAACTAATTGACTCTAACTCAGAATAAGCCCTCAAAGTTCTCTGTAAATCTTGTATTGTTTAACCCCTACTGGCTGACAATGATTGATGAGCTTTATCTGTATTCCTATGCGAATGAACCTAATAAAAGCCCCTGGAGAGATGGGCTCTGGGCCCTTCTCCTTTGAGAGAAACGGCCACCTTTCCTCCCCAAGCAGATCATGTCTTGGTAGTCTTTTTCTTCATCCGTGGCGGACCGGGGGGCTGCATTAAAGCCCCCCGACAAAAACCCTCCCCCCCAGGGAGCCAGGTAAGCTACATTTGGACTATAAGACACACCCCGACTTTCCTCCCAAATTTGGGGGGTGCATCTTATAGTCCAAAATATAGAGTAAAAATAATTACCAGCAAAGTGTGACCACGTGACCAGTTAGAGAAACGAGGATTGTAATTATGAACATTCTCTCCCTTTTTGCTATGATTGCATCTGTGTACATAAGACATCTTTTTTCCCTCTCTTATTTAAATGTCATGTAACATAAGATGCATTGATTTTATGTCATAGTATTGAAGAATTCTTGATTTCACATCATATTACTGAAATCAGGAGATATCAAGTAGAAGTGAAAATATCATTTTTATCTCTTTTTTTCATTGCATTGGGATAGTCGAATCATGTTGTGAAGAATTATGACCTTGTTATTGTTTCATTTTGAGGTTAAGTATGGTTTAAAGAGACGTATATAGGTGCCAACTTCGTGGAGTGGGACTTATGATGGTTAGTGTTATGGGTCGACTTGACTGGCCCATGAGTACCCAGGCATCTGGTGAAACATACTGTGTCTGTGAGGGAGCTTTGGGTTGAGTTAGCATTTGGATCTGTACCCTGAGTAAAGCCCAGGCCCTCCCTAATGTGGGCCCCCCTCCTCCAGGTGGTTAGAGGCTGACTAGAACAAAAGGCTGACCCTCTTGAGAGTGAGGGAGCCCCCTTCTGCCTGACCGCCTGACTGCCTTCCTGCTGGAACATCGGTCGTTCCTGCCTGTGGACTCGCACTGCTGCACTGGCCCCGGCTGGGCCTGACCTCTGTCAGCTTTTAGACTGGGCCATACTTTAGACCCTCCTGGGTCTCCAACTTACTAAATGCCGACTTGGGGACTTCTCAGCTCCCATATTCACTTAATCCAACTTCTTGAAATAAATCTTTTAAAATATATATACATTCTGTTGGTTCTATTTCTTCAAAGAACCCTGAGTAATGAAAGCTTCTCAAAATCTATTCATGAAAGCAAGGATCTGTGACATGTGATTAGGAGCCCTGCCCTGGAGGGTTTTTTTCCTGCTCACAAGGCACAGAATATACAGGACAAATCTGGTGTCAGGTCTTCAAAGGCTCAGTACTGTTGGCTTCTTATCTGATTCAGCTGCATAGCACTCGCACACTTTCCATTTCACCCTCTTGCCTCACACTCCAGGCAGCTCCTGCCCCAGGACACACGTGGTGGGTCAGGGTTGCATGACCTCACGCACCTTGTGCTCAGCTGTGGTAGGAAGATGCCTGTGATGTTGCAAACCTGCAAGACTGACAGGCTTCAGGGACAATTATAATGTGCTGCTGCCATTGCAGCTCCTCTTGTCTGCCCCGTGGATTGCCCCCAGGCCCCTCAGGTGGCTGCCGTCTTCACCTCAAGGGTTGCGAAGGGGCAGGGTCTTGTGCAAGAGGCACAGGACGATGAGGCCGTCTTCACATGACTCCAATAGCCACCTGTAGCTGTGGAATTATTGCTTGAAAACCTGATTGCTGGACTACAGCACTGGGGTTTTAAGACTAAATAACTAATGTTACATTTGTGTTCAGAAAACAGTTATGTGATTGGAACATGAGGGAGAAATACCAGAAGGTAATATTTTTCAGACTGTTAAGAATTGTTCTTCATTAAACCTGTATACACAATAAAACAGAGGTAAGTTATTAAAACAGGAAGGAGAGTTGCTTCCTATTTTTGTACTGATTTGCAGATGGTAACTCATGGAAAAGAGTAAAATGCCCCATGATTTTATTTTTTATAAGTTCATTACCCACTAGAGATCTATTGCAGATGACATTTACCTATTCTTTAATAATAAAGACAGAAGCAACTTCTAGTACAATGAATTCACCGCCACCATAGAGAACTCCCCATAACAACGTGAATCTGTAAGTTCGCAGCTAATACGTACGGTGTTGGCTGAGATGGGTAAAGGGGGGAAATCCGCACTCTGTCTGAGCACGCACAAATTGCCTCCACACTTTTGAAGAAAAATTTAACAACGTGGCCAAAAAGTTTTAACGGGCATAGTAAGCTATGGAGTAAGTTTTGAATAATCTGAAAGCACATCCACATATATGTGCAAAAATATTTAGAAATACTGTTGAAATTTAAAATAAAAAATTATCTGACAACAGGCAAATGTGCATCAATACATGATCAAATTTATACAGACATTTAAAAAATGCCACAATCCCGTAAGTACTTACATACATGATGAACTTGATATGTGAAAATAATTGACATCCGAATGATATCTGATACACATAGAAGAGATCACACAGTTTAATTTGTTATTCCCTTAGGAAATGAAATTTCCCACAAAGAAAGCTGAAAAATATTGTACCCGAGTGTTTATCTCGGACTCCCAACAATTTCTCTGCTAATCCAAACAAAGGTTTGGTGTCTGGTATCACGTCAACTGCCTTCAACTTCTGAGTTGTGAGGGGAAGACCTGCCATCCTCCCTCCTCAGGCAAAACAACCCTTCTCTTTGGGCCTCGTCTGAAAACGGGAGCCCTAAGAAAAGCATCTTGTGTCCACCCCGCTCACAGAGACTTGCCTCCATGTGTCAATCCAGGACCCTGCTGTTAGCCACGCGCACCAGCGCTTCACAGTCTATTCCCGCTGCTGCAACACAGCGCCATAGTCTCAGGGGCTCCTAACGGCAGAAATGTATTTCTCTTTGTTCTGAAGGCTGCAAATCCAAGATCAAATCACGGTAAGTTTAGAGTCTCACAAAGACACACTTCCTGGCTCCTGAATGGCATCTTTTGTCCCCGTCCTCATGGGGAAAAGCAGGGAAGGCAGTCTCTTAGATCTCTTTCACAGGGCACTAATCTCTTTTGTAAGGTGTCCCCCCGCCTCCCCTGACCTAATCACCTCCCCAAACTCACCTAATCTCTTTTGTAAGGTGTCCCCCCCCTCCCCTGACCTAATCACCTCCCCAAACTCACCTCCTGATAACATGGCCTGGGGCATTAGGATTTCAATATAAAACTGGGGGCCAGAGGACACAGATGTTTATTTACTCTCTAGCAAACTCACAGTGTTCCTTTGCTTTTCATCCATCCCAATGCAGCATAAGTCTCCACCACCTTTAAAGTCGTGTGTATTTGCTGAGGAGTTTTCAAGAGTCAAAGTTAATGCTTTGTGTGCATTAGCACAGTTTACCCCTCAGAACAAGTTCCTTCTTATTCCTGTTTTACAGAATCAAGGAACTGGAGCTTCAAGAGGTTAGGTGGCATGCCCGAGGTTTCTTCAATGGAAGGAGGCAGTGTGTGCCCAGAACCCGCACACTATTCTCTGCCGGACCTCTCACCCACCTGGGAGAGCACCCGTGGACATAGATTGATCTTATGATGCTTCCATCAGCACTGCCCACCACACCTGTTAGCCAGTGAGTAAAAGGCTCCCAGAAAGGGACTTACTCACTTAAATCCAGTACAGATTCCGGTGTCTAAGGAAACATTTACACCCTGGAAAACTGGGGATAATTTTCTTTTGAGGAAACCATTCCTTCAGGAAACTCAGTGGTGCCCACCACCACGCAGGGACCTGGGAGTTCCCTGTAGCCCCCAAAGCACTGACTGCCAGGGGAATTCTTTTCCTTGGAAATACCTGCTGTTGTTCCTGGGCAGACTGCATTTTTCAGAGACAACCATATCAATACCTTCAACTTTATGTAGTATTTTTAAAAGATAGTTTCAGTACTCCTTCAAATGAATAAGGATGTCTATGTCCCCTCTTCTTCAGTCTGGTAGTGTCTGGTCTTTGACTTATACCCAGTGTGGGAGAACTCATGGGAAATGATATTTCGTATAAAAAAAATGGCACATACTTCCATCTGGCTATGTGGGGTCTCATGCTCTTGGAACACAAGCTGCTGGGCAGCGTCATATTCGGAAATATTCATTCCCTTCCCGTGCCCTGCGTGGGCGGGCACACTCCCCTGCTTCGTTGCTGTTGGGTTTCGCTGCGTGACTTTCTTTGTCTAATAGCACAGTGTGGAAGGGACAGAGTCCGGTTCTGAGTGTAGGCCTTGTGAAGCCATGCGTGTTTCTACCCACCCTCTGTATCTTTGTCATTGTCACATGCGGACAGTAACGCACTCAATTCAAGGACAATGAGAGATGCATGGGAGAGAGTCAGCCGAACCCAGCCTAGACTGCGGACCTCCGCTGGTCTGCAGCCCTGCATGTGATAGCGAGCAGTCACTGTTTTCAGGCAGAGCTTTGGCATGTGGTGTTACAACCACCATTAACCAACCTGGGGATTCGGGATGTCTGAGGCCCGCTGAGGTGAGGAGCCCAGGAAAATGCACTGACCTCGTAGCTAGAGGTTATCTGAACTCTGGCTATAAACTTTATTTAGACTTGGGGAAAACAAGGAAAATCTCCCTTAGCAGATCACTACACCAAGTTACATAACAAAATAGTGAAAACTATAAATGAATGAATTGTGAATGAATAGCGTGACAGTGAAAGCTAAAAACTGTGGATTTTGTTGGAAAGACAGTACATTTTCCATTAGAAAATGTTCTTAAATGTTGGCATTAAATTTTTAAAGGTTTCTTGTTGCCTCACATAAAGCAAAGTGGCTTGCTAATAAAACAGTGCAGGTTGGGTGGATTTTAAAACCACTCCCATTGCCTTCCCTGCACCCTCAGTGAGTCCCGTCACTAAGTGCAAAGAACAGCCTAGCACAGCAGAGGTGCAGGGACAGCCTCCCTGCAGCAGGGACAGCCACGGTCACATTTGTCCTTGGAAACTCATCAGAGCAGCCACAAAGGTCATGACTAGGAATACGTTAAGAGAAAAAGATGACACTCTACTTCCTTTCTCTCTCAGGTGACACTGTTGAACATCAAATACTCACTGGCATACGCGTTAAAGACCCGTGTTCGGCACGGATGCCTGTAGACGGCCCACCCGTGGAACGTGTGCAGACAGCAGTCATTGTGTCCGACACGGACTAGCTCCGGACATCCCTGCAGTATCTGTGCAAGGGCAAGTGCTGACGAGTTTTGCATTGTGGTCAGGGAGGGTATGTACCAGTAAATAGAAAACGAGCACCTGAAAAGAGAGTCACCGCCATTAGCCATCAGGGATGTGCAAATGAAAGCCATGATGATATAACACAACACACCTATCAGGTCGGTTAAAATACAAAACAAAAACCCATGGCAACACCAAATGCTGGTAAGAGTTATTAAGTAAAATAACCACTCATTTATATCTGATAGTAATTAAATGGTTCAGGTGTTCTGGAATATAGTTTGGCAGTTTCTATTTTTTTCAGTTTTACGAAAATACAATTAACATATAACATTGTATTCGTTCGAGGTGTACTACATACAGACATGATATACATAAATATGTATGCGTATATATTACAAGTTGGTTATCACAATAAGTTTAGTTAACACACATCACTTCGTGTAGTTGCAATTTTTTTTGTTCTTTTGATTAGAACTTTCAGGATTTACTTTCTTAGGACACCCAAATATAGGTGTATCTGGGAGATCTTGTGGATTTGGATCCAGACACCACAATAAGGTAAATATCACAATTGAGTGAGCTGCATGAGTTTTTTGGTTTCCCGGTGCATATAAAATTTGTTTCCACTATTCTGCAATAACAGATGTGCAATAGCACTATATCTAAACAACCACATACACCCTTAATTCAAATGTACTTTATTGCTAAAAATGCTAACTGCCGACTGAGCCTTGAGTAGGTTAGAATATTTTCGCCTGTGTAGGGCTGACATTCAACTTGTACAAAACGCAGTATCTGAGAAGCATGAGGAAGTGAATGTACAATGAAGCGAGGTATGCTGGTATGTACCTGCACGGTTTTTAAACCCTGGCAATCACGCTGTACACAATATCCGCAGAACTTATTAATCACCTAACTAAATGCACCTTTATTGTGTTCACCCATTTCCCACCCCTGAGCTGTTTGTTAGAACCGACCATGCAGTTATCATACTGGGGCTGGACAGGAGCCCGGCCCTGAGAGGGTCTGCCTAGGAGCAGCTATGGGTTCTTGACTTCATGTTGGAAAGATTTTACAAAGAGTCCAGGTGACTATGAGGGTACTTTTATTAAAGTTGGGGTCAAAAACAAACAAACAAATAAACTTGGGGCAGTAAAACAAGGAAGAGCTTAGCATAGTAGCAACAGAGAGCCTAGGCGGGGCTGCCTTAGCGACTGAGAAGTCAGAGAAAAGGGGGCCTTGGGCGCAGGTGGAGGGGATCAGCCAGGCACTAGCTGCTGCTCTGCCCATTTCCCCCCAGTCTTGTGAGGGAAGAAGTGACAATGGGAAGTGGTGTAGGTCATTGCCCAGAGGGAGAGTGTGTGTACTGGGAACTGTTTCGTGAGGCTTTTGTCACTCTCTTGCAGGCAGGAATCTTAGGAGAGGGCTCGTGGGAGGTTTTCAGCAGCACATTCATCAGTTTTCCAGATGTGCTCTTTCGAGTCTAAAGTAAATTTCTTAAATGAAATCGCAAGAAAAGTCATTTGGATATTGAGGCAAACATAACAATCCATGATGCAGAGAGTGTGCGTCAGAAGCTGTTTTTACTTTCCACCTTTTCTCCATTCATTAGACCACATTTTTCTGTAAATATCTTGTTTCTGTTCACTTTGAGAGGCCTGGGAGGGAAGAAGTCTCCCTGCCTGGGGAAGACAGGCAAGGAGCCCTACAGATGCCAGCCTCCCCGGGAGACCCAGCCAGCCCGTCCCCTTTCCTTGCAGGGATTTGGGCCTTGACCGTCATGCCCCAAGTTTTGGGCATTGCCCTTCCTCTCCAGACCCTTCGCAAGCCAGCTGCAGCCATCAGGAAACAGTGAGCACACATCTGCCGGGGGCTCTGCCTTCTTGTACCCCATCTCATCTTTGCTGCAGAATACACAGGAAACGCTAGATTAAATTACACTGATCTCAGCCCTCCTGAGATTTTAACCCAAAACTCTGGGAGTAACAGGACATGCGAGGTTGTGCTGAAGTAGCGCTCTGAGCTCCCTGTAAGCATCTTTTCCTGAACCACCTACTAAGGGCTAAGTGGTTGATTCGGGGTAACTCTTTGATGCGGGTTCCAGTGTCTCCCTGGAACCCTCCTCAGTGCTGTCTTGCGTCTTCCTAGCTAATCACCCCCAGGTTTTACTAAGGCAGGTAGGATCTGCCCAGGGGCAAATTGGGACATACTGAGCCTTATCACTCACCTGGAATGCCAGCACTCAGAGGCCCCACCCATAGGCCAGCATAGCCAATGGGGAGTAGGTAGGAGATGGGGGCAGGGCTGGGTGGGCAGCTCCTAAGTCCTTAAATGAGTGGCTTGGTGCCACAACCGGGCACCACAGACACCTGGAGCTGCAACTGTGACTGCACCTGTGCAGCTGCGTCCACCTCAGGTGAGTGATTCTGCCAGGCCCAGGTGGGGTTGGGCCACACCATGAACCAGCCTGTCCACCAGCCTTGGGGGTCAGGATTCTAGGACTTCAGAAGGAATGATCCTGTTCCACCGTTGGACAGGACACAGCAGTCTGGCCACAGGCAATGTGGTTGCCACCTGCTAGTCCCTGAGCTATTTCAGCATCTTGTGGAAGAGGCAAGTGTGGTGGGCAGGGAACTGGGGTGTGCTCCCCCTTGTCCTGCCTGCTGTGCCACCATCTGTTGTCCCTGGCCAGTGATCAGAGCCCCAGAATACCTGGTCCTGTCAGCAACTGTGGTGTGCTCTGATGTCAGGTGGGAACACCTGGGATCTCTGTCCCTACATGGGATCAGGAGACCTCATTAGTGACCTTTTCCTGGGTCACCTCAGTAGTTTTCATAAATACATTGATTAACTTTTCTTTTTTTTCTTTTTTTTTTTTTTTGGTTCCTACTTGCAGCCTCAAGATTCTGGCTCATAACTAACATCACACCCTTCTCCAAATATAATGGTCATTGCACATCACTGCCTCAATACCTCTCTGCTCCTCTGGCTGCTTTTCATTTCCGTGACTGACTGAAATACCTCCACTGGGCCCGATCGTCTCCATCTACCTCCTTCTTCTTTCTCTACAGTCCTTGTATAAGTACTTGGGGGGTAAATTGTTTTATCTCACCATGGTGATTATGTGACTTAGAAGAAAGTATGATGGCTTATTCTAATTATTGGTCTAACTAGAGGCTCATTACTTCTTCTTTCCTAGGTTTTGAAACATGACTGTTTTAATCTTCCTGACTCTCCTTTGCTTGGGAATGGCCTCAGCGGCTCCAAAAGTTGATCACAGTTTAGATGCACAATCAGACCTGTGGATGGATAACATGGTTGGTAGCACGTGAAACTGTTCAGAGGGTCCCCGTGGAGAAGGTCCATGCTGTTGGAGGTTTACAGCAGGGAGTAGCTTCTTGAGATGGGCTCTACCAGGGCCACAACCTCATGGCTCCCATTACAGACACCCTAGGGCGTTCATCCCTGCTGTGTGGGTGCTGGGGAACAGTCCCAGAAGTGGAAAGTTTTCCCTGACAGTGGTTTCTCTTCCTCTCTGACTAAAAACCCACTTGGTGCAGGTGAGTTGATTTAATACAAATAAAGACAATAGGTTATGTGTTTGCCTCTAGGTTGAGGACACTATCAATGATGCAGCGCTAGAGAAAAGCCCCGAAGTGCTTGAAAAGGATAATCAGGAGCAAAGTGAAGAACAACGGAACATCCCAACTGCAGTGAATGCCTCTGATTACATAACCCTGCAGATGAAGCTATCCAGAAGATTATTTAACTTGGTTGGTAACACCTACAACTGCCTAGAGGACCCCTGAAGAAAATGTCCATGCTTGGGGTGGGGCTGGGGGGGAGGCGGTTCACAGCAGGGAGTAGTTTTTTCAGGCAACTCTCACCAAGGCCATAACCTCATGGCGCCCACTGCTGACACAATAGGGCATTCATCCCTGCTGGGTGGGTGCTGGAGAACAGCTCCCAAATGTATAAAGCCTTCCCTGGTCATGGTGTGTTTTCCTCTGTCTGCAAATCCACGTGGTGAGGTGAGTTGGTTCTAAATGAAAATGAAAATGACAGGTTATATGTTTCTCTCTAGATTAAAGGTGTAAGCCGGAAAGCGGTGTTGGGGAAAGTTGTCAAAGGCATTGGAAGGCAAATTCTGAGAGAAGTCACAAGACCAGGTAACTTGGGAGACATTGTCTACGGAATTGGAAAGCAGATTCTGGGAGGAAAGAAGACAGAAGAGAGCTTCACCACGCCTGATTTGGTCAATGAGGTATGAAATCTCAGTATTTTATGCTCCCTCCCCTCACTACTTTACACAAATAATATGTTGCATTACAACATTCTATTTCCTTTCCCTTGAAGACCTTTGAAGAATTCTAGGCAGAAGACGTATTGAGTCCAGAGCCAGAGCACAAAAAGGAGAGAGTATCTCTACAGAGATCCCCTCCTCTGGGGATTCGGGAGAGGAAGACCATGTAACCCTGCAATGAGGAAACAACTGTTTGGACCTGCTGCCTAGGAATTCACAGTATGACAAGCCTGCTCACAACCTAAGCCTGGACCTGAGATAAGCACCCGACATTAGCATTCCTGCCCCAGGTTTCCACTTTGATTTTCAGGAGCCCCTTTTATCACCACTTCAATTCGGGCCCTAGGAAATATCATGTCCTTCACCCAACCACCTTTGCTACCCCGTTGTCTCTATCCTGTTGTCTGTGACCTGGATGGAGGGCTGCCCTCTGCCAACTCTTCGTGCTCCTCCTCCTTCTGTCCCTGCAATTCTGGCATCTGCAAATAATAAATATTTCAATTTTGCTTTCCTTGTGTGAGTGAATTCAAGCTGAACCTTATTCATATATATCATATACATATTTTACATTGTGAAGTGTAAAGTGTCTAAAACTTTGAACCTTTTGGAACATATAACGTGCAAGTAACTCAAATTTTCATTTATCACCTGAGGTGCTTATCTGTGATCTTTCTGAGAAGGTGAAGGAAGGGCTCCAGGAGCCTAGCAGGTCTGAGAGGGGTTCCAGGGACTCACTGCTGCCCCCAGTCATAGCAGCTGCAGAGGTCTGGGCCTGGGGATGTAGAGTGGCATCTGCTCATCAACTTGTAATATTTCCAGACTTGTGACTATTACACAAAAATCAGGTGATTTTCTGAACTGTGGTCTCCACTCCCCTAGTCACTCTAGTAGCTGTTGTTTCTTCTCTTTGGCTGGCTTCTTGTCCAGCTTCTGTTAGTTCAGGAGCCCAGTTCCCACAGCCCTGAGTGTCCCGGCCTCCCTTCTGTTCCCCTGGGCACCTGTTCCAGGGCTGTGGTTCCTGCAGCCTTCAGGGAGGCGGCTCTACAAGGGCTGTGATCCAACCAAACCTCTCGCATTCACAGGGAATCAATAAACAACAGCGATGTGTCCTCAGGAAGAGGCCACCTGGAGACCCTGACACACAGCCAGCAGTGATCCCCAGAGCTGACAAAGCATGGGAGCCCTTGCCCCTGGTTGTGCCACATTCGGCAATAGGGTGGGTTTGGGAGCTGTTTGCCCCAAGAAGTGCACTTCTCATTAAAAACACCAGAAGCAGTTCTGAGAAATTTAAGAACCAGAGCTTCTCTTCAATCGCAGGTGCCACACCTGACCTAGGGGCCAGTTTGTATGGATCACACAGGTTTGAAATGAAAAGTGTATCCAGAAGTCAGAGACCCTGGACATCTAGAGCCTCAGCAGAGATGGTATCAGTCTGAATAAATACTGACTCACCTCCGGGCCTCTGCTTCCATACTGTAAATGGACTAAATCCAAGGATGGGAAAAGGTGAAGGATCAAGCTCACATGATAAGATGCTGCTGGACATAAAAAATATTTTAACCAGCCCTGGCTGGTGTAGCTCAATAGATTGAACACAGGCTGTGAACCAAAGGGTCGCAGGTTTGATTGCTAGTCAGGGCACATGCCTGGGTTGCGGGCCAGGTCCCCAGTAGGGGCTGCATGAAAGGCAACCACACATTGATGTTTCTCTCCCTCTCTTTCTCCTTCCCTTCCCCTCTGTCTAAAAATAAATAAATAAAATCTTTAATATATATATATATATTAACCAGAATAATAAACTCACTCCTTGGGCCCAGAAATCCCTTGTTTCTAGGATTTGACCAGCAACTCTCTAGATCACAGCGTTCAATCCACTTTATTTGGCAGCACATCCTTCCTTGTCCTTGACTTTAGTAAGTTAATGAAGACACAAACATATGGGACAAGGATGGGAAAGCTAAGGCAGGTGGCCCCACTGTGAGTGGCCACCAACCCCTCCTCCAGTACTCTCACTGCCCTCTAGTAACTGATCTATGGACCTTATTCAAACTTCACCACTTGTGCTTCTGATGTCTGTCTCCTGCACCAGGGCCCCACTTTGCACCTAGTCCTCTGGCTCCTTAGTCTCCTCCAGCATGGGACAGTTTATTAGTGTGTCTTCCATGGCCCTGAGAAGTCGGCAGCGTCTTGGACTGAACTGCAAATGGCATTTTGCTTTTTGAAGAAATGAATGTGCCTGGTAAAGCTGAAGTTCTCTCTGGTCATCACCTCTAGTGCCGTTCTGCTTTCCCCACTGCAGGGAGATGACGAAAGAAACATCCAAACCTGCAGAAAGCCTTCCTGAGAACTTATTTGAACAAAGATCGGAGGACATGCCTGGAAGCAAGATCTCAATGTATTTAGAAAATGCTCCAGAGAAAGGCAGTTTTGTAGTTTTTTAAAAATATATTTTGAATCAAAGGAGATAAAGAAAGGTACATTAAATCTATTGGTAGTTAAGGAGTAGGAAAGAGCAAAGCAAGAAAACCGCCAGAATGAGATTTTAAAATGGTGAGGTATCTCCTTCTTTTACCTTGGTTGGCCCAGAAGAGTTTCTATTTAACAATTCCAGTGAGTGGAGACGGGGTGTGGGTACCATGATAACGGTGGGGACCCCGGCGGTGTGCTGCGCTGCTACCGGTGGGTCTGTTTGCAGGGTCTTCCCTTTACTGAGGAAGCTATAGGCCAGGGGCGTGACCTGCCCCGTGAGGAGTTAGTGTTCAAACCATCCTGTGTGGTCAGTGGTCAGTTTTGGCCACTGGCAGGCCTTTGTACTCCCCTTTGTGGTACTGTTGTGGTGATAAACCTTTCTAGACCTTTTATGTCTAAATTTAACAAGTGGCATATTTTATAACATTCTGATTTTTTTTGAAAACTGTCTGACCCAAAGAGAGGTTCTGAGACTAGCACAATGAATCAGAATGTACTCTCCACCTAAATTAACCGATTATTTACATTTTGCTACTTTTGTTTTACCCTCTCTCTTCTCTTTGTTTACTTTTTTGCTTTGCAAACATCTTGACATTTAAGCCCTAAATAATTTAGTCTGTAATTCCAAAGAGTATGAAATTTTCCCACATAACCACAATATAATTTTCACAATGCAGAAACATAATTAATATAATATAATTATTGAATATATAGCCCTCATTTAAGTATTTGCCACTTGTCCCTGTAATTTCTTTTATAGCTGTTTTTAATTAATGTATATATTAATTTTGGGTTTCAGTCAAAATTACTCTTTGCATTTGGCTGAAATCTCTCTCTCTCCTCCCGCCCCCCCCCCCCCCCCCCCCCGTCTGTCTGTCTCTCTCTGTTTCCCTCTCCTCTTTCATTATGAGACAGGCCAGGAATCGAGGACAAGTATAACAGGGTAACTGAGACAGATGCCTGAACAAAATGGCCAAGCAATTTACAGTCAGATACAAAAGGTCATCTCCATGGAGACAACGTCTAGGCCTCAGTTGTATTTCAGCTCCAGGCCCTACATCCAGGACCAACTGCAATGACTAGACCCCTGCCCTGGCACTGACCAATCAGTGGAGACCACGACCCTGAAAGAGCACACCTGAAAACTGATGAATGTTCTGTTGACACCCTCACATGAGTCCTCCCCTAAGATTCCTGCCTTCAAGAGAGAGATAAAAACTCAAGAAAAAGGACCTAGTATGTGAGCTCTCCCTCTGTGCAACAGCCTGCTGCGTCCCCTTCCCCCTCCTCTTCCCCCGCAGACATGCATTTCCTAAACTCTAAGGGACTCCAAGACGTGCGATCAGGGGAGAAATGGGCAGTGGCAGCTCGTCCAAGTCTAGTCCTCTGAACCTGTCCCCAAGACCCCTCTTCTCTGACTTCTCAGTGAGCTAAGGCCGCCCAGCCCAGGCTCACTCTTTGCTTCCTCTATGTTAAGCCCTTCCTTGATTTATTGTCCCCAGATTTAATAAATGTACCTTCATAGTCACCTGGGCTTTTGTTGTGAAATCTTTCCTGCATGAAGTCAGATCCCGCACACTACATTGGCCCGAGGCATACCTGCTCAGGGGCAGGCCCCTGTCTGGTAACAATTATAATGACCTTCATTAAAAGTCCATAGTCTTTTCAGACTCTCTCTTATGACATTGGATTTTTGGCTCAGCATTTGATATTTGAGATCCATCCATACAAATACCCTGGGTCATTCCTTGCATTATCTGCACACATTTTGTCACTGCTCAGGCCCTTTAATACTCTGAGCAGCTGGTTCCTCTGTCCATTTATGTTCCTATTTGGGACCTCCTGTTGTCCCCTCTGGCACATCAACACTGTGTGGGCCCTGTGGATCCTGGACCCTGCTGATTCTATACCGACGTCCTAGGGAAGCTTCCCCCTCTGGTGACCCCACGGGCCCTGCACCATTACTGGGGCCACTACACGATGGAGGATGGTCAGCACTTCGAGCCCAAAAGTGATGCAGAGGAGCTTCTGCAGATCATAGAGGCCATGGACAACTGTGCCCAGGACCTGAGTAGCGGGCCATGGTGGCATCCTTGCCCTGATCAAAACACATGACCTGCATCACATCTGCATGCCTAAGAAGGATGAAGTGAAGGTCTTTGTCTACGGTGTCATGTGCATTATTCCCATAAGCATCTCACCCACTTTCCATGCAGCAACCTCACAAGGTCCCAGCGAACATCTGTGGGTCCCCAGCAGAGCCCCAGGGCAGATGTGAGCATCCACCTGCGTGTGAGCAGAAGGCAAGATTGACAATCGGTATTAAGTTGCTTGTGCTTCTGGTCAACCACGGCCTGGGCACTGAGGTCCAGCTGCACAGTCTGGAGACAGGAAACATCAGTGCTTCTTACAAACGCTCACATTTCACACCATGCCCCCTCTCCTCAGGTAGAAGGTAGACACGGCAGTATGGTATTGAAGACCTGTGTGAGAATCCAGAAGTCCCCTGACTCACGTGTTGTGGCTGTCCATTGTCCTTTGTGCACAGCAGATGGTTTTCCACATTTAGACCCTCGTTTGGTAACTTCCAGTATTTAACGTCTAAAAAAGAAAATAAAGGAAGCAAGTTTTCCTGCAGTGAATTTATGTAGTGATTGAGTTTTAAATTTCTGTGAGGGAACATGTCTTAATTCTTTTATCCTGAGGTGCATAGAAATATACATGCAGTATGTCTATACTTATGTGTAGATATACATAGATTTACTCCGCCTGTAAAATGTAGTAAAAAGTTATGCTTTTGTTTCTTTCCCATCTATTGATTTTGTATAAATGAACTGTTGTTTGTAGCATTTGTATGTTGGTCTTGTCCAAAATGAATTAGTTTTATTTATTTTGTTTTCACTCACCAGTACCCTACATGGTAGGACAAGCCAATCTGAAATCCAAATCAGTAACCTAATTTTTGCAGTGATGGAAACAACCCAGTTTATTTCTGGGTATAATGATTACTAAAATTGGAAATGGTGTGGAAAGTAAAAAGAGTCCAGGTGATTTTCACATTTGTTCTCACTTTATTTCCTTCTTTTTTTTCTTCATAGTATTTTTTTCCATTACCATTTAGTCACCTTACATCCCCCCTCCCCCCAGCAATCACCATGTCCTTGAGTCCTCTTTCCTTTTTGCTCATTCCCTCCACTTCCTAGCCAGCCCCTCCTCAAGCACTAGCTGTCATCTGCTCTCCAACTATGAGTCTGTCTTTGTTTTGCTTGGTAGATCAGTTCATTCATTCAGTTCCACGTATGAGTGAAATCATATGGTATTTGTCTTTCTCTGACTGGCTTATTTCACTTAGCATAATGCTCCCCAGGCCCATCCATACTATTGCAAAGGATAAATATTTTTTCTTTTTACAGCCAAGTAGAATTCCATTGTATAAATGTCCCACAGTTGTTTTATCCACCCATCTATGGATGGACACTTGGGCTGCTTCCATATCTTGGGGACTGTAAATAATGCTGCAGTGAACATAGGGGTGCTTATATTCTTTCAAATTAGGGTTTTAGTTCCTTGGGTTATATTCCCAGAAGTGAGATGGCTGGGTCAAAAGGCAGATTCGTTTATCATTTTTGAGGTATCTCCACTGCTTTCCACAGTGGCTGCACGAGTCTGCATTCCCACCAACACTGCATAAGGGTCCCCCTTTCTCCACATCCTCTCCAGCACTTTTTGTTTGTGGATTTATTGATGATGGCCATTCTGACAGGTGTGAGATGATATCTCATTGTGTTTTAATTTGCATTTCTCTGATGATTAGCGATTTGAGTATCTTTTCATATGTCTATTGGCCATCTGTATGTCCTCTTTGGAGAAGTGTCTATTCAGGTCCTTTTCCTATTTTTTAATTGGGTTGTTTGAAATTTTTTGGTGCTGAGTTTTGTGAGTTCTTTATAAATTTTGGATATGAACCCTTTACCAGATGTATCAGTGAATATGATCTCCCCCTCTGTGGGTTGTCTTTTCATTTTGTTCATGATTTCTTTTGCTGTGCTAAAAAGTTTTAGTTTGACGTAGTCCCATTTATTCATTTTTTCTTCTGTTTCCCTTGCCAGGGAAGATATATCCAATAAAAAATTTTATGGGCAATGTCTGAGATTTTGCTGTCTACATTTTCCTCTAGGATGTTTATGGTTTGGGGTCTAATATTTAAGTCTTTGATCTATTTTGAATTTATTCTTCTCTGTGGTGTAAGAAGGCAGTTTAATTTCATTTTTCTGCATGTACCTGTCCAATTTTCCCAACGCCATTTATTGAATAAACTATCCTTAGCCCATTGTATGTGTTTGCTTCCTCTGTTGAATATTAATTGACTACAATTGTGGGTTTATTCCTGGACTCTCTATTCTGTTCCATTGATCTATGTGTCTGTTTTTATGCCAGTACCATGCTGTTTTGACTACTACGGACTTTAGTACAGTTTGATATTAAGTAGCATGATTTTTCCAAATTTGTTCTTTCTCAGGATCACTGTTGCTATGTGGAGCCTTTTGCGGTTCCATACAAATTTTGAAATACTTGTTCTAGTTCTATGATATATGTCATTGGAATTTTGATAGGAATTGCGTTGAATCTATAGATTGCTATGGACAGTTTAGTGATGTTAATTCTTCCTATCTATGAAGTAGTATGTGCTTCCACTTATTTGTATCTTCAGTTTCTTTCTTCAGTGTCTTATAATTTTCTAAGTACAGGTCATTTACATCTTTGGTTAGGTTTATTCCTAGATATTTCATTCTTTTTTGAAGCTACTATGAAAGAGATTGTTTTTCTAATTTCCCTTTCAGTTAGTCCACTACTGGCATGTAAAAATTCAACTGATTTTTGCATATTAATTTTGTATCCTGTTTTTTGCTGAATTCATTTATCAGTTCTAGTAGTTTTTTGGTAGAATCTTTGGGGTTCTGTATGTATAGAACCTACAAATAAAGACAGTTTTATTACTTCCTTCCAATTTGGATGCCTTTTATTTCTACTTTTTGTCCGATTGCTGTGGCTAGGACTTCCAACACTATGGTGAATAAGAAAAGTGAAAGCAGACATCCCCGTCTAGTTCCCGATCTCATGGGGAACACTTGTAGTTTTTGCCTGTTGAGTATGATGTTGACAGTAGATTTGTCATACAGGGCTGTTATTATATTTAGGTATATTCCCTCTATTCCCACTTTGCTGAGAGTTTTGATCATAAATGGGAGATCAAAAAGACTTTATCAAAAGCTTTCTCTGCATCTGCTGATATGATCATGTGGGTTTTTTCCTTCATTTTGTTTGTGTGGTGAATCACATTTATTGATTTGTGATTATTGTACCAAACTTGCATTCCTGGAATAAATCCCACTTGACTGTGGTATATGATTTTTTTTTGATGCATTGCTGTATTCAGTTTGCTAACATTTTGTAGAGGATTTTAGCATCTGTGTTCATCAGGGATGTTGCCTATAATTTTCCTTCTTTGTAGTGTTTTTGTCTGGTTTTGGAATTAGGATAATGCTGGCCTCATAAAATGAATTTGGGAGCCTTCCCTCCTCTTGAATTTTATGAAATAGCTTGAGAAGGAGAGTCATTCATTCTTCTCAGAATGTTGGTAAAATTCACCTGTGAAGCCATCTGGTCCAGGGCTTTTGTTTGTGGGAGTTTTTGATTACTGCTTCAATTTCATTGAGTGTAATCTATCTATTTAGATTCTCTGAGTCTTCCTGATTTCATTGGAAGATTATGTGTTTCTAGGAATTTATCCATTTTACCCAGGTTGTCCAGTTTGTTGGCATATAGTTGTCCATAATATTTTGTTACAATCTTTTGTATTTCTTTGGTGTCAGTTGTCATTTCTCCTCTTTCATTTCTGATTTTATCTATTTGGGTGTTTTCTCTTTTTCTTGATGAGCCTGGTTAAAGGTTTGTCAATCTTGTTTATGTTTTCAAAAGAAACAGCTCTTGGATTCATTCATTTTTTGTACCATTTCTTTACACTTTATTTCATTTTTTTCTGATCTAATCTTTATTATTTCCCTTATTCTACTCACTTTAGGCTTTGTTTTTCCTTTTCAAGTTCTTTTAAGTGAGAAGTTAGATTGTTTATTTGAGCTTCTTCTTGTTCTTTGAGATAGGCCTGGAATGCTATGAGTTTCCCTCTTAGGTGTGCTTTTCCAGTGTCCCACAGATTTTGGATGGTTGTGTCCTCATTTTCATTTGTTTCAAGGTATCTTTTGATTTCTTATTTGATGTCATTGTTGACCCACTCATTGTTCAATAACATGTTATTTAGCTTCCACATCTTTGCATATTCTTCAGTGTTTTTCTTGTGATTGATTTCTAGTTTCATAGCATTGTGTTCAGAGAAGATGCTTGATATGATTTCCATCATCTTAAATTTATTGAGACCTGTTTTGTGTCCTAACATGTGGTCTATCCTAGAAAATGTTCCATGTGCACTTGAAAAGTATATATACTCTGCTGCTTTGGGGTGAAATGCTCCAAAGATGTCAATTAAATCCATTTGATCTAGTAGGTCATTTAAGACCATTGTCTCCTTGTTGAAAATCCCCAACTGTGACTGGATTTTGTCAATCTCTCCCTTTATGTCCATCGAGATTTGCTTTACATGTTTAGGTATTCCCATGTGGGCTGTGTAAATATTTACTAGGGTTATATCCTCTTGTTGGATTGTTGCCTTTATCATTATGTAGTGTCCTTCTCTGTCTCTTACTATAACCTTGGTTTTAAAGTCTATTTTGTCACATATAAGTACTGCTACCCCAGCTTTTTTCCTCTTTCCATTTGCATGAAATATCTTTTTCCAACCCTTTACTTTTAGTCTTTGCGTGTTTTGATCTGAGCTGGGTCTCTTGGAGGAAGCATTGTTTTCTTATTCATTCAGCTACCCTATGTCTTTTGTTGGAGCCTTCAAGCCATTTACATTTAAGGTGATTATTGATAGAGACGTATGTAGTACCATTTTATTGTTAGACTGTATTCCTCTGTCTTTTTTTTTTCATGTCTCTTTTTCTTCTTCTTAAAGCAAGCCCTTTAACATGTGTTGCAGTACTGGTGTGGTGTTAACAAACTCCTTTAGCTATTTCTTGTCTGGGAAGCTCCTTGTTTCTCCTTTGATTTTTAAACGATAGGTTTGTTGGGTAAAGTAGGTTGTAGGCCCTTGCTTTTCATCACCTTGAATATTCCATGCCACTCCCTTCTAGCCTGACATGCTTCTGATGAGTAATCACATGCCAGTTTAATTGGTGGTCCCTCGTAGGTAACTACCTGCTTTTCTCTTACACACTCCTCATTTGTTAAATTCTTTTTTCCTTTTGCTGCTCTGCCTGGATGTTTTTTCTACCTTGTCTTCCCAAACACTGATTCTATCCTCTGCTTCATCTAACCTAATGTTTACTCCCTCCAGTGTATTATTTATTTCAGATATTGCATTCTTTCTTTCTGACGGGTCCTTTCTTATGGTTTCTATGTCTTTTCTCATGTTGTTGAGTACACTTATAATCATTACTCTGAAATCTATGTCTGATAAATTGGGTACCTCTGTTCCATCCAGCCCTTCTGGAGGATTCATGTGTTCTTTCATTTAGGGTCTGTTTCTTTGTCTTCCAATTTTGGCTGCTTCTTTGTGTTTTCCACTGTAGTTGTCAAACTAATCATCCATTACACAGATCAGTTGTTAAAATAATCAAGGTGTGATCAATAGTCAGGCTCAAGCACCACAGGGCAGGGCAGAGTAATTCCTATGGGCAGGGGTATTGCTTCTCCTCAGGCTGATGCCACTCAGAGAGGAGTGCTCTGCTTGAGAGATGGCTCCTGTTGTGGGGGGAATGATTCAGTACTGGGATCCTGGTGCCTGTCCCTTCATTTCTCTCCCTAGAACCACCAACCCCACACTTTCCTCAAGTGTCTGTAGTCCACACAGCCCTCTCTTTGCCTGAGCCCAGGCTAAGTGGCTTCAAACAAAATTTTGTGTATTGGCCCTTTAAGAGGCTCTCTGTGTCTCCAGCCATCTCTCCCTGGCAGACAGAAACCCTGCTGATTTTCACAGCTGGATATTATCTGAGTTTCTTTCTGGCTCTGGTGCTGTAGGCTGGGGAGCCAAGCCTGGGGTTTAGAGCCCACACTTCTCAGGGGAAACTTCCAGCTCCTGAAATATCCCTCTGGAACTTTAGCTGCTGCCCACGGGAGCCCAGCCAGTCCTCTCGTGTCTCCTCCGCATTCCCTACCAGATTGTGGTGATGTGGTTTCTTTTGTCTGTCCATGGTTATAAGGCTTCTCTCCAAAAGTGTTCAGTTGGTTATTCAGGATGATTTCTCTACAATTTAATTGTAATTCCAGATTGTTCCTGGGAGGAGATTAATGTAACTTCCACTTATTCCTCCATTACCTTGGATTCTCAAGGAGCAACTCTCATTTAAACAACAGAGGTTCCTTCCATTTCCCTGGGGTGAACCAAAAACCCAAATGAAGTCATTCATTCTCAGCAGTGGTGGAAACCAGGGTGCTGCGTGTTTCTGTACAAAGGAGGAGGTAATGGTGTCCTGCAGGAGCAAGAGAAAACCTCCTGCCAAATACTCATAACATCCTGCTTTTTTCTCCATACACAGCCCTCTGCACAGGCATCAGGAAGAGACTCTAGATGTGACCTGCATGGAGCTGTAAGTGATGTTACAGAACAGACCATGGGGAGAGGGGGCTGAATGATATAAAAGACCCACCCTTTTTCTCCAGAGGTTCCTCCCCCCGTACCAGGTTCACTTTGCCCACCACCAGAGGAAAGATGTCTCTCAATGCCAGAGACTGGTGAAAAGGAAAGGAATTATTATTTATTTGAAATAATACAGACTAAAGTTCTTTGGAATATCCACAGATGCACACAGTCCTTCCTTCTCCCCTCTGCCCAGTCTGGGGTACCAGTATCTCCGGAAAGAAGTAGAAGTCCATGGTTCAGGCTCCCAGCACCATCAGCTGTGTCCCTGCCACGATCTCCAGTTAATCCAAAGCCATGTGGCACCTTCTCATGGCGTATGAGCAAGAGTCTTTTCAACCCTTTCCTTCCAGACAGTCTCTCCTGCTTCCTAAGCCATGTGGCAAAAGGGAGTACCCCAAAGCCACATGGTCCCCGAAAAGATGTGTGTTCCCAAAAAGACACGCCAAATGGCTGCCGCGCCCAGGTTTAAATCCCAGCGCCAATCTTCCTTGCAGCCCCATTTCCAGCTCTTCCACAGCTGGCCACAGCTGCCAGCATTCTGGGCAGGTGTGGCCCTGTGGTGTGGAGCCAACTATCTCCAAGCTCTTTTGTACACCATTACGAATCCCTATTTGGGGCCCCCCTCCTGGTTGCACCCTATTACAGGGACAAAACTCTAAGTGCCCAAGCTACGTTTAGTAACATCTCACTACTCCCTTAAAAAAATAAGCAAATAGCCCTGGCTGGTGTAGTTCAGTGGATTTAGTACTGGCCTGCGAACCAAAGGGTCGCCCCAGTCCGATTCCCAATCAGGGCACATGCCTCGGTTGCGGGCCAGGCACCCAGGGGCTTGGGGTGGTGGCGTGTGAAAGAGGCAAGGACACATTGCTGTTTCTCTCCCTGTCTTTCTGCCTCCCTTCCTTTCTCTCTAAAATAAATAAATATATAAATCTTTTTAAAAATAAGCAAATAAAAAGAATGAAAGGAAGAAAACTAAAATTGTAATGATTTTCTCTGTGGTAGTGGGAAACAGTCTATTTCTGTTTTGTTCAAATTGACTACAATGAACACCATTTACATTTATAACCATGAAACATGTAGTAATGAAATAAATGTAAAAACTACAGATACATATGCCACTGGCATTGAAATTGTGGAAACCTGAGAAGAATGGAAACTATGTATCTTGTATCAATACCCTCCTGAACATGGGCTCCACTCTCTCCCACGTTAACAGAGCACTTCCCACCCCAGGGATGCACACCAGGCGGCTGGAACCCAGAGGTAAGGGGTTTGCCTCCAGTAGCATCTGTATGTGAGATCCCAGAGCGGGGTTCTGACTGCTCCAGTTTGGGTCACAGAGCCATCCCTGAGCTACTAGCTGGTTGGGGAGATGCAGTTACATGATTTGCCTGACCCACGTGACTCTGGTTTGACGTCGGGAAGGAGCAGTTCTCCCTAAGAAGGAGGTTCTGTTCACAGGAAAAGGGGGCAGAGGGAGGATGCCAGGCAAATAAAAGGAAGGAGTGCAAGAGTCTCTATGCTTTTGTTTTATGCAGGTGCAAGTACCGCAACTGTTGATAGATTATGGGACCACCAGGGCTCCTAAAATGTTAAAGCTCCAGCTACTACAAAGCAACTTGGAAGAGCTTAAGGTCCACTGAGCTCACTGCTCCATCCTGAGAAATGCCATGGGGGACATTTCAGGGGACATTAAGTGTTCCCAGAGCATGAGCTCTGATTAGGCTGAAACTGTCTGGCAAAGCCCCACCATCGGTAACTGGCTTGACATTTTGTAGGAAGAAAGGAACCAAACCACAGCTCACCTCCCACAGCCACACTGAGACACAAAAGTTGCAGGTTTGAAGGGGCCAGACGAAAATCCTATCATGAGACCCTTTTTCTTGGAGTTGCTGTGAAATGCACTTGGGCAACATGTCCCTCTTCCCCTCTGGGCTGTGGCTGCTCCTGGGTACAAAGTCCCAACTTGGGCTGCCCTGGGTGCACGAGGTCCCTTATAGACAAAAGCACCCCAGGGACCCAGAGCTTCTAAGGCATGGGCTGCAGGGCACTACTTCATGGGAGTTCTGATTGGTTCCAAATTCTGGGTCCCACACTTTCAAGAAGGAATCAGAACTCAGAGTAGGAATTGGTGGTCTTTTTGCAAGTAGAGGTTAACATTTATACCTACAGGACTCTGTGAGATCGTACAGCCACGTTCAGCTCCATCAATGTCCAGAGTCCACACATTCCTACTGACCCCTGATGGTGTGACCCCTGCAAAGTCACCCCACAGTGAAGAAGGCCCACGCCTACCTTCATAAACAGCAACTAGATGCCAGCCAGGCTGTGAAACCAATGGTGAGTCAGGTGGTCTGAGCTCAAAGGCAGAAGCATTTCACTGAGAGCACAAAGATAGTTTCAGTTTTGCAAGACGAGAAACGTTCTGGAGATGGATGGTGGTGTCGGCTGCACAATAGTGCCCCTCACTGTGCAGCTCGGGGGGTTAAAGTGACAAATTACATGTTATGTCTCTCTTACCACAATTTTTTAAAAGAAGAGAAAGAAGGAAGGAGGAAAAAGCTGGAACAAAAAACTGTCCAGGTAACAGTGGAGCTGGCAGAGTAATGCACACAACTACCACTGGGTTTGCGGCAGCCCAGCAAGCAGGGCCCCCAAAGAGGAGGAAGAAAAAAACGATAGACTAGATTGATTTCTGTAAGACTTTCCTATGTGTTACTTCAGAAAATTATTTCAAGTGGTTTTCACAGGAGGAAGATGTAAGGATTTTGTTTGACTTCTTTTCTCAGTGTATATTGTTTACTGTTTTTTCCATTTAAATATACACATGAAACAGTGCCATAGACTTTTCAGTACTTGGAATCCTGAGGACTGAATCAGGCCAGACTGTTCTGGGGGAGGGACGTGCTCTGGTACATCATTTCCCAGACGTTTGCGGAGCACCTGTTACAGACTCCAGCCCTGGGCTCACACCTGAGGCTGCTCACAGAGGCTGGTCACGCTCAATTCATTAGCTGCCTGAGGAATTTGCTCTGAGGAGGGGTGGCTATTTGAAGAGATTGCAGTTGTGCTTTGCATCATTACCTGAGGGTGAGGTCACACTGTATCATTAGAAGAAAGTTCACCAATTGATTGATATGAGCCCCGGGCCCCATCCTCCCAGTCCCAGGATGATGTAGCCTCCAGTCCCAGCCAGGACAGGGACAGGAGGTGCTGTCCCAACTCACACCCTGGCCAGAGGGGGGACAGTGAAATGCCCTTAAAAGAGGATTTCAAGGTGAAGTCAGCCCCTTTCCACCTGCACCCCTGGAAATGCTGGTGCAGAGGACGATACAACCCTAGAACACACCCACTAAACTTTCCAGAACCGTCGAGGCTCAGGTGGTTGCTGGCTTATGAACATTGTTCACAAAGACAAACCTTCATACAAAAGGGAGTGAGGAAGTGTGTGAGCATGAAAATGAATGATGAGTAAGATTTGTCACAAAAATCTGCCGCACAGTCCCCTGGGGTCGGGCTGTGCTCATTGCCACTCACAGGACAGACCAGGTGCCCAATGGTGTGACTCCAGCCTGCAGGCTTCCTGTCAGGGGTACAGAGAAGGGACTGAGACAAGGTCTTTTTGAATGATGTGTCTTGTCCCACTGAAATCACAGACTTTTACACTGAGAAGAGACTCCCAGGTGGTTTAGTGCAACTACACTCACTGGGGTCAGGATGGAAAGAGGTTAAGAGACTTGAAAAAGTTGTACCATTCAGTTATGACCAGTCCAGACCAGTGTCAGGCTAACTGACCACACCTCTGTCCTTTACCCTGTTCTGCTAAATATTCATGTTGTAATGTAATGTGTTTGTTGTGAGTGCACATGCTTATGTGTGTATATTGGTTATATGCAGGTATGTGCGTAAATATGTGTGTGTCCTGTGTGTGCATGTCCACATATGCAACTGTGTGTATGTGCCCCTATTTGTACATGCACGAGCATATATACATGCACACAATTGTGTGTTTGTGTGTGAACGCATGCACACACGTACAGGTCTATGTGAGGGTGTACATGTATGTAAGTGTATGCATGCATGCATGCTGTGTATATACTATATGTTTGTGCATATTGTGCAAGTGTGTGTTTGTGTGTGGCATGCATATTGTGTGTAAGTGTGTGTATAATGTGTGTATGTGTCTGTGTTTCACGAGGTGACAGGTTCTCAGGCTGTAAAGACAATGCTTCCTTTCTGAGAGCCTTGACTCACTGATCCAGCTGTGAGCGCAGGGTGACTAACATAACATTATGAAAACTACTGGAGAAACTTCCAGAGAAAGGGCTGGCTCTTATATATATAGTGGGGAGAGGGGTTTACGGGAGCTACTATAAAGGACACATGGACAAAATCAAGGGGGAGGGTAGAGGTGGGAGAGGGAGATGCGGTTGGCTGGGGTGGGGTGGAAGGATGGGGAGAAAATGCAGACAACTGTAACTGAATAAAAAAATTTTTTAAAAAGTCAGGCTCTAACAATGAAGTACCAACTAAAGACACTTACATTCAGAGAACACCCAGCCCCAGGGAAAAAATGCAAAACCAACTGTTTTGTAGACTATTCTAATCTGTGGGTTTAATTGATTGCTTTGTCTTGGTGACATATAAGTTTTTCTGCCATAAACTGGACAAAAGTGGAGTAAAAGATTAATACATTCTCACTTATTTTGGCAAGAATGCTGTACTGAAAATAGGAAATAAAAACGAATTTCACTTCTCTGTGCCCCAAAGCTATAGCCCGAAGCTGTTTTCTGAGACCAAGTTTTGGGTTTTCTCTCTGTGGTCCCTGAGAGGCACAGCTGTGAGCCAGGGGTGCCACATTTTGGAATTTCATGCAACACAAAATTTCATAAGGAACACAGACTGAGTCTTAGTGTTGCAAAGTTGGACCACTTAGGAACAGCGACAAGGAACAAATGCTCTCAGCCCTTGTTGAAAAAATTTAAACATTGTTGTACACAAAAAGGAAAGAGAAAAAAAACAGAAAAGGATATTAGGATTTTTATAGGCTTAGTAAAATAAACATTCCTTTCAATTAAAGAATTTATCTTAGAAAAAGTATCTTCCAGGGGTCCTCTTTCTCACTTTAATAGACTAGTGAGCAGTCCTCATGGGCGAGTGTCTTTAAAGTTTTGTTTCGTTTTGTTTGTCACAGGGTGTCAGTGTGAGGAGGAAACTGGGAGCCACATACTATGGCCAGAGCATGACCCCGCCATGGGATCCAAGGCCAGTCAGTCTCTGCGCACGTAGTCCTGGGACAGAGACTTGCAAAAGCAGAGTTTAACGCATAAGTGCTCTGCCGCCTGCCACCGGAACATCCTGTCCGGGTTCTGCCTTCCAGGTTACACAGAAATCCAGATTCCTTGTCTGCAATCGACACTGGAACATGTACAACAGTCATCACGCTGCCTGCGGGCTGATTTCCTCTCCTGGAGACGTGCGCAGTGGGGAACACACGACCCTGAGTCAGGACACCTGCGTGCCGCAGCAGCTTCGCAGGAGCTTCAGGAATGTGGAAGGACATTTGTCTCTCTGTAAAAAGCCTGGTTATTTATCGAAAGCCAGGAGCTCAAGAACCCTCTCTGGAACTTAAACCCAGAGCATTTGATTCTTGTGTATTTCATTTCTCCTTTAAAAATCCTAACATTTCCCAAAGAAATGAGTAAGCCTGGATGAGTCAAGGGAGGTTTTCATATAAGAAAGTTAACAAGAAATAAACATCATTATTCCAAAAATACTGTCTTCATCACACTCGAAATGAAGGGGCTGGGAGGAGCAGTCAGTCGCATGGGTGCAGGGTTGCAGCTGGAGACGATGAAAAGTTCTGGAGAGGGAGGCTGGTGATGGCTGCACGATCTTAGTGTACCGCCGAAAAATGATTAAAGTGATGTTGTGTTATGTATATTTCAATAAAAAATATTCGGCTTGCTTCCAGTGAGCCCGTAAATAAGGGGAGCTCTCCTGCTGCCTCTTGGCAAGAGAACAAGGAGTTGGGAACGATGGCAGTGGGTGCTCTTAGGAGGTCAGTGGTGACAACCTGGGAGACTGTGGAAGTACAAGGTGTGTCCAGCCACCTGGCACTGCAGTTAAGTGTGACGTCCCAGCCTGGACTTGCCGCCTGCCCAAGTTGCCCCCAGTTGTGAGCTCTGAGCAAGCAGGTGTAGAGTGCTCTGGGCGTCCTCCATGCAGCAGTGTGTTACATGAGGAGCACGACTTGGCTCCCCCAGGGAGGCTGAGAGGTGCAGGGAGCACGGCCTGCTGAACCAGCCTAGGTCAGAGAGCCTCCAGCTGACGCACAGAACTGTGAGAGACAGAGAACCATCCTTGCTGCAGGCAGAGTTCTGGTGCGCGCTGTCACACAGCCACAGAGGTAATTAGTATGGGCACGTGACAAGCCCAGAAAAAATGCACTGGCCTCATAGCTAGAAGTTATCTGACCTGAGCTGTGGGCTTAATTTAGACAAGGGGGGAAACAGGAAAGATTTCAGTACCTCAGCAGAACAAGTGGTAACCAAGTATATAATTGTATCTAAATATAATCTAAATAAATAAAAAGCCCAGGTATGATAACAGAATATCAATTTATGTGTGCGGAGGTAAGTAACCCAATGAATCTGACTTTGATGACTTTCTATGAGCAGCCCAACATAAATAAATAAAACATGAGTGAACATACACAATGAAAACTGCAGGTTGGATTTTACTGGGACAGAATGGGATTCACTGGCTTCATGTTCTCAGTGCATTTCCCATTAGACAAATTTGGTTCAATGTTGGCATGAAGCCCTTAGGCTGTCTTGTTGCTTCACAGAAAGCAAAGTGATTTGCTAGGAGAGCCACTGGGGGTATGTCTTTTTTTTTTAATTTTTATTGTTATTCAATTACATTTGTATGCCTTTTCTCCCCATCCCTCCACCCCACCACAGCAGAACCCACCTCCCTCCCCCACCTCAACCCTCCCCCTTGATTTTGTCCTTGTGTCCTTTATAATAGTTCCTGTAATCCCCTCTCCTCACTGTCCCTTCCCCACTCCCCCCTGACTATTGTTAGATAATTCTTAACTTCAATGTCTCTGGTTATATTTTGTTTGCTTTTTTCTTCTGTTGATTATGTTCCAGTTAAAGGTGAGATCATATGTATTTGTCCCTCACCGTCTGGTTCATTTCACTTAGCATAATGATCTCCAGTTCCATCCATGCTGTTGCAAAAAGAAAGAAAGAGGGGGTGTGTCTTTAAACCACTCCCATTGCCTTCCCCTGCACCGTCAGTGAGTCCTGTCACTAAGTGCAAAGAACAACCAAGCATAGCAGAGGTGCAGGGACAGCCTCCCTGCAGCAGGGACAGCCACAGTCACACTGTCCCGGGAAGGTCATCAGAGCAGCCACAAAGGTCATGAGAAAGATTCTGTTAAGAGAGAGAGAAGACTCTCGTTGCTACATCCTCTACCCGATGGCACTGCGAACATCTAGTACTCACTGGCACACAGGTACATGAGCCGTATTCGTTTGCAAGAACAGCAATTATGTTTGACACTGAGTTAGCTGCTGACATCTGTGCATCACACTCATGAAGGAGGAGGACTGGAGAACTTTTCACCTTCACAAGGAGGACGTGTAAATGGTAAACAGGCCCTTGAAAAGTTGTTCGAGTTATTGCCATTAAGGAAATGCCAATTCAATCCAAGATGATACATTACTACACACGTATTATTACATTGGTTAAAGTAAAAAATTGTGTCTACACAAAAGGCTGGTCAGAATGTAAAGAAACTGGATCACTCATCCACCGCTGGTGGGAAATGGTACGGCTATGCTAAAACACAGTTTAGTAATTTCTTTTTTTTTCACTTTTATTGAGATACAATCATCATATAACATTGTATCAGTAAAGGTGTATAACAAAATTATTTGATATATCTACACATTGCAAAATGATCACCACAATAACTTCAATTAACATCCATCACCTCACACAGCTACAACACTTTATTGCGATAAGAATTTTTATGACTTACTATCTTGGCAACTTTCAAATGCACAAATAAATACTGTTATTCGTAGTCACAGTGCTGTCCATTACATCCCCAGAACTTATTTATTTTATTGTACAACTGCAGTTCTCACCTTTTGACCACCTTCATCTACATCCCTCACCACCCAAGCAGTTTTTATTAAAAATTAGCATGCAAATATCATGTGACCCAGAAATTGCCATCTTTTTCTTTCCATCGCTTCTTCCTCCTTGAAAGTGTTTCGGGTGCAGCTGATCAAGCCTGTCTGCAGCACGAGACCTGGCCAATTATCTGCAACCTACTGTGGTCTATTTACCTCGAGCTCCTGTCTCAGTCGGGCCACCTAGAGGCAATGAAGTTGCAAGACTTTGTTTTCGTAGACAACGGCCTTTCTTCTCCTTCTGAGGATGCCATTCACAGGAATATGTACGTCTGTAATTACCAGAAGTGAGGATAGTAAGCCTGAGAAATAAAACACATGGTTCAAGAAATTCTACCCTGCTTCACACCCAGAAAACCATGAACTTTGTTAAAGTTTATTGAGTTAGGTGTCTGCCACTTGAAATTGAAAGTGTTATTCTAACACATTAACCAGTGCTTGGAAATAGGGTATTATATATAAATAAGAGTCCACAGGCTGTGAAACTGGCCCAGCTGTGACATGGCAGATGGTGGCAGTGAAGACAGCTCTATCCTCACCAGCTAAGAACTTGGAAATGCTTGTTACAGGGACGTCACCTGTCACCTGTTTTCCCTGGGAATATTGTAACACCCAACAGGGCTGGAATGTGGAAAACCGTGCAGAAACACTTTACAATGTAGTGATGTATTAGCTACTCCTGTAGCCTTCACACATCTTTAGCCAAAAGAAACTTTGCATGCTAGCCCATCTAGAAAGACAGGAGGGAAAACAGAACCTCACTAAGAAGGAAGGAAGGAAGGGAGGGAGGGAAAGGAGAGGAGAGGAGAGGAAAGGAAAGGAAAAGGAAGGGAAGAGAAGGGAAGGGAGGAAGGAAAGAAGGAAGGAAGGAAGGAAGGGAGGAAGGAAGAAAATACCAGGAGGAATTAACAGCTTCGTCTTCAGGTTTAAAAAAAAACATTTCTTATTTTTTTACCATTTGACCCCCTTCACTCATTTTTCCCACCACAATTTATTCTCCATATGTATGAGGTTAAGTTGTGTGTGTGTGTGTGTGTGTGTGTATGTGAGATGAGGGAGGAATTCACATATAAGAGAGATTATACAGTATTTGTCTTTCACTACAGACTTATTTTACTTAGCATAATGCCCTTGAGGTCCATCCACCATGTCTGAAATGACAAGATGTCATTGTTCTGGTGGCAGAATTATACTGTATTGTATATAAAGCACAGTATTTTATCCACCCATACATGGACAAAATCTTGTGTTGTTTTATATCTTTGCTATTGTAAATAATGCTGCAATGAACATAGGGTGCATTTATCATTTCTTGTTAGTGTTTTCATTCTCTTTGGATAAATACCCAAAAGTTAAATTGCTCAATCTTGTAACAGTCTATTTTATTATTGAGGAAACCGCCATACTATTTTCCATAGTGGCTCTACCAATTTACATTCCCACCAACAGTACAAAATTGTTCCGTTTCTCCACATCCTTGCTAAACTTGTTATTTCTCATTTTTTGGCAATAGCCATTGTAACAGGTGTGAGGTGATACCTGTCCTCACTTTGAATTGCATCTCCCTGATGATGATTATGTTGAGTACCTTTTCATGTACCTTTTGGGCATTTTACTATCTTTCAGGAATAATGTCTATTCAGGTACTTTAATTCATTTTGAGTCACATTATTATTATCACTATTGAGTTATATGAGTTCTTCATGTACTTGGGATATTAACTTTTTATCAGATTATGATTTGTAAATATTTTCTCCCATTTACTAGCTTGCCTTTTCATCTGTTGACAATTCCATTGCTCTGCAGAAGCTGTTGGTTTGATGTAGTCCAACTTGTTTATTTTTACTGATGTTTTTCTGGCTTTGTTGTCCGGTTCAAAAAATTATTACCAAGATCTGTGTCAAGAAATTGACTGCCTATGCTTTTCTAGAATTTTTATGGTGTCAAGTCTTACATTCAAGTCTTCAGTCCATTTTTCATCAATATAGTGTGCATGCTGTGGGATTCAGTCCTGTTTCATGCTTTTGCATGTGGCCGTTCAATTTGTTGAGCACTATTTAAGGAACAGACTGAGTTTTCCCCTATTATATGCTTAGCCCCTTTGTGGAAAATTCATTGACCAGATATGTGTGGATTTGTTCTGGGCTCTCTGTTCTATTTCATTGGTCTGTGTGTCTATTTTTGTGCCAGTACCATACTGTTTGGTTGTTATAGCTTTGTAAAATAGTTTGAAATTTGGGTAGGTTCCAGAAACTAAAAAAATTAATCAACAAGGAAATAAACACATTTAAACTTTTGTTTAAATTTAAAAATATTGAATAACAAATATGAACACAAAGTGAAATGTTACTCTTGCCAACACAGCCCATTTTTTCTTACTGTCAGAGATAAGTGTTACAGTTTGCTATATAGTCTTCCAGATTATCTTTCTGTAAGCTTATGTCTATTTCAAAATACATAGTTTCAGTCATTCTATTGTATTTTTGCTTTCCGTGGGGTCATACCATGCACATTCTTCTCAAATTTGCTTTTTGACTAAGACGTAAATGCTTGACACCTTGCCTTGTTTGTACTTGTCACCATGATTAAACATTTCCAATTAGGCGACATTGAGGTTATTTTCAAAGTTTTGCTATCATGAAGAATGCTCCACTAAAAACCTTTGATTATGTGAAGTATGTACATTCAAGAAAAGATGAACATTTCCCTGTATCTGGATCAAAAAGGGCATCAAGTTACAAAAGCAAACAAGAGGATGCATTTCTTCACACTTTCAGCAACATTAAATATCATCGATCTTTTATATTTCCACAAAATTGAGAGGTTTAAAAGAAAAGACATTTTATTTTAATTTGCATCTCCTGGATGATGAGAGATGAGTCTCTCCCAGTATTTTATCACCTTTAGCTCACACTCTGAGAACAAGTCAGGCCATGAGGTGAAATCTATGGCAGGAGCCAGCCTTCTCTCTTAATTCCTTTACTCAATGCTTTCATCACATGGGAGGAGCAAAAGAGATGAGACATGGATGTCACCTAGGACAGAGGCTGCAAATTGCAACACTTTGGAAGACCAAGCAGGGAATTGCCAATGAGAGTGGAAGGGGAAGCAGTAGGGAGTGGTGAGGATTAGGAAACGGGGGAGTGCTGACCTTACTTAGGACAGGGATTCTCATTTGTAAGAGTGCTAATGATTGTAGAGACTGAATTTCACTCGTCTGAGACAGTGCAACTTTGACCTATAATAATGAGCCAATTGCCAAAGAAATACAACCTACTGCCAGATTATGGTCTCTGTAAAAAAAAAAAAAAAAAAGTCACTTTCCTTAAAAATTCTAAAAATTTACTATTTTTTGTTTTAAATTTTAAGTTAATATTTTTATCTTTATTCATATTTAAAAGTTAACATGGAATTTATTGTCTAGAAAACATAAAAAGTATGTTTTTGCTTCACCTGGACCTAAAAAGAAAGATCAAGTGAGATTAATGATGAATTCACCAGGAAGGATGTATTAAGAATTTGATTCTTTGCATTAGTACTTATCCATGTTTTACAGGCACATTTTGAATAAAAGAATATTTGCTATTTTAATATTATTTTATAGCATTGCAAATTGTTTTACCTACATTTAATATATTAAACAATTCAAAAAATTAGTTCATTTATTGATCATCTAATAACATAAGTGAACATAATAGACGCAATGATGATATGTGCTGGAATTAAAAGTTTGCTTTCTGCACCATGAAAAATCAAAAAATAAAATGTCCTACATTGAGGTGACTGGTCAGACAAGAGTGGCGACATTTCTGCTAGGTATTGAGGAGTAAATATAAGTGTATTGACTGCAGAAAAGACAGAGGGGCCATGTCATATATTGAGAAGAAAATCGGAAAAGGCTGAGAGGTTTAAACAAGCCAAGAATTCTTAAATTTTTGTTATGTTGATCCACTCGAAATTGCTATTTTGAAGGTCAGAAATCTGTGAATATCAGTATTCTCATTGGATGAACCAAAATATCTTTTGTAAACTTATCTATTCCACCGTCAATTTATTTTAAAAGGCCTTTCCTCAAGATAGTGGGTAGCTTACAATTGTAGTGTTAATACATATGTGAACTAGTGTATTTGTTTTTATTATCTGATTCAAACTTCTTGCTTCATTATTTTTCATTATTTGACTGCCAACCAAGGAGGGAACCAAGTTTTGGTCTTAGCCTGAACCAAAGGAAACAGCTGTATCTCTTACAATAAAACTCTGCCTACAGGAGCAAATTTTTTCCACAGTTCCACTCTCCACAAAGATGCCTCCTTGGAAACATCTGGGATTAGTGACTGGAATTAGTGATGAGTCACTAAAGGCAATAGGCCTTATTGTGGGTTTAAACCAAACAAACAATTATATATGTTTTCACCCTGAAAAGTTTGAGCCCACTCCAGTCCAACTCCGTTCTTTCATAATTTATATTTTATTTTTTATTAATTGCATTGGGATGACATTGGTTAATAGGATCGGATAGGTTTCAGGTATACATTTCTATGATACATGATCTGTATACTGTATTTTGTGCCCACCAGCCAGAGCCAAATCATCGTCTGTCACCGTGTATGTGGTCCCCTTTATCCTTTACTATCCCACTGCCACCTTCCCTCCGGTAACCACCATAATGTTGTCTGTGTCTATGGGTTTCAGTTTTTTATCCCACATATGAGGGAAATCACATGGTTCTTTGCATTGCACTTAGCGTGATGTTCTCAAGGTCTATCCATGTTGTCAGAAATGGCAGTTTTTCATCTTTTCTCATGGCTGAGTTGTATCCCACTGTGTATATGTACCACATCTTCATTCTCCAATCTTCTGTCAAAGGACATTGGGTTGTCCCCACATCTTGGCCACCGTGAGTAATGCTGCAATGAGCGCAATTAGCAAATACTTTGCTAATAAGTATTTTTGAGTTTTTCAGGCAGATATCCAGAAGAGCAATTTCTGGGTCATATGGGAACCCTGTTGTTATATTTTTGAGGAACTGCCAGGCTGTTTCCATAGTGGTTGTACCAGTTTACATTCCCACCAGCAGTGAAGGCGTGTTTCTTTTAATTTACAACCTCGCCAACACTTATTATTACCTGTCTTGTTGATAATAGCCATTCTAACAGGTGTGAGGTTGTATTTTGTTGAGGTTTTGTCCAGCATTTCCCTAATAGCTAGTGAAATTGAACATCTTTTCATATATTTGTTGGTCATTTGTCTGTGTTCTTGGGAGAGGTGACTGTTCAGTTCCTCTGCCCATCTTTAATTGGATTGTTTGTGTGCTGTTGAGTTTTACGAGTTCTTTACATATTCTGGATATTAATCCCTTTTTGGAGCTATTGTTTGCAGATATCATTTGCTATAAATTTGGTTGCCTTTTTGTTTTGTTGGTGGTTTCTTTTGCTGTGCAGAAGCTTTTTGGTCTGATGCAATCCCATTCACTTATTTTTGCCTTTGCTTCCCTTGCCTTTGGGGTCAAATTCATCAAATGTTCCTAAGACCAAGGTTTGTAAGTATAGTACCTATGTTTCTTCTGTGTAATTTATTGTTTCAGATCTTACATTTAGGCCTTTGATCCATTTCAGGTTAATCTTTGTAAATGGGGACAAACTGTAATCTAGTGTAATTTTTTTGCATGTGGCCTTCCAGTTTTCCCAGCATAGTTTATTGAAGAGGCTTTCTTTTCTCCATTGTGTGTATTTGGCTCCTTTGTCAAAAGTTATTTGCCCCAATACATGTATTTTATTTCTGGACGCTCAATTCTGTTCCGTTGGTCTTGTATCTGTTTTTCTGCCAGTACCATGCTGGATTTTTTTTTTTAAAGATTTTATTTATTTATTTTTTTAGAGAAAGGGGAAGGGAGGGAGAAAGAGAGGCAGAGAAACATCAATGTGTGAGAGAAACATTGAACGGCAGCCTCTCACACACCTCCAACTGAGGACTTGGACCACAGCCCAGGCATGTACCTTGACCAGGAATGGAGCCAGTGACCTTCCGGTTTGCAGGAATGCCCAACCCACTGAGCTCAACAGTCAGGGCTACCATGCTGTTTTGATTCTCATAGTTTTGTAGTATAATTTGAAGTTAAGTAGTGTGATACCTCTGTCTTTGTTTCTTTTTCTTTCCCCCTTCAGGATTGTTTTGGCTATTCAGGGTCTTATGTGGTTCCATACAAATCTGATAACTTTTTGTTTTATTTCTTCTAAAAATGACATTGGAGTATTGATGGTGATTTTTGATGGTGATGTTGATGCTGCATTAAATCTGTATATTGCTTTGGATAATATGGTCATTTTAACCATGTTGATTTTTCCAATCTGTGACCATGAAACATCTTTCCATTTTATTGTGTCTTGTTCAATCTCTTTGAACAATACTTGTAGTTTTCAATATACAGTCTTTCACATCCTTTGTTAAGTTTATGTATAGATATTTTATTCTTTTGGTTGCAGTTGGAAAAGGAATTGTTTTATTCATTTCTTTTTTTAAAGTTTCCTTCTTAGTATACAGGAAAGCAATTAATTTCTGTACATTGATTTTGTATCCTACAAATTTACTGTATTAGTTTGATGTTTATGTCTCTAATAATTTCTAGTGGAGTATTTAGGATTTTCTATATACAGAATCATTTCTATACACAGAGTCATCTGCAAAAACTGACACTTTTCTTCTTCCTTGCAATTTGGATACTTTTTATTTTGTTCTCTTGCCTGATTGCTCTAGCTAGGAGTTCTAGAATGAAGTTGAACAGCAGTGGTGAGGGTGGGCATCCTGGATTTTACAGGAAAAGCTTTAAAATTTTCACCATTGAGTATAATATTGGCTAAAGGTTTGTCATATGTGGCCTTTATAATGTTGAGGTACACTCTTTCTATACCAATTTAATTGAGTGTTTAAATCACAAATGAATGTTGTATCTTAGTATTTTTTTGCATTTATTGGTAAGATCATTTCATTTTTATTTTTTTGTTTTTAGAAATGATGAATCAGAGCCCAGAGAGAGATTACGTGACTTGCTCAAAGTCACTCAGCTTGCTAGTGGTCGAGCTGCCTTCCAGCACCCAGGCCTAGTGTTTTTCAGTCTTCTTTCTACTCCATCATCTTCATGGAGCCTTTAAACTGTGAACATATCGCATCTTGTGTTGTCACTCAAACAATTCACAGCACCATAAAATATTTCCAAGATATATAGTACTTTAATTTTTGATACATCCCCATTAGGTAGATAAGGAAGACATTATTATTTGCACATTTCTGTTGGAATGGTAAAGCAAAAACAGTTGAAATAACTTGCCTAGGGTTCACAAGTAACATTTTTTCAATTATACAGCGGGTGAATAAATCCTACCCCATACGGTTCTCGTGAAGAGTAAATTAAATTAAATGAACTCTGTATGTAAAGTGTCTGATGCATGGGTTCTCAATACATGTTAAATAGTGTTACCATCAGTTATTTAAGGTAATGACCATGAAAACAATAAACATAATGGTGAACGTAATACTACCCATGTGTACATAATAGTCCACAATCTACATAATTGATTTTATATTAATAAAGTTGACATTTGAACATCCCCCAAATATGCCAATTCTGTAAATCACATTGCGCCTATAAAATTAGCTAGACTTGGAGTCATAAGGAAAAAGCATTCTCATTCATCACAGGTGGGAGTACACATTGGAATACAGTTTTTCAGCAAGTAGTACCATTTCCAGGAATTAATTTTATAATATTTATATACATCTATAAAGACACATATGCCAAGATGTTCACTGCAGTGTTGCAAATGAAAAAAAAATCTAAATGTTCATCAGTAGGTGAAAAGAAGACTGTTTGAGAAATTATGATATGGTTGTATAATGGGGTGCTGTACATATTGACAAGGAAAGATGTCCTTACTGTAGTTAGTATTGCATGTAACATAGAAGTGTTTGCATTATTTGAGCCATTTACAATCATAGACATTTGTTTAATATGTTGTTGGTGGACAGGGTTGGATTCTGTACCTGTTTTGTTAAATGAACATTTAGCCACCTGAGCAAGAACTCTAAGGTGGGGACAGTGTTTCGGTTAAACTTCAAGGGCTGCTGCATTCCACCACTACCTGTCCTCTCTGGTTGGATACCAGCGCTTGTGTTTTCGGGTAACACAGGCAGACCTGCCATTTAATAGGGAGGTCACCACAGGCACTCACACACAAGGTAGCTTGAAGGTCATTGTGCAGAGTGAAGACTCTTGGAAGACCAGAGAAAGGTCACAATCTAGCGTGCTAGAGCTGAGCCAGGCAGCAGACAATGGACCCCAGGTCACATTTCAACAGGTCACATTTGGTTTCATTCACTATAAATGTGGTTAATACCAAGAACTTCATAAGGTTGTATTCAAAATTAAGTGAGAAAACATCAGTGTTGTTAGAATCAGTCATCACCAGAATTTCTTCTTTGAAATCAAACATGTCTTTGAAAATGAAACTTCATCCCAAGTCACACCAACATTGCAGGGACTACTGTTGCCACTGAGACCCTGGCACTGTTCACGTGTATGGCACTTACCATTCATCCAGAGCCCCACTGTAAGGCATTAGAGAGGGCTTAACTTGATTGAGGGAAAACATAAACCCATGGGAGCTGCATCCTCCTGATTCAAGATGGTCCTCTGTGATGTGATTCAAGATGTGATTCAACAGGTCACATTTGGTCCATGATGAAGGGCACTAGGTAGCCTTGGTTGGAATGTCTTTTATTTAATGTCATTCAGGACTTCTCTTTTTCTTGATGAAATCTGCAGAAGAAGAGGATGCGTGTTTTGCGAGGCTCCTTCTATCAGGGGGAGGGGATGGCTACATGGAAACCTCACCACCTGTGAACCCAAAATGAGAAACTCCCAAGATTGTTAGGTCCATGGGGAAGGAAAGAAGCACCAGTCTACAAGTCATCCAAAGGGAATATTTGATTCACACCGGTTGTTCCACTGGATGTAAGCTCCCCAGCACAGGGACTGTATCAGAGTTAGTTCGTCAGTGATTCCTCAGCACAGGACCTGCCATAAAGGGGCCCAGGAAGGATCTCTAGAAAGAATGAGTGGCATCACATCATTTCCCGAATCAGGGCCTTGTGCTGTCCTTTCCCTCTGTCCTTGCCCTTATCACTCCAACAGCTTGCACAGTGCCCCCAGAGGATCAGAGTGGAGGTCATTTGCATAGGAAGAAACAGACAAACCCAGTTCCACAGATCCGGGTGAAGGGCTGGTGGGAAGGGCAAGGCCCCATTGTTGGGGTCACTCTGGACTCAGACCTGGCACTCTAGGCCAGGGCTGGGTGAATTAGACCCTTTGTCTCACACCCACTGCTTTTCCTCTAAAGGAATTGGAAGCATATTGTACAATTCCGTCACCCTTCTTAGTTCATTCAAATCCATTCCTAGGTCCAAGACAATCAATCCCTGGAGGGGAGATCCTAGGACAGTAGGTGAGACATGGAAGAAATCTGGCAGAGGACCATCTTGAATCAGGAGGATGCAGCTCCCATGGGTTTATGTTTTCCCTCAATCAAGTTAAGCCCTCCCTAGTGCCTTACAGTGGGGCTCTGGATGAATAGTAAGTGCCATACACATGAACAGTGCCAGGGTCTCAGTGGCAACAGTAGTCCCTGCAATGTTGGTGTGACTTGGGATGAAGTTTCATTTTCAAAGACATGTTTGATTTCAAAGAAGAAATTCTGGTGATGACTGATTCTAACAACACTGATGTTTTCTCACTTAATTTTGAATACAACCTTATGAAGTTCTTGGTATTAACCACATTTATAGTGAATGAAACCAAGGCCTGGAGAAGGTAAGAATAGCCTCCTGCCACAGATGGCCACAGCCCCCACTCGTCCTGAGAAGCTCCGCAAAGCAGCCACAACGGCCATGACCCAGATTTTGTGAAGAGAGAAAGAAGACACTGTGCTGCTTTTCTCTATCAGATGGCACTGTTGAGCATCAACCATTCATACACGTAAATGAGCCATTTTATGGACACGTGCCTGTGGATAAACCATCCATGGACTTTATGTTAGGACAGAAACCATTGTTCATCACACTGAATTAGCTCTTGATAGCCCTGTACTCTCTCTCTATATATACAAAGCTAGAGCTTGACAACTTTTTTTTCAACAAGGGCAATATGTAAATTGCAACTAAGCAGATGAACATCTAGTCTTTAGACCTTTAGACTTTAGGAATATCCCAGTTAGAACCATGATGATACATCACTACACAGCTACTGGTTAAACTTAGTGACAACAACAAATGCTGGTAACATGGCAAAGAAAATGGACTACTCATTAATTGCTGGTATGAATACAAAATAGTGCAGGTACTCTGGCATATAATGTAGCAGTTTCTATTTTTTCACTCTTATGAAGATATAATTAATATGTACCATGGTATTAGTTCAGGGTATATAACGTAATGATTTGTTATGTGTAATATATTAAAAAACAATTATCTCTCTAAGTTTAGTTAACATCCATCACCTCATATAGTTACAATGTTCTTCTCTTATGAGGAGAACAATTAAAATTAACTCTCTTAAAAACTTTCAAATATAGTCATGTCTCAGAGATATTTTTGGTTGGGTTCCAGACACCACAATAGAGCAAATAGGACAACAAAACTAGTTGTTAAATTGTTCTTGTTTTCCCAATGCATATAAAACTCCTGTGTACTCTGTAATGTGGTCTACTCTGTGTGCAATAGCATTATGTCTAAACAGAAAATATACATTCCCTTTTTAAAAATACTTTATTGCTAAAAATAGCAAACCATCCTCTGAGCCTTCACCATGTCATTCTCTGTTTGCTGGTCAAGTTCTTACTTTCAATTTATCAAGAATGTGTAATCATGACTTAACATTTCGATAAGTGATTAAGGGGTGTGTATTCTGCTTTTTCTCAAGGCTTTGGCTGACTCTTTGTTTTCTTAGAGTATGTAAATAAAACCCTGTGTTTTTATTTGTTATCTAGCTTTTTTTTTTTACAGCTTAGAGGAATCTGGGGAGAGAAAATGCTGCTCAGTGCTGGCCGGGATTATCCACATGTGACCCCAGCAAATCGACAAATTCCAGTGTGAAGAGAAACCGAGGAGTAAATTCGAGAAGAGGCAGATTAGCACTCCCTCAGCCCGCTCCCTTTCCTGTGCTCCCCCGTCTCAGGAGAAGCAATACTTGCACTCCTCGGCTCTCATCTGCCTTCCCTCTCCATCCTAATGAAAGCCTCTGCCTGCATTGAAATGGGGAAGATGGGTTTTCGAGGACAAACCGTCAAATCCCCCATCGTCCTGAATGGCTGGCAACTCGAATAAACCACTTTCCTTCTCCTCAGCGCCTGTCTCGCGAGTTTGGTTTTCAGCATGAGAGGTAGCCCGGACCTGCACGTGGGTCTTTCCACCACCACAGACTCATTTTCTGGGAAGCACAATAAAATGTGATGTGCTGTACACAATACAGTTTTGTCAACCATAGGCATCGCGCTTTACATTATATCTCAGAACTTATTCAAAGTGAAATTCGTACCTTTTGACCACATTCACCAATTTTCCCCACCCCAAAAAATTTATTATAAAACTAAGCATGCGATTTTCGTATGACCCTGAAAGGCTTGCTTTTTGATTCCCCCAACAGCCTTGAAAGTGCTTCAGGCGCAGCCAATCAAAGCTTCCGCCAGCCTGAGCACAGGACCCAGCAGATCACCCGCAGTCCACTGCGCTCTACCTGGGGTGCCCGCCCCCCGGGTCTCAGTCAGACAAACCAGTGCGGGGCTGCGCTGTCAGACAGAGCCCGTCTGCTTCTTCTCAGGTTACCTTCCTCAGAGCTAGTAAGTTTGTAATTGCCAGACGCGAAGGTGAGAACTCTGAGTAGGAAGCAATGTCTGGGTGAAGACAAAGGGCACCTGGGTGTGGCAGCATCAGTTACGTAGGTTCATCCCCAAACTGAGCTTTTGATGGGATCCAGCTCTGCTGCTAGAAAAACCACCCTCTTTACACGCAGAAGACTCTTGCGAAGGTTATTGAGTTAGGTTTCGTCACCAGAAAATGAGAAAGTTAGTTATGTCTAATGCAGAAACCAGTACTTAGAAATAGGGTACTATAGATAAAAGTTTATAAAGTGGGAGATCTGCCGCGCTGTAACACGGTACACGGAGTAAGAAAACTTCTATCTGTACTAAGCTAGGGATTGGAAAACATTTGTCACAAGGTGGTTGACCCGTCACCTATAGAACCTGGGGATACAGATAACACCTAACCAGGCTGGAATATTGGAAACTCAGAACACCTTTAGAAGGTGGGGATGTATGGGTGACTCCTTGCAGCCTTCCCTGAGCTCCAGCAAGAAACACACCTCTTTTACAGATACTCTTCAGCGTGCTAGTACATCTGGAAACAGGAAAGAAAAGAAAACCTTGTTTGAAAGAACCTTTCTCTACAGGAGTAACTGAAGATGTTTTAAATTCTTTTCATCTTTTTACTTGCAGATTTCGAGATCCTAAAGTCTCTGCCCCAGGCTAAAGTTGGAAATGACATGAAAGTAGAACAGAAGATAGACGGGTGGAAGAAACAACTGTTTTTGTTTTATTTTTTACCTCAGGGTTTTAAAAATTTAATATAATTAATTTATTATTTTTTACTTTTTGAATTCCATCTTCCATTTCTCTCACTTCTCACCCTATTTTGGCAACCACCAATTCTTTCTTGTATCTGTTAGCTTGTTTTCTGTTTGTTTTGTTTTTGTTTGTTTTGTTTTAAATATCCACATATTAGAGAGAACCACATGGTATTTCCTTTTCTTCATCGAACTTAAGTAACTTAGAGTAATACCATGAAGGTCCATCATGTGGTAACAAATTGCAAGATTTTTTTTAATGGTGGACCAATATCGCATTGTGTGTGTGTATATATATTCTAGTAACAACTGAATTGTCCAGGAATCAATAAATGAACAAAGAAACCGTTTCTTATCCCAAACACCAATTTGAAAAGATAGGTGGACCCTTATTTTCTCTGCCACATTATTTACAACGGCCACGATGTGGAAGCAACCTGTGTCCGTTGACAGACAAATGGATAAATGGATGTGGTGCATATACACAGTTAGCATGTGAAAAGCCAATACTTAATGACAACAGCAGTAAGGGCAAGGTTAGTGTGCCTTTGGATTAAGGGTCATTCAATCAAAGATGTGTCCATTTTCAAGGGAGAAATTCTTGTGCTGGCTAGTTCTATCAACATCTCTGTTATCTCACTTAATTTTTTAAATTCTTATCTGAGGATATGTTTTTACCGATTTCAGTTAGAGAGGAAGAGAAAGACAGAGAAGGAAACATCAACTGGCTGCCTCCCATACACACCCAACAGAGATCGAATCCAATACCTTCAGGTGCGTGGCTTGACGTCCAACCAGCTGAGCCGCCTGCCATGGTTCCTCACTTAATTTTTAACCCAGATTTACGAGGTCATTGGTATTAACGACATTTATAGTGAATAAAACTAAGGCTATAAGTGGATCTGACATTTGCCCCAATTTTATGTCTACCTTGAATTTATCCGCATTTCAAAGCCAGTGAGTGCAATTATGTGGTAAAACCTTGAAATCAAGAGGTTAAAAAAAATTGTTTCAATTGATCTGTCATTTCCCCACTAATTATTTTAATGCAGACATGGAAGTAATAAAGACTGGTTTTAAAATAGAAGTTTTGACATATCTGTAATTTTGGTATAATTTTGGTTACCAAAGTTTGCTCTTTCTGGCAGGACATTTATCAATGTTCTCTTCCAGTTCAATTAAAACAATGAGCAAGAAAGAGGAAGCATAAATGATTTACATTGCTTCTCCTACCCAAAAAGAAAACCAAAAAGATTAAACAGAAGTGAAATGTCAATGTAAGAAAAATCCAAACATGTAGAGGATTTTTGTAAGAGTTTATCTGGGCCCAAATGACAATATATGATGAGGAGCAAGATCTCAAATGTCCCAGGTAAGAACAGTTTTGCAGCTTCTTTCATCACTTGAAATTAAAAGGAAATGTATGAGAGATCATGAAGGTGGGAAAAATCAAGGCTGGGGTTTGATTACAGGATAGGTAACAAGAATATGTACTCTTTTGAGGCTGGTTAGATCACTGCAAAGGTGAGTCACCCTAGATGCACATCACCAAGGGACAGGCCTTGCTTAAGTCAAAGGGAAACCTTTCAACAAAAAGTTGTATACCTGGGGCGTGACTATCTACTATGACCTGCCGGGTTAGGAATTTATGATCAGATCACCCTGTGCTGTTCCTTTTCATAGAACCTCTCTTTCATCACCAGGAAGTTCAGACGAGTCCTAATCTCTTTTCCCCTTTCATCCACTGGGAAAAATTATCCAACTATCCATGCTGAGCTGGCAAATCTCCACTGCACTTATCAAACAGTTTTGTGCCTGTTGTATGCAATACCTGTATCCTCGGTGTGCTCAGCAGGGGTAAACACAGTATTTCATCAACTGATTTTATCATGCTGGTACTCTTGGAAATCACAAGTGAGACATTTGTTTGAGATAAGTCTTTGCTCCATGCTGGCTTGAACTATTTCTCCATAAACTCTTGCTCTTTCTCTTGAATTGCCCTGCGGGTGCGTCTTAGGAGAGGGGCCAGCAATGGCTAGTGAACCTGCTGCACCATGGCGATGCTGTGAGACATCACAGAATGTCTAATGACTTCCATATATTCCCCCGTTCTTTAAAATTGAGCAGTGGTTCACCATATCAAAATATACAATCCACTGGTTTTGTTATAGTCACAGAGAGTAGGATGATGGTCGCCAGAGGCTGGGGGAGAGAGAAACGGAGAATTTTTGTCAGTGGGTACGGACTTTCAGACCGGCAAGAGGAGAATCCCAGTGCTGGCTGGCAGTGGTGGTCGCCCAAAGTGCAAGCACACCTAATGTCTCTGAACTGTACACTTAAAATGCTTAAAATATAATTTTATGTTTACTTTGCCACAATTTAAAAACAAAAAACTATTAAGAGAGAAAATATAACTGCAGAGTGGGAAAAATATTTGTAAATCATGTATTTCACAAATATATAATATCCAGAATATATAAAGAACATTTACAACTCAAAACTAAAAGGACAAATAACCCTACTTAAAAATAGACAAATGCTTTGTATTTCCCCAAAGAATTTATTTATGTTTCCATGAACACCTGAAAACATATTTAACATCATTATGTATCAGAAAAATGCAAATCGAATCCAAAATGAAATCCCACATCTACCTATTAGCACGGACACAGTTGAAAACCAGACACTAAGTTGTATGAGAGAGAATGTACAGAAATCAGAACCCTCGTAAGGGCCAAAGAGAAGATGAAATAGTGTACCCACTGTGGACGTAGTCTGGTGTTTTCTCAAAACCAAAGGGAGGCCCTTCTCTGGAGCAGCACCTGCCACACAGCCTCCTGTGAGGCTATTGCCGAAGGTGCAGGCGTCCATGCAGTAGCAGGTGTTCCCGCCCTGTGCAGTGCTCTCCAGCTGTGACCCCAGGGTAACTGTAAAACCATATGTCAGAATATACACTTACATACCTTAAATGGTTCACTGGATTGGACTGCATGGTGTATTAAAAAATAAATAAACCTCCACTGATTTAGAACAAAACATACTTGTTAATTACCTAATAGATTCAGGCTCTAGTGTGTGAGAGGAGAGCTTCTACAATCTCAATGACTTTAAAATAAAATGCAAATGAATGAATTTTTAAAAATTGTATGGGGGTGCCAGGATTATTCAATAAAAAAAGATGATCTTTTCAACAAATGATGCTTAGAAAATCAAATATACACATGCAAAAGAATAAAATTAGACCCTTACCTTAAATTCAAGCAAAAATTAATATAAAATGGATGAAAAACTCGAGCTTAAAAACTAAAATTATAGCCCTGACCTGTGTGACACAGTTGGTTTGGTATCTTTCCAGAAAATGCTAGGTTGCTGGTTTGATCCTCAGTCAGGGCACATGCCTGGCTTGCGGGTTCAGTCCCCAGTCGGGGCGCATTTGAGAGGCAACCAATTAATATTTCTCTCTCAGATGTACTTTCTCTCCCTGCTTCGTCCTTCCTTTCTGCTCTCTCTAAAATTAAATAAGTAACATCTTTTAAAAAACTAAAATTATAAAACTTTAAATAAAAACATGAAGAAAAGAAAGTCATAATAATAGGTTTATTAGTAATTTCTTTCTGGTATAAGATTAAAAGAACAGGCAACCAATAGAGAAGTTTAATATGATCAAACAAAAATTTTTAAATGACCATCCATGGTCACAATTGAATTAATAAAATGGCAAATCAGAGAATTTGAGACTATTTGTTCAAATCATTTTAAATTGGAAAACTGTGTGATGCTTATAGAAATTTAAAATGGTGTAGCCCCTGTGGGAAACATAGAAAAAATAAACATGGAATTTTCATACCCAGCAATTTATTCCACTTTGGGGGGCATACCTAAAATCGAAAAGGAGAACTCTAACTTTTGTACGACTATGTGGACATTTGAAATAGTGCAATGTGGGTATAATCAACATGTCCATCCAGAGATGACTGGAGAAGCACAACATGCTACATTTACACAGAATATACTATTTGCTTTTTAAAAAAATGTAAATTCTGACATGTGTTAAAATATGGGTGAATATTGAGGATATTATGTTAAGTAAAATAGCAAGGTACAAAAGAAAAGCATTATGTGATTTTACTTATGTGAGGACCTAGCGCGGTCTACCTCATAGAGGACTGAGGGAGGGAGCAGTGCAGAGCTCCTGCTCAGTGGGGACAGAGTCTCAGTCTCGGTCAGGGACGAGGGAAAGTCTGAGGAGGGACAGTGGTGAGAGTTGACAACAGTGAGAATGGACTTCATGCCACTGAACCACACACTTAAGACTGGCTAAAATCGATATTTTTATATTACATCTATATCAGCACAGTAAAAGAAAAGAAAAGTATGTGTCTGGTTGCAGTTCTGGAAAGATTGTCCACTTAATTGTAAGTGGAAAGTACTTTCCTAGCCTACATGAAGTGTGGCTCTGTTTTTATGAAAAGAATTGAAAATATGCATAGAAAAAGCTGATGTGGGAGTGGACGTAAGGTAAGAATGATTCTTCTCTAAAAGGTATTTTCTATAATAAATACATGTTTTTAATAAATACATATTTAGGTTATAAAAAGGACAAACATACAGAATTTCTGGCTGATGTTTCTTAAATTCTTAATTACATAAACTAGTATTTAATACATAAATATACTTTCCTCCATTTAAAACTTCTTTTTTACAAAATACCATTTAAATGCCGACGTTAATCTAAACGAAAACAAAAATCACTGAAGTGAAAGACTAAACACGGACGTGGACAACAGTGTGGTGATTGCAGGGAAGGGGGTCAAAGGGGACTGAATGGTGGTGTAAGAAAATACAGGAAAGATTAAATTTGAAAGGGAATGCTATGCTGAACACCATTTTAATGTAAAAAATAAAAATAAATCATTGGTAAAAAAAGAAAAAAGAAAAGTCATTTGGATATTGAGGCAGACATAACAATCCATGATGCAGAGAGTGTGCGTCAGAAGCTGTTTTTACTTTCCACCTTTTCTCCATTCATTAGACCACACTTTTCTGTAAATATCTTGTTTCTGTTCACTTTGAGAGGCCTGGGAGGGAAGAAGTCTCCCTGCCTGGGGAAGACAGGCAAGGAGCCCTACAGATGCCAGCCTCCCCGGGAGACCCAGCCAGCCCGTCCCCTTTCCTTGCAGGGATTTGGGCCTTGACCGTCATGCCCCAAGTCTCGCACATTGCCCTTCCTCTCCAGACCCTTCGCAAGCCAGCTGCAGCCATCAGGAAACAGCCATCAGGAGCACACATCTGCCTGGGGGCTCTGCCTTCTTCCACTGTGTTCCTCCTTTGCCGAGGAATAAACAGGAGCCACTAGACTAAATAACACTGACCTCAGCCCTCCTGAGATTCTAACCCAAAACGCTGGGAGTAAAAGGAAAGCAGGTTATCCTAAAATACTGCTAGGGGCTCCCTGTAAGCTTCTTTTCCTAAACCACCCGCCAAGGGAATGGATTCAGGGTAACTCTTTGATGCGGGTTCCAGTGTCTCCCTTGGAACCCTCCTCAGCGCTGTCCTGGGTCCTCCTAGCTAACTAGACCCTCCCAGGTTTCACTAAGACAGGTAGGATCTGTCCCGGGACAAGTTGGGAACTACTGAGCTTTGTCACTCACCTGGAATTCCACACCCCCCCACTCAGAGGCCCCACCCACAGGCCAGCATAGCCAATGAGGCTATGGGGGTAGGGTTAAGCAGGCTGCTCTTTGTCCTTAAATGAGTAGCCTCAGAGCCACAACCAAGCATCAGAGCCCCTGGACCTGCTGACTACATCTGTGCAGCTGGGTCTGCCTCAGGTGAGAGCCCCCACTGAAGCCTGGAGAGGCTGGGCCACCCCGGGGAACAAGCTTTTCCACCAGACTTGGGGACCAAAATTCTAGGACTCCAGGAGGAACTGTGTCCTATGGTCTGGCAAGGCAACACAGCAGCCTGACCACAGCCCATAAGCTGCTGGTCCTGCTGCTCCCTAAGCTGTTTCAGCATCTTGTCGAAGAAGCAGGAGTATGTGTGTGGTGGGCGGGGAACTGTGCTGCGTCCCCCTTGTCCTGCCTGCTCTGCCACTGTTCCTTGTCCCTGAGCAGTGATCTGAGCCCCAGAGGAGTTGGTCCTGTCAAGATGTAGAAACTGGTGGTGTGTGCTGGGGGAAGGGGTGGGGTGTCTCTGGGCTCCTTCATGCCAGGTGAGCACTTCCCTGGTTTGGGGGAGGGAATGGGAAAATGGGTGGCAGAGGCCAGGTGTGGCCACAGCAGAGCCCAGGCTGAAAGATTTTGTTTCAAGAATAGGAGGTTAGAAGGCACGTCTCACCCCCTGCCATGCAATAGTCAAGAAGGAAACTGAGAAGTGGCCACCGAACTCCCAGAATCTCAGTCCCTGCTTGGGATCAGGAGACCTCATTGGTGAGGTTTTCCTGGGTCACCTCAGTACTTTTGGTAAATACCTGGACCAACCTTTTTCTTGGTTCCTAGTTGTGGCCACAAGATTGAAACCCGTAAGCTACACTCACGCCCTTCTCCAAACCCAGATGATCATTGCGCATCACTGTTTCAAACCCAGAGTCCTTCTCTGGCTGCTTTCATTTCAGTGACTGAATGAAGTATCTCCACTTGGCCTGATATTCTCTGCCCATATCCTTATCCTTCCTCCACATTCCTTGTATAAATACATGGAATGATAAATTAAATGTAGCTATATGACACAGAAGAAAGTATGATGTGGCTTTTTAGAAGAATTGGTCTAATTACAGGCTCATTCCTTCTTCTTTCCTAGGTTTTGAAACATGACTGTTTTAATCCTCCTGACTCTCCTTTGCTTGGGAATGGCCTCAGCGGCTCCCAAAGCTGATCACAGTTTAGATGCACGATCAGACCTGTGGATGGTAACACCTGGAGCGGTATTTAACATGGTTGGTAACACGTGAAACTATCCAGACGGTCCCCGCAGAGAAGGCACATGCTATCGAGAGTAGCTTCTTGGGACCGGCTCTACCGAGGCCAAAACTTCATGGCACCCGTCAGTGACACAATACAGGCTTCTGTCCGGGCTGTGCTGGGTGCTGGGGAACAGCTCACAGAAGTCTAAAGCCTTTCCTGACAGTGGTTTCTCTTATCCTCTGCTGTACATCCACTTGGTAAAGGAGACATGGTTTAAATACAAATGAAGATAATAAGTTATATGTTTGCCTCTAGGTTAAAGACACTATCAATGATGCAGCGGTAGAGAAAAGCCTCGAAGCGCTTGAAAAGGATAATCAGGAACAAAGCGAAGAACAAGAGAGCGTCAGAACTGCAGCGAATGCCTCTGAGTACATAAGCCTGCGAATTAGAATAGCCAAAGGAATATTTGACATGGTTGGTAACACCTGAAACTGTCTAGAGGGCCCCTGAAGAAAACGTCCACGCTTTGGGGGGTTCACAGCTGAGAAGAGCTTCTTGAGTCAACTCTTACCAAGGCCATAACCTCATGGCGCCCACTGCTGACACAATAGGGCATTCATCCCCGCTGGGTGGGTGCTGGAGAACAGCTCCCACTGCTCCCCTGGTCATGGTTTGTTTTCCTCTGTCTGTAAATCCACTTGGTGAGGTGAGTTGATTTTAAATAAATATAAAAATAGAAGATTGTATGTTTCTCTCCAGGTTAAAGATGAAGCCCGGAAAGCAGTGTTGGAGAAAATTGGCAAAGAGATTGGAAAGAGCATTATGGGAAGACGCAAAAAACCACAGACAAAGAAAGACTTTCCTAACATGGTGAGTGAGGCATGGAATGCTTAATATTTTATGCTCCCTCCCCTCACTACTTTACCCAAATAATACATTGCATTACAACATTCTATTTCCTTTCCCTTGAAGACCACTGTAGCATTCTAGGCAGAAGATGCGTTGTTTCCAGAGCCAGAGCACAAAAAGGAGAGAGCATCTCTACAGAGAGCCCCTCCTCTGGGGATTCGGGAGAGGAAGACCATGTAACCCTGCAATGAGGAAACAGCTGGACCTGCGTCCAGGAATTCACAGTATGACAAGCCTGCTCACAACCTAAGCCTGGACCTGAGATAAGCACCCGACATTAGCATTCCCGCCCCAGGTTTCCACTTTGATTTTCCAGGAGCCCCTTTTATCACCACTTCAATTTGAGCCCTAGGAAATTTCATGTCCTTCACCCAACCACCTTTGAAGCCATAGGTCCTTGCTACCCTGCTGTCTCTATCCTGTTGGCTGTGACCTGGATGGACAGCCACCCTTCTGCCAATGCTTTGGGCTCCTCCCCTTTCTCTGCCCCCAATTCTGGCATCTGTAAATAATAAATACTTTAATTTTATGCAAGGAATTTTGCTTTCCTTGTGTGAGTGACTTTGAACGCGCCTTCAATGAAAACAGCCCCAGGGTTTTCACTTCTCTCAGGCTTTCCCACCGTTTCCCTGAACCCACCCCCCGCCCTGTTACCCCCAAGCTCTGCAAGAACTCCACACTTTTGCTCTTTGAGGGAAGATACATTTGGGATATCTTCTTCTCCTGTCCTCTTGCTTTGGCCAACTCAAATAAACATTTCCCTTTCTCCAAGCACCTGTGCTTCAGTGTTTGGCATACTATTGCATCAGGCACATGAACCTCTGTTTTGGTTCATGATTCAGAAGCAACACTATTTATGGAAAATTTCACTGTAAGTGAAACACACAGTTCAAACCCTTGTTGTTCAAGGGTCAACTGTATGTTTAAGTGGCTGCATAATCTGATTGGGTACAGGTCTGTTGATGTAACAATGTCCAAACCTGTAGAGAACCTTTATGAGCATTTATCTGAGCCAATCTGATGGCACACACCATGTAGCAAGGTTTCAAATGCTCTGGAGAAGAACAGCCTTGCTGTTTCTTTCGTGCATGTGGATTAAGGAGGGACCATAAGGAAGATTACATGGAGATGGGAGAAGCAAGGTGGGGATGCAATCAGAATAATTACGACCAGAGCTCTCTTTGAGGGTGGGCAGCTTCAGAAGAAGGGGTCGGAAAGGGGGCTTTCAAAGGTGTGTTAACCTAGATGCACAGCAACAAGGGCAAGGCTTGATTAAGGCGAAGACAAACCTTTAGCTAAAGAAGTAGGAGGCCCGTCCAGTTAGGAATTTATGATCAGATCATCATTGTAGTTACTTTCCTCAGAACCTACGTGCGGAAGATACGTTCTAGCCCCTTTCACAATGACACCTTTCCCACCACAGGGAGGCCAGGTGCTGGGCTACAGTTCTGATTCCTGGGCGCCAGATGTTGCTTCCTCTCCTCTTCCCAACCAGGGCAGCTCTGTATGCGGGAGACCCACACCCACTGGCACTCCAGGACTCATGTCTGCCTCAGCCACACCACAGGGACGGGCATGCTACGCACACTGAAGCATATTTCAAGGCATGAGCCAGAATTTAGGTAACACCATAGTCCCGATTCCCCACTCCCCAGGGGTGTCACTGCAGTGAAAGCCTGACCATGGATCGAATTTGTGCTCCTTTTCCAAAAAAGTCCGTATTCTCCCACCTCCAAAGACAGCCAGGAGCAAACTCAGTATCTTCCTTCCCTCCGCGCTCTGCTCCAAACCTGTCCTGCTTTGGGGAGTGCACACTCAGCTAGCCCTCTCTGTGGGCTCCACAACCAGCCTTGCGGCGCCATCTGGTGGTAAAAAATGAGAAACGCCGACCAGCAAGGTGGGGAGAGATGCCAGAGACTTTCTGGGGTACCTCTGTATCAAATTTTGTTGTGTTCAGATTCTCCAAGGTTCTTAGTGAGCAGAGCGAGGGATCATCCTGCAGCAAGAGGTTTGAAGTTGCAGCCTTCGGGCAAGCTGTGGGTTTACTATCTGAGTTTGCGTGGTCGTTAGTGGGAAACACAACGGTGGCTCAGCTGGAAGCAATCAGCAGTAAGTAAGTGTCTCCCGGATTTCAGGGCTGGAAGCTATGGCGTCCTCAGCTCGAGGTCACTCCGAGATGGAAAGGCAGGCACCTACCTGTGAGCTGCTCTTGCATGGGTCACCTCTGAGTGAAGTCATTTACACAGCAACATTTTATTGAGCAACCTAGCTGAGCCTGGTGCTGGGGATATCGTTCCTTCATTCAAGCTGCTCCTAGTCCAGAGGGGGAGCGTCACACAGGTACCCTGCACTGTGATGGGGTCACAATGGAGGACCACGAGAGGTCTGAGCCTGCTGGGGAGGACTCTTCCAACAGAGCCCACAACAAATTAAGTTCCACGGGGTGTATGGATGTTAACCGACAAAAGTACAGGTGTCCTGGGAAGGGGAGAAGGAACCCCCGCCCCCAGACCCCTGTCACAGCTCCCACAGGTCCTTGTGAATGAGCCTGGAGCGGGGGGGGGGGGGGGGGGGGGGGGGGGGGGGGTGAGAATGCAGCTGGCTGGCACATGAGGCCGGGTTGGAGCCTCAGTGGCGTGATTGGCCGCACTTCACTATGTTGACCTTAAGGCAGGTTCTCTGAGTGCACAGGGCACCTGCCAGTGCTGTCACATTAAAGACACTCATTTTGTATGTGATGTCAGAGGGTTCACTTGCCTGTATGTTCACAAGATCACGGAACTTGGACAGGTCTAGACATTTCTTGTCCCCAGCACTGTGAGGCACCCCATAAATATTTGCTGGTGAATGAGTGAATGAATGAATGAGTGAATGAATTATGCCATGTAGTGGAGACTCCTGCTTCTCCCGGTAGGACCGAAAGAGAAAAAAGTGGAAGGTTATCCTGTCCCCAGCCCCTCCCCAGCTGTCAGCCTTGTACCTGGTGACGCCCTCTTCTGGTCACCTGGTGCATCACAGTGTCCTAAAGACACTAGGCCCCTCCCCACAGAGAGGAGGGTGCCCCTGGCCAGTCTAACAGGTTGACCCAGTTTCACTTTTTTTAAATTGAATTTATTGGGGTGACACTGGTGAGTTTCAAGTGTACAATTCTATAACTCATCATCTGTATATTGTATTGTGTGTTCACCACCCAAAGCCCAGTCTCCTTCCATCATCATTTATGTCCCTTCAGCCTCTCCTACCCTCCCATACCCCCCTTTCCCTCCTTGAATCACCACACTGTTGTCTGTGTCTATGAGTTTCTCCTTCACTTAATCCCTTCACTTTTTCACCCAGCCCCCAACCTCCTTGCCCTCTGACTGCTGTCTGTGTTCTCTGCATCTATGAGTCTGTTTCTACTTTGTTAGTTTGTTTTGTTCATGAGGTTCCACATATAAGCAAAATCTCACGGTAATTGTCTCTCCCTGACTGGCTTAGACACTTAACAAAATACTGCCCAAGTCCATCCATGATGTCGCAAAAGGTAAAATTTCCTTCACTTTTAAACTGATCTCTTCACAGAAATTATCCCATCCAATGCGTTGTGCATCATTGTTCATCAAATCAACTAATCTGCACAGACAGAGAGCAGACTGGTGGCTGCCAGGGGCTGGGCAGAGAGGGCAGGGGTGGCTCATGGGTGCAGGGTTTCCTTCTGGGTGATGAAAACGCTGCGGAACGAGACAGCAGTGGTTGTTTTCCAACACCGTGAATTTACTAAAAGCCTCTGGATTGTACTTTAAGTGGTTAAAATAGTGAAAGTATGTTATGTGCACTTTACAAGAATTTTTTCAGCATGTAATATGGACACAATAAAATGCGTCTGCAACTTTGGTAAAAATCACGGACCGAGAAGGATGCAGCCCAGGGTTTCTAACTGTGAGAACCAGCTTCGCAGTTGCTCCGAGCGTCTCTTTTCCTGTGACCAACAGGCTCTCCTTCATCCACGTTAGGATACATGCCAAGGACTCTTCATGCGACAGCCATGACCCGCACAAAACCTCCAGCCAAGAATCCAACTGAAGCTGTTGGACCACTTGGGTCAGGAATGCACCAGGATGGCCTCTCTCTCAAGTGTGGGCTGCTGAGGAACTTCTTCAGAAGGTGCCACCCTGACAGTCCTCCCCCAACTGCCCTCCCCCAACTCCATCAGGTCCCCACTCCCCCCCCACCCAGGCTCCCAAGCCTGCAGGCAGGTGCCTCCACGGACCCCTGTCTCCATCCTGTCTCCATCTAGTGCTTCATTTTGTGCTCTCCTGTCAGCCTCGGGGAGCCGTGGTGGCTTTGTTCTGCTTGCTGCATGCTGAGTCTGCAAACTGTCCCTCTGGTCATGAGGAAAGGGCCTCACTGAATCACTGCCACAAACACGAAGGTCCACACTCACATGTGCAAATGCAGAGCTAATCATTTGAGTTCTACTCGGGACTCAGCCCTTGAGGACACACAGAGCTTGGACTACTATAGGTTCCAGCTTGCATGGGCCAAACACTGGCCCCCAGAACAGTCCTCCTCACCCCATGCTTTCTTCTTGTAACAGAGGACACAACCCGGGACGCCAGAACTGGATTCGGGGGAAGCACCATTCTACATGTCTTGTTGGAGGACTTGAAAGCTCCTCACTGGTTTTCAGGGTTGGAGCCTCCACCCACAGGGCCTCTCATTGGGAAGCTGGCTGTGCTTGTCCCCCACCTTCCATGGGCACAATCATCAGGGGATTCAAACCCAGACCTGCAGGGTTACCTGTCCTTCCCCAGGGAGAAACACCAGCAGTGAGCACGAGGAGACTGTGCAATCTGGGGTGTTATTTCCGCTGCACCCCTTGAGAAGGGAATGAATACTGTGAAGATACAAAAGGAGACCTTCAAAGACTTTCTGGAACTATGTCAATTTTGAAGCTTTGGGCCTTGGATTCGTTTTCTGTACATGATATTACAAAGGTGTCATACCTGTTCCCTGGTTAAAGACAAAGGTTTTAAAGTTTCAGTTTCTGTGTAATTTCTCTCTCCACAGGGGAGGAAGTCTGGGAAGCCTGGGGAGCGGGGGCAGGGGTCAGGGACAGCAATAGCATTGGCATTTGGGAAGAAATCATAACCAAAATGGATTTATAATGAGTATAATTATAATGTGGCTGACGCATGTTGCTAACCCTGATTGTGTCCTACTTATCTGACAGGAAGCAGACAAAAAGTGGAGCAGGCGGCACCTCATTTCGTCCTCAGGGAAGCCTTACAGGGGTTTCTGCCACCCTGGGACTGAAGCCTTGAGGGTCAGGGAGGCCACCCGGAGCCACACAGCCGGCAGGTAATGGCATTTCTGGGTCCTGAGCCACCACTTAGTAGTGATGCTTAGAACTCCTGAGCAGGGGCATGTTTGTGCACGAGTTTTCCAGTTTCCACTGTCATTTTGGCTCAATTTGGGGATATGAGATGGGTTGGACCTTCTCTGAAACCAGCAGCTCTTCAGATTTAATAAATGGATTCACCTTATGTGTGTGGACCTGGCCAGTGTTTCCAGCCAAGGTCAGCTTCTTGAGTAGTTCCTGGAGTCACCCCTAGAGGGAGTCAGCATTCTCCTGCTGTGGGTTGTTAGTTTCTAGGTTCTGAAAAGGTGGTGGTGGTGGGATAGACCTGTGTGTGTGTGTGTAAAAGAGAGACAGAGAAAGAGAATGAGAGAGATGGAAAGAGAGATACAGGGGCGTAGAGAGGCAGACAGAGCTATAGGGAACTACCCAGATCTGGGACCTGAAATTTTTTTTTAAATCCCATTGGACATGAAGATTTCAACCCAGGAGCCCGTGATCTAACCTGAAGAAGCCACACTTCATGTGACATATGGCTTCCCCTCAAGGAAGAGATTTTATCTGCCCTCAACCCTCAGCTTTCAGGGATAATATCTCTAGTCACCTTCCTTATGGCCAATTTTCCACATCCGGAAGGACCTGGAAGAGGATTCTTGATAAAATGTGACTCAGGATGGCCAGATTACCAGCAAGCCTCACCGTGTGCAATCAAGTCCTTCAGCCAGTGCTTACAGAGATGGGTCACGGGACTCAGTGACAGAAGAAGAAAGTCCCCTTGGGCATTTGCAGGAGGCAGAAAGACAAGGAGCCCAGAGCCCTCAGTCCTAGACTGGGCAGCTCACCTGTCAGTCCCTGGCCCTCACAGAACAGTACTAGGGGAGTCCAGGGAAAAGCAGAGCATGGCACACAAAGGAGGCTCCCTGAGGGCCTCCTGGGGGAGACCAGACTGAGGGAGAGTGGTGGGCTCCAGGGGCCTCATATGGGGGAGGGGAATGCACCTTGCAAATGCATGGGGCGGGCTTCTTTGTTAGACCCCTGAGGAAAGGGCACCTGGGCGTGGCCTGCAGGGATGAAAGTTTGCTCTGCAAGCAGCAGCATGCTCACTCCACTGTTCATGTGACATATGGCATTGCTCAGGCCAAGGTCATGCTTTTTCTATCTCCCAGGACAGGGCCCTGCACACTCCTGACCTCTGCTGGAATGTCCCCATAACCCGTGACCACGTGGGCACATTGAAATCACTCAGGCAGCAGGAAGGCTGTGCGCCCTCCCAAACTCGGCCCTTTGTGTTGCCTCTCCTGACAATGCTGGAGGCTAAAGGCTGAGTCACCTGCCAGGAGAGGGGACCTGGTAGTGTGGGGGAAGGAGGCACCCCATCTACATCTTCTCAGGACACTTGGTGGTCTCCCCACCCCTCTTGTCTGACTGCCACATGCACCCCCACTCTCTGGACAGCTGGACATCAGAGCTGCACAACTGTGGTTCTAAGGTAGGGAGAAAATGCCCAGTGTCGGTGCAGGAGGGAGGGCCCTGGGGCAGCCGGGCAGGAGGCTGTCACCTACTCTCAGCACAGAGGAGCAACTTATCCATGTTTCTCTCTCTTTCTCCCCCCCTTCCCCTCTCTCTGAAAATAAATAAGTAAAATCTTTTTTTAAAAAAAAGGAAAGAAAACGAACTAGTTAATGTAGTTGCCATACATGGGAATCCAATACCACTGCCATAAATAAAAATAAATGTAGTGAACCTTAAACAATGTCATTCAAACCTAGCTCTGTACTGATGCCCATTCCCACTTACAGGGAAGATTAGCAATGATTGATGAGGTGCTAAGGACTTAATGCCACAGATTGACTTTGCCCATAGAGCAATTCAAAGGCCTTCTAGAGAAGTTAAAGGAATAACATTGTTCTCACTGTATGATTCAGCATTACTTAATAGCATGTCATGACACTGACTGAAATCACTTTGCATTTCTCCTAAAACTATCTCGTGTTCCAGAGTGGTGCGCCTCTCATCCGCGTCAGTCGGGGTCCTGGAAGAGACTTCATTGACAGTTCAGAATCATGGATAAATTCATGGGACCATACAAGAAATAGCGAAGCATCCCGTGTCCCAGAACAGAGGGGCCCCATTACATCTCCTGGAGCTAAAAAGACAAGAGGAAGTAATTCTGTTCCTGGGAAAACTGGAGCTCCTGGGTGATGCCCCTCAGCAGGTTCTAGAGTCAGACACAGCTGGTTCACAGAGGCAGCAGGCAGTGACGAGGGAAGAAACACCTGTGCCTTTCTCTCGTCCCAGCCTGTCTGTACCTCCCCCTGGGTGACTCAACCAGAGACAGAGGGCTCACGGGCCTGGGAGGTGCAGTCCACGAGGTCGCCTCTGGGGACTCAGAGCAGTACAGGAAAGGGAGACGGGGGGGGTGGAGCCAATAGGAGAACCGACGCCACATCCCACAGCTGCACAGCACACTCTAGGGGCCCACACAGCCCTTCCCGAGCAGCAGCGGGCTGGGGACGGAGTGTTCTGGGAAAGGACGGGGCAGGACAAAGGCTGGGAGGGAGAGCGAGCGAGCACGCTGCCTGCGCAGATCCCACCTGTTCCTCTCCGCCTGCAGCCTCCGTGGGCAGTGAGGACGGGAGCGTGCGGAGCCGCAGCTCACTGTTCCCACCCGGCCTCACCCAAGGGATGCTGCAGGTGAGGGGCCGTCCTGTACGGTCCACTCATCCCAAAGACGAAGGGCCTGAAGTGTCCCCTTGCCAGGGCCCTTAGTCATTCCCCTAAGGGAGCCTGTCCCTGCAGGCATCTGTCACAGCCACACAGACAAGGGAGGAAGCACCAGTAGGGAGTGACTTGGGAGTGACCCAGGGTGGAAACAGAGCTGGTTAGTTCCCCTAAAAATTAAAACTAAGCACCATGGTGACTCAGGCAACTAGCAAAGCATCAGGCACACCGTAGGTGCTTAATAAGTGACTGTTGAGTACATTGATGCATTTTTCTAAAGTAGAACTAAACATTCACTTAGCTTGGAAACCTCATAAAATACAATCCCTCTGGCAGTTAGTTCCAGGTTCCCGAGTATGAGCTGAGTTATTTTAGAAGTATATTTGTTCTCATGTCTAATGCTCTAAACAACACATTTTTCATATGCAAAATTTTAGATGTGTTCTTTGCTCTCAAACATTTCTGTGGGGATAAACTTTTAAATGTAACCAAAAAAAGGTTTACTCCCCCACAACCACTGGGTTCTCTGTGCTGCACCCGGAGCTCCAGGCCCCCAGCTGGGCCCAAGTCGCTTGAACAACAGCCCCCGCCTGTTCAGAGCCAGATCAGAGCAGGGATAAAGCAATTTCTCCGAGACTCAGTTCCCATCTGTGATCATTTCATGAGCTGATGTTTATTTGAAAACCTGATACGGTGTCGGGCACCGGGAGGCACTGTGAAATAGCAACTGCGAGCATCTTCACGATGTTCCTTTTCTCATCCTGAACCCAGTGAGAAATACACCAGTCAGTGTGCGACCCAAAGCAGTCTCTTAAACCCCACCTTGCACACCACTGCCCTGGGCACTTGTGAAAACTCAGAGGGCTGGCCCCATCCCCAGAGCTTTTGAGGGGATGGGGACTCAGCAGTTTGAGGATTCCAGCTGCTGCTGCTGGTCTGGAATCTCACTGTGAGAACCACAGTCTCTAACGAACTGGAATTGACGTCCATGTGCATTTTGCTCTCTAATAGCTCAGTGTCTGCAGCCTCCCCAGAGCAAAGCTGGCCCTGCAGCAGAAACACAGGAGTGTGTCCTCAGCACCCACTGTCCCTGCCCCCGCCCCTGCTCCTCCATGGCCCTCCCAGTGCTCCTGAGGCTCCAAGGGCCTATTTCTGTGTTCTCAACTCTTCACACTGAAGCCTGAGCTGCCAGGCCTCTGGAGTGCCTGTGCTCCAGGGGGAGGCTCTGGAAAAGCTCTGTGGATATTTAAGTCTAAAGAATTTTTGGCAAAATTAATCATCAAAAAGAAGAAGTAGAGAAAGGGAGCCTGAAATCCTCTAACGTAAGTGGTCCTGCCTGGCTTCCCCAAAGCCGGTGGGTGGGTGGTGGTCACCGCCGTGGTGGAACATGGCCATGTAGAGGTGGGACATCCACATGCCTGGACACTCATTAGGGTCTCCAGATCATAATCTCACCCAGAGACCGTTTTGGGAAAACCAGCTTGCACCGACAGCTCAGGTGTCGAAGTGCAGCAACCCATTCCCTCACACCTTCACCCCTGCTTGACATTTCTGCTGCCTCCCCCAGCATAGGTATCCTCAAGGACACCACTGTCTCATGGTTCTTCCCACATCCTTCATGTGCAAAACTGTTACAGAACCAGCCAATGGTGTTCTAGAACAGCTGTGGGGTTCGATTGCCCACCACCAAGAGGCATGGCTCCCAAGACAAGAGTTGGGTGAAAAAGGAAAGGGTTATTTATTTAAAGGTTATACAGATTTAGAATAATGGCAAATTTCTGCCGTTAAGTCCCACTCCCTTTAAAACACCCCAGAACGAATAGTCCTGCCTCCCTCTGCCAAACTAGAGCCGTTTCAGAATATGCCACTCAAAAGTACCATTCTTCAGAAATACAGAAGTCTGCAGCTCAGCTTTCCCAGTCACAGTTCAGCTCCAAGCATCCCTCACGAGTCCGTGTGCACCAGCCTGGGTCCTCGCAGCATCAGTTTCTCTCCTCAGGAGCTGCCTTTACTCCAGCCATCAGCTCATCAGTGTGGCTGTGTGCCTGGCCAGGCAGGTCCCCACAGCACCGCCAGCTCTGCTGCCGTCCTCTGTGAGGGAGGGGTGCTGAGTATGTTTCCAGCATATCTACAGACCTCATGTTTCTCTGCACTGCAATTTAAAGGTTTGCTTCAGAAATTGCTGCATGACCGAGTATCTGGCTCTTCTTCCTATGCTGTGTTAGAATCTGCAATTTTTGTCAGCTCCTCAGAGTCTTTGGCCCTCCTTGGCTGCCATCTTTAGTGAGAGCAAATGTTTCCCAGCCACGTGCAGGTGCCCATGCATATCTTCACCCTGGGTTCGGCATCTGGCCCCCACAGCCCCCCCAGGTGCTGTCTGAGCTTCCCCCCTCCTGTGTCACAAGTGACTCTGCTGACACATGTTCTCATAGTCATGAGTCATGTTTGCCTCAGGCAACAGGCTCCTCCCACAGCTCCTCCCTTCAGGAAGGAGCATAACTCTTTTTTCTGTGTAAGCAACATGATGGGTGTTAGTTCTTTCCCCAGCTTGTTCTCTCTAATTTCTTTATACACAAATATTTGGGTGAAAAAACACATATTTCTGTGTATGCTTATAGCATGCAAATGAGCTGTGTGTGTGCATGTGTGTGTACTACCCCAGGGTACCATAAGTAGATAGGGTAGACAAAGAGACACAGATATCATAATGAAGATTTTTAGGAAAACAAATAAGCAGATGCAGGTATAAGTAGATGTATAGATATATAGATAAAAGACACACATATATACAGACACAGGCATTCAGGATGGAGATATGTCAATATTACATATGCATATTCACACATATGTAGATCCAGAGATAAACAGGTGAAGCTACAGATGTCACTATTCCTACTAGGAATCCCTGAATGCTGAGGAAAACCGTGATTGAAGTTTGAAGATGGTATTTCATGATAGTCATCTTCATTTTTCTGTGCAGGAGTTGGTGGTGTCAGGGTGTGGGAATTCACTGGAAATCCTTCTGCTGTTACAACTCTTTTGCCACAAATAAGCCCATGTTGATCCATGTCATCGTTTTGTCTGGAAGAAGCCTATGAGATCCAGCTGAACCAAGGGATTTTCTGGCTCAGGTTCCTAAAGTCTCTTGTGCCAGGTGAAGAGCCCTCAGGTAAGCTGAGATGCCCCGGGGAGAGTGGTGCCCTTCTCCTTGACTTTGCACCCAGCCATGCTCGATCCTACAGCTTGTGACCAACAGCTGTGGCTCCCCGTGTTCCTCCTTCCTGCTAGAAGATTTCCGCTCTAGAAGGTTCCTGAGTCTTAGCCGTTCATTTGGTTCTGCAGGGAGTTGTTTCTGATCACAGATTCCTGCCGCAATGACCCACTTCTGAGCAATGATTCCTTAAGAGCCATTTCTCACTTCCTTTCTACAGTTTAGTGCTGTGGTAACTTCTGTTAGGTGCAAAATGGAATGCCCTGTTTTACAGCTACTATGTCTTTACCTAATGAGTACTAAATTCATAAGCAGACCGAGTTCTCCCTCATTCTGTGGTTCCATCAAGAATGCAAAAGAAGGAACAATAGTACCTGAACATATTATCTCAACTTTATTCCTAGAGGAGAAGACACCATGGAATAAACTTCTTCTGTTCTTTTCCTACAACAAAAGCAGCCTTCCCACGTGAAATATAAAGCATGGCAGTCACTTTTCTTTAAAAAGCAGATAATGATCAAATAAATTGGACTTAATTTCCTTTCAGGGTACCAGCACTTTGCCTCTTTCTCTCTTTTTTTTTTCCTCCATGTTTCCATCTTAAACATTCCCAGAAGTGAGAGGCTGTCTGTCTGTGTGAATTGCAGGAGTTTCTCCCCAAAGCCATTTCTGTGGGTTTTTTGCATTCAGAGGACTTTTTTTGGTCTTATAAAGGGTGTCCCGAGGCTCAGAGTTAGATGTTCCCTCATCATGCAAGCAGGGCCTATTTGGAGGAAGATGTGAGAAGCTGACTTGTGTTCTGTGATTGGTTCTAACCTACTTGTGAACAACCTTTCTTGAGGCCCAAGAAATAGGCTTGCTCAGTTGTTGGATGGGCCTGTGGCCTTCTAGAGGTCACACTGCACAGCAGGCATGGGGCCTCAAGTCTGGGGGCAGGTTGCACAGCCATCTAGACAGTGGCCATCACACCCCACCTCCCCTGGGAAGGAGACACAACCGGGAAAGAGAACACACCTCTGAAACTCAACTCTTTGTCTTACCCCAGCCTTTGGCTGTAGCTGAAAAATCTACTCCTAGTTGCCCTGGTGGCCACCCATGCTGATGTGATGAACGTTCCTGGTCTGGCTGCAGGTGAATTTGTATATAACAAAGACATGTTGCTGCTGAGACATCTGGAACATGTAAGAGGCTGCTACTGGGTCTTCAGTGGTACAACCAAGGTCGTGTGAAGTAGAGAAAGAATTTAAAGAAATCAAACATGAGGCCCTGGGTGGGTAGCTCAGTTGCCTAGAGTGTCATCCCGATATACCAAGATTGCAGGATCGATCCCCATTCAAGCGCATACAAGAATCAACCAATGAATGCATAAATAAGTGGAACAACAAGTCTCTCTCTCTACCTTCCTCCCTCTCTAAAATCAATCAATTTTTTTAAATTAAATCTGTGTGTGGCAGAATGAGAATTAAAATAATGGTGGAAAGGCAAAAAGTAAGTCAATTAACTTTATAAATTATTAAAAATATGAAATTTTAAAAATATAGTGTGGCAATTCAAGTCTCTTTCAATTTTACAATAGTATTTTAAAATTTAATTGAATTTTTAAAAACTTTTAAATTAAAATTACATCTAAAAATAAATTTTTAAGTTAACCTGTCAAATTCCCTAAAATAAAATTCTCTTTAATGTTACAGATATTCAAAATATGTAATACACACTAAACTGGGTGATTATGAAATGTATTTGTAAATTTAAGACAAAACAGTAAAATGGTGGGTTGGATTACTTCATCATTCTATTATTTCTTTTTTTAATATTTTATTGATTATGCTATTACAGTTGGCCCATTTTTTTCTCCCCTTTCTTCTCCTCCACCCTGTACCCTCCTCCCACCATCATCCCCCCCACCTTAATTCATGTCCATGGGTCATACATGTAAGTTCTCTCTCTTCCCCACTTCCCATACTATTCTTAATCCCCCGTCTATTTTTTACCTACCATTTATGCTTCTTATTCCCTGTACCTTCCCCTCATCCTCGCCTCTCCCTCTCCCCGCTGATAACCATCCATGTGATCTCCATTTCTGTGATTCTGTTTCTGTTCTAGTCGTTTGCTTATTTTGTTTTTGTTTCTGTTTTTGTTTTTTAGGTTCAGTTGTTGATAGTTGTGTTTATTGTCATTTTACTGTTCATAGTTTTGATCTTCTTTTTCTTAGATAAGTCCCTTTAACATTTCATATAATAAGGGCTTGATGAGGATGAACTCCTTGAACTTGACCTTATCTGCCCTTCCATTCTAAATGACAATTTTGCTGGATACAGTAATCTTAGGTGTAGGTCCTTGCCTTTCATGACTTTGAATACTTCTTTCCAGACCCTTCTTGCCTGTAAGGTTTCTTTTGAGAAATCAGCTGAGAGTCTCATGGGAACTCCTTTGTAGGTAACTGTCTCCTTTTCTCTTGCTACTTCTAAGATTCTCTCCTTATCTTTAACCTTTGCCATTTAATTATGATTTGTCTTGGCGGGGTCCTCTTTAGGTTCAACTTCTTTGGAACTCTCTGTGCTTCCTGGACTTCCTGGAAATCTATTTCTTTTGACAGACTGGGGAAGTTCTCCTTCATTATTTGTTCAAATAAGTTTTCAATTTCCTGCTCTTCCTCTTCTCCTTCTGGCACCCCTATGATTTGGATGTTGGAACATTTAAAGTTGTCCCGGGGGTTCCTAAGCCTCTCCTCATTTTTTGAATTCTTGTTTCTTCATTCTGTTCTGGTTGAATATTTATTTCTTCCTACTGCTCCAAACTGTTGATTTGAGTCCCAGTTTCCTTCCCTTCACTGTTGGTTCCCTGTACATTTTCCTTTATTTCACTTTTCATGGCCTTCACCTTTTCCTCTATTTTGTGACCGTAGACAACCATTTCTGTGAGCATCCTGATTACCAGTGTTTTGAACTGAGTGTGGTAGGCTGGCTATCTCTTTATCATTTTTCTGGAGCTTTGATCTGTTCTTTCATTTGGGCTGTATTTTTTTTTTTTTTGTCTCCACATGCCTGTTACTTAGTAAAGGGTGGAACCTTAGTTATTCACCAGGTCGGGGCAACCCTCATCACTGTGTTGTGGCACTATATGTGGGGGAGGGGTCCAAGAGGGAACAATGCCACTTGCTCAGCTCTCCTCCGGCTCTCAGTCACTTTGCCCACTACCCAAAAGCAAATTGGGTCCTTCTGGTGCTTACTCCTGAGTGGGTGGGTTTGTGTACATTTATGGACCCTATGGGCCTCTCCAATGAACTCTTCTCTGAGGCTGGGAGTTTATCCCGCAGCCTCAACCGTCACAGATTTTTACCGCCAGAGTTTTTGAGGCTTTATTTCCCCACACTGGAACCCTGGGTTGTGCAGTCTGTCTCACTCCCCAGTGGTTCCTCCCAGTTCATTCGCACGCAAATGTGGGACCACCTGCTCTGCCAGCTGCTGCCTTGCCCTCCCCAGTCCTCCAGCCACCACCTTGTCACAAGTCCTCTCCACCTGGCTTCCCATCTCCACCCCTCCTACAGGTCTGGATGAATGTTTCTTCTTCAAGTCCTTGGTTGTCAGACTTCCATACAGTTTGATTTTCTGGCAGTTCTGGTTATTTTTTGTTTTTAAATTTGTTGTTGTCCTTCTTTTGGTTTTGTGAGGAGGCCAAGTGTATCTACCTATGTCTCCATCTTGGCCGGAAGTCTCTCTCTATTTCTATCTTGACCTTCAAGGTTGTAGAGTTATCTACCCAAGTCAGAACAGTTTAATCATGTAAGGCAGACTGAGAATTTCTGTACTGAAACATCAAGACTAAGCCTTGGCTGGATGGCTCAGTTGGTTGTAGCATCAGTCCATGCACAAAAGGATTGTGGGTTTGATTCCAAGTAAGAGCACATACCTGGGTTGTCGGTTTGATCCTTGGTGGCAGTGTTTATGGAAAACAACACATTGATGTTTCTCTCTCACATCCATCTCTCTCTCTCTCTTTCTCTCAAATCAAGTAATATGTACTCAGTTGAGGATTTTTTTAAAAGTCAACACTGATATTTAAATTTATAAATTCAACAATGAGATTAGTTACCAGGATGACTTTTTTCTTGTGGTTGACCCTATTTGCTTTGTCAGCAGAGTACCCAGGCTCACCCCATTCAGTGGGAATTGTCTTATAATTCAGTCGGTCTGATTGTTGCTTATGATTTGGTTCAGGTTAAGTCTTTTTGATGAGACTACTGTGTTGGTGATGATGTATGTTTCCCACTGCATAACAACAGGAACATATTATGTAATTTTGTCTCAAAAGAAATTAAAAGTCCCTTTCCCTTGATTGCTTCATTGTTGTATTTTTTATTTTTATCCCAGTAATGAACACACATGATAAGAAATCAAACAGAACAGAGAACACAGAATAAAAAGCAATAGTCTTTTTTAAATTTAATTTATTACATTATTCCATTACCATTTACCCACCTTATGCCATGCCCCCCACCATGATCACCACACTGTTGTCCGTGTCTGCAAGTCCTTTTTTGCTCCATCCCTCCATCCCCTTATACTCCACCACAGAGCTGTCAGCCTGCTGAGTCTTTTTTATTTTGCTTGTTAGTCAGTTTTTTCATTAGATTACACATATGAGCAAAATCATATAATTATTCTCTTTCTCTGACTGGCTTTTTTCACTTAGCATAATGTTCTCTGGGTCTGTTCATGCTGTTGCAAACAGTACAATTTTCTTCTTTTTATGGCCAAGTAGTATTCCATTGTAGAAATGTCCCTTAGTTGTTATATGCACTCATCTACTAAAGGACACTTGGGCTGCTTCCATATCTAGGGGATTGTAAATAATGCCACCTTGAACATAGGGGTGCTTATGTTCTTTCAAATTAGTATTTCAGGTTTCTTTGGATAAAGACTCAGAAGTAGAATTGCTGGGTTAAAAGGCAGTTCCATTTTTAATTTTTTGAGGCATCTCCATACTGCTTTCTACAGTGGCTGCACCAATCTGCATTCCCACCAGCAGTACATGAGGGCCCCCCTTCCCGCACATCCTTACCGGCAGTTGTTATTCGTTGATTTATTGTTGATAGCCATTCTGACAGGTGTGAGATGGTATCTCTTTGTGGTTTTAATTTGCATTCCTCTGATGATTAGTGACATTGAGCATATTTTCATATGTCTATGGGCCCTCTGTATGTCCTCCTTCGAGAAGTATCTCTTCAGGAACTTTGCCCATTTTTTTTAGAAGTAAAATTGTTTTATTTGCAGATGATATGATACCGTACATAGAAAACCCAAAGATTCCACCAAGAAACTACTAGAGCTTATAAATGAATTCAAAGTATCAGAATACAAAATTAATATCTAGAAATCAGTTGCATTTTTATATGCCAATAATGAGGTACCAGAAAGGGAAATTAAGAAAACACAGTCAAAACTGTTAGCACATCCATTTCACACTAACAAGCTAATAAGAGCTTAGCCTAAGTCAATGTTATAATTCTCTTTAATTTTTTTTTATTGCTGTTCAGTTACAGTTGTCCCATTTTCCCCCCATTACTCTCCCATGCCCTACACATCCACCACATCCCACATTGAATCCTCCCCCTGCCCCGTTGTCTTTTTCTGTGGGCCCTTTATACACGTTCCTTGATTTGACCCTTCCCCTTCTTTCCCCCATTATTGCCCTCCCTTCTCCCCTCTGGTCACTGTCAGTTTGTACTTTTTTTTCCATGTCTCTGGTTCTATTTTGCTCACTTGTTTTGTCAGTTAGGTTCCACTCATAGGTGAGATCATATAGTATTTGTCTTTCACCGCCTGGATTATTTCACTTAGCATAATGCTCTCCAGTTCCATCCATGCTGTTGCAAAGGGTATAAGCTCCTTCTTTCTCTCTGCTGCATAGAATTCCATTGTGTAAATGTACCATAGTTTTTGGATCCATTCATTTACTGATGGGCACTTAGGTTGCTTCCAGCACTTGGCTATTGTAAATAAGGCTGCTATGAACATTGGGGTGCATAGGTTCTTTTGAATTGCTGTGTCAGGATTCTTAGGGTATAATCCTAGCAGTGGAATTGCTGGGTCAAGAAGGCAGTCCCATTTTTAGTTTTCTGAGGAAATTCCATACTGTTTTCCACAGTGGCTGCACCAGTGAGAATTCCCACCAACAGTACACTAGGATTCTCTTTTCTCCACAGCCTCACCAGCACTTACTGTTTGTTGATTTGTTTGTGATGGCTATTCTCACTGGTGTGAAGTCGTATCTCATTGTGGTTTTAATGTACATCTCTCTGATGGCTAGTGATGCTGAGCATCCTTTTATATGTCTCTGAGCCCTCTAATGTCCTCCTTGGAGAAGTGTCTGTTCAGGTCCTTTGTCCATTTTTTAATTGGGTTGTTTGTCTTCCTTGAGTGGAGTCGTGTGAGTTCTTCACATATTTTGGAGATCAAACTCTTTTCTGAAGTATCATTGGCAATTATATTTTCCAAAAGGTTGGTTCCCTTTTCATTTTGTTGATGTTTTCTCTAGCCATGTAGAAGCTAATTTGATTTAGTCCCATTTGTTTATTCTTTCCTTTATATCCCTTGCTTCAGGGGACATATCAGTGAAAATACTGCTGTGTGGAATATCTGAGATTTTCCTGCCTATGTTCTCCTCTAGGACTTTTATGGTGTCATGACTTATATTTAAGTCTTTTATCCATCTTGAGTTTTTTTTGTGTATGGTGTAAGTTGGTGGTCGTGTTTCATTTTTTTTGCATGTTCAGATCTCCCAACACCATTTGTTGAAGAAGCTATTTTTACTCCACTTTATGCTTCTGCCCCCTTTGTCAAATATTAGTTGACTATACAGACATGTTTTTCTTTCTGGGCTCTCTATTCTGTTCCATTGATCTATGTGGTTGTTCTTATGCCAGTACCAGTCTGTTTTGATTACAATGGCCTTAAATATAGTTTGATGTTGGAGATTGTGATCCCTTTGTTCTTCTTTCTTAAAATCGCTGTGACTATTTGGGGTCATTTATGACTCCATATAAATTTTTGACATGCTTGTTCTATATATGTGAAATATGTCATTAGTATTTTAATAGGGATTGCATTGAATCTATAAATTGCTTTGGGTAGGATGGACATTTTGATGATGTTAGTTGTTCCAATCCATGAACATGGTATATGCTTCCATTTATTTGTGTCTTCCTTATTTTTTTCTTTAGTGTTGTGTAGGTTTCTAAGTTCAGGTCTTTCACCTCCTTGGTTAGGTTTATTCCTAGATACTTTATTTTTTTTGTTGCTAGAGCAAATGGAATTTTTTCCCTAACTTCTGTTTCTGATATTTCATTATTGGTGTACAAAAATGCTTTCAGTTTCTGAATATGGACTTTGTATCTCACTGTTTTGCAAAATTCACTTATTAGGTCAAGCAGTCTTTTGGTGGAATCTATATAGTTTGTTTGTTTTTTTTCTATAGGTTTTTCAACATACACTATCATGTCATTTGCAAACAATGACAGTTTTACTTCCTTCTTTCCAATTTGGATGCCTTTTATTTCTTTTTCTTGTCTGATCATTGTGGCTAGAATTTCCAATACTATATTGAATGGAAGTGGTGAAAGCAGACACCCTTGTCTTGTTCCTGATCTTAGTTGGAAAGCATTTAGTTTTTGCCTGTTCAGTATGATGTTGCTGTAGGTTTCTTGTGTTTTGCCTTTATTATGTTGAGTTATGGTCCCTCTACTCCCCCTTTGATGAGTCTTTATCATAAATGGGTGCTATACTGCATCAAATGTTTTTTTGCATCTATATAGCCATGTGATTTTTGTCTTTCCTTTTATTTATGTAACGTATTACATTTATTGATTTGCAAGTATTGTACCATCCTTGCATCTGTGGGATGACTACCACTTGATCATGGTTGATGATCTTTTTAATGTATTGCTGGATGCAGTCTGCCAGTATTTTGTTGAGGATTTTAACATCTATGTTTATCAGTGTTATTGGCCTGTGATTTTATTTCTTTGTTGTGTTTTTATCTGGTTTTGGGATTAGGATGATGCTGGCCTTATAAAATGAATTTGGGAGCCTTCCCTTCTCTTTAATTTTTTGAAATAGTTAGAAAAAAAGAAGTATTAGTTCTTCCCAGAATGTTTGGCAAAATTCACGTGAGAATTTGTCTGGCACAGGGTTTTTCATTGTTAGGAGTTTTTTGATTACTGCTTCAATTTTACTATGTGTAATCAGTCTATTCAGATTCTCTGATTCTTCCTGATTTAGTTGGTAGATTGTTTGTTTCTAGAAATTTATCCATTTCATCCCAGTTGTCCAGTTTGTTAGCATATAGTTATTCATGATATTTTCTTACAATCTTTTGTATTTTGTGGTACCAGTTGTTATTTCTCCTCTTTCATTTCTTGTTTTATTTATTTGGGTCCTTTACCTTTTTTCTTGATGAGTCTGGTTAAAGGTTTGTCAGTTTTGTTTATCTTTTCAAAGAACCAACTTTTGGATTCATTAACCTTTTGTATCAATTTTTTAGACTCTATTTCATTTATTTCTGATCTGATCTTTATTATTTATTTTTATTCTACTCACTTTGGGCTTTGTTTGTTTTTCTATTTTGAGTTCTTTTAAATGTTAAGTTAGATTATTTAATTGATCTTTTTCGTGTTTCATGAGGTAGGCCTGTAATGCTATGAATTTTCCTCTTAGGATTATTTTCCCAGTGTCCCACATACTTTGGATTGTTGTATCATTTTCATTTGTTTCAAGGTATCTTTTGATTTCTTCCTTGATCTTGTTGTTGACCCACTCATTGTTTAATAACATCTTATTTAGCTTCCATGTCTTTGTGTGTTTTTCAGTGTTCTTCTTGAGATTGATTTCCAGTTTCATAGCATTGTGGTCAAAGAAGATACCTGATATGATTTCAATCTTCTCAAAATTTATTTTATGTCCCAACATGCAGTCTACGCTAGAAAATGTTCCATGTGCACTTGAAAGGTATGTATATTCTGCTGCTTTGGAATGACAAGCTTGGAAAATATCAATTAAATCCATCTGACCTAGTGTGTTATTCAAGGCTGCTGTCTCCTTGTTGATTTTCTGTCTGGAAGATCTATCCATTGAAGACAATGGGGTGTTAAAACCACCAAATAGGACTGTATTTCTGTTGATCTCTCCCTTTGTGTCCATCAAGATTTGCTTTATATATTTAGGTGCTTCTATGTTGGATGCATAAATGTTTACTAGGGCGATATTCTCTTCTTGGATTGTTCTCTTTGTCTCTTACCATAGCATTGATTTTAGAGTCTATTTTGTTGGCTATAAGTACTGCTATATAATACTGCTAACCCAGTTTTTTTTCTTTTGCATATGCATGAAATATCTTTTTCCATACCATACTTTTAGTTTGTGTGTATCTTTCAATCTCAGATGGGTCTCTTGGAGGAAGCATATATATGGGTCTTGTTTTCTTGTCCATTCAGCTACCCTGTCTTTTGGTTGGAGCGTTCAAGCTATTTACATTTAAAGTGATTATTGATACATATGTGTGTAGTGCCATATTATTATTAGACTGTTTTCCTCTGCTTTTTCTTTTCTTTTTCTCTTAAAGCAAGCTCTTTAAAATTTGTTGCAATACTGGTTTGGTGGTATCAAACTCCTTTACCTTTTTCTTCTCTGGAAAGCTCTTTATTTTCCCTCAATTTTAAATGATAGGTTTGCTGGGTCAAGAAGCCTTGATTATAGGTCTCTGCTTTTTACCACCTTAAATATTTCATGCCAATCCTTTCTGGCCTGTAATGTTTCTGTTGAGTAATCAGATGCCAGTCTAATTGGTGCTCCCTTGTAGGTAACTACCTGGTTTTCTTTTGCAGCTTTCAGGATTGTCTCCCTGTCTTTAAGCCTTGTCATTTTAATTATGATGTGTCTCAATGTGGGCCTCTTTGGGTCCACCTTGTTTGGGACTCTCTGTGCTTCCTGTACTTGTGTGTCTTTTTTCTTCACCTGATTAGGGAAGTTTTGGGTCATTATTTCTTCAAATAGGTTCTTGATCCTTTGCTCACTCTCTTCTCTTTCTGGCATTCCTATGATGTGGGTGTTGTTATGCTTGATGTTGTCCCAAAGGTATCTTAAACTCTCATTTTTTTAAAATTCTTTTTCCTCCATATATATATGCTGTCCAGCTGGGGTGTTTTTTCCTACCTTGTATTCCAAACTGCTGGTTTGATGTTTGTCTTCATCTAACCTGCTTTCTAACCTTGCAGTGTATTATTTATTTAAGATATTATATTCTTTATGACTGGTCCTTTTTATGGTTTCTATGTCTTTTTTCATGCTATTGATTATTTTTATAATCATAACTCTAAACTCCATATTTGATAAATTTCTTACCTCCATTTTGTTTGGCTTTACTTCTGGAGATTTCTCTTGTTCTTTCATTTGGGACCTGTTTCTTTGTCTTCCTATTTTGTCTGCCTCTTTGTGTTTGTTTCTATGTTTTAGGTAGACCTGCAAGACTCTAGTACAACCTCTGTCAGACACTGCCTGTGACTGGCCCTGGGCTACCTGTTTGGAGCTATCCGTGATCCACAGGTTGTGGCTTCCTCTGCTGGGCTCGGGTGGGTTCAGAAAGAACCAAGCTGTTCAATAATTCAGGCTTTAACCAGCACTAGGCCTGGAGGAGGGTCAAATAAAGTCTCCTTTCTGATTCATCTTTGCCTGAAGGCTTTTTGTTAGGCTTAATCACTAAAAGTGCCCCCAACTGTACTCAGTATCTAGGCTTAAGTTCCCCAGGGTGAGGCAACATCATGTTTATGCCTGGTGCTATGCTTCCCCCAAGGCTGATGTTGCATGGAAGGGAGTGCTCTGCATGAGAACAACAGAGAAGCAGCTGTCTTTTAAGTTATTTCCTCCCCTTCTCATACCACTCCCAACAGATACCTTCTTTTAGTGGTTTCAGGTATTTCTTGAGCTTCATTGAGTTATAATTGAGAAATACATTTGTAAGATTTTTGAAGTGTATCTTGTAGTGAAGTGATATACACACAGTTTCTCAACTCTTATAGTTGTTCTAGCTAGTCTGGGCCAAAAAGAGCAGGTTTGAAAACCAAAAGCAGTTTTGAGAAGTTTAAAAACCAGAAGCTGTTCATTCAATCTCAGGTGCCACGTCTGACCCTGTGGCACATTTGTGCGGATCACACGTTTCAGATGAAAATTGAATTCAGAAGTCAGTGACCCTGAAAATCTAGAGCCTCAGGCAGAGATTGTGTCAGTCTTTGAACTTCAAATTAACTACTGACTAATCCCCTGGTCCCTGCGGCCATACACTGAGGCAACTAAATCCAAGGATGGGGAAAGGTGAGGGCTCAAAGCTCAAGTGATAAGATGCTGCTGGGTGAAACACATATTTTAACTAGAATAATACATTCACTCCATTGTCCTCGCATCATCTTGCATTTGATATTCCAGCAGCAACTTGCTACATCAAGCATATATTACATTTTATTTGACATCACATTCTTCTTTGCCCTTGAGACTTAAGTAAATGAAGACTTAAACGTAAAAAGAGAATAGAAAACTAAATCAGGTTGCCCCGCTGTGATTGGCCACCAACCCCTCCTCCAGTACTCTCACTGCCCTCTCGTAACTGATCTATGGACCTTACTCAGATTTCACCAGCTGTCCTTCTGATGTCTGTCTTCTGCTCCAGGGCCCACTTTGCATCTAGTTGTCTGTCTCCTCAGTCTCCTGCAGTACAGGACAGATTATCAGTGTGTCTTCTATGGTTCTCAGGAGATAGCAGTGTCTAGGACTGAATTTCCAGTAGCATTCCAACAAAGCCTTATCTAGAGATAGATACTGGCTCTGCTCACGAGGAATTTTCAGTCTACGACTCCATTTGGAACAGAATCATATTCAGAGGGCATTTCAAAGATTTAAATCTGACTATGAGCAGAAAAGCACTCCTGGTACTAACAGGTCCAGCACCTCAGTCTTCATGTGAGAATGGAGTCCACCTTGATTATAACCAAACTCAGGTTCAGCTGCCTGCCGCAACAAAAGCCAAACTTGTGAGACAGGGGGTGGTGGAAAAGGAAATCGGTTTATTCAAATGCTGGCCACCCGAGAAGATGGGGGACTCTCGTCCCACAGCCTGTCTTAACATCTCAGTGCAGGCTTAGGTGTTTAGAAGGAGGGAGAGGGAAAGGAGAACAAAGAGATCAAAAGGAGGAGGTTAACACTGCTCAGTTGAGGGGACTGTGTGCAAGTCAACAGTCTGTTCAGGTAACTGGTGGAAAGTCAGCAAATCTCCCGAAGCTGGAACATCTGAAGATGGGAGTCTGTCTCCCCTGAATTCAGCTCCTAGGATTCTCAAGCAAGCAGGCCGCTTATCTGCAGTCACACATGAGCCAGAGTCAGCATCCACAGAAACAATGTCGAAAGAATGGTGGCGTGGGTTACAATCCCCACTGTTACAGAATCACCATTATTTATTAGAACTAGCACAGAACAGGGAGAGAGGAGAGGAGGGGTAAGTATTCCAGAAGGGGAATGTGTTTCTATTTTGTCACATTATTTTCTCTCTCACTTTTGCTTTTAATGAACTAAACATGTCTGGTAAAGCTGAAGTCCCCTCCGACCATCACTTGTAGCCTCATTCCTCGCTCTTCCTTTTCAGGGCCACACACTGCCAGGGGAGCATATCTTTCCAGACTGTGTGTGTGTGTGTGTGTGTGTGTTAAAAGTTCTCATAGCAATATATTATAACATTCTCAATCTTTTCTGAAAAATTTCAAGCCTTCAGAGAAGCAGCAGAAATAGAACTACAAATCATCATACACGCTACACCTATATTAGCCGAGTGTTTACATTTTGCTACATTTGTTTTATCTCTCTTCTCTTTGTTTACTCTCTAACTTTTCAGTCATTATAACATTTCACCCCTAAATAATTTAGCCTGCATCTCCTAAAAGGAAGGACATTCTCCTACATGACCACAATATAATAGATTATAAGAGTCCTGAAAAATAACATTGATGTAATACTCTTATTGAATACATGGTCCTCATTCAAGTGTCTCCACTCCCTCCAGTAATTCTTTTATGTCTCTTTTTGTTTATTATGTGTTTTTTAAAATTCAAAATTCATTCAAAAACCCATTCATTCCATTTGGCTTCTCTCTCTCTCTCGTCTTTTATTACATGACCTTTTTAAAGAATCCATAGTCTTTTCAGACTCTCTATCTCACCACACTCGCAAATGGTTTTTTGACTCATTAGGAGAGTTTTGAGATCCATCTACGCGAATGCCCTGGGTCATTCCTTGCAGCGTCTGCGCAGATTTTATCCATACTCATGGCCTTTAGTGCTCTGCGCAGCTGGGGTCTCTGACCATTTATGTTCCTATGTGTGACCTTCTCTTGTCCCCTCTGGCGCATCCTCATCAGGCAGAATGAAACGGTCCAGGACAGGCGGCTCCTGGTCCCCCCTGACTCTCACCAATGTCCTCAGGCAGCTGCTCTCCATGGAGACCCCGCGGGCCCTGCACCATCACCGGGGCCACCACACCGTGGAGGACGGCCAGCACCTGCGGGCTGGCAGCGGTGCAGAGGAGCGGCTGCAGGTCCTGGATGCCAGGGACGTCTGCGCTTGGGCTGTGAGCAGCAGGACCCTGGTGGACCTCGGCGTCCTGATGAAGACACACAACCTCTAGCACTGCTGGACAAACCAGGAGGGCGAGGCCATGGTGCCCGTGCAGCACTTTGTCCCCTTCGTGTGCGGCCTACTTTACAAGGTCCAGGTGAACCTCTGCAGGGGCATCCTGGACAAGGCGTGGAGGGACAGGTGAACGCCCCCTGTGGGTGAGACGCCGCAAGAACGACGCTGGTGGGGCCGAGTGGTGGGTGCTGTTGGTCAGTCACGGCCTGGGCCTCAGGTCCAGGTGCGGGCCCTGGAGACAGAAAAGGTCATGGCTGCCTGAACAGTGCACGCCTCACCACGCCCTCTCATCTCAGCTGGCAGGGGCACCACGGTGCGGCAGTGAAGGCCTGTGGGAGCCCGGAACAGCCCGCCTCGGGATTTGTGGCAGTCCGTTGTCACTTCTGCACGGCAGATGGTTCTCCACACTTAGACCCTGGCTTGATAACTTCCTGTACTTATAGTTCAAAAGAGAAAATAAAGAAAGATGGTTTTATTGCAATGATTTTAAGCAGTGGTAGAGATTTAAATTGATTCAGTATACCTTTCCTTATTCTTCTGTCTTGACATCTTGTGATTTTAATGTTATATGATACATACATAAATAAAATGAATATACATCTATATTAAAATAGGTAATTTTACTATATCAATAATACATGGTAAAATCTTTTTCTCTGTGTTCTTTTTATCTATTCATTTTTTTTAAATAAATAAACTGTTGCTTATTGTGTTTGTTTGTTGGCTTTTCATTTGAAAGGAACTTTTATTTTTCCTGGTTTTGTTCTCACTCCCCAGTTCTCCACAGTGTGGAACAAACCAATCTGAAATCCAAAAGTCATTAAACCTAATATCCCGATGATGGAAACAACCCAGTCTATGTAGCTGTGTCATCATTACTAAAATGGAGAATGGTGTGGGGAAGCAAAAAGAGCTCAGGTAATTTTCACATTTGTCCTCGCTTTAAAGAAAAGAGGTTCTTTCCATTTCCCTTGGATGGGCCAAAAACCCAAATGAAGTCATTCATTCTCAGCAAAGGGGGAACCCAGGGTGCTGCGTGTTTCTGTACACAGGTGAAGGGAATGGTGTCCTGCAGGAGCAAGAGAAAACCTCCTGCCAAATACTCATGACGTCCTGCCCTTCCCTCCATACAGAGCCCTCTGCACAGGCATCAGGTGGTGACCCTAGATGTGACCTGCATGGAGCTGTAAGTGACAAAGCTCTAAGTGACCAACCTACATTTAATAACATCTCAAGACTCCCTTAAAATAATGGGCAACAAAAAAAGGGAAGGAAAGGACTGAAAAGGTAACAACAACTTTCTGGTAGTAGGAATAGAGTTCACAATAAAGATGATTTACTTTTATAATGAAAAGAAACATTAGTGAAATAAAACTGACAGATACATGTGCCCAGACAGGAAGACATGGACAATGAAACTGTGGTAACCTGAGAAGAGTGGAACCTTTTTTGCTTGTGTCAACTCCCTCCTGAACGTGGCTCCACTGTCTCCCACGTCAACAGAGCACTTCCCACCCCAGGGATGCACACCAGGCAGCTGGAACCCAGCAGTAAGGAGTTTGCCTCTGGCAACATCTGTATGTGAGATCCCAGAGCGGGGTTCTGACTGCTCCAGCCTGGGTCACAGAGCCGTCCCTATGCAAACAGGAAGGTTGAGGGATACAGAGTTACATGACTGGCCTGGCCTGGGTGACCCCGGGTTGATGTTGAGAAAGGAGCAGTTCTTCCCAAGAACAGAGTTCTGTTAATAGGAGATATGGGGCTGAGGGAGGATGCTGAGCAATAAAACAAAATACATTAAGTGTCTTTATACTTTTGTTTGATGCAGGTGGGATGACGGCACCTACTTATAAGGTAATGGGGCCACCTGGGTTACTCAAAGTTAAAGCCACACCTAGGAATCACTACAAGCCAACTTTGAAGAGCTTGAGGACCACTGAGCTCACTGACCCATTTTGAGAAATGCTGTGGGGGACATTACAGGTTACCAGTGCCCTGAGCTCTGGTCAGGCTTAAACTGTCTAGCAAAGCCCCACCATCAGTAGCTGGCTTGACCTTTCACCTTCTGTGGCCAAAGTGAGAATCAAAAAGTGTAAGTTCTTAGGAGCTAGAAGAATAGACTTTCATGGGACCCTTTTTCTTAGAATGTCTTTGAAATGCACTTGGGCAACATGTCCCTCATTCCCTCCGGGCTGTATCTGCCCCTGGGTACAAAGTCCCAGTTTGGGCTGCCCTGGGTGCCTGAGGTCCCCATGTGGACAAAGCACCCCAGGGAGCTTCTATGGCATGGGCTGGAGGGCATTTCTGGGAGTTCTCACTGGTTCCAAAATCTGGGTCCCACACTTTCAAAAAGGAATCAGAACTCAGGGGGGAAATTGGTGGGGCTTTTTGCAGAAAGAGGCTCAGGATGGTAACCTCAGGATGCCTGAAAACACGAAGCTCCATGGCCCCATCAGTGTCCAGAGTCCACACGGTCTTACTAAAGTCCGGTTGTGTGACCTCAGAAAAGCAAATAGGACCTGGCTGTTTCTGCAGAAACAGTGGTTAGATGCCAGGCAGATTGAGACGCAGAGAGGGATGGGAGGTCCGAGCTTAAAGGTGCAAGGTCTTCGTTGAGAGCACAAAGACAGTTTCAATTTTGCAAGACGAGAAACATTCTGGAGATGGATGGTGGTGACGGCTGCAGAATAATGCCCCTCACTGTGCAGCTCAGGGGGTTAAAGTGACAAGTTTTATGTTATGTCTCTTTTACCAAAATTTTTTAAAAGAAGAGAATAAAGATAAAATTGGAACCTAAAAATATTCAGGTTAACAGTAGATTTTATAGAGTACTACACACAACTACCACTGTGTTTGTATCAGCCTAGCAAAGCAGGGCCCCCAAAGGGGGGACAGAAAGAATGATATTTTCAGAAGAATTTGGTGTTTGTTATTTCAAAAAAAAAATTAAGTGGTTATTGTAAGGGGGGAAATGTAAGAATTTTGTTGGGCTTCCTTGTCTTTTTTGTTTGCTGTTGAATTTTTGTTTGTTTGTTTCCTGAGGGTTTAATGAGGCCAAACTGTTCAGGAGGAGGTACTGCTCCGATACATCATTTCCAAGAAGTCTACTAAGTACCTAGTATGGGCTCCAGCCTGGGGCTCACTACAGGGTCCTGGAGCCCAGCAGACCTGTGCCTGCTGAGGCTGGTCACGGGCCTCAACTCATTAGCTGGCTGAGAAATTTGCTCTGGGGATTGAAGCTGTTTTCAGAGACTAGCTGTGCTGTGCTCTGGGCACAATGTGAGGGTGAGGTCAGACTCTGTGATCACAGCAAAAGTCATGAATTGATGAGAGGCCTAGGCTCACACCCCTCAGGCCCAGAATGAAGCAACTTCCAGACACAGTCAGGACAGGGACAGAAGCGTCTGTGCAACCAAATGCCCTGGCCTGAGGCTTGACATGGGGGTGCCCTGAAAGGGGATTGCAAGGAGTAGTCAGCCCCCTTCTGTGTGCACCCCTGGGAATGCCAGAGGCACAGCAGGAAATGACCCCAGGACACAGCTGCTAATCTTCCCAGAACCACCCAGGCTCCGAAGGTTACTGGCGCACAACTATTAATCACAAAGACAATTCTTCCATCAAAAGAGCATGAGGAGGTGTGCGGGCCTGGGGAAGAGGGGAAGGAAGGGAGTCTCACAACTATCTACAGCAGGGTCCCCTGGGAGCCGGCTGTGTGGCCCTGTCCCTCTCAGGGCTGAGGCTCCCTGGGGGCACCCTGACCAGGTGATGAAGGGTGAGACCCCAGCCTGCAGGGGTCCTGCCAGGGGAACAGAGAAGGGATGGAGACAAGGTCTTGGTATATGAAGTGTGTTGTATGTGGAGGAGAGACTGTTCCATAGTGTGCCCACGGCTGGGTTCATGAGGTGGATCTGAGGCAGACAGACTGATTCCTGTATATGCCCCCAGAGGCTGCCTGTGCATGTGTGTGCCCTGTGCCCCAGACATGCTGGTTCCTGGAACAGGTTGCTGCCCTGACCCGGGCAAGCATGTAAGGCGTTTCCCTTATCTGGGATGAGTCACATACCAGTACCCCATCCATCCGGCCCTGTTCTGCATAATTCTTTAGCATCTGCCAGGAAGCATGGTAGATATCCACTTCCTCTTGCCATCACCCAAGACACCCTTTGTATGCAGTTCTCCTTAATAAACTCTGTCAATTACCAGACTGGAGTGGCCAGCCTCTTCCTTCAGTCTCTTCCTGCCCTCTGCTTACAGAGGTAGATTTTCAGTCTTGGGGTTTTTCCCTGGGTCTGTGTGTTCACACATTGTCCCACTGAAATCACGGAATTTCACAATGAAAAGAGACTTACAGCTGATTCAGTTTAACCACACTCTTTGGGGACTAGGCAAAAAAAAACAAGTTTAAGAGATTCAGACAAAATTTTGCCATTCAATTATTAATGATTCAGACTGTCAGGCCATCTGACTACAACTGGGCAGGAGCAAAACAAACTTAATTACTCATGGGAGCCTGTTATCTGAAAAATAACAGATCAACATGAGAGCCAATAAGCATTTATTTGAAATCAAAAAGACTGCTGTTCCAGAAGCACTGATTTCAGGCAGAAACCCAAACAATATTCTGATTAAGAGACCAAGGCAAGGAGTATTCACGGCAGAGGGAAGAGGGCCAATCACATCAACAGAAGGAAGGCATTTGTGTTGGAGCAATGAGCTAACATAGTGACACTGATTCTGAAGCAGGTTCTTAGTGTTCAGTCCGACCGCCATCAGTCCAGGATTCATGAGGTCTGCTTTCTTGTTGTCCTTGCAAACAGTTCTTTAGGTCAGTGTTGCTTCAGACCCAGTCCAGCGGTTGTTTCCACCAGTTTTAACATCCCGAAAGTTTCAGGAGTAAGCAAGGCAGTTCTGACTGCATTTTAAAACGGCTCTGTTTGTTAATTTTTACAAGTCCTGGAAAAGTATGAGACCCAAGGGCCATTGTGTCCTTCAATCTTAAATGCCAACCTAAGCTAAGGAATGAGACGGAGGCCTGGGGCTTCCAAGGGGAGACAGTAATTACAGAGCAACAAAAACACATGATTAAAAAGTTATCCCCAGTAATAGCTCTTTTTCTGAGCCAGCCTCCACAGCCCAACTAAATGCTTTTAGGTAGTTAAAGGACAGGTCAAAGATTTTTGGAATCTGTTGAGTCTTGGTTATCTTCAGGTCAAAGTATCCTGTGTGCCATAGTGGTACATCCTGGGGGGTCTCGTTAGGCACTCTTCGCATGCATGTGTGTGTCACAAGTGTACATTTGCATGTGTGCATGTGGGCCTTTGTGCACACACGCATAAGTGTGTGTGTCCTGTGTGCACGAGCACATGTGTAACACATGTGTGCCTGTTTGTATATGTATAAATCTGTGTGAGCGTATGGGAGAGTGTATGCATGTGTGTGTGTGATGTGTATTGTGAATAAATGTTATGTGATTGGTGTGTGTTTTATGTATAGGTCTGTGTTTGTGTGTGGTGTGTGTATTGTGCATGAGTGTGTGGAGTTTGTATTGTGTGTGTGTGCTTTATGAGGTGAGGGAGAGTCTCTGGCCATAAAGAGAATCTGTTCTTTTGGCCAAGAGCCTTGATCCGCACCCTCTCATCACGAGAACATTATCTCCGCACACTGCCATGCCCCCCCCCCCGGCCCCTGTGACTCCCCATGGGTGCTGAAGAGACTTCGGATTGTGTCACAGCCAGTGCCCACAGTACTCTCCCCGTCTCCCAAGGAGGGAAGGCAGTCCCCCTAGCACGAGTGTCCAATCTGAAGCCCACGGGCCACATACAGCCCAGGATGGCTGTGAATGTGGCCCAACAGGAAATCATAAATTTATTTAAAACATTATGAGATTTTTTTGGTGATTGCAATGTATTTACTGTGTGGCCCAAGACAACTCTTCTTCCAGTGTGGCGCAGAGATGCCAGAAGATTGGACACCCCTGCGGGAGCTCTGCTCAGCCTCCTCTAGGTCATGTGACTCTGTGACCAGCACTGCCTGCGGAGGAGCCAGGTGTTTACTGCTGAGCTTCTGCTGAGGGGTGGGAGGGTCAGCCAGCACAGGCCTGGGTGTGGGCCCTCCCCCAGGCTTGGGCAGTGCCCTTGGCTTTTGGGGAAACTTGATGCAGTGAGTGTTGGCCTTTTATTTTTCTAGACATTTTCAAAGTAACTGAAATCTTTTAACATAACATTATGACAGCTGTTTTTCTGTGTTATTAGAAGCACTTTAGAAACATTGGTTTGGATGGCTGCATAACACAGTGATGGCCCAGCCCAATGATTTAACTCTTCCCAACCAAGAAACAGGCATTTGTCCTATTATAAATAAAACTAGAATAAACATCGTTAGGCACTTCTCTTCTGTATTCTGGATTCAACATGAAACGTTTATTTTTGGATTTTGTCATGAAGAGAAAATTAAAATCCAAGGAGAGATGCATTCTTGCTGAACAAAATAACTGCATTTGTGTTGCTTTCTATGGGGTTTTCTTTTTTCCCAGAAAACACCATTTTTATTAATTAACAAACATTATAATACATTTTTGGCTCTTAGAATATCACTTTCTGAGCAAGAAGTAAAAGAAAATTCAATTTTCCATCATGAAAGACACAAATCATCAGTTATAGTTATTGATAATTTAGAAAACTTTCAGTTTCAAAACTCACACTTACCATTTTGCCATATACAAATTTAGGATTGATTTCATATCTGGGGAACTTGTGTCAAGTTGTATTTCTTTCATATATATATACACTGTCAGGTTTCTGACGTGTGGCGTTTTCTCACCTAGTGACTTATTTTAAAAGCTCGGTGAGTTGTCAACACTCACAGGCCAGTGTGTCGTGGTCAATGACCTGCTCCCTCCGGTGGGATGTCCGGAGGGTCTGTGCAGGCATCTCTCCTCTGAAAGGCAGCCTGACTGGTGTTCTGGTCTCTTCTCTGTGTGCGGCTCCCCTGCCATCTGGCCCCACGCCCCCAGTTCTCCGACCTCCAAACGTTCTGCACCTGACAGCCAGCCTTCCAGCCAGGTTCCTTCACACCTTGGTTTTGGGAAACTACTGCAAGGTCTTATCAGTCAACAGGCCTTCAACAGTGAAGACCCCACTGAGGGCCTGTTCTGTACAGATACACTGAGCCCCAGGGCAAAACTGCAAAACCAGTTATTTTGCAGAATGTTCTAACTGGTGGACTTATTTGGTTGCTTTGTCCTGGTGACATCTAAGTTATCCCTCCATAAACTGGACAAAGGTGGACTAGGAGCTTAATTAGAGTCTCACTTACCATTTTGGCAAGAATGCTGTACTGAAAATAAAAAATAAAAATACATTTTCACTTCTCTCTGCCCCCAAAGCTGCACCCGGAAGCTGGTTGCCAATAAAGAGCAGCATTTTGTTTTTCTGGCTATAAGCCAGGGGAGCCCACTCCTTGGAATTTCATGGAATACAAAAATTAAAACACACACACAGACTAAGACTTAGTTTTGCAAAGTAGAACACTTAGAAACAGTGGCAACTATCAAAGTCTCTTACCAGTTACCTCCCTCAAAATTTTTAAAAATATTATAATGCTAAAAGAGTTCCGGCCAAGATGGAGGCGTAGGTAGACACACTGCGCCTCCTCGCACAACCAAAGAAGGACAACAACAATTTAAAAACAAAAAACAACCAGAACTGACAGAAAATCGAACTGCATGGAAGTCCGACAACCAAGGAGATAAAGAAGAAACATTCATCCAGACCGGTAGGAGGGGTGGAGACAGGCAGCTGGGCGGAGAGGACTCACAGCAATGTGGCCGGACCCAGAGAGATGGTGGATTGTGGAATGAATGGGGTAGGCAGTTCAACAGCTAGCAGACCGAGCTGCCCCACATTCGAGTGTAGATAAACCAGGGGGACCAGCAGGAGAGCAAAACAGACTGCACAACCCAGGGCTCCCGTGCGGGGAAATAAAGCCTCAAACCTCTGACTGAAAACACCCGTGGGGGTTGAGGTGGCAGCAGGAGAAACTCCCAGCCTCACAGGAGAGGTCGTTGGAGAGACCCACAGGGGCCTAGGGCGTGCACAAGCCCACCCACTCTGGAATCAGCACCAGAGGGTTCCAAGTTGATTGTGGGTAGCAGAGGGAGTGATTGTAATCCAGCAGAGAGTGGAGCAGGAGCCATTGCTCCCTCTCGACCCCTCCCCCACGTACAGCATCCCAGTGCAGAGATCAGCGTTACCCCACCCCGGGGCCACCTAAGGCTCCGCCCCTTTAAGTAACAGACGCGCCAAGACAAAAAAAAAAAAAAATGGCCCAAATGACAGAACACTTCAAAGCTCCAGAAATAATTCAACTAAGCAGTGAACAGATAGCCAACCTATCAGATGCACAGTTCAAAATACTGGTAATTAGGTCGCTCACAGAATTGGTTGAATTTGGTCGAAAACTAGATGAAAAAATGAAGGCTATGCTAAGAGAGACAAAGGAAAATGTGCAGGGAACCAATAGTGAGGCGAAGGAAACTGGGACTCAAATCAATGGTGTGGACCAGAAGGAAGAAAGAAACATCCAACCAGAAAAGAATGAAGAAACAAGAATTCAAAAAAATGAGGAGAGGCTTAGGAACCTCCAGGACATCTTGAAACATTCCAACATCTGAATTATAGGGGTGCCAGAAGGAGAAGAGGAAGAACAAAAAATTGAAAACTTATTTGAACAAATCATGAAGGAGAATTTCTCCAATCTGGCAAAGGAAATAGACTTCCAGGAAGTCCAGGAAGCTCAGAGAGTCCCAAAGAAGCTGGACCCAAGGAGGAACACACCAAGGCACATCATAATTACATTAGCCAACATTGAACAGAAGGAGAGAATCTTAGAAGCAGCAAGAGAAAAGGACACAGTTACCTACAAAGGACTTCCCATAAGATTGTCAGCTGATTTCTCCAAAGAGACCTTACAGGCAAGAAGGGGCTGGCAAGAAGTATTCCAAGTCATGAAAGGCAAGGACCTACATCCAAGACTACTGTATCCAGCAAAGCTTTCATTTAGAATGGAAGGGCAGATAAAGCGCTTCTCAGATAAGGTCAAGATAAAGGAGTTCATTATCACCAAGCCCTTATTATATGAAATGTTAAAGGAACTTATCTAAGAAAAAGAAGATAAAAAATATGAACAGTAAAAATGACAGCAAACTCACAGTTATTAACAACCACACCTAAGACAAAAACAAAAGCAAACTAAGCAAACAACTAAAATAGGAACAGAACCACAGAAATGGAGATCACATGGAGGGTTATCAACAGGGGAGTGGGAAGGGGAGAGAGGGGGGAAAGATACAGAGAATAAGTAGCATAAATGGTAGGTAGAAATTATACAGGGGAAAGGTAAGAATGGTATAGGAAATGTAGAAGCCAAAGAACTTGTAAGTATGACCGTGGACATGAACTATAGGGGGGGCATATGGGAGGGAGAGGGTGGGCAGAATGGAGTGAAGGGGGGGAAATGGCACAACTGTAATAGCATAATCAGTAAATATATTTTTTAAAATATTATAATGCTAAAAGAATAAGATAAAATAAGAAAAATAGAAAAGTTTTAATGTTACAATGATGCACATTTCTTTCAAATGGGTAATTTAACCTTAGGAAAAAATCACTCAGCGGCCCTTATTTTTCTCCATTTCAATAGACTAGTGACTAGTTGTCATGGGCTGTGAGGCTTTAAAGTTTATTGTTGTGTTTTCTCCTGAAGTTTGTGCTACTTGCTGTGTACAGAAGCTAGGAGAAAGCCCAACAGGCCCCTCTCATGAGTATTTCAGGGTCACGTTGATTCCATCCTCTGAAAACTATACAACTCACCCACTGCTCCAAGGGTATGGCCACACTTTGGGAAGCACCATAACTCTGGCTGCACTTGAAACAGGTCACAGGATGTCAGCAAGGAGGAAACCTGGAAGTCATGTACCATGTATGGCCAGAGCATGACCCTGCCATGGAACCCAAGGTCAGCCGGTCTCTGCTCACACAGTCCCTGGATAGAGACTTGGAAAAGCAGATTTTAATGCATAAGTGCTCTGCCACCTGTCACCTGAATGTCCCATCCTTGTTCTGTCTTCCAGGTTACATAGAAATCTTCATACTCATCCACAATAGCTACTTAAATATTTTTAAAAGTTGTTATGCTGCTCGCTAATTTTTCATCTGCTAAAGACATGTGCAGTGAAGAGGAGATGATCCTGAGTCAGGACATTCCGTTCGTATGTGCCCACCTCGGCTTCTCAGGAGGTTTTGGTATTTGGAGGGATATTTTGTCTCTCTCTGTAAAGCCTAGATTTTTATTGAAAGCCAGAAGTTCAGAAACCCTCTTCTGGAAGTTAAACTGTTGTTCTTTTCATTTCTCCTCTAATAATCCTGGCACTTCCTAAAGCAATGAGTGCCTCTAGCTGAATCAAGGGAGGTTTGCATACAAGAAAGTCAGCAAGAAATGAGCATTTTCATACCAAAAATACTGTCCTCATCACATTTGATACTAAGGGGCTGGGAGGAGAGGGGGATGAAGAGTCGGTCGCACGGGTGCAGGGTTTCAGTTGGAGACGATGAAAAGTTCGGGAGAGGGAGGCTGGCGACGGCCGCACGATGTGAGTGTACTGCATCAAAAATGGCTAGAATAAAATGTTGTGTGTATTTTATTACAGTTTAAAAAATTAAGCTTGCTCCCCAGTGAGCCTATGAGTATGGGAAGCTCTCGTCACCTCTTGGAAAAGAACAAGAAAAAAGTTGGGAACGATGGCAGTGGGTGCTCTTAGGATGGCAGTGGTGACAACCTGGGAGACTGTGGGTGGCAGTACAAGGCGTGTCCAGCCACCTGGTATTGCAGTTTAAGTGTGACACACCAGCGATCCTACATTGTCTTCAACCGTGAGTTCTGAGCAAGCAGAGGTAGAATGTTGTGTCTCCTGAATGCAGCAGCATATATTACCTGCCCGTCCCCTGCAAATAATAGTGCACCTTATAGACTCCCCAAAGGTGCCTCGAGGAGAGGCGACGGGGGCCCACATTTCAACCTGCACTCAACTCAAGCCATCTGCTCACGGGGCTGTGGTTCTCCACCTGTACAGGTGATCTTTGGCAATAAGCTCTGACCATTCATAAAATACTCCCTGGAACATCCTGGATGGGCTTTGTGCCAAACTCTTTAGATCCCTCTGTGTTCACTGAACACTTCACTATACTAAGCGTGGGGCATCAGCCAAAGACAGTTCCCTTTGCCACAGGAAGGGACAGAGAACTCAAGGTGGAGGAGAGTCGGGGTTGGGAAAAGAGTTTACCATCTAGGACAAAGGAACCCAGAGCTGAACACTAATAGCTGATGCAGCAGAAACGTCTAAGCCATTAGAGAGAATCTGGCGTTTTCTTTTTTGTTTGTCAACCTTGACCCTTGTTAGCGTATGACTAGGCCCAGAAGTTAAAGCGAGTTCAGTGGAATCATAGGACTAACTTACGGAGAAACTGTAAATTTAACGTCTCCAGATTTCATCAACCGTCTGCCATTTCCTTCCACATTCTGAGAACAAATCAGTCCCTTTTAGATTCATTCATGACTCCAACCCTGTCCTTGGACTTAATTACTCTCTCATGCTGTTAAGAACACTCATATCCCTTTATTCTTCTGAAAATAAATCTGACATGAACACCACCTATGCAAAATCTACTCTCTTTTTTCAAGAAGCCACTCCTCCTACCCCATGGTTGTGCAAGGGTCCTGGGGTCTTATGGGCCATCTGTGTTTGCCATACCTTTGGTCATTTCAAGATGTGTGACCTACTACTGCCCTTTACTCCAAGCCTGCGCATGGACATTTTCCAGAGCCCACCCTCTCTAAAGCCAGCCACACACGACGTGAGTGCAAGCAGGCTGCCACTCTCAGCCACCTGCAGAAACCCCCTGCCCCTCTCCCATTCTTGGGGAAAAGTCTTCTCTTCTTCCTCCAACTCCATTAGGCAATGGACACTTTATTCCTTGGTGACATTGACTTTATAAGAAGGATTCAGTTGAGCTCAATAATTTAGAAAATCTTTTTCTTTCTCTTCAAAACTGGGCTTTCAGGACCGTATGGACTCAGGAATTCTATTTGGGATGTCCAATACTGAAGGTTGACTCTACTTCTTTGCATTTCTGTTAAAATCCTGATTGTCTGTGAAACACGGATGTCGCTGACTGTAGAAGGGAAATGCCCCTATAAAATGAACACACAACAAAAGAAAAGAGCACTGACACTTTCAAAAAAGTGTCATCCCCTTGGATCACAGACACCACAGGTCTGCAGGTGGCCACAGGGCATTCCTCAGTGTCAGAATAAAGCCTCCCCTCACCATCCCCATCCCAGGACCTGCTTTGGAACTAAAACCAGGAATGGAAAATACTCTGCCTGGGGAAGAGGGAGATGTGGTTTCTGCAGGGGAAAGGCAGATTTCCCGTAAGTCAGCAGTCAGAGAGAAAAAGCAGCACTTTTGAGAAATGTTCAAATGTAGACAGTGACAAAGTGTTAGGGACTGCACCTAAGGCCACGACCTTGTGTAGGAACACGGCGAAGGGTGTGGCCTCTTGGTTGCTGCTCCCTGTGGCAAATGTCCTATTTAGCATAAATATTAACTGTTATATTAGCATAAATATTATTAACTGTTGTCGTCTGGCAATTCTTTTCAGTGATTTTTCCTGACCACCAACCTCCAATCCCAAGTCTGGGCCAGCCCTGCAGTGCTGCACACTGGCTTGACTGGGTTACACCGACTCAGGCCAAGTCCTGCTCTCCTGGCTTACCAGCTGAGGAAATTCCCCAAACTCCCCAAGCTTCAGTCTCTTCATCTGGGAAATGGGGACGAGGGTTATTATGGTGATCAAAAGCCATAACCCAAAGCAGAGTGTGAGTGAGCCATACCTTCTGTGTTGTTTACTGGTAAAGGCCACAGCGAAGTAGAATTGGATTTTGGGTACATTTTTGTTTCAATTTTGCTTATCTGTACTTTCTAAGTTTTTCATAATGATTCCTTTTCTTAACAAAAAGTAGTCAGTAACAGAAGAAACTGCTGTAAGGACAATGGCCAAGATCTCACTGAGAATCCTTGAAAAGAGCCACCACAGATGGATTTAATGAAAGCACTAAGGGGAGGAAAACAGGCCAGATTAACGAGGTGCTTACTGTCCCCTTCTCAGGAAGAGGACACAAGGAACGGGTGATGTTCTTTCTCCTGAGCCAGGTACCTGGTTTGGTTAGTTGTTTTATTTGGTAATTGAACATCCACATATACTATATTTTACAGCAAACCAGTATCTTATCATGACTAGCGCTTGTATAGGCTAAAATTAAGGCACAGTTCACTCACGTCTGCTGACAAATCCAGTTTGCCAGGACAAATTGAGCATCAGTCCACTGGAAGTCAAGAAAGTCATTTTTTACTTTGTTATTATTTTTCTGAGGTTATGTAAGAAAGGTGGGGGAAGAACACCAACTTCCCAGACGGGTCACTGCTGAGCCAATTTCACCAAGGCAAGGCCTGGGGTCAGCACTGCAGTGGCCAGAGAGCCTGCCACAAGCGACCTGTTTCAGTGCGTCACACATATTTGAGGGCTCAACAACCACGGAAAAGCAGGGAAGACAGCAGTGATGATGGAGGCTGGTTTGGCTGAGTAACTCCAAGGGCACAGTAGTTCTTTACCTCCACATCCAACCACGAGAACAGCACACCTGAAGCATCTAGGTGAGCACCTGGCTCTAGGTGAGTGATTCTGGCCTCATGTCCCCAGTCTTCTGTCCATCTCTGCTATGTCCTAAGTCCTCAGGTGCTTGGCCCTCCCTAGACCTCCAGGACTTCTCGTGTATTTTATTATTATTCTGTGTTGTGTGACAATTCTAAATCTTCAGTGATATATCATAAAATATGACCCAAGCAAGGGTGTTTTGATGATATGGGGCACTCTAAAATTTCAAATCATCATTAAGAATGATGATGGTAACTGTATACTAGGGACTGTATGCTGGCACTATACTACTTATCCTCTATAATTGTTACAATATCCTCAGAGACAGGCATTTTTAATTTCCCTTTTGACAGTTTAAGAAAATGGACCTTCTATAAGGGGAACTATGTTATCACAGGTTACATGGCTGTTAAAAGACAGAACCAAAATTTGAACCCAGAGTTATTTAATTACAAATCAGTGGCCTTAATAACTACATATTTATTTATTATCTGTTTTTGTCTGATGACCACTGTGTTTACCTAATTAAACAGGTCCTAAATAAATATATATGGAATGAATGCATGCTATCCCCCCTCAAGACCTAGGGAACAGAGGTATGATAATGAAAGAGCAGATCATTGTTTGTTTCACAGTTCATTGAAATATCAGGGCCAGTATCCTTGTTCTCCTAACAACTTCAAACTCTGTGTCTCCTTGGCACAGAAGCAGGAATTCTTAGTTGCATTGTAAAAACACTCTATGTTAAGAATTTTGTAGGATTTTTTTTTTTGGTAAATATTATTATATATGCTAGCTCAGTCAGCTCAAGTTGTTATACAACTGGAAAATTTGAATTAAGAAAACATAAACATTTTACATGAGAGGAAAACTAAATCTAGCCTTTAAAGGGAAATGTCTGCCCTTGTCAGGCGGCTCGGTTGAAGCATCATCCATTTATCAAAAGGTTGTAGGTTCAATTCCTGGTCAAAGCACATACCTAGGTTGTGGGTTCAATTCCCAACCAGGGCACAGACAGGAGGCAACCAATAGAATTTTCTCTCTCACATTGATGTTTCTCTCTGTCTCTGCTTCTGTTTGTCTGCCTCTCTCTCCGCCCTTCCTCACTATCTAAATCAATAAACATATCATCGGTGAGATGGGAAATAAAAAAGGGAAGCCCTGATCAGTATGACTCTGTTGGGCATCATTCCACAAAGTGAAGGCTCACTGGTTTGATTCCCGGTCAGGGCATACGCTGAGGTTGCAGTCTGGGCATGTGCAAGAGGCAACCAATTGATGTTTCTCTCCCCACCAATGTTTCTCTCCCTCTCTTTCTCCCTTTCTCTAAAAATGAATAAATAAAATCTTTTTTTTAAAAAAAGGGGGAAGGATTTCTTCACCCAAATATCTAATCTCATAGAATATGTGGCTGGCATTGTTTCTCCTACAGAAAACTAAAGTTACTTCTACAGGCTTCTCATTTTCAGCGACACGAAATTACTTCTTTCTGACACACTTCAACAACCAGTCACATCATCTCTTCTCCTATTTATTCTAGCTCATTTTCCCAGGGACAGTCTGGCCCCCCTGAGCAGGTGTGTGCACGTCTGCCCATCTCTCCTGAATGCCTTCCCTGTGTTTCTGGAAACTATGAACTTTTGAATGCTAAACCCTAAACTGCATCTCTAGAGGCACCTTGCTATCAAAGACATTGTCTGTGGAACATCAAGACCACCTGGGGTCTTTTAAAGACAATCAGAAAGGGAGTTTCTAAGTCTGATTTACTGAAGATGTTTTAATAGGGAAAGATTCGATAGATTACTGATGAGTTTGTAGAAAGGTTTTTGGACATTTACTTTAGCCACTCAGCGCAGAACTGCAAGATCACCAGGGAGCGTAAAGGAGAAAGGTCAGAGGGAGGTTGCTGGGGGACGTGGGAAGGCCTGGCAGTGACCCTGCACGTGCTGTGTCAGCGTGATGACAAGGCTGCACCTGGGCGCACACGGTGGCAGCAAACAGCAGGGCCTGCCCGTCAGACAACACGTCACAGGACGAGGGACTTGACATGACAATCTTCCCTCAGGTCTCAGCAGTTATTAATGAAGCTGGATGTACAAAATGCACTCCTGCGCCGTATTCCACCGGATCACCCACAAGTAGAACCCCCGAGTGGTATGAGGTTGTCCTGAAACTAGGAGCCAGTTCAGTGAAATGTTTTTTCCCCATGTCGATGTTTGCTGAAATGCTAGCACATTTCCCAGCTAATAAGGAGTTATTACAATTCACTCAAGGGCGTTAGTACTGCTTTTTACATAAAGGAATGTGGTTCCTGTATAAATGTGACTCTACAGGAAGGTAACTAAAGAGATCAGATGATGCATAATGGTGTGGCGAGAGCCCCAGTGACGGCTTTGGGCAAATTTGGCCTGGCCTTGTGCGTTTCAGTTTTTCTGTCTAAAAAGGAGAGCCCTGCCCAGGCTGTCCAGTGGAAGATGTTGTCAACCTTCCAGTAAACACAAGCTCTCTGAGCAACGAGCTCGCTACTACAGCGCTGTGTTACTGCCAGTAGCTTTTGTTACCACAGCTCCTTCAAGTGTGGGAGATCTTATCCCAAGCAGGCAAAAACCAGTTAAAAGAAATGAAGAACACCAACACCAGTGCCATGGGAGGGGGTTGGAAATAGCAATAGAGACCATCCTCCATGGGCTAGAACCCCAGCACAATGTCTTGAGTCACTCTGGGCAGGTCAACAACAGGCTCCATTTCTTTAGGCTCTGTGTTTATTTAGATAGTGCCCTTGATTCTTCCCGCCCAGGTTCAGCCTGGGTGTCATAATGCTCATTGAGTCATTGAGTTCTTCTGGTCTTGGAGTGTCTTCCTCAAGAAACTGACAAGCCCGACGGGCATGTTTTGGCAGATGGCAGAACAGCCAACAACATGTGTTTATCTCCAGATTCAATAACATCTCCCATTGCTCCGTGCCAGAGGCTTTCTCAGCCCTACCCTCCACCGTGCACAGCCTGGTAGCTGATTCAGGCCTCCAGCAGGGTGGAGGAACCAGTTCTTCCAGCTTGGAAGCTAACATTCTGAAGGTTTCTTTTACTTCTTTTTTATTTTATTTATTGATTGTTTCAGAGAAGGGGAAGAGGAGGGTTGGGGGCGGGGAGAGAGGGAAACATCGATTTGTTGTTCCACTTATTTGCGCATTCATTAGTTAATTCTTGCATGTGCCACCAGGAATCAAACCCACAACCATGGTATATCGGGACAACTCTCTAACAAACCGAGCTACCTCGCCAGGGCCCAAGATTTGTTTTCTAATTTCTAATTTCTGAGTAATAGGATCAAAGTACCAACCTTGCTGGCTGAGGACTGTGTTTACGACAGCTGAGTGGTCTCTCGGTCTCTCCTCACATCTTTCATCTCTATTGAGAAGGACTAATCTCTATTTTTGCTCACACTTCCCATTAGGATAATCCTAGGACAGGGCAAGGTCCAGGCCCCTGGGGGAAAATGTGAGCTGTTACAAGAAGCACCTCAGGCCCTGCATTATTTCAAGCTAGAACGGAGGCAAATGTCAATACCAATAGCAGGAAGTGAGTACTGTCTTGACAGGGAGAATCTTCCCAGGGGAGAGAAGCAATTAGTGAGGGGTGGAGGGAGATAGAAATGATAAAGCAAAGATTAGAGACCAAAAAGTTCTACATTAGCTTCCTGTCCTTCTCTCCAGTCAGAAATAATATGTGAGTGAAAAGGGGGCTATATACTGAACCTGATAAGCTCAGGGAGGGGTGTGGGGAGTGGCACACGGCAGGCTTTACAAACGCAGTGACTGAAAGCCAGCACGTGGGACGGTCTGATCGTAAATTCCCACTGGGCAAGTCAAGGCAGGTAGTCCCGCCCCAGGCCTATAGCTTCCTTAGCAAAGGTCAGTCTTTACCTTAAGTGAGCCCAGACTATTGTTCTCATGCATCTGGGGTAATATACCTTTGAAATGACAGATTAATTTTATTTTCCGGATCCTTCAAATGCACAGACGCTGTCACTGGAGCACAAGACTACAAAACTTCTCATTGCTACTTCGTTGCCCATTTCCATGTACTGTAAATGCTAAGTGTTAACTATCCCATACCCACCAATGTCAAAGAGGTGTGTTTCTCACCCTGACCAGTGTGGCTCAGCTGGCTGCGTGTCACCCCGCAAAGCAAAAGGTCACCGACTCTATTCTGGTCAGGGCATGTGCCTGGGTGGAGGGAACAGTCCTGCTGGGGGCACGTGCAAGAGGTAGCCAATCAATGTTTCTCTCCCTTTCTCCTCCCTTCCCCTTTCTCTAAGAATAAATACTAAATAAAACATTTTAAAAGTTAATTAATTAAAATAAAATAAAAGAAGTATGTGTTTCTCCATTTTGCTTTCTATCCAGTCCTAGACATTTCCCCACTTTGCTTTCTTCTGCCCCCCTAATGTACCTTCAATAGATTTCATGTGACCTTTCTACATTTTCTCCTTTGATTCTAAATGTATAAAATCAACTTTAAAACTGCCATTCTCCAGAATATTTTCTCAATCCGTTGAGACTTTACTTCTGGGCATGTTTCTAAAACTTCAGCTCAAATAAGCTCTTACAAACCCTTTCTATAGGTTGGATGTTCTTTCATCAATATGTACTTGGTGTAGTTGGCGAGATTCCAAAGTACAACTTGCAGACCCTTTGGGTGAGTTTTCTCTTGGAATCCTGGAGCTCCCTCAAGGTCTGAGGCCTTGGCTTTTTTTGAGCTATTCTTAGGAAACCCTGAAGGTGGCACTAGAGAATAGGGCTGAGATAACCTAGGAACAGGAGAAAATAATGAGCAGTTGTTTCTAATTTCAGCTTTTCAATGGGAAATACTGTGGACCTGAACAAATTTTTTACTGGGTAAATGAGTCTGAACTCATTCAGCTCCAAACATAAGGGGCACCTACCCCCCACCAGCCCCTATATCGGGGATTCTACACAACTAAGAATCTAAGAATCTCTGTGCAGTGCCTGAGGGATGCTCAAGGCACAACGCAGCCCTTAGGGCTACTCTTACCTGTTTGTAACCCTGACCAGTTAAGTTGCCCTCCCTCTCAGAGTAAAGCTTCTATAAGAATGGTCGGAATATCTAATCAGCCAATGTCTAGTTTTAATTACCAAGACATTGTAATTAACTAATTGACTCATCAGGGGGAGATACACACACAGAAAGGCTGGTTACCTAGCTCTTCGAGTCCTTATAGTTGTAAAAGACAGCCAGGGAAAGAAAGTGTTCCAGCAACATCAGAGGTGACAGCTCCTTGTAGTTCAACCCACAAGCAGAACACTTCAACCTACCACATAGTATCACTACGAGTTTGTTCAGACTTTGCAGGTCTCAAAAGAAAACTAAACTTAACATGGGAAATCATGCCTCCATGACCAACAAGCCCCAAGATACCCTGCCCCCATTTATATTCCCGCAAACTAAATGTACAATGGATATGAAGTCTTAACTTGCAAGTCTCTGCAGAATGGGAAGATTTAACTAAAAGTGGTACCAGCTTAAGATGGCTGAAATAGAGCTCTTTTGACCCCTCTAAAATCATTTTTGTGTGCTCAGTTGGAAAAAGCCAGCAATAAAATCAAGCTATATAAATGGGAAACGTCTCAATTGGTGAATTTAGAAGTCTCTAAAAGAGTGCACAGATAAATTCTCTTCCCAACAGGAAGTTAACAAGAAAATTCTAGAGACTGTCTCAGAACTTTAAAAACCTTCCAAAGCTGCTCAATGCCAATACCACACTCCCCTTCTCTAACAGCCCCTCTAAGCCTTTATTTTTAAGAGCTTTTTTGTCCAAACTTACCCTGTCTTCCTCCTTTCTCTTCTCTCTCTCCAGCACACCTCCCCCACCACCACTCCCTACTGAGACAGGGAAGACTCGTACAGAGAGCCAGATCAAGGTAGACCAGGAAAAACAAACAAACAAACAGAAATTTCTCCCTTTAGAGAAAAGCCAGTTTCATACAGGAAAAAACAACAATTATTTAAGTTCCTTGGACTAGAACAGAATTAAGGAATCTAGCTAAAGGTTTTCCTGACCCCCTCCAAGACACTGATGGGTTCACCAAAGTTTGATTTAAAACAGGGGTGTCAAACTCATTTTTCCTGGGGGCCACATCTGCCTTGCCCTTGCCTTCAAAGGGCCTAATGTAATCTAGGACTGTATAAATATAACTACCCCTTAACTGTTAAGAGAGAGCTCTGCACTGCCACTGGGTAGAAACAAGGTACCAGGCAGGATAAAACAAGGTGTAGGGCCCGATTCGGCCCACAGGCCTTGTTTGCCGCCTGTGATTTAAGAGATAGAGCACATGTGCCCTGACTGGTGTGGCTCAGCGCGTTGGACCTCATCCCACAAATGAAAAGGCTGCCAGTCTGATTCCCCGTCAGGGTGCACTCCTGGGCTGTGGGCCTGTCCCCTGTTAGGGGTGTGCGAGGTGCATCGGTGTTTTACACAGTGATGTTTCTCTCTGTCTTTCTCCCTCCTTTCCCCTCTCTCTCCAAAAATAAATATTTAAAATCTTTTTTTTAAGTTGTTAGAACATATGATCCTGGCTATTCTGACCTATTCCAACTAATACAACTACTGGTTTAGAAAAGACAAAGATAAAAATACTAAAATGATGAATTTACAACTCCAGGATTAAGCGATCAGGCTAGACCTCCCTGAGGGCTTTTTCATACGAGGAAAAGGAATCTGCTTTTACTGTAAAAAGCCAGATCATGTTAAGAAGTATTGTAGAAAATTGAAAAGTGATTTAGAAAAAGAAAGAAGACAGGAGTAAGCATAAAGCTACTCTGAGGATTGGGAGAGGACATTTCCTCTTCTCTTTGTTGACGGGAGAGAGCTGGTTCTTCTTGATGACGCATGTAAAGAATTACAGATCAGCAGATCTATTAGCGTGTAATCAGTTTATTAGCAACCCGTTCCCATGGAAGAGAACGGGACTGGGAAGAGTGGGGAAGAGAATGGAACTGGGAAGAGTGGGGGTGAAAGGCAAAGTTCCAGGGCAAAGCAGGGCGGCAAAAGTGAGAGTGGCTGAAGACCAGGGTGACAAGCCCCCAGCCAGCCTGAGGCCAGGTGGCCAGAGGCCCAGTGGCCCAAGAGGCAAGAGCTTCAAGAACTCCCTGAGTCCCCAAGAAAGAAAGAGAGTTCTTTGTTCTGAGGACTTACAATAGTTGGTGGGATGGGAGAAAAAAGTTACATATTGATTAACAAGTAAATGTGGTGCCAGCTTTCCTGGGGGAATGTGACTACCCAAACTTAGGTATGTGTGGGGTCTGTTAGCCCGAATCCTTATCTTGCTCCAGACTCCATTTGCTCATCTTGTTGTAAAACAGATTCGTAACAGAAGGCAGTTAATTAAAATTGGGGCACTTTCCAAAGTTATTTATGGGCTTTTTCTGTAAGCATCAGGGACTACTCCCTGTAAAACAGACAGTGACCGGGGGTTGACAACCAAAGTTGTTTTATGGGCTTCCTCTTCGGGCACTGTGGACCGTCTCCCACATTCGAGGCCTTGGGATAAAAGCACAGCTTCAAGGCCTCCTTTCCCAGATAGTGGAAATGCTACAAAGAATTTCAAGGACTTCCCTTCTTTCTTGCTGACAGTGTTTCTTGTGATGTTGGAAAACCTGGTGATATTATCAGACCAGGCTCAGGACTGCTGAGTTAGTGAGACATGTCTCCTTCCTCCTCCCTGCCTCGGTTTACTATTTAATCTACCTAACTGGAAAAAGTTTTTTTCCTGGCAACCAGGACGCTAGACGCTGGCCAGTAACAGTATTGCAGTCTCAGATTCTTCCTCTGCCGCCTCCTGCCTCATCTTTACCAATGTTTTAGGAGAAATTGAAATTACAATAAAAGACGAAACTACTAAGGGCCTTGTAGATATTGGGGCTACTCCGATCTGGTTTTTTTTTTAATTTTAATTTTAATTTTATTGTTGCTCAAGTACAGTTTTCTGCCTTTCCCCCCCAGCCTTCCCCACCTCCCTCCCATGTCCACCCCCCCACCCCGTTATTGTCCATGTGTCCTTTATAATTGTTCCTACAAACCCCTCTGATCTGTTATTAACCCTAACCAATTAAGTTGCCCTCTCCCTCAGAGTAAAGCTTCTATAAAAAATGGTAGGGATATCTAATCCGCCAATGTCTGTTTTTAAATTAGAACCTATTTTCTTCCAGCTAGGGCAGTGGTCCCTAACCTTTTTGGCACCAGGGACCAGCTATGTGGAAGACAATTTTTCCATGGATGGGGGTTGAGGGGACAGTTTCAGGATGATTCAAGCACATTACATTCAAGCTCACCTCCTGCTGTGCGACCAGGTGCCTAACAGGCCAAACCAGAGCCTGTCTGTGGCTGGAAGGTTAGGGACCCCTGAAAAGGAATGTTATGGGGCAAATCTGTACTAATTCATCTAACAGAATGAGACTGTCTTCAAACCCATGACGTTCACATTTCTTTTTCTCAGAAGATGGAAATGTATTTAGAAGAAAATAAATCAAATACTGAACCAATAGACAGAATAATGGTTATTAAGAAACCTCCACAAGAAAAAACTAATATTGAGACTAAATGTTTACAGGACACTCCTGATAGGACAAAACCTCCTTTCTGAGGCCCTCTTTGCCAGAGCTAGCTGGACCACATAAAGCATGCTGACTCTAGCCTCTAGCCTCAGGACTAGAAAATTACTGAAGCGCCCTGAAGGTGCAGAGGCTCCAGGAACTGGTGAAACAGGACGCGCTGGCGGCAATGAGAAGACCCTGCACCCAAAGATAAAATCAAAACAAGCTGCAGCCTACACAAGACCAGCTGACACATCCTGCTCCACAACCATCCTGATGACCTGAGAGAAGAGCAAAGCCCTAACCCCGCAGGGCGTGGCCAGAAGGTCTCCTTTGTAGTGCTCCTCAGCCTGAGATCTACCCCTTTGGGTAAACACAGTGTTTCTCCTCATGAAATAGTCACTAGTCACCTTATGCATTGAGATAAAGGGGCATATGAACCAATCTTACGAATAGAAGACATTCTGCATTATTATCGAGAAAATTATTGATTAGCTTAAAGAAATTGATAAACTAGTAACAGATTCATTTCACAGCAGACTCCTTGGAGACAAAGACTTCAAAGACCATAGCTTACACACAGGAGATTTTTTTTTTAATTGGAAAAGACATCAAATAAAAGAAACTCTCCAACCTCATTGGTAGGGATGTGATTGGGCATCTAACCATGAATGGACAACTACCCGTCTCTAAAACTCACCTCCGCGTACAGCAAACACCAGAGACTCCCCGAGAGTGAGAAGCTGCTGACATCACAAGCAGACAGCTACCCCAAGACACCACCAAGCCCTGTGTACCAACAGATTGATGTTGAACTCAGAAACCAATTGTTTGATTGTCTTTACTTGCTTGCTAATGATATTAGTCATAGTAAGTTACATTTGTTCTTTGACCTTTTTCTATATAACCCAATTATTAATAATCACTGATGATGTGTAAGATAATTTTTAATACTCTTTTTATCACTTATGTAAATGTTATACTTGATGCAGAATACAGAAAAGTGAGGCAAATGGCAAAAAACTGGGCTCAGCAGAGTTCACAGGATAGAAATGATCCACAGTGTTTCTGATAATAAAGGCCCATAGGACCTGACTGCCTCCCATTTACTGCCTTTCCACGTGGGGGGGGGGGAACTGGCCTCAAATCACATTCCACGGTTACAGTATTTTCCCATCCCCAGCGATCCACCATGTCAACAAAACAACCTCTATACAGGGACTTCCAAGTGCTGTGAGACCATACTATCTGACATAAAGGTTGGTCATCAATGCATTCTTTGATTCATTTAGGACATAAAAGGGGCTATGTATTAAATCTGATTTTAGGATTGGTGACCTAAAGTACCTCACAGAGAGATCTGATCATAAAGTCCTAAGTGGGCAGATACTGATGGGCAGTCACTTCTCAAGCCTATAACTTCCTTAGTAAAAGGCTTCCCTTTGCCTTAAGCAAGTCCTGTCCATTGTTCTTATGTATCTAAGTTACAGCACTGAAACGTGAGACTGATTCTCTTTTCCAGACCCCTTGGAGGTGTAACCACTCCCAAGGGAGCACTTTCTCAGTCCCTTGATCTTACTTCCAGGCATGTCCTCTGTTCAGCTCAAATAAACTCTAACAAATTCATAAAAATTTTCTACAGGTTTGAATGTTCTTATGCTGACAAGGTCTAAGAAAGTATATAGTTTCCATATAGATATAGCAGAGAGAAAGGTATAAAAATGTAAATCAGTTACATCCTATATTCCTTTTTTAAAAAATATTTTTATTTATTTGTTTTTAGAGAGAGAGGAAGGAAGGGAGAAAGAGAGGGAGAGAAACATCAATACATGGTTGCTTCTCAAGCACCCCCTACTGGGGACCTGGCCTGCAACCCAGACACATGCCCTAACTAGGAATCAAACTGGCAACCCTTTGATTTGCAGGCAGTCACTCAATGCACTGAGCCACACCAGCCAGACACCTCTATCCCTATTTTATCTTAGAGTAACTCATTCATAATAGATACACAATGTTTCAACAAACTACTACAGCACACACTCCTTCTTAGGGAGCACCTTTCCCTTCTCCCTTGTCTTCCCCCACCAGGTGCGTTACCTTTGCCTTTCTGTCTCCTAAGCTCCTAGCACCCTTCTTCTGCCTCTGTAACTTGTTTCCTAAGCCTGCACGGCTAACTGACTACTACTACAATAACTGTAGATATTACTATCAAGTACAATTGAAACCGGAAAAGACACTGGAGTTCGGGGTGCCTGTCACTACCAAACCCAATAAGCAATGACAGCGATTGAATCTTTATGGGTGCTTCATTCAGACGGCCAGCGATCTGAGAAGCTGGCAGGTTCATACCCTAACAGACCATCTTAAATTCCATTTTAAAATGGCCCTTTTTATAAGGAGAACAAAGTGTAGGTAAAGGGTTTGGAATTCAGGGAAAAGTTAATTGGATTAAAAACAAACTTCAGCATTCTCGCCCTAGGCAGTGGTCTTTAGCTGTGTCCTGGGCGTGGTCATCTCACCCTGGAGTGCAGTGGCTCAGATACCATCTTGAATTGCTTGCAGTCCTCCTGAGGCACAAAGGTGGAACTGCGTATGGTCTCCTGGAGTCAGGGTGGGTCATACCTTCAGTTCCTGGAACAAAAGCTTTTACATACATTCATTACTAAGCTTATCAGCTATTACTTAAACTAAAATTTTCCTACTCTTAAGTCCCCTATCGCAATGACAGATTTTAAGGAATCTAACATTAGGTTTTTACGAAGTTTTAAAGTTCAAACTTTTAGCAGGTCATGTGCAGATTCTTGGGATTGCTGATTACCCATAAGTCATTTTCTTCCCATCCTCTGAGCTTTCCTAGATTCTTTTACAAAGAAAATTTTATATATTTTAGTCTTTCAGGAAACAAAAAATAATAATAAGACTTTGTTTAACAAGGCCCTTTCTGTGTGTAAATAATTGAAAATATTTTAGACTCTGTTTATCTTTTTACTAGCAGGGTTAGATACACTAAATTCTCTGCCCCAGGCTGAAGTTAGAATTTAGGCTAAACGTGGAACAGGAGATAAGATAAAGAGAGAAATCTGCTGTTTTCTCCTCCAAGCTTCTTTTTTTAATTTATTTTTCACTTTTGGGCCCCCATCACCCATTCATCCCCCTCCACTCCCCCCCAACCCCTCCACCCCCCTGCCTGAGGCAACCACTAGTCCCATTCTCCATATCCAGGAGCTTACTGTTTTTAGAATGCACATGAGAGATCACATGGTTTTTGTCTTTTTTATCTCATTCCACTTGGCATAATGCCCCAAGGTCCACTTATGTTGTCACAAATGGCAGAATTCACTTTCTTATGGCTGAACACTATCCCATTATTCTAATATGCATCAGTTTCTTTATCAGCTCACACTGATGGACAGGTAGGTTGTTTCCCTATCATGATACCACCCCATCCCCTGTCCTTGAATGTCTGCTCAGCCAACATTCCTGTGCTGGGAGATGTTTCAAGGGCACACCCTTGAGAGAGTAAGGTGTTGTTGAGACCCTCTGGACCGTATATGTGACTAAACCCAATTAAGTCCTTTTATCTAAACTTTTAAGATTTGGCAGGCACACGAAGAGATCTACTCTATCTTGTGGTTGTCCAGGACAATATGTAAGTTCCCTTGAGTATTAAACCTGCCACCTACCAATCTGTAGTGGTCTGTCTCTTTCTTCAGTCTCTCCTTCCCCTCTGTCTGTGTGGACTATTTCAGATTTTATCTGGGAAGCTCCCAATGTTGCTAACATGCCCTGGTTGAATTGTCACAGGTTGTTACCAAAAAAAAAAAAAAAATGTAAACATAAATGTGAATATTTTAGCTTAATTTTCTTATTTTCAAAATGACCAGAATGAGAGCAACTGTATGCATGGATGTACTTTGCAAATCAGAGAAATGTTTTTTTTCTAGGTGCAAAGACTGAATATTTTAAGTATACAAAATTCTCCCAAATATAATTATAGAATTGTTGTAATTCTTGTTTATTGCATGGGGATATATTTAATTGTGTAGGAACTTGACAAAGTGATCAATCTACCTCTTTTAGAAAAAATAAACTGGAAATCTACCAATATCTTTACAATGATACCCTCTTATATTTTTAAATCTCAAATTTCCTGAAGTAAATATCTTTGCTTACCATTTCTTATTTCCTAATTACAAAAGTATTTTGTGGAAGCAACTGGATGTAACAATCTATATATCTTTCCAGATTTTAAAGGAAAATGTTTTTGAAAGTATATTTTATTGATTATGCTATTACAGTTGTCCTATTTTCTTTTCTCTCCTTTATCTCCCTTTCCCCTACACCCTCCTCCCTCTAGCATCCCCCACTTAGTTCATGTCCATGGGTCATACACATAAGTCCTTTGGCTTCTACATTTCCTATACTATTCTTAACTTCACTCTGTCTTTTTTATACCTACCAATTATGTTTCTTATTCCCTATAACATTTCCCCCATTCTTCCCCCTCCCCCACCCCATTAATAACCCTCCAAGTGATCTCCATTTCTGTGATTCTGTTTCTGTTCTAGTTGTTTGCTTAGTTTGTTTCTGTGTTTGATTTTTAAGTTCAGTTGTTGATAGTTGTGAGTTTGTTGTCATTTTACTGTTCATAGTTTTGATCTTCTTCTTGTCCTTAGATAAGTCCCTTTAACACTTCATATAATAAGGGTTTGGTGATGATGAACTCCTTTAACTTGACCTTATCTGAGAAGCACTTTATCTGCCCTTGCATTCTAAATGATAGCTTGGCTGGATACTGTAATCTTGGATGTAGGCCCTTGCCTTTCATGACTTGGAATACTTCTTGCCAGACCCTTCTTGCCTGTAAAGTCTCTTTTGAGAAATCAGCTGACAGTCTTATGGGAAGTCCTTTGTAGGTAACTGTCTCCTTTTCTCTTGCTGCTTCTAAGATTCTGTTTCATCTTGGCTAATGTAATTATGATGTGCCTTGGTGTGTTCCTCCTTGGGTCCAGCTTCTTTGGGACTGTCTGAGCTTCCTGGACTTCCTGGAAGTCTATTTCCTTTGCCAGACTGGGGAAGTTCTCCTTCATTATTTGTTGAAATAAGTTTTCAATCTTTTGTTCTTCCTCTTCTCCTTCTGGCACCCCTATAATTCAGATGTTGGAATGTTTCAAGATGTCCTGGAGGTTCCTAAGCCTCTCCTCATTTTTCTGAATTCTTGTTTCTTCATTCTTTTCTGGTTGGATGTTTCTTTCTTCCTTCTGGTCCACACCATTGATTTGAGTCCCAGTTTCCTTTGCATCACTATTGGTTCCCTGTACATTTTCCTTTGTTTCTCTTGGCATAGCCTTCGTTTTTTCATCTAGTTTTCGACCAAACTCAACCAATTCTGTGAGCGTCTTAATAACCAGTGTTTTGAACTGTGCATCCGATAGGTTGGCTATCTCTTCCTCGCTTAGTTGTATTTTTTCTGGAGCTTTGAAGTGTTCTGTCATTTGGGCCATTTTTTTTTTGTATTGGCGCGTCTGTTACTTCAAGGGGTGGAGCCTTAGGTGTCCCCGGGGCGGGGTAACGCTGGTGGCTGCGCTGTGACGCTGTACGTGGGGAAGGGGCCAAGAGGGAGCAATGGCGCCCACTCCACTCTCCACCGGATTTTAGTCACTCCCTCTGCTACCCACAGTCAAATTGGGCCCCTCTGGTGCTGGTTCCCGAGTGGGTGGGCTTGTGCACTCTAGGCCCCTGTGGGTCTCTCCAATGACCTCTCCTGTGAGGCTGGGAGTCTCTCCTGCTGCCGCCCTAACCCCCACAGGCGTTTTCAATCAGAGGTTTGAGGCTTTATTTCCCCGCGCTGGAGCCCTGGGTTATGCAGTCTGCTTTGCTCCCCGCCGTTCCTACCGGTTCATCTGTGTGCGAATGTGGGGCCGCGGGGTGCTACCGGCCACTGTGCCTGCCCCGTTCTCCGCCAGTCTGAGTCCGGCCCTCTCGATTTATCTGCACGAATGTGGGGCTGCAGGGTCTGCTAGTGGTCAGACTGCCTGCCCCGTTCGACCCACACTCCACCAGTCTCGGTCCCGCCACGACCATTCAAGTCCTCTCCGCCCAGGTGCCCGTCTCCGCCCCTCCTACCGGTCTGGATGAATGTTTCTTTTTTATCTCCTTGGTGTCGGACTTCCTTGCCGTTCGATTTTCTGTCAGTTCCGGTTGTGCGAGGAGGCACAGTGTGTCTATGTACGCTGTCATCTTCGTTCTCCAATCTGCTTTCCACATTTTTAATGCAGCATGCATTTCTTTCCAATCCATCACCTACTGACCCAGTCATTGGGATAGTGGAATCAGTGGTGTATAACACAGAACATGACTTTGAGAAGCTCAACCTACCAAGTATTGAAAAAATATTTATTATAAAACACTGTAACAGGTATTCTGATAGCTTTAATGTGCAGGGACTGTGGAAGCACAGAGAGGAAATCCATTTACTGGCATTTGACAAGGAGCTGAGCAGAATTTCTCAAACCAGACATTACAAAGGTGGATGAAAAAGGAAGAGCATTCCAGGTGCTGGGAACAACTTGGACAAAGATGCCAAGGCACAAGTGATCCCTACAGAGCAACATGAAGTAGTGCAGGGCACCTGGAGCAAAGCATTCACGGCGGAGAGTGAGAGATGAGCTTGGAAAGGTCCTCAGGACCGGTTGTGAGGGTACAGGGAAACGAAGGTGATGTTGATGGTGATGGTACACACTGAGAATGAAATAAAAGAAAAAATGATATTTGTGCTTCCCACCAGAGACCCCTTTTCAGAGAAAAACTAATAGACCACAGTTTAAATCTTTTTCCCAGGCACTTCGCCCCACCACATCTCACATTTCATTATTACATATACTGTTGTAATTATCTGAGGATGTAGATGCCTCTGTCCTGGGGTGGGATGCTTCACTCTGCTCTTAATTAGGAAGGGCATTCTCTGAGGACTTGACATTTAATACGAAGATGTGTCACAGTTCTACTCTTCAGATGTAAGCATTGAAACCCACACCAAATGGTCTGGATGCTGTAGCTACAACCTCTGATTAAAACATTTATTTCCTATATTTTTCCCTTTAAAAAAAAGAAAAGAAAAACGAACCCAATGATAACCTTGTGAAGAAGTGAATACCTCAACAGCCACAATAAACCAGTTGCTCTGACTTTACATCATGCAAAATAAAGTACTTCTGCTTGTATCTCATAGAGGTTGGAGGGAAGTTAAGTACTGTACTAGTATCACAAATGGTCATTGTCAACATTTCTTCCACTTCTCGTTAAATTGCCTGGAAATGATTTATTATTTTATTAATGGATCTTTCTGGTGCTACTCAGAAATGTGAACTATTTGCAAACTCTAATGGATATTGTTAAAATAATGACGTGTGAATTTTTAAATACTCACTCTAAAGAAACCCAAACCTCATCCAATGTTTTCAGTCCATGGTCAGATGTTCTTGGAGCTGCATCAGACATTCTGCCCTGACAACTTAGGCAGCTGGTGAGAGGCAAACAAAACCTGAAGTTCCATTATCTGAAGAGACACGCTCGAGCTGAGTGACCCCGACAAAATGTCTACACGGGAAGTTATATTTCTTTTAGAGTTGAAATCAGAGTCCACCCAAATTTAGTTAACCTCCTTAGGTTTAGTTAGTGTTTGATTTTCTTGGGCCAAAGTATTTAAAGGCGCTTATATAATCGAATGCAACTCAAAACTAGCAATTGAATACATGTACTAAGTGGATAATCAATCCTCAGGCCTGCAGAATGTGTTATAAGAAACTTACACAAGTTTTCTATTTTAAAACAGACAACAGAACACTGGCAAACAATGTGCCAGACAAAACTGTCTTTGCTTGATGTAAATATTTCGGACAAAAATAAGAATTTATTAATTTGAGATGAAGTCTTTGAGTTACCAGCCACCTTTAACTTTTCTTAGTTGGCCAAAGAGAGATTTAATTTAAATTGCTAAGGTGTTCAGTTCTAGATACTTTCTCTCTCCTCTGCTGCTCCTCATCAAAAGGAATTTATTGCTCCAATTGTGCACTATTCATGATAAACAATCAAAGACTTTCTGTAAAACCCAGCAACTTTCTTATGCTCTTTCAGTGAATGACCCACACAGTAGCAAGAGAAAAGTCGTGGAGCTTGCACTTCCATCCTTTTGATGTTGTTTTAGAGTAGATGATAGTGACAGAAAGAGTGATTGAGGCCCACAGGATCTCAGTAGAGTGACCAGATGACAGTATTTACTAAGTCACACTTGCCCAGAAAATCTATGATACAGGTGCAGGCAATGCAGTAATGGGAAAGTAGGAGGATTACTATTAGGATTTCCTAAAGATGTAATCATGCTGCTGCCTTCGGAACCCACTAGAATAGGCAGAATTTATTTCACTCCAGAGATAAAGAGCTGAACCCAGTAAGGAAGTGACTATATTTGGTTTAGGGTCCAGAGTGTTCAGCAGGAATTGGGGACTGGAGGGGAAGCATCTGAGGCTATCATTTTGCTAGTGTAGCTGATGTTCTTATGGACTAAGATGCTGTTTCATTCTTTGTGATTCGCATTCTCAGCATCACACATTGGAAGGAGCTCTGGATTGAGTCAGAAGTCACAGTGTCTAGTCCCAGATCTGTCACCCACTCAACACAGGAAATGCATGATCAGTCATGTGACCTCTTTGGATTCCTCACTTAGAGAACATAAACAGAGGTATCTGCCCTAACAACTGACCCCTCCCTGGGTGGTTGTAAAGTTCACACGGGCTGATGTAGGGGTGCACCCTATGAAACAGCCCTATACATGCCATGCTACCACTGGCACTGACAGGCACTTGACTACTTCCTGGACCTCACTGAGCCTTTCATCTCAGGCTTCTCTTGCCCTGCACCCACCTGCCCATGGGACCACCCTGTGGGGTACAGAAGAGGCAGGCCAGAGAAGGAGGGAGCCAGTTCTTCCCTTTGTTTGGATTTCTCTTTGTCAAGGCACAGGGCGACTAGACAGTTTTCCTATTAGCAATGCACTAAAAGTCCATTTTAAATGATGGTTTTTATTTAGGTATTTAAAGAGAGGGTTAATAATTTACTAGGCAAAGATGAGAAAGGAACTAAACTAGGCATCTCTAAAGTTGTCACTTCCTAACATATTTAAAAGACTCATAGTCGCCCAAAATTTTACTGGACCAGACAACTACCCTAAATAAGTTTGACCAAAGTAATAAATTTTTTAAAGAAATATTTCCCCAGAGACATAAACATATTGTAAATGTTCCACTGTTCTGGAGTTTTTATTGTGTATGGAATGACGTGGGCTTATAGTTTAGAAGAGACAAGATCCTCCACAGACAGAAGCAGAGTAAAAAGCTTTCTGAACAGAAAAGTCAAATACAGAAGGAAAAAAAAAAAAAAGCTTTTCTGTCCCTGAGGGAAACTCTGGTTCCTGCGTTCTCCCCTCTCCTCTTCCTGGCAGATGTTCTCAATCTCCTCTTTAGAAACACAAACTAAGGACCTGGGGAAAATTTTATCATCTTACAAATAAAATGTGAAATCAGTAACAAATTGTTCTCCTGCAGCATTAAAGAAGAAAGAATGCTGTTTATATCCCATGTCTGCTGAGGATTTCAGAATAGTTTAGAGAAGAAAGTAAGGCCCAGGTTGGTGAACAGGATTCTCAGAAGCTCATCCCGAGTTTGGAAGGCCTCCTTCCATTGGAGCGGCTGCCCCTGTGGCTGTGGATGAACCTAGGTTGCAGGGACAAGTTGAAGGTCAACCTTTCCTTTCCCAGAGGCTTTTCAGAGGATGACTTTCGCCCTCTTCTCTCCACCAGCATCAAGCACAGTTATTTAGCAGTCTTACTTTGGACATTGCTCTAGGGTGAATAGAAAGATTTTTGGCAACTTTCTACAGATGATTTTGGGTTTTATTTCCCCTCAGAGAAACATCTTCTCAATATCCTGATACAAATTTCTATTTTTACAGATTAACTTTATATTTTGCCTTGATCTCCGACATTTTTATGCTAACAAAGTTTCTATTGAAGTAGATACAATTTACAAACAGTAAAATTAACATATCTTAAGTGTATATTTTGACACAGGTATACAACCACGGACCTATCCCCCAAATTAAGATATAGAAATTCCCCTCATCCCAGAAAGAGCTCTCATGCCCTGTTCCAGTCAATACTTCCCAATGAGGCAACCACAGTTCTGATTATCTCCAGCCAGAGAGTAGTTCTGCATCTCCTTGAACTTCATTTAATAGAATTATATTCAGATTCAGAATATATCTTTTTTCGTAGGTGGCTTCTTTTGCTGACATAGTGTTTTTTGAGATTCATCCATGTTGTTGCACATAGAGGTAGTCTGTTCTTTTTTTAATTGTTGAATATCAATATACTACTGTATGTCTACCCATTCTCCCGTGGATGGATATCTGCTCATTGGTCTCCAGTTGGGAGCCATTATGAGTAAACTGCTGTCTGTGAACATTTCTGCTTGGGAATACACCTAGACCGGAACTGCTGAGTCAGTGGATAGGTGTGTGGCTAACATTTTAAGAAACTGGTAAGCATCTCTCCAGAGTGCTTTTACAATTTTGCACCCCACTAGTAATGTGTGAGAGTTCCAATTGTTCCCACATCCTCACCAACACTTAGTATTGGACCCCTTTTAAATTGCACCCATTCTGGTGGTTATGAAATGTTGTCTCATTGTAATCTCATACAGTTTGTTTGGGGTTTTTTTTTAAAGCTTGAGTGCCTCTCTTTCTCTCTTTCTCTCTCTCTCTCTCTCTCTCTCCTCTCCTGTGCCTTCTCTTCCCCCTTTCTCCTCTCAAGGCATCTACCTTTGCTTTCTTTCTCCTAAACTCCAAAAGCCCTTCTTTTGCCTCTGTAACTTCCTTCCTGATTCCTCACAGTCCAGCTGGCTTACTTCTTCCATGGCTCACCTCTACCTCTGTGACTTTCTAAATAAGCTTTGCTTGTATTAGAAAGAAAAAAAAGAAAAGAAAAGAAAACTTGAGCCATCTTAGAACACCTCAAATAATCTCCTAAATTCTAATCAAGCAAGTAAAGTTAGCTGCAATTTAGAACAGTGTCATCTGTATCATAAGAGGTCAAACATATGAGACAGTGGGTTGTATTTGAGGGTCTGTAGGTATAGTCTTAGGACAGGTCTGCCTAATTTTATCAGTTTTGGAGCATAATTTGATAATGTTAACTAACTGTATCTCGGCTTAAACGTATATGCTTGCTTACCACTATACTTTACGGCTCACGTCACCCATTTGGTGACCTGGCTCATAGAAAGTGAAGATGTAAGTTGGGATTGCCTCAACATCAAATCCTGAAATAAGTATTGTCTGAAATAAGCAAGACCTCCAGAAGGATTTTGTCTTTGACTTCACAATAAAGCAGCCTTACTATTTGCTAATACTTTCCATGCATTACCTCATTTAATCTTTACAACAATCATATGAAAAAATAACAATTACTACCCCCATTTCCTCAATGATGAAACTAAGGCTTAGGGAATTACATTACCTGCCTAAGGTCTCTTGGCGGGAAAGCTGCAGAATGGCTACTCTGCCCCAGCTTCGACTCGGAGCCCACGTATTAAAGCCCTTTGTACACTGCCCTCTCACAGAAGAGGAGAGCTTAGAACAGACACATGAAGAAAGAACACTGTCTGCTTTCAAAGAGGTATTTCAAGACAAGGAAGCAGTGCCTGTCTAGAGATGTAGAACTATGTTTCTAAGCAGAGCAAACTCAGTGTTCAGTGAGCAAAGTCAGGATTAACTGATAAATGCTTCTGTGCTTGAAAGAGCCATTTTTGTCTCAATTTTAGAATTGCTGTCTAGCTTCCAACTGCTGAAGCAATCTAGTCATCTCTGGGAAAGATGAATAATCTCTCCCTACAACTATAATCCCTACCCACACCCCGCCCCCTCAAGGGCCAACATTTGTCATATATTTTAATTTCAAAGGGGTAGGTATTACTTAGAAATGTTTTTACCAAACATCACAAAATTGTATGTTGTTGAATAGAAAAAAAATAATGTGTTGAGCAGGATATAATGTGCTACCTTTTGTGGAAAAGGAGAGATTAAGAATCTGTATTTGTACTTGTTCTTAGAAACATAAAGAAATTATAGAAGATTGTGCACAGGATAAAATTGTGGAACAGGCAGCAACATCTGCAAGCCAAGGAGAGAGGCCTCAGAGGAAACCAACCCTGCCAGCATCTAATCTTGGACTTCCAGTTTCCAGAACTACAACAAAATAAATTTTGGTTGTTGAAGCCGGAAGGGAGGGAGGGAGGGAGAGAGGGAGGGATGAAGGAAGGAAGGAAGGAAGGAAGGAAGGAAGGAAGGATGGAGGGAAGGGACTTCAGAGCAGATGTTACCTGGGCAGTGGGGTGGAGACATAGATGGAAAAAAACTTTTTATTGTATATCTTCATATATTTGGGGGATGAGAAAAGGTTGAACTGTGTGACTTTATATATAAAGTTGAATTAAAATTTTTGTTTAAAAAATGCTGAGTAACAAAAATTTTTAAAAAACAAAGTGTAAAGTTAGTATCTCCAACATAGCCCATTCTTTCTCATTGCCACAGAGAACTGTTACAGTTTGTTACATATTCTTCTAGATTTTCTCTATATATAAACTGATTTCCATTTCTCAAAATAGATAGATACAGTGATTTGATTTTATTTCAGCTTTTAATGAGATCATACGGTGCACATTGTTCTGGATTTTGCTTTTTGACTCAAATGCTGGATACCTTTCCATGTTTGTACACATATCGCTGTGATTAAACATTCCCCAACTCATAAACATTTAGGTCATTCTCAACTTTCCTATCAAAAACAGTAACAATAAAAATCTTTGAATATGTAAAGTATGTATATTCAAAACGATTAAATTTTTTAGCTGGACCAAAAAGTTGCATCAATTTATGAAAGCAAACAAGAAGACCCATTTCTTCACACTTTCACCAACCGTCAATATCATCAGTCTTTTTTCCTTACTCAAAACTGAGAGATTTAAAATACAAAGATGCCTTATTTTAATTTGCATCTCCTGGATGATGAGAGGTGAGCCTCTCCCAGTATTTTGTCTCCTTTAGCTCATACTCTGAGAACAAGTCAGGCCATGAGGTGAAATCTATGGAAGGAGCCAGCCTTCTCCTTAATTCCTTGACTCAATGCCTTCATTTACACCAGAGCAGCAAAAGAGATGACAGATGGATGCCAGCTAAGGTTGCAAATTGCAATGCTTTGGAGGACCAAGCAGGGAATTGCCAATGACTGCTGAAGGGGAAGCAGTAGGGAGTGGCGAGGATTTGGAAACCAGCGAGTGCTGACCTTACTTACTACAGGGATTCTCATTTGTAAGAGTGCTAATGATTGTACAGACTGAATTTCACTTGACTAAGATATTCTATATTTGACCCAAAATGATAAAAAGCTAATTGCCAAAGAAATACATCTGAGTACCAGATTATGGCTTCTGTTGAAAGAAATCACTTGTTAAAAATTCTAAAATTTTACAAAAGTTTATTATTTTACATTTTAAGTTGAAGTTTTTGTCTTAGTTTTTGTTTAAAAGTTAACAAAATTTAATGTCTAGAAAGCATATAAAGTACTTTTTTGCTCACTTAGACCTAAAAAGGTAGACCAAGTGAGAGTAATTATGAATTTCCCAGGAAACAAGTATTAAGATTTTGTTTCTTTGTTTTAATATTTATCTGTTTATATAAACACATTCTGATTAAAAGATTTTTTAAATTTTTAATATTGCTTTAAAGTTTGTGAATTGTTTTTGCCTGCATTTAATATATCATTCAAACAATTACGAAAATTGGTCCATTTACTTGATTACCTCATAACAAAGTTGAGGGTAATCAATACAAAGAAGATATCTATAATATGTTGTGATAAGTGTTTGCAATGGAAGTCTGCCTTCAGCACAATGGGAAAGCAAAAAAATAAAGAGCTACCCCACACTGGGGTAGCTGACATTTTAGCTGGATATTACAGAATGAATATAAGTGTACTAGCTAGAGAAAAGGGAGAGATATTATAATCAGGACTTAACATTTCAATTAAGTGACAAAGGGTATCTATTCTGCGTTATTTCAAGGCTGCTGTCCATCAACCCTCTTTTCTGTAATAAAGCCATGTGTTTTCATTTCTTATCTAGATTTTTTTTTTTTCCGCTTAGAGAACTCTGTTTTGGGAGAAAAGGCTGTGTGAAACCAGCTGGGAAGATCCACAGATGTATGAAGTTAATCTACAAATTCCTGTTTGAAGAGAGAGAGCCCGAATGAGGGAGGAAAGTGGAAAAGCGAGAAGCGGCATATCAGTACTCCCTTAGCCCCTCACTTTCCTGTGCTCCCTCTCCTCAGGAGCAGCATGTCTGCATTCCCCTCCTTTGTTCTGCCTTCCTTCTCCACCCCTATAAAAGCCTTAGCCTAAATTGAGATAGGGAAGACAGGCTTTGAGACCTGAGTCCCCCATCTTCCAGGTGGCCGGCATCTGAATAAACCACTGCCCTTTACACCAGCACCTGCCTCTCAAGCATTGGCTTCCAAAGCAGCAAGCAGCCAAACCAACGCTCAGTTACCCTGTGTCATATAGAGAGAAGCACATTTGAAAAGACTTGGAGGTTTAAACAAGCCAAGAATTCTTAAATCTTTTAGGTTGAACCACTTGAAATAGCCATTTAGAAGGTAAAAATAGTTACATATCAGCAATCTCATTGGATAAATCAAAATCTCTTCTATAAATTTGTCTATTTCACAGCCAATTTATTTTAAAAGATCCAGACCTTGCCCCTGGATGGTGAGTGATAACAATGCCATTGTAGTGTTAATACTCATATGAATTAGTTTGTTTTTATTCCCTGACTCAAACTTCTTGCTTCATTTTTTGTTTGTTTGTTTATTTGATCACCAGCTCATGTGGGAGCTGAGTTTTGGTTGTAGCCTGAATCAAAGGAAACGCTGTATCTCTTACGTTAAGAGTTTGCCTACAGGGTCAATACCTTTCATAAGTTCTACTCTCTACAAGCCTTTTTGCCTGAGACTGGAAATAGTGACTAGGCACCAAGAGGTAAAATGTTCTGTATTGCTCTGAGGTATGACACATGACCTGTTTGTGAAGTAACATTACATAACTGCTATACCCGCCTCTTCCACTAAATGACTCATCAGTTTCGTGGGACAATTTGTCACCACCATTATCCTGGTCATCACCAATTAGCATTTGCAGAGCACCTACACAGAGATGACACTGTACCTGGTGCTTGACAGGATACAATGAAAACAAAGAGCACCACTTATAAAGTAAACCCATGGAACTGTACATTTGAATATGAAACACAGAACAAACATACCTATAAGTCTGAGCCTAAGTGGGTCACATGAGATAGAATAAACTCATTGAAATTCACCATTGAGCTTCACAGTGGTTTATTTGTGTTGCAACAGCAAATGGAGCAGATGGTCTTTCCACAGGAAAGATACTGAGAAAGGCTCCCACTCTTCCGGGATCCCAGAAGCAGATAAAAGACTTCAAGGACCTTTGTTGACCATCAAAGCAAAATCTCCAGAATCCTTTTACAATGCCCTGACCAGTGAGTAACTATCAAGTCTCTAAAGATTTAAGGAATTTGAAGATTCTGAGATAGATTTAGTTGCTTAAGAGGTGGAAATTTTGGAGAGTTCCATAAAGAAATTCTGAAACAAAAATTCACTGGAGACTATCACAGGAAGACTGTTATGCAAATGTTTTCCAGTTAGAAGCCTTTAATAAAAGAGATTTTAGTTGGACATTGAAATTGAACCAAGATAATTTTTTTTCATTGTCACCATTCTAATTTCAAATTACTCCTTGCTGCTATGTATTCTCTTCAATTTCATCTTGTACTAAATAGAGGTAGGAAAAAAACTGAACAACAAAATCTACATATGTGTGTCTGAGAAGCTTGCTCAACCTTTCTACAAGAATTATACAGGATAGAGAATCAACTACATGGGAAAACATATTTGTCAATGATTCCTCAGACAAGGGTTTGATCTCCAAAATATACAAAGAACTCCCAAGACTCCACTCCAGGAAGACAAAAAACCCAATTAAAAAATGGGCAAAGGACTTGAACAGACACTTCTCCACGGAGGACATACAGAGGGTCCAGAGACATATGAAAAGATGCTCAGCATCACTAGCTATCAGAGAGATGCAAATTAAAACCACAGTGAGGTACCACTTCACACTGGTCAGAATGGCCATCATAAACAAATCAACAAACAAGTATTGGAGAGGATGTGGAGAAAAGGGAACCCCAGTGCACTGTTGGTGGGAATGCAGACTGGTGCAGCCACTGTGGAAAACAGTATGGAATTTCCTCAGAAAATTAAAAATGAAACTGCCTTTTGACCTGGCAATTCCGCTGCTGGGATTATACCCTAAGAACCCTGAAACACCAATCCAAAAGAACCTATGCACCCAATGTTCATAGCAGCACAATTTGCAATAGCCAAGTGCTGGAAGCAACCTAAGTGCCCATCAGTAAATGAGTGGATCCAAAAACTATGGTACATTTACACAACGGAATTGTACGCAGCAGAGAGAAAGAAGGAGCTTATACCCTTTGCAACAGCATGGATGGAACTGGAGAGCATTATGCTAAGTGAAATAAGCCAGGCAGTGAGGGAAAAATACCATATGATTTCATCTTTAACTGGAACATAGTCAACAACAGAAAAAAGCAAACAAAATATAACCAGAGACATTGAAGTTAAGAACAATCTAACAATAGCCAGAGGGGAAAGGGGAGGGGACAGTGGGGAGAGGGGTTTACAGGAACTACAACAAAGGATACATAGACAAAACCAAGGGGGAGGGTGAAAGCAAGGGAGGGAGGTGGGTTTGGCTGGGGTAGGGAGGAGTGGTGGGGGGTAAATGCAGACAATTGTAATTGAACAACAATAAAGTAATTAAAAAAAAAAGAATTATACAGGGCAACTCCAGTTCATAAGCAGGTCAGGTGCCTTTAGTGCAGGGTCAATCAGCTGATTAGAAAATAAGATATACTATTTTCCAGGTACCAAACAAGCCTTGGTGATTAGGTCCTGGACAGTCCACTTACCTGCCAGTGCACCTGAAGTGGTACCACGCTGATGGCACCTAATCCCTGGGGGCTACAAGATCTCCCTGGGAAGCCGGGCACACATCTGTCCCAGTGCAGTAGATTAAGGCCTGACCTTCTCCCAGCTGCCAGTGCAAGGCAGTGAAACATGGTGAACTGTTCTCAGCATTGGGACAAAATGGTGCAGCCTGGGAAAGAGAAGACATGGAGGTGGCACCCGGGTGGCCTCTGAGACTGAGTGGGGCTGGAGTGACCTTCTCTGTTCCTGTAATTTCCCATCACCTTTATCCCCCCAGCCAGCACTGCGGAGAATGCACCACCCTGCAAAGGTTTTTTGAGTGTTTATGGTGGGTATTGAGACAGAACTTGATGAGGGTAACAGTTCCTCCTCCGTCCCTTGGTACATCCTAGTATACAGGGCTATAAGGAGGTTTGGATGCAGGTCAGAGCAAATCCAGGCTTTAGCCATGCAGGGCCCCTGGTCCCAGGACAGGGTACAGAGGCTCAGGGGTAAGGAGCAGGGCCAGGGAACTACGTAACTCTGCAGCTGGGGCTCCACTCGCCCCCAAGACGGACACCAAGAATGAGGGTGGAAGCAGGTGCTCAGTCCTCTACTTTCCTTTTCCAAAGTCCCTCAGTCCTTCCTGGGCAGTATGAGCAACAGGCCAGTATATGCTCCTCTGCAGTAAGCGCAGAGGTGGAAGGGAGGAAGTCCCTCCAAGGGTGGCAGCAGAGAGAAAGAATGGGGGCATCTATGGCCATCTTTGATCCAAGTAGGCCAGTGGATGAAAAAAGACACTCAAAAAGCTTTAGAAACAACAAAATCAACTTCCATATTATTCAATGACTTTTTAAAAAATATGCTTCTAGAAATTTATAATAAAAAGATAATGACCCAATAAAACATGGGCAAGGGACATTGCCTATTTTAGAAGAAATACAGATGGGCAATATGAAATTATAACAACATGTGCTACTAATAATGCATATGAATCTCAAAAGCATCGTGCTTAGTGAAAGGAGGCAGACACAAAAGAAAACATTTCTTTTTGGTATGAACCCATTTATATGAAATTATGATAAAGGCAAAGCTATAGTGAACAAAAGTAGCTCAGTATTTGCCAGGGTCCAGGCTTCAGGAAGTGGGTGGATGACAACATGGAGAAACTCACCAACTTGGACACTCAAAATTGATAAATTTTATTGTTTGTACATGAAGCCTCGAAGCTGACAATAAAAAAAATTTTAAAGCCTATTTGTGAATATAAAGCAAATTCATAATTCTAGACATTTTAGCCCAGAAAAAGTACTTGGAGTCCATCTGGTGAAAGTCTTCCTTTGTATTTTATAATTGAGGAAATGGAGGCCCAGAGAGAGATTACATAACTTATTCAAAATCAACCGGCCTGCTCATGACTGAAACCCAGCCCAGCACCCACTCTTTCCCACCTTCCTTCTCTGCTGCCATCCTCCCCAGCACTTTTCAACTGTAACAGTATCCTGGACACATCCTATGGACACCATAAAACACCTGGTAGTACTTTTATTTTTAACACATCCCCATTGTGTTCAACCAGAGAGGCAGAACTGATAGGGGAACTCAAGAGTTAAAGACTTTAGCTTTAGTTGATAGGCGTAACTGACCAATGCAGTGAAACGCTGTTATTCCAGGAACTAGAATGCATGACCACGTGACTCAAGAAGTCACGAGCAATTCAACCTTTGTACCCCAGGGGTTCTGCAAGCCATTGAGACAGTATTTGAGCCACTGTGTTCCAGGGAGGGAAGAGCCATGATGCCCATAAAAAAGCACTAGAAAATCGCTGCCAGACTGCAACTCATCCAATTAGCCTTTTTTCTAAACCCCTTAACTACACTTCTATCCAATTAACCTTTTCCCAAATCCCTTACTGACTACTTATTCTCCTTATAAAAAGATGGCTTGTAGGGAGATGTTAAAACGGTTTTTTAAAAATTGTTAAGACGGTCTTTGAGGGTATAACCCACCCCCCTGCCCTGTCTTCTCAGATTGCCCGCCATCTGAATAAAGCGTCCATAAAGATTCAATACTTGTCTCTACTTATTGGTTCTGGTAGTGACAGGCACCATGAACACCAACTTTTCCAGTTTCAGAACCATTAAAAGATATATGAGATTTATTTAAAAAATTAGTTTACGAAGTTGTGGGGCTGGCTAGGCAAGCCTGAAATCTGTGAGGCAGGCCATCAAAAGAACATGCTGGAACTCGGGCTCAACTATGTCCACACATGAGATTTCTTCTGCCTCAGGGAAGTCTCAGCTCTGTTCATAAGGTGCTTCAACTGATTAAATCAGACCCACCCAAATTATCTAAATCTCCCTTACCTGAAGTCAAGGGATACAAATTTTTTATTACATCTATAAAATACCTGCATGACAACACCTAAATTACTGTCTGATTGAATAACTGGGGACCATAGCCTACCTAAGTTGGCACATAAAACTGACCATCACACCTACGTAGCAGATAAGGGCAGTATCGCCACTTCTGTTTCCTACTAGAAATACTGGAAGTACAGAGTACTTAAACTGTTTACCTAAAAGCACACAGCTAACTCACATTTTGTTTCTCCATTGTGAAAAGGCTAGAAATTCTTACCTCCCTATTGTTGCAAGGAGTAAATTAAGTTAATTCCAACTGTGTATGTAAATTTCCTGGCACATTCAGTTTTAAATGTTGGGAACACAGCAACTAGACCACATTTACTTATAAAATGAACCAGATAACAAGTTGTGAGGAAATGCACATTCTCATTCACTAAAAGGAGTACACCCTGGAATAACTTTTTTCAGTAAATAATTCCATTTCCAAAAATTAGTTTTATAATAATAATTGTACACATCTGTAAAGACAGATGTGCAAAGATATTCATTGCAATATTGTTTGTAAATGAAAAACATGTAAATGACCATCAATAGGAGAAAAGGAAAGTGTTAAATGAATTATGACATGGTCTGTTGACATAAGAACATCCAAACCAATAGAAAATTTTATGAATTTATTTGAGCCAAACTGAGGACATGCCTAGAAACAAGATCTCAATAGTCTGAGAAAACACTCAGAGTGGCAGTTTGCAGTTCTTTGGTATGCATTTGAAATCAATGGGGGGAACATAAGGAAGATTGCATGAAATCCATTGGCGGTAGATTAAGGAGGCAGGAGAAAGCAAACTAGAGATGTCCCTATGATTGGGTAAAAAGTAAAATGGAGAGATACATACTTCATTTCCATTGGTGGGTACAAGATAGTTAATGTTTAACATTTACAGTAAACAGGGATGGTATACAGGTAGCAAGATCATGTGCTCCCTTAGCGGGGCTTCTGAGGAGCCTAAAAGAGAAGAGTATTCTGGCATTTCAAAGGCGTGTTAACCTAAATGTAAAAGAATGGAGGACAGGGCTTGCTTAAGGCAAAGATAAACCTTTTACTAAGGAAGTTATAGGCCTGAGGCCTAACTGTTCACTATGACCTGCATAGGCTAGAATTTATGATTATATCACCCTGAAGTTACTTTTGCTCACTGAGCTTGTCAGATTTACCACATAGCCTCTTTTTTTTGTTCATAGGTCAAACAATGGAATAATACATGATGGATAGATAGATAAATAGATGATAGATATGAGACAATGAAAGATGTCCATACTATAGTATTTGATTTAAAATAGAGTTTGTATTACTTGACAACATTTATGCTTCTAGACATTTTGCTAATATCTTCATTGATGGAGTAACCATTTTGTACCCATTATGTTAAAATAAACATTTTGCCCCCTGAGAAAGAACTCTAAAGTGGTGACAGTGTTTTGGTTAAATTTCAAAGGCTGCACCATTCCTTTGCTACCTGTCATCTCTAATCAAATATCAACCCTGGGTGTCTCTGTTAATACAGAGGGACCTACACAGGCTAACAATGAGGTCAGCACAGAGATTCACCACGGGCTGCCTGCGGGTCAGGGGTGGACTGCCTGAAGGTTGAGACAAGACACTAGATTATATTGTGTGAGCTAGAGCAGAGGCTGGTAGCAGACAATGGGACCTGTTATTAGGGCAAAACATCTGAATAAAGGAGGCATGTTTGGTCCATGATGAAGGGTACTAGGTAGCCTTAGCAGGAATGTCTTTTATTTAATATCCTTCAGGGCCTCTCTTTTTCCTGATAAAATCTGGAGAAGATGAGGATACATAATTTCTGAGGCTCCCTCTGTCAGGGAAAGGGATGACTACATGGACACCTCACCACTTGGGACCCCAAAATGAGAAACTGCCAAGATTGTTAGGTCCGTGGGGAAGAAAAGAAGCACCAGTCTACAAGTCATCCAAAGGGAACATTTGATTCACACCGGTTGTTCCACTGGATGTAAGCTCCCCAGCACAGGGACTGTATCAGAGTTAGTTCATCAGTGATTCCTCAGCACAGGACCTGCCATAAAGGGGCCCAGGAAGGATCTGTAGAAAGAATGAGTGGTATCACATCATTTCCCGAATCAGGGCCTTGTGCTGTCCTTTCCCTCTGTCCTTGCCCTCATCACTCCAACAGCTTGCACAGTGCCCCCAGAGGATCAGAGTGGAGGTCATTTGCAAAGGAAGAAACAGACAAACCCAGTTCCACAGATCCGGGTGAAGGGCGGGTGGGAAGGGCAAGGCCCCATCATTGGGGCCACTCTGGACTCAGACCTGGCACTCTAGGCCAGGGCTGGGTGAATTAGACCCTTTGTCTCACACCCACTGCTTTTCCTCTAAAGGAATTGGAAGCATATTGTACAATTCCGTCACCCTTCTTAGTTCATTCAAATCCATACCTAGGTCCAAGACAATCAATCCCTGGAGGGGAGATCCTAGGACAGTAGGTGAAACATGGAAGAAATCTGGCAGAGGACCATCCTGAATCAGGAGGATGCAGCTCCCATGGGTTTATGTTTTCCCTCAATCAAGTTAAGCCCTCTCTAATGCCTTACAGTGGGGCTCTGGATGAATGGTAAGTGCCATACACATGAACAGTGCCAGGGTCTCAGTGGCAACAGTAGACCCTGCAATGTTGGTGTGACTTTGGAATGAATGACAGTTCTTAAGGACATGTCCATTTTTGAGAGAGAAACTCTGCAAACGCTGCTTATGTCAACACTTGTGTTATCTCATTTAATTCTTAATATAACCTTATGAGGTCTTTGATGTTATCCACATTTATAATGGATGAAACCAAGCCTTGGAGAGAGTAAGTTGTTTTCTCAGAGTTTGCTTTCTGCAGAAGGAAGAAAGACGAAATTTCTAACCAGAGACAAAATTGAAGTTATCTATATTCCAGAGCCAGTGCAGCTGGGTATAAATTGAGCAAGAGGTACTGCAAATTGTGCTTTTATTCATTTGCCATTTTTTTCCACTGACTGTTTTAAAGCCAACATGGCTGTAATGTTAAAAGATTTCAAAGCAGAAGCTCTGGGATATTCTGTAATTTTGGCTATCAAAGTTCAGTATTTCCAGCAAAACATTCTTATTTATCAATTCTCTCCTCTACCTCAATAAAATAATAAATAGGAAAAAGAGAAAGTATAAATGATTTTTCATTGCTTCTCCAATTTAAAAGAAAAACTAAAAAGATAAAGCAGAAAAATTCAGAAGAATCCCCAGTTTTCTACCCTTTCATCAGCTGGGCAAAGTAATTTAATTTTTCATGTTCAAATGGCAACTCCCCGTTGTGCTTACAAAAAGGTTCGGCTGCCTGTTCGGTGCAATGCCTACATCTTCAGTGTGCTCAGCAGGGAAAATGCAACAATGTTATATCAACTGACTTCATTACCTAGTATTGGAAATCACTAGATTAAATACCTGATTATGATGAGTCTTGCTTCCATGATCATTCTTAGCATTTTTCTCATGCATCTCAAAGTATTTCTCTTTTGCCACAATGTCCCACTAGAATTCTCCTAGGACAGGGGCAGCAGAAAAAGGTCTCACTTCCAGATATCAGACAGGCAATCACAGCTACTTGGTTTACCATCCCAAGATGCCGCCCACAGGGACCTCTTGCACTGCTCTGGTGGACTCCCTCAGAGTTTTAGAATCTACCAGCATCCTGAGGGTGAAACAGTCAGAACTTAGGGGACGCTTGCTGCCTATTTGCTGGTTTTAGGGACTCGCTAAGGAGCAAGGTAGTTCTACATTCCCTGTGGCATTTCTAATATTCTCAAGGACAATGAGATGGACTAGGATTTCTGTGTCCTGGGAGCAGAAGCCCCCAAACCCACCTGAGACCCACTGAACTCTGGCCAGGTACCAGGGACCCCAAAAAGTTGGAGCTAAATTGGCAACAAGTCCTCTCTTAGACCAATAACCATCCTTCTGCAGTGGTATTTTCTGTGAGCCTATCACAAGGGAACCCCAACAGTATAAAACAAAGTCTCTGTCCTCAAGCTTTTGTTGGGGAGACGAGATATGTGACTTAGTTTTGCTTGTACTCTTGGTGAAACTAATACAATTTTCTGATACCCACATTTTATAGTGGATGAAACCACTATGTCATTCTTATATTTATATTATATTACAATATCATGTTATATTGAATGATATTTTGTGTATAATTCAAATTAGCATTAGTCTACGGCCATAACACCCTGAACACGCCCGATCTCGTCAAATTAGCATTAGTCCCATTCCCTCTTTGAACTCAAGAGAAAAGGTGCATTTCCCAAATTTTCTGTCAAATCCCACCCACTTTCCACAGTCATGCAACCATCACTGGACACTATCACTGAACATTGCATGTTAGTTACATTTTACACAGAGCCCATGGAAATTTAACGACTAGGAAGGTGTGTAGGGGGTAGGGTGACGTGCAGAGGGGTGGATGGACTTAGAATACACACATGCCACACCATATAGATGCTGTGGCCTTGGAATAGTCACTGTGCAGGATCCTTGCTCCCTGGACTACAAACCTGGGATGTCGGGCAAGGAAACAGGACAAACAGACTCCGGGCTTTACTAAGTCAACATGCAGTTTGGGCTGTGAGACTGGCAGGGAGAGGGGGGGCTGTGCATTCTGCCATCTGCCTGATCTCTTTTCATAGAGTGAGAGACCACCAGCTGGGCATAGGATGCTGTTACTAATGAAATCATTTAATGGAAGTAGTTGATGCTTCCTTGGATCAGAACTGTGTTCTATGCTGAGCTAGAACATGCTATTTCATCTGGTCACATTAGCAGGCATCCTGAAGAATGATCAGATTCCTTATTCAGAGGGTGGGTTAGTTCTCAAAAGGGGAAGCTGGCTTCTTAAGTGGATCCTGTGGATTTGAGAGTAAAGTTTCGATGTGCTTGACTCACAGCTACAGGTCCACTTTGAGGACAATGAAACCAGGATAGGGAGGCGGCAACCATTGGGGTTGTTGGGACACAGAGGACATGAAAAAAAAAAATCAACCACCAGAATGGAGTCAGTAACCCAACAACATTTTCAAAGCTTCTGTTGAAAAAATTCCTATTTTTGGCTTTTGAGAACATTATATAGGAATTGAGGAAGCTTGATTATATAGTTTTATTTCCTTTTTGTGGTCTCAAATTATTTTTTAAGGAGTGTTTAATGTGTGTCTTTAGAATTGGTGAATGAATGAACCTCACTTTTTTAATACTTGAGCTTCCCAAAACTATGAGTCATTGAAGCACTGTTATCAGATGTAAGCTTAAACATGTGACAAGGAATTGATCATAGGTAAGGTACACAGCTTTTGTCTCTGAGAAATAATCAAGTAAGGAAACACCCAGGAGGCACAGGGCAAACCGCCCTCCTGGAAGCTGGTGGTGGGAAGATGCGGAGGCCCAGGCGATGAGGGTAGCAGCATGCCTCCTGTGTGGCTCACTTGTCTTTTCCTCCTTTCAATATGACACCAGGTAAGCTGGCATCAAAGTCAAGAGCACGGCCCCAGGAAGCTTTGGTGCTTCTCCTCAGGACTGTCTCAATACTCATATTTCACTTTTCCTGGTGCCTTCTGGTACCCAGAGTCCAGTGTGCCAAGTAAGTAATGAAAGCTGGGGGTGAGGGATGAGGGCAAAGTCCCCCAAGCTCAGCTTCCCTTCTAAGCCCTGCTAGACTAACGCACATTTACATTACTCCTGCACTGGAGAGAGGAACCTGGCACCTCCCTTGATTTTGTATACCCCACAACTGGGACCATCCTCATCTGTAAAATACAATACAATAGCCCGCATCTCCTAGGGCAGCGGTTCTCTGTGTGGGTCTCCTGACCAGCAGCAGCTGCATCGATGGGAACTTGTTAGAAAAGCCAATCAAGAACCCCATCCCAGACCCACTGAAACAAAACCTTCAAGAATGGGAGTCTGAAATCTGTTTTCACAAACTCCCCAGTGACTCTGATGTACTCTCAGGTCTGTGAAGTGCATCATAGGGTTGTCGTGAAGAGCACATGAAGGAGCATCTGTAACATGCTCAGAACTGTGCCTGATGTTTAGCTATTAGTGTCATCATCACCATCATTATCATCCCAGGAACACTTTCTAACAATGTTATAATTTCCAGTAGCACCAGAGACCCACAGATGGAGATGCCTTTGCTGTGGAACAAGCCCCCGGCACATCCATATGCAAGCTGTCTCTGAATGGTGCAAAGGGCTTCTCTGTCCTGACCACTTACTACAATGATAGAAGGTACCAAAGGGGAAAAAATACAAGACACCTCTAAGTGGAACCTAATCAATAAAACGAACAAGCAAGCAAAATATAACCAGAGACACTGAATTAAGAACAAACTAACAGTAACCAGGGGGAGCTGGGAGGGGATAATGGCAGGGGCCTGTTGGGGGCAGGGGGAGGGTTTTCAGGAACATCTATAAAGGACACATGGACAAAACCAAAGAGGCGTAGGATCAAGGGTGGGAAGTGGGGATGGCTGGGGTGAGGGGGGAGTGGTGAGGGGGAAATGGAGACAAATGTACTTGAACAACAATAAAAAAGTTAAAAAATAAAATTAAATTTAAAATACTTTATTAATGGGGACAATTACAATAGGGAGATACTTTATATGCAGAGACTATAGGATAGGTGGCTATGGAAACAGTAAGGGGAAAGGAAGCAATAAAAACTGCTGTGGGGAAGTCTTGAAACTTGAAAAAACTGTCAAACATTGCACTAACAGGAGAATCGAGGCATAAAATGTTGACTGTAGTCAGGCCCATGAGCAAAGAAGTTGGAGTGTGGGAAGATCACATAGATCTGGGACCTAGCTGTCCTAGTCAGGCCAGCCTAACGATAAGTTAAGCACAAAGTTTTGATCCACCTTGCCAAGGAACTGATTTTCACTTATCCCATATACAGCAGGCTAAATAATGGGTCCCAAAGATATCAGGCCTTAATTCTTGGAATCTGTAAATGTTATATGGCAAAGATTTTGCAAATGTGATTAAATTAAGGGTCTTATTAGCAGAGATCACCCTGGATTATCTGGATGGGCTCTAAATGCAATCACACATGTTTTTACAAGGAAGTGGAGGGAAATCTGACAGACAGAAAAGGAGAGGGAAATATGACCACAGAGGCAGACGCTGGAATGATGTGGCCCGAAGTCGAAGAAGAGTGCCTGGAGGCACCAGAGGCCAAAGAGGAGAGAATAAGGTTTTCCCCTAGAGCCTCCAGACAATGCAGCTTTACCAGCACCTGGTTTTCAAAGTGATACTTATTTTAAATTTCTGAACTTCATCACTGTGAAAGAATAAATTTCTGTTGTTTTAAGCCATCAAGTTTATTGGAATTTGTTACATCTTATTTCATGAAAAGACTTTTTCAGATTTCAGGAAAAGATACTCTCACATCCAAAGAAGAGTTTGTGGATGATAGTCTTAGGGATGGAAAAAAAAAATTCCTACAAGATCAGCTCCTTTGTTATCTACTACACCAAGAGGCTTTGCCATAATCTCATTTAAATATATCGATCATATTCTGTAAAATCAAGATTACTGTCATCTCAAATTTTAAAATGGAAAGAAGGCTAAGCTTCAGAAAAGCTGTTAGTAAAGTTACATTATGCTACCTAAGTAAATGCACGAACTATACCAGGAGAGGACAATGAACACAAAGTAAGAGTTTAATTAATTCTTGTTGACTGATTTACTTAACAATTTGGCTAACTGTTTAACCCTACAGAGAAAGCAAGGTTACAGTGGCTCAGAAAAATGTTATTTTATAAGTGGCTTTATATGAACATCTAATCATAAACAGGCTCTTTTCCAGAAAATTATAAATGGTAATAGGTATGAAACCACTTTACAAGTAGACCATTTTCTGGATAATGTTTTTTAAGCATAAATCTTGGCTTAGTGAATTTCAAAAAATTGAAGGGGGAGGTTTTATTGGGGAGAGGTTTTAGGTGGCCTCATGGTCTTGAATACCAGCACACTAGATTTGTTCATTCCCATATGGTTAAAAACTTTCAGAGGTAAAGAATTATATCCTGTTTTACTACTGAGCAAAAGAAATCTAGGCAGATACACACAAGAAGATATTTTTACTGACACTGCATTTTAAATGGGAATCAGGAAGTTCTGCCAATTGTATTTTATCAAAGGCAGAGCTAAGTTTGGGTTGCTTGAATAAAATATGACCATTTTAATAATTATCACTCAGTTACTTTGCAAAGAAAGAAGAAGACTAGAAGAAGAGAGGGAATACAATAGTTAGTAGCAATAAATCTCTGTAATGAATTATTTAACAGATTTATAAATCAATGTCATGAGTTGGAGTAACATCTTCCACCCTCTTGCCTTAATGATTTTCTACTGTGTTTCTCTTGAATTTGGGTATTTCTTGACTGAATTTTAGGTTTTTAGCATATTTGCAATAAAGAGTCCATTTTTTGTTTTATTGTATTTGTATCACATCTCAAGAAACAAAGGGGATGATGCCATTCTTCGGAGCAGCACCTGCCACACAGTCTGCTGTGAGGCTATTGCCTAAGGTGCAGTAGCAGGTTTTTCCACCCTGTGCAATCTTCTCCAGCTGTGACCCAAGGGCAACTATAAAACCCACGTGTTAGAATAACTTAGATTTCTTGTGATGGGCTGAGTAAACAAAATAACAGTGGCTAGGTTTTATATGACAATAGTACTCTGACCTATAAAAGAAACCTCTGTACTATCTACCTCAGAGCAGTCGGGATGTGCTGAATGGTTCCCAACTTATTTTTGCTTCCACTTCCCACCCAGGACAAATCAGAGAAATCCAAATATTCTCCCCAAACCAATCACAAATGATGCTCCATTTTTAGTTGTTCCTCCCACAGCTTCCCCGTGACAACACCCTCTAATCAGGGCTTAGAGAAGCTTCCTTGTTTTTTACTATAAAGCTTTTCCTCAACCCAACTGTCTTTGAATTGTCTCCCTTGTTATACATAGCAAGTTGTTTTCATATTGGTGGTCTTCATTTCTTTCCACTTCTGTTGACTGACAGATCTTTTTTTAAAGAAAAAAAATACCTCCAGCCATATGCAATACAATGTACTTTGTAACCACTTGAGAACTCGTGGTATCTAGTAGTGTTTGAGAGGAAAGGGATTTTACTTCAAAAGACATGAAGTGAAATTTTTAATAAATTGATTTTTTAAATATCTGTCTGTGCTTCTGTGAAGTCTCTCAATTTAATTTTGACTAAGAGTTTACAAATCAACACACATTATGACTCCATTTTTGTGAAAAAATATAAAGATATGCCTACCAAGGAGTTACAGGGAGGGGATGAGGGATGTTTATTTTCTAAAATATATTTTCTACAATGAATGTTTCTTAAATAATTTTTTAAACTTTTAAAACATTTCTTAATTAATTTTCATATATACATATACACATATATATCTCCACCTGGTATATTTCTTCAGACAGCGTAACCTAAACTCTGACATTAAATGTTAATAAAGTACATTTCTTAGAGCCAAGAGTAGGACTTTGGATACTAAGGAAGACACCCATAATGCAGAACGTAGGGAAGTAAAAGCAGTTTCTGCCTTCTCAGCTGCTGTTCTTCTTATTAAGTCAAATTCTCCTGTAAATAACTCTTTTCCGTTGGTTCTCAGAAAGGCTTGGCAGGCAAGGAGCACCACAGATGCCAGCCTTCCCTGGAGACCCAGCGAGTCTGACCCCTTTCCTCGCAGGGATTTGGGCCACCAGCGGTGTCAACCTGCGGCCCGGTGGCTCTGGAAGGCTATGAATACGGCCCAACACAAAATTGTGAATTTACTTAAAACATTGTGAGATTTGTGTGTGTGATTACATGTCACAATGTATTTAATGTGTGGCCCAGAGGCGCCAAAAGGCTGGACATCCCAGTATCACGCCCCGTGTTTGGGGCATTGCCCTTCCTCCCCACATTCTTCCCAAACCCAGCTGCAGCCATCCCCAAACAGGGAGCACACACATCTGCCTGGGGGCTTTGCCTTCGGGGGGCCAGCCCCACAGTTTGCGGCGGAATAAACAGGAACCACTACACAAGATTACATTGTTCTCAGCGTTCCTGATATTCTAACCAAAAACTCGAGGACCAAAGAACACAAGGGTCACAGTGAAAATCCACTCAGGTTTCCCTGTAAGCTCTTCATGAACCGCCCGCCAAGGGCATGACTTCAGAGTAACGAGTGGATCGGGTTGGCAGGGAGGCGGGAGACGCTCCTCACCGCTGACCCTGTCCCCGAGCTCGCCTTCTCCGGGTCCACTGAGGTAGATTCGACTTTTGCCGGGAAGAGTCGGGATGTCACGGGCCGGGAATCCCAGCGCCCAGAGGCCCCGCCCCGGGCCGGCTCAGCCAATCGCGGCGCGTACAGGCGCCGTGGGGGCAGGGCGCCCGGGACGAAACCCGGGGCCTTAAAGGCTGAGTCAGGAGCCCCTGGGTCAGAACCGCGGGCCTCGTCGACCTTCGAGGGGTTTGCTGCGTCTGTGGAGTGCCCTGCGCAGCTGTGGCCGCCACAGGTCAGTCGACGGCTGAGGCGCGTCGGAGACAGGGACTGGAGGAGGGGCCCACCCGAGGACAGGGGCAACAGGGCAGGCGCGACCCCCGGGAACGGGGGCGTCCGCTTACCCGGAGCTGGTGAGGGCTGGTGAGGCTGGGTCGGCGCTGCCTGGAGCCCTGCCCCTGCCCCTGGCAGCCTGGAGGTGGGGAATGGTAGAAGGAAGAGTCAGCGACCCCGGGGGGCCGCTGAGACCTGGGCTGGAGCCGGTCCGCCTCCGGGCGTTCGAGGCCTGTGCGTGGAGCGGGTCAGCCTCCGGGCGGTAGCGGGGCGGTGGGGCCCGGCTCCCAACGAAAGCGTCAACATCCTCTGGACGCGGCTGGCGGCGCGCAGGGGGCGGAGCGGCATTCCCGCGGCCGGCCCGCCGGCAACGTCAGCGTCACCTGGCGGGGGCTGCTTCTCAGAACACCTGGAGAGCAGGGCCCGTGCAGGCTGGGGAACCGGGGGCTCGTACTCCTGAGAGCCCTGTGATGGCGTCGCGGGTATAGGAGAGGGACTAGGGTTGTCGGGTGCAGAGGCCAGTTGTGGGGACGGCAGAGCGCTGGTGCAGTCCTGCCCATATTTTCCTGGGAAGGCCTTTCAGAAAGGTTTGTAGGCATATTTCACCCCCTGCCGTACAAGTCAAGAAGAAGGGTGTAAGGTGGACACCTAACTCCTGAAGGATCCTTGTCCCTACTTGGGATCAGGCGTCCTGGGAAATAAGAGTTTCTGAGTCATTTTGATACCTTGACTAAAAAATCAGGACCAACAGTTACCTGGTCGTTGCTTTAAAATTCTGACCCATAAGGTACCCGAAGACTCTTATCGAAACCTAAATTATCATTGTACTATTACAATGAAGTCTGTTTCAGTTCCCATAGCACTTGTCAGTCTGTTTTTCATTTTGATGGCTGAATCATATACCTCCGCTATTTGGTAAGTCCTAGCCTGTTTCTCCACCCACATTCTTAGCCTTCTTCCACGGACTTCCATAAATATTTGGGAAGGTAATTTAAATGTTATTACCCAACAGTAGTGACTATAACATCTCAGAAGAAAGGTTTTCGTTAGAAAGGATAGGTTTTTTAGAAGGATTGGTCTAATCAGATAACTCATTTTTCCTCCCCTTTCTAGGTTTTTGAAACATGAAAACTTCACTTCTCCTGGCTGCCCTTTTCTTGGGAATAGCCTCAGCTATTCCAAAATTTGACCACAGTCTGAATGCAGAGTGGTACCAGTGGAAGGCAACGTACAGGAGACTTTATGGCGCGGTTGGTAACATTGGAACTGTTGAGAGGGATCCCACTGAGAAGGGCCCTTGCAGTTAGGAGTTTATAGCCAGAGAGGCACTTCTAGAGGTCAGCTTTACCAAGGCAATAACTTAATGGCAGCCAGTAATGGGCACAATACGGGTATACTTCCCTGTGTTGGAACTTAGAGAACAGCACCCAGAAGGATAAAGCCTTCCCGGGCTGTGGTTTCTCTTCCTCTTTGTCTGCAAATCCACTGGGTTTTCAGTAGAAATAAAGACAATATGGTATATGTTTGCCTCTAGGATGAAGAAGGATGGAGGAGAGCAGTGTGGGAGAAAAATAGGAAAATGATTGAACTGCACAATCGGGAATACAGCCAAAGGAAACATGGCTTCACCATGGCCATGAATGCCTTTGGTGACATGGTGAGTGTGGCACCGGAGGCTTTAGTTTTTGTGCTTCTTCTCAGTACTTTAGCAAAATAACCTCTTGCTTTTTCAACAATTTATTCACTTTTCCTTATAGACCAATGAAGAATTCAGGCAGGTGATGAATGGCTTTCTAAAGCAGAAGCAGCACAGGAATGGGAGATTGTTCCGAGAACCTCTGTTTGCTGAGATCCCCTCATCTGTGGACTGGAGACAGAAAGGCTATGTCACTCCTGTGAAGAATCAGGTGTGGTAGTGTTCACATCTTTTATCTCAGGAAAGCCAAAGACGAATGGCATCCCTGCTTTGAAAGACTGGAATAACTTGCAGTTTGCTAGTGTTTTTTAAAAATAGTGTTCAGGTATATGGGTTGTTGTCAATCTTTGTATTTGTCTTATAAGCTGATCACTTTTTTTATTTTCAGGGTCAGTGTGGTTCTTGTTGGGCTTTTAGCGCAAATGGTGCTCTTGAAGGACAGATGTTCCGGAAAACGGGCAAACTTGTTTCTCTGAGTGAGCAGAACCTGGTGGACTGCTCTCACTCTCAAGGCAATCAGGGCTGCAATGGTGGCTTAATGGATAATGCCTTCCAGTATGTCAAGGACAACAAAGGCCTGGACTCAGAGGAATCCTACCCATATCTTGGAAGGGTAAATGGAGCTCCTTATCTTGTTATTCCAGTTCTGCTTTTGAAAGTTGAACATTTTCAGAGGTAACAGACACCTTAGCATTCACATTTTAGGTACAAACTCTCAGAACTGTAGCTGTAAATTTTCAGCCTTTGCACAGATCTTTGATTAGGTGGTTAACTATATAGATGGTTTTATTTCTATGTAACATGGAGAATATATGAATTATTCTGCATGTAATGCAAATTTCTCCTTAGTGAAAAATTTCCCAAGGACAGGTAGACCTAAAGTTTCATTTGCTAACTTTTCGATTTCAAGGCTACCAGTAGCATTTTGCTTTCTGGGTTGCTGTCAAAGTTGACTTAGAAATCATTAAGGTGCAGACTGCTAAGTTTTGAGGTCTTAGAACTAATGTTTCCCAGGAGGTGGCTGGTAGTCATTGTCTCTTCCCTTTTACCTTTAAAAGGAATCAAATACCTGTAACTACAGACCTGAGTATTCTGCTGCCAACGACACTGGCTTTGTGGATATCCCTCAGCATGAGAGGGGCCTTATGAAGGCAGTGGCAACTGTGGGGCCCATCTCGGTTGCTATTGATGCAGGCCATTCATCGTTCCAGTTCTATAGTGAGGGTAGGTGTCTGTCTTCTCATTATAGAAATGCAGGCAGGCAAAAACAGAAAACACCACCATGGTTACCTTTTTGGTATGGAGTCCTTTCCAAGACTGTAGAATTTTGAGTGTGTGCATTGAATATAGTGGTGTTTCCACTTTAAATATTTCCTCATGATCACAAACTGTTCATAGATATTTTTAAATGGCTATGTAATTTATTCTGTAGATATAACCTAATTTACTTAACTATTCTCCAATTGTTGGACCTTTTTTCCAATAATTTCTTACTATTGTAATTAGAACTATAAAGAGCCCTATGTCTCAGGGTTCTTTATAGAACATTTAGTTGGCATTCTAGGAGTAGAAAGGATTATGCTGATTAATATTAGTTAGATGAGTGCCTAAATCATATTGGTCTGGATAACTAGATCTTATTGAAATTTTTTTTAGGTAGAATATTTATTGGATTTAATTGTTTTGTTGATTTCCAGTGAGTTGAGTTTGATTTTTTACTTTTATCAGCCATTACTATTTTTTGGCAGATGTTAAGTCTTACTTGGAATGTATGACATTACACTGAGCTTTGAGATGCCTCTCTTAACGGTGGTAGATAGGGAAGGTTCCCGTCACCTGTCATTTGGAGGTTCTCACCCCACCACTGAATTTTGCCCTCACAGGCATATACTATGAACCAAACTGCAGCAGCAAAGACTTGGATCATGGTGTTCTGGTGGTTGGCTATGGATCTGAAGGAGCACAATCAGACAGCAATAAATTTTGGATTGTCAAGAACAGGTATAAAACTCCAAATATTACATTTGAAATTGAAAAGGGAATCCTTGTTTGAAATCAGTATTTGGTTTTAGGTCCAAAAATGCTCAATTTTGAAATCCCAGGAGTCTTTTTCCCACTTAGAGATAATACAAAAGTTCTGATGTTTGAATATAAGATTCTGTTAGTGTAGCAACCTGGTTAGTGTCATGTATTTGTAATATTGTATTTCAAAATTCTGAAAATTTTCTTAAGAAATACATTTGGCCCCAAGGGTTTTAGACAAAGGATTTTTTACGTGCAGGGTTGAGAGCTGGGTTCCTTTTTCTGTCTCCAGTTTTTTCACCAAGGTATAGTGAGCAGAAGCATCTACCTCTGCTGATTCTTTAAGTCTAAAAATTGCCCAGGAGTTCAGTGGTCTCTGCATTGTTCCTGTTACCATTCTTTCGATGCCCTGCCATTGCATTGTTTCCCATCTCTCAGAGGCCTTGGGGGTTGTCAGGAGCGATTCTCACAGTTAAAATCTTTAACTGAGATGATGTGTAAGAGAGCCTGTGGAAACAGACTGTTACACTGGACTGTTCTGCCTCAATTTCCTATCTTAATAAGTTAAAATAAGGACCCAGGAGAATTAATATACTTATAACTGTGTGTAATAGCACTGAGAATAGTATCTGATACATGTTAAACACTTTTAAGTATTACCTAGTATTATTAATGAAACTAATGTGTATTTGATTCTTTGTGTAAAATGGAAAACATGCTGTTCTTTCAGCTGGGGGACAGGATGGGGCATGAGTGGCTACGTAAAAATGGCCAGAGACCAGAGCAACCACTGTGGAATCGCCACCGCGGCCAGCTATCCCACCGTGTGAGCTGATGGACAGTGATAATAGAAGCCTTGAGGACAGGCATATCTGGAGGAATTCTACCTTAAAACTGATCAGACCTTTATTGTATAAGATGAGAAACTTGAATCATCAAGGATCCAAGTTGTGATGTGAATTCTCTGACATTTTTAAAAGGGTAAAATGTTACCAGTTCTTTAATGACTGTTCTAAATAGCTTTATAATATTGAAGACTCATTGCTTAATTCTCAGACTTTTTTGAATTTTCATTTTTTAAAAGGATATATAAAACTTTACCTTTTAAAATAAATTTTAATTCATTATGTAGATGTGGACTTCTTTCTGTTTTTAATTCACTAAATTTTTGCATAGTCAGGAAATATAATTGGGCTATAAAGACATAACTGAATGTGTCAATGGTGTGTGGGAGAAAGATACTGGGTAGCCCTCTGGATCTTGTAGTTATAAATACATGGATTTTATGTCAGCTGCCCATTGGGGGTGTTGACCTAACCCTTGAATCTAGGAAAATGTAATAAACAATCTGGAAGGACAAAGGTAAATTTGTTTTAATAAAGGAAAACAATTTAATTTTTAGAGAAGTGAATAGACATACAGAATTCTAGGTTTTAGATACTAGAAAAGGAACTCCTTCCTTAGACTCAAGTTGGTTAGAACCTAGTGAGGTTATGTGAAAAAGTCGCAGAGCCAGTAACCGAAGCGTCTTCCTGACTTGCTGATGAAAACCATGTGACTACTTTGCAGTTGAGAAAGGACCCAACACAAGAGCATCGCCAAGGCTGTTTGTCTTTCTTCTGCCCAGTCTCTGAGGACATTCCACATAACTCTTCTAGGAAAAGCCTCATTTGTTACCTAGTGTGAGCAAAAGAACATTTAGTGGTTGTGGTGAATAGATCTCAGGTGCTTAGTAATAACTGAAGAAATGTGTTCAAGTTCTACAGGAAAGGAGGCTAAGCTACAAAAATAGTTCTGGCTTTGGAAGATGGGTGAGAGATCTCTGGGGAAAATGGGGGTTTACAATTCAGTCTAATCTATAATGTTCATTCCCTTCTCATATTCCCTAGATATGTGCGTATAAGTTGGAAAAATCACAGTTCTTTTGGAATGTAGTACACCCAAAATGGGTCACACTTTGCACCTTACTTGAGTCTGGTTCTAGAAATAGGGATGGTGAGAGCAGTTCCTAAGAAGATCAGCAGTGTCTGGCAAGGAAAGTACCTCAGGGGAGGCCATTACCTGCATTGCTCAGGCAAAGCAGGGTTAACCTCAGGCAGAGCTAGAAGGCCTTCTGGCAAAGAAGCTCAGCAGGATTTAGGGGTTCAATATCCCCCGCTTCATCAGAATGCGTCCAGATACTCCCATTCCAGGTTTCAGCACATTCCTTCCCAATTAATGCCCTCGCTTTAACAGCTCATAACCTTGTGTGTTGGGAATTCAACTGGCACTGTGATTCAGCCATTTGGAGGATGAGACTATGGCTTTAGTTTTCAAATCTCAGCTCTGTGGCTACAAGTGATAGGAACTTCTTTTAAGGCAGATACAGAAACTTCAGTCATTTAGGTGGCAAGAGCCAGAAATCCAAAGACCTGAGCTTATCCTTTTCCTTCCCTACTTTGTCCAGTGCAGTTTTAAGCAAACAGCCAATCTCATACTCATTAGTTTGACCAAGATGTTCTACTATATCAAATGCATGGTCACCCAGAACCTTACCTCTTTACAAGCATGTGATTAGGAATATCCCTTGGTGGTATTTCGCCTATCTCTGTGGCCACATCACGCCTTGCAGGGACTATCAGTGCTCTAATCAGATTAGGGAGTCAGTTCCTCAAACCAATTCAGGAAACATTCTTGAGATTCTTGTCCTCTGTCAGTAATAAAATCTGCATTTTAAGGAATTGACTTATGCCATTGTGGGGACTGGCAAGTCCAAATTTCTAGGGCAGACTAGGCTGGCTAGAAACTTGGACAGTACTTCTATGTTGTAATATTAAGGCAGAATTCCAGGAAATTTCAAGTTTTGCTCCTGAGGACTTCAATTGATTGGATGAGTCCAAGCCACTTCTGGGAAGATACTCTGCTTTACTCAAAGTCAACTGATTATACATGCTAATTACATCCACAAAATACCTTCACAGCAACATCTAGACCGCTGGTGTGTAGCAAAAACTTTGAAAACGTGCAATACCTATTGCAATACCTACTATTTAGTCAGGGCCACTGATCTCTTTCTCCTTAGATGGTAAAAAAAAAAAGGGGGGGGCCGGTGGGCAATAGCCAACACAACAATACCCACCTGGTGTAAATGAACCAAAACTATATTTATTTTTTTGGTCAGATTGGCAAAAAATACTTTTTTTGGTGTACTGCAGAATTTTAGTAGTTTATGTGTGCCATGAGATGAAAAAGGGTGAAAATTGCTGAGCTAGACTAGAGTTTGACCAAACCACTGAGCACCATAACCCAACCAACTCAATGCAACAGTTAACCGTCACAGGGACATCCTTTTGCATACCCCTCACCCCCCATCACCCCTTCCTTGCCTACCAACCTGCCTCTTCTCTTGCCATCATCTCCACTTTATACCCCTCAACACACAAACACACTTAAAATAATTTTTAATCTTTTAACTTTTCTAACATTTCAAGATGGCCCCAGTAAACTCTTGCTATTATCTAATTATAGATACTTTCTGAGTGAACGTGCTTTTTCTTGATTGTTTACTCTAGGCTGTAGCTTTCCTCATGCTGTAATTTCTTACAAAAAATGTCTTCAGTATTTCAGGTTTCAGGACTGAGGACAGTAGTCACCAAATTTAAAGTTTGTTTCACCAATCTGAAACTGCTTCTTAAAATAATTAAAACACTACAATATCATTCATGGAAGATTACAAAGTATTTCATGTTACATAATTTCACTTGACACCAAACTCCAACAAAACTGAGGGTTAGGGTCTTAAGGTCTCCTGTTTTGTAACTATGACTTGGAATGTGCCACTTCTGGTGTGATAAAGGAGTTCACACTTTCTCTTCCTTTGTTATATATTTTAATTTTCCTCTGACCATCCCTCAGTAAAGAAATGGCTCAGTATGATTCCTTAAGCAGATTGCCTACTTAAGCTGTCTTCAAAACCTGGTTTAAGAGACTGAGGCAGGGGTGTGTTCTCCTTAAAAACGTTCAAAAGTCAGTGAAAAGAAAATTGTGAATATATAAGTTGTTTTTCTTGGGCCATCATATTTTACAACCAAAGTTTTACTTGAGATACTAGAATTAACCCACATTACTTTGAAAAGAAAAAAAAAAAAAAAAGATAGAGCTCCGAGGGAGTAATGTAAGTCCTTTTCTCAAAGTCACTTCATGTTATCAGGTATGGGGAACCGTTCCAAGCATGGGAAATGTGGCCCAGCCCCCACTCGGAAAAGCCAGTGGGGAGCGAGATTGGCGGGCAGCACCCACGTCCATGGATAGGTTCTACCATGGGAAATCAGGTCTGCATTGTACCCAGACTGCTATGAGACTGGCTTTTGCTAAAACTCCCTCACCCTGAATTGAGGCAGCAAATGTTTACTGAGTATCTTTAACTTCCTGAAGTCTGTGCTAAACCACCCAAGTATGGAGTGTGAGCAGTTTCCCCCTTGAGCTGTAACATCCTTCCTTTGAAGTAATTAGCAGTATTCTGTCCTTTGTTGTCCTTAATCACCTGTGGTGGACCTGTGCATAGTAAATGAGGACCATCCTCGATGTAATGTGCCCAGAAAAGCAATAAAAGCCTGTCCAGACTCGGGGAAGGGGGGGTGGGGGTGCGGTCAGCTCTCTCTCTTGGGCTCTCTCTGGCCCTCTTGCCCTCTCTCACTTAGAGAGTGGCCATGCCGTCCCTTTCCACAGGATTTCTGTAGTCCGTGCGTATTTGTCTACTGCCGCCACAACACCGGATCCTGTGGGCTGGGATCCACGTCAATCGGGGCAGAAGAAACACATAGTCATGTCTATAAAATATAATTTTCAAGTGAAAACAGCAAGCTGTAGAGCAGTATGAATAATTTGGTTCAATTTTTTTAAATGCAGAGACATATACATTCTTGTATGTGCATTTTAAAAAGTTCCCAACAGAAATAAACCAGATATGCTTCTTGGAGGTGCTAAAAGAGATACGTTCTGCTACATTATTCAATTTTTAAAAATAACTAACATACATTATTCTCATGAAGTAACAGATTCAGAAGTATATCATTGAATAAAATAATTAAAGAATTGGTAAAGGAGGAGGAGGAACGGAAGAAACAGTCTGTCCTTAGCCAGCATGAATAAAGACAAGTTTCCAGTTGGGGGATTTATGCTCCTGAGGTTCACACTGACACTGCTCGGCCTGTCCGTTCATACAGCACACATGTAAGGACCTGCCACTGACCAGCTGGCTCCCAAAGTCATCCACACAGGCTTCAGCAACGGAACTTCTCTGAGAGCCGTGGACTGTAGGGTCAAAATCAGCTGCCGCAGCCAAGTGGAGTAAGGAGGGCATTTGCAAAGAGCCAAAAGGGGAGATGAACATCATAGATACTGAGGGAGGGGAGGTACCAAGGACATTTCTGATAAAACGCTTTAGTGAGAATGGAAAACTAGCTCCGATCAGAACTCCAGAGTATTTATTCTCTTTACCTTCACCTCCCCCAACACACACACTCCATACCCCAACATTGGGACCTAAGTGTCCTTTCCCTAGCTTTTTGTACCCTTTCCTCTTCCACATTCAGGGACAGTAATATGTTGCTAATCACACAACACTCACAGGGAGGGCTAATATAGGTAGAAGCAAAAAACTCCTTGGCTAAGGATTCTCAATTCTGCTCTTACAAGTCATATCAGAACTTTTCACTGAGAAGGACAGTGAAAAGGGAAATTTCTGGGGTGATGATAAAATTCTGTATCTTGATAAGGATTCAGGTGATATAGGTGTATATATGCATTTGTCAAAACTTGAAAAATCTCTACATTTAAGATTTTTGCAGTTCATTATATGTAAATTTATATGCAAAGAGAAATGTTATAAACATATATTTAAAACTCATTAATGCCAGGCATGCTAAAATATTTAAGAGTAACTACCAATGTCTGCAAGTTATACTTTTTAACTTTTTGTGGTAAATATATATAATGTAGAATTTACCATTTTGACCATATACAACTCAGTGGAATTAAGGATGTTCACAGCATTGCTCAAACATCACCACTATCCACTTCCAGAATTTTTTCACTACCCTGAACAGAAGCTCTGTACCCATTAAACAATGTCCCATTCTCCCCTCCCTCCAGCCCCTGTTGTACTGTCTGTCTCCATGAATTTGCCTATTCTTGGTACCTCATATAGGTGGAATCATATTTGTCCTTTTACATCTGCCTTATTTCTCATAGCATGACGTTTCCAAGGTTCACCCATGTTTCACATATATCAGAATTTTTTTACTCTTCAAAGCTAAATATTCTGTTGTATGCCCATACTACATTTTTTTATCCGTTCATGGGTTGATAACATTTGGGTTGTTTCCACCGTTGGCTATTATAAAGAATACTGCCATGAACACTGATATACAAGTGCCATAGTAGAATTGCTGGATCATGTGGTAATTTTGTATTTAATATTTTAAGGAATTGCCAAACCGTTTTCCACAGGAGCCATAGCATTTTACATTCCCATTGGCAATATGACCTGGATAAAACAAAGCTAAACCACAGTACCCAAATGCCGTTAGTTACTGTCAGTTTGCACATGGTCTCTAGTGGTGAATAACCAGGCTGTGTCCATGATAGGCTCTCCCTCAAGTGATCTTTATCAGCCATTTAAAGCAACAGAGTGGTGACACTGATAAGAAGGTTGAGGGGACTCCTAACATATGCACCACCCCCACACAAATCCATCCCACTCCACTAAACCACCCCAAATACGCATAAAAAACAGAGATGAAAACTGTCTGCAATGGGAATACAGCTCTGAAATGAATCTCCAGGCCCAAGGTCACCACTTGTCCCACCTAGGAAGAAATGATTGTCATAGCTGCAGTGACCAAATTTCTAGGGGTGGTCTGTTAAATAAGACTCTTAGCTACAAGTGACAGAACCAATTTTAAACTGGCTGATGCAAGAAGAGGACCTCTTGGCTGCAGACGTGGTTGGATCCAGCGGTCCAAAATGTCACCAGCACTCTGTTATGTCCAGGATCTGCTTCCTCTATAGTGGACACGCTCCCTGTCAGGCTTCCCCTTTGATCCTCTTTAGAGAAAAGTACTTCCCTGATGTGTCCAGGCCAGTGTTGCTTAGCCCTGCCTGGGCCACATGCCCCATCAGGATGGGGGGGCGGGGGATGCACCTACCTAAACCGCATGGATTAGCATTGGAAGAGGGGTGCCCCCACAGGAAAACCAGGGCATCTTCACCAGGTAGGCAAGAACAACAAATGCCCATGATAGAGTATACTCTGAATAAAAGAACCAAGATTTAAAACAAGAGAGAGAAAAATTAAAGGATTTCCAAGTCCTAGAAAGACTGAAACTAATAGAATGAATTTATTGTGAATAAATGTAAAGCTCTATGTTGAGATTAAATAAACGTATATATGTTAAATTTTATTTAAAAAGTCTATGTACATATACAATGCAAGCACAAGATGAAAGAGAAATAATGGTTTTATGGTACCTTTTAAAAGCATATGATTAACAACATGATTTCAAAAGTTTGCATCTTAAAAAAAAAAGTTTGCATCTTTCAAAAGTGCATCTCAAAAGTTTGCAATAATAGATTTAAAGGTCTGAATAAAGAAGGACATAGTGACGTGCATTTCTATTTCATGGTGTCCTGTCTGTAATATTGTAGTCAGGCCTGGGAGCTACATTTTAAGAAGGGCACTGGTGAGTGTCCTGAGAAGGATCAGTATCTAGCCAGGAATGCTGTCTTGGGTGAACGGAGGTGCTTATTGCTGTGGGGCAGAAAATGTAATCCAAAAAGGAGACTGTAGCCCTGGCTGGTGTGACTCAGTGGATTGAGTGTTGGCCTGTGAACCAAAGTGTCACTGGTTCGATTCCCAGTATAGGGCACATGCCTGGGTTATGGGCCAGGTCCCCAGTAGGGGGCACACATTGATGTTTCTGTTCCTCTCTTCCTCCCTTTCCCTGTCTCTAAAAAGTAAATGAATATAATATTTTTTAAAAAATAAAAGGAGACTGTAGAGTGGATATTACAGAGAAAATTCTTGCTTTGCATAAGAAGTTTGGTGTCTTCAAACAGGCCAATCCCATAGGCCTCATGAGCCTCCTACAAAGCCCCATGGCTATGCTCAGAAAGCATAGGTCAGGCTGCAAACATTTGGTGACTTTCTGAACCAGTCTTGGAGAAGGCTCTTCAGATCAGAAGCTTCTAGATTTCTAGTATTGCCTAATTTCCCAAAAAGTGACAGTTCCATGGAGGTAACAATGAGTCATCTATGGCCACTAGAGACTTTTGGGGCCCAGGGGATCATGGCAGGTGTTTTTACTGGTCAACTTGGTGTACCATTATAGGGGACTGTTCTATGTGATGTAGGGAATGTAACCCAGCCCCTGATTTGGAAAACCAACAGGGAGCGAGGTTGGCACATAGGACCCACCCCCATGGATAGGTTCTCCTGTGGGGAATCAGGCCTGCATTGTACCAAGGCTGCTTTGAGGCTTGCTTTTGCTAAAACTCCCTCAACCTGAATTGAAGCAGCAAATGTTTACTGCATATCTCTAAAGTAACTTCCTAAAATCTGTGCTAAACCTCCCAAGTATGGAGTGTAACCAGTTTAACCACTTTTCCCTTTGATCTCAACCTCCTTGTCTTTGAAGTAATTAGCAACATTCTTTCCTTTGTTATCTGTAAAAGGTAATCACCCACAGCGAACCTGTGCACAGTAAATGAGGACCATCATCGATGTAATATACCCAGAAAAACAATAAAAGCCTGTCCAGACAGGGGTCAGGGCCTCTCTCTCACACAGAGAGCGGCCATGCTGTCCCTTTTTCCGCAGGACTTCTGTAGTCTGTGTGAATTTTTTCATCATAGCCACAACACAGGGACCCCACGGGCCAGAGTCCACATCATACCATCAGGGCACAGAGCAGCCCTCCCTATACACCAGGCTTCTCTTCTGCTTGGTCCCAGAGAGCAAGAGCTGCCTGGGCACCTACCTGCAAGAGGGTGAGGCAGCTGCACCTCTGGACACAGAGTTTGACCTGAGCTCTGGACTACAGCCAAGCATGTGATTCTATGAGCAGGAGCACTTCATACCTGCTCAGTAGAAGTTTACTAAAGAAAGGAGTATACCAACCATATTTCTAACAAACATACTGGTTATCTGTTTTCACGTTATTGGTTTTGTTTGTTTGTTTGTTTTTTAGTGAATACAATGTTTAAACATGTCTGCTGGTTCTATCAGTTGCTGAGAGTGGGTGTTGAAGTCCTCAACAATAATTGTGGATTTGTGTATATCTCCTTTCTGCCCTGCCAGTTACTTCACCAGTTTGAGGTTCAATTGTTATTTATGTATGTACTCATTTAGGATCACCATGCCTTCTCAGTAAATTGTTCATTTTATCATTATATAATGTCCCTCTTTGTTTCCAGTTGTTATATTAATTATATATTATATTATATAAATATAGCCCCTCCTGCTTTTATTTAACATTTACATTCTTTATGTTTTTCATCCTTTTACTTCCCACTTACTTATGTCCTTGCATTTAAAGTGAGTTTCTTGGAAACAATGTATCATTGGATCATGGGGTTTTTTTATTTTAATCCACTTTGCTGATCTCTGTCTTTTAATCAGTATAGTTAGACTATTTACATTTAAGATAATTCTGATAGGTTAAGGCTGAAGTCTGTCATTTTCTTATATGCTTTCTGTTTGTTTTCTCTTTCCCTTTTTTTACCTCCCTGGGGGTTATTGAATGTGGGCAGGGGGCGCGCTGGGGGGGGGGTCTGTCCTCAGATGAGAATAAGTCTACCAAGACATGATCTGCTTGGGGAGGAAAGGTGGCCGGTCTCTCAGAGGAGAAGGGCCTTAAGCCTGTTCCTCAATGGGCTTTTATTGGGTTTAGTTTGCATAGGAATACAGGCCATATAAAGCTCCTCAATCATTGTCAGGCAGTAATGATCAAGGAATAGATAACATTCAAAGAACTGAGGGCTTATTCTGAGTCAGGGTCAGATAGATAAGGTGAGGCCAAAAGGCCATAGAATTTTGGGAAACAAACTCATTCTATGCTTGGACGCTTATCATTTAAATTGAGGGTATTCCTAGCAAAGCAGGTTTCACAGGATTTTATGCATTCTTTGTTAGGCCTGATCGCCCCTGGAAACTGCCCATTTCAGCACAAGGCCACACCCATCTCTGGCATTGTTTCAGGCTTAAAATCAGGTGGTGGATGCAGGCACCCAAGAGGTGAGGAGACTTTTTACAGATAGAATGAGAACTCAGGCTATGACAAAGTCAAGGGGTGAAGGTCCATCACCCCTTTTCTGTAGTCCCCTGATGGCCCCTTCATGACTGTGCCTGTCTTAGGTTGTCCCTCCCTTGAGGAATCTTACGCAGCATTGGCTAACCAGTCATCCACCCGGGGCCAAACAGGGTGAAGTAAAGGGGGCAGAGGCTGTGTCCCTGCCAGGAGGATAAGTTTTGTCTCCTTAGTGGCTTATGGTCCCAAGATCTTTTACTCAGCCTTAGCCATGGGGGGGTTACAGCTTCTGAAACCATGCATGGCAGTTCTCAACAACTGAACATTTATTAAAGTTCTACTTTTATTTATTTAAAGTATTTAGAGTATATAGTTTTATTTAATTTTCTTAGTGATTGTTTTAGGTATTCCAATATGCATGTAACTAATAGTGAAGTGTATAAGCCTTACTTCTATTGAGGTCCCTTTACCTTCTCCACTTCTTAAATATAATTGTGTTATTTCCTCCTTATATTTTCAACACCACATGACATGGTGATATAATTTTTGTTTCAACAATCAAATATGATTTCAGCAACTCAAGAAAATTTGGATAGTTTTTTATATTTACCCATATTTCTACTCATTCTGATGTTCTTTCTTTTCTAAAGTTCTAAGTCTTTCTGTTAGAAAACTTCCATTAGCCATTTTTTAAGAGTAAGTTTGCTAGCATAAAATTCTTTTAGTTTTTCTTTGTTTGATAATGTCACGAATTCCCCTTCATTATTGAAATATATTTTCAAAGATTTTATTTATTTATTTTTAGAGAGAGGAGAAGGGAGGGAGAAAGAGAAGGAGAGAAACATCAGTGTGTGGTTGCTTCTCATGTACCCCCTACAGAGGACCTGACCTGCAACCCAGGCACATGCCCTGACTGGGGATTTAACCAGCGACCCTTTGGTTCACAGCCTGCACTCAATCCACTGAGCTATACCAGCCAGGGCTATTTTCACTGTTTATAGAGTTCCAGGTTAAGAGATTTTTTTCTTCCAGTAATTCAAAAATGTTTTCACTTTCTTCTGCCCTCAGGATTTCAGATAAGAAATATGTTGTTATACAAATCAGTGTTCCCTTGTAATTAATATGTATGTTGTTTCTTTCTGAATGTTGTCAAAACATTTAGTTTCAGTAATTTAATTATGATGCATCTTGGCACGGGTTTCTTGTATTTATGCTGTTTGGGAATTGTTCAGCTTCTTGAATCTGTAGATTTATGTCTTTTCTCAAATTTGAGAAGTTTCAGACATTAGTTTTTCAAATACAAGTATGGAATCTCAACCCCTCCAACACTACCCTCTCTCTTGTTGTTCGTGTGTAGGGTTCAAAAATATGCTGGCTTTGCTTTCTGTGATGCCCTGCCTTTACTCACCTCACCTACTTTAGCCTAAACCTTTATTTCCATCATCTCTTCTCTTTGTCCTGCCTTAATTTGATTTCACTACAATTTCTCCTCAGTGTGGGGCCCTGTCTTAAAAGGAACCTCACTTTATCAATTCAGAAAAGTCCACTCCCTCTAGTTAAAAGACTAGGAAAAAGACAGGACAGAAACATTTTGATTATTCCTGCCCAATCTAGGAAAATATTATTAAAAAGCACTTCCTCCTTGATTCTCACTGGGCTTGCAGCTGCTGAGATTGTGGGCAGCACCTTGACTTCCATCCCCGCCCTGAAATAACAGTGGGGCACTCACTTCTCAGCCATGGAGACTGTGTATGGATTCTGACATTCCTCCCTGATGAGTAATAATGAGGAAACACCATATTTACAGCAATGGAGAGTGTGGGAAAAGACTTATTTTCATCCCTTTCCTTCAATAGCTAGGTAAGCCCCAACCATCTCCGCTGACCAGCTGCAGAAACTGTGGCAAAAGCCTTATCTTCTTTACCTGATCTTCAATAACAGGTTGTGTCCCTTCTTCTCCACAATGGACACAACAGCTGCAGAGAATATAGCAGAGCTCCATCCTTACTACCTCTGAGAGAAAGGATGTCCCTCCCAACTAGATAATACTAGTGGTGGAGATTATGGAAAGAGCAGAGCTAGAAAAAGGAATTTTGTCAATCTGTGCCTAAAGTCCTGGGCCAAACTCTGAGCAGTCCACATATAAAACCAATAAGAAATACAACAAAAGGTTCGAAAACTGAACACTGGTACAGAATTCTGCCCAGGTTTCAGCTGAGTTTAGCACACACATGTAGCAAATAAGAATAACGCTGCAAGTCCTTTGAAAACTAAATTTTGAACCACAGCCCACAGATTTGCTCCAGGAAGTTCATTCTAAGCCTAAAGGGTTGACTTCATGCTAAAATGGAAGATTTAAATAAGACCTAGAATTTCAATCCAAAATTTTCCATCATGTTGAAAAGTTAAAAAATGTCAACTCAAATGAGAAAAGTAAATGACACAACAAACAGCAACATTGATATGATGCAGATATGGAAGTTATCTGACAAGGACTTTAAAGTAGTCATCATAAAAATTCTATAATAACAAATGGTGAACAATCTTGAAACAAATAGGAAAATAGAAATTCTCAGCAAAGAACTAGAACATAGGAAAAAACAAGTGAAAATTTATAAAAATGAAAGTGCAATAGTGAAATAAAAATTCTGGATGGGCTCACTAGCTGAATGAAGATGAGAGAAGAAAGAATTAGTGAACTCAAGTAAATATCAATAGAAATTATCCAACCTGAATGAAAGACAGAAAACAGTCTTAGGGAGCTGTGGAACAGAAAAAAGTTCTAATATTTATGTCACCAAAGTTCCAGAAGGAAAGGAGAAGGAGTGTGGAACCAAATAACTATTTAAACAAATAGTGACTGTGAACTTCCAATACTTAGGGATATCTCAGGAGTGAGGAGTCCCAGTGCCACACCAGGCCCACCAGCCCAGGGTTCCGGTACCAGGAAGATAAGCTCCCAAAACATCTGGCTGCAAAAAACAGTGGGGATTCAGTCAGTGAAAGAAACTTCTGGAGTTCCAACCAGTTTCTCTTAAAGTACCCACACCCAGACTTAATCAGACTCACTCCCTAAGAGCTCCCACACTGGGTTAGCAGCTTGAAAGACACCAGTGGCATACAGGGAGAAAGTGAAGTGTCTGGCACCAAGGTGAGAGCTGGGGGACAGCCTTCTCCCAGACAGAAATGCAGGCCATTGTTCCTTTTCTGAACCCTCTCACCACGGAGCCACAGAACCAGCAGGCTGGTGCCATATCTGAGACTCCATCAACCTGGCTAACACTGTTTGCCTCACCCTGGATATCTGCAGAGACTCCATCCCATCCAATTTACAGATCCACCCAAGCTGCTTTTCCATATAAATGGCTGGTCTTGGCTCATGCTTAGCAACTTCCTAAATCCTCTCAAACAAGCAGCAGCCAGCCTCAGTGAGCCCCCAACCCCCATATTTAGTGCTAAGGGGCCCCAGGCATGGCACTAGCAGCAACCAGCTTAGATTCACACCTTGGTTTGCCTGGGCTGTGAATCCAAGCCCAGCACAAATAGCAGCTATCTCAGATTGCTTTATAGCTCAGGCAGGGTGGCCCCAGACAAAACACACATGGGAGCTGACCTTGGCCTGCAACACCCAGGAAACCCCAGAGCCCAAGTACCCAGTGGATAGCTACAGACCATGTCAGTGCACAGACACCCTGCCCCTGCAGAGCTTATCCTCCATGGGGGGCAGAGGTTGGTGGTCAGTGGTCACAGCCAATTCTTGCAGATGACTGGCCTGGGTAAATCCCTCCCGTTGACTTGCCAAAGGAAAACCAGGCTCAACTACAAGAGGAGGGTATACTCAGCCCACATGGAGGGTACACCTTGAGTACCCAGATTGGGTGATAGGGGAGGCAATGCCACTTAACCTTACAGGACACCTACTACATTAGGCTGCCAAGACAGGGAGTCATAACAGCACTACCTAATTCATAGAAACAAGCACAGGGAGGCTGTCAAAATGAGGAGACAAAGAAATATGGCCCAAAATGAAAGAACAGGTTTAAACTTCAGAAAATGAACTAAACAAAATGGATATAAGCAACCTATCAGATGCAGAGTTTAAAACACTGGTTATAAGGATTCTCAAGGAACTTAGTGAAGACCTCAACAGCATAAGAAAGATTCAGTCAGAGGAAGGACATACTAATTGAAATAAAGAACAATTTACAGGGAAACAACAGTAGACTGGGTGAAGCTGAGAATCAATTCAATAATCTGGAACACAAGGAAGCAAAAAACAACCAATCAAAATAACAAGAAGAAAAAAGAATCCAAAAATCAAGGATAGTGTAAGTAGCCTCTGGAACAACTTCAAATATTCCAACATTTGCATCATAGGGATGCCAGAAGGAGAAGAGAAAGAGCAAGAAGTACAAATCTATTTGAAAAAATAATGAAAGAAAAATTCTCTGATTTGGTGAAGGAAATAGACATGCAAGTCCAGGAATCACAGAGAGTCCCAAACAAGATGGATGCAAAGAGGACCACACCAAGACACATCAAAATTAAAATGCCAAAGGTTAAAGATAAAGAGAGAATCATAAAAGCAGCAAGAGAAAAACAGTTATTTACCTACAAGGAAATTCCCATAAGATTGTCAGCTGATTTCTCAAAAGAAACTTTGCAGTCTAGAAAGGATTTGCAAGAGATATTCAAAGTTATGAAAAGCAGGGACCTACAGCCAAGATAGCTCTACCCAGCAATGCTATCATTTAGAATTGAAGCGCAGATAAAGAGCTTCCCAGACAAGAAAAAAATGAAAGGAGTTCCTCATTACCAAACCATTAAGGAAAGAAGATCAAAACTATGTACAATATAATGGCAATAAATACATACCTGACAACAACTGAATCTAAAAAACAAACTAAGCAAACAAGAAGAACTGAGACAGAATCATAGATATGGAGAGCATTTTGATGATTGCCAGATGAGAGGGGGTGTAGAGGAATGGGTGAAGAGGTGAGGGGATTAAGAAGCACAAATAGGTAGTTACAGAACAGCCATGGGGATGTAAGTACCATATAGGAAATGGAGTAGCCAAAGAACGTACACATGACTATAGACATTAACAATGATGTGGTGATTGCCTGAGGGAGTAGAGGGTGCTGGGTGGAGAGCAGCAAAGGGAGAAAAGGTGTAACAACTGTAATAGCATAATGAATAACATATAATTTAAAAAAAGGAAAACATTCTCAGAGAAACACACTAAAAAGATTCATCACAAGCAGACCTTCTCTAAAAGAATGACTAGAGGAAGTTCTTCAGGTGGAAAGGATATAATAACAAAAGAAAACTATTAACACGAGTAATGAAGAAAAACCAACCAAAAAAATATATAGTTACTACAATGTATAATTCTTGTGTTTGAGTTTTTTAATTGTTTTTAATGCGTCAAAATAAAATGATAACATTTTCTAATGTGATTCTCAATGTAAGTAGAAGTAATATTTAAGACAACTCTACTATAAAGAGGGTAGATTAAGGGACCAGAAGGCTCATAAAGCTTCCACATAATCTTTATTATATATTTCCCATTATCATTCATGATTTTTGAAGTAATAAAATGTTGATACCAGTAGATAGTGATAGGTTACGAAATTGAGAAAATGGATTACAAAAAAAAAAACTAGACTTCTGGCCAAGATGGAGGCATATGTAGACACACAGTGCCTCCTCGCACAACCAAAAGAAGGACAACAAATTTAAAAACAAAAAACAACCAGAACTTCCAGAAAAATGAACCGTATGTAAGTCCGACAACCAAGAAGTTAAAGAAGAAACATTCATCCAGACCTGTAGGAGGGACAGAGACGGACAGCTGGGCAGAGAGGACACGTGGCAAGGTGACAGCTGGCGGACCTGGCAAGGCGGTGGATTGCGGTCTGGGTGGTCCCACATTCGCATGCTGATAAACTGGGAGGAACAACTGGGGAGCGAGACAGACCTCGCAACCCAAGGTTCAACTGCGGGGAAATAAAGTCGCAAAACCTCTGACTGAAAACACTTGTGGGGGTTGAGGCAATGGCAGGAGAAACTCCCAGCCTCACAGGAGAGTTCATTGGAGAAACCCACAGGGTCCTAGAACACACACAAGCCCACCCACCTGGGAATTAGCACCAGAAGGGCCCAATTTGATTGTGGGTAGCAGGGGAAGTGACTGACAACTGGCAGAGAGCAGAGCAAGCAGCACTGTTCCCTCTTTGACCCTTCCCCCACATACAGCATCACAACACAGCAATGTGGGTTGCCCCATTCTAGTGAACGCCTAAAGCTCCGCCCCTTACTACATAACTGGCACACTGAGACAAAAAAATATGGCCCAAATGAAAGAACAGTTCAAAGTTCCAGAAAAAATACAACTAAGCAACAGAGAGATAGCCAATCTATCAGATGCACAGTTCAAAACACTGGTAATCAAGATGCTCCAGCAACTCACTGGGTACTACAACAACATAAAAAAAATAAAAAACCCAGGCAGCACTGAAGGTTGCATTATGCGAAATAAAGAAAAACCTACAGGGAACCAACAGTGACGGGAAGGAAACCAGGACTCAAATCAACTGTTTGGAGCAGAAGGAAGAAAGAAACATTCAACCAGAACAGAATGCAGAAACAAAAATTCAAAAAAAATGAGGAAAGGCTTAGGAAACTCCAGGACATCTTTAACCATTCCAACATCCAAATCATAGGGGTGCCAGAAGGAGAAGAGGAAGAGCAAGAAACTGAAAACCTGTTTGAAAAAATAATGGAGAACTGCCCCAATCTGGCAAAGGAAATAGACTTTTAGGGAGTCCATGGAGCTCAGAGAGTCCCAAAGAAGTTGGACCCAAGGAAGAACACACCAAGTCACATCATAATTACATTACCCAAGATTAAAGAGAAGGAGACAATCTTAAAAGCAGCAAGAGAAAAGGAGACAGTTACCTATCAAGGAATTCCCATAAGACTCTCAGCTGATTTCTCAAAAAAAACCTTGCAGGCAAAAAGGGGCTGGAAAGAAGTATTCCAAGACATGAAACACAAGGACCTACATCCAAGATTACTGTATCCAGCAAAGCTATCACTTAGAATGGAAGAGCAGATAAAGTACTTCTCAGATAAGGTCAAGGTAAAGGAGTTCATCATCACCAAGCCCTTATTATATGAAGTGTTAAAGGGACTTATTTAAGAAAAAGAAGATCAAAACTATGAACAGTAAAATGAAAACAAACTCACAGCTATTAACAACCAAACCTTAAAAAAAAGAAAAGCAAACTAAACAAACAACTAGAACAGGAACAGAATCACAGAAATGGAGATCACACGGAGGATTATCAGTGGGGGAGTGGGAGGGAGAGAGAGGGGGGAAAAGGTACAGAAAATAAATAGCATAAATGGTAGGTAGAAAATAGACAGTGGGAGGTTAAGAATAGTATAGGAAATGGAGAAGCCAAAGAACTATATACACGATCTATGGACATGAATTAAAGGTGAGGAGTGTGGGTGGGAGGGAGTGTGCAGGGTGGAGAGGAAAAAAGGGGGGGAAAGAGACAACTATAATAGCAAAATCAATAAAATATATTTTTAAAAATAAAAATAATGGGGGGATGAAAGGGGAAGCATGTTCAGGAACATCTATAAGGGACACATGGACAAAACCAAAGGGGGGTAGGATCAAGGGTGGGTGGTGGGGATGGCTGGGGTCAGGGGGAGTGTTGGGAAAATGGAGACAACTGTACTCAAACAACAATAACAAAATAAAATTAAATTAAATTTAAAAAACTATATGCTTTGTACAAAAAACTCACTTAAAATGAAATAATATTGGTATGTTAAAATTAAAAATACTGAAAAGATACAACATGCAAGCACTAAGCCAAAAAACCTGAATGACTATATTAGTATTAAACAGTAGACTTCAAAGCAAAGATAATTAACAGGAAGAAAAAGTACGTTACACCATTATAAAGTGGTAAACTCATGAAGACTACATAAGAATCCTAAATATATGTGCACCAAACAACAGAGACTCAAAATATGTGAAGCAAAATCTGACAAATCTGAGAGAAGAGATAGGCAAAGCTACAATGATAGTTTAAGATTTTAATTGTCTTCCTCAATAATTGATAGAAGCAGTAGACAGAAAGTAAGAAAAGCATAAAAGAATTTAACAACACCATCAATCAAAAGGGTCTAATTGAAATTTATTGAATCTTCCAAATAAATAAAGCAGAATACATCTTATCAAGTGCACCTGGAACACCAAGATGTCCTGGCTATAAAACAAATATAAAAAATATTAAAAGAAATAAAGTCATACAAATATATATTCCCTGACTATGGGGCAATTAAACATGAAAGCAATAACAGAAAAAATTACAGGAAATACTCCTGACCTTGAAAATTAAACAGTTCTTTCCCTACATTTCAGTGGTCAATGAGGAAGTTTCATGAAAAAAATATATATATATATTAAAATTAAAGTAAAAATACAGCATAATAACTTGGATGTAGCTAAAGCTGTGTTTGTTGGGAAATTGAGCATTACATTTTTATATCAGAAAAGAAAAAAGTCTTGAATCAACTATCTGAGCTTATACCACAAGAATATAGAAAAAAAAGGGGCAAAATAAATAGAAAGCTAGAATAAAGAAAATGATAAGAATAAAATTGAAAACAAAAGAGAAAAATCAAGGTTTTGTTTTTTTAAAGATAAATAACATTGATAACTTCTAGCAATACTGACAATGATAAAGAGAAGATTCAAATTATCAATACTATGAATGAAAGAAGAATTCTAACTACAGATCATTAAAAGGATAATAAAAGAATAATGCAAAGTCTGTACATAAAAATTCAACAACTTGGAGAAATAGTTTAATTCTTTGAAAACAACAAGCACAAAATCCACCCAGTATAATATGTAATATTCAAGTGATTTTATATTAAATAAATTGAATGTATAGTGTAAAACTTACAAAAAAAGGAAATCTCCAGACACAGTTGTCTTCACTGGTAAACCTTCCAAACATTTAAAAATAAAATAATGTGTGGAATCTAGTCAAATTCATAAAAGCAGGGAGTAGAATTATAATGAGAGGAGGGGCAATGGGGAGATGTCGGTCAAGGGGCACAAAGTTTCGGTTACGCAAGATGAGTAAGTTCTGGATATGCAACAATATGGCTATACAATACTGTAATTACATAAAGTTTGCTATGAGAGTAAATCTTGTGTTCTTGCTACAAAAAAAAAAAGGAAAGAAGGATGAAAGGAAGAAAGGAAGGAAAAAGGAGAGAAAGAAAGAAAATGGTAACTATGTGAAATGATGGATTTCTTAAATAACTTATTTCACAATTTATAAGTATACAAAAACATTAGGTTGTATTTCTTAAATATATATAATTTTTATCTGTCAGTTATACCCCAATAAAGGTGTGGGAAAGATTGATTAACACCAATTTGACAGGAACTCTTCCAGAAAACAAAGGTGGAGGAAGTTCTTTTCAGTTCATTTTATAAGTACAATATCAAAGTCAAAGACAATACCAAAAAAACCTACACACCCATGCTGTTCAAGCCCGTGTTGTTCAAGAGCTGACGGTATAGTGAATTCCAAGAGAGCTCTGTGGCCTTAAAATTAGTCGCCCAGTCCCAGCCCCTGGAAAATTCATTTGAGAGCAAAGCATGCTGCTCTCGGAGCTTCAGAGCAAAGGTGGAAAAGCCCAGAAAGGAGCAGATCTGCACAGCCGGAAGCAGTTCTGGATTCCCTCCCTCTGCCCAGAGGAGCTAGTCTTAGTGAAGACATGAGCACATGCTGAAGCCACTGTAACCTGCGACAGTAGGGAGTTTGGGCCAGCCTTGAGAAGAGTGAGGTGAGCTGGGGTGGCCCAAGGGCAGACTGCTCAGGGAAGGTCACTTCGTGGGAGAGCTTGTGAGAGTGAGATCTGAGGGTAAGAGGTAACCATGCAGAGGGATGACATTCTGCACTCTATAAAACAGTCCTCACCCTTTACAGATGTGGCACTGCTGTCACATGTGTCCATCACCACATGCTAATGTGACCTCTCAGAATCCTGCAGGGATGGTTCATGAAGGGTTTTCAAGGTCATCTACTAAAAACTTTCATTTAAAACTTTAGAGATACTGGACTTGAAAGTGTCAGTAAATTGTCCACAGTCACCTTTTTATTTTCCTAGAGAGAATGAGGGGAAGAAAGAGGAAGGGATTAAAGAGAAGCATTGATGTGAGAAACATCGATTGGTTGCCTTCCATAGGTGCCCTGACCAAGGATGAACTTGCAACCGAGGCATATGCCCTGACCACCTATTTTTGACGGATCCAGGAATCCGAGACAGTGCCATTAACTCTGTCACAGGTCCATGTTGTTGCATGTTTCATAGTTCACTTTTATCTATAAGTAGTGATACATTGCATGGCTTTTCCACGGTTTATTTCTTCATTCACCAGTTGATGCATATTTATATTATTTCTTGCCATAAATGTTCGTATATAGGTTTCTTTGTGCTGACACCTGTCTTCAGGGGTTAATATCAAGGAGTGAGTGGGATTGCTTGGTCTCATAATAAGTCTCATAAACATCTTAAGAAACTGTCAAACTTTTCCAAAGTGGCTGTACCATTTTGCCTTCCCATCAGCAGTGTGTAAGGGTTCTAGTCGCTCTACATCTCCATTTAATATCAGGTTTTTTATTTGAGCCATCATATAGGGTTTGTAACGGTATTTCATTTTAGTTTGAATTGGCATTTTTCTAATGCCTAATAATGAGACCTTTTTGTTTGTTTGCCATCTGCGCCTTTTTGGTAAAGTGCCTGTTAGATCTTTCCCTTCATTTTACAAAATTGTTTCTTATTGATTTACATAGTTATACATATTCTATAAAACTCTTTCCTTAGGTAAGTCATTTGTAGATATTTTCCCTGTGCTTTTTATATTCTTTTTTGTTGTTGTTTTGAATATTTTTTTATTTATGCTGTTACAGTTGTCCCAATTTTCCCCCTTTGCCACCCAGTCCACCCTGCATTCCCACGGGCAATCCCCACACTGTTGTCCATATCCATGGGTCATTCATATGTGTTCTTTAACTAGTCCCTTCCCCTTCTTTCAACCAGTCTCCCCCTTCCCCTTCCCCTCTTACAGCTGTCAGTCTGTTCCATGTTTCTGTGCCTCTGATTCTATTTTGCTCATTAGTTTATTTTGCTCATTAGATTCCCTTTGTAAGTGAGATTGTGTGGTACTGTTATTTCATTGACTGGCTTTCATTTTCTTAACAGTATTTCTCAAAGATCAGCAGTTTTAAATTTATCAAATTTTCATATTTTTTCAATTTTTTTCTTTTATAAGTGTATTAGTCTACTGGGGCTGCCATAACAGAATACTACAGACTGAGTGACTTATAAAACAAATTTTTCCCCACGGTTCTGGAGGCTGGAAGTCCAAGATCAAGCTGTCCTCAATGTCGGTTTCTTGTGAGGACTCTCTTCCTGCTTTTCAGATGGCCATTTCACTGTGTCCTCACGTGGCCTTTCCTCTGTGGACACACACAGAAAGAAAGGTCTCTGGAGGCTCTTCCTCTTATAAAAGAAACCAGTCCTATTGGATCAGAGGTCCACACAGACGACCTCATTTAACCTTAATTACTTCCATAAAGGCCCTATTTCCAAATATAGGCCCTATTACCCGGCCTTTCACCGAAACAAAAATCTTTGCCAATCCATACTTCAGAACAATGATTTTCAACAGAAGGTGGTTTTGCCCACTATGGGATATTTAGCAATGTCTGGAGATATTTTTGGTTGTCACAGCTGAGTGGGAGACACTACTAGCATTTCAGGTAGATTGTAGAACCTAGAGATGCTGTTAAACATCCTGTAATGCACAGGCCACCCTCCACCACCACCAACAACAACAACACTCACACACACACACAAGCAAGAATTACCTGGTCCAAAATGTTAATAGTGACAAATTTGAGAAACTCTGCTCTAGAATATATACATAATATATTCTTATAAAGTGAATCTAATAAATATCTAGATATGTCTCTTAAACTGTGTTCTCTGGAAATAAAGAATATACCAATGCTGATGGTACATTTAGAAAATATTAAAAAGTAAAATAGAACTCAAAAAAAACTTAAATAAATTCCACAGAGTACAAATATTACAGTTCAATAAAACTAGAAATTGCAAATAATAAACAAAACCTTTAAACATCTATTATTTCAGATGTTTGAGCAAAATGGTGGAGTAGGAAGCTCGTTTCCCCACAGAAATTTTTTTTTAAAGCAGAAATGGACGCAACCAACGTTGTCATAGCTATAGAAACCAGTCAAAGGTTTACAGCAATGAAGCAAAATTTTAACCAAGAAAAAGCCATCTTTAAACTAATAGGAAAGCTTTGTGACATTTTTACTTATTCCTTCCCAAACCCACCTGGGGCATGATGGTAGTTTGGGTGTAGAGACTGCAGCAGCTCCGTTCCCAGTTCCCTCCCCTGAACCAGACAGCAGAGCACTTTATTTACAGTTATTGTGCATATCTGTTTAACGTGGGGGGATATCAGGCACAATAACTCAGAACTTAGGCAGAAAAGTGGTGGGCACTTCTATTAATAGCTGCAAGACCCACATATACCTTGGCAAGAGATTACAAGTGAAAACATCAAATAGGCTATTTAAGGTCTGGAGAAACAGGTGAGACTATGTGAGAAATTAGGAGATTCAAGAGTAGCCACATATGCAAAAGGATTAGAAGGCCACATGAATGCCCAGCCAAGATGTATGCTCAGAAAGACCAAAGAAGACCTTAAGCTTTTACCTTAGGATGATCTCTAGGTTCAGAGCAAGCTTAGCTAAGTGTTGAAGGGCTGCTCTAACACAAAGTCAATTTTTAAAGCCTAAGAAAACTGTTGGCACTCAAGAAAAGCTGTTAATCATTAGCTAAACATGAGCTGAAGAAACAGATCACACACAACAAAGGTTAGTTTATTTTCTTTCAAAAATGGGTGCAAAAGTCTTAAAACTAATGTTGTATCACTGTCTTCAACAATCAAATAATAAACAGCAATCCCTGGGGAATTAGGAGAATCTGAATTTCGTAGTTACCATGTTATAATATTCAAATGAACAATTTTCAACAAAAAATTTCAGTACATACAGGGCAACAGGGAAATACGGCCTCACTAAAGGGACAAAATAAATTGACAAACACTGCCTGAGGAAGCCTGAATATTGGACTTATTAGACAAAGACTTTAAAACAACTGTCTTAACTATGTTCAAAGAGCTAAAGGAAAGCATGGACAAATAGCTAAAGGAAATCAGAAAAATTATGTAAAACAAATGAGAGTTTAAAAAATTATAAAAGAAATCAAACAAATTTAAGAGCCGTAAATTATTTTTTTCTTTTCTTTACATTTTTATTGTTATTCAGTTACAGTTGTCGGCCTTTTCTCCCCATCCCTCCACCCCACCCTAGCCAAAACTACCTCCCTCTCCCACCTCCACCCTCCCCCTTGGTTTTGTCCATGTGTCCTTTATAATAGTTCCTATAATCCCCTCTCCCCACTATCCCCTCCCCACTCCCCCCTGGCTATTGTTAGATTGTTCTTAACTTCAGTGTCTCTGGTTATATTTTGTTTGCTTTTTTCTTCTGTTGATTATGTTCCAGTTAAAGGTGAGATCATATGGTATTTGTCCCTCACCGTCTGGCTTATTTCACTTAGCATAATAAGAGCTGTAAACTATTGTTCCTAAAATTTGCTGGATTCCCCAGCAAATTTGATCAGGCCAAAGGAAGGACCATGATTCCAAGATAAGGTGATTGAAATAATTGATTCTGAGGAGCAAAAATTTTAAAAAATAAAGAAAAGTGAATAGAATCCTAGGGGACTTGCAGGACACCATCAAGTGAACCATCATTACACATATAGTAGTTCTAGAAGAAGGAGAGAAATGGGCAGAAAGATTATTTTAAGAAATAATAGCTGAAATTTTCCAAAACCGAAATACATGAATCTGCCAATCCAAGATGATGAACACATTCTAAGTTGAATAAACTCAAACTCACCCCAAGACATATTATAGTCACACCATCAAAAGACAAAAAGAATTGTTAAAACAGTAAGAGAGAAGTTCATTACTGTTTTAGTCTTTCTGTACATTTTATTGATTATGCTATTACAGTTGTCCAAATTATTTTCTCCCCTTTACCCCCCCTCCACCCTGTACCGCCGCATTTCCCAGCATTCCCCACCCCCCACCTTTAGTTCATGTCCATGGGTCAGACATATAAGTTCTTTGGCTTCTGCATTTCCCATACTATTCTTAACCTCCCCCTGTTTATTTTATGCCTACCAATTATTCTTCTTATTCCCTGTACCTTTTCCCCCCATTCTCCCCCTCCCTCTCCCCACTGATAACCCTCCATGTGATCTCCATTTCTGTGATTCTGTTCCTGTTCTAGTTGTTTGCTTAGTTTGTTTTTGTTTTAGGTTTGATTGTTGATAGTTGTGAGTTTGTTGTCATTTTACCATTCATACTTTTGATCGCCTTCTTTTTCTTAGATAAGCCCGTTTAACATTTCACATAATACAGGCTTGATGATGAGGAACTCCTTTAACTTGACCTTATCTGGGAAGCACTTTATCTGCCCTTCCATTCTAAATGAAAGCTTTGCTGAATAGAGTAATCTTGGATGTAGGTCCTTGCCTTTCATGACTTTGAATACTTCTTTCCAGCCCCTTCTTGCCTTCAAGGTTTCTTTGAGAAATCAGCTGAGAGTCTTGGGGGTACTCCTTGATAGGTAACTGTCTCCTTTTGTCTTGCTCCTTTTAAGATTCTCTCCTTATCTTTAATCTTCAGTAACATACTTATGATTTGCCTTGGTGTCCTAGGATCCAACTTCTTTGGATCTCTTGCAGAGGCCCTTAAATTCACGCCTGTGCTTGTGAATCAACCTCTTCTGCTCCTGTTCCTTCTTACTACTTCCCTGCTTCCTTCCACATTTGAGCCTAAAAGCAGAACACCAGCATCCAGTTGGCCAGAGTCCAGTTGGGCCCATCTTAGCCAGGGGGACACCCCCATGATTGCAGGTGTGTCCCATAACTCAGGGTTCCTGCACTGTGAGTTCAGCCACCCTTGGCCCCTCTGGAGCTCACAACTGAGAGCCAAATGCCCTGGCTCCAACGGGGACTGTGTGCAATGTATGACCAGGTCTTCACCCCGAGTCCATGAATTTAGGCGCCCATGGCCCCTTGGTGAGCCTATGTCTCACAGGGCCAGAGAGCCATTCTGCCCTTTAAACTAAGGAACAAGCCACAAACATGTCCACAATACATGGATGCAGGTAGAGAGTCAGGTGTTGGGCTTCAGTCTCATCAACCTTCCACAAGATGGCATGAGGTCCACAGAGGCTCACGTCCTAGGTAGGTAGAGATGCGAAAGCACTTGCTAGGGTGATTGTGCCAAAGAGAAGAGGCATGCAAGTGGGTGGTGAGTCCTGTGGTTCTACGGTGAGCAGTCTCGGTGGAGGGAGCCCATGTATGCCAATCCCCCGGGAGGAGTCAGAGCATGCAGAAGGGAAGCCAGGACCGGCACCAAAGGGACCATGTCCTCTAACAGGATCACAGAGCTGGTGTGAAAGGACATCAAGGCAGAGCCCAGGTGAGAAATGGGGTGGTGACACCAGGCACATATGGGGAGTAGGGGTGCAGCCTGAAAAGAAGGCAGAGTCAAAAATCTGCGATGACTGCATGATATCCAAGATGTATGCTAGACACACATGGAGTTTCCAGCCCATACGGCTTGCCCCGTGCAGGACAGTGGAACTGTCCTAAGAAAACCCACGTGGCCTAGGAGGGATGGGTTTCTCCATGAAGTCATCTTGTTTAAACCTTTTGTAATAATACATATCCTGTGGGAAGAGTCTTTTAAGCTATAAATATCATGAGAATCCTCAAATACCCAACCACTATATTTGCCATGTATTTATACTTCTAGCCCAAATCAGCTTTTACCATGGATACCAAACAGTGAGTTTTTGAAATTTCCATCATTCCTTTAATTTTATCAGTTGGTTTTCTGCGTTACCAAAGGTTTTCCTTTCCTTTCGTCTTAGTCTGCTGAGGGTGCCATAATAGAGTACCACAGAGTGGGTGGCTTAAACAACAGCAATTTCTTTTCTCACAGTTCTGGAGTCTAGAAGCCCAAGATCAAGACGCCTTAAGTAATGGAATCCACTGAGACTGCTCTTCCTGGTTTTCAGACGAAAATACCACTTGTTGGAACCAGACAGATTCCAGGGAATGGTCGGAAAGGTCTATCAGGCACTGAAAAGGGAACGTTAATGACTAAGGTTCAGACAACATTCTGCAGTGGGTGATGTGGTTCTCCAGGGTGTCTATGGGACCTGTCCTGAGCAAAGAGGGAGAATAGGTAATGTCTGATCCCCAAATCACTGTGTGTGTCGTCTGGTCTCCAAAGAACAATCCTGTACATACCTGATTGAGGCTAAATTTAATGCAAAGCTAATCAGAATCTTAAAAGATTTCTTTTTGGGTTCCTCACCGTCTCCCCACTTCCCCACTCGCCCTCCCAGAAACTGCTCCCACTGAGCTCCCTCTGCAGGGGAGCTCCAGGACCTTCATACTCCGCCCCAACTCACCCACCAGCAACATTTTAAAAAAGGGGGTGAGGGGTGCTTCTTTGCTCTTTAACGGGTTAACTCCATTAATGGAATTCAATTCCCACCTCATTCAAAGTTTGCAAATTCCTCACCAAGATGTCCAGAGCTGGGCTCTTCATTCACAGTGTTCCTGGTCCTGTGCTGATTGCTCTCCCTAGAGCTGCCCACCCTCTGAGGTAGTTGTTATCTCCCTAATGCAAATACAAAGAACCAAAGTAAAGAGAGTAACTTGCTCAGGGTCTCAGATGGTCCAGCTAGGTTTGGACCCCAAGTCGGTTTTTTAATTTTTTTAAAAATTTGTACTGATTTGAGGGAGAGACAGAGAGAAAAAGTCATCAATTTGTTGTTCCACTCATCCATACATTCATTTCTTGAATTTTTTTTACTGTTGGCACTATTACAAATGTCTCCCATTTTCCCCCTTTGCCCATCCCCACTCAGCCAGCCCCAGCCCCCTTCCCCTGGCCTTCACCTTACAATATTGCCCCTTCCCACGTGGTCATACGGATATCTGTTCTTTGGCTAATCTCTTCACCTTCTTTTACCCAGCTGCCCCAAACCCCTCCTCTCTGGCACGTGTCAGTCTGTCTCATCTGTCCACACCTCTGGTTCCATCTTGCCCAACGGTTTATTCTGTTCATCAGATTCCACACTATTTGTGAGATCATATATTTGTCTTTCTCATGCTCACTTATTTCTCTTAGCAGCCCTAGGCCTCAAAGGTTCTAAGCAGATACACAGGGCTGGGGGCCACCTTGCCCCAGGCAAAGGCCAGTGAGGGTGTGCTGGTGCGGGGTCCCGCCGGAATCCCGCAAAGCAAGGCGGGCACACCTGTGAGCCCCCCCCCGGCGGGGAATCTTCTGGCGGGAGATTCCCCCACACGCACACACACTACTCTGACCGCTTCCCCGTGCCGCCATTCTCACCCTAGGGCGGTTCTATCCGCGCACGCCCGCACACACACCCGCCAGTGACCCCCATCCCCCTAAATCCGCAGCTCGCTGCGCTGCTTCCCTGCCAGGCGCTCTCCAGGGCGTGGTTTCCCTCTTTGCTCAGGAACCCGCGCTGGCCCTCCAGCCCGTGGATCACCACTGGGAGGGGGCGGGCGCAGGCGAGGACAGGACCCTGTATCCGTAACCTATAGCTGGTCGCCTTGGCGCAGACACCGCCCGCGGTGCCACCTCCCGCTGCTCATTTGCTGCCCGGCTCGGATAGGGACTCTTGCGGTGAGCCCTCGAGGACCAGCCATCGGAGAGCGACTGGGGACACCAGCAGGCCACCGCAGCCACCTCCAGGCCTCTGAGAGCGGCGCCCACGCCCTCACGGCGCAGGCTTTTGTCAAGGTCTCCGCCACCCGCACAGACAGGACCGGGACCAGAGGCGCTCTGCGCTGACCTCGGCAATGTTAGTACTGCTGTTGTTGCTGCCGCCGCTCTCCCAGGATAGTGAGTAGTAGGCTGGGCCCCGGTGGGACCCCCATCGTTAAGAGGTACTGTACTGGAATATGCATAGAGTCTGGCTCAGTGAAAACATCTCACTGTACCTGAGTTGTGAGCATACAAATATGTGAAATACACCATTGCTTCCTGCTTAAGAGCAGAGGTAGGAGTGGGTTAGTTAGGAACCAGGGTCTTTGACTTTACAAAGGTGTTATTTATCACGGATCCATTTTCTATTTAAGTTTAATTTTTAAAATGGTCAGAATTATATACATGCAATTAAAAATTAAATAGTATTTAGAAACCCTAATGGAATGAAACAGTTCCCTCCACCCTCGCTTCCTCGAAACTCTCTTCCCCACCACCCTCCTCTCAGTTTTTGTTAGCTGTACTAGTAATTTCAACGTTCTTGAAGCTGATATCATTTACATTCTTCCGTGTAACCTTAAATAAGTCTTCTGCACGTTTTCTATAGGGAGATTCTAAATAATGTTCGCTGCAGAGCCATAGAGAGCGTTGTGGTGACGTTTCCTCCTCTTCAGCCACAAAGACATAACTCTTAATCCACCCAGTGTGGAATGTCCAGATGGGGGCCTGTTTCTCAGTGGGATCAGTTACTCTTGAAGTTGTAAATCACCGTGGAAACGATTATAAAAAGAGACTGGCAAGTTAAAGCCGCACCCTGCACGAATGATCCTGAACAGGACCCACTTGAATCTTGCAGCCTTCAAGTTTTAACTGCATTGAAATAGCCAAGTTCACTCTGATCCCCAAGAAATACAGTTTGTATTGTCTTTGCATTTACTCTAGGGTTATATTGAGCTTTATGTATATTGAACACACATATAGAAGTATATATTTCTGTATATCCCATATGTAGCTATATATGCATGTGTATATGTACTCTGTGTGTATGTGTGTGTGTGTGTGTGTGTAGCCTTAGTGGGCTACAGGTTCCTTCCACAGTGACCTCTTATGAATTGGATGAAAATCAAGATAAATTGTCACTTTTCTTACATTTCTAACAGGACACAGTGTTACTTGTTTCACTTGACCTGAGACCCATTTACAAAGATTAATATATTGAATTTCATGAATGGTGAAATAGTAGCTTTCAGGTAGAATGAATTTTCTTCACCAACCTAAGAATTTTATACTATATCTTAAAGGAAATTAAGAAAAATTAATGATTTCTAGGTTAGTGAACAACATAATTAAGATTAAGCATTAAGAATGTTCTTTAAATTGTAGTGTGTAGGATGGACTGTCAAGGAGACCAACGGGGATGTTATTGTGTTGTTATAGGTCAGAAACGGAGAATGGAAGAGAAAATTTGAACCCATAAGTGACTGGCACATGACTGAAGTGCTCTAACTAACTGCTTCAGGATGAAGGAGCGCTGCAGTGTTAGGACAACATAACTGAGGAGCAAGTATCGAATTGGTGTGTGGGGCAGAGAGGAGGAGAAGACAGAGTACATGGAGGTTTTGAGGCATTGCTGTATGTCTCAAATTCTTATTAGTAGTAGTTACCATAAAAACTATGATGATAAAACAATTTAAAATGCTTAACAAATAAAAAAGGAAAATAATTTTGTTTTGTATGTATGATACTTAATATATTTTAAAAAGTGGATATAATTATTATTTTTAAAAGTAGGTAGAATGGTTTTTTCAACTACAATTTTATTCTCCACTAGAACCCAAATATCCTTTTTATTCACTGTTGTATCCCTAGACCTTAGAAAAGTACTTGGTGTGTAGTAGATGTTCAGTAAATATTTAATGAATTAATATTATGGTTTTATTGGAGCAAATAAACACATTGTGTTTAATCAAGGAAGAAATTCAGAGATCTGATAATCCAAACTGTCCCTTCTTTGACAGATTATGTCCTGAAATCCCAAGCAGAATTCTTAGCATCTAAAAGCTCATGATTAACAGATCCTAGAATCCAGGACTCCTGACTCACTCCCTAGCCAGGGTTTAAAAATTCCTCATCCCTAGTCACTGCAGTTTTAGAAGAGATATAAACAGGACTTCCTCCAAAATAAAATAATTTAAATTTCAGCTAGAGCATATATTGTCAGTTTGTTTCACTTTATATTTATATATATATCCCTCCGTCTCGAAAGACTAAGATGGTAAATGACTATTGAAATCTAGTTAATGATGTACATGGTGACATGTTTAAGGTTAGTGTTGTACGGGAGGAAAAATTCTCCTCTACTCTCTTTTTGGGTCTCTGGCTGGGCCTCTGAATTAAACTGACAGAAGACAGATTAACAGGAAAAAAGCATATAAACTTTATTGAATTTCGACATGTACATGAGGGTCATCACAAGACAATGAAGACCCGAAGAAGTGACCAGAGCAGCAAGCTTTAAGATCTTTTAGAAGAAGAAACAATAAGGATGTGAAGAACTGACAAAACAAAGAGGTTTGGGCCATAGGTGCTAAATGGTAGAGAAGTAACAAGGTTTATTTATGCACCTTCTTGGCCCTGAGTTCTCCCCATCCTTCTCTGGTGTAAGGATGTCTCTCTTCCTTCTGGTCCAAGGAAGGTACCTTCCACAATTTATCTCCTGCTTTCAGGAAAGTAGGGTGACCTTCCTGTTTCTGCCATTTTCTTGTACTCCTTTAACTTAAGATATTCATACGCCAAGCTGCCATATTTTGTAGTATATTTTGAACCTCATGAGTGTATTGATGACTGCATATTACTTTGGTATTTTCATCAAAACTGCAATATGGATTGACAGAGGCCTATGTAGAGATGAATAAATGGAAAACTATATCATAAAATAAATGTAAAAATTAATTGTAGAACCCATGTAGTGGAAATATAAATGTTTATTTTACAATTCTTTCACTTCCATTTGTTCTTGAAGAGGTAGTACAGACTCCTTGGTGGCAATAAAACATATTTCTTTCTATTTTCCTGGGAGAATGTAGAATAGCGCTTTCTTCTTGGAAATATGTTCTTGCCCAGCCTATCTTTTTAAAAATTCAACATATGTTGGTTTAGTTCTGTTTTCTACTCATGTTTTATATACTTTGTGCAGTAAATGGTCCGGTGTCGGTAGTTTGATTCAAAGTTCTGGGACCTGCGAGAACTTCTTCACTATCCCTTAAGAGTCAGTAGGTGGTGGTTATTCTGCAGGAGGAGTCAGGACGTTGTGGTTATGCTTCCATGGTATTTGTTGGGCACTCTGGAAGACTTCATGACAGTCTTGCCTATTTTGCAATGAAAATGTGTCATCTCACGTTATTTTGACATCCTTTTCAAATAGCACAATTATCTTATTTTCCACAAGGTTAAATTCCATTCAGGTAGTTGATGTTTTCCCAATTTAAATTTGCAAATGAGTTAGCATAGTAAGACTTATCATGCAGGGCCTTTAGTATTTAGGGGTTCACATCAAGATCAGCATGTAGGAAGACTGTGAGGTGGTGCAAGAATTAACTCTGACATAATAACAGTTTTTAGATGCTGGGTAACAGTTTTCATGTACAGTTCAGTGGCATCACCACCATCACCTCATTTTCCAAACTGACACTCTGTCCCCATTGCACATTAATTCCCTTCCCCTCCCCTACCTTCTGGCACCCATTGTTCTAATTTCTTTTTTTAATTATATTTTATTGATTATGCTATTATAGTTGTCCTTATTGTTCCCCCTTTGCCCCCTTCCACCCAGCACCCCCTCCACCCTCAGGCAATCACCACACTTTTGTTCATGTCCATATGTTATGAGTGTAAGTTCTTTGGCTACTCTATTTCCTATACTGTACTTTACTTCCCCACGGCTATTCTGTAACTACCTATTAGTACTTCTTAATCCCTTCACCTTCTCACCCATTACCCCAAACCCCCCTCTCACCTGGCAACCATCAAAATGCTCTCCTTATCCATGATTCTCTCTCTGTTCTTCTTGTTTTCTTAGTTTCTTTTTTAGATTTAGTTGTTGATAGATATGTATTTATTGCCATTTTCTTGTTCATAGTTTTGATCTTCTTCTTTTTCTTAGATAAGTCCCTTTAATATTTCATATAATAATGGTTTGGTGATGATGAACTCCTTTAGTTTTTTCTTGTCAGGGAAAGTCTTTATCTGCCGTTCGATTCTAAATGATAGCTTTGCTGGGTAGAGCAATCACAATCTTGGCAGTAGTTCCCCACTTTCCATGACTTTGAATATTTCTTGCCAATCCCTTCTGGTCTGAAATGTTTCTGTTGAGAAATAAGCTAACAGTCTTATAGGAACCTCCTTGCAGGTAACTAACTGCCTTTCTCTTGCTGCTTTTATGATTCTCTCTTTATCTTTAACCTTTCCATTATAATTATGATGTGTCTTGGTGTGGGCATCATTGTGTCCCTCTTTTGGGACTCTCTGTGCTTTCTGGATGTGCGTTTCTATTTCTTTCACCACATTAGGGAAGTAACTTTTATTATTTTTTCAAATAGCTTTTTATTTTCTTGTTCATTTTCTCGTCCTTCTGGCACCCCTATGATGTGAATGTTGGAATGCTTGAAGTTGTCCCAGAGACTCCTTACACTATCCTCATTTTTTTTAGATTCTTTTCTCTTTTTGTTGTTCTGATTGTTTTTTGCTTCCTTGTGTTCCAAATCATTGATGTGATTCTCGACACTATCCATTCTACTGTTTATTCCCTTTAAATAGTTCTTTATTTCCATTAGTGTATCCTTCATTTCTGACTGAATCTTTTCATGTTGTTGAGGTACTCACTAAATTCCTTGAGCATTGTTATAACCAGTGTTTTGAGCTGGGCATCTGATAGATTGCTTATCTCCATTTTGTTTAGTTCCTTCTTTGGAGTTTTGACCTATTCTTTTGTTTGGGCCATGTTTCTTTCTCTCCGTATATTGGCAGCCTCCCTGTATTTGTTGCTATGAATTAGGTAGAACTTCTATGAGCTGTCTTGGTAGTGTGGCCTAATGTAGTAGGTGTCCTGTAGGGTCCAGTGGCACAGTCTCCCCTATCACCCAAAGTGGGTACTTGAGGTGTGCACTCCGTGTGGTCTGAGTATACTCTCCTCTAATAGTTGAGCCTTGATTGCTTTTGGCAGGGATTTTCCCTGGCCAGGCAGCTGAAAGGACTAGCTGTGACCACTGACCACCAACCTCCATCCTCCATGGAGAATCAGCTGTGCAGGGGCAGGATATTGGTGCTCTAATGTGGTTGGTAGCTGTCCACTGGGTGCGTAGGTTCTGGGGTTTCCCAAGTGGTGTAGGCCAAGGTCAGCCACCACCTTTGTTCTGCCCAAGGCCATCCTGCATGAGACAAAGCAATCTGCAGATGGCTGTTGCTTATGCTGGGCTTAGAGGTTCATAGGCTAAGCCAAGCTGAGAACCTAGGCTGTCGGACCTGGGGCCACTAAACAGAGGGTAGGGGGTGAGGACTTGCTGAGGCTGGCTGTCACTTGTTTGAGAGGATTTAGGAAGATGTGAAGGATGAGCCTAGACCAGCCATTCATATGGAAAAGCCACTGTTAACAGCTTGGGTGAGCCCTTCAGTTGGTTAGGGTGGAACCTCAGGGGACAAACAGGTGGGACAAATGGTATGAGCCTGGTTGATGGAGTCTCAGATATGGCATCTGCCAGCCAGCTCTGTGGTTCTGTGAGAGGAAGGTTCAGGAAAGGAATAATGGCCTTTGTTTGCCAACGTGTCTGGAAGGAAGCTGTTCCCTAGCTCTCACCTTGATGCCACAAACTTCAGTTCTTCCCCTTATGCCACCCATGCCTTTCAAGCTGCTATCCTGGTGCTGGAACTCATAGGGAGTGAGTCTGAATAAGTTTGTGTGTGGGTCCTTTAAGAATCCAGCAGTTCCTTTAACTGTCTCAATCCCCACTGATTTTTACAGCCAGAAGTTATGGGCATTTATCTTTCTGGCACTGGATCCTGGGGCTGGAGGCCTGGTGTGGGGCTGTACTGTGGTCATTATCGTAGCTTTGTCATAGTGTGAAGTCAGAGCATGTGATTTATTTGTCCTCCTATATTTATATGTATAAAATAATAGTTAATGTTTATGTGAAAGTTAATTTCAATCTACTGTGTGCTTTGCATGCGTTATTTCATTTTAATCCCCAGAATAATCCAGTGAGCTAAGAACTATATTATAACCTGATTATGAATAACAGAACAGGAAAAACTAAGTGACATGCCCCGGATGACACTGTTAGGAAGTGACTCAGTTGAGATTGAAGCCAAGTTTTACTGAAACCTAGGTCTTTGCCCTGGGCCCTTAAGCTATTTCTGCCAGTAACTTTTGCATGTTCCAAATGCTATACAACTACAAACATAATGACAGAAAAGGGAAAACCAGAAAGCCAATGCTTAACTATTAAGTTGCACTTGCTTTTTGAATAGAAATATTTTTCATAGAATGACAAACTCTCTTTGAAGAACAATTGTTTGTTTTGCAAACTTGCCTTTGCCCCAGGCCAGTTCATGCCCTGGGCCAGGCTGTTGCCTCCAGTGTAAACTGTTTGGCGGCCTGGCTTATTGCCCACCTACGTTCTTTTTTTTTTTTTTTAATTGGACTACTTAACATTTGCTAATGTTCCAACTAATAATTTAATTTTCTTACTTGAAGCATTCTAGCTATCACATAGAACAATACATTTTAAGTCATGAGCACTAAAGATGTTTACAAAGTACATTTCTCTCTGGCTCTGTCACCAAAGGAATCTGAAACAATTTTTCTTTGAGCTTCTGATAGCTAAAAAATTAAAGTTGAAAAAAGAGTAGTTTAGTAATATTCATTGTTTGCTCTTATTTAATATTCTAATAAAGAAAATATTATCTTGCCTTTAGTGTTTAGGTCTCGGTATTTTAAAACTGTTTTCAACAATTACCTTATAGATGGGAAAATCTTTTAGCTATAATTTATACTCCTAACACTTAGACTCTATTAATAGAGTCTAATCATTTCATCATACTGGATTATTTGGTTTTAGTCGCCTGAGCATTAGTGCAGCTTTTAATGTCATTGGTTTTTATGTCTTTATAATGAGCTCCTTTGGTTTTTTTTACACAAAAATATCATCTTCTTGATGTACTGAGGTAGATACCTACAATAGAAAATCATCAAAATAAAATGAGATTTTGATTTGATTTGGTTTCTTTAGTGAATTTGTTATGTAACTTTCTGGCTGCAGGTATTTTTGTAGATAAACAATTGGATTAATTCAGAAACCTTAGAGCTCCTCACCCACTACACATTCACAACTCAATACTGTCAGCAAGGTACCTTGTAAAGACTCAGTCTTACAGAGAGATGAATCCAAGGTTAAAATAAACTAAATCAACCAAAAAATTCTGTTTCACAGAATCAATCAATTGAGGAAAATATGTGATCAGGGAAATATATTAGGGACTAATAGCTGCATAAAATTAAACCCCCAAAAGAAAAGTTTGAAATTGGCCTAATGGACATTGAGAGTCATTAGAAGGGTTTGGAGGGTAAAGAAAGGAAATTTTTGAGAGGGTAAAGGAGATGACTTGAGTGACAGCACACTATTTTACATGCTATCTAACCTGTCCCCCAAAGACAACAACAAAAACTGATGTAACTGCTGATGGATTCCCTCTACTATATCATCATATTCAGCCAAATGGAGGCAGATGTAGAGACTGGCAAGATCATTTCTCCCACCCGTTCTCCCAAACAAAAGTACCATATTTTGCCGTGTATGACATGCTCCTGTGTAGAATGCTTTCCCACAAGCATTATACATGGGATCATTGAACCCATTATTATACCCATGGCATGTAATCTTTATACCCATGTATAATGCACATCATTATTTTTCCCTCAAAAATTTGGGCAAAAAACTGTGCATTATACATGGCAAAATATGGTACTTGTCCCTAATCACTTCATCATACCCACTTTTGTGTCTTTATCCTGTCTACTCTTTGACAGAAGACTCTTTATTCAAAGCTCAAAAAGAGAAATTAGTTTTGGAGTGCTAAATGGATGTTTGTGTATGAAAAGAAGCAATATGGAGTATGTGTCAGTAAATACAAATTTCTTGTTTGATGGATCCTGAACTATAGAAATTTTGTAAAAATTCCCATAAGGTACTTTTTATTTTCTCTGGGAAAAAAAGAGAAAAGTGCCCAACTGTATAGGAGAGTGACAGCAAAGATTTAGGAGAGTGGCATAAATTTGGCAAAACACATACTCAAGGTGATTAGAAGAGGATGCAATCAAGAAAAGGGAAACAGACTTTCTGGCTGCCCTGAGGAGCCATTGAAGTTGCAATTATGTCCATGTGGTGACACTAAAATCCAAGAAATCTACGTTTTAGTGCTTTTTCATAACTGTTCTCTGGAGTGGGGAGGTAAAGAAATGTGAGAATCAATGTAATCTGGCTGCATATAATGTGGCTGAAATGATGAAACAAACAATTTTAGGAGGAAAAGGACATAGTGAGGGGGTGTTAATGGGAATGGGGTGAGGAGGAGAAGGAAGGCAATGGAATATTGGAAGAAAACATGAGGACCAAAGAAGACCTCTGAAAATTCTGTACTTTGTAAAAGCAGTGAGAAAACAGGCAGGAATAAAAGCACCAAAATCAACAATTTCAAAGGTCTGGAAATTAACCAAAGTCTTGTAGTCACCAGGGGAGCATTTATTCAGGAAAAATAGCTGTATCTTGGTTAAGAACTGCCAACTTTGTGGCATTTTAGCTTTCTCTACTCCCACATCCTGCTTTCCCAACATTTGCAAGTGAAAACCACCAGGGCAGCCACTGGAGGGAGGTGAAGAGGGCTCTCTTTCAAGGAGTCCTCTCAATGAATGCCATTACTTGACTTGTCTAGTGCAGGGGTCACCAACCTCCAGGCTTCTGACCAGTACCAATCTGGGACTGTTAGGAATTGGGCAACACAGCAGGTGAGCTTGAATGGAAACCACCATCCCCCCACTAACCTCTGTGTGTCGCACCCCTCTAGAAAAATTGTCTTCTGTGAAGCCAGTCCTTGTTGTCAAAAAAGTTAGGGACTGCTGGTCTAGTGGTTCCCTGGAAGACCCCACTTGCAAAGCTATACTGACAGGACCTGGAGCTCACCCAGGGTGAACAACCATTTTCCTGAGGGAGCTGTAAGGAAGGGCACTTGTTATAAAAAATTATGACTTTGTCATAAGGGCACTTGTCAAGGGCAATTGTTTAACTTCATATGGGAGAGAAATTTTAAAAATACTAATAAAATAAAGGTGGTAAAAATAATGAGAAAAATAATAATAATAAACATAAACAATAAAAGCCAGCTCTATGGGACTGCAAAGTGACATTTGTCTCAGTTTCTCAGTTTTGGGGGTTAGCCTTGTGCTCCGCCTTTGCATCTGTCTCTGAACCCTTGGTAACTCCACGTCTTATTGTCTCACTTGGGGGAAGACAAAAGGGGGGAAAAAAGAAGAAAGAAAGAAAAAAAAGCCTCGTGCTGACTTAAAACGCGCTGAGTGAGTTCCGGTCTTCCTGGATGCCATAGGAAGAGGAGGGCTGGGCTTTGCTTTTCTCCCTTCCTATGGTTTTGAGAGGATGGGGACCAGGCCTGGGCTGCAATATTCACAGTTGCCCAGCCTCCAGCCCAGGTCCTCCCTGAGTTGCCAAACTCCAATCAGCCACTCAGCCTCTGGGCACGCAACATGAGACAAGTGGGGCACACAGCATGAGACAAGTGAGGAGCGCAGTTCCACTCAGCTGTTCAGTCTCTGGTTGTGAGCAGCTCAAATCACCCTCAGGGAGAGCCAGCCGCTGCTGCTCGAGAGAGTTCGTTACAAAGCAGCTGCCCGCAGTTCTTAACAAGCTCATGGCTTTTCACACAGCCGAACTTTCCAACCAGTCCAGAGACTATCCAAGTCAGGGTCCGACACAGCCCAACTCCTCCCTTCTCCAAGTGTCACCTAGCACACCCATTTCTCTGGTGCCAGGCATCCACATTCCCAGCGGATGTGTACCGCCTCTGTGTGTCTCTTACTTCATCTCTATTCCCCCAGTGACTTCCAGCATCCAGGTCCCTCCTGGTGCTGGGCTGCCCTCCCTGCTCTGGAAGGGGAGGGAGCTGGTGCTATAACTCTCTTCCCCATATCCTCCAGCAGGCGCTGGGCAGGGGGCTGCAGTGGCCTAGGTCCCTATGCAGATCCCAGGGACCTTACCGTCCTGGCTCAATCTCATGGTCGGCTTTTCCATGTCCTCTACAATTTTTGGCCTCCAAACTTCATATAAGCTGGGATTCCATTGGTTGTTCACTCTGTTCGTCAGAATATTGACTAGGTGTTCTAGCTGGGCACAGGGAGAACTGGGCTCCACTCCCACCTTCCTCACCGCCATCTTCCTACTTCCAAACCTTAAAAAAGAAAACAATGTGTTGTGGTCTTCTCAATGCTTGTCTCTCAACCACCAAACAAGTGTTCCTGGAGGCCCGAGATCATGCCTAAGATGCATTAACATTTCCAGAACAGAGCAGAAAGTAAAAACTCCATGGATACTTATGGAATGAGAAGAAGTGAAACAGTGACTAAATGAATGCCTGAATAAATGAATGAATTCTGGAAGCTCAGTAACTACTTGTTGATCAAGTCATTCGCGCTGGGTCAGGAGAGAAGCAGAAGGATTGCTTTTCTCTGTGCTTAATGAAACTTGAAGATAATAAGTAACTTGATCATCCTTAGCAAGCGAGCATTGTAATACAGGAGATGAGTAACAAAAACAGAAAAGTAACACAGGAAAGAAATGAGTAACAAAAGCAACCACTGTCGCGTCTAACCCTGTTAATACACAACATACGAGACCAGTTATGCAAGCATACCATTCTCCATCTTTTGACCAATTGAACACAGCTTTTTTCTGTTCTCATTCCCCAGGGATCTCACCTCTACCACTTTAGAGGAAAATTGTGTCTCTGAATGTCATTTCATCTGGTAGGTTTACGCTGGAAATATATCTTGGCACAGACTGATAACCTTGCCTACCACCCCACCATCATGCCCAGCCAAAGATAACACCTCTTTTCTCAGCAGCTAGGTGTAGCCAAATAACTAGGAGCCAGTCAAGGGGGAATGAACAGAAGCAAGGCCCACGACTTCTGGAGAATTTTCCCCAAAGAAGGAAGCATGATCTCCCCTCTCTTTCTGTCCTTTTCCCAGAAGCTGTAAGTAACATTGAGTAGGGCAGTGCAACAGCCTGCAAAGAGACCGCATCCCCGACGTTAGGCTCCATATTAGGCCTTCCATGAAAGAGGGACCATTTCGTTATTTCAGGATCTCTTGTAACAGTCACCTGGCCTTTATCTTAACTAGTATTTGTTCTTTAGGTAATAAGAAGCATCTTAGAGAGTGCTGGAGAAAAGAAGAAGAAGAAAACAGATCGTTATAAAGTGCTTTCAATTCAACAGGCACCATGCTAGATGATGATCCCAGAAATTACTTGTTATATTTCTAGACATGAGGACATTGACATTCAGTGAAGTCAACTAACTCACACAAGATCATATGGCTGAAAACAGTGGTGCCAGGTCTGTCTGATTCCAAAGTTGACACCCTTTCTATTTACAGTAACAGTAAGAGTAACAGGAATGGGAATAATGGCCATAATTGTAATAGCTAACATTTGTTAAGTGCTTGTTAAGTGTCAAAATCTCTGTTGAGCATCATGCATGAATTATCTCATTTAATTCTCACAATAACCTTTTGAAATAGATGCTACTCTTGTACTGATATTATAGATGAGGAAAGAGGCTTAGAGTTACTAACTAATTTTCCTGAAGTCATAAAACGAGTAAGAGGTGGTGTCACAGTTTAAACTGTGGCTGATGGGCTCTAGAGCTACAAGTCCCTCTGCTTGACTATGAACATATCTTTAGATTAAATTATTTTTCAGTTACACAGGAATGTCCAGTGCCCAATCTTTGCCTTAGGCTAAAGAGCAAGTCACCATTCTGAACCCGAGGGACTAACATGCATTGGGTGACTCATGTGTGGCCAATTTGACCCGACTATAGAGCTTGTGAGACTTAGAAATATATTTATTGCATGGGGTCTGGGCACTGAGACTCTCCTGCCCACCCGCCACTAGTAGTGCACACCTTACTATCCCGAGCTGTGAATTTATGGACACAGATGAAGGAGTCACTGTACAGAAACTGAAAGAATTTCATGATACACATTTAAATGATCTAAATTTAATTCTGTTCTGTTCCTAGCAATATGCTAGGGATGCACTGAAGGATGAATGACAAAACAAGCATAAATGAGAGTTCTTCATTATGAATTATGATTAGGATTTCTCAGGTGCCATTGTGGACTAACTCCTATGTCAAAAATATAACTAGTAATGATATTCTCAAATATATAGTTTTTTTTAATTTTTACTTTAAATGACATAATCTACTACCAAAGAGTCAGGTGTTCCTATCAACAATTTGCCCTGGTATTTGTTTCTTAAAAATCAGTTGAGAGGAAGAAATAAAAAGCATTTTCAAAACTGGTCTGCATAACTCCAACAATGAACATGAGAAAGTCATTATAAGACAAGAAAAGACAGACTAACATCTCAAGAATATAGATTATTTCACAAACAGATGTAGGGATGCACCCACCTTCTGAGGTTTATGCCCTTGTATAGCCCCCTCCCTTCTGTGTGTGAGTGGAAACTGTGACTTGCTTCTAACCAATGGAGTATGGCAGAGAGATGGGACGTCACTGCCACAACCACATTACGCTTATATAATACATCTTGCTAGCAGACTCACGCTCAGAGCTGTTCCCTCGCTGGCTCTGAAACATGGTGGGAGACCCACCAGTAACAAAGTGAGGGTGCCCTCAGAGAACTGAAAGCAGCCTTCAGACAGCAGCCAGCATACAGCCAGGGCCCTCAGTGTCCAACTGCAAGGAAATGAATCCTGCCAACAACCTGAAGAGCATCAGAGCAGATCCTTCCCTCGTTGAGCTGCAGATGAGAATGCAGCATGGCCAACACTTGACTAGCAGCCTGTGAGGCCGATGCTCAAGACACAGTATATTGCACCCAACCCCTGGTCCACAGAAACTGAGGTAATGTCCTGTTTTAACCTGTTGGTAATTTGTGATAGAGCAGTGAATGAGACACATGCAAAAATTATTAACACACTATTAGCAACTCTAGTTCTCTGAAATATGCCAGTGACATCTTGATACGAATTGCATTGAGTCTATAGATTAATTAGGGTATTAGGAGCATTTTAAAAATATTAATCCCTCCTATCCATGACTAGAGTATATGCTTCCACTTTTTGTATCTTCTTGATTTTTTTCCTTGATATCTTATAATTATCCAAGTACAGGTCTTTTCCATCCGTGGTTGAGTTTAGTCCGATTTTATTTTATTTTTTTGATTCAATTGTAAATGGGGTTGTTTTGTTAGTTTCCCTTTCTGTAAGTTCATTATTGGTGTATACAAATGCAACTTATTTCTGGATATTTATTTTGTGTCCTGCTACTTTACTGAATTCATTTATCAGTTCTAGTCATTTTTTGATACCTCTGTATATACAGTATCATGTCATCTGCAAATAATGAGAGTTGTGCTTCTTGCATTCCATTTTGGGTGCCTTTTATGTCTTCCTGTCTGATTGCTATAGCTAGGACTTCCAGTACTCTGCTGAACAGGAGTGGTGAAAGTGGACATCTGCATCTTGGTCCCAGTCTTAAGGGAAATGCTTTTAGTGTTTCCCCAGTGAGTATGCTATTGGCTGTGGGCTTGTCATATATGGCCTTTACCATGCTGACGTATGTTCCCTTTATTCCCACTACTCTGAGAGTTTCCATTATAAATGGGAGCTGGATTTTGTCAAATGCTTTTTCTGTATCTATTGATATGATCCTATGATATTTATCCTTCATTTTATGGGTGTATCATGTTTATTGGTTTAGTTATTGTACCAACCTTGCATCCCCACAATAAATTCCAATAGGTGAATGACATTTTGAATGTATTGCTGGGTTCAATGTACTGATATTTTGTTGAGGAGTTTTGCATCTGTTCATCAGGGATATCGGCCTACAATTTCTTTCTTTGTAGTGTCTTTACCAGGTTTTACAAACAGGATAATGCTAGACTCTTAAGATGAGCTTGGGAGTTTTCCCTCCTCTTGAAGCTTTTGGAACCGTCCTGACTGGCTTCTGGCCCTGGGGTCACACTCGCCACAGCAGGCTCTACCCCAGATGAGGCACACACTCACTAACAGGGCTCCTTTTTTGGCATCTGATCTACAACCCATCTGGGATTTTCCTTTCAAAATACCAAAATGCTATTTCCGATAAAAACAACCCAAAATATGTGAGCAGCACAAAAGGCAGCTATGGGAAGATTCCATTTATAGGAAACACCCTGAACAGGTCAAGGAGCAGAGACAGAGAGCACGTCAGGTGTTGCCAGGGGTGGGAGGAGACGGGAGTGAGGATTTAGGGTTCACGATTTTCTTTCGGGGGGATGGACCATTCTGCAACTAGGTAGTGGTGTCCATTGTGCAGCGTCGCGAATGTACCTCGTGCTCAGGAATGACACAATTTAAAATATAAACAATCACCTTTATGTGTTACTTAAATAAACCAAATTGTGACGAAAATAAAGCATACCATAAAAATTAAAATTAGTTCAAAGCGTGGGGGTAAAACAAATTGAGACGGGAATGGGAGAGCCGGTGGAACCACAAGCGGCTCTAGAACTGGCGCTGGTGCATTTTCCTCCTCTCTGGCAGGGCCGGGGGCAGGTTCCAGGGAGGGCTCTTTGGGCCAGGGTCGGCGGGCCTCAGTCAGGTCAGGAGCTGCGGCATAGGCCGGCCCGGGCTCCAGAACTTCAGCTGGAGCGGGTGATGGAGGTGGCAGAACAGATGAAGTTGGACGCCCCTCGGAGTATGGAGCAGTCTGCAGGTCTGCTCCTGCAGTGGGCTCCTTGGGCCAGATGACAGATGGTAAAGATGGAGCCAGCTCGGCCTCCTGGGCTGGTGCTGGAGTTGGGAGAGGAGAAAGGATCATGCACAGGCCCACATTTCCCTGTGTCCCCGCCAACTCAGAAATCAGCCATAGCCAGGACCCACCCCAGGATGTCCTCCTCACAGGCAGTCCAGCAGCTGGGTGTTCTGAGCCTGGTCTTGGCTCCTGGCCAGCATCTGTGGGTGCTCGCTGTGTGTCTTGCACCCACCCTTCCACATGAGCTCACTTGCACCTCCACCCCCCATCCGTCTCCCACCTCCCCCACCTTCTCACCCTCAGGTTCTGCCTCCTCAGGCTCCAGGTCCTCTGGCCTGGTGCTTTCAGTGGGCACACTGTGCTCCAGACTGGGATCCAGAACGCTGAGATGGCTGGGGAGCCTGGACGGCTTCAGGTCAGGAGTCTTTCTCCGGCCATTCCTGGGCCCTTGTTTCTCAGTTCCCCAAGTGGCCACATATACTTTGGGCCTGCTCCGGTCCTCTGTGGTGTGGCTCCCCTGACCCTCCCTGACAGAGGAGGAGCAGGGGTCCCCATCATCCAACTGTTGCTCCTCTGTGCTCTGGGTTGAGTTCTGCAATGACAGTGACCAGCAGCCTGTCTGGAGGCCTCCATCCTGTCCCTGCCCAAGCTGCTGCTTCCCTGCCCCTCTGCTCTGTGATCAGACCCAGCCTTGTGTCTGCACAGACCTGTGTTCAGGACAAGTGAGATTCACCTCCAGGGCTTGGGATAAACCTTGGGCAGTGGACACCCCCCATACCTCCTTGTCCACCTGGCCAGCCTTGGCCTGGGGTGCGAACATGACCAGACCACCAGATTCTCACCTGTTGCTGCTCAGGGCAGTCCCTCCCCTGTGAACCCCACTCCTGCAAACACACACAAACACTCTCTCACACACACACACGCACACACGGGGAGGGGACATAGGGCTGCTCAAGAGAGATCTGAGTGGTGGTCTGCCCCAAACAACATCACCCTGGGCCTCCCTGTGTTACCTCTGGGCTCCTGCGTGAAAAGGGCCACAGGCGCCTGGACTGAGTCCCCACCCAGCGGCAGCCACGGTGGAAAATAGTATTGTGGCTGCCCCTTTTCCGGCCACGGCCTCGCGAGACAGGCAGACAACAACAGAACATCCTTCCCTCGCAAGTGCCTCGGACCAAGTGATCTGGGAAGGGGCAGTTTTAGAATGTGGCTGCCTGGTTACCAGGGTTCCAAGTTCACGTGGGCTCTGTTGTCAGTAAGTGAGGTCACTGCCTGGGTCCCATACCCTCTGTGTCGCCTCACACAGGAGCAGGGACTTCACGTGGACACAAACCACAACCAGACGACATTCCTCACAGCCAAGGCCAGAGAGAGGTGGAACATCCCTGTGGTACAGAAAACTCTCGAGAGTTGGTGTTTTCTAGAAGGACAGAGGGCAGGCATGAGCATTCCATCAAGAGGTGTGCACACTCCAGTACGTGTCAGAGATGCCCGCCCCACTGGATGGTTAACACGCACTGCAAACGCTGGGGAGAGAGCACGGTTACATTCAGGCTTTTGGTCTGGTGGCGACCAGTCCTGGGGACCAAGTAGGAAGCAGAGGTGCAGCAGATCCTCTGAAGAGAAGGGGAAAGGCCCCTGCTCTGGGAGAACAGTGTGCAGGACCCGCCAAAGATCCGCAGGTGCCCACCTTCACCTGGAAGCGCTCACCCTAGGAGGTTACCCCACAGAAATTCCTACACAATTTTTCAAAGATGTATTTTCAATACTACTCATCAGAGAACGGATGATATAGCCAGGAAAAAACACGAATGTCCATGGAGAGGGGGTGGAATCCAGCAATCCTGGTGGACTTTGGCCTCTAGACTCCAGAACTGGGGGAAAAGATATGTCTACTGTTCATGCCACCCAGTCTGTGGTAGTCTCTTAGGGCAGCCCGAGTAGACTAAGACAAGGGGAAAGGAAAACCTTTTCTTAACACAGATGAGAACAGATAAAACTAGAAGGAATGATGTAAATTTCAAACAAAAATCACTATTTGGTGTCCATGGTGAAAGCTGATTTGGGCTAGAAGCATAAATAAATGGCAAAACTAGTGCGTGGAAATTTGAGGATCCCATAATATTTATAGCTTAAAAGTACCTTCCTAGAAAATATGTATTATTACAAAGAATTAACAAAAAAGGTGGCTTCTTGTAGGAACTTAGCAACATCACCGGTACTGGGACCAGGTGACACACAGAGAACTCAGCATCACTTCTGTGGTGTTGCTGCCAAAGCTGCACGACATAGATCCAACCATAAGGGAATGTCCCACCCAACCAACCACATGGGCATTCAACGTAATATACACACCACTTTTCAAATATACCAATGATGTGGAATGCAAAGAGAGGCTGAGGAACTGTTCAAGACTATGGGTGACTAACAGAAATGACAACAGAATGCAATGCATGAACTTGAATATCCCCAATGATAAGTATATAATAGAAACTTATCAACACGAATTTCCTGATTTTGATACATATACTGAGGTTGTGTGAGAGAATTCCTTGTTTTTAGGCGGTATGCACAGATGCATTTAGGAATAGAAACACTGTACTGCGCTCACTCTTCAACACCTCAGTAAAATTATGAATCTACAACCGGTTACCCAGCCACGTATGCACCCATCTACATGACGGAAAGGGAAAGAGAAAGTCAACGTTGTAAAATGATAATGCTTTGGGAAATTCAGTGTGAAAGGTATCCATCATTCTTGTAGCTTTTTCATAAATTTGAAATCATGTCAAAATATAAAATTTAGGGAGAAAAAAGGTTTAGAAACATATAACTTATTTGTGTTTCTCATATGAAGAAAACACAATAACACTTCTTTTACTTTTACTATTTACTATGGTAAAGTAAATAATTTACTTAATCATGTAGGAAACATTCCCCCAAAGGGCCACAAAACTTTCACAAAGGTCACCCTGGAAAGAGCTACATCACAAGAGCACTTTGAACAGGTCAAATATCAAGCCACTTGTCGAACCTGTATTTCCTGTCCTACCAGAATTTTTCTTCCACCTCTATGAATTTTTGTAATTCTTGTTTTTTCTCTATATTCTTTACCGTTCGTTTATGTTATAAAAAAAGTTACTGTTCACATTTTAAGTTGTGTCATTCCTGAACATAATGTACATTCATGATGCTACACAAGCATCACCATTATCTAATTGTAGGATATTTCATCTCCCCAAAAGGAAACCCTGCACCCACAGTACTAACTCCCCACTCCTCCCACACTGGCAACTCCAGCTGTGTCTTCTCTCTCTGCTCCTTTACATACTCTGAAGGTTTCCTATGAATGGAATCTTACAATACATGCCATTTGTGTCTGGTTACACATATTTGTTTTTATGTGAAATAGCATTTTTGTTATATTAAAGGGAAATCCCAATAGATTAGAGAGCAGTTGTAAAAAGAAAGCCCTGGTAGTGAGTGTATGCATAACCTAGGGCAGAGACAGCTGTGCTCAGTGCAACCCCAGGGCAGGAAGCCAATCAAGACTATTCCAAAAACTTCAAAAGGAGGGAAGACTCCCAAGCTCATTTTGCAATTTCAGCCTTATCCTCATTCTAAAACCAGATAAAGACACAGCAAAGAAAAAAATTATAAGCCAATATTTCTGCTGAGCAAAGATGCTAAAATCCTCAACAAAATATCAGCAATGTGCTCCAGCAATGCATTAAAAAAATCATACACCTTGACAAGTGGGATTTGTTTTGGAGACAATAGGTTGGCACAATATGCACAAATCAATAAATGTGATATACCACATGAACAAAATAAAGCATAAGAGTCAAATGATCATCTCAATAGATCCAGAAAAAATCATTTGATATAATGCAGTGCCCATTTATGATAAAAACTCTCACCAAAGTGGGAGTGGAAGGAACATATATTTCAACATAATAAAGGCCATATATGAAAAACCCACAGCTAACATCATACTCACTGGGCAAAAACTACGTGTTTCCCTTAATATTGGGAACAAGTCAAGGGTATCTGCTTTCACGACTCCTTCTCAACATAGTACCAGAAGTCCTAATCACAGCAATCAGACAAGAAGAAGAAATAAAAGGCATCCAAATTGGAATAGAAGAAGTAAAAAATGTCATTACTTGCCCATTATGTGACACCCCAAAGATTCCACCTAGAAACTACTAGAATTGACACATGGATCCATTGAAGTATCAGGGTAGAACATAAATATCCAGAAATTAGTTGCGTTTTTATATGCCAATATTGAACTATGAGAAAGGGAAAATAAGAAAACAATTCCATGTACAATTGTTTCAAACAAAATAAAATAAAATACCCAGGGGGAAATTCAACCAAGAAGAGGGAGCATTCTTCTCAGTCTGTTGAGAGTTTGCTTTCACAAACAGGTGTAATTTTGAGTGAAATAAATTTTTATAGAAACTCAAAAAAATTAACAAAGGAGGCAAAACACCTATACTTAGAAAATTATAAGACACTGAAGAAAGAAATGAAGAAGATACAAACAAAGAGAAGTATATGCTGTGCTCATGGATAGGAAGAAGCACTGTCAAATGTCCATACTTGATGCGGACTCCAGACAGTGGTGTCCACGGTGTTGTGGATGCGACGAACAAATTCACACAGACTGCAGAAGTCCTGTGGAGAAAAAGGGACAGCGTGACTACTCTCTGCGTGAGAGAGCACCTCAACCCTTGCCTGGACAGGCTTTACGGCTTTCCAGTAGCATTGTATCAAAGAAGGTTCTCATTCATTATACTTAGGTTTACTTTAAGTGATTACTTCTTACAGATAACAAAGAAAAAAATGTTGCAAATGCAAGGGAATGATAAAAGTGATTGATCTGATTACATTCTGTCCTTGGGACAGCTTAGCACAGACTTTAGGGAGTTGCTTCAGACATATACATTAAACACCTGTAGTTTTAACTCAGGGTGAGGGAGTTTTAGTAAAAGCAAGCCTTAAAACAGCCTAGGTACAATGCCAGCCTGGTTCCCCATGGGAAAGCCAATCTGCAGGCCTGGGTCCTGTGTACTGCCTTGCACCCGCCAGTTTTCCAGTGTGGGGCTGGGCTACATTAGCCACTGCCATGCTGACTGGTTCCCTATACATACTAACCAAAGCAATCTATAGATTCAATACATTGCTTTTAGCATCCTAAACTCAGAAATAGTGAAAGAAGGTGAATGATCCTAATAGCTATTTCCTACCAGAAATCGTCTTTAATACAAGACATTATCACGTATTAAAAATGACTAAAAATTCTGTTAATCATTCATTCAGCACACACTTACATCATACCTAGTATCTATCAGGACCGTAATATATACAAAGAAAATGGAAAAAGTACTCGCTCTCAAGTAGTTACCTGTTTGCATGCAAGAAATGTAAACAAGTAAGCATACTTTAGTGATAGCATAATGTAGGAAGAAATCTATTCAAACCTGGGCTTAGGGAAGATGCAAAGAAGGGTTAATATTTAAACTGATTTTGAAAGTTGAATGTAAGTTCTCTATGTGGACAAATCAGGAAAGAGAATCTAGCCAGAGGGATAGCATGTAAAGTCACGGATACACGAAACAGAATGATCAATTTCAGTTGAAATAATAAAAAACATATTCTCTTTATGAGACTGATGCACTGCCCACTGTGCCAAGAGAGCCACTAAAACATATTCTCTTTAATATCATGAGTACAGCTGTATTCTGTATCTATAGTTGGTAGTATTATCTTCTATGCAGACTTTTCTCCAAAAATATTGACACTGCCTCCTGGCATCTTAATTCTCAGAGTCATATTCACATTCTGAAAATAACTACCTTAGTCTTAACTGAATCTCTTGATACATTTCCATGTGTCCATTTTAATTTTATTACCCATTTTCCTTCCATCACTTTACACTGCCATCATGGGGGACTTTGTGCACACTTACCTTAAATGACCTGCTTCTTGCTCCAAGTTTTGCACACACAAGGAAATAGTTACTTAGCTCCCATCTATGGAAAACTCTGTGAGTTTGTCACCCTATGCTGGACATCCATGACAACCCTCTTACTCTGAAAGATTGGTTTATTTTGATATCTTGTCTTTTGACTTTAATGTAACAAGTGGAGGTATGTAATTTGATCATTGTCTTTTCAAACTTGAAGTACCAACAGATAGAAGTTGTAGAGAAAATTTATCATCAAGTATTTGAGACTTACGGGAAATTCTTATTATGAAATGTTCCTATTTTATAAAATTTACAAATTTAAAGTAATAAATAGCATCAACAGAAGGTTAACTGCTTCCATCACTTTAAAGTGTTGATCCACGTTTCTTGTTTATCACAATTACTTCAGCAAAGAGAGAAAGAACGAAGAAAATGGGGACTTTGTCAGGGCCATTGTGCAATTTATCAATGTATCGGTGTAGTTAACAGACAAATAAAAACAGTAGCGATGATATTATACATGGACATACTAATATTATGTAACCTAAGCACTATGTATTATTCCAATGTATGCATTTTCAAAAACCATGTATCAGTTCATTAAATATCAGTGTTCTCTTCAAATGTCACTGGATAAACTTGAAAAACATGCAAATACAAATAAACTGAATACAAGTTACATTCTGATATTAAGAGGAGAGGTAAAAACATCAAGTTCCCTCATTCTGTTGCCTTATACAATGTGGCTACTTGGAGAGGAAAGGTAAACAAATGCCTGAAAATTGATTGGGGTAGAGTGTATTATAAAAAATAGGAAACATGCAACTGAATAAAATAGAGTTAGAGCTCATAGGAAGCATGAAAGTAAACATAAATACACAATTCAATGAAAAAGGAAATAACAGTTTTTTATCTTTTTTAAATTTTAATAGAATTGAATTTCTCTGAAAAACTAAAATGCTAGTATGAAAGTATTTGTACACAGAAACAAAACATTTTGAAATATTGCAAAAAAAAATCAGTAGGTGGTCACCAACTCTTTCACGGTTATTTTTCATTATTTTCTTCTGTGCTTGAGGGTTGAAAGTAAGAAGTTAATGGAAAACAACCAATTCTGTCTATAATTCTGTTGTTTTCATGAAAGATGCTTGGAAAACAGTCTTTGCTACTAAGGGCAGCATTTGAAATAAAGGAGCACATCTGTGTCTCTGTGATAGTGACATTGTTCCATGTTCCCAAAGTGTGTTAGTGATTGGGTCCTGGCCCTAGGTAGATTAGGGATCCTAAACAGAAAAGACATTCCTTCTCTCTTCCCTAAATGGTTTGAAAATTGAGAAAAAGTGAAATGGTAAGAGTTGTCTGAAACAGGTACAACTTCAGCAGAGGATCATATACATCCTGTTCAGGGTGCTCAGTGGTCCTGAGAAGGTATGAATTCCATTGCTAAAACAGGTAATGGGAGATGAAGGCTGGTATGAACATAGGGCTTTTTTATAAATCTCAGTTTAATAAAACTATTTCCTTTGATGAGGGAAAAGGTCACACAAATCCAGGAAGCAGAGAGGTGCCAAATCAAGAGGAACCCAAAGAGGTCCACTCCAAGACACATCATAATTAAAATGGCAAAATTCCAAGACAAAGAAAACCTTAAAGGTGGCAAGAGACAAACAGGAAGTAACATACAAGTGAGCCCCATAAGGCTAACAGCTGACTTCTCAACAGAAACACTACAAGCCAGAAGGGAGTAGCAAGAAATATTCTTAAAGCAAAGGCCTGCAACCAAGACTACTCTATCCAGCAAGGCTCTCAATTAAAATGGAAGGTGAAATGAGGAGCTTCCTGGACAAAAGAAGGCTAAAAGGATACACCTCCATCAAAATAGCATTGCAAGATATACTAAAGAGACTGCTTTAGGAAGAGGAAGAAAAACAGTGATAGAGAAAGGAATAAAGGTACAAAGGGAGTAAAATGGCACTGAATAAGTACCTATCCATAATAACCTTAAATGTAAATTGAAGGATTAAATGTTCCAATCAAAACACATAGGGTAGCTGAACAGAATAGAAAACATGACCTGCACATATGCTGCCTAAAAGAAACCCACCTCAGAACAAAAGATCTACACAGGCTGAAAGTGAAAGCTTGAAAGAAAATATTCCAGGCAAACGGACAGAAAAATATAAAAAGCCAGGGTAGCAATACTTATATCTGACAAAATAGACTCTAAAACAAAGGCCATAAAAAGAGACCCAGAAGAACACTTCATAATACTCAAGGGAAGAATCCATCAAGAAAACATAAACATTATAAACATATATGTACCCAACATAGCAGCACCCAAATATATAAGGAAAATCTTGGAGGACTTCAGGAAAGATATAGACAGCAACACACTTACATTAGGGGATTTCAACACCCCACTGTCAAAAATGGACAGATCTTCCAAACAAAATACTAACAAGGATAACGTGGCATTGAACAATGCCCTAGATCAAATGGACTGAACTGATATATATAGAGCCTTTCATCCCAAAGAAGCAATATACACATTCTTTTCAAATGCACAAGGAACCTTTTCAAAGGTAGACTACATGATAGGACACAAAACAAGCCTCAACAAATTCAAGGAAATTGAAATCATATCAAGGATTTTCTCTGACCACAAGGGACTAAAACTAGAAACCAACCCCAAGGAAAAAATCCAAAAACACTCAGTCTCATGGAGACTGAATAGCATGCTATTAAACAATGAATGGATCAACCATGAGATCAAGGAAGAAATCAAAAAGTTTCTGGGAACAAACTAAAATGAACTCACAACAACCCAAAACTTATGGGACACAGCCAAGGCAGTCCTGAGATGAAAGTTCATAGAGATAAAGGCCTACCTAAAAAATATAGAAACATTTCAAATAAACAACCTAATACTGTGCCTATAAGAACTTGAAGAACAACAACAAAGATAGCCCAGAGCAAGTAGAAGGAAGGAAATAACCAAGATCAGAGAAGAATTAAACAACACAGAGAATAAAAGCACAATTCTAAGGATCAATGAATCCAGGAGCTGGTTCTTTGAAAAGATAAACAAAATCAACAAGCTTTTAAGCAGACTCATCAAGAAAAAAAAGACTCACCAAATAAACACAATCAGAAATGAAAGAGGAGAGATTACAACTGATACCACAGAAATACAAAGGACTGTAAGAAATTACTAAGAAGAACTATATGCCAAGAAATTTGAAAACCTAAGTGAAATGGACAGATTTCTAGAAAAATGTAGTATTCCAAAACTGAATGAAGAAGAAGCAGAAAGCCTGAACAGACCAATAACACATGATGGAATTGAAACAGTAATCAAAAAGCTTCTGACACACAAAAGCCCTGGACCAGACAGTTTCACAGGAGAATTTTAGAAAACATTTAAGGAAGACCAAACCCCTATCCTTCACAGACTATTAAAAACAAAATCCAAGAAGAGAGAAGACTCCCAAACTCTTTTTATGAGGCCAGCATCATCCTAATCCCCAGCCAGAAAAAGACACAACAAAGAAAGAAAACCACAAGTCAATGTCACTGATAAACATACATGCTAAAAATCCTCAACAAAGTACTGGCAAACTGCACCCAGCAATACATCAAAAAGATCATACACAATGACCAAGAGGGATTCATCTCAGGGATTCAAGGATGGTACAATATTCACAAGTCAATAAATGTAATACATCACATAAACAAAAGCAAAGACAAAACTCACATGATCATATCAATGGATGCAGAAAAGGCATTTGATAAGGTATAGCACCACTTTATGATAAAAATACTCAGCAAAGTGGGAATACAGGGAGCATTCCTCAACATAATAAAGGCCATATATGAGAGACCTACAGCCATCATCATACTCAATGGACAAAAACTTAAGAGTTTTCCCACTAAGATCACTAATAAGACAAGGATACCTGCTGTCACCTTTCCTGTGCAACATAGTATTGGAAGTCCTAGCCACAGCAATCAGACAAGAAAAAGAAATAAAAGGTATCTAAATTGGAAAGGAGGAAGCAAATCTGTCATTGTTTGCAGATGACATTAGTTTACATAGAAAATCCTAAAGACTCCACAAAAAACTACTTGACCTAATAAATGAATTTGGCAAAAAAGCTGGATACAAAGTCAATATTCAGAAATCAAAGGCATTTTTGTACACCAACAACTAAATATCAGAAACAGAAATCAGGGGGAAAATCCCATTTGATATAGCAATAAGAAAAATAAAATACCTAGGAATAAACCTAGCCAAGAGGTAAAAGACCTGTACTCAGAAAACTACACAACACTGAATCAAGAAATTAGGAAGACACAAACAAATGGAAGCAAATACTGTGTTCATGGGTTGGAAGAACTAACATCATCAAAATGTCCATAGTACCCAAAGCAATTTATAGATTCAACACAATTCCTATTAAAATACCAATGACATGTTTCACAGATATAGAACAAACATTTCAAAAATTTATATGGAACCATAAACGACCCCAAATACCTGCAGCAGTTTTGAGAAAGAACAAAGTAGGAGGGATCACAACCCCTGGCATCAAACTATATTACAAGGCCACAGTATCAAAACAGTCTGGTACTGGCATAAGAACAGACACATAGATCAATGGAAGAGAATAGAGACCCCAGAAATAAACCCAAGCTGTATGGTCAATTAATATTAGGGAAAGGGGACAGAAGCATAAAATGGAGTAAACATTGCCACATCAACAAATGGTTTTGGGAGATCTGGACAGTACATGCAAAACAATGAAGCTTGACCGCCAACTTACATACACAACAATAAACTCAAGATGGATAAAAGACTTAAATATAAGTCACAATGCCATAAAAGTCCTAGAGGAGAAAATAGGCAAGAAAAGCTCAGATATTCCACACAGCAATGTTTTCACCAATATGTCCCCTAGAGCAAGGGACATAACGGAAAGAATAAACAAATGGGATTTCATCAAAATAAAAAGCTTCTGCACAGCTAAAGAAAACATTATCAACATGAAAAGGGAAGCAACTGTATGGGAAAATATTTGTGCAAATGATACCTTGGACAAGGGTTTGATCTCCAAAATATATAAAGAACTCACACAACTCTACACCAGGAAGACAACCAACCAATTAAAAAATGGGCAAAGGACCTGAACAGACACTTCTGCAAGGAGGACACATAGAGGGCCCAGAGACATATGAAAGGATGCTCAGCATCACTAGCCATCAGAGAGATGCACATTAAAAACACAATGAGATACCACTTCACACCAGTCAGAATGGCCATCATAAATAAATCAACAAACAATAAGTGCCGATGAGGTCATGGAGAAAAGGGAACCCCAGTGCACTGTTGGTGGGAATGCAGACTGGTGCAGCCACTGTGGAAAACAGTATGGAATTCCCTCAAAAAACTAAAAATGGAACTGCCTTTTGACCCAGCAATTCCACTGCTGGGATTATACCCTAAGAATCCTGAAACAGTAATTGAAAAGATCCTATGCACCCCAATGTTCATTGCAGCACAATTTACAATAGCCAAGTGCTGGAAGCAACCTAAGTGCCCATCAGTAAATGAATGGATCAAAATAATATGGCACATTTACATGATGGAGTACTATGCAGCAGAAAGAAAGAAGGAGCTACTGCCCTTTGCAACAGCCTGGATAGTATTGGAGAGCATTATGCTAAGTGAAATAAGCCAGGAGGTGAAAGACAAATACCATATGATCTCACCCATAAGTGGAACCTGATCATGAGGTGAATCACATATATTGATTTGCAAATGTACCAACTTTGCATTCCCAGAATAAATTCCACTTCAGCATGGTGTATGATCTTTTGGACGTATTGCTGTAATCGGTTTGCTAGTAATCTGTTGAGGATTTTAGCATCTATGTTCATCAGGGATATTGGCCTATAATTTTCTTTCTTTGTAGTTTCTTTTTTTATTACTTTTTTTTATTGCTGTTCAAGTACAATTGCCTCCATTTTCTCCCCCACTTTCCCACACCCCAAACTCCCCCAACTCCCACCCGCAACCCTTCCCCCCTTTACTTTGTCCATGGGTCCTTTATACATGTTCCTTGACAACCCTTCCCCTTCTTTCCTGTTATCTCCTTCCCCCTTCCCTGTTCTGGTTATTGTCCATTTCTTCTTTATTTCAGTGTCTCTGGTTATATATTTTTTGGGTTTTTGTTGATTAGGTTCCCCTTATAGGTGAGATCATATGGTATGTGTCTTTCACCGCCTGACTTACTTCACTTAGCATATGCTCTCCAGTTCCATCCTTCCTGTCACAAAGGGTAGAAGCTCCAGAATTCCTTCTTTCTTTCTGCTGCATAGAATTCCGCTGTGTAAACGTACCATGTTTTTTTATCCATTCATTTACTAATGGGCACTTAGGTTGCTTCCAGCACTTGGCTATTGTAAATTGTGCTGCTATGAAATTGGGGTGCATAGGTTCTTTTTAATTGGTGTGTCAGGTTTCTTAGGGTGTAATCCTAGCAGTGGAATTGCTGGGTCAAGAAGACAGTTCCATTTTTGGGGGGAATTCCATACTATTTTCCACAGTGGTTGCACCAGTCTGCATTCCCAACGACAATGTACCAGGGTTCCCTTTTCTCCACAACCTCACCAGCACTAACTGTTTGTTGATAGGTTTGTGATGGCCATTCTGACTGGCGTGAAGTGGTATCTCATTGTGTTTTTAATTTGCATCTCTCTGATGGCTAGTGATGCTGAGCATCCTTTCATATGTCTCTGGGCCCTCTGTGTGTCCTCCTTGCAGAAGTGTCTGTTCAGGTCCTTTGCCCATTTTTTAATTGGTTGGTTATCTTCCTGGTATGGAGTTGTATGCGTTCTCTATATATTTTGGAGATCAAACCCTTGTCCAACGTATCATTGGCAAATATATTTTCCCATACGGTTGCTTCCTTTTTCATTTTACTGCTTTCTTTAGCCATGCAGAAGCTTTTTATTTTGATGAAATCCCATTTGTTTATTCTCTCCTATATTTTAACAAAAATAAAAATTAATTCTTCCAATTTGTTTTATGTCATAGTATATGGTGTATCTTATTGAATGTTTCATGTGTTCTTGAAATGTGTATCCTGATGTTGCTGGCTGTTCTATAAATGCAAATTATATTCATTTGGCATAGGTGCTATTCAAATCTTTTATACCCTTGCTGATTTCCTATTTAGTGGTCTGCTAATTGCTGAGAGAGGCATGTTGAATTTAACAAATATAATAGATTTGTCTATTTCTGCTTCTAGCTCTCAGTTTTCATTTCATGTATGGTGATACCTTTGTTTTATGCACATGAGATTGTTATATTTTGGGTAGATGGAACCTTCTATCATTTAATGTCACTTTCTAACTTAGAAATATTCTTTGCTGTGAAGTCTGCCTTTAGTGTTTGGCTTCTTTCAGTTTAGCATGTTTTCAGGTTGATCTGTTTTGTAATATGTATCAATACCTCTTTCCTTTTCATAGCTGAATACTATTTTATTTTACAAATACACCACATTTATCCATTCATCTGTTGATGGACATTTGGATTATTTACATCTTTTGGACATCATGAATAGTGTCATGACACTCATATACAAGTTTTTTATGTCTTTTTCAAATATTTAGCGTATGTGTATAGCAGAATTGCTGCAATGACGGGCCAAGTAGTTTCTTATTTTATTAATTATGAAGGGGGACCCAAAAACCCAGAATTTACTTATAAAACCTTGTGCATTTATTCTTACATGTTTATACTTCAGTCACCTTCAAGGTACTCTCCATTTGATTGAATACACCTATCGAGATGTTTTTTCCAGTGCTCAAAACATTTTTTGAACTCATTCATTTTGATGCCTTTTAGTGATTCTTCCATTTTTTGTTTCACCTTTTCCATGTCAGCAAAACGTTTTCTTTTGAGGACTATTTTCATCTGGGGAAACATAAAGAAGCACTCGGGACAAAATCAGGTGAAAGGAGAGTGGGGCATGGGGGTCATGCAATCTTTAGTCAAAAACTGGTGAACAGTCAGTGCAGCGGGGGCAGGTGCATTCAATGTGTTGAAAGTCTTCCAAAAACATTCACTGAAGCAGCTCATAGCCTCTCAGAACACCACCAGCTGGTACACCAATACAGATGCTTCCTAGAACACCTAGCTAGCAGCAGAAGCCTGTACTACAAGGGGCCCACCCTCCAGAAGATAATCTTTGGGTCCCCACCCCCATATAAGGTAGCCATGTTCACAAAAGGAGGATTTGCTACTAATGTAACAGAATGTAGGAAATGGTCATGAGCAGCCATATGCAGTATCTTTACAAATGGCAGCTCAGAATATGGAGATACTTAAAATCAGTAGGAAAGGGGTGAATAAAACAGTATATTGAGCATTGGCTACTAATCCAGAAGAAAAAAAATTAAGAGATTCTAATATCAAATTACATCAAATGAAGTATTGGATATAGAGAGAGATTTACTTTGTATTCAGTGTATGATGGTGGATGTTTTGCTGTCAGTATGACAGCTGACCCAGGTAGCAATGCTGGCAATTAGGGTAGTAAAGGTTTGATAAACAACTATATTCCAGTTAGTTTTGTCCCTGAACAGTCTCTTAACATGGGCATCTAGTCAAACAGCCCAGATGTTGTGCTTAGCAGCTGTAACTTTCCCCACAGTTCACAGTTCCAAAGAGGGGTGCTTTTGTCACTCTGTAGTGTTATAACTGGCATCTCAAATATGCCCAGAGCCCAGACTAAATAAAAACACACCAAGTTTTATCAAAGGGAATATCGGCTAGAGTTGAGAACACATCATGTTTTGGGTCTGCATAATGGCAGAAGTTGAATAGTATCGGCGTGATTTCAACTAGTCAAACCATCAGTGAAGCAAGGCCTACTCTGAGTGATCTCTATGAATTTAGGGCCTTACTGAGCCAGCAGGTTTGCTCCAGGCAGCAAAGTGAGAATAGATCTCCTAAGGAATAGCTACTATTTCATATACAGCTGATACTGCTGGGTCAGTATCAGCTGTATTTTTTAATACACCATGTTCATTTCACAGGAGGGTTGTTAAGTCCTTTCCACCTTGTTAGTAAGCCTAAGATGACACATCCCCAAATCAAGTCAAGGCCTCTGCAAATCAGGTATCCAATGTAAAAGGGCTCAAGAATAAGCTAATAGCTGCTTACAAAAAGGGTATCCTTGGTAGCATTGTCAGGGCATCAAGTCAAACTACCCCCTCACCCCCCAAGGGTGCCTTCTTTTGTCAGAAGTTTGAATCAACAAAATCAGTCAGACTTGAAGCCCAAAATGGTCATTAAGGGCTGTGGGACTTTAAAGGTATCTTCTTTACTGCCTGACTGGGAGAGTTTTGTGACTTATGAGAAGAAGGAGTACAACATATTAATTTCTACTGTACTTCCAGATGTACAAGTAACCACAGTATATTGCAATGGTACAATTGGCCCCATTTATTGATGAAGTTACATTCATTTCCCTTCCCTACTATAAACTGTAACCTAGCAACATTATCTAAATCTAGGTATCCCTACCTCCATGGAAACTGGTATCTAGGACCATAAAAACCTGAGTTCTTCCCCTCCCTCAAAGTTTCCAGAATACATGGGTGTATACCAAAGGCCTTGGGTTCCCTTTGGAGATAGGAAAATCTCTTTCCCCTTAAAGCAGCTGAGGTTGGGGTATATGAAAGGGCCAGGAGTATGAAGGGAGAGTGGCTTCGTGAAATTAAACAAGCCACATTTACTTTAGTTGCATGATAACTGCTCATCAATTCATCCTATTAAAAAAAAAAACTTGCAACTCTTTTGGTTCATTCAAAACCCAGTATCAGGTGGTATGATCTACTTCATTATATTGAAAGGAGGTCTTTTGTGTGAATTCTCTGATGATCTGAGGGACTGACTCCTTGACATATCAACCCTATAACAAGGTTTGTACCCTGTGGCTGATGTAAACTTAACTTACACAGTAGTGTTCTGCCCCTCTAGCAGTGGGAAGGCTAAATTATGTGCAGAAACAGACCCCAAACATATAAGAGCTCAACAGAACGCAAGCTTAAGTCTTGCTCACAAAATGTTCAACTGAAAAGATATGGAAAATAATTTTGATCCACACTTTTTTGGCTTTTGTCTTGGGGTGTGCCATGTTAAAGCATGGCACCCAAGGTTGTCCTGGAAGCCCTCTCCATTTCACCCTTACAGCAGCCTGGTAGTTTGTTGGGGAAGTCTTTTGTCAGAACTAGATGTGGCATACAATGTGAGCATCCATGTTCCATTAGCCAGTCACAAAGTCCCACTTAGATGAAACGGAGACGGTGAAATTTATATTAGCTATGTACCCAGAGGAAAAATGAAATTCTTACTAGTGAAAGGATTACCAGCCCATGTGATGTGTGGGAGTTATCTAATACGGCATGACTTAGCCTGAAAGAAATAGCAGTCTATGTAAATTCTCTGAATACTCTCTGGGTTACCTTTTGGACAAAATTCTTCCTGCATTCATATTTATACATTTTTTTTTCCTGTTTGAATTTTCTGATGTCAAATGGGTTGGTCTTTTAGCCAGAAGGATTTTTCAGTTATTTATCAATAGGGTTTTCTCCCTCTCTGAATTCTCTGGCATACATTTAGGGTTGACTTCTTACACAATTTTCCATATTCATTACATTCATAAGATTTCTCCCCACTGTGAGTTCTCTGATGTACTCTGAGGTTTGATTTCTGACCAAAAGTTTTCCCACATTTATGACATATAAAGGGTTTCTCCCCTGTATGAATTCTCTGATGATCACTAAGGATTGCCTTCCTGACAAATTTTTTCCCACATTCATTACATTTAAATGGTTTCTCCCCAGTGTGAATTCTCTGATGAACTCTGAGAGTTGATGTCCTGGCAAAAGTTTTCTCACATTCATTACATTTAAATGGTTTCTCTCCTGTGTGCGTTTTCTGATGTTGGATGAGATGGTCTTTTCGCCAGAAGGATTTTTCACATTCATTACATTGATAACTTTTCTCACCACCATGAGTTCTCTGATGTATTCTGAGGTTTGATTTCTGGCTAAAAGTTTTTCCACATTCACTACACTGAAATGATTTCTCCCCTGTGTGAATTCTATGATGGTCTCGGAGGGTTGACTTTTGAACAAAAGTTTTCCCACACTCACTACATTCATAGGGCTTCTCTCCTGTATGAATTCTCTGATGTCCCCTGAGAGTTGATTTCTGGACAAATGTTTTCCCACATTCTTTACACTTATAGGGTTTCTCGGCTGTGTGAATTCTCTGATGAGTGCTGAGATGTGACTTCTGGGAGAAAGTTTTTCCACATTCATTGCATTCAAAGGGTTTCTCTCCTGTGTGGGTTCTCTGATGTTGAATGAGATGTCCTTTTTGGCAGAAGGATTTCTCACATTCATTACATTTATAGGGTTTTACCTGAGAGTGAGTTCTCTGGCGTACTCTGTGGGCTAGTTTCCTATATTTACAATATTCAAAGGATTTATCCCCGGTTTGTGTTTTGTGATTACATACCAATGCATTCCCTTCTGTGACAATTCTCTGAGGCTCAGTGAGATGAGACCTCCTGTTGAAGTCATTCCTATTGGCATTACATTCACAGTGTTTCACAGCCATGTTAAATGTATTGTATTCCTTGACAGGTGACTTCTCAGAGAAGGATTTCCCACCCTGCTTAAGATGAGAGTGTTTCTCTCCTGTCACAGTTATTTTTTGGTCAAAGAGACTTATCGAATCACAGTTATTCCTAATTTCATCATCTTTACAGGATTTTTCTCCTGTGTGAGTACTCTCATCTGTAACACAGGCACCATCATCATAAAATTTTTCAGTTTCAGTGTATTCAAAAGCTTGCTCCAAAGTTTGGCACTTTTGATGCTCAGGAAGACTTCCCTTGTAACTGAGGACTTTCCCATTTTTGTTATATTCATAAAATTTCTCTCCTGTATGAGTTCTCTCAAAGTTACTTTTGAAAGGCAAATTTTCACAGACATCACAGAAACCTGTTTTTTTTGTCGAATGGGTTCTATTAATGATAAATTGAGAAATACTATGCAAATTCACTCCCCCTGAGTCATATTTACAGGACATTTTTGTTGAAGAAACAGGAGCTATGTACAGATTAACTGGTTTTCCCAAAACTTCCTCTTCCTCTCCAGTCAAAGGTTTATTATTGATCAATGTTGCTTGCTGAAACTGTTGGATTTTCTTCCTCTTGATCAGGTAATCATCTTTGTAATGTTCTAAAAATGGGAAACATTGAAAGCATGTTATGAATCTTCCATTTTTTATGAATGGGACTTATGAAAATATACCTTATGTTGCATTTCAGGTTTTGGTTTTCAAGATGAAATAATTTGTATGTGTATATGTATATTTACTCTCTATCAAAAATATTTATAGTGAAAAAATAAGAGGGGCAACTGGTAATAAATATGTATCTGTATTTGGATTGTGATAGATTGGATTTTCCTACCTGGATGTAAAAGGGAAAGAAAAGGAAAACAGAAATTAAGACTTTTATAGGAGTGATTATTTTAGGGAGCAGGAAAACCACATCATGGGATGAATACAACAAGGACTATAAAGTTAAGTAGAGTAATAAGAAAAATTAGAGACAATGAGCATTGAAGGGTGAGGCCCAACAGGGGAAGGGTTTGATTTGAGGAAATAAATGTCAGTATAAGTCCTATATTACCTAGGCTACACTAATAGAATACTCAATAGTCTACATACTGCCAATCTGATATCATCCTTTATTGCCATTCAATCTTTCAACATCAGATTAAATTGATAGCACTAACTGAATGAAGTTTATAGTTCATGTTTTAACCCACCTTAAAGCTGTGAGTCTGTACAGTAATAGAAAACAAGGAGGATGGAAGCAAGGGGGGCCGGATTTGGCTGGGGTAGGGGGGAATGGCTGGGGGAAAAGGCAGACAACTGTAATTGAACAATAAAATAATTATTAAATAAAAACAAAAAAACAAGTGTAAAACTGGCAAAAGGAAAATCCATTCTTGCAACTAAGTTAGATTCACTGGTACCATTGATTTATTCTCTCAAAATTGAACAATAAGTGAACTTGATCACGTACCTCATCCTAAATTTCCACATTTCAATTTTACATGCATGGTGTAGTTTTTAATATGGTATCATGGAGAGCCTTAATGCAAAGATAACACTTTAGAAAGGTCCAAACCCCGACTGGGTGGCTCAGTTGGTTGGAGTGTTGTCCTATATACCAAAAGGTTGCAGGTTCGATCTCCAGGCAGGTACATACAAGAAAGAAACTCATCAGTGTTTCTCTCTCACATTGATGTGTCTCCTCTCTCTCTCCCCACCCCCTTACTCTCTATAAAAAGCATAAAAACATACCTTCAAGTGAGAATTTTTTTTAAAAGGTCCAAATTCTTTATGCATTCTAGATGCCTGTTGGTTTCAGGATATCTGACTTGCAAATATCATCTACTTTTGAGTCATCTTTTAACTCTCCACTAAGTATGAAACATAATTTATATTTGCATCAAAGTTATATGTATTATATAACAGTATACAGGGAACAGTCATGGAGTTATAAACCATGTCAAAAATTAGAACACAAATGGCTCGGCAAAAAATCCCTATTTGACGCTTCCTGATTACGGTTTCTTCATGGTTATGAGACCATCACTCTCCTAATGTTTATGTAATAATTTCCTGTATTGTCTTTGTAGTTTTAACACCAACATATGACTTCCTAAAAATGTAACTAAGCTTTGCCTTTTTCTGACACATATATAATCATTCATGCATATTTGTATTTTTTTGGTTCCACTTAATATTTTGTTTATAACCACTGTGTAAGATTTTATGTAGCTTTATAATTCTCTCTTAGGAATACAAGTATTTCTTTATTCTATTGTTGATGAGCCCAATTTTTGACAAAAAAACCTGATATTGCCATAAATACTTTTATTCATTCTAGAAAATACAACCATGCCTTTCTGTAGGGAACACGGTTAGGAAAGGGACTGTTTGGTGACAAAGTATGTAAAACTTCAAGTCAATTTGATAACATCCTCCTAATTCCACAGCGGTTTTACCAGTTTACATTTTTAGTCAGTGAATGAGGATTTTTAATATTTCACATCCTCATCAGGACTTGGCATTACCAGGTTTGTTAATCTTACCACATATCATCCACCTCTCTTATTTCACCTAATGTGTATTTTTCACTCTATGAAAAATAATAAGGTTGAATACATTTTCAAAGATTTATGGCCATTTGAAAGTTCCTATTCAAAGTCTTTAGTCTGTTTTTCAATTGGGTATTGAAAAACATTTCCTACCTTTTCCTGTACTGACCTGCAAAAGTTCTTATATTTTCAGGATGCTTGTCCTTCTCAGGTTCCTTGTATTGAACATATGCTGCTACTCTGTGGCTTGTTTTTTGATCTTTCTACTGGTACCTTTTATGAACAAAGTTCTCAATTTTAATTTAGTCATTTATTAATCATTTCCTATTTTTTTAATCCTCACCTGAGGATATGCTTATTGATTTTAGATAGAGAAGAAGAGGAAGAGAGAAAAGAAACATTGATGTGAGAAACAATTATCAGTTGCCTCCTGTATGCGCCCATGACAATATTGCCGTAAATACTTTTTTTGGTATACAAGACGAGGCTCCAACCAACTGAGCCACTCAGCCGGGGCAATCATCTCCTTTTGATTGATGATTTCTGTGCTTTTGTGGCTTTTTTTAAAAAGTCTGTTTTTTAAAGATTATAATTATTTATTTCTAGAGAGAAGCTTAAGAAAATTCTTGAAATATGTAGGTGTTCACTGCTAAGCTGAGCTTCCGGAGTCTAGCTACCCACAGAATTCTGTCTGCCAGTGCTCAAACTTACCATGGTGACTCTGGTTTGAGAATTCTTCCTCTAAGAACCAAGGTTCTTCTCCTTGTTCCAACTTGAAAATAACCTCTGGTTTGAAAATGCAGTTTCCTATAAATAGGGAACAATGGAGTACTCAGGCTAGATGATAAGATTGTTTGTACCCAAAAAATTTAGAAAAATACAGCTTCAGGAAAAGCAACCTGAAGGTCCCTTGTTTGAATTTATCATTGGAAGTTAATAACACATTCTCCAACAGACCTTAGTTACTTTATACTCCCGAATTAAAAGCCTGAGTAACATTAAAATCTAAGTAAAGTATCCATGTGTACTAGTACATAAAGAAGAAATGCTTTCTATACAGCATTCCAAAAGTAAGCTATGTTCATATGCTCACCCACTGAGACTAGGTTGTTGTAGTTCTCCAGCATCACATCTCTGTACAGGGTCCTTTGAAGAGGACCTATTTGCTGCCACTCCTCCTGGGTAAACTCCACAGTCACGTCCTTGAATGACACTGATGCCTACAATAGTACATTTCTGTTCAATTTGAAGGGTTCAGAGTTAGGTGGCATAGAAAAATATATATGAAAAGAATTCTTATGTTTACTGTAAAGAGTTTAATAAATGAAAATAAGTATGCCTATTTTGGATCTAATTTTATACTTTGGAGTTAATTTGTAAAAGTGTTTAAACTTAATTTGTATATACTTTTGAGTTCTATGTATGTACAATCAATAAGCACATTAGTAAAGCTTTTGTTGCTTGAATTTTTTAAAGTATAAATAAATTTCCAAATATATTGGGATGTAGGGAGTAAATTTTTCCCCACACCCCAATATACAACCTTAGGTTTACACATTCTGGGCTAAGGATCAGCAATTATGACCTGTGGCCAAATCCAGCATGCGGCTTTTTAAATTAAGTCTTACTGGGGCACAGTTACAAACACCCAGTCATTTTGTATTATCTTCAGTTGCTTTTGTGCTGAAACAGCAGAGCCTGGTAGTTCCATATGAGACCTTATACCTATCAAAGGAAAATATGTACTATCTGACCCATTACAGAACAAATTTGCCAATTTCTGGACTAACCAATCCAATTAAAGGAAAGATTGACAGCATAAAAACAACAAAGAAAACACAATTTATAGAGAGGGATAGATACAGATTGAAAGTAAGAGGATGGAAAAAGATACATAAGTAATCACTGACCAAAAGAAAATTGATGTGGTTATATTAACATGAGAACAAGTAGATTTGAAGGTAAGAAAGAATACGAGAAACATAATGAATAACAATATAATGATAAAATCATCCTTTTAACAGAAGACATAACAAACATAAATTGGTATGCACTTGAAAACATAGCTTCCAAATATGGTCAATCCTTATTATTTAGAGATGTCAGAGATTCTGTATTTGCAAATTCACTTACTCACTAATATTTACTTGTAACCTCAAAATCAGTACTCGTGATTTCATGGTCATCTGCGGAATTCACAGAATGGCAGGAAATCTGAGTGCCCAGTACACGTGTTCACAGCTGAGGCTGAACAGGATCATGTTTCCGCTCTCATGCCATAAACAAGCGTCTTTTATAGTCTGCTTAGCACACTTTTTGCATTTTTATGCTTGTTCTTGTGATTTCACTTTTTAATGTTCCCAAGTGCAAAAGGTTGTGTGCTATGCCTCACGGAGAAAATAAGGGTGTTAGATAAGCTTTGTTCAAGCATTAATTATGGTGCTGTTGGCTGTTAGATCATGAATCTACAAAATCGAGTAAGGTGATTTAAACACACACACATATAAAACAAGGGTATCTACTGATTGGTTGCCCAAAATGTTGTGACCAGAGATTTGCCCTAACCCTATATTTCCTCTAAGAGCAAGGCTTAATTTAAGTACTTGCTTATTCAGTGTTCACAGTGACTTAGAACATAACTGAGAATAATGAGAATCGACTGTTTATAAATAAAAGAAGTTAACAGAAATTAGGGAGATAGATCCACAGTTATAATCAGTGGTTTTAACACAATTCTCTCAGTAACTGATGGGACGAGCAGTCTGAAAAACCCCCCACAAGGGATTTAGAACAGGGGTCAGCAGACTCTATAGCCCAGAGGTCAAATCTGACCCACTACCAGTTCTTTTATAAGTAACGTTTTATTGGAACACAGTCACATTCATTTGTTCATGTGTTATTTATGGCTGCTGTAGCACTAAAAGTGTAGAGTTTGGTAGTTCCAACAAAGCCTACTATCTGACATTTACATAAAAAGTTTGCCAATCACTGATACAGAAAATTTAAATGACATAATTAACCAACTTGACTAAATGAAATATAGGGGATAAACTAGTTGTAACATAAATTATTTTTTGTGCACTTTGCATACTAAAATACAAAAACAGTGTCTCACAAGATTAGAAAAAAATTACTTACAGTGTTGTCTGGAATTTTTGCTCAGAGACACAGAGAGCTGAAAAGAGCCATGCAGTCATGCACTTAACAATGGGGATATATTCTGAGAAATGCTTGGTTAGATGATTTCATCATCGTGTGAACATCATAGAGAGTGCGACACCTACCTAATGGTACAGCCTACTACACACCGAGGCTGTATGGAATACTAGCATCACATATGCAATTTGTCATTGACCAAAGTATTGTTATGTGGCACATGACTGCAGTAATGCTCTTAGGACAAGAAAAAAAACTGGGCAAGTTGAAAATTAAAGTCTATAAATACTAAAGAATCTACAAAAATTATTAGAGCTAACAAATTCAGCACACTCTGAGGATTCAAGATGAACACACAAAAGCCATTTGTATGCCTGCACACTAACAATGAACAATAAAAAATTTGAAGAAAACAATTGCACATATAATAAAATAGAAAATAATAAAATACTTGGGCATAAATTTAACCAAGAAGATGTGAGACATGTACATTCAACACTAAAAAACATTGCTAAAAGGAATTAAAGAAGACATTAATAAATGGAAAGACATCCATGTTCATCAGTTGGAAGATTTAATATTGTCTCAACAGTAATACATCCCAAAGTGAAACCTGTATCAAAATCCCAATGGTCTTTTTTGTAGGAATGTCAATCCTAACATTCATATGAAATCACAAGGGACTCTGAATAGCCAAAACAATCTTAAAAATAACAAAGTTTGAGGACTTCCACTTCCTGGTTTCAAAACTTAACTATAAAGCAACAGTAATCAAGACAGTGTGGTATTGGTGCAAAGACACATATATAGATCCACAGAATAGAACTGAGAGCCTAGACATGCATTTGATCACTTAATAGGAAAAGCACAGTCTTTTCACCCCGGCTAGTGTGGCTCAGTTGGTTGGGCACCATCCCACAAAGCGAAGAGCTGCCAGTTTGATCCCCAGTCAGGGCACATTCCTGGGTTGCAGGTTTGGTCCCCGGTTGGGGTACATACTAGAGACACCCAATTGATGTTTCTCTCTCACATGGGTGTTTCTCTCCCTCTTTTCTCCCTCCACTCCCCTTGCTCTAAAAATAAATAAGTAAAACTGGATAGCTACATGCAAAAGAATGAAGTTGAACTCCTACCTCTTACTATGTTAAACAATTTATCTCAAAATGAATCAAAGACCTAAACATAAGCTTAAGGTATGAAACTCTTAGAAGAAATGAGGAATAAATTTTCATGACTTTGAATTTGGCAATGCATAAAAAGCACAAGAAACCAAAGAAAAAATAAACTAGACAATCAAAATTTAAAACTGTGCATCAACGGACATTATCAAGATAGTGAAAACACAACCTACAGAATGGGAGGAAATATTCATGAGTTACATATAGAACTCCAGACTTGCAATGTCTGACTTACAATTTTTTTTACTTTATAATGATGTGAAAGTGATACATGATAAATTACATGAGCTGTTCAACACTTTATTATAAAATAGGTTTTGTGTTAGGTGGTTTTCCCCATTTTGACTAATTTAAGTTCTGGGCATGGTTAGGGTAGGCTAGGCTTTGCTATGACATTCCATAGGTTAGGTATATTAAATGCATATTTTACTTAGATTTTCAACTTAATGATAACCATCAAGGAGTATCTGTACCTAAGAAATATCTAGTAGCCAGAATATATAAAGAAGTCTTATAACTGAATAACAAAAAAACCAACCTAATTATAAAGCGGGCAAAGCACCTGAATAGACTTTTCTCCAAAGAAGATACACAAATAGCCAGTAAGCACAAGAAAAGATATTCAATGTTATTGTCAGGGAAATGCAAATGAAAACCAAAACTCCAATGAACCACAACTTCACACCCTAACATGGTCATAATTTTTTTTAAAAAAAAGGCTAAATAACAAATGGTGGAGACAATGTTTTGAACTCTAACACATTGCCAGTGGGAATGTGAAATGGTATAGTTGTTATGATGATAGTTTGGCAGTTCCTCAATAAGATAAATGTAATATTACCATATAACCCAACAATTCCAGTCCTAGATTTATTCCTCAAAGAAATGAAAAACAGGCCCTGGCTGGTGTAGCTCAGTGGATTGAGCACTGGCCTGTGAACCAAAGGGTCACCAGTTCAATTCCCAGTCAAGGGCACGTGCCTGGGTTGCAGGCCAGGTCCCCGGTTGGGGGCACACAGAGGGAACCACACATTGATGTTTCTTCCTCCCTTTCTCTAAAAATAAATAAATAAAATACTTTTTAAAAAAAGAAATGAAAAACAGGTGTTCACACCAACTCTCATGTGTATCTATCCATCTATATATCTATCTACCATCTATCAATCATCTTTTCATTGGATGTTAATAGCATCGCTACTCATAACAACCATAAAGAAGAAACAACCGTATGTCCAGCAGTTGTTGAATGGATAAACAAAATGTGGCCTATCCACATAACGAAATCTTGATCACATTATGCTAAGTGAAGAAACAATCACAAAGACCACAGACTATACAATTTCACTTGTTTGAAATGTCCAGACTAGGCAAATCTATAGAGACAAAATGTAGATTAGTGGTTGTTTAGGGCTGGTGTGGGGGTATTTTGGGATCGGGGCGGGGGGGGCGGGTGATAGTTGATGGTATGGAGTTTTTGTGATGTGATAAAGATATTCTAAAATTGACTATGGTGATTGCACAATAGTGAATATACTAAAAACCATTGACTACTTTAAATGTGTGATTTGTAAGGTATGTGATTTTTATCTCCATAAAGTTGTTTTTAAAAAGGACACCAGAAAAATAGGCATTTTCAGAGTTTTTGTGTCTATTACAGAAATTGAATTCATAATTAAAAACCAGCCACAAAGAAACTCCAAGGCCAAGCTATTTTACTGGTATATTTTTCAAACATTTAAGGAAGAAATAACAGCAATCTTAAACTTTTCCATAAGATAGAAAATGGAGAACCATTTTATGAGAGCATAATATTGATGCCAAAACCTGACGAAGACATACCCATGAAAACAAAAGTTCAGGCCAATTACCTCTCTGTTAAAGTATACTGAAAAACACTAATTGAAATACTAATAAGTTGAATCCAGAGACATATTAAAAAGATAGTACTTCATGACAAGGTGGGAAGTAGCTCAAAAATGCAACACTGAACACTGATAAATGAATCAATATAATTCACCCCTCTAACACAATAAAGGAATAAAATTCTATTATTATCTCACTAGATACAGAAAAAAACACTTGACAAATTTAATACTTATATGTGATAAAAACTCTCAGGAAACTCAAAACTGAAAAGGAAAACTTCCTTATTCCAACATAGGACATGTCCAAAAAATCTAGACTCAGTGGTGAAATTTTGAGTACTTCCCCTATCAGGTGAGGTATAAGGAAGGGATTTCTGTTATTATCACTTATATTCAACACTGCTTTGATGTACAAGAACAAGACTTAAAAAGAAATTAAAGACATAAAATTTGGAAAACAGGTAAAATTGCCTTTATTTGCAAAAGACATGACTGTGTATATTTTTTTAAAAAGAATCTATAAATAAGCTATTAAATGATTAGATATGAAATACAGGCATGCCTTGTGTTATTGTACTTCCCAGATATTGTGCTTTCTACAGACTGAAGGTAACACCTTCCACCAGCAAAAAGATTATGAGTCTCTGAAGGCTCAGATAATGGATGGCATTTTTTAGCAACAAACTGTTTTCATTAAGGTATATACATTGTTTCTTTTTGACATAATGCTACCACATACTTTATAGACTATAGTTCAGTGTAAACATAACTTTCATATGCACCGGGAAACCAAAAACTCATGTGACTCACTTTATTGTGATATTTGCTTTATTGCAGTGGTCTAGAACTGAACCTACAATATCTCTAAGTTATATCTACATTAAAAAATACATTGCACTTTAGTAAACCAACAATAAACAATTAGAAAATAAAATAAAAAACATTATTCACAATAACATCAAAATAGATCAAATATATAGGAATGAATCTAATGAAACATATGAAAGACTTCACATCTAATCTGAAAAACTACCCAGCAGGATTTTCTGTGGAAACTGACAATATTTCTATGAAAATGCAAAGCACCAAAATTAGCCAATAAATTTTTTGAGTAAAACTTTAAGGCTTTACACTACCATATTTCATGACTTACTATAATGAAACACTAAGAATGGCAGTGAAATACCAGCAAAGAGATAAATAATTCAACCCCAAAACCAAAACACAGTTTAGATACAGACACAGACACATGGGCGCTTGACGGACAACAGAATCCCTGCTGCAAATCAGTGGGCAGAGGAAGATCTTTCCAACAAACAGTACCGGAGTAACTTGATATCCATATAGAAATATGAACCTTGACACTTTATAGCATACACTAATGCAATTTCAGGCGATCAAGCTTAAATAATCAAGAATCTACTAACAATACAGGAGAATATCTATAGGATCTTGGAGTAAGGAAAGATCTTTCACCCATGACACACAAAGGACTACCATTAAAGAAACCACTGACACTGAGCTTTGAGGACTTGCACTTCCTGATTTCAAAACTTAACTAGAAAGCTAGAGCCTCAAGGCAATCTCCTTCCAGGTATATATCCACAAGAATTAAAGGCAGAGTCTCAAAGATATTTGTATACCTATGTCCACAGCAGTATTACTCACAATAGTTGAAAGGTAGAAGCAACCTACGTGTCCGTTACTAGATAAATGTATAAATAAAATGTGATACATATACATAATACAATATTATTTAGCTTTAAAAAGAAGTATATTCTGATACATACTACAACATGGAAGAACTTTGAGAACTTTATGCTAATGAAATAACCCAGAAACAAAAAGACAGTCTCTTTAATAAATGGTGTTGGGAAAATTGGACCGGTACATGCAAAAAAAAAAAAAAAAAGAACGAAAGAAAATAGACCAAAATAGACCATCAACTTACAGCACACAAGAAGAATAAACTGAAAACAGGTAAAAGATTTATTTAAATGTAAGTGACAAAACCATACAAATCCTAGAAGAAAACATAGGCAGTATGAACTGACTGGTATGGTTCAGTTGGTTGGGCATCGTCCCACAACGCGAAGGGCTGCCAGTTCAATTCTGGGTCAGGGCACATGCCTGAGTTGCAGGTTCAATCCCGGGTTGGGATGCATACAAAAGTTAACCAGTAGATGTTTCTCTCTAACAAAGATTTTCCTCTCCCTTTTTTTCTCCCACCCTTCCCTTATCTCTTAAATACGTTAAATCTTACAACAGCAAAGACAAAAATCACATGATCATATCAATAGATGCAGAAAACACATTTGATAAGATACAGCACCCATTTATGGTAAAAACACTCAGCGAAGTGGGAATAGAGGGAGCATTCCTCAACATAATAAAGGCCATATATGAGAGACCTACAGCCAACATCATACTCAATGGACAAAAACTTAGAGCTTTCCCATTAAGATCAGGAACAAGACAAGGATGCCCTCTCTCACCACTCCTATTCAACACAGTATTGGAAGTCCTAGCCACAGCAATCAGACAAGAAAAAGCAATAAAAGGCATCCAAATTGAAAAGGAGGAAATGAAACTGTCACTGTTTGCAGATGACATGATAGTGTACATGGAAAATCCTACAGACTCCACCAAAAAACTACTTGACCTAATAAATGAATTTGGCAAAACAGCTGGATACAAAGTCAATACTCAGAAATCAAAGGCATTCCTGTATACCAACAATGAAACAACAGAAACAGAAATCAGGGAAAAAATCCCATTTGATATAGCAACAAGAAAAATACAATACCTAGGAATAAACTTAACCAAGGAGGTAAAAGACCTGTACTCAGAAAACTACACAACATTGAAGACAGAAATTAAGGAAGACACAAATAAATGGCATGTACCATGCTCATGGATTGGAAGAACTAACATCATCAAAACGGCTATACTACCCAAAGCAATCTATAGATTCAGTGCAATCCCTATTAAAGTACCCATGACATATTTCACAGATATAGAACAAACATTTCAGAAATTCATATGGAACCATAAATGACCCCAAATAGCCACAGCAATTTTGAGAAAGAAGAACAAAGCAGGAGGGATCACAATCCCTGATATCAAACTGTATTACAAGGCCACTGTAATCAAAACAGCCTGGTCCTGGCAATAAAAACAGGCGCATGGACCAATGGAACAGAAGAGAGAGCCCAGAAATAAACCCAAGTCTTTATAGTCAATTAATATTGGACAAAGGAGGCAGGAGCATAAAATGGAGCAAAAACAGCCTCTTCAACAGATGGTATTGGGAGATCTGGACAGCTACGTGCAAAAAAATGAAACTCGATCACCAACTTACGCCATACACAAAAATAAACTCAAGATGGATAAAAGACTTAAATACAAGTCGTAACACCATAAAAGTCCTAGAGGAAAATATTGGCAGGAAAATTTCAGACATTCCACGCAGCAACATCCTCACAGACATGTCCCCTAAAGCAAGGGACATAAAGGAAAGAATAAACAAATGGGACCTCATCAAAATAAAAAGCTTCTGCATGGCTAAAGAAAACAGCATTAAAATAAAAAGAGAACCAACAGTATGGGAAAACATATTTGTCAATGATACCTCAGACAAGGGCTTGATCTCCAATATATATGAAGAACTCACACAACTCTACTCAGGAAGACAAAAAACCCAATTAAAAAATGGGCAAAGGACTTGAACAGACACTTCTCCAAGGAGGACATACAGAGGGCCCAGAGACATATGAAAAGATGCTCAGCATCACTAGCCATCAGAGAGATGCAAATTAAAACCACAATGAGGTACCATCTCACACCAGTCAGAGTGGCCAACATAAACAAATCCACAAACAAATGTTGGAAAGGATGCAGAGAAAAGGGAACCCTAATACACTGTTGGTGGGAATGCAGACTGGTGAGGCCACTGTGGAAAACAGTATGGAATTTCCTCAGAAAAGTAAAACTGGAACTGCCCTTTGATCTAGCAATTCCACTGCTGGGATTATACCCTAAGAGCCTTAAAATACCAATCCAAAAGAACCTGTGCACCCCAATGTTCACAGCAGCACAATTTACAATAACCAAGTACTGGAAGCAACCCAAGTGCCCATCAGCAAATGAGTGGATACAAAAACTATGGTACATTTACACAATGGAATTCTATGCAGCAGAGAGAAAGAAGGAGCTTATACCCTTTGCAACAGCATGGACGGAACTGGAGAGCATTATGCTAAGTGAAATAAGCCAGGTGGTGAGGGACAAATACCATTTGATCTCACCTTTAACTGGAACTTTATTAACAAAAGAAAAAAGCAAACAAAATATAACCAGAGACCTTGAAGTTAAGAACAATCTAACAATGGCCAGAGGGGAGTGGGGAGGGGACAGTGGAGAGAGGGGATTACAGGAACTACTATAAAGGACACATGGACAAAATCAAGGGGGAGGGTGGAGGTGGGGGAGGGAGGTGGGTTTGAATGGGGTGGGGTGGAGGGATGGGGAGAAAATGAGACAACTGTAATTGAATAACAATAAATTTTTTTTTAAATATGTTAAATCTTAAGTAAAAACATATGCTGTAAAATCTCAGGCATCTCATGTAGCAATATTTTTGCCAATATACCTCCTAAGGCAAGGGAAACAAAGGAAAAAAACTAAACAAATGGGACTACATCAAACTAAAAAGTTTCTGCATAGCAAAAGAAACCATCAACAAAATGAAAAGGAAAGCCACTGTATTGGAAAACATAGTAGCCAATGATACATCTGATAAGAGGTTAATTTTCAAAATATATACAGAACTTATATAACTCAACATTATAAAGACAAACAATCCAATTAAAAAATGGGCAAAGGACCTGAATAGACATTTCCTCAAAGAGGACATACAAATGGCCAGTAGACATATGAAAAAATGCTCAATGTCAGTAATCATCAGAGAGATGCAAATTAAAACTACAATGAGGTATCATCTCACACCTGTCAGAATGGCTACTATCAATAAATCTGCAAAAAAGTGCACATGAGGATGTGGAGAAAAGGGGACCCTAGTGCACTGTTGGTGGGAATGCACAGTGGTGTAACCACTGTGGGAAACAGTATGGAATTTCCTCAAGAAATGATAAATGGAACTGTCATTTCACCCAAAAATCCCACTTCTGGGAATATATCCTAAGAATCCTGAAACACCAATCAGAATGAATATATGCAATACTATGTTTATAGCAGCATTATTTACCATACTCAAGATGTGAAAATAGACCCTGGCTGGTGTGGCTTAGTTGATTGAGTGCCGGCCTGTGACCATTGGGTTGCTGGTTCAATTCCCAGTCAGGGAACATGCCTGGGTTGCAGACCAGATCCCCAATGGGGGCCACACGAAAGGTAACCACACACTGATGTTTCTCTCCCTCTCTTTCTCTCTCCCTTCCTCTCTGTCTAAAAATAAATAAAATCTAAAAAAAAAAAGATGTGAAAATAGTCCAAGTACCCATCAGTAGATGAGCGGAAAACAAGCTGTGGTGCATTTATACAGTAGAATACTAGATAGCTATACAAAAGAAAGAACTATTACCCTTTGTAACAGCATGGATGAACCTGGAGATTATCATGCTAAGTGAAATAAGTCAGTCAGAGAAAGACAAGTACCATGTGATCTCGCTCATGTGGAAAGTAATGAACAAAATAAACTGGCGAACAAAATAAAAGCAGAAACATGGATATTTAGAAAAGACTGACAGATTTCAGAGTGGAGGGGGGCGGGGGTCTAGAAGAGATTAGCCAAAGAACTTATATGCATATATGCATTGTTGGGAACTGCCCTGCCTGGTTTCACAGACTATAACCCCCCCATGGCTAAGGCTGCGTGAGAGACCTTGAGACCCTAAGCCACTAAGGAGACAAAGCTTATCTCCCTGCCAGGAGTACCGCCCCTGCCCACTTTACTTCACCCGTCCTGGCCCCCGGTTGACCATTTGGTTACCCAATGACATGTAAGATTCCTCAAGGATGGGACCACCTAAGACAGGCACAGTCACGAGGGGGCCCTCAGGGAAGGACTTGGGGGGCTATGGAGAAAGGGGGTGATGGATCCTCACTCCTCGGCTTTGACATGGCCTGAGTTCTCATTCTGTCTGCAATAGGTCTCCTAATCTCTTGGCTGCCTTACTTCCCCTGCTTGACCTAAGCCTGAAACAATGTAGCAGGTGGGTGCAGCCCTGTGCTGGAAAGAGCTGGTTCCCCGGGGAGATCAGGCCTAAGAAAGAATTCATAAAATCCTGTAAAACCTGCTTTGCCAATACCCTCAATTTAAATGATAAGGGTCCAAGCATGAAATGAGTTTGTTTCCCCAAAGTTTTATGGTCCTTTAGCTATCTGACCCTGACTCAAAATAAGCCCTCAGAGTCCTTTGAATATTATCTATTGTTTGATCAATACTGCCTGATAATGATTGATGAGCTTTCCATATGCAACCTATATTCCTATGCAAATTAAGCCAATAAAAGTCTGTTAAGGCAAGGGTCGGGGCGCTCTCTCCTTGAGAGAGTGGCCATGCCGTCCCTTTTCTTCCACAGGGCTCAGTAGTCCGTGTGAATTTGTCTTGTCTCAGCCACAACGCCATGGACACTGCTTGCCGGTGACCGGTCAATGCATAGCCCATGGACACACATGACACTGTGGTGAAAGCCAGGAGGGTAGTGGGGACTGGGTGGAGGGGGACAAAGTGGAGGAAAGGTGGGAACATCTGTAATACTGTCAACTAAAAAAACAAACACTACATGATTCCACTTATATGAGTAGTAAAATTCATAGACAGAAAGTAGAATGATGTTTGTCAGGGGCTGAAGGGAGATAGGAATGGGAAGTCGCTATTTAATGGGTCTAGGTCTTCAGTTTTGCAAGATGAAACAGTTCTGGAGATGGTGCACGACAACATGAATGTACTTAACAATACTGACTATACACTTAAAACATGGCTAAGATGGTAAATTTTGTATTATAAAATGGGGAAAAAAAAGAAAAAGAAAGTAAAGAGCCGGGTGTCTTAGCTACATGCACTGCCATAACCAAATACCAGACTGGGTGGCTTAACCAACAGATTTATTTCCTCACAGTTCTAGAGGCTGAAAGTCCACGATCAGGGTATCAGAACAGTGCATTCCAGTGAGGCCCTCTTCCTGGCTTACAGATGGCCACCTTCTCACTGTGTCCATACATGGCCTTTGCCTCAGTGCCTTAAGACCTCATTTAACCTTAATTACCTCCTAAAAGCTCTGCCTCCAAATACAGTCACATTAGGGGTTATGGCTTCAGCATATGAATTTGGGGGGCCAGGGTGTGACACAATTCAGTCTACAGCACCCAGTGAACACAATGGGGATTGATCCTAAAGGTCAATTTGGAGAAGACAATGAGAATTTAATAGGAAGCAGAGTTGGGAACAGTAGAATGTGTTTAAGAAGCCAAATGAAGTTAAGTTTTGCTTTATAATAACTTACATACTGAATTTTTGTAATGTCCTAGTTCTCACTAGATTGTGAATGCTATTAAGAAAAAAAAGTATCTGTGTTGTTTAAGCTGTAACTAATAGCACATGTCCCTGAGACATCTTAGCTGATCAATAAATAAATGTCAAAAAAGTGAGAGCAGCAATAAAGTAAAAAGAAGTAATGGGGAGGGGTAATGCCTCCAAAGCCTGAATTGCTCATCTTGAGAAATAAGGAATTTTATTGTATAGGGGTGAAGAGCCACCGAGGTGATTTACACACAGGGAAGACATTACTTCATGAGTATTTAGATCAGGGGTGTCAAAACCCATTTTCACCGGGGGCCACATCAGCCTCGCGGTTGCCTTCAAAGGGCCTAATGTAATTTCAACTCCCTAACAGTAAAGGAGTAGTTACATTCATACATTCCTAAAATTACATTCGGCCCTTTGAAGGCAACCACGAGGCTGATGTGGCCCCTGGTGAAAATGAGTTTGACACCCCTGCTTTAGATGAACAACCCATGCGAAACATGTATTTGAGGATTTGAAGAAAGAGGTGGGCAGATTAGTAAAGAAGCTACTCAGCAGTTCAGTAGAGATACCGTAGGTAGCAGTAGGAGGGATAAATTAGAGAAATGCATTTAAAATACATTAGGTTGCGACTTATGTTTTAAGTCTTATCCATCTTGAGTTTATTGTTGTGTATGGTGCAAGTTGGTGGTTAAGTTTCATTGTTTTGCATGTAGCTGTCCGGATATCCCAACACCATTTGTTGCAGAGACTATTTTTACTCCATTTTATGCTTCTGTCCCCATTGTTGAATATTAAATGACCATAGAGACTTGGGTTTATTTCTGGGCTCTCTCTTCTGTTCCATTGGTCCATGTGCCTGTTTTTATTGCCAGTACCAGGCTGTTTTGATTACAGTGGCCTTGTAATACAGTTTGATATCAGGTATTGTGATCCCTCTTGCTTTGTTCTTCTTTCTCAAAATTGCTGTGGCTATTTGGGGTCATTTATGGTTCCATATGAATTTCTGAAATGTTTGTTCTATATCTGTGAAATATGTCATGGGTACTCTAATAGGGATTGCACTGAATCTATAAATCGCTTTGGGTAGTATGGCCGTTTTGATGATGTTAATTCTTCCAATCCATGAGCATGGTACATGCTTCCATTTGTTTGTGTCTTCCTTAATTTCTGTCTTCAATGTTGTGTAGTTTTCTGAGTACAGGTCTTTTACCTCCTTGGTTAGGTTTATTCCTAGGTACATTATTTTTCTTGTTGCTATATCAAATGGGATGTTTTTCCTGATTTCTGTTTCTGATATTTCATTGTTGGTGTATTTCTGAAGACTGACTTTACATCTTCACTGTTTTACCTTTGATTTCTGAATATTGACTTTGTATCCTGCTGTTTTGCCAAACTGACTTATTAGGTCAAGTAGTTTTCTGGTGGAGTCTACAGCGTTTTCTATGAGCCCTATCATGTCACCTGCAAACAGTGACAGGCTAGAACTTCCAATACTATGTTGAATATAAGTGCTGAAATGAATGGATTAAAAAACTATGGTACATTTACACAATGGAATGCTATGCAACAGAAAGAAAGAAGGAGCTCCTGTGTTCCACCCTTCGCAACAGCATGGATGGATCTAGAAAGCATTATGCTAAGTGAAACAAGCCAGGCAGTGAAAGACAAATACCATACGATTGTACCCATAAGTGGAACCTAATCAACAAAACAAGCAAGCAAAATATAACCAGAGACATTGAAATAAAGAACTGACAGAAACCAGCGGAGAGCAGGGAGAGGGACAGTGGAGGAAAATAAGGGAAGGGACTTCAAGGAACATGTATAAAGGACACATGGACAAAGCCAAATGGAGTAGGACTGAGGGTGGGAGGTGGAGATGGGTGGGGTGGGAGGAGGAGGCGGAAATATGGAGACGACTGTATTTGAACAACAATTAAATAAAAGAAGTACATACTCAGAAACATCTAGTTAAATAAAATGCCAATATGGCATCTTAAAGAATAAATAAAATAAAAAGACATTAAGTTGAACAATATAAAATTGCTACTATCTTTGACCCAAACACAAAAAGTAGGAAAACATGATTATGAACTAGATAGAGCAGGAGTAGTGAGAGCAAGGAGAGCCAAGGATGGATGCACCCCACTTTTGTGGCTTGGGTGTCTGGATGAATAGAGTTTATCAAGGAATAGGGAACGGTAAGGAGGGTTAGTCTAGGAAGGGCTGTAAACGTTGGCTTTTCCTTGAACCCACTGAGCTGCAGACATCTACAAAGAGGTGTGGAGTCAACTATGTCCAATATGGTAGCCTCTAGCTACATGTGACTATTTAAAACTTAAAATTTCCGTCCCTCAGTCAAACAAGCCACATTCCAAGTGTTCAACAGGCACGTGTGGCCAGTGGCCACCACCTTGGACAGTGTAGATAGGGCTGATTTCCATCATCACAAGTGCTACTGGTCTGGATAGGCTGCAGAGCCACATGTGGGAGAACCAGCAAATACGTCATTTTTAAAACCAGACAGAGGCTTGAATGACTCAGGAAGACTATTTAGAAGAACAATGAGAAGGAATAGAAACTTGTGGCTGAGACATGTGAAAGGGCAAGAGAAGGACAATGATTCCATGAAAGACATGAGAGTTCTTCCAGGGGGAGGGAGGGGGGGCAGAGTTGTCAGGCACTGAACGCAGGTGTGGTGAGGTGAGGAGTAGGCAGGACCCACTGGATTCAGCTGTAATTAGGTCGCTGGTGAGTGCAGGTCACAGGTGTATGAGGAGAGAGATCAAAGCCTCATGCAGCAGACTGAACTGTGAATGGGAAGTGTGATGACATTTGCCAGAGAACAGAACTTTAAATTGTCTGCTAAACAACTTGCTTATGACAGGTACTTGAGAGAAATATTTATGGAGAGGTATTTTAAGGACATGAATGTAAAGGTCATTCATACTGACCTCTAGTTAGTCTAACTATTATTCCTGAATTCAACAGGATGATCAGGAAAATATCTATCTCAACTTCAAATTCTGTTTTAGTGACCTGAACAACAGTACAACAAAAGCCCTGCTTTGGCGATATGTCCTCCACTTCCACTGAGAAGAAGTGCAAACAGCATCCTACATTTATTTCAGGGTCGTTCTTATTAGAAAGATTTATACTATCATGCAAACGAAGACCAACAAAGACATTTCTTCCTGACTTTGATGATTTTAGATTCCACGAGGAATGTTTGGTTCAAGCTTGTCATCCATACGAACCTTTAAACTAATATTATCTGTCTGACTCTGACTTGCCTGATTAGAAAAGTTAGGAAGAAATTTACAGCTGCACTTCGGAAAATCTGTAAAATCAGAAGACCTGCATCTATCTACATGGCAACTCTGCTGTAATACTCATCTACTTTTCTGTGTCTTCCTTGAAAGATGTGATACATTTCTGTTTCTATTTTTCCACGTCAGTGTATGGTTCCTTAACCACCGATAAAATCCATTATACAGAAAGTGTTAAGGAATAACTCACCTGAGGTATGTTCATTTTCTGCTGCTCTTGGGAGAGTGTAGAGAACTGTGAAGGATAACCTGGGGGTAAGGAGAAAGGAACGGAGTTATGAAAGGTCTGGTAAGCCTCTGCATTTACTTGCTTAAAAATCTCATCACATGAGCTAGGGAAAAGGCCTACCCTATGGAAAAATGTTCCACTGACCCTTGGTGGGGGGGCACCACACAGAGAGAGCACTTCCTGAATATGGACACCTCTGATATGATCACGTGGATGTAACCTTGCTCATTTTCATTGGGGGACTGGAAATCATTTCCCTACTGATTAAGGAAAAAGTGTGTCCCCTCTGACTAGTTAACAAAAAATCAAAACAGAGAATTAATATTATTGCTATTATATTTAATATTATCAATTATATTTAATGTTATTATTATTTACACCTTGAGTTAGAAAATCGACAGCAAGCTGAAAAGAATGGTAAGATGCTTCCTGATTAAGAATTTTAAAATCTCTTTGCTCTAGTTTGTTTCAATTTCTCAAAAAGGCTTTTAAGTTTCCCTTTCTGTTTTCCCCCTGATGGCTAAAATTCCTAAGTCAAATTTACTTTTTTCTTTGAAAAATTTTATTGAATTTACTGGTGTGACATCAGTTAATAAAATTATATAGGTTCCATTTGTACAATTATATCATCTGTATATTGTATGTTCACCATCTCAAGTGAAGTCTCTTTCTGTCACTCTTTACTCCCCCCTTTACCCTTTTCTACCACCCCCACCTCCCAAAAGTCTTATCAAAAATATTTTTGTTGAGACACTTTTAGTGACTTAGCTGTGACAGAATGAATAGCACCATGCTGGCTGACGAGGGGACATACATCTCAGGTTCAATATTTTTAAGCTTTCAAGAATTGGAAATAGAAATCCCTTCCTATACCATCATTTTGTGATTCTATTATGTTCAGGATAAAGGAAACTGCAGCGTATCTTTAGATGCCGCACGTGATGGACATGATACGAGAATGGCTCAGAATCTGGAAAGAAGGAAGAAGAAAATGGAGAGCTATTTAAGAAGACAATTTCCTTGGCCCTGGCTGTGGCTTTCCCTGTGCAGCTTGACAGTCGGCCATCCCTCTCACCCCCAGCTTACGGCCTTCTGCAAGCTGGTCTGCAGTTCCCACTGTCACACAGATGGCGATGGCTTCTGGATGTGGCGACATCACCAAGTCTGGCTCTCTCTGGACAAGGTGACTAAGAACTGCTTCTGGGGGAGCAAATCAGGACCCGCTTCCTTCTGGGTTCTCCTGCATCGGGTCTGAAGCTCTGTTGAGGGCAGCTCCTGTCAGATGGGCTGGTCTTCCAGGTGGGACTCCTGTCCCCAGGGTTCCCTCCTTCTTGTCACACAAAGCCACTTTGTTCCAGAGACAATGAGACTTAGGCCTAGGAAACAAATTCATTTTAGTTGAAACTTTCATCAAGAGCAGTGTTTCTCAATTTCAGCACTGTTGACATTTTGGGCTAGATAATTCTTTATCACGGGGGCTGTCCTGTGCATTGTAGGACATCCAGCAGCATTTCTGGTCCCTACCCACCAGGTGCTAGTGGCAATCCTCCCAGGTGTGACAACCAAAAACATCTCTAGACATTTCCAAAAATCGTCTGGGGAGCAAAATCACCCTAGTTGGGACCATTCGTGTATATGATAAAGTTAACCTGATTCTATGGTAATTCATTAGAACTGTTCTATCCATTATTGTAGCCACTAGGCACATCCTACTACTGAGCACCTGAAATGTGGCTACTGCCACATGTTGAAATAACAACATTTTGTATATATTAAGATAAACACGGTACAGTAAGTCCTCGCTCAACATCATTGGCAGGTTCTTGGAAATTGTGGCTTTAAGTGAAATGGTGTATAACAAACAATTTTACTACAGCTAATGGATATAAATAACAGTTCAGTTCCTATGGCATATTTCTGGTCATAAAAACATCACTAAACTTCTAAATAAAGACCCCAAACACTTCCAATACTAAATATTGAAATAAATGTGAGCTATACATGTTTAAGAAAGATTAATGGAAACAAGATAATGATTTTCTCATTCGCTTATTCAAGTTTAGGGTGTCCAAAGCCTCCCCAGCAGCTCAGGGTGCAAGGCACAGCCCCATCCTGTACAGGACACCCTTCCATTGCAGGGCACATTCACACCCACCCACACTCACTCAGATTGGAGCAATGCAGACATGTCATTTAACTTAACCGTACACATCTTTGGGATGTGGGAGGACACTGCAGTCCCTAGAGAAAACCCACGCATAATGAGGAGACGTTCAAACTCCACAAAGACAGTGGCCCAGCCGGGAACTGAATCTTTTTCACCCTCATCAATGTTATTAGAAAACACTGTTGAATGAAATGTTGTTCAGGGATCTGCTGCTATATATGCATAAAATTAATTTCACATGTTTCTTTTTACTTTTAATGTAGCCACTAGAACATTTAAAATTATATATGAGGCTTACCTTACCCTTCTATTGGACAACACTGCACAAGACTATCAGGCTGTGCCTTCTGAAGACAGACACAGCCTGGACAGTGAAGGAGGTGCCACTTGGAGACAGGCCAGAAATCCCAGAATATATACAGTTGTTGGAGAGTGAGACACGGTTCGCATTGACTTTACAGTTCTGGGGATCAGGCACAAGTCACTGCTAGTTCTGTGAAAGCTGCAACACTGGGTTTTAGGTAGGTAGGGTTTAGGAATAGGCTGAATTTGGGAGTAAACGGTACCTGTATTTGCATCCCAGCTTCCTCACCTCTGTGACCTTGACTCTGTACTTTTTATTTCTCCAAGCCCATTTTCCTATTTTTAATGATGTGCTTATACCTTTTAATAGGGTGGTTGTGAGAATTAAATGAAATACTAAATGAAAAAAAACAGTTGTCTTTCAAATATGATGAGAGCCAACATGTAACGCTGACTTATTAGCTAGTCCTCATTAGTGCTCATTAACTAGCACTTGGTTAAGTAAATGCTTTACAGTTATGACTTTTCTCACTCTAGACAATGCCACAAAGCAGTTTTTACTAACATTTCCCCCCCCCTTTTTTTAAACAAATGACAAACCTGACACATACCCAAGTGACAAAGGTGAAACTCACCTGATCTTTCTGGTTCCTTTTTTTTTAAATTAATTTTTATTGTTATTCAATTACAGTTGTATGCCTTTCTCCCCATCCCTCCACCCCACCCCAGCTGAACCCACCTCCCTCCCCCACCTCCACCCTCCCCCTTGATTTTGTCCATGTGTCCTTTATAGTTGTTCCTGTAATCCCTTCTCCTCACTCTCCCCTCCCCACTCCCCCCCCCCCCCCCGGCTATTGTTAGATTGTTCTTAACCTCAATGTTTCTGGTTATATTTTGTTTGCTTTTTTCTTCTGTTGATTATGTTCCAGTTAGAGGTGAGATCATATGGTATTTGTTCCTCACCGTCTGGCTTATTTCACTTAGCATAATGCTCTCCAGTTCCATCCATGCTGTTATCTTTCTGGTTCCTAAACTTGGAATCTCACTGCAGACCGAAGGCCAGGCCGGGGCAAGCTTTGGGTCAGGTTCACGGTAGGTCAAAATGCATTCCCTCCGGCCACCCCCACGGGATTTCTCCCCAGGGCCCGCAGCACTCAGCTGCCACACCCCACCCGCCTGGAGCACCTCTAGACCAGGGCTGAGCCACACCTGGGACCACAGAGACTGCGGGGCTGGGGGGTCGGGGACCGCCCCCACCCGCCTTTCCCAGGTCTGCGCCCAGGCCCCGGCCGGCAGAGGCGGTAGCAGCCCCGCTTTCGGGGTTAGATCCCGGAACTTCCTGTTTTCTCTTCCAAGGCACAAGCCCTCACCCCAGTGCTGGGCCCCCCGCCGAGCGAAGGCGCGCCCCCACCAAAGAGCTCACCTGCTGTCGGAGCCCTGGGCGCTAGCGAGGCAGAGGGAGCGGCACAAGCAAGCTGGAGCTGGCTGCACATGCGCAGAGAGAAGCACTGGCTCTCCATTCCCAGAATGTACGCGATAACCCACTCTGTTCAAGACTTCATTCCCCGTGAAGACTGCGACCTCTCGTAAATTGTGTGTGTAGAATTGGGGAGTAATGTGATATTAACAGTCTACTTATAACTAGAGAGCAGATTCTACCACAGCCCAAGAGGTTATAAGTTAAACTTTTACTTACAAGCAAATATAATGTGCGGTCCTCGGTGGATCCTGGTTGGAGAAAACAAAACATTTGGGAACGAATGTGGAAGTTTGCATATGGACTGGTATTGAGGGAAGTTACCGTTACTTTGTTAATTCTGATAATGACATTAAGGTTATGTAGGTAAGTTCACTTTGTTTTCAAGATGCATAGTAAAGTACTTAGCATTGTATCATTTATTTGTAATGAAATAACTAGAAAGGCAAATACAGCAAAATGTTAAGTTCTACCTCTAGAATATTGGTATTCTCATTTTACTATTTTTTACTTTTCTTTGTGTTTGGAAATTTTATAATATAAAGTTTATGAAGGGAAATGCTTGGACTGTTCAAAGTATGCCTTTTAATTCAGAGCTGCTAAGTAAAGGGGTATTAGTCAAATGCCAAAAGTAAAACAATTTAGTAACAAATCTGATGTCCTTTATTCAAGGGAAAACAATCCATGGAATGAGGAAGTACAGTGCCTAACAAGCAGTGGATTACTCTTCTGAGGGATTTTGTGCAAGAGCAAATCTTACAGAACACTTGAAGAGGCAACATGGAAACAGGGCATGATTGCCTCGGAGATCAGAGATTTCCTCATAAGGCAGGTTCTATCTTCTAAGGTAAAGTAACCAGCAAATCTGAGAGAGGATTGTGATTGATGTGTGTTAGGTTCCTTAACAGTGAGATTTAGGCTGACTTAGGTTTTCATTTGTAACATAACCCATTGTGTGAGTCCTGCTACATTAGGAGTAATAATGATATATCAGTGTAGGTTCATTGTGCATAACAGGTGTACCGCTCTGGTACAGAATGTTTTTAGTCAGGAAGGCTATAGGAGTTGGGGGCACAGAAGATATATAGGAACACTCCGTACTTTCTACTCAATTTCTCTGTTGAACATAAAACTGCTCTAAAAAATAAAGCCCATTACAAGAAGGGTAAAAGGACACAAAGACATCCTGAAAGAGCTCACAATGACCAAAGCTGGAACATATTTAGCAAAATAATAAATTCAATAATGGATTACAGCCCAAAGAATGAGCTAAATCTCCATGTGTCCATATAAGATAAAAACAAATGAAGAGACAGATCTTCCTAACAGAACCCCAATAATTTTAGAAGATGTCAGTGTACTTCAGCCAAATACCACCAGCAACACACTTGTAGTTCAACAATTTGAGTTTTAATAGTAGTTGCAGTGAGGTTGAACACACATACATATGGCAGCTATGAAGTGTTGAGAGTGTTAGAAAGGAATTAGAGGATTGGAGTTTTGGTTAGTTTGTTTTGCAGAGGTTCCAAGGCAGCTGAATTTGGTCAGGATTGGGTGTTGCAAAGGAAATGAATGAATAAATAATAAAAAGCAGCAGTCACTCATATCAGCTGAGAGGTCACTGGTCTGATTCCCAGTCAGGGCACATGCGTGGGTTGCATGCCAGGTCCCTGGTTGGGAGTGTGGGAAAGTCACCCCCATAGGTGTTTCTCTCCTCTCTCTCTCTCTAAAAATAAAATCATTTTTAAAAAATTAAGAAATTTAAATTTAAAAACATATCTTTTCATTACTTATAGCTTGAATCCCTATGGAAATTATTTATTGAAAAATGAATGTCATGAATATGGCTTTTGTTCCAGCACATACCTTGTTCTAAGAAGGTTATAAACATTCTCTTTCCACTGCTTTAAATACCAAGTCTAATACATACTACTTTCTCTCTCTTGTCTCCTTAGTATTTTCTCTTAGTATTGTGTGCATCTGTTCCTTAGTATTTTCTCCTTAGACTTAAATTTTATTGGACCAGAATCAGTTTTTAAAAAATTTTAAAGTAATAGCATCCGTGTTAATATAGACACATTGTTGTGCATTTTCAGTTCTTTTCTAATCATGACTAAAAGTTTTTATTGTAATGAAAGTTGGAATCATTCCTTTAGGTTAAGCAAAGAAAAAATATAAATGTCAAAAAGAAAAACACCAGAAAAAACTTCTTAGAATTCTGATTGAAACTCCAATTTTATTCTCTTCTTTTAGGAAACTAAAAGTATTTATTAAGGTCCTTAAAGTGTCAACAAAATAAAGTTTATACCTTGATTCACATAAACTGCACTAATTTACTGGTAATGTTAGTCCTTTTTTTCTTGCTAATCAAAACTTATTCTTTTTATCATTGCCGTATAAAACAATTTGTTACAAATTATAAACCAAGAAAAGTGCATGTGTGTTTATATACAAGTGTGTGCATGAATATATATCTAAAAAGAGAGTCATAAAATGTGTTCAGAGTTTCCTAATTTGGTCCCTAATTTCAGAGGTGTGCACACAAATTTTAACAAGTTCATCCCTAGTAGATGCATAAGTTGTGTGATTATTGTTTTCTTATTGATTTGCGTGTACTTTCAGATATTATTTATGCAAGATCGAACACCCCTTATAAAGGGGCTGAACCAGCAATGAATGAGAGTTCCTATTGCTCCATATCCTTGTCACCATTTGGTGGTGTCAGTGTTTTGGATTTTGACCTAATAGGTCTGTTGTGGTATCTCATTGTTGTTTTAATTTGCAGTTCCCTAATAAAATATAATGGTGATCATCTTTTCATATGCTTATATGCCATCTGTATATCTTCTTCGGTGAAGTATCTATTCTGATCTCTTGCCCATTGTTTAATCAGGTTATTTGTTTTCTTTTTGTTGAGTTTTAAGAGTTCTTTGTATATTTTGGTAACCTTCCTTTATCAGATATATCTCTGTCAGTATTTTCTCCTAGTCTCTACTTGTCTTCACATCCTCTTCACAGTGCCTTTTATAGAGCAGAAACTTTTAATTTTAATGAAATACAGCTTATGAAGTATTTCATGGGTCATGAAATACCTTTACTCCTTGTCAAAGATCAGTTGACTATATTTGTGTGCATCTGTTCCTGGACTCATTATTCTATTCTGTCAAATAAACTCAAAGAGTCTAGTTTGGCTAGAAATAAATGATAACGACTTATTCAAGAGACTTAGAGTTCTGCAAATTGAGAACACAGCTACACAAGAACCCAGAAGTGACCACTTCCAGCCAAGATGGTAGGTACCTAAACTTTGCCTCCTCTCACAACCAAAAGAAGGACAACAAATTTAAAAACAAAAAATAACCAGAACTGCAAGAAAATTGAACTGTATGGAAGTCTGAAAACCAAGGAGTTATAGAAGAAACATTCACCCAGACCAGTAAGGGGGGCAGAGATGGGCAGCCAGGGCAGAGAGGACATGTGGCAAGGCGGCAGCTGGAGTACGAGATCAGACCAAGCAGCAGCTGGCAGACTGAGTGGTCTCACATTCGAGTGCGGATAAACCAAGAGGAACAACTGGGGAGTGAGTCAGACCCAGCAACCCAGGGTTCCATCGTGGGGAAATAAAGCCTCTAAACCTCTGACTGAAAAAACCTGTGGGAGTGGCAGCAGTGGGGGAAACTCCCAGCCACATACTGGGGTATGTTGGAGAGACTCACAGGGTCTTAGAACGTACACAAACCCACCCAGCTGGGAATCAGCACCAGAAGGTCCCAATTTCCTTATGGGTTTTGGGGAAAGTAATTAAAAGCCAGTCAAGAGCCAAGCAAGCTCTGTATTGTGGCACCGTATGTGGGGGAGGGGTCCAAGAGTGTTATTCCCTCATGGACCCCTCCCCCACATACGGTGCCACCATGCACCTACGTGTGTTGCCCTGCCCTCGCAAATAAATTTCCCCTTACAACATAATAGGAGTGCCCAGATGGAGAAATATGGCCCAAATGAAAGAACAGCTCAAAGCTCCAGAAAAAATACAACTAAGCAATGAAGAGATAGCCTGCCTATCAGATGCACAGTTCAAAACACTAGTGATCAGGATGCTCAAAGAAATGGTTGAGTATGGTCACAAAATAGAGGAAGAAATGAAGGCTATGCAAAGTGGAATGAAGAGAAATGTACAGGGAACCAACAGTGAAGGGAAGGAAACCAGGGCTCAAATCAACAATTTGGAAAAGAAGGAAGAAATAAACATTCAACAAGAACAGAATGAAGAAACAAGAATTCCAAAAATGAGGACAGGTTTAGGAACCTCTGGGACAGCTTTAAACCCTCCAACATCTGAATAATAGGGGTGCCAGAAGGAGGAGAGGAAGACCAAGAAATTGAAAAGTTATTTGAAAACATAATGAAGGAGAACTTCCCTAATCTGGCAAAGGAAATAGACTTCCAGGAAGTCCAAGAAGCCCAAAGAGTCCCAAAGAAGTTGGACCCAAGGAAGCACACACCAAGTCACATCATAATTACATTAGCCAAGATGAAAATTAAGGAGAGAATCTTAAAAGCAGCAAGAGAATAGGAGACAGTTACCTACCAAAGAGTCCCAATAAGACTGTCAGCTGATTTCTCAAAAGAAACCTTGCAGGCAAGAAGGGGCTGGAAAGAAGTATTCCAAGTCACGAAAGGCAAGGACCTACATCCAAGATTATTCTATCTAGCAAAGCTATCCTTTAGAATGGAAAGGCAGATAAAGTGCTTCCCAGATAAGGTCAAGTTAAAGGAGTTCATCAGCACCACGCCCTTATTATATGAAATGTGAAAGGGACTTATCTAAGAAAAATAAGATGACCAAAAATATGAATAGTAGAAATACAAAAAACTCACAACTATCAACAACTGAACCTAAAAAACAAAACAAAACAAAAACAAACTAAGCAAACAACTAGAACAGGAACAGAACCACAGAAATGGAGATCCCATGGAGGGTTATCAGTGGGGAGGGGGAGAATGGGGGAAAAGGTACAGGGAATAAGAAGCATAAATGGTAGGTACAAAATAGAGAGGGGGAGGTTAAGAATAGTATAGGAAATAGAGAAGCCAAAGAAGTTATATGTATGACCCATGGACATGAACTACAGTGGGAGAATGCAGGTGGGAGGGTGTGTGCAGGGCAGACAGGGAAAAAAGGGAGAAAAAAATGGGACAACTGTAATAGCATAATCAATAAAGTATATTTTTTAAAAAACTAGAAGTTTTCCAAAGAAGAGCCAAAAGTTGTTATAGTAAAAAGCGAATTCTTTTCCAAATTTTTTATGTTATTTATTCTATTACAGTTGTCCCAATTTTTTCCCTTTTGCCCCCTTCCATCCAGCCCACCCCTCTCCTGCAAATTCTTGATAATTATCAGTCACGCATTCTTAACACTATGATTGGTCCAGGATAGTTATCAGTCAGATGTCAGGCAGTGTGGATGATGGATGCAAGGTAGCCCAGAAGATGGGCATCAGGAAGTCTAGTCACATTGTGTGGTCTGAATAATGGATGTCAAGTGGACTTATACTGAAGTCATTCTGTAGGTAATTAGGTGGTCTGGCTACGTGAGTCCTTCATGAGTAGTCAGGGGATTATATGGAGGTCCAGAGGTATATCCAGGCATGGAAATTTCAAAAACGTTTAAATTCCCAGGTTAGTTAGAATAAGAACGGAGTATTCCCTCATCCGTCATAATAGCAATAATTTTAGCAGCTTGGTTAAAAAAGTGACTGAATTTTATATATTCTCTATCCTCATTCTTTGCTGAGTATGATTGACCTGTTAGTCTATTCTTTCACCAATTCCACATTGTCTTATTACGATAGCTTTATAGAAAGTCTGGAAATTGGGTAATGTCAGTCTTCTGACTTTGTTCTTTTTTCAATATTGTATTCACTTGACACAGATCCTGGCCCGCAGGATCTGCTGTTGTGGCAGCAATATGCAAATACACACGGACTACAGAAATCCTGTGGAAGAAAAGGGATGGCATGGCCACTCTCTAAGTGAGAGAGGGCGAGAGGGCCAGAGAGAGCCCGAGACAGACAGACAGACAGAGAGAGAGAGAGGAGAGAGGAGAGTGAGGGGAGAGAGGGGAGAGAGGGGAGAGAGGGGAGAGAGGGGAGAGAGGGGAGAGAGGGGAGAGAGACAGGGAGCGAGAGAGAGAGAGAGAGAGAGAGAGAGGAGAGAGCACTGACCCCCACCTGGACAGGCTTTTATTGCTTTTCTGGGCACATTACATCAAGGTCAATCCTTATTTACTATGCACAGGTTCATCACAGGTGATTACCTTTTAAGGACAACAAAGGACAGAATACTGCTAATTACTTAAAAGAGAAGGATGTTACAGCTCAAGGGGGAAACTGCTCACACTCCATACTTAAGTGGTTTAGCACAGACTTTAGGAAGTTAAAGATACTCAGTAAACATTTGCTGCCTCAATTCAGGGTGAGGGAGTTTTAGCAAGATCAAGTCTCATAGCAGCCTAGGTACAATGCAGGCCTGATTCCCCACGGGAGAACCTATCCGTGGACGTAGGTCCTGACTGCCAACCTCACTCCCCACTGGTTTTCCGAGTGGGGGCTGAGCCACATTTCCCAAGCGTGGAACAATTCCCCACATTCACTAGTATTGTTCTTTTGCCTCTCTGTATAGGCTTCGAATCAGTTTGTTTATACCCATAAAACAAATTGGGGGTTTGATTGGAGTCACATTGAATTTATGGATCAAATTGGGAAGAACTGACATCTTGACAATATTGAGCCTTCCTGTCCATAACCATGGAATACCTCTTCATTTGTCTAGTCATTCTTTCACTTTTTAATCAGAGTTTTGTAGTCTTCCTCATATAGATTTTGTATATATTTTGTTAGATTTATATTTTAAGATTTTCTTTTCTTGGGGTGCTTATGTAAATGGTATTGCCTTTATTTTCAAATTCCACATGTTCATTGCCAGTATATAGAACAATTGGCATTTGTATATTAACCTTATATATCCTGTAATATTGCTATAATTGATTCCAGGAGTAATTTTTGTAGATTGTTTTCGATGTTTTGTATAGACAATCATGACATTTGTGAACAAAGGTGGCTTTATTTCTTTCTTTCCATTATGTATATATTTTATTTCCTTTATGAGCCTTATGTATGAGTAGGACTTCCAGTACAATGTTGAAAATGAATGGTGAGAAGGGACATCCTTGCTTGTTCCTTATCTTAGTGAGAGAGCTTCTGGTTTCTGGCCATTAAGTACAATAATAGTGGTAAGATTTTTGTGGATGTTCTATAACAAGTTGAAGAAGTTCCCCTCTCTTCGTAGTTGGCTGAGAGTTTTTATCATTAATAAGTTTGGATTTTGTTAAATCACTTTTGGATCAATTAATATGATCATATGATTTTACTTCTTTAACCTGTTGATGTGATGGATAATATTACATTACCTTTGTTTTTAAATCTGGGACTAGCCTTGCATAAGTGAGGTAAACCCCACTTGGTTGTGGTGTACAATTCTTTTTATACATTATGTGATTCAATTTGCTAATATTTTGTTAAGAATTTTGCATCTACGCTAACGATAGACACTGGTCTGCAGTTTTCTTATTTGCTAGTGTCTTCATTCAGTTTTGGTATTAACGCAATGCTGTCCTCACAGAACAGGTTAACATGTGTTCCTTTCTGTAAGAGACTGGAGAGAATTCATATCTCTTCCTTAAGTGTTTGCTGGGATTCGCAAGTGAATTCATCAGGGCCTGGCGCTTTGTTTTGAAAGGTTAGTAATTATTGATTTAATCTCTTGAATAGATATAGGCCTATTCAGATTGTCTATTTCTTATATGTGAGTTTTGGTAGATTGTATCTTTCAAAGAATTAGTCCATTTCATCTAGGTTATCACATTTGTGGGCATAGAGTAATTCATAGTATTCCTTTGTTCTCTTTGTAATGTCCATAGCATCTGTAATGATGTCCCAACTTTCACTTTTGATATTATTTATTTGTGTCTTCTTTCATTTTTTTATTACATTGGCTAGAAGTTAATCAATTTTATTTATATTTTTTACAGGTAATGGCATTTTTGAAAATATTTTTGATTTTTCAACTATAGCTGACATGTGATATTATATTAGTTTCAGGTGCACAACATGATTAAACATTTATATAACTTCTGAAGAGATTACCCTGATAAATCTTGTACCCCTTTGACATAAAGAAAAATACCACATGATCTTACCTATATGTGGAATCTAATGAATACAGTAAACCAACGAACTAAACAGTAACGCTTAGATACATAAAACAGCCTGACAGCAGCCAGAAAGGGGGGTGGGGTAGGACGGGATGAAAGATGGTGAAGGGATTAACCAAAGAACATTTATGTACAACCCATGGACACAGACAATATGGGGATTGGTTTGGGGTGGGGAGAGGAGGGGGATAGGTGGAAGAGGACAAAGGGAGAAAAAGCGGAAACAACTGTAACAGCATACATAATAAAAATAAAACTAAAAAAAATGATCATGGGAATTTAAAATATAGAATAGGAAATATAGTCAATAATTTTATTTATATTTTTAAAGTTCAGCTTTTAGTTTGTTTTTCTTAACTTTACTGATTTATGCCCTAGTAATTTCCTTTCTTCTGCTTACTTTGTATTTATTTAATTATTTATTATTTTTTTATTTTATTTTTCCCATTTTCATTTATCCTCCTCATTTCTGCTTCCACCTCCACTCTCCCCACCCCCCACACAATTACCATACTATTAACGGTGCCCATGAGCCCTTTCTCTTTTTGCTCCATCAATGTTGTTACATGCATTAGGACTTGCTTCCTTTTTATTGCTGAGTTGTAGTCCATTAAGTAACATAACAGTTTATACATTTATCAGTTGATGGACATTTTATTTTTTAAAAGATTTTATTAATCTTTAGAGAGAGGAAAAGGGAGTAAGAGAAGGAAAAAAACATCAATGTGAGAAACATCAATTGGTTGCTTCTTGCACATGCCTTGACCGGGGGACTGAACCCACAACCCAGGCATGTGCCCTGACCAGGAATCAATCCAGTGACATTTCTCTTTGCAGAACGATGCCCAACAACTGAGCTACACCAGTCAGGGCAACTGATGGACATTTTAGTTCTTTCTACTTGGGACTACCATAAATAAAATTTTATGAATATTGTGGTACAGTTCTTTAAAAATTATTTTTATTAAATTTTTTGGTACAATTCTTTGTTCCTCTGGGGTAAATACCTAGAAGTAAAATTGTTTGTTGCATTATAGATACAGAACTGTCAAATGGATTTATAATGCTATTATTTTATAGTTTTAATTTTTACTTTCTTGATGACTAAAACTTTGGAATCTTACCAACGTATTGGCTAACTATATATCTTCATTTGTAAAATGTCTGCTTTAACCTTTTTCTTATTTTTCCCACTTTAACTGGGTTTTCTGTATTATTATAGCTTTATGGATGGTCTTTACACATGTGCATACAAGTCCTTTGTCAGATACGTCTACTAAAGATATTTTCTCCCAATCTGTGATTTCTTTTTTCATTTTGATAAAATCGTGAAAAGCACTTTAAATTTTAATAAATTCCAACTTAATTTTTTGTTTTTATGTTTTATGTTTTGTATTAAATCTTAAAAGTCTTGGTGTTCCTCAAAGTACAATTCTTTTCTTCTAGGCTTTCTAACAAATTTATACTGTTCAGTATTTTGTTTAGGCCTACAACCTATTTGAATATATATTTAATTATCGTATAAGCAGAGAGGAATTTTAAATACAAGAATATCCGGTTATTTTAACACCCTTTTGAAAACAATACTCCTTTTCCCATCAAATCACCTAAGAACACTTGTTAAAAATCAACTGACAACTTTCAGTTACCGCTCAGATAAGTAGAGAGCAGGAAAGACCATTGCACCTCTCCATAAGACAACAGCTGGGCAGACTTGAAACTGAACAACCTTTCTGGAATGCATCAGGTATCTGAGAATGCAGAGCACGAAAAGAACTCCCAAGTTTGGGAAGCTAGGTGGTTGAGGGAGAAATAAGGACCCAAGCTATTGCTTAAGTGAGACAGAGAATGCCAAATGCCATGTAAAATGACTCTAGTGGGAAAACTAGACAACATGTATCAAATTCATTATTTCATCAGAGATGGAAAGTATAATACATTTTTAAAGCTAGAAATTTTTAGAAAGTACCATAAATAATGCTTTCAAATGGCTCCTTTGAATACCTGATAGCTCTGACGAATCAGTGATATTTAAGATTTTATATATGGTTGTGCATGTGTGTGTGTGGGGGGTGTGCACACCAGGAAGCTATGGCCATAGCATACACATTTAACCATAGCCACACATATGGCTAAATGTATATATTTTAATTATTTGGCTTCACTGAAAAAGAGACAGTTTAGCAACAATGTCCTTTCCTGTATCCACATGTCAGAGGGCATCATGAGAAAGGGAATGTGATATGATTCTGAATTTTCAGACACTTCCTATAAAAGATTTATTTGTTATTAATACACATGTGGCAAATTGAAGCTATCAGAATAGTTACTAAACGAAGGGGTACATAATTCTGTTACAACATTGAATTCCAATACACACATAAAACAAGTATCTCTTAAGCAGCATGCACGTATATAAACTCACATAGATAAGCAATACAGAACTCAGAAAATATTCACATACTTCAATGCTGTTCAGTTTATGGAGTTTATTCCTTGTTCTTTTAAAGCTTCTTATTCTAGTGAATGTCTATGAATCAATAGATACATATCATTAAATCTTTTAACATTATATATGAAAAATAGTTTTGATATAAGAATTTCTAGGTAAAGGCTAATAGATTTTCCTCTTGCAACACACTCAGAGATATTAAAGTTTGATAACTTGTTGAAAACTTTCACACATTTATGACTCAATGATCAGATTTCTGTTCAACCTTTCTACTCCTTTAGGAGATCGAAATAATGTTTTTAAACTATGCTTATATCTTTGGGTTATTGATTTGAATACTAGTATAATCATGAAAATAAGGAATATAATCACAGTTTATATATAATTTTTTACTAAATCTTTATTGTATTTTTTCTATAACCACTAGTCCCCTTTACCCCCAGCAATCCCACACTGTCATCCATGAGTCCTTTTTTCTTTTTGTTCCATCCCTCTACCCCCTAACCTCCCCCCATCCCAGCTGTCACCCTGCTCTCCATCTATGAGTCATTTTTTGGTAAGGAATTACCTATATATGTTTAAATGTTGGATTTCTTCTCTTAATATTTTCTGAACTTACAAGGAAGCGTTATGGATAAATTCAATGGTCACTCAATATATTGTCAGGGGTTTCTCCTATGTGATGTTTCTTTATTGGGTTCAATGTCCACAGAAATACTCATACTCATAAGCCTTTGTTAACTCAGAGATGGCAAATATATGTCAATATTAAGTATAACCACACTTACAAAAGCTCAACAGAAAACGAGTTTGTTTGTCACTGCAAAAAGTCTTAACTGTGTCAACAAAGAAAGCTCCATCCCACAGTCACTCTGGGACTGTGCTTCCTGTGATCGGGGCTCTTCCGTCTTCAGCCACACGGTTTCACTGAGGGCAACCGCCACTGCTTCCTGGTACGGGACAGGAGAAAACCCGAAGAATTCCAGGGACGTGTCTAATGAGACTTGTCGATGACTCCCACGTTCCACTAGCCAGAGACTAATAATGTGACCCTGTTTGGATGACAGAGTAGTTGAGAAATTTAGACTCAGTGTAGTATGAAGGAGAAGAGGAAATAGTTACTGGTGAAGAATCAATACTTCTTATATAACAGAGGTGGTTACCCCTAAGTCACACTGAGGGATGACTTACAGTAGAAGAATTCTCCACATCCACCACCACATTTCTTGTCTGCATTGTTATGCGATGCGGTCTCTCCCTCCGTTTTCAGCTGTACTGAGAAAGCTGGGTTTTGGCTAACAGTTAGTTACCAAACACTGGTAACAATCCCAGTTCTCTCACTGTGATTTCTCTAATAAATGAGTTTCAATTGCTGGCACAGAGTTTTCACATTTTTATTACATTCCCAGAGTTTCTCCGCAGTGTGCATTTTCTGAGGATTGAGTGCAGAGTATATCTCATACTCTCATCTTTATTGAGTTTCTTTGCTGGGTGAGTTCTGTGGTCTACACTGAGGCCCGCACTCCGGATGAAAGACTACCTACATAAAATATATTCTTTCTGTCCTGTGTAAGTTCTCTGATGTTTAGTGAAGGTTGGCAAATTGCAGAGGAACTTTCAAGTGTTCATTATATTCATAGGGGTTCTCTCTAATTTGTTCTCTTTTGTATTGTGATTTTTCTCCTTAACAGTTTTTCCCTATTTTTTATATTCATATGTTTAATTCCATGTGGGCTTTCTGATGTTCCCGAAGGCTTGATTTCTGGCTGAAAGTTTTCCCACATTTATCACATTTATAGGGTTTCTCCCCTGTGTGAGTTTTCTGATGTACTCTGAGGTTTGATTTCTGGCTGAAAGCTTCTCCACAGTGGTTGCAGTTATAGGGTTTCTCTCCTGTGTGAATTCTCTGATGTTTTCTTAGGACTGACTTCTCACTGAAAGCTTTTCCACAGTCATTACATTCATAGGGTTTCTCTCCTGTGTGGGTTCTCTGATGTCCTCTTAGATTAGATTTCTGCCTGAAAGTTTTTCCACACTCATCACATTTATAGGGTTTCTCCCCAGTGTGAGTCCTGTGATGTACTCTAAGGTTTGATTTCTGGCTGAAAGCTTCCCCACAATAATTACATTTGTAGGGTTTCTCTCCTGTGTGGATTCTATGATGCCCTCTGAGTTGTGACTTCTGACCAAAAGCTTTCCCACACTGATTACATTTATACGGCTTCTCCCCTGTGTGAGTTCTATGATGTTTTCTTAGACCTGACTTCAGTTTGAAAGCCTTCCCACATTCATCACATTTATATGGTCTTTCCCCTGTGTGAGTTCTCCAATGATTCCTTAGGCCTGACATATGGCTGAAAGATTTCCCACATTCATTACATTCAAAGGGTTTCTCCCCTGTATGAGTTCTCTTGTGTACTGTAAGGATTGACTTATAATTAAAGTTTTCCCACATTCATCACATTCAAAGGGTTTCTCCCCTGTGTGAGTTCTCTGATGTATTCTTAGGCCAGACTTTGCACTGAAAGATTTCTCGCACCCGTCACATTTATAGGGTTTCTCCCCTGTGTGAGTTCTCTGATGTTTTCTCAGGCGTGGTTTTTCACTGAAAGCTTTTCCACATTCATGACATTCATAGCATTTCCCCTCCGTGTGACCTTTCTGAGGCTGGGTTACGTGGGAATTCGTAAGGCAGGATTTTCCACATTCATTACACTCATTGGGTTTCACTGTTATGTGAGTTCCCTGACGTATACTGAAAGTTGATTGGTAACCCAGTATCTCTGTAGATGTGTCACAGTCAGAGGGTGGGTTAGTTGTGTGAGCTCTCTGATGCACCAAGAGGGCTGAATTATGGCTGAATTTCTTTCCATATTCAAAGGGTGTCACCTGTTTATGAATATCCCGGTGTTCTCTAATGTGGGATTTTTGGCTGAAAGATTTCTCTTCTGTGTCAGTTCTTTGAGTGATTCTATTGAAATTATTTTTGTTTTCAGTACATTCATATCCATTAAACTCACAGTGGCTCTTCTCCTCTGGATAATAGCTCTGAGAGACTATAAGGGCTGATTTATCGCATTGGTTTCCCCCAAATGTATTAAGTTGATAAAATTTCAATTTTGGGTGGTTTCTATTAGATGTAACAAGGGCAGTCTTTTCAAGGGAAGATTTTCCAAATTCATTACATTCAAAAGCTTGCCACAAAGTCTGAGTTGTCTGATGCTGAATAACTTCCTCTTTATAATCAAAGGCTTTTACATTTTTACTGTAAACAAAATATTTCTCTCCAGTATTAGTTCTGCCATCCTTAATACTGAGGAACCCTTTCTCACCTACATTAATCTCATGAGCCTTCCTTCTTGAATATTGACAATGAGGGGTCAATGAGCTAGGGTGTAAGTAAGGAGGCCCTGTAATGTCAAATTTACAGGGTATCATTCTTACAGGAAAAATGTTTATGTCCACATTACATGGTTTTCCTAAAATTTCTTGCTCTGTAGTCAATGATTTGTTGGTAAATAAAACTTCCCACAACAGTTTGCCTTGGCCTTCTGGGCTCTTCTCTGAGAGTTCATCAAGTTGGGATTTTTCTAAAAATGAGAAAATTAAAATTACTTTATGATATTCAACATACTCCTTATGGAATGAGACTTATATGCCCTACTATGTAGTTGACTCTTTGGTTTCCTAGTTTTTTTTAACTTTCTTCTTTTTAAAATAAGTATATGACACTAAAATTTTTCTCTAAGCACTGCTTTATCTATAGCCCAAAGTTTCTAACACATATGTTTCAATTAAAAAAAAAATTCTGGACTTCTGGCCACGATGGAAACATAGGTAGATACACACTTTGCTTCCTTGTACAACCACAAAAGGACAACAACATATTTAAAAACAAAAAATAATCAGAACTGCCAGAAAATCAAACTGTATGGAAGTCAAACAACCAAAGAGTTAAAGAAACATTCATTCAGACTGGTAGGAGGGGCGGAGATGGGCAGTTGGGGTAGCTAGGACTCTTGGCAAGGTGGAGGCTGGCAGATCAGGCAAGGTGGCAGCTGGTGAAGTGGGTGGTCCCATATTTACATGTGGATCATCCAGGAGGAACAACTGGGGAATGAGACAGTCCACGTAACCCAGGGTTCCAGTGCAGGGAAATAAAGCCTCAAAGCCTCTGACTGAAAAAACCTGTGGGGGTTGAGGCAGTGGCAGAAACTCCCAGCCTCACAGGAAAGTTTGTTGGAGAGACCCACAGGGTCCTAAAATGAACACAAACCCACCCACCCAGGAATCAGCACCAGAAGGGCCTAATTTGCTTGTGGGTAGTGGACAAAGTGACTGAAAGCTGGACAAGAGCAGATCAAGTGGCATTGTTCCCTCTCATACCATCCCACATACAGTGCCACAACGCACCTACATAGGTTGCCCCACCCTGGTGAATACCTAAGTCATTCTACCCCTTACAATGTAATAGGCATGCTCAGAAGAAGAAATATGGCCCAAATGAAAGAACAAATCAAAGCTCCCAAAATAGAACTAAGCAAGGAAGAGATAGCCAACCTATCAGATGCACAGTTCAAAACACTGGTGATCAGGATGCTCACAGAAATGGTTGAGTATTGTCACAAAATAGAGGAAAAAGTGAAGGCTATGCAAAGTGAAATAAAGAGAAATGTACAGGGAACCAACAGTGAAGGGAAGGAAACCAGGGCTCAAATCAACAATTTGGAAAAGAAGGAAGAAATAAACATTCAACCAGGACAGAATGAAGAAACAAGAATTTTAAAAAATGAGGAGAGGCTTAGGAACCTCCAGGACAACTTTAAACGTCCCAACATCCAAATAATAGGGGTGTCAGAAGGAGAAGAGGAAGAGCAAGAAATTGAAAACTTGTTTGAAAACATAATGAAGGAGAACTTCCCTAATCTGGTGAAGGAAATAGACTTCCAGGAAATCCAGGAAGCTCAGAGAGTCCCAAAGAAGTTGGACCCAAGGAGGAACTCCCCAAGACACATTATAATTAAGTTATTCAAGATTAAAGAAAGGAAAGAATCTTAAAAGCAGCAAGAGAAAAGGAGACAGTTACCTACAGAGGAGTGCCCGTAAGGCTATCAGTTGCTTTCTCAAAAGAAACCTTGCAGGCAAGAAGGGGCTGGAAAGAAGTATTCAAAGTCATGAAAGGCAAGGACCTATGTCCAAGATTACTCTACCCAGCAAAGCTATCATTTAGAATGGAAGGGCAGATAAAGATAAGGTCAAATTAAAGGAGTTCATCATCACCAAGCCCTTATTATATGAAATGTGAAATGGACTTAGCTAAGAAAAAGAAGATGATCAAAAATACAAACAGTTAAATCACAACAAACTCGCAACTATCAACAACTGAACCTAAAAATCAAAAACAATAACAAACTAAGCAAACTAGAACAGAATAGAATCACAGAAATGGAGATCACATGGATGGTTATCAGCAGGGAGAGGGAAGGGGGAGAATAGGGTAAAATGTACAGGGAATAAGAAGCCTAGCTGGGGGGAAAGGGAGGAAGGGATTTCAGGAACAGCTATAAAGGACACGTGGACATAACCAAGGGGGTGTGGAGCCAGGAGAGGGAGATGGGGATGGCTGGGGTCGTGGAGGAGTCCTGGCGGGAAACTGCAGACAACTGTACTTGAACAACAATTAAAAAAAAAAAAAGAACCATAGATAGTAGGTACAAAATAGACAGCAGGAGGTTTAGAATAGTATGGGAAATGGCGAAGCCAAAGAACTTATATGTATGATCCCTGGACATGAACTAAGGTGAGAGAATGATGGTGGAGTGGGGAACAGGGCAGAGGGGAATAAAGGGGAGAAAAAAATGGGACAACTATAATAACATAATCAATAAAATATATTTTAAAAATTCTGGATATTGTACAATATTGATTTACTCTGATAAAATAGACTTTTATAAAAAGATATACATGCATTATTGATTTTAAGATAAAAGAATTTTAATTTTTATTATGTTTGCAATTTAGTTTTATTGAAAAATAATATCTCTACTTTGTGCAATTTATCAAGATTTGTCTAAAATACTTTTAGATTTTTGTCAATGTTCCAAGATCATTTAAAATGAGGTTTAATCTTTGTTTTCAGAATAGAGTTTTGAAAGACACATAACAGATTAATTTTGTAAAATATGCTATTTATAGTTTCTAGACCACAGGTCAGTAAACTTTTCCATAAAAGGTCAGAGAATAAATGTTTTAGGTTTTGCTGGTCACGCTCAGCAGTATTCTAGAGTCCACTGGCTGTGGTATGAAATCAGAGAGGAAGAGCAAGGTCTACAGTATCGAATGTGTTCCTATTTCTCCTTGCAACTCTTGGAGTTTTCTGTTTTATGACTCTTGATAATTTATTTGGTATAGTAATATTGAAAACTTTTATATATCCTTTAAAAGTTGTCCTTTTTAGCAACTGTCCTTTTTGACCTGAAATGAACCTTATATATTCGTTGTATAAATAAATACTGAGTTATTTCTATGTTTATTGGCTTAGTTCAGGACTGCATTTCAAACTTTCTGAATTATATTTTAGGTGTATCTCTTTGATAATCTGATAGCATTTCTCTTAACAGGTGAATTTAATCCATTTACATCAGTGATATGACAGATATGTTTATTTTACTCTATGTTATAGAGTATGTTTGCAGAGCTTTAGTGCAGAAAAGACTCAACACAGCAGGCAGGAGACTGCTATCCTGAGAAAGGCCTGCTTGGAAGATTAACCCTCGTCTGGCATCTGAGAACTTAGATTTCTAGATGGTTCCCAAGTACCTTGTCCCTACTGAATTTTCGAGATAGACAGCATTTCACATGTGTTGTCACAATTCATGGCCGGGGGGGGGGGGGGGGCGGGCGGGGGTGTCTTTGAAGCTTGTACCTGGTTTCCTCTAGATTTTGTCCCATGCACCCTACTCTTTGCTAATTTGCTTTGTATCATTTCACTGTATAAATCTTAGCTATGAGTATGACGAAATGCTTAGTCTTCATAGAGACTCAATGAACCTGATGGTGGCCCAGGGGACCCTTGATACAGCTTTATAGGCAACTTTTCTAGTAACAGGTCTGTATTCTTTGCTCTGTCAAACATATGTAACTTCTAACAATTATGAAGTTTGTAATTTGCTCCAATAGTTATCTTTCTAATTACATCATGTAATTCCTTAATTACCTATTTATTTAAATGATATTGAACAATTATTATATAATGATAAAATCATTTGCTTTCTCTTCTGATCTCTTTACTTCCAATTTTAGGTGCTTTATTGACCTTTCTTAGTCTTTCTTTTTACTGTTACTACAGATCCATCATTTATTTTTCAGCTTCAAATGGTATACTTAGCTCCTATCTTTTAAAGATGAGAACATTAACATGGTTATAATCCATTCACTTTGTTGGCTACCTACCTAACATGTTAGACCTATTATTTCTAAAATTCCAAATGTAAAGCCCTCTAAAAGGAGAGTGCTGGAGAGCAATTCAAACTGCTCACTAACTGATCTCTCGGATCTAATTTTCTTGGATGCCTTCTGCCAGTATTCAATAACTTACCTGGGGAGCTTCTGCTTAACAATTCTTCCTCTAGTAACCATGGATCTTCTAGTTCCAACGTGAAGATCAGTTCTGGTTTTGTAAAGCAGTACCCTGTGAATGAAGAATAATGTAGCATTTGAGTTAGCTGCATATGTTCCACTGTTTCTGAATGTGAAGGAAGGGTACAGCTTCAGAAGTGGCACATTGAGTACATTCACTAGAAACTTTTTCTGTAGGGGGAAGTGACTCAAAATCCATTTTCTTACACTCATAATAGATCATTTTCCTTAAACTCTTTAATCAGAAGCCTATTCTAAAATGGTAAATTTCCCCCTGACTGGTGTAGCTCAGTGGGTTGGGCATCACCCTGCAAACCGAAAGCTTGCTTTTTTGATTCCCAGTGAGGGCACATGCCTAGGAACCAATAGTGATGGGAAGGAAACTGGGACTCAAATCAACACTTTGGACCAGAAGGAAGAAAGAAACATCCAATCAGAACAGAAAGAAGAAACAAGAATTCAAAAAAAATGAGGAGAGGCTTAGGAACCTCCAGGACATCTTGAAATGTTCCAACATCCAAATTATAGGGGTGCCCGAAGGAGAAGAGGAAGACCAACAAAATGAAAACTTATTTGAACAAATAATGAAGGAGAACTTCCCTAATCTGGCAAAGGACATAGACTTCCAGGAAGTCCAGGAAGCTCAGAGAATCCCAAAGAAGTTGGACCCAAGGAAGCACACACCAAGGCACATCATAATTACATTACCCAAGATTAAAGATAAGGAGAGAATCTTAGAAGCAGCAAGAGAAAAGGACATAGTTACCTACCAGGGAGTTCCCATAAGACTCTCAGCTGATTTCTCCAAAGAGACCTTACAGGCAAGACGGGGCTGGAAAGAAGTATTATAAGTCATGAAAGGCAAGGACCTACATCCAAGATTACTGTATCCAGCAAAGCTATCGTTTAGAATGGAAGGGAAGATCAAGTGCTTCTCAGATAAGGTCAAGTTAAAGAAGTTCAGCATCACCAAGCCCATATTATATGAAATGTTAAAGGGAGTTACCTAAGAAAAAGAAGATAAAAAATATGAACAGTAAAAATGACAGCAAACTCACAGTTATTAATGACCACACCTAAAACAAAAACAAGAGCAAACTAGGCAAACAACTAGAACAGGAACAGAACCATAGAGATGGAGATCACATGGAGGGTTATCAATAGGGGATTGGGAGGGGGAGAGAGGGGGGAAAGGTACAGAGAATAAATAGCATAAATGATAGGTGGAAAATAGACAGGGGGAGGGTAAGAATAGTGTAGGAAATGTAGAAGCCAAAGAACTTATAAGTATGACCCATGGACATGAACTATAGGGGGGGAATGTGGGAGGGAGGGGGTGGGCAGGATGGAGTGGAGTGAGGGGGGGGGAAATGGGACAACTGTAATAGCATAATCAATAAAATATATTTTTTGAAAAACAGATGGTTACAACTAGAAGATATTGTATGCAACAGTCAAGCTAACTTCAAACAAAAAAGACCTATAATAAAAACACAAAAGATAAAATGAAAAGAATCACTACAAAAATTATTAACAGAGGAAGACAGAAAGGTGTAAAGAGACAAAACAATTATAAAACAGACAGAAAAAAATTAACAGCACAGCATTAGCAAGTCTCCAGCTACCAATAATTACTTTAAATGTAAACAGATTAAACTTTCAAATCAAAAGGCATAGAATACCTGAATGGATAGAAAACAGGATCCAGAAATACACTATCTACAAGAGACTCATTTTAGAATTAGAGACTCATAGGCTGAAAGCAAAGGGATGGAAAAAGATATTGCATACAAATTGTAACCAAAAGAAAGCAGGGGTGACTATACTTGTATCAAACAAAACAGACCTCAAGCCTAGAGACAAGAAGGTCATTATATAATGATAAAAGGTTCTGTTCCACTGGAAAATATAACAATTGTAAATATATATACACCCAACACTTGAGCATACATATATCCAATACCGACAGATCTGAAGACAGAAATCAAAAAATTAGTATTTCAAAATGTCCATACTACCTAAAGTGATCCACAGATCAATACAATCCCTATAAAACCCTAATGGCAATCTACAGAAACAGAAAAAGTTACCTTAACGTTCATATGGAGCCACAAAAGACCTAGATAGCCAAAGCAATCTCGAGAAAGAACAATGCTAGAGGCATCAAACTTCCTAATTGCAAAATATGTTACAAAGCTATAGTAAAGATGGACACACAGACCAATGGAACAGTACAGAGAGCCCACAAATACAGCTTTATGTCTCTGGTCAACTGGTCTTCAACAAGGGTGCCAGGAACACACAATGGGGAAAGGATAGTTTCTTCAAAAATGGTGCTGGAAAAACTGGATAGCCACAAGCAGAAGAATGAAACTGGATTCTTATTCACATTATACACAAAAATCAACTCGAAGTGCATTAGAGACTTAAACATAAGACCTGAAATCATAAAAAAGACAAAAGATAAGTGTGGCAAAGACGTAGAGAAAATGGAACCCCCATACACCGTTGGTGGGGATGTTAAGTCAGTTTTGTCATTACAGAAAACAGTACGAAAGATCCAGCAATCCCACTTCTGTGTACATATACAAAGGACATAAAGTCAGAATCTCAAAGAGATATGTACACACCAATGTTCATTGCAGCATTATTCACAATAGCCAAGACGGAAACAATCTGTCCATTGACAGATGAATGATTAAAGATTGAGGAGATATGTAACAGAATATTATTCAGCCATAAAAAGGAAGAGACTTCTGATATTTGCCCCGATATGGACAAAACTGGAGGACATTAATAAGTGAAATAAGCCAGACACAGAAAGACAAATATTGCATCACCTCACTGGAATCTAAAACAGTTCGATTTATAAAAAGAGAGTAGAATGGTGGTTTCCAAGGACTAGGGAAATGGGAAATGGGGAGATGTTGGTAAGGGGTACACAGCTCAGTTATGCAAGGTGAATAAACTATGGAGTTCTAATGTACAGCAATGTGACTATAGTTAGCAATACTGTATTACATACAGGCATACCTCAGAGATAGTGTGGGCTCAGTTCCAGAACACCATAATAAAGTGAGTACCACAATAAAGTGAGTTGTAATCTTTTGCTGGTGGAGGATCTTCCCTTCAATTTGTAACACATGCAACATCTGTGAAGTGCAATAAAATCAGGTATGTCTGTACTTGAACTACGCCAAGAGAGTAGATCTTAAGTGTTCTCAAACCATTCCACAAAAGGTACCTAAGGTGATAAGTATGTAAACTAGTTTGATTGTGGTAATTATTTCCCAATGTATAATGTATATCAAAACATCATATCTTATACTTTAAATGTACAGTTTTTATGTCATTATACCTCAATAGAGATGGAAAAAATACGCAAAACCCACAAGCAGACCTTACTACCTAAGGATATACAAATGGCACACAAACACATATAAGATATTTGCCATCAGTAGCCATTAAGGAAATGTAAATTGAGACCATGAGGAGATATCATTATATTCCTATTACAACCACTAATATGAAAAAATAGTGACAATACCAAGTACTAGGAAGGAGAGAAACAAACTGAATTTCTTACACACTAGAAATGCAAAATAGTATAACTACTGTGGAAAATAGTTTGTCAGTTCCTTAAAGAACAAAACATATACTTACGAAACAACCACAATCACACTCTTGGGCATTTATCTAAGATAAATAATTTATGTTCACACAAAAACCTGAACATGAATATTCATAGCAGCTTTATTTAAAACAGCCCCAAATTAGAAACAACTAAAATGTGCTTTAATAGGTGAATGGCTAAACAAACACAGTGGAATACCATTTTAGTAATAAAAGAAACTACTGACACACACTAAAACTCGGCTGGATCTCAATTTCATCACATTAAATATGAATGATTCCATTTCTATAATGTTCTTGAAATAGCAAAATTGTAGAGATGAAAGGCATGTTAGTAGTTGGCAAAGATTAGGAATAGTATGGGAGAGGGGCTGGATATGATTATAAAGAGGTGGCACAAGAGAAATTTTGTGGTACTAGAATAATTCTGTATCTTATTTGTGGTAGTGGTTACATGAATCTCCACATGTGATAAAATGGCACAGAGCTACTCACACATATTGTACCAACGACTATTTACAAATAATGTTGAGTCTATATTACAGTCATATGATAAATAACCATTGAGGGAAACTTGTGAAGAATACGATTGTGCTAATTCTTGTGAATCCATAACTATGTCATATAAAAATTTTTCTAAGTGTATGCAAAAACTAAAAACAATCTGACAAGCCAGAGATGGAGGGAGAAAAAAGTTTACAAAGCAAGTATTTGATAAATGTCTAAACTCCTTCAGGTCAACAATAAAGACCAAAGAAAACCCCAAAACCGGAGAACCAAGATGGCGGCGTAGGTAGACACACTGCGCCTCCTCGCACAACCAGAACTGACAGAGAATCGAACAGCAAGGGGGACCAACACCAAGGAAACAGAAAATAATCATTCATCCAGACTGGTAGGAGGGGCGGAGACGGCACTGGGGTGGAGAGGACTCGCGTGGCTGTGGCGGGACTGAGACTGGCGGAGTGTGGGACAAATGGCGCAGGCAGTCCGAGCACTAGCAGACCCTGCGGTCCCACATTTGCACAGATAAACCCAGAGGGCCGGACTCAGAGTGGCGGAGAGTGGGGCAGGCAGAGTGGCGGGTAGCACATTGCGGCACCACATTCGCCCACAGATGAACCGGACAAACGGCGGGCAGAGAAGCAGACCGCTGCGCAACCCAGGGCTCCAGCTCGGGGAAATAAAGCCTCAAACCTCTGATTGAAAGCGCCCCTGGGGGTTGGGGCGGCAGGAGAGACTCCCAGCCTCACAGGAGAGGTTGTTGGAGAGACCCACAGGGGCCTAGAGTGTGCACAGGCCCACTTACTCGGGAACCAGCACCAGAGGGGCCCAGTTTGATTGTGGGTAGCGGAGTGAAAGACTGAAATCCGGAGGAGAGTGAAGCGGGCGCCATTGCTCCCTCTCGGCCCCGCCCCCACGTACAGCATCACAGCGCAGCAGACCAGCATTACCCCGCCCTGGTGAACACCTAAGGCTCCGCCCCTTAAAGTAACAGACGCTCCAAGACAAAAAAAAAAAAAAAAAAAAAAAAATGGCCCAAATGACAGAACACTTCAAAGCTCCTGAAAAAATACAACTAAGCGACGAAGAGATAGCCAACCTATCGGATGCACAGTTCAAAGCACTGGTTATCAATATGCTCACAGACTTGGTTGAATCTATTCGAAAAACAGATGAAAAAATGAAGCCTATGCTAAGAGAAACAAAGGAAAATGTACAGGGAACCAATAGTGATGAGAAGGAAACTGGGACTCAAATCAATGGTGTGGACCAGAAGGAAGAAACAAACATCCAACCAGAAAAGAATGAAGAAACAAGAACTTGGAAAAATGAGGAGAGGCTTAGGAACCTCCAGGACACCTTGAAATGTTCCAACATCAGAATTATAGGGGTGCCAGAAGGAGAAGAGGAAGAACAAAAAATGGAAAACTTATTTGAACAAATAATGAAGGAGAACTTCCCTAATCTGGCAAAGGAAATAGACTTCCGGGAAGTCCAGGAAGCTCAGAGAGTCCCAAAGAAGCTGGACCCAAGGAGGAACACACCAAGGCACATCATAATTACATTACCCAAGATTAAACTCAAGGACCTACATCCAAGATTACTGTATCCAGCAAAGCTATCATTTAGAATGGAAGGGAGGATAAAGTGCTTCTCAGATAAGGTCAAGTTGAAGAGGCTCATCATCACCAAGCCCTTATTATATGAAATGTTAAAGGGAGTTACCTAAGAAAAAGAAGATCAAAAATAGGAACAGTAAAAATGACAGCAAACTCACAGTTATTAACGACCACACATAAAACAAAAACGAGAGCAAACTAGGCAAACAACTAGAACATGAGGGTTGTCAATAAGGAAGTGGGAGCGGGAGAGGGGGGTAAAGGTACAGAGAATAAGTAGCATAGATGATAGGTGGAAAATAGACAGGGGGAGGGTAAAAATAGTGTAGGAAATGTAGAAGCCAAAGAACTTATAAGTATGACCCATGGACATGAACTATGGGGGGGGGGAATGTGGGAGGGAGGGGGGTGGGCAGGATGGAGTGGAGTGGGGGGGAAATGGGACAACTGTAATAGCATAATCAATAAATATATTAAAAAAAAAAAAAAAGAAAACCCCAAAACCAACAAAACTAAACTAAACAGAAAATGGCCTAAAGATTTGATCAGACATTTCATTAAAGGAGATTATGAATGGTTAAAAAGCACATGGAAATAGGTTGAACATTGTAAGTCACCAAGGAAATGCAAATTACAACCCAATAAGATATAACTAGACACTAATTGCAATTGTTAAAAAATAATAATTTAAAAATTGAACAAAAAATAAAAAATAATAATAAAATAGAAAAAAAAGAAAGCAATGAAAAAAAAACTATGTACCCTAATGTTCATAGCAGTGTTATCTATAATAGCCGAGTTCTGGAAACAGCCTAAAAAAAATAAAAAATAAAAAATAATAGGACTTACCAAACCAATTGTTGGTAACCAAAATGCAATGAGAACTCTCAGACATTATATATGGGCATGAGAAACTTGAAAACATTGGGCAGTTTCTTATAAAATTACACATAAACTTACCAGAAGACCCAGCAAACCCGCTCCTAGGTATTCACACAAGAGAAATAAAAACATATTGACACAAAGACCTGTATATGCATGTGGAAAGCAGCTTTATGCACACAGCCACGAACTGAGAAAAAATGTCATGAGTCTTATCAACTGAAAGGATAAACTGTGTAAAGAGAACAAACAAGTGATACGCACACATACGTCTAAAAAGCACTTATGCTAAGTGAAGGAAGCTAGACAAAAGAGAGAATATACTTTGTGGTTGTATTTATGTAAAATTCAAGAAAAGCCAAAACTATTGCAACAGAAAGCAGATCAGTGACTGCTAGAGGTCTGAGAGGTGAGGATGGTGGGAGGGGACTCCCTGCAAAGGCTACAAGGTATCTTTCTGGGATGATGGAAATATTCCAAATCGTGATTTTGATGATGGTAAAACTCATTGACTCACATGCTAAAAAGTGCCGAATTTTATTTTCTGTTAAATACACCTCAACAAAAGTGATTGACATTTTAAAAAGAAAAACAGAAATTTGCAGTCTATGGAGTCACAGGGTAAGGTCTTCTCACCCACGGAGATGAGGTGGCTATAGTTCTCCAGCATCACTTCTCTGTACAGGGTCCTCTGGGCAGAGTCCATCCGTCGCCACTCCTCCTGGGTGACCTCCACAGTCACATCCTTGAATGACACTGAGGCCTATAGTAACACATTCCTAATCCATTGAGGGTCCAGAATCAGGTACATGGAAAATATTTTTGCAAACTAATTCTTAATATATTTACTGTTTAGAGAGTTTAAAACAGAAAGTTATAAACGATGACCATTGTGTGATGATGGTCCCGTCTTATATTTTGGGAATATGTGCACAATTAGTAATATACATACACATATTCTCATGCTCCAATTTATTTATACTTATTTTTAAATTAAACACACATTGTCACGTAATATCATGAGAAAGCTTACTGCTTTATTTTCTTAGGTAAAGTTAATGTAAATAGAATTCTCATATACACACATACATACACACACATATATTTTTTTTCCCCACACATCAATGAATTATGCTGAGCACTCTGATAAATATACACACCCCAACCTGGAGTTCTCTACTGGGGAAATGGGGAACTGATGAAGAAACACATGTAAATCTGGGGAGGCACTACACACCATCAGACTTACATTTCAAGAGCAATGCTTTAGAATATGGATTTTCAACCAGTGTGCTGCAAGAATTTTTAAAACATGCAATATCTGACTATTTAGTCACAGGCACTGAACTCTTTCTCCTTAAATTGTTAAATTAAAAAAAAATGACAACAGCCAACACAACGATAGCTACCCAGTGTGAATGAATCAAAATTATATCTATATTTTTGTCAGAGCAGCAAAAAACACATTTTTTGGTGTACCGCAGAATTCTATAATTAGTTTACATGTGCCATGAGATGAAAAAGGTTGAAAATCGCTGCCCTAGTTACAGGATTTCTTCAATTGGGTGGTATTGACACTGTGGATCAGATAATGCTGTTTTTGTGCAAGGTTTTTCTGTGTACTTTAAGATATTTATCAGTATCCCTATCTTCTAATGATTAGATGCCAGTAGCATCCCTAGTTGTGACAATCAAAAAGATTTCTACATAGGTTACTCAAAAAATTAAAAATAAAACAATCATATTTATCCACCAATGCCACTTCTGGGTATTTATCTGAAGAAAATGAAAACACTAATTCAAAAAGATATGCAGACCCCTATGTTCCCTGCAGCACTGTTTATAATAGCCAAGATATGGAAGCAACAATCTAGGTATCTACTAATAAATATGGACAAAAACGATGTGATAGGTTCTTTATCCATAGCTACATACAGACAACGGAATATTATTCAGCCATAAAATAGAATGGAATCTTGCCATTTGAGACAACATGGATGGACCTAGAG